>NC_067128.1:34608340-35816465 GCF_021347895.1 Acanthochromis polyacanthus | reverse complement strand
CTGCGCCACGACGGTCCCCGATGAGCTTCACCACAACAAAGAGAAAACATCCCACATTTGTAAATGGGCTCGTGCCAGCTGGACAGGTTCCTCTAAACAAGCTGGAAAGGGAAGTCGGCTGAGTTGAGTCCGTGTGGGAAGAGGGCAGAATGCGACATCCAGTCGCATCTAATTAGGTTTTCACATTTTACACAGTTGACACCTTCGCCTGAGCACTCGAGTCCATTTCCAGACTCTTAGGTGCTGCATGAGATCCTGGGATCTCCTTTATCGGCGCTGTGATTCTGTGAGCTGTGGGGGATTTATTAATCATAACACTGGCTTGTTCCACGTCCAAGTTCTTCCCCTGGACTGCATTTCTCTCCGTTATGGGAATCGATGTATTATTTCTGAGTAGGCCAGATGTTTCACACTGAGACCTTTTTGTCAGAACGAATAAATACAAAACTAAAGAGTAAAAAACACACAGAAAGGTTTTGCTGCTGTGAAAGATCATCAATCATGTTCTAATCTATAGAAAAGCTGTGGGTGTCCGTAGCGGAACCATTCTGGATTCCTTTCCTGCGTCTCTCGTGGATTAACACTGAATTTAGTTGGTTCTGCGGAAGAACCCACAGCTCGATCCAACACCAATAATAACACACAGCATGCGGTAAAACAGACTCCTTTCAGAAATCTGAACCATCTGGAGGACAGTTTGGAAACATCTCGATCCAAAACTCATCTGCAACACTTAACGCAGTCAGGAAAGTAAAAAAAACACTAAATACAGGAAAATAAATCTAGTAATGAGCATCAGCTCCATGTTTGATGTAGAGCCAAGGACAAAATAATCTTTTATTTCTTCCACAAATGGGAATTTGTAGTAAAAAAAATACTATTAATATTGTACAGATTCCTCCCTGTGTTGCACAAGTGTCGAAAAGTTGATAACATGCAAAAATATCAATCATCTTGATATTAAAGACACCAGAATATCTTGTAGAGATACTACAACATCCTGCAGAGACACTACAACATCCTGTAGACACAACATCCTGCAGACATTCAAATGTCCTGTAGAGACCAGAACATCCTGCAGACACTAGAACATCTTGTAAAGACATTAGAACTTCCTGTAGACACTAGAACGTCCCACAGAGACACTAGAACTTTCTGTAGAAATTACAACCTCCTGTAGAGACACTAGAACTTTCTGCAGAAATTACAACGTCCTGTAGAGACACTAGAACGTCCTGTAGAGACACTAGAACGTCCTGTAGAAATTAGAACTTCCTGTAGAGACAGTAGAATGTCCTGTAGACAATAGAACATCTTGTAGAGACATTAGAATTTCCTTTAGACACTGGAACATTCTGTAGAGACACTAGAGCTTCCTGCAGACAGTAGAACTTCTTGTAAAGACATTAGAACTTCCTGTAGACACTAGAACGTCCCGCAGAGACACTAGAATTTCCTGTAGAAATTAGAACATCATGTAGAGACACTAGAACTTTCTGTAGAAATTAGAACTTCCTGTAGAGACACTAGACCTTCCTGTAGAGACACGAGAATGTCTTGTAGAGACACTAGAACGTCTTGTAGACATTAGAACATCCTGTAGAGACACTAGACCTTCCTGTAGAGACACTAGAACGTCTTGTAGAGACACTAGAACGTCTTGTAGACATTAGAACTCCCTGTAGAGACACTAGAACATCCTATAGATTTACTAGAACTTCCTGTAGAGACAGTAGAATGTCCTTTAGACAATAGAACATCTTGTAGAGACATTAGAATTTTCTTTAGACACTAGAACTTTCTATAGAGACACTAGAACTTCCTGCAGACAGAACCTCCTGTATAAACTAGAACTTCCTGTAGACACTAGAACGTCTTGTCGAGACACCAAAATGCCACATTTATCTGGTAACTTTAGTTACGTACGTACTCGTACGTTGCCAATTTATTTTAACAATTGAAATATTACCAATAAATAAATTAGTATGGGTTAAAATACATCTCTATTGATCCCTGACATGGAATTCAGAAACAGCAGCTATAAAGTCACATTTATTTGCTGCAACATTAATGGAATCAACACTTGAATGCATCAATAATATTTATAAAAATACATGTAACTACTTTGGCACTTTTGATGAATTCTGCTTGTAAAACAGTATTTCTATTTCTTTTACCTCAATCTAAGCACTTCTTCCACCTCTCACTGAGTATAACTGTGTTTCTAGAAGTTTTTTCAGCCATTAAAGCCAGAATATGTAACTTTATATGAAAGAAATAATACGGTCTTTGTTTACAAATGACATCCATAAATTCAGCTCACTCGGGGGTTTCGCAGGTCTAATTTACGATGAAGATATTTCTGTGTAACTGATCTAACAGTCATCTGAGGACTTTTTTCCTGCTTTGGTTTAGCAGCGAGGTTTTATCACAAGACTAAAACATGAAGCCGCTAAAGATGATGTTCCACCGGGGAGACGCTGAGCCCGAGCTGCCAGAAACCAGATATTCACACAAAGAGTCCAGTTTTTATCAGGTTTCAAGGGGAAATCGGACTGAAGAGGGGAATAAAGATCATGAATCACAGTGACGGTTTGTGTGAAGGTCTGATCGTTGGTTTTCTGTCTGTCCACAGCTTAAACGACGACTGCAGAGGCCTCAGAATGCAAAAATCTGAAGAGTAATGCGACATTGCAGAGTGAATTTAATGGTTAGTCTCCTCGTCATGCAAAACTGTGAAAAACGGTGAAATTGTGCATCATATCACACCTACAAAACCTGTCTCTTTGGTGGAAAATGGTATCAAGAACCTGATCAGTGGTGAACAAAAGAATGAAAACCTGGAGACTAAGGGGAAAATGTCAAAAACCTTTCTATTAACACACACTAAAGTATCAATAACCTGGTTATTAACACAGAAAAGTATGAAAATTCTTGATATCAACATACGAAAGTCTCAAAAACCTGATTATTATTGCACAAACCCATCCAAAACCTGGATCTAAGCACATGAAAATGTCAATAACAAGGATATTAATGTAGGAAAGTATCAATAAAAGGGATATTAATGTACAAAAGTATCAAAAATCTCGCTATTGATGCACAAAAGTATGAAAAACCTCAATACTTATGGAGAAATGTCAAAAATTTGAATATTAACATAGTAAAGTATCCAAAACCTGGATTTTAAAGCAGAAAACTATGAAAATTTATGATATAAACATACAGAAGTTTCAAAACTGTCAAAATCCTGGCTATAAACCCACAAAAGTGTCAACAACAAGGATATTAAAGTAGGAAAGTATCAATACTATGGATATCAATGTGGAGAAGTATCACAAATCTGGTTGTTATGGTACAAAAGTTTAAAAAGCATGAAATTAATGCACCAAGCTTTCAAAAACCTGGATATTAATGTAGAAAAGTCTGAAAATTCTTACAGAAGTCTCAAAAACCCGAATATTATTGCACAAAACTGTCAAAAAACCTGGATTTAAAAGTTCCAGTTTGTCAAAAACCTGGATAGAAACCATAAAAGTGTCAACAACCTGGATATTAATGCAGGAAAGTATCAATCATAGGGATATTAATGTGCAGAAGTATCAAAATCTGGTTAGAAAAGTAAAAAAAGGTACACCAAAGTCTGAAATTAGTGCAGAGAGCTTTAAAAAACATGGATATTAATCCAGAAAAGTATGAAAAATCTCGATACTACCATACAGAAGTATCAAAAATCAAGATATTTATCTAGAATACGATAAAAAAAGGATACTAACACCCTTAAGTATTAAAAAAAAACAGAGATTAATGCACAAAATCCCAGATATTATTCCACAAAAGCATCAAAGACCCAGACATTAAAGTCCATCCGTGCAGCTGCACTTGGATTTCTCCGACCACAGCTGGATGTTTGATTCTACCGTGTTTGATTATTGTCCAAATATAATTACACGGTGATTTGAAACTGGATTCTGAAGCCAAAGTTTAACAGCAGCAGCAGAATCACAGCTGCAGAACATGAAGAAACTGTGACGTTAACGGCAGAAACGTCCTGAAAAAAAGACGCCAGATAAAGTTAGTCTAGGAGTCTGAAGCTGTGAAGAGCATGAAGTTTCAGAAACACCTCTTTGTTTGTTTTTAACCACAAATGGACCTAAAATTCTGTGTATTTCCATGTTATTACTGTTGGATCCATGTGAAAACAGCTGTAGACCTGAATGTTGACACACTAAAGTTAAAAAACCTAGTTAATAATGTACAAAACTGCCAAAAACACAGATATTAACCCACAAAGGACTGAAAAAAAAAAACGAGACTGTGTAAAAATATCAAAAACCTTGATATCGACACACACAAGTATCAAAAAACCTGAATATTCATGCAAAATATCTTAGAAAACCTGGATATTAATGCATAAAACTGCCAAAAAACTAGATATGAACCCACAAAGGATTAAAAACTTCAACAATAATGTGTAGGAGTATTAAAACTATAAAAGACGCTGTAAAAAGTCAGCAGCAAACATTAGTTCTGTTCTTGATAACAGATGACCAGATTAGCATGCTAGCTCAGTAGCTCTGTCACATGACCCAGATGTTCCAGCCACATTGATTAATAACTTCAGACCAGCTGACTGAGAATTTGGGGAAATTCAACATTCAGTCATCCCCTTAAATAAACTTGTTTCCTACGTAGCTAATAAAGTTATGAAATGTGCTGGTCTGATGATATTAATCAATGTGGCTGGAACCACTGGGTTGTGTGACGGAGCTACTGAGCTAGCATGCTAATCTGGTCATCTGGTACCAGAATTAAGACTAGAAATCGTGTTTGCTGATGATTTTTTACAGTATCTTTGATATTTTTGATACTTCTGTCCATTAATGTCAAGATTTTTAAATCCTTTGTGGGTTCATATCTGGGTTTTTGGCAGTTTTGTGCATTAATATGCAGGTTTGTTACTTGAACTATGGTAAGATCCAAGTTTTCTAAGCTATGTTGGATGAATATTCAGGTTTTTTGGACGCTTTTTTGCACCGACATTCAGGTTTTGACACGCTGATGCTCTAACATCCTTGAAAAAACCTGAATATTATTACAGAGTAGTATTAAACCAATGGTGTTATTAAGTACAAAATGGCCAAAAACACGGGTATTAACCCACAAAAGTTTTAAAAACTTGGACAACAATGTGTAAAAGTATCAAAAAACTGAATATTACCATGCAGAAGCATCAAGCACTTTCAAAACAATCAAAAACCACAAAGTTAATGCACAAAAAGATTAATAGCCTGAACGTTATCGCACTAAATAGTCCAAAATCAGGACATTCATGCAAAATAGCTTAGAAAGCCTGGATATTAATGTGAAAAAGTACCTAAATCCAGAATATTACCACGTACAAACCTCAAGAGCCTGGTAAATAACACACAAGACAATCAAAAACCTGAATTTAGCTAATTTCAGTGTCAGAAACCCAGGTATTAACCTACAAAAGATTGAAAATCCCAGACATTTTTGTGTAAAAGTATCAAAAATCAGAATATTACCATGTAAAATCGTCAATAACCTGGATATTCATGCAAAATGTCTCAGAAAACCTGGATATTATTGTATGAAACTGAAAAAAAAAACAAATATGTACCCATAAATAATTAACAAACCTGGAAACAATGTGTGGAAGCATCGAAAACCAGAAAATTACCATGTAAAAAAGACAATGAAAAACCTGGATGTTAGTGCACCAAAGTGTCAAAAACCTGAATGTTCACGCAAATTAGCTTAGAAAACCTGGATATTACCACAGTAAAGTGCCAAAAACCTGGATGTTAAAGCAGAAAACTGCTAAAAATGCAGATATAAACCCACAAAGGACTCAAAAAGCTAGACACTGATGTGAAGAAAAGACAAAAGCCTAGATAGTAATGGATAAAAGCATCAAAAGTATAAAAGACACTGTAAAAATAAACAGCAGCCTTAATTCTGATAACAGATGACCAGATTAGCGTGCTAGCTCAGTAGCTCTGTCACATGACCCACATGTTCCAGCCACATTGATTAATATCTTCAGACCAGCTGACTGAGAATTTGGGGGAAGTCAACATTCAGTCATCCCTATAAATAAACTGCTACGTGTTTCCTACAGTCAGCAAAACATTTCTGAAATGTGACGGAATAACTGAATTAAAAATACAGTTCTCTTTTAAAGCCATTAGTGGAAGGAATCGAACATGTGAGCTCGTTTCCACTCGATGACAAAGCAGCACTCGGAAAAAAAAACCCCGCTCTTCCTTTCCGACTACGTTTTCCAGCGATGGAATTTTACTGGAGAGTTTCTACTTGTGTTTGACTGCGCTGTAACTGAATGGGACGTGGAAGGACTTGAGGTTGGCTTCTCTTCCACCCTTTTGTTGCATCATGTCTCTTTGTTGGACTGAATGTCTCCTCATTAAGGCATAAAGGCTGCACAAACCCTTGACTGATGGCCGTCCACTGTACCACTTCTGCTCACCAGGCCCGGCCACACTGAACACACACAGGGAAAGCAGGGTTTGCACATTCACAGGACAAGACGAATGGGACAACGGCGTTAAAAATGCAACAAAAAAAGACGGCAGTAAAAATGAGAGGAGGAAAAAAAAAGAAGCCAGTCTCAAGTTGTTTTCATGAATGACCCCCAGCTGGGAAAGGAAGAGAACAAGGACAGAGGTCATGTTCCCCACCAGGGAACCCACAAAACATGTCTCTTTGGTGGAAAAGAGGTTACTTAAGCTGCTCCAAAGGGAAAAGTCAAGTGTCTCCTGCCATCGCACCATTATTGCCTTCCTTTAACGTCGGAGAAAGTTGTTACCTAACGCACAAAAGTAGAAAAAACCAGGAGAAGAAACCACAAAAGCAGCAAAACCTGGATAAGAAACAACAAAAACCTGAACATTAGCAGATTAAAATGTCAAAAACAACAATATCCACACGTAAATTTGGTAAAATCTTTGAAACTATTGCACCAAAGTATGAAAAACCTGGATATTGATGCACAAAAGTATATAAAAACCTTGATGTTAATGCACCAAAATATCCAAAACATTGATACTAACACACTGTAGTATCGAAAAACAGAATATTAACAATCACAAGTATCAAAAACCTGGATATTAATGCACACATTAATAACCTCGATTTTTTCACATAAGTGTCCAAAACTTAGATATCAATCAACAAAAGTATCAAAACCTGTATATTAATGCACAAAAGTGTCAAAACATCTTTGAAAACCTGGATCTTACCACAGGAAGTGTCGAAAACCGGAATATTAATTAACAAAACTGCCAAAAATCCAGATATTAACCCACTAAGGACTCAAAACACTGGACAGTAAGATGTAGAAGTACCAAAAACCAGATTATTGCCATGTAAAACCATCAAGAACCTCGATAGTGACACAAAAAGTTTCCAAAATCTGGATATTTAGCTACAAAAGTCTCAACAACCTCAATATTTACACACCAAAAGTCAAAGTACCAAAAACCTGAATAAGAAACCACAAAAACCCGGATATTACTGCACAAAACTTCCAAACCCCAGATAGGAACTCACTAAGGATTCAAAAACCTGGACAAAAATGTAATAAAGTATCAAAAAGCTGGACATGACCATGCAAAACATCAAAATCTGGACAATGATGCTCAAAAGTATCGAAACACTACGTAATAATTCACATGACAAGCAGAAACCACAATATTATTGCAAAAAAGTTTCAAAAACCTGGACATGAAGGTACAAAACTTCCAAAAATCCAGATATGAACCCACAAAAGGATCCAAAAACCTGGACAATAATATGCAGAAGTATCGAAAAACTAAATATTACTGCGCAAAAACATCAAAAACCTGGACAATGATTTACAAAACAATCAAAGCCTTCGATATTATAAGTCTATATATACGCAACTATCACCTTCACTGCTCCAGATGTAATAACAATGAAGCCTACGAGGCCTAAATGTTGTGATAATGTGTCTGTGTGGTCTGGACAGCAGCCACCTGAGCCTGTTTCATTACTGAATCCTGAAGCTGTGAGAGGCCGAGGACGGTCTGGAGGAGGTGGAGGACACCTGACGACCAGCACTGCCCCCTGCTGGGCTGCACCTGTTTAATCTGCAGCTCTGAACTCTCCAATGAGGGTGAAGGAAAGGCTGCCCTGACCTGGTGTCATTGTCTTTACGAGCCAGGTGTGGTTCACATAAACCTGAGGCGTCTCACCTCAATAAAATATCAGCTTCTCCGATGCTGCGCTGCGATTGGTGGTTTGTAAAGACTGTCGGGTGAACTGGGTCACCTGAAGGCTTGATATTCTGTAATGTGGTGCAAAATAAGCTCCATGTCTGGTTTCACAACGGAGTCTGACGTGAACTTCTGGCTTGGACAAAGGCTGGAAGATTGTGGAGCTGAGATAAGACGGACTGTGGTGCAACGAGAGGTGATGAAATCAGCACGAGACCCGGCGATGTGGAACTGTCAACACTCTTTCTCCATGGAGATCGGTGGATAACACCAGTTTGTTTAGGCCCAAACAGTTTACTCAAAGGCAGCATGCGAGACATCTCAAAGAAAAATGGTTTAGAAGACAAAGAAAACAACTATCAGAGGTTTAAACATCCAATTCTGCAGCTCCAAGGAGCTTCTCAGCATCTTTGAGCTCTTTGTTTGATTTATTAGTGCGCAGACGGGTCAAAAACCTGGATATTAATGCACAAAAATGTAAAAGGCAGAGATAACAATGCCCCAAACTGCCTAAAACCTGGAGAACAACACATAAAAATGATGAAAACCACAAATGAATGCAACAAATTCTCTAAAACCTGCATATTAAAAAGTTCTAAACTATTAATGACCTGGATGTTAGCATACAAAAGTATGAGAAACCTGGATATTAATGTGCAAAGGTGCCAACAACCCAGATGTCAACACACCAAATGGTCAAAAATCTGGATATTAATCCTTTAAAGTGTCAACGACGTAGATATCAATGTGGAAAAGTATCAACAACCTGGATATTAACCTAAAAAACCCAAGACATTAATGTATAAACGCATCAAAACCCTGCATATTGAAGTACTAAACTATCAATAACCTGGGCATTAGCACACAAAAGTGTCAAAAACCTGGATATTTACACAATGAATAATCAAAAACGTGAATATTACCTTACAACAGTGTCAATAGCTTTAATATCAGTGTAGCAAAGTGTCAAAAACCTGGATATGAACGAATAAAAGTGACAAAAACCTGGATATTAACGAAAAAAAGTGTCAAAAACCTGGATATTAACGAAAAAAGTGTCAAAAACCTGGATATTAACGAATAAAAGTGACAAAAACCTGGATATTAACGAAAAAAAGTGTCAAAAACCTGGATATTAACGAAAAAAAGTGTCAAAAACCTGGATATTAATGAATAAAAGTGACAAAAACCTGGATATTAACGAATAAAAGTGACAAAAACCTGGATATTAACGAAAAAAAGTGTCAAAAACCTGGATATTAACGAATAAAAGTGACAAAAACCTGGATATTAATGAATAAAAGTGACAAAAACCTGGATATTAACGAAAAAAAGTGTCAAAAACCTGGATATTAACAAAAAAAGTGACAAAAACCTGGATATTAACAAAAAAAATGTCAAAAACCTTGATGTTTAAGTACTAAATCATCATTAGCCCACAAAAGTGTCAATAACATATCAATGCAGAAAAGTATCAATAACCCGGATAATAATGTGGAAAAGAGTCAAAAACTTTGATATTAACACATAAAAGTGTCAAAAATCTGGATGTTAAAGTACTAAACTATCAATACCTCGGATGTTAGCATACAAAATATGACAGATTTGCATAATAAGATGCTAAAGAGTCAACAACCTGGATATTAACATAAAAATGACAAAGAACCAAGACTGTGACTAATAAGTGTCTAAACCCTGCATATTGACGTACTGAACTATTAATAACCTGGATATTCATGCTCAAAAGTATAAGAAACCGATATATAGTTGTATAAAAGTGTCAAAATCATGAACATGAACACATCTAAGGATCAAAAACCAGGATATTTAAAGCTTTCCTATCTGACTGGCACCTTAACTATCTGATATATAATAATAGTTCAGCCTGTATGTTGTGAAAAATGTCTTTAGGTCCTCCAGATGTCCAAGCTGGAAACTCATCTCTGCTGCTAGTATCTCATCATTTCTGTCCCTGTCTGGACACTTAAACACTCTGGTAAACTGAGATCTTTGTCTTTGGCCTCCATCACTTAAACTCTCTCTCTCCAGGCAGAAGTTTGCTCCGACCCAGAGGGAGCAATCCACTGATTTCCCACAAAGATCTAGAAACTTTAGAGGCCACACTGGCTTCAAATTAAATCTCAAAAGCATACAAAACCTTGATATAAATTGACAAAAGTTTCAAAATCGTGAATATTAGCATACTTGAGTACCAAAAATCTGGATATTTACACACCTGTTGATCAAAAGCCTGGAATTCCCCCCCACCCAGATGGAGCAATTCACGGTTTTCCAGCAAAGATCTGGTAACTCTAGAGGCCACACTGGCTTCAGAGACTGAGGTTCTGTCCACAGTTCAAGTTTGAAATTCAAGTTACAAAATCGCGAATATTAACACACTAAAGTATCAAAAGCCTGGATATTACCCTACAAAACTGTCAATAGCATTGATGCTAACTTACTAAAGTATGAGAAATCTGGATATTAATGTGAAAAAGCACCAAAAACCAGGATAATATCACACAGAAGTGTCAAACCTGGATATTTACGTACCAAATGACCATAAATCTGGATAGTACCCTACAAAACTATCAATAGCCTCAATGCTAATGTACAAAAGTATGAAAAACCTAGATATTAAAGTGAAACAGCATCAAAAACCTGGATATTACCCTACAAAATTATCAATAGCTTGGATGTTAACGTAAAAAAATATGAGAAACCTGGATATTAATGTGAAAAAGTGTCAATAACCTGCATATTACCCCCCAAATGATCAAAAACTTGGATAATACCCTACAAAACTATCAATAACCTTAATGCTAACTTACAAAAGTTTGAAAAACCAGACTAGTAATGTGAAAAAGCATCAAAAACCTGGATATCAACACATTAAATGATCAAAAACCTGGATTTTAAAGTACTAAGCTATCATTATTCTGGATGTTAACGTACAAGCATATGAGAAACCTGGATATCAACACACTAAACGATCAAAAACCCGGATGTTAACCTACAAAACAATTCATAACCTTTATGCTAAAGTACAAAAGTATGAGAAACCTGGATATTAATGTGCAGAAATATCAAAAGCCTGGGAATTAAAACAGAAAAGCATCCAAAACCTGAAAATTAATCCGCAAAAGGGTCCAAAACTTTGATGTTGAATTGCTAAACTATAAATAACCTGGATGTTAGCATACAAACATATAAGAAGCCTGGATATTTACACACCAAATGATCAATAGCCTTGATGCTAACATAGAAGACAGAAACTTGGTTCAACCCAGAGGGACCAATCTACTGTTTTTCTGCAAAGATCTAGAAACTCTAGAGGCCACACTGGCTTCAGAGACTGATGTTCTGTCCCCAGCAAAAAATTATTTAATGCACACCCACAGTGAACAGATGAGAATGACAGAAATTCCTGTACATGTAGCAGGACAGATTTCAAAGGGGCTGAAAAGTTTGCAGCTCCAGTGAAGCAAGAAGGAAAAGTGGCAGCTCCTGTAATAGCGGCGGTCACCTCATAAGTCACATGACCACCTGCAGACAGGCTTTCAGCACGAACAACTGCAGCTGACTGGAAACCATCTGGTCCATGTGAGCATGCCGCTGCAGGCGTCATGGCAACCTGTAGAAGGAGGAAGTTAAGAGCCGGGGCAGCCGTGGTGGGAAACTAATCTGGGCAGCGCTACACAAATCAGCCCAGCATGACGCGGTCCTGCAGCGCATTAAAACATCCGTCAGCGCTCGCATGAAACACCCGCTTACATTTTCTCTTCTTATTCCTACAGGTGTAACGTGATGCT
The DNA here is from genome assembly GCF_021347895.1 of Acanthochromis polyacanthus. Lineage (NCBI taxonomy): Eukaryota > Metazoa > Chordata > Actinopteri > Pomacentridae > Acanthochromis > Acanthochromis polyacanthus. The sequence goes on along the minus strand of NC_067128.1, from coordinate 35,804,374 downwards.
TTCATTTAAAACAGATGCTAACAGGGATTCCAGGTCTGCTTGTTTTAATGCAGGGCACCGATCCCGATGGAAAGCGAGTTAGCCGGCCTCTTCGTTCTCCTCATACCTCTGATTTTTCTCCCTCTCTCTCTCTCTCTCTCTCTCTCTCTCTGCTTTAGCCGACTTCCTTTTCGCTAGCCACCGAGACTAAAGGTCGTGTAAACACAACTCACCAGGAGGAGGCCGGACCTCGGGAGGTGCAGCAGCAGATACAAACTAAAACTGCATCCCAGCAGGGACAAGAATGCAAACGCAAAGAGCAAGAAATGTTCTGAAGAGGATCATTCAGGAGCTAAAGAGCTGCTAGAACACAGAAAACCTGCACAAAAACACATCAGAATCAAAAACAGATAGCTTAGAAAGGCTAAACTGAACATTCAGGCCTCAAAGTAGGAACTCAAAGCAACGAAAGTAAACTAAACTGAGTCCACCTGTGATTCCCAATCAGTCCAACAGCATGAACATGCAACATGACTCAAAACGTGTCTAAAGTAACTTATAATTTACCAAAGCTGACTCCAAACCTGTCCAACTCTAGCTAAAAATACTAAGAATGACTCAAAATTGATCCCAAACAACTCAAAATATGTCACATTGAACTTAAAATGTGTCCCAGTTTACTAAAATATGCCCAAAGATACTTAAAATGACCAAGGGACTGTCCAACATTAGCCTTAATGCATGGTAGTTGTGGACTTGTGGATTGTGTCTATGTCTGCATCATGGCTCCACGTGGAAAAGAACTGAACAGAGGAAGAGAAAAATCTGACTGAGAGACTTGACAAAGATGGAAAAGGATCCAAGAAGATCAACTAAAAACCAGTGAAGCAGAGAGTCAGCAGTGATCAGGAGGTCTAGAAGGAGTCCTAGTCCTGACGGTACCTGGTCAACTCACTCCCCGGTTAGGTTTAGGGTTGGGTTAGGGTTAGGGTATTTCAGCTTTCAGTGTAAAAGGATATCATCCATGGATTTCAGGTAGTTATAGGTAAGTAACCTAAGCATATGGGGAGTGAGTTTTCTGGGGAGTGACTTCTGGGGAGTGAGTTGACCGGGGAGTGAGTTGTCCAGTATCCGTCCTGACTACCACGAAAAAAATATTGTCCAATCACATTTTTTAAAAATTCCCCAATCTTTGTAAGGTAATTAGAATACTGAAAACATTTATCTGGAAAAATAAATTTGGATTTTTAAGATATCATGTGTCCATGGACATTGGAACGCCGTACATGTGAAACCGAACCTTGATGGCAATCATTTAGTCCCAAAGAAAATACTAAAAAGTCAACATAAGAGTGAGTTTAACATCCACTTAACCGTCCATCATCACTTTTGTTGTTTTGTCTGGGTTTGTTGTGCTTATTTGGTATGATACTTCAAAAAGCAACTCCTCCTCTTGGAACACAAAGGACTACCTTGCACTTCATGCACATCACATGTTCTGCTCTTGCAGCCATATCTGCTACACCTTGTTGCGTATGTGTTCCATCCACCATCTCTAGAAGATGAATGGCATCATAGTGCCTCAGAGCTGCATTTGGCATTTCAACAGATATTTGTGTGCACACTTTCTATAATGGCCATATGTATGTGTGTGGTAGCGCTACCATGTACCTCCTTTATTAGGCCTCATCCAAAAGAAACGTTTCCTCATCTGTTCGCCTCCCTCTGCACCACGTCCAGACGTCCACACCTGGCCAGTGGGTGGTCCACCGCCCAGCTCCAGTCTCACAATGCAGCCGTGACTCTCCTGCCGTGAGTCGTGGTGAAGATCAGAACCACAGCCTCTGGATTACAGCTGATCGGACCGCAGCAATGCTGTCGCCATCTCGATCCACAACTTAGCGTTTCGATATGATCAAATAGAGATTCTTTTTGACTAATTGATGACGCAAACGTGGTTCCGTTAAGAACGCGCGGCTTTCTGGCTGCTCTGAGGTGCTCTTGTACTCCCTCCTGGTCCAAAAATAACACCAGTAGAGCAACCCGGTCTCACGGGGATTCGTGAAACTGTCACGTAAGTTTTAGTTTCGGTTTCGTGCGCACCAACACGATTTCGTCATGTTTTTCGTGCCGCTCACCACGAAATGTTTTTCGCTGTGGTAATCACATCTGAAAGTGGTTTATACCGGCGGATTCATGACGATCTAAGCTGTCCATCGGCGTATACTGCTTGTGTGATCGCGTTTGCGGCCGCCGGCCGCCGGACATTCTTGAAATTCCTATGCAAATTGGTAAGTGTACCACTGGCTTATGGTTAGGTTATGGTTAGGTTATGGTTAGGGTTATGGTTAGGGTTATGGTTAGAGACGATGTCATGCAAAATATAGCGTTGGATTCGCCACGGTTTTACATTAAAAATATAATATACACATTCTTTTGAAATACGTTCTGAGTGGCACGAAAAGTCCGCCGTTTAAAATACATTGGTGCGCATTTCGTGGTGAGCGGCACGAAAAACATGACGAAATCGTGTTGGTGCGCACGAAACCGAAACTAAAACTTACGTGACAGTTTCACGAATCCCCGTGAGATCGGGCTCAGTAGAGTCTGTTCAAAAAAGTCTCGGTCCAAACTCACAATTATGAACGAATTCATCAATTTATTTACCTTCAGGAGTTCATCAGAATTAACAAAGAGCAAAGCCCTTCAACAGTCCGCCAGGACACACCATGACACGGTGTAAAACAATTCACTTCCTGTTTACACCACACCTTTGGTAATTAGTGTGGCCTTTAAATACACAGGTAACTGGTCACAGCGCCACTTACTGGTTACCAACTGAAATGGCTCCAACAGTTACTGTTCAGGACTCCTAAAATGGACCAAAAACTGTCTAAAATGATGTAATTTTTTTTGTAAAATCACTTGAAATTTATAAAAAAAAAACTCAGAATTTGTCCAAATGACCCAAAATTTGGCCCAAGATAACTCAAAATTTGCTTAAAATGACTCAGAACGTATGCAAAATGGCATAAAAATTAGACCAAACTATCTCAAAATTTGCCCAAAATTATTTCAAATTTGTCCAAAATATTTGAATTAAAATATCCAAAATAAGTCCAAACTTGTTAAAAATGATTCAGAATTTGCCCAAAATTATTTCAAATTTGTCTCTACGTGTCTCTGCGTGTCTCTACGTGTCGCTGCATGTCTCTCCATGTCCCTGCATGCCCCTATGTGTCTCTGCGTGTCTCTACGTGTCCCTATGTGTCTCTGTGTCTCTCCGTGTCACTGCATGTCTCTGTGTGTCTCTACGTGTTGCTGTGCATGTCTCTACGTGTCCCTGCGTGTCTCTACGTGTCTCTGCGTGTTTCTGCATGTCCCTGCGTGTCTCTACGTGTCCCTGCGTGTCTCTGCGTGTCTCTACGTGTTGCTGTGCATGTCTCTACGTGTCCCTGCGTGTCTCTACGTGTCACTGCATGTCTCTGTGTGTCTCTACGTGTTGCTGTGCATGTCTGTGCATGTCTCTACGTGTCCCTGCGTGTCTCTACGTGTCTCTGCGTGTTTCTGCATGTCCCTGCGTGTCTCTATGTGTCCCTGCGTGTCTCTGCGTGTCTCTACATGTCTCTGCGTGTCTCTACATGTCTCTGTGTGTGTCTCTACATCTCTACATGTCTCTGCGTGTCTCTACGTGTCCCTGCGTGTCTCTACGTGTCACTGCATGTCTCTGTGTGTCTCTACGTGTTCCTGCGTGTCTCTATGTGTCCCTGCGTGTCTCTGCGTGTCTCTACATGTCTCTGCGTGTCTCTACATGTCTCTGTGTGTGTCTCTACATCTCTACATGTCTCTGCGTGTCTCTACGTGTCCCTGCGTGTCTCTACGTGTCACTGCATGTCTCTGTGTGTCTCTACGTGTTCCTGCGTGTCTCTACGTGTCCCTGCGTGTCTCTACGTGTCCCTGCGTGTCTCTACGTGTCTCTGCGTGTTTCTGCATGTCCCTGCGTGTCTCTACGTGTCTCTACGTGTCTCTGCGTGTCTCTACATGTCACTGCATGTCTCTACGTGTTGCTGTGTGTGTCTCTACATATCTCTACGTGTCTCTACGTGTCACTGCATGTCTCTACGTGTCCCTGTGTGTCCCTGCGTGTCTCTACGTGTCGCTGCCTGCTGGACTGGGCATGAAGCTGAAGTGCAGCATGTGACGTTTGTGCTGAAGTGTTTGTGTGCAGCTGAGGGGGAGAAGCTGGCACTGAGGGAGAAGAAAGCCTTTTGAAAGAGCAGTGAGTCTGCAGAAGCCAGTGCCGTTCAGCACGTACGCCCCAGCGAGGCCAGGGAGGACCAGGACCAGATCCAGGTCCCTCCTTAGTGAGCCCGGGGAGGACCAGGACCAGATCCAGGTTTCTCCTTAGTGAGCCCGGGGAGGACCAGGACCAGATCCAGGTCCCTCCTTAGTGAGCCCGGGGAGGACCAGGACCAGATCCAGGTCCCTCCTTAGTGAGCCCGGGGAGGACCAGGACCAGATCCAGGTTTCTCCTTAGTGAGCCCGGGGAGGACCAGGACCAGATCCAGGTCCCTCCTTAGTGAGCCCGGGGAGGACCAGGACCAGATCCAGGTCCCCCCTTAGTGAGCCCGGGGAGGACCAGGACCAGATCCAGGTCCCCCCTTAGTGAGCCCGGGGAGGACCAGGACCAGATCCAGGTCCCCGAGTCGCTGCTGATCCCTGCTGGTGGAGGACCGGGCCTCTCCGGATCCTCGCTCTTTGTTTTACGCCACACAAACCGGTTCCTCGTGTCCGGACGACTTCCTCGGATGCAGCGGGCCTGACGGGTTAATCAGCCAGGAAAGCCTCTTACTGACAGCCAGGCCTTAATTGCATACCATCAGTTTGGATGCAGAGAAATCCACAGATTCCACAGATCAGCAGGAACCAGGTCCTGATTCTGGTTCTCACAGGACTCAGAGGGAAAGTGGAGGAGGAAACGGACACAAAATTACTCATATTTATAATCTAATTATTATGACTTTAGTCCAGATATCTGAGCAGACTGACTAGAACTAAAGTTACACACATTTATAATTTCTGAGTCTTTATTCCAGATGTGTGACTGAGGTTAAATTTACTGGAGCTTCATGTTCTGATGAGGAGATAAAACAGCTGCAACATGTGGATTCTGTGGCTGTTTTGTGTCTTTTTACAGTCATGTCAGTTATGTTTCTCTTTGCAGTTGCTTTATCTTTCTATATAGAAATGTTGTGTCTCTTTGTGATCATTTTGTGTTAGAGTTTGTTTTCTGCCTCTATTCTCTTTGTGATTGTTTTGTATTAATTTACAGTTATCTTGTGTCTGTAGTTGTTTTGTGTTTCTTAGTGGTTGTTTTATGTCTTTTTGTGGTGGTTTCACATCTGTTTGTGGTGGTTTTGTGTGTTTTTGTGGAGGTTTTGTGTCTCTTTGTGGTGGTTTTGTGTCTCTTGGTGGTAGTTTTGTGTCTCTGTATTAATTTAGTGTCTCTTTGTTGTGGTTTTGTGTCTCTTTGTGGTTGTTTTATGTTTCTTTGTGGTGGTTTTGTGTCTTTTATGGGGGTTTTGTGTCTCTTTGTTGTGGTTTGTGTCTCTTGGTGGTAGTTTTGTGCCTCTTTGTAGTTGTTTTGTGTTTCTTTGTGGTGGTTTTGTGTCTCTTTGTGGTCATTTTGTGTGTATTTCCAGTTATATCATGTTTCTTTGTAGTTGTTTTGCGTCTCTGTAGCCTTTGTGAGTCTATTTTTGGTCATTTTGTGTCTCTTTCTGGTAGTTTGGTGTCTTTTTGCGCTCATTTTCTTTCTTTTTGCAGTTGTTTTGTGTCTCTTTGTGGTCATTTTGTGCACGTTTGTGGTCGTTTTGCATCTCTTTGTGTTTCTTTTCTGTCTCTTTGTGATCGTTTTGCATCTCTTTGTGGTCATTTTATTTCTGTTTGTGGTCGTTTTGTATCTTTTTGTGTTGATCTTGTGTCTTTATGTTGAGTTTTTGTCCATTTGTTGTCATTTTGTGTCTCATTGTGGTTGTTTTTTGTCTGTTTGTGGTCATTTTTTCTCTTTGCAGTTGTTTTGTGTCTCTCTGTGGACAATTTGTATCCGTTTGTGGTTGTTTTGCGTCAGTTTTTGGTTACTTTGTGTCTTCGTTGCTCACCCGCTGAGCTTCAGCAGATTGTTGGGGAGAGTCGGGGTGAAGACGCCGACCTTTTCCAACAGCAGTAACTTCCCACCGTGACATGGAACCAGCAGAGAGCTCCAGCAGAGCTCCAGCAGAGCTCCAGCAGCTCTGGCCTCCCCCGGCGCTGCTGTGAGCATGTCAGACGTACTCTTTTCATGTTCAGAGAAACCCAATCTGCTCCCCTCCTCCTCGGCCTGTTGGTCCAGCTCGGTGTTTCATTTGAATATCAAAGCTGGCCAGACGCTTCAAGTGACATTTCTGGGGCTTCTCTCTAGGAATGCGGTGTCTGAAGTGTCGTCGACGGAGGAGACAAAGAGTGCTCTGTGATCTGGCTGGTCTGCTGCAGCTTCTTCAAGAATCCTCCACATTCTTCTGTGTGAAACCAAGAAACTGATGGAGGACGAAGATCTGACGTAGTCCACAGCTGAGGGACACAAAGGACGGCTGCTTGGTGTCAATTTACATTTGTTTTGTGTCTTTTTGTGGACATTTTGTGTCTCTGTGATTGCTTGGGGTCTTTCTGTGGACATTTCATGTGTCTCTGCAGTTAAACTGTGTTTATTTACAATGATTTTGTGTCTTTTCTGCACATCTTGTGTGTCATTCCAGTTGTTTTACAACTTTTGTGTACATTTTGTGTCCAGGAATCCTTCACATTCTTGTGTCTGAAATCAGGACATTGAAGGTGGACAAGGATCTGACAAAGCTTACAGCTGAGGGACACAAAGGACGGCTGTTTGGGGTCTCTTTAGGGTTGTTTTGTGTCTTTTTGAATCTATTTACAGTTATTTTGTGTCATTTTGTGGTAGTTTTGTGTCTCTTTGCCATCATTTTGTGTCTCTTTAGGCTTATTTTCTGTCTCTGTGGCTAATTTATGTCTCTTTAGAGTAGTTTTGTGTCTTTTTGTGGACATTTTGTGTGTATCTACAGGTGTTTTGTGTCTTTTTATGCACATTTTGTGAGTGTTTCCAATTATTTTGCATCATTTTGTGTGTATTTACAATGATTTTCTTTTATGTGTACATTTTGTGTCTCTTTATGGTTGTTTTGTGTCTCTTTGTCTCTTGGTGGTTGTTTTGTGTCTCTTTCTGGTCAGTTTGTGTCTCTTTCTGGTCAGTTTGTGTCTCTTTGTGGTCAGTTTGTGTCTCTTTCTGGTCAGTTTGTGTCTCTTTCTGGTCAGTTTGTGTCTCTTTCTGGTCAGTTTGTGTCTCTTTCTGGTCAGTTTGTGTCTCTTTCTGGTCAGTTTGTGTCTCTTTCTGGTCAGTTTGTGTCTCTTTGTCTCTTGGTGGTTGTTTTGTGTCTCTTTCTGGTTAGTTTGTGTCTCTTTCTGGTCAGTTTGTGTCTCTTTGTCTCTTGGTGGTTGTTTTGTGTGTCTTTGTCTCTTGGTGGTTGTTTTGTGTCTCTTTCTGGTCAGTTTGTGTCTCTTTCTGGTCAGTTTGTGTCTCTTTCTGGTCAGTTTGTGTCTCTTTCTGGTCAGTTTGTGTCTCTTTGTGGTCAGTTTGTGTCTCTTTCTGGTCAGTTTGTGTCTCTTTGTCTCTTGGTGGTTGTTTTGTGTGTCTTTGTCTCTTGGTGGTTGTTTTGTGTCTCTTTCTGGTCAGTTTGTGTCTCTTTGTGGTCAGTTTGTGTCTCTTTCTGGTCAGTTTGTGTCTCTTTGTGGTCAGTTTGTGTCTCTTTCTGGTCAGTTTGTGTCTCTTTGCCATCATTTTATGTCCCTCTGTGATCTTTTTGTGTTCTTTAGGCCTCACAGTTCACTCGCCGTGTGAAACGTTGTGAACATATTTGCGTTTGAGCAGCCGTGATGTTGAACGCGGCTGTGAGGGAACACACAGGTTGGTCTGTGGAATATCTGCCATTAAAGCCTCCCTGCAGAGTTTTCATTTAAACCAATAAAACTTATGTTTATGCCCGGCGTTGCTTACCGCCGCCGTCGTCTTTAAAGTCCAACAAACACGCTGGATGCATTTGCTTGGTCGTAAAAGCTTTACGAGGCTGATTTTTGGATGTTTTGTTGGCGCGCTGCTGCTCTGCTTGGCACAGCCTCGGCCTGCTGCACCTGCTGACAATGAACGGAGACAAAGGAAGCAGTTTTAGGAGTTCACCTTGTAACTGTGGCTGATGGGAGCAGACTGGAGCTCTGACAGGACTGAATGTCACGCCTCAAACCAGCCATTTAAAAACAACAGCAGCAGCAGGTTTAGTTCTGTATTTAGTGAGACGAATCCGTGCAACAATTTACTGTTTTTATACAGATTTATTTTACAGATAATAACAAACAAAATTACACTATTACATTATTTTATTTGTGTTTATATCAGCAAAATATTCACATTTTAGATCTATTTATTGTTAAATGAATGAAAAAATACGTTTTCTCTGACTTTTTTATTTGTATTTATTTATTTATTTATTTTAAGATTTTACCAGATGGAGTTCACAACTACATATATCTGGTAAAAAAAAAAAAAAGAATAAATAAATCATTAAAAATAAATAATAAATAACTAAAAAAATTTCATGTTAACTGTACAAATAAAATGGCCAAAACCTTTTTATTTGCATTTGGATCAGTAAAGAATATTCACATTTTAGATCTAAATTTATTGTTGTAATTATTATTGCATTATTCTATTTTCCCATTTTTACAGTTTTTTGTGGCAAAAAAATAAAAAAATCTAATTTTATTTGTATTCATTTGCATATTTATTTTACACATAGTGACTTTTTTTACAATGTTTTACAGTATTTTACTTTTTACCATATTTAAATCAGTAAAAATATGATTATTTTATAGATATTTCCAATTATTTGGAAGAAAATTATGTACATTAGGGATTTAAATGTATTAAGTTTAAAGGACTAAAGAGTACATCTTTTTTTTTTCTGTTCTTTGACAAATTTCGACTGAAAAATTTTACAATATTTTTTACTACATTTAAATCAACAAAATATAGAATTATTTGTCAAATATATATGTGTGTATTGAAGAATGAAAGATTTAAAATATTTTTTCAACATTTTGTAACTGTATTTATTGTCTTGTAAAACCCCAGGAAACAAAGCATTAATTAAAAAGGCTCAAACTGTTTTTATTGTGCACATCAGGAATCTGCTTTATAAATAATAATCCATTATTTTTCATGTTTTGATGGGAATTTTTTTTACTGTATTTAAATCAGGAAAAAATAATTTTACAGATATTTGCTGCTAGTTGAAAAAAAGATGTGCATTAAGACAGAAAAATGGTTTTAAAAGCTGTAATTACATTTTATTTTTTCCAGATTTTCCCATATTCGTTCCATCTAATAAATATTAATTTATATTTATATTATGTTTACATTTTTTACAGATATTTGTTGTTATATTTTACCTGTTTTTATTACTATTTCTGACTGCTACAGCCCGACATCATTTCTCAGCATATTTTTCCTTCCAGATTTCCACCACTTTATATTGTTTTTTTTTTCTTTTTTTCTCCCACACAAAGGCCTCTAATTTCACTAAAGACGTCGTGTGGATTCCTTCTGTCGTGTTTAAGGATGAACCTTTGTGAGCAGATGTTTACCTGCAGGACTTCTTAAAGCTTCTTTTATTCAAACAGATAAAACTGTGAGATAAAACCTGAAAAACAGCGGAACACCAAAGGCTCGGTGTTCTGGTGATAACATCAAACGTTATCTCCTCATGTTTCCACAGCGAAGCCTCTCATGTTCATCTGATGGAGCTTTGAGTTTATCTCCTGAAGCAACATGAAAGAGTCCCACAGATGCAGTTTGTTACCGCTTTACCGCCGTGTTTCTGTGTTTTTATCCTGATCTCTCTGCGGGTTTGGATCACTTTCTTTCCTCCAGAGGTTTTTTAAAATTCGTTAGATAATCTGCAACGGCGTGTTTTAACTTTATTAGTTAGATTCAGATCTCTGTTCATATTTTATTGAAGCTTTTGATGATAAATCTGTGAAGTCCTTTAGAGAGGGAGAATTCTCTTTTTTCCACTTTTTAAATAAAGTCAGATTAGATAAGTCGTTAAAACACAAGATAAACTCACAAACAGACAGTGATTTTTTTTGTGACTTAAAGCCTCTTTTAGACTTATTTTGTTAACCTGATAGCATCTGAACAGATCAGATTGAATTAATACACATTTTTCCAACATTTTACTTCAACACAGCACAAATCTGAACTGATGCAGCTGCATTAACAGTTGTTTGCATTGATTTAAGGAATCATTTTTCCACATTTCAGAGTCAATATTGGTCCAAAAACACCACAGAGATCAAAAGACACAGTCAGAAAACCAAAAAACGCCTCCCTGTTTACAATTTTACATCTATTACAAACTGAAATGTCCATAAAATCTAACTTTACCGCGAGTTTATGCAGGCTGTGATGTTTGATTGTTGTTTCCAGCTGTTTGGGATTATTTCCTCTGAGTTTATTAAATATTCACAGCATCAAACAGCAGCAAGATCATTAAAAAAAGAGAAAACTGCACACATTAATCAACAAATCCATTAATTAGTTGTAATTATAAATGATTCCTGGAAGTCACAGTTTATCAGCTGCAGGTGAATCATTACTTGTGTCCTTGTGTTGAAGCTCCACTGCAGATTATTTTTATTTTACTGTTAGATTGTCTTCATAGGACACTAGAAATAAACTCCATAGGTTCAGTCTCTTGGTTTTTAGTGCATCATTGTTATTTAATTAAAGTTTTATGTGTCATTTGCTCTTACACATGGGAAATAAAATTAACATTATTAGATCTCTACCTCTTTATTATTTATAACATTGTGACTTTTTCTCATTTTTGTTTTTTTGAAGAGAATTGTTGTTTTTGTTTATTTCTATTGTTATTGCACAGCCTTAAGATCATCACTTTGCATTCCACTGCACATGTGACAAACAAATGAATAAATCTTTTTTTTTTAATGTCTCTTTTACAAAGCTTTGGAATAACAAAACATCAGGAAAAACACTCCTCAAAAATAGAAAAATCCGTAAATAATGAGCAGGTTGTGAGATTAAACTGCAAAAACACAAAAATGCTCCTCGTGTTTAACTTATTCTACATCACTGGATCTTCTGCCCAGTTTTGTGTTTTTGGGGTTTATTTGTCCACCAGCAGCTATGTTCAATATTTCATGTCTGAAAAGATATTTTCCAACATCACTGCTGTTTCTCTCTTGTGTTTAATTTAGTTTTGTAATCTGCTGTTTTGTGTTTTGCCGTTAACAATAATAATGAGCCATCTGCTTCATAATAAGACTCATAAATCTGAAAATTAATTTGTTTATTTGTACTGAAAAGGAATTTTCTTTTTGGCCAAACAATAAACCATGAGAAGATAAATTACTAAACTCACATTTGTCATTGATTTGTGTTTAACCTATTTTCTCTATTCTGGCTGCAGTAACTGCTTTTCACCAAGGGAGCCGCTGTTAGTTTCTCGCGAGATTACGACACCGGAAGAGGGGAAGGTCAGAGTAGTCCAACATGGCGGCCCGCAGTGTGCTGAGGTCCGTCTGGAGCTCGTTTTCGGGTCTAAAACTCGGAGTTTCGGGCTCTAATGCGGGAGTTCTGCAGCGGGTAAATGTTCCGCTGGTTCCCGCTTTAACCGTCCAGAGCAGAGGGGTCCGACAAGGTGAGAATTATTTATAAAGAAACACCTTTTTAGCCTGTTTGTGTGTTAGCTTCATGCTAACATGGCGACGCTGGGAGCTTCCAGTTTGGTTTAAATTCTTAACGTTTCCTTCATTTATGTCCTTTATTTACACACTGACGGATCAAGGAAACAGTTGTCAATTAGTTTATTTTATTCTTTAGTAAATTAATATTTCAACTGACATCTGAAGCGACGCAAAATTGTTCAAATCCTTCAAATTGTTACATATTTTTGAGAACAGGGTTAATTTATACTCCAAAAATAATTCACATAAGGATATTATTTAATGGAAGTGGAGCATTTATTTATTTGTTTATTTTTCTAGTGCCGTTACCAGTTTTTAGTAGTTGAGGAGACTGATAACCAGATTTAAATTTGGAGATAAAAGATTAAATTTGCAGAATAACAAACATTTGAAAAATGTTTGACTAAAGTCAAAGAAAAATAATGAAAAAAGGCGAAAAATTCTCCAAAATATTTAAATATTTGACCAGAGTCCCCCAAACTGTATTTTTTTAATTACAAAAGCTTGAATCAAAATCAAATTGAGCTTAAAAATCATATGAAATATATTGATCTGTCCCCAATTAGCCTATTTTTTTTTTAAATTACTAATAATATGTACAAAATGGCTCAAAATTTCAACAAAATGGCTCAAAATTTCAACAAAATGGCTCAAATTTCTGTTACTTGTCATGGCAAATTTAACTTCATCGTGGATTTTTTTGGACAAACAGGTTTCTTCTGACTAGAAATGATACAAACAAGTGACAAAACATTATGTTAGAGATGAATTTGTCATATTGTAATCAAAATGTCTGAAATTAGGGCTGGGCGATATGACGATAGATATCGTCTGGACGATAGAAAATGTCTATCGTTTTATGTGAAGATCCTATCGTTTATATCGCAGTGTCCCAAAACACGCTTTACGGCAGTATTTTACGTCACCGACATGCCTTACGGAAAGCCCAGGCACGCAGCAGTGTTACCAACTTAGCCAAAGCTCATAGCGACTTTTTTTTGTCAAAAGCGACTAGCCACAAATCTAGCGACTTTTTGTGCCGTTTTGGAGACTCTGACAGGAAAACTCGGATCATTCTGTACTTACTGTTTTCAACAAGCAGCAGGTGCTGCTGTGAGCTTCTCCCCCTCACAGAGCACAGGCTGTCAGTCCAGTAACCCCACAGCAGACCCAGTGTATGATTAGAGGAGACCCACATCACAGCCAGACGACAGGTGAATTGTGCATGCACAAAGTCACTACAGATCCCATCCAGACTTACGGAGCGGGATATAAATGAAAATGTTTATTCACTGTCATGCTAAAATAAACCACAGCATTTAGCCTCGAGTACAAAAACATATTCTGGGTGTTTTATATTCACTTTTTGGTCTCTTCCACGACGTTATTCCTCTCTCCTACAACGTTGATTACAATTACATGCAAACTGGGAAATATGAACACGAACAACCAGCTCAAACCGACGAGCTTGTAGCTAAAAGAGGGGGAACTTCTGTCATATGGCGGTGGTTTGGATTTAAAAAGACCAACAAGGATCAGACTACCGTACTTTGTTGGTATGCCGCTGCCCGCTCCCATTCATTCACTGAATTTACCAAGGGGCGGCATGGCTCAGTGGGTAGAGTGGCCGTCTTGTAACCGAAGGGTTGCCGGTTCGATCCTCGCCCCGTCGTGTTCGAGGTGTCCCTGAGCAAGACACCTAATCCCTAATAGCTCCTGGTGGGTTGTGGTTAGCGCCTTGCATGGCAGCTTCCGCCATCAGTGTGTGAATGGGTGAATGTGATGTATTATGTAAAGCGCTTTGGGTACCTTGCAGGTATAGTAAAGCGCTATATAAATACAGACCATTTACCATTTACCAAAAATATGCTATATCGTGATGTATATTGTATCGGGATATAAAATTTTGGTCATATCGCCCAGCCCTATCTGAAATTATTTATTTGCTTGAAATTGTTGCATATTTTTGAGAATAGGGTTCATTTATACCCCCAACTTGTTCACATAAAAGGAAAAAATATTCACTTTTGAGCCAAAATTACCCAAATCTGAGCTGAAACGTTCGTTCTCGCTGGTCTGTCAGACGTTTAAAAAGCTGAACATATTGTGGAAAACCTACTTCAAAAAGACAAATCCGAGTTAAATCACGTTCAGCTGATTCAGGTTTTTAAATCTGCTCTCAAAAAATGTCAAGAACCAGAAGAAAGAACACCAAACAGAAAGAAGTGACTCATTTGGCTTTTCTTGTCTTTTTCCACATAAACAAAGCATTTCTGCCTTTTTTCCTTAACATCAGAGCTAAAGCAAAACCCAGATGTTTAAATGAAATAAAACACTGTCAGCAGGTGTTAAAATATTTAGTTCCTCTGTTCATCTTTCATCACAGTCATTCTGCTCTCTGTTTTATTGCTTTGCTGTTCACTTACTTCACTGTTTAAGGTGTGAATATCTCAGTATTTACTGTTCATAGCTCTACATTTTTGTTCACTTCTGCTGATCTCTGGCTCACTTTAAAATGCTCTTTTACACATAATTGTGGCTGTAAATGGTAGTTAAACACTAAATTAGCTTCTCTGACCTGCTGCTCTTGGTTAAATACGTGTTTTTTTATTTTATGTAAGTACTTTGCAAGCACAGAAAACACTGCAGTAAAACCACTTTGTGCTCACACACTCGGCCAGTTAGACTCATTCTGCGTCTTTGATTTATATACATTTAAACACACAAATCTGGTCTACAATGGCGTGTGTGATAATCGTAGGTCGACCAGCATTTCTTATGGATGCTTTTTAACCTTTTTATTCTTACTGTTCTACTCTATTTATAGTTTTTAGCATCAATAGTTTATTTCTTGCACGATTTGCAGCTTCTTTCTCTTAAATGTTCCGTGTGTGAGCTGCTGGACGGATGGAATTTCAACAATTAGATGAAAAAGGTCTGTATCTACGTCTGTCTGGGTATAACTTGCCAACTACAGTTTTGCGTCCTGCTGCCACGTTTTCACTTTATGAGGATTGGAAATAATAGTAAACACTTTTCAGGCGTTTGTCCTAAATGATAAAGTAGATTTGTGTAAACGTCTGATGTTGTTCTGAACCACAGATCTGCTCAGTGTTTTACTTTGACGGCTCTGTTTCTGCTCCTGTCTTGTATTTTTCTCTCAGCTGTGGGAGGAAAAGTTACAAAGATGATGACATACCGCTGTCAAATGCCTGGATCGTGTTTTTAAAGCCTCTCTGCTATCTGTGTTATTTGCTATCATGACGTGAAAAGTGATTTCTCTCTCGTATTGTGAAACATTTGTAAAAGTAACTGAAGCAGACTCGACTTTTTTCTCTACATGCAGAGCTCTGTGCTGCTGGTTTAAACTGGATGTTTTTGGTTCTGCAGCTGAAATATCACCATAAAACTGACTCATTTCTGCAAACTTTGCAGCTGGTAGAAGTGAATTAATTGATTTATATCTGCTGGTGAATTTCATCTGTTTGGTTGTTTCGTGATGTATTTGCTGAGAATGATGATTTTTTTTGTGATGACAGTAACTAAAATATGAACTAAACGGAGATAAACAAATAAGTTTGCAGAAAAACACGTATTTGAGGCCCCATAAACAAGCCCAGAATGGTTCAACAGAGAAAAATAATCCAAAATCACTTCAAATTCTCCAAAATTATTAAATATTTGGCAAAAATCCCTCAAGCTTGATTACTTTTTGAAATTACAAAAGCTTGAATCAAAATGTGCTAAAAATCAGCTAAAATATATTAAAGCCTGCCCCAAACTACCCTGTTTTTAATAAATTACTAGTAATTCATACAGAATGGCTTAAAATTTCAAGAAAATGGCTCAGAATTTCAAAACAATGGCTAAATTTCAACAAAATGGCTCAAAATTTCCCCGAAATGAGTCAAAATGTCAAGAAAACGGCTCAAAATTCAACAGTTTCTCAAACTACCGAAAAAAATGGCTGAAAATTTCAACAAAGGGTTCAAAACTTCAACCAAATTTTTCAAAAATGGCTCAAATTTCAACAAAATGGCTCAAAATTTCTGCAAAATTTTCCAAAATGACCCACAAAAAAGTCCAAAAGAACAAAAAAAATGTCCAGAATGCTCAAAGTTTGTCCAAAATTACAATAAAATCACTTAAAATTTCTACAAAATGGCTCAAAATTTCAAGAACATGGCTAAAAATTCTAATAAATGGCTCAAATTTCTCCAAAAATTTTCAGAATAGACACAATTCATTCCAAAATGACCCAAAACAAAAAGGACAGAAATTTTCCAGAATGCCCAAAGTTTGTCCAAAATTTCAATAAAAATCATTCAAAATTTTGACAATAACACCAAAAAGTTTCCAGAATGACGCTGAAATTACTGCATTTATATTTTCCATGTGTTTAAATAAACCAAAACTCTTTGATTTAAAAACGCCTAAAAACACCAAATATTCCATCTGTTTGTCCAAACCGTCCCTAATAAACAGAAACTCTTCCAGTGTTTGTCTCCATGGAGATCCTGCTTCTTCTTTTGATAAATAAACAACATTTGCTGTTTCCTGCTGGACTTTCTTCAATAAAAGCATCTTTCCACAAACTGAGTCACTTTAAATGAAGCTTCATTAAAATTAACACGTCAGAGCTCATTTCACTTCTTGTTTCTTTCCTCCTCACGTTAAATCCGTTTAATCTGCTTCTACTTCTGCACTTTGAGGTGTGATTTAAACAGTTAAACGTGTTCAGTGTCGTCTACTTTCTGTTGCAGTGGTGGAGAAGCAGGACGGGAAAACGACGACCGTAAGTAAAACCCTGAGCTGAAATGTTCCGTCTTCTGTCTGTTTGTTTGTTAAATAAACGGATACGAGGAGTTTCCTGCTTCCCAAAGAGGTCAAAGTAAAATGGCACCAATTTACCACAAAAACAGATGAAAAATCACTATAAAGACTCTAAATCGGCACAAAAAAGCACAATCACCACAAAACTGTGATATTCAGATGCTGTGGTAGAAACTCCTCTATGGACTCGTAGCTTTAATGAAATGCGACTTGTTGGTCCTTCAGATGTAGCTTCTGAATCTCGGGCACATATGACGTGTTTTTGCTGCACACAGACTGGTTTTCTGTATATTTAACTTCTAAAGTTCCTTTCTGAGCAGAAAACCAGGATCTGCAGTACTTGACGTGTAGGCTGCAGCATGTAGAGCAGTCTGAGTCCATGACGTCCTCCTCACACTGAATGAAGTCCGTCTCTTTCAGATTGAAGGTCACATCCAGGACCTTCCAGCTGCTCCTCAGCCTCCAAACCCTGAAGCTCAGTGTCCCATCTACAGATGGAACCTGCAGCACAGATACAACTACACGGTAAACACCTGTTTGTCAGTTTATCTGCCTGTCCATCAGTCTGTCCGTCAGTCAGTCCATCCATCCATCCATCCGTCTGTCCATCCATTCGTCCATCTGTCTATCCGTCCATCAGTCTGTCCATCAGTCCGTCCATCAGTCTGTCCGTCCATCTGTCAGTCTGTCCATCAGTCTGTCCATCAGTCTGTCCATCAGTCTGTCCATCAGTCCGTCCATCAGTCTGTCCGTCCATCTGTCAGTCTGTCCATCAGTCCGTCCGTCTGTCCATCACACGTTGACCTTCTGTCCTGTCCCTGTCCTCCTCCAGGACGTCCTGCTGCTCAGTCAGTTCATCAGGTCTGATGGAGGGATGCTGCCTCGGAGGGTCACTGGTCTCTGTCCAGAGGAGCATCGAAAGATCACCATCTGTGTCCAGATGGCTCACCGAGCAGGTCAGAGTTCCACCTCCAGCTCTATTCACCTGTTGGTAGGACTTTGTTGTTTATTTACCTGTTGGTAGGACTTTGTTGTTTATTCACCTGTTGGTAGGA
The DNA here is from genome assembly GCF_021347895.1 of Acanthochromis polyacanthus. Taxonomy (NCBI): domain Eukaryota; kingdom Metazoa; phylum Chordata; class Actinopteri; family Pomacentridae; genus Acanthochromis; species Acanthochromis polyacanthus. The sequence continues at coordinate 35,786,636 of NC_067128.1, read as the reverse complement.
CTTTATGTTGTTTATTTACCTGTTGGTAGGACTTTATGTTGTTTATTTACCTGTTGGTAGGACTTTATGTTGTTTATTTACCTGTTGGTAGGACTTTGTTGTTTCTTCACCTGTTGGTAGGACTTTGTGTTGTTTTTTTACCTGTTGGTAGGACTTTGTTGTTTATTTACCTGTTGGTAGGACTTTATGTTGTTTATTTACCTGTTGGTAGGACGTTGTTGTTTCTTCACCTGTTGGTAGGACTTTGTTGTTTCTTCACCTGTTGGTAGGACTTTGTGTTGTTTTTTACCTGTTGGTAGGACTTTGTTGTTTATTTACCTGTTGGTAGGACTTTATGTTGTTTATTTACCTGTTGGGAGGAGGACTTTATGTTGTTTATTTACCTGTTGGTAGGACTTTATGTTGTTTATTTACCTGTTGGTAGGACTTTGTTGTTTCTTCACCTGTTGGTAGGACTTTATGTTGTTTATTTACCTGTTGGTAGGACTTTATGTTGTTTATTTACCTGTTGGTAGGACTTTATGTTGTTTATTTACCTGTTGGTAGGACTTTGTTGTTTCTTCACCTGTTGGTAGGACTTTGTGTTGTTTTTTTACCTGTTGGTAGGACTTTGTTGTTTATTTACCTGTTGGTAGGACTTTATGTTGTTTATTTACCTGTTGGTAGGACGTTGTTGTTTCTTCACCTGTTGGTAGGACTTTGTTGTTTCTTCACCTGTTGGTAGGACTTTGTGTTGTTTTTTTACCTGTTGGTAGGACTTTGTTGTTTATTTACCTGTTGGTAGGACTTTATGTTGTTTATTTACCTGTTGGGAGGAGGACTTTATGTTGTTTATTTACCTGTTGGTAGGACTTTATGTTGTTTATTTACCTGTTGGTAGGACTTTGTTGTTTCTTCACCTGTTGGTAGGACTTTGTGTTGTTTTTTTACCTGTTGGTAGGACTTTGTTGTTTATTTACCTGTTGGTAGGACTTTGTTGTTTCTTCACCTGTTGGTAGGACTTTATGTTGTTTATTTACCTGTTGGTAGGACTTTGTTGTTTCTTCACCTGTTGGTAGGACTTTGTGTTGTTTCTTCACCTGTTGGTAGGACTTTGTTGTTTATTTACCTGTTGGTAGAACTTTGTTGTTTATTTACCTGTTGGTAGGACTTTGTTGTTTATTTACCTGTTGGTAGGACTTTGTGTTGTTTCTTCACCTGTTGGTAGGACTTTGTTGTTTATTTACCTGTTGGTAGGACTTTGTGTTGTTTATTTACCTGTTGGTAGGACTTTATGTTGTTTATTTACCTGTTGGTAGGACGTTGTTGTTTCTTCACCTGTTGGTAGGACTTTGTTGTTTCTTCACCTGTTGGTAGGACTTTGTGTTGTTTTTTTACCTGTTGGTAGGACTTTGTTGTTTATTTACCTGTTGGTAGGACTTTATGTTGTTTATTTACCTGTTGGTAGGAGGACTTTATGTTGTTTATTTACCTGTTGGTAGGACTTTATGTTGTTTATTTACCTGTTGGTAGGACTTTGTTGTTTCTTCACCTGTTGGTAGGACTTTGTTGTTTCTTCACCTGTTGGTAGGACTTTGTGTTGTTTTTTTACCTGTTGGTAGGACTTTGTTGTTTGTTTACCTGTTGGTAGGACTTTGTGTTGTTTCTTCACCTGTTGGTAGAACTGTGTTGTTTATTTACCTGTTGGTAGGACTTTATGTTGTTTATTTACCTGTTGGTAGGACTTTGTTGTTTATTTACCTGTTGGTAGGACTTTATGTTGTTTATTTACCTGTTGGTAGGACTTTATGTTGTTTATTTACCTGTTGGTAGGACTTTATGTTGTTTATTTACCTGTTGGTAGGACTTTGTTGTTTCTTCACCTGTTGGTAGGACTTTGTGTTGTTTTTTTACCTGTTGGTAGGACTTTATGTTGTTTATTTTCCCGGTTGGTAGGACTTTATGTTGTTTATTTACCTGTTGGTAGGACTTTATGTTGTTTATTTACCTGTTGGTAGGAGGACTTTATGTTGTTTATTTACCTGTTGGTAGGACTTTATGTTGTTTATTTACCTGTTGGTAGGACTTTGTTGTTTCTTCACCTGTTGGTAGGACTTTGTTGTTTCTTCACCTGTTGGTAGGACTTTGTGTTGTTTTTTTACCTGTTGGTAGGACTTTGTTGTTTGTTTACCTGTTGGTAGGACTTTGTGTTGTTTCTTCACCTGTTGGTAGGACTTTGTGTTGTTTCTTCACCTGTTGGTAGGACTTTGTTGTTTATTTACCTGTTGGTAGGACTTTGTTGTTTATTTACCTGTTGGTAGGACTTTGTTGTTTATTTACCTGTTGGTAGGACTTTGTGTTGTTTCTTCACCTGTTGGTAGGACTTTGTTGTTTATTTACCTGTTGGTAGGACTTTGTTGTTTATTTACCTGTTGGTAGGACTTTGTTGTTTATTTACCTGTTGGTAGGACTTTGTGTTGTTTCTTCACCTGTTGGTAGGACTTTGTTGTTTATTTACCTGTTGGTAGGACTTTGTGTTGTTTCTTCACCTGTTGGTAGGACTTTGTTGTTTATTTACCTGTTGGTAGGACTTTGTGTTGTTTCTTCACCTGTTGGTAGGACTTTGTGTTGTTTCTTCACCTGTTGGTAGGACTTTGTTGTTTATTTACCTGTTGGTAGGACTTTGTGTTGTTTCTTCACCTGTTGGTAGGACTTTGTGTTGTTTCTTCACCTGTTGGTAGGACTTTATATTCTCCACTGGTTCTATCTTTTTGTGGCGATTGTCCGTCTTTTTGTGGTCATTTTGGCTCTTTGTAGTGATTTTGCTTTTTTTTTAGTGATTTCGCGTCTTATTTTGTGTGTCTTTGTCTTCATTTTGTGACTCTTGGTATTGGTTTTGTGTAATTTTGTGTCTCTTTGCTGCTCTTATGCTGGTTTTACATCTGGTTGTGTTCATTCTGCATCTCAGTGATTAATTCTGTCTTTCTGTTGTCGTTTTGTGCCTTTATAGTCGTTTTTCTGACTTTCTGAATGATTTTGTGTGTCTTTTATGGCTGTTTTGTCTTTGTTAGCGTTGGTTTTGCTTTTCTTTGTGTTGATTTTGCTTCTTTTTTTAGTCAGTTTTGATCACTTTTTGGTTAGTTTGTGTGTCTCATTTTGCATCTCTGTTGGTTTGTGTCTTTTTTGCGTCTAGTTGGCGTTTTATGTGTCTAAAAGGTGATGTTTTATCTCCGTTTATACAGAATTGGCATCTGTTTCTGTTCATTTTGCATCTTTTAGCATTTGTTTCAGTCTGTGTGGGTTATTTGTGTCTCTTTGTGTTTGTTTCCAGTCATTTTGTGTCTCTTTGGTCCCTTTGACTTGATGCCAGTGAACTCTGAGTTAAATAGGTCAGAACTAACAGCCTGACTGTTCAGGACGCTGTGGAAACACTGGAGGTGTTCACGAGTAAATATTGGGTTAAATGTGGAGGCTGATAATGTGGAACTTTCCTCCTGATAAAAACAACTCCTACAATATTGACCGACCCATCCATCAGCCGGCCTTCAGGAATCATTTTCATGTGGTGCCATTAAAACGTCCCGACAGGAGAAATACTTTAATTAATGATGGAATACGTAACGTTCCCGAAACCTTCAGCACCACATTTCTATTTACAGCTGCACCCAAACCTGCAGTGACCTTTACACCCACACAAAAACAGACACACAGCCGGGCTTTCACTGCTTGGTGTCGCTGTTTTGTGTCTTTGTGCGGTGGTTTTGCATCTTTTTCTAGCAATTCTTTTGCGTTTTGTTGGTGATTCTGTATCTTTTTGTGGTGCTTTTGAACCATTTTGTGGTGATTTTACATGTTTTTATGGTGAGTTTGCATCTTTTTGTGGTCATTTTGCATCTTTGTGAGGATTTTACATGTTTTTGTGGTAATTTTGTGGTTTTTTTTTTTGTGGTAATTCCGCATCTTTTTGGTGTGATTTTGCATCTTTCTTTGGTGATTTAACATTTTTTGTGCTGATTTTGCTGCTTTTTGTGCTGATTTTGCATCTTTTAATGGTTATTTTGTGTCTTTGTTGTAATTTCACATCCTTTTGTCATGATTCTGTGTCTTTCTATGGTGATTTTACACCTTTTAGAAGTGATTTTGCGTCTTTTTGGTAATTTGGCATCTTTTTGTGGTGATTTTGTGTCTTTGTATGATGATTTCACTTCTTTCTGTGGTGATTTTGCAACTTTTGTGGTGATTTTGTGTCCTTTTGTGTGGATTTTATCTTTTCCCTCCCTTAAGGCCTTATTAGTCCAAACAAATAAAATAATAAAGTATAAGAAGAATAAAAATCCAGTATTTGCAGCACATCAAACCGTTTGAACTTTATTTTAAACTGGAACAATAAGTTCCATCTGGGAGACAAAAGGACAGAAAAGTGGTGATTTTCACTGCAGAAAGCTGACAGGATGGTAATTGAGTTGTTGCATGTCAGATTTCTCCAAACTAAGTATTTATTTATCTCTAAACAAACTATCAAAGCTGGATTTTGTCTGCTTGGTTTACACGGAGGATAAACACCGTCCAGATGTGGGACTGCAGGTCTCACTCAGTGTGAATCTTTTTCTGGTGATTTTGCATCCTTTCATACTGATTTCATTTCTTTTTGTGTTCATTTCACCTTTTTTGTGATTTTACACTTTTTTTTTTGCTTGTTTCACATATTTTTGTGGTGATTTTGCCTATTTTTTTCACAAGTTTAGTTGTTTTTGTGCTGATTTTTCATCAGTTTGTGGTGATTTAAAATATTTTCATAGTGACTGTGTTTCTGTGGTGATTTTACGTCTTTTTTGTGGGTTTTTTGCATCTTTTTCTGGTGATTTTGCATCTTTCTGTGGTGATTTTGTGTCTTTTTTAGTGATTTTTGCATATTGTTGTGTTAATTTTGTATCTCTGTGGTGATTTCACATCTTTTTGAGGTAATTGTGCATCTTTTTGGTCTTTTTGTGTCATTTTTAGTGATTTTTGCATATTATTGTGTTATTTTTGTATCTCTGTGGCGATTTTGTGTCATTTTGTGATGATTTTACATCTTTTTTGTGATTTTGTGTCTTTTTCTGGTGATTTTGTGTCATTTTGTGATGATTTTGCATCTTTTTTGGGTGACTTTGTGTCATTTTGTGATGATTTTACATCTTTTTGAGATATTTTTGCATCTTTTTTTGGGTGATTGTGTTCTTTTCTCTACCTGCAGCCTTACTACCATAAATGAACTGCAGACTACCACATAAAGCTTTACACAGACACATTGAATCATTGTGAGCTGCTTATTTAAGACTGGAATCATTTTGAATCTTAACATGTGTCATTAATATTTCTTCTCTTTCTGCTGTTTTCACATGAATCTCAGTGATTACGTTGTTTTTTTCCCCTCTTTGTTAAAGGTTTACTTCCGGACCACAAACCCAAACTTCCAGAAGGTCACGTCCCAAAGAGGCCCAAGCAGCAGCTCAACAGGTGAGCTCTCAGCTCTGCTCTTGTTTCTGACCGCTGCTCGTTTCAAACTGTTCATAACTCTTCACTCTTTGCTGCAGATACCTGACCCGCTTCGCCGTCGACACGGTGAAGCCCATCTACAAACGGGGGCTCAAGTGGTGCAAGAAGAGGATGGCGGTGGGCCACCCGGTGCTGAAGGACAACGTTCGCTACGGAAAGAAGCCTCTGTACACCAAACACTGATCTGTGGCTTCCTCTGGGTGGGCTGAGGAAAGCTTCATCCATCTGTATTTATGCTGTTGTTTACGGACTCCCGGTGAATCACGCTCGGCTCCGCCCGGACCAAACGCCCCGGCCGGTGCAGCTCGGAGCGCCTTGAAGCTGATCTGAGCTGCAGCGGGTCGGTTTCTCAGTAGGTGGTTGGGTTCGCTGTGTAAACTCCAGGCAACGCAGATGTGCAAATAAAACGTGTTTACTCGGCCTCTCGGCGTGTGTTTACTGTGGGGGGAGAGGACCAAAAAAAGAGCTCTGCTTTGTTTGTTTTAGGACGTTTTATTTGAACCTCACAGCATGAAGGGAAGGTCCAGGTTCTTGGTTCCGTCTCCCATGTAGACGTATCCGTGCTGAGGCGTCCCGGGCAGGTGGTAGAAGGTGAGTCCGAGCCACAGCAGGCTGCGCAGGACGCACACTCTGCTGGCAAACTCACACTGGACGCTCCACGAGCCTGAACACAACAGCACAAACACTGGGTTTAATCCAGGATGCTCCATGAAGCAGCTCAGAAAGGCAAACGTCAACCCTCTGAGGCCCAAAACCACAACATTTAGCAGCCACAGACGCAAAAACTGGGCAGATTTTCAGCGTTTCTTACAGTCATCATCTGTAAAGTGCAGTTTTTGTAACTTATTTCAACCTGAAATCATCATATTTCATCAAAATCATTTCATTCTACCCGTCTTATTTAGAAATTTGCCAAAAAAAAAAAAAACAGGACAACCATGGTTAAAGGAGAGAGAACTCAAACATCACCAGAACAGGATGCAAAGCCCCCACAAAAATAAGTAAAATCACCAGAAAAAGATGCAAAATCACCACAAAAATAAGTAAAATCACCAGAAAAAGATGCAAAATCACCACAAAATAAGTAAAATCACCAGAAAAAGATGCAAAATCACCACAAAATAAGTAAAATCACCAGAAAAAGATGCAAAAGTACCATAAAAACTGTTAAAATCACCACAAAAATATAATCACAAAGATGCAAATTTACCACAGAAATATGCAAAATTACTACAAAATAAATAAAAAAAACAATAAAGATGCAAAATTACCACAAAAATATGCAACAATCGCAAAATATTGATATTCAAAATGACTCAAACTTAGAAATTGTACCAGATGGCTAAAATGTCTCCAATATCTTTTTCTAAAAAATGTCTGAAATGACTTAAATGTCTGCAAAAAAAATGTCCAAAATTGTCCTAAAATGGCTCAAATTTCTCCAATGCAACAGAAAAAGTGTCTAAAATGACTGAAAGTTGTGTGAATGCCTGAAAGAAATGTCCAAAATTGGTGAAAATTTACCCAAAGTGGCTTAAACATGTTGAAATAATTGGAAAAAAAAGTTAAATGTGACGGAAACCTGGAAACTTGTTCAAAATGATGGAGGAATTGGTCAGAAATGGCTCAAATGTCTCTGAGATAACTGAGAAATTGTCTAAAAATGATCATGAGAGAAAAATCCAGCCTACTGGATGAATAAATAAAGTCAGGACGGCTCAGAAACAGAACAGAGGAGATCCATCAGAATGTTCAGTATTTCTAGAATGTGGAGCTCCTTTTTCAGCGCTGGAGCTTGTGGTGACTGTCAGAAACATTTAGGCTGAATGTCCTTCATGAGTGTTTGATTTGCTGCGGTTTTTTCCCCGTCTTTATCTGCTGTCGTCTCTGGAAGCCTCCCGCCGTTCACACGCTGCCCACGGCCAGCAGACTCCAGTAAATCAGTGCCGTGTGCTGGAAACATGTCGGCGTGTTTGGGTGTGACCGTGAAGATGTGGGAATCACAGCTGGATTAGCCGCTCTGAAAACACTCAGAGAGGAGAGGCGTTTGATGCAGCTGAAGGTGGTTGGAGCTCCATGTGATGCTGCAGGAGGAGGACATCAATCAGCATCTGGACCCAGCTGCTGAGGGCACCTGTCAGAAACTTCATCCCGCTGCCCCCCAGAGGACGGCTACAACCGCTAACTCCTCTGTGCGATGGGCAGCAGCTGTTTTGTGTCCGCTCAGGAACGCACGCCAACATCTGCTCATGTTGAAGCCCTCCTGCTCCGTCCAACATCTGGCGCGTGTTTGCCGCCGGACGCTAAACGTTTTCTGCTGCGTTTACGTTCAGCTCTGGAGCTCAGCCAGAGGAGCAGCCATGAGCACGCATCGCTTCGCTCACATTATCCTCCACGGCGTTTAGCGTGCAGCTCCTGGGTTTGGTTTTTATAAAACACTCTGATTAAATCCAGCTGCTTAAAGGCATTATGGAGGATGTTTTTTTTTGTTTGTTTAATTTGTCTGATTCACATAAAATGAATATACTGACCTTTAGTGGACTTGTATGTATGGTCTCTAAAAGAATAATAAAATAACTGTGGACATGGCAGGACCTGAAAAACATCAGCCAATCAACGCGCTCGGACCGAGGCGTTTGGTTTGCTCCCTTTCCTGTCAATCAAAAATCTTCCGGCTCAGGCCTAGTTACGTAGATTACGTACGCCTTGGACTTACGTGTTTTGTGTATGTGTTGCTTTGGTATAGCTTCGTAGTTAGCTGGCGACTTGTTTTGCTCATCTTTTTTTACATAATGGCAGATAAAGATCCAGGGGGACCCAGCCGTAAAAGACAACTTCACGAGTCCTACGCAAGTTTCTGGAGGGGGGCGTTTCTTCGTAAATGTTAAGAGGGGGGAGGTTAGAGGGGGGTGAGGGAGAGGTTGTATGTGCGCATGCGCATGCTACGTTCAAAGTCGTAGGAAATTAAATCTCCTCTAATGCCTTTAAAGTCCTGCAGGTTCTGGTTCTACTGGTCCACAGACTGAAGGTGCTGGACTGGTTTGGGTCGTTTTATGGCTCTTTAAAGTGGTTTTAGACTGATTTAGTGCCATTATTTTGGGTCAGTTGTCGGTCTTTGTGGTTGTTTTGTGTCTCTTTGTGGTGGTTTTGGATTTCTTTAGCGTCATTATTTGTATTTTTGGGGTCATTTGTGTCTTTTTGTGGTCATTTTGTGTGTCTTTGTGATGATTTTGTGTGTATTTGTGGCTGTTTTGTGTCTCCTTCTGTTTCCTTGTTGTTTTGTGTCTTTTTTGCTGGTTTTGTGTCTTTGTGGTCATTCTGCGCTTTTCCATGGACATTTTGTGTCACTTTGTGTCACTTTAGTGCCGTTACAAGTTTCTTTCTGGTTATTGCTGTTCTCCATGTGTCATTTTGTCTCTCTGTTGTCATTTTGTGTTGCTTTCTGGTCTTTTTGTGCCATTTTATCTCTCTGTGATGTCGTTTTGTGTGTGTCTTTGATTCCATTTTTTGTCTCTCTCTGATCTCATTGTGTCTGTTTATCGTCGTTCTGACATCACTGAGGTTTCCATCAGTTTGTGCTCCAGATTCTCCCAGACATCGGTGAGTCTTGTGCGTCCTCCACTGTTCATCTGCTGCCTGTTGTTCCTGACAGCTGTAACCATGGAAACCCCATCATCAGTATTTACCCACTGCATCCCCACACAGTGACGGATCTGACAAACAAACAGAGTTTCTTCCAGCAGAAATGAGGACTCCTCTGCAGACGTGGAGGAATGTTGAAGGATCTGCTCATAAATCAGCCTCATGGAGCTGATCTTCTCCTGAGGAATCACATGAATCATCTCAGTGTGAGTTTCAGTGACAGCGGCTGTCGTTTCGCTCTGCTTTCCGTGCCCGTTTTGATCTTCTCGCTCTCGGGGCGGCGATGGCAGGAAGCCAAACTGTCAGCGGCGAGCCTCCGATCCAGAATCCATCAAACGACCGACCGGCTGCTCGTCACGCAACGTTACATAGGAGTCCAGATTATTCCTGCAGATCCCCACAAACTTATCGGCTCGATAGAGAGTTGATCAGTTTGATTCAGCGACCGTTTACTGTCCAATAATTCTTCATCTCCTCCTCAGTCTGATGGATCACTGCACTGAAACCTCCTGAAAGCTCAATAAAAAAATACTGTAAAAAATGTAGTTGTAATGATGCTATTTAGATTTATTATTTGGTAAATGGTTGTATTTATATAGCGCTTTACATGATGATATGTCACATTTACACACACTGATGGCAGAAGCTGCCATGCAAGGCACTAACCACAACCCATCAAGAGCAATTAGGGGTTCAGTGTCTTGCTCAGGGACACCTCGACATGAACACGATGGGCCGAGGATCGAACCGGCAACCTTTGAGTTACAAGACGGCCACTCTACCCACTGAGCTATGCCGCCCCTATTTAATTTTTTAATATTTTTTTCAGTTTTTAATGTTCTAGTATTCTACTATTTTTAGTGTATTTTGTGCATTTTTTACATTTATTAACAGGATTTTGTTTTTTTATTTTTACAGTGAATATACTTGTTTAAAATCTTGCAGATGAGATTTAAAGCTGAACCTGCAGAGTCATATTTACACGGAGTCTGAAAAACAGCACGGATGTAGAAATAAAATGATTAAAAATAAAACGGGGGGACACTAGGACCCAGGGACAGAGTGGTCAGTCAGGGCTCACCTGTTGAAGCCATAGACTGTATATAAAGATGGACGTAGCATCTGGCTCCAGAATTGAAGCCAACACGGAAGTGTCAAAAACTTGCAATATCATGCCGTCCGCTAGGGTTGGCTCCAAAAAGCTTTTGCTCCATAGACCCCAATTCATTTTTGGAAAAAATAAAATTTGATAGACTGATTTTCTACAGCTCAGGATCTTTTTCCCGTTAGTTTTCATGGTCAAAATGAGAGATCAGGTGGCCGATCTTAAAATAAATCAATACTGAATTTTAAATAAATCGTTAAAGTTGGCGGAGCCAGGGGGCGTGGCTATACTTGATAGACAGCAACAGAAGCCTCTGCGGTAAAATGTGGGCGGGATAAGAGAGTCCTCAGCCAATCCTGCCCCTAGTTGCTCTCTGGTCCAGTCTGTTTGATGACGCTTTTTACGTCACTGGCTCCAAAAAATCCAAAACGGCGACCAGGAAGTAGCAAAATCGGGGCTTCATTTTCTCGGCGTTGAAACCAACGGGTGACGTCACGGTTAGTTCACACCTGGTTGAAGCTCAGCTGAGTCAGCTTGAACGTTTTGCTTCTTATGTTTGTGTTTGAATTTGAATTATTTGATTATTATTTAAATGTAGGAGCAAATATGAACTTTAGGGTGCTGGATTTTTACGTAATTTAGATTTTTTTTTAGATTTTTATGACAGATTGGAGATTAAATCACAAAACGTGGATCTGATAGTCATTCATTTCTTTAGTGATGAATATTGTAATTAATTTCCACTCCCTTTATCTCTCAGTCTGGTGAATCTCTGCAGTAATTCTGCATTAGAATCTCTCTGTGTTTAGTCGTAGTTTAACTCTAAAAACCTCCTTTAAGCTCCGTCATGGTTACATAACTAAACGTGGAACAAACAGTCCTGTGGGATAAATTAGACGATGATGATGATGACGATGATGATGATGATGTAAGCGGTTTCACCTTTAGGAATGTCGTCACTCAGGACTTCCAGGAAGTCCACGGCCGGGTTCTGCAGGACGGATCTCTGCTTCGGGTTCTTTGCTTCCCTGAAGTGAAGAAAACTGTCCAGTTTTCTGGATTCTGACTCAGAAAGACCTGAAAAAAAACCCAGAGAGGAAGCAGGAATACAAGAAAAATGTATTTATACAATCATTTAGTGTTCACACAGATAAAAATACAGAAATAAAATAAGACAAGCACCAAAGAATTAAAGCAGAATCTGACTTTATGACTGGTCTAAAAGGTTCAGTCCTCAGTCACGTTTCTAATCTGCTGAAAATATAATAAAGAAATCACTTTATTGATCCTTTACGTTAAATAATGTGTTAAGGGAGCTTCAATCACAGGAAGAAACCAACATCTGACACCAAACATGAGACATTTCTGCTGCAAAAACTGGAAAACTGCTCACAGAAAAAGCTACTGAAGAAAGAAAGCCAAATAATGAAAATATCTGAGACGTTCAATGTAGAAAACGTGGAACATAAAAGATGTGCAGTGTGCAAAAATGTAGACAACATACGATGCAGAAGATGTGCAGAGTGCAAACATTTAGAAAATGTCTTTATACACAGATACAAAGAAAGAAAAATATGTGAAATCTAACACAACATAAAACAGAAATAAACATATAAACTGAGTCTTTAAATATCCGTTAACATTTGCCCCGGTGCATTACAGAACAGTCTGATAGATTTGGAAGTAAATTTCACTGATTGTACAGAAATAAACGGACCGGCATCGAGTCCAGAATCTGACCGACTAACAATCAGAAGCAAAGACTGAAAGAATTTACCGATCGTTGGTGGAAAATGGGACGAAATGTTCTTTTAGTGAGACGATAAATAGAAAAATCACAGAAAAAACTTATTCATTTACTTGTTGACTGTAAAAAAAACAGGAAAAAAATCTGCATTTTTGACTAATAATAATAATAATAATATATTTGTTTTATATATTATTTTTTCTGGCTCCATTGCTTCCAAATTTTACAGCATTTTTTTTTTTTACTATATTTTTAGTTTTATTTCTTCATTTTCAAACGTAGTAATTAGGTTCTAATGTTTCCTCGCTGATATTAGGAGGCGTTTATTCAGATTCTTGGTGGGGTTTAGGGTGTAAACAAACTAAAAGCAGCTTCAGAAGTCACTAAAGCTTTGTGATTTTACTGCTTCTTTACCGGTGAAGCTGCGGTTGACGAGGACGAGGCCCTGATGGTTCCTGATGAAGGAACCTCGAGGAACCACAGAAACCTCCTGATCGATCTGATGAACCGTCACCGAGAGCCTCGTCTCCTCTTTCACCTTGTTCTGAAACACAGAAGCAGCTGGAATCTAACAGCAGGTCACACGGAATAAATCAGGAATTATTTCACACTGACTTCCTCACATTTTCTAACTTGTAAAATGGAGTTTTTATGAGTCTGTAACCAACCGAATACGACGTGAAGGTTTGAATCTGAAGCATCTTTCTCCTGAACTCCTGAAAATATGAACAGTTGCACTACACTGTTAAAGAACAACAATTTTTTAAAAGGGTAAAAAAGGTAAATAAGTCCACATTAAAAAATATTTCTTCTTCAGTTTTTATTTAATTTTATTTATTGTATTTTTTAAAAAAATAGTGATTTTTTGTTTTTTTACTATATATGACGTTATTTAATGTAAATAAATAATAGAATAATTTCACAAATATTTGCTGTTATTTTACTGATTTTTTATTTTTTTAAATCTTTTTTAATTAAACCTGAAGCTGCTCAATGACCGGCACTAGGACCCAGGAGCAGCCCGTTCCGTCCAGGTGAGTGAGTTCAGATGAAGCTCAGGTGTGCCGTTTCTCTGCTTCCTGCGTTTCAATTCATTCTGTTGCATTATTGTGCTGATGTGGGGTAAACACACACCCTCAGATATTTGTATGTATTTTGGTTACAGACTGAATATTACATAATAAAATACTTTTGTGAAGTTTTCTAGCATCCAGGAGTGGCAGCAGGTAGGACAACACGTCTGATTGTAAATCTCTATTTACCTGTGATAAACCTCACGTTGTGCAACTGTTTACTGCTGATTATCTGTTGGCTATCATCGAATTATCGTCATTTCCTCCTGAAGGCGTCTGACCTGTTTGTGTTTTAATTAGGATTATTTATTATAGGACCTGCTCAACCCTGATGACCTTATGTAAGGTTAGCAGGGCTTTCTGCTGCTAAATGTGCTTTATTTACCTCAATTTATATCAAAAATTTAGTCAGATTTAACAATAATAAACACAACAAGGTCTCAGTAGGGGGTTCAAGCTGCTGAAAATACAAATTTATATTTAAACTAAACCTCAAAATGGGCCTTTTAAGAGTTTATATATTAAACTAAGTCCCTATAAATTACCCTAAAATGAGAAAAATACTCATTTATATTGGAAATAATCCTCAAAATTGACTTTTCAGAGTGCATATGTTCAATTAATTCCCTATAAGTAGATTTTAAAATGTGGAAAATACACATTTAGATTGAAAATAATCCCAAGACTGACCTTTAAAGAGTTATATATTAAATTATTCCCTTTAAACAGATTCTAAAAAGAGGAAAATACACATTTGTATTGAAAATAATCCTAAAAATTAACCTTTAAGAGTGTATAAATTAAATTAGGTCCCTATAAATAGATCCTAAAATGGGCAAAATACACATTTATTTTGAAAAATAATCCTCAAAATTGACATTTAAAGAGAATATATTAAAATCATTCCTTAAAAATGATCCTAAAATGAAGAAAATCCACATTTATATTGAAAATAATCCTCAAAATTCACCATTTAGGAGTATATGTTATATACAGTTCCTATAAATAGAGCACAATGAGAAAAAAATCACATTTGTATTGAAATTATCCTGCAAACCCACCTTTTAGGAGTTACAGATTCATTTAATTCCCTATAAATAGATCCCTAAATAAGGAAAATGGACATTTATATTGAAAATAATCCTCAAAATTGACCTTTATTAAATTTAGTCTCTATGGATGATATTTTAGAGATATTTGCTGCTTTTTCACTTGAATGCATCATTAAATAAATAAAGAGTTCCTTTATTTATTTAGATTTGACATGAATCAAACACAGATGAGCTGTTTTCTGCAGTTTTAGTGTCTTCATTCACTGTAAACGTCATTTTAGTCGCCTGTCGATGCTCTGGGCTTTAATTTCTGCATGTTGTTGTATAAACTAGATTATTTTGGATGCTTTAGTGTTTCTGCATGATCATTTATTATTTTCTCCTCAGCAGCAGACGGTTTTAGAAGCTCCGTTTCCTCACCACCACTCTGTCCTCTGACTTCCTGTTGACCTCGGCGCGTTCGTAAACAAACGAAGGATCTCCGATGAATCGACCTCGAGCCGCTTTGGACACTTCAGAGATCATCGAGTCTGTAGCCGCAGGCAGCAGGAGCCAGTCCATGCAGTTAAAGCTGGAAACGAGACAAAACAAACAGGTAAACAAACAGGTAAACAACTGTAAACATATAGGAGCCAGTCCATGCAGTTAAAGCTGGAAACGAGACAAAACAAACAGGTAAACAATCAGGCAAACAACTGTAAACATATAGGAGCCAGTCCATGCAGTTAAAGCTGGAAACGAGACAAAACAAACAGGTAAACAATCAGGCAAACAACAGGCAAACAAACAGGTAAACACTCAGGAACCAGTCCATCCAGTTAAAGCTGGAAACGAGACAAAGCAAACAGGTAAACAACAGGTAAACAATCAGGCAAACAACAGGCAAACAAACAGGTAAACAAACAGGTAAACACTCAGGAACCAGTCCATGCAGTGAAAGCTGGACTCGAGACAAAACAAACAGGTAAACAACTGTAAACATACAGAAACCAGTTCATGCAGTTAAAGCTGGAAATGAGACAAAACAAACAGGTAAACAACAGGTAAACAAACAGGTAAACATACAGGAACCAGTCTATGCAGTTAAAGCCGGAAACGAGAGAACACAATAAGTAAACAACAGTAAACAATCAGGTAAACAACAGTAAACACACAGTAGACAAACAGGTAAACAACAGTAAACATACAGTAAACAAACAGGTAAACTGTATGAATCTGACCTGTACAGGTACTTCCGGTCCCGCAGCTCGTCCTGCCCTCGGCCCTGCGCTATAAAATAATCCTGCCTCAGTCCCAGGATTTTTCCCCAGAATAAAACTCTCTGGAACTTGTAGTTTTTCTTCAGGATCACTAAGGACGTCTGCAGCGCGGCTTTCTGCTCCAGACTCAGACTGTTTCCGCTTCCGGTGACGAGTTCCAGAGAGAAAAACAGCGAGTCCGAGTCCATCTCCGGTCTGATTAACGGGTTTATTAACGTAGATTTAACGGGTTTTAACGGTATCTGTCGGTTTTAGCTTCCTGCTAAGCGTTAGCTCAACCCTCCGCTCCGAGCGCAGCTGCCGTTGCTAAGGACAACAAACCCCGTTGCTATGGTGATCCAGTTCACTTCCGCTATTTATTAACGGTTTTTATTTTTATTTTTTTACGTTAAGCATTTTAAAAGTGTCTTGGCAGCGCTAGAAATAATTAAAAATGGAAACAAATTAAAAATCCAAACGTTCAGTTTTGTCTTGTTTGTTTTGTTAACGTTTATTTTTATATTTATTCTTGAGCTTAGCACATACTTTAACCTCATAATTCCCCCATTTTCCAGTTATGTCTGAGTAAAATTAGTGATGTGGCACCTTATTGTTGTTAAAATGTAAAATACATTTTAAAAAACTAATAAAGTTTATTAAAAACGTAACACACAAGTTGTATAAAATGAACCTGGATATATAGTAAAATTAAAGCTGATTGACTAAAACAGCTAAAAAACAACAAAAATAATAACACATTAGCACAAACTTATACTTATAATTTCACCATTTTCAAGTTATTTCTGGGTAAAATTAACACAAAATTTGACATCCTGATTGTTTATTTATGTGGTGCCTCATTGTTATTTAACATGCTTCACGGGAACAATTAAAAAGAAGCAAAAACAAAACTAATAAATTAATTAAATTTATCAAAAACAGAACCAAGTTTTATAGAAAAATCATAGCAGTTTTGATGGCACTGGTTCCCAGTATGTGTCTTTAACCCTCCTGTCGTCCTGTGGGTCAAATTGATCTGTTTTAAAGTTTGAAAATGTGGTTAAAAAAATACATTTTCAACATTTTTTGGAAATTTGTGAAAACTTTTGGGTGGAACAAAGAAATGTTAAAAAAAATGCTTCTTCAAGAAGAAAATATCAGACGTTTTACTGATATGTATGGAATCACTTTAGATATTTTTACGAATTTTTTGGAAGATTTTTATTCTTTTTTTAAAAAATATTTACAGTTTTTATGTTTAAAATTTTTATTTCTTGCCAAATTTGGGGATTTTTTTAAAAGAAATAAAATTTTAAGGGAAACTTTTAACAAATTTTTAGAATTTTCTTCCTGAAGATTTTGCAATTATTATGCAATTATATGGGGAATTTTTTTGCTGAATTTTTGTATTTTTTTTCAGATGAAGCAACAATATTTTTTGCTGCCCTTAAATGAGGACAACAGGAGGGTTAAACTGGTTCCCAGCATGTTTCATGTTCATCATTCTTAAAAAATGTTGAACTGCAGGATAAAAAAGCAAAGAGACAGTAGAGCCACATTTTTATTCTGTGCATAATAATTAGAGATAATTAGAATTATTAGACTGGACTTCTCATAGAAACCGTCTTTCTCCCATGAAGGTTACAGTAGTTCCTGAAGAAGTTCCTGGTGGTTCTGGTTCTGATGGTTCTGGTGGTTCTGATAGTTCTGGTGGTTTCAGCTGAAGTGTCTGTAAATCAGAATCTTTGTCTCAGCAAACATCTGTCCAGACCTCTCGTGAGGCTTCGTGGGAATGTGAGCGTTTCCATTATATACAGTCAGTGTGTGTGAGGTAACAAACAAACAAACAAACAAACAGCTGTTTATTTATCCTGAGGACTCTTCCCAGGGTCAGACTCATGAGGACCGGTGTGGAGGAGATGTGCTGGTGTGCTGCTGTTTGGTTTTCTGCTGCTTATCTTCCATCTTTATCATCACATCTGTTTGCTTTCTGCTGCTGATTGAACACTGAGGAACACTGACTCACTGTAATCAGGTTCTTAGAAGGTTTGGTTCATGTGAGCACGACACTTTCCAAAGCTCGATAACAGAAAATACAAGATATAAATAGAGAAATATGAATGTACGTTATTTCATTCATTTTCTGTCTCCAGTGATGAATAAACGGATTTCACCATAAAATTAATTCAAATCTAAACAAAAACAACAAATGCCACACATGACTCCTGTTTAAACTGGTTCCCAGTATGTTTTAGTGTCTTTAAACTGGTCCCCAGTATGTTTTAGTGTCTTTAAACTGGTTCCCAGTATGTTTTAGTGTCTTTAAACTGGTCCCCAGTTTGTTTTAGTGTCTTTAAACTGGTTCCCAGTATGTTTTAGTGTCTTTAAACTGGTCCCCAGTATGTTTTAGTGTCTTTAAACTGGTTCCCAGTATGTTTCCTGACTGTATTCAAGTTTTAATTGAAGTTTCATATTATTTTCAGCAGTTTTTTCTGTCTGATTTTTCTTTTATATTGTAATTTGATCTATAAATATTAATAATTCTTATTGTCTTAAAATATCTTTTGTGATTTTCAGCTCAGAAATCTCCTCAATGATCAACCAGAAGTCTTGTTCCAGTAAAACCTGCAGACTCCAGATGGATCCTCTCCTGTCTGAACTGTAGATCCACCAGGTGAGTTTTTACTGGTTGTTCTTCTGGTAGAACCTCTGCAGTGGTACTGGTCTGCTCTGGTCTGCTCTGGTCTGGTCTGGTTTACTTTGGTCTGCTCTGGTTTGGTCTGCTTTGCTTTGCTCTGCTCTGGACTGGTTTACTTTGGTCTGCTCTGGTCTGGTCTGGTCTGGTCTGGACTGGTTTACTTTGGTCTGCTCTGGTTTGGTCTGCTTTGCTTTGCTCTGCTCTGGACTGGTTTACTTTGGTCTGCTCTGGTCTGATCTGGTCTGGTCTGGGATCAGGTCCTATTACAGAGACGCTGAGCTGACGCCGGTTCTTTGGTTTGTTCTGGATCAGGTCCAGCAGAATCAGCAGCGTGACATCAGGTCTGGTTTCAATAGAACAACAGGACTGGTCCTGGTTCTGGTCCAGAGGATGATCCTCCACAGACTGTTTCTATTTTAGTCCTTCAGCTTTTATTCTGACAGCCGGCTGTGGATTTAAGAACTCTTCCTCCTTGTTCTGATTTGGGGTCAGTTTTTATTTCAGCAGCAGGTTTATCATGGACGGTAACCATAGAAACGAGTGACAACAGACCATAAAGCACGTTAGTGATCCGTTTTAAACTTTTGCATATATTTTGACACTTTTGCTACAAACACCATGTGAAAAATGAGTAAAACACCTGAAAACTGTCAGTAATTTTCTAGAAGATGCAGCTTTTAGATCATTTCTGATCATTTGTATCAGGATCTACAGCGTTCTGATTCACTGTAAACTGAGAGCAGCTTAATTAGTTAATTAATGAAGTTAATGTTCAACAAGTCAACAGATAAAATGAAAATCACTGAATCCATGTGGGGCCGTATAAAGGTTTTTCTACTGAGAAAGGGTACACTGTAAAAAATAATAATGTCTTTAATAACACTTTGTTCAAAAAGAATTTACAGGTTTTTTTTTTTGCTTTTTTTCCCTCTGTTTTGGTAAATTGCAGATAATATCCAGTAAAATCACAGAAAAACAACAGATTAATTTGCATATCAGCTCTAAAACTGAATTTAATTGAGCACAAATTTATTTTATTAAATATAATTTATTTTGTAAAATACAAAAAACTATTTTACAGATATCTGCCATAATTATTGTTATTATTATTATTAATAATAATAGTAGTAGTAAAAACCTAAATTCTCTCAATAATAATTATTTAAATTTAGTTATTATTATTACCATTTTCTAATCTTACACTATTTCACCATTTTTAATATTTTTTTCTTCAATAGTGTGATTTTAAAATGACACTATTGTATTTAAAACAGCAGAAATATTTTCATTTTATAAATATTGTAGTTATTTTACAGTTTTCCCAATTTTGTTAAATAATAAATACTAAAATCTCATAAAAAAATTAAAAATAAACAATAAAAATGGCCAAAGATATAAAGAATGTCAACATAAAACCAGTCATTTGTTCTTTTACAATGTAACAATAATAATAATGAATGTTTTTGTCTTCTTCTTATTGTTATTATTATTACTGACAGAATGTTCTGTTCTTGCTGTGTTTTTGGGAATATTTCTATAAAACTGTCAGACATATAGATACACATTTACAACCGCTGAGACACACAAAGTCACACACAAACACAACTGCAGTTTAAACACAATCACACATAATGACAGATTCACAAAGTCACACTCAGACACACACAAACTTTTACACACACAGTCACACAAAGTTAGACACAGTTCAAAACAGACCCACACAGTCACATAAAGTCTCACACACACACACCCACACACACACTCTCACACAAACACACTCAACGTTGTCCTGCCTCTCTGGGAAACTCGCCTCCCGGGCGACCAGCGTTGCCATGGCACTAATCCTGACGGACAAAGGGGACGGAGGGCCGAGGAGCCCGGTGCCGCCGGACGCTCCCATTGGCCGCCGGCGGCCCACGCGATGCCCTGATTGGCCGACGGCGTGTTTATCCACAAATCAGAGCAGTCAGAGGTCACATCCATCGATCTGTGGTGGTGACACCGAGGAAATGTGACCCCAGAACCTCACAACTCTGAGCTGCTTAATTCCTGTTTGATATACACACACACACACACACACACACACACACACACACACACACACACACACACACACACACAGAATGAACTGAGTCCTGAGAGCCGCAGTGAAGTAGTGACTAAATAATAGCGTCTGAGATGCACAAAAGCGCAGACGACAACAATACCAAGAATGCATGGAGGGCAGTGGGTTGGGCTACACACACCTACACAAAAACACTGAAACAGGTCTCTGGATTTAATATTAGTGTGTGAACACCAGCTCACAGGATAAAACGCTTCCATTCACCTGCAGCGCCAAAATGACTTTAGAAGATGCAAAAATGACACAAAAAGATGCAAAAATGACACTAAAAGACACAAATGACAAAAATGACACTAAAAGATGCAAAAATGACACAAAAAGATGCAAAAATGACACTAAAAGACACAAATGACAAAAATGACACTAAAAGATGCAAAAATGACACAAAAAGATGCAAAAATGACACTAAAAGACACAAATGACAAAAATGACACTAAAAGATGCAAAAATGACACAAAAAGGTGCAAAACTTAAAGTAAAAGACACAAGAATGACACTAAAACACAAATATGACAAAAATGACACTAAAAGAAGCAAAAATGACACTAAAAAACATAAAAATGACACAAAAAGGTGCAAACCTAAACTAAAAGACGCAAAAATGACACTAAGACACAAATATGACAAAAATGACACTAAAATGCAAAAATGACACTAAAAGAAGCAAAAATGGCACTAAAAACACAAATGATACAAAAAGGTGCAAAACCTAAACTAAGACACAAAAATGACACTGAAAGATCCAAATATGACACAAATGTTAGTAAAAGAAGCAAAAATGACACAAAAAGGTACAAAACATAAACTAAAAGAAGCAAAAATGACAATGAAATTGCAAAAATGACACTAAAAAACACAAAAATGATACAAAAAGGTGCAAAACCTAAACTAAAAGACACAAAAATTACACTGAAAGATACAAATATGACAAAAATGACACTAAAAGGGGCAAAAAAGATGCATAAAGGTGCAAAACTTAAACTAAAATAAACAAACATGACACTAAAAGATGCAAAAATGAAACTAAAAGAAGCAAAAATGACAAGAAAAGATGCAAAAAGACTCAAGAATGAAACCAAGACACAAAAATGACACAAAAAGGTGCAAAAATGAAACGAAAAGAATCAAAATTGACAGGCTCAAAACTGTAACAAAAAAGATGCAAAACACACAAAAATGAAAACAATATGCAGCAAATATTCCCATAAAATCCAAATGTTAATACTGAAGAAGTTATTTCCAGAAATCTAATGAAACCTTTGCACAAATGTCGCAGAACTTTCCAACAATACAGAAATTTAAATTCATATTTTATTTTCGCTGCTGTTTCTGTCAAATCAGAGCAGTTTCCCAAACATTTTTTAAGGAAAATATTTCTTATTATTTAATCTATCTGCCAACAACACTTTCTCCATTTTAATGTTAGATTAAAATAGATGATACATTTAGGTTATAAATCAGTCAATAAAATAAGCCTGCATAATTACTTCGTCCACCAAAAGCAGACATTTTTATTTAATTTCATATATTTTGGGTCAGAACTCTTTAATGTTTAGACGTCGTGGGAAATGTTCTGATAATCTTCTAACTATTGGCAACTCTTCCTTTTAAAAACAGATTTGAATTCTTTTTGAGCATTTCCTCCAAACTTCCCAGTAACGGCTGAAATATTTTTAGAAATAAAAAGCAGCATTTATGAGAAATAAGTTTCTAATAAAATGTGAATCTAAAGTGAACATTAAGTTGAGGCTGAATGGAGCTTTTTCCTCTGAGGATATTATTATTATTATTATTATTATTTTCTCTGTCATTTGCACCAAATTACAGAACTCCATTCCAGGAAAAATATGAGAGGATTACATCTAAATAAAAGCTTCAGACGTGTTTTCACGCCACATTAAATCTCTCCTCAGAAATGCAGCAGTTAGAGCAGCAGGAAGACGATGGATCCATGAGGGCAGAACCAGAACCTGTGGATGTTTGATGAGGGGGTTCTGGAAGGAGCTGCTTCTCCTGCAGCCTCAGCATGAACGGGAAGCAGAGACCCAACGTCAAGAGTTCATGAATATGAAGAATGAGGAGCTCATCTAGAAGCTATTAGACGTTTTTAGTGCGTCTGAAAATCAGCTAAACTGAGACTGATTATTAGATTCACATCAAACACAAAACACATGACCAGTTTTAGAAACCTGGAGACCAGGCAGAACTATAAAAAGATGAGAAGAAATGACGCAAAAATGACACGAAAAGATACAAAATGAAACAGAAAGAAGCAAAAATGACAAAAAGAAACAAACGGAAGCAAAAATGACACAAAAAGATAAAAAACAATGATACAAAGACACAAAAATGACACAAAATGATACAAAAAATGCAAAAATGACAGACAAAACAATGACAGACACAAAAATGACACCAATAGACAAAAATGACACTAAAAGGAAACTATATAAAAAGACAGAAAAAGAGACACTAAAAGAAACAAAAATTAGAAAAAAAGATGGAAAAATGACACAAAAAGAAGCAAAAATGGCACAAAAAAGCAAAATGACACAAAAAGATGCAAAAATGGCACAAAAAAGCAAAAGAGACACTAAAAGAAGCAAAAATTAGAAAAAAAGATGCAAAAATGACACAAAAAGAAGCAAAAATGGCACAAATTTGACACAAAAAGATGCAAAAAATGATACAAAAAGGACAAAGACAAAAATGGCACAAAAAGATGCAAAAAATGATACAAAAAGGACAAAGACAAAAATGGCACAAAAAGATGCAAAAACGAAGCCTATAGACACTAAAAGAAGCAAATATGACACAAAAAGTAGCAAACATGATACTCAGACACAAATGACACACAAAGATGCAAAAATGGCACAAAAATGACACAAAAAAGTGCAAATATGATACAAAGACACAAAAAGATGCAAAAATGAAGCCTATAAACACTTAAAGAAGCAAACATGATGCAAAATGACAAGACACAAAAATGACACAAATCTAACACAAAAAGATTTACATATGACACACAAAGATACAAAAATGACACACCAAGAAGCAAAAATGACAGAAAATGACACAAAAAGATAAATGTCAGTAAAAGCCACTAAAATGCCAGTGTGTGTGTGTGTGTGTGTGTGTGAAGTGTGTTTTCTTAACGCCGTCCTCCAGCAGTCACCGTTCCTGAACCGCTTTGTGGAGCTGAGAGGTTCCGTCAGAAAACCATTCATTACCCACATTTAACTAACTCCTTTATTTTGGTGTTCCAGAGCCGGGGCAGGTACCGTGGTGAGAAAGGGCAGGAGGGCAACAAAAGGAGGCAATAAGAGGATCAGGTGAGGAGGAGGAGCCGGCGGTGGAGAGACTCATTCCAGTGTCACGATCACTTAGAAGTCCTGCATATTCCAGAGGTTAGACTCGTCCCTCTGCAGCTCAACAGCGCCCCCCAATGACCGGACGGCGTCACAACAACCCAACAACCTTTCTGGAGGAGTTTAAAACTGCACGAGACTCTTTAATGCAAACCTGAGAAAAGTCAAACAACGAACAAAGAACCCTTCGGCATTCAGTTCCTCGTTAATAATTTCACAAAGTCGACATAAAAAAGCTGCAAAATTACAGAAAAGTTGACCTCTTTAAACATTCCGTCATCATCTGACCCCAAAAACGATTAAAATTAAACTTCTTTCAGCTGCCAAGCTCCTTTAATACTGATAGAAATTAATATTGTTAAATTAAATAACCAAATTTAATTTTCCTGATGGAACTAAAAGTCACACGTTTAGTTCAGGGACCATCAGAGAGCTGGAAATCTAAAGATTTTTTCTAGTTTTACAGCTTCTGGCTCTGATAAATGGTGCAATTTTGGCAGTTTTTTTTTTTTTTTAAACACATACAAAAAAACCACAAAACATAACAAAAAAAGTAGTTTTTTACAGAATGTGGTTGGTGCAAATGGTTTATATCTGGGTTATTAAAGGAGCTGTATCGAATTAAGTGAATATAAAAATTTTAAGCTTAAATTTGGTTCATTTTCTTACATGAACTACATATCGCACATGTTTAGTTCAAAGACCAATGGAATGCAGGAAATCTAAACATTTTTCTGATTTTACAGGTTCTGGTTCTAAATGCAGCAATTTTGGCAAGTTTTTTTTTTTTTGAAAAACATACAAAAAAAACACAAAACGTGCCTGTGAAACCCACCCGCAGATGTTTCTAAACAGTTGATTAGCTTCTCAGTTGCAGCTACAATCCCTAACTTTTAGTTTTTTTTACACAATCTTATTGGTCAAACATTGAAGAGTCCTGAGGCTTTTAGGTCCTCGTTAATTGCACAAACATAAAAAAGTTGCAAAATTACATAAAAGATGACCTCTTTAAACATTCTGTCATCATCCGACCCCAAAAAATTATGAAAATCAAACTTCTTTTGGTAGCAAAGCTCCTTAAATACTGACAGAAATTAATATTATCAAATTACAAAAAGCGCTTTTTTTTTTTTTTAGAAACAACAGAAATACGTCAAGTTGTTCCTTCAGCAGACGTTGCCACCTCTTCGGTATCTGTGGCATTCATTATTGGCTTCAACATGGAGAATTAAAGCTCCGTTAATGCTGCTCGTGTGCAAAAAACATTCACCGATCATCAAGGAAAACTGTCTTCTTACTCTTAAACTGAAGAGCCACAACATTAAAACCACCGGCCTGATGTTGGGTTGTTTCCTTCTTCATGTTCCGACTTCAAGAGCCGTCTACTAGAACCTCTTCTAGTGAAGTTTCCAGTCTTTAAGCTCCTGAATAACTCATGTTTAGGTCTTGACGCTAGTTGGTTAAAGTCAAGCTGCCATTCTTCTTTGTTCTGGTCCAGTAACCGTGTTGGAAAAATGTAAAATTCAACATGTGGGTCAACAAAACAAACCTCCATTGTTCTATTTCCTACTTAGAACTGGAGTTCAGTCCAGTAACTATTTGTTTTGGGGCAGTTGGGGTCATCATTGCGGTCAAAACTGTGGGATTCTACATAAAAATGGACACAAAAAGGTGGAATTTGGGGCTTTTTCACACCATTAAAAGACCTCTGAGGCACAAAGACCAAACCTCTGGAGATGGAGGTTGGCAGTGGATCCTTTGGTTCCTGTGGATAGTTTGGTGGCATCTCTATAGGTCCAACTAGACTATAAGACTATAGCCCCTGTTTAATGGGCGCTCATATTTTGGGACTTTTTTGTTCCATTAAAAGACCTTCCAAGGCACAACGATGGAACCTCTGGAGATGGTTGGCAGTGGATCCTTTGGTTCCAGTGGATAGTTTGGTGGCGTCTCCATAGGTCCAACTATAAGACTATAGCCCCTGTTTACTGGGCGCTCATATTTTGGGACTTTTTTGTTCCATTAAAAGACCTTCCAAGGCACAACGATGGAACCTCTGGAGATGGTTGGCAGTGGATCCTTTGGTTCCCGTGGATAGTTTGGTGGCGTCTCCATAGGTCCAACTATAAGACTATAGCCCCTGTTTACTGGGCGCTCATATTTTGGGACTTTTTTGTTCCATTAAAAGACCTTCCAAGGCACAACGATGGAACCTCTGGAGATGGTTGGCAGTGGATCCTTTGGTTCCCGTGGATAGTTTGGTGGCGTCTCCATAGGTTCAACTATAAGACTATAGCCCCTGTTTACTGGGCGCTCATATTTTGGGACTTTTTTGTTCCATTAAAAGACCTTCCAAGGCACAACAATGGAACATCTGGAGATGGAGGTTGGCAGTGGATCCTTTGGTTCCTGTGGTGGCGCCTCCTTACATCCATTTTGGGAAGTCTGGAAGTCATCAATCAACACTCTGGGGCTCTTGGTCATGTTCCTCTAGGGTTAGGGTTAGGACTATAACTCCTGTTTATGGGTCGCCCACTCAACCAGTTGGAGCTACCTGGGCGTCCAGACTTTCAGTTTTCGTACTATTAAAAGATTTCCAAGGCGTGAAGATGGAGCCTCTGGAGATGTAGGTTGGCAGTGGATCCTTTTTATTCCTGTAGTGGCGCCTCTTTAGATCCAATTTGGGAAGTCTGCAGGTCATCAATCAACACTTTGGGGCTCTTGGTCGTGTTCCTCAAGCGGTATTTCTAGTTGTGTTGAAGGACTAAACGTCTCCAGATGTTCCCTTTGGTGGTTTTAATGTCGTGGCAGAGATAAAAGTTAAGCCGGTCTGAGGAAACCGGTGTTCAGACTGTTTTTTTTTTTTTAAACAAAATCGGGAGCCAAAATGGATTAATTCAAGCTTCCGAAGCATCTTCTTCCACTGGACTGGGTTCAGGAGCCGGAATTTCGTCCATAGAACCGTAAGACCGCTGAGGTTTGGACCTCTGAGGGCTGTCGACAGGGGATTTAGGATTCAGGACTCTGGGGAGGTAAACCTGAAAACAGACGGGCAACAGGAGGAGATTTTAACAGAATGATAAAGAAAAGATGAAGCTCCTGAACTGATATAGAATCAAATTAAATCCCTTTTCTTAGGGTCCAAACACTTTTTTGAGGTCCTAAACAACCTCAAACTATCTGCAGTTCAGCCGAGAACTCTTTTAATTTTTGCCATTACACTGTCGGCCACAGCGGACCCACTAAAGACTTCACAGTTTCACCAAATAGGTACACACGTGGACAAAATTGTTGGTACCCCTCAGTTAAAGAAGGAAAAACCCACAATTCTCACTGAAATCACTTGAAACTCACAAAAGTAACAATAAATAAAAATTTATTGAAAATTAAATAATCAAAAACAGCCATCACTTTTGAATTGTTGATTAACATAATTATTTAAAAAAACAAACTAATGAAACAGGCCTGGACAAAAATGATGGTACCTCTATAAAAGATTGAAAACTATTTGACCAGAGTGACATGATTAACTCAGGTGTGTCATTTAATTGACATCACAGGTGTTTCCAAACTCATAATCAGTCAGTCTGCCTATTTAAAGGGAGACAAGTAGTCACCCTGCTGTTTGGTGAAAAGGTGTGTACCACACTGAACATGGACAACAGAAAGCGAAGGAGAGAATTGTCCCAGGACATCCGAAAAAAAATGATAGACAAACATCTTAAAGGTAAAGGCTATAAGACCATCTCTAAACAGCTTGAAGTTCCTGTGACAACAGTGGCTCATATTATTCAGAAGTTCAAGACCCACGGGACAGTAGCCAACCTCCCTGGACGTGGCCGCAAGAGGAAAATTGATGACAAATTGAAGAGACGGATCGTTGGAATTGTATCCAAAGAGCCCAGAGCAACCTCCAAAGAAATTAAAGGTGAACTCCAAGGCCAAGGTACATCAGTGTCAGATCGCACCATTCGTCGTTGTTTGAGCCAAAGTGGACTTCATGGGAGACGACCAAGGAGGACACCACTGCTGAAAAAAACTCATAAAAAAGCCAGACTGGAATTTGCAAAAATGCATGTTGACAAGCCACAAAGCTTCTGGGAGAATGTCCTTTGGACAGATGAGACCAAACTGGAGCTTTTTGGTAAGGCACATCAACTCTATGTTCATAGACTCAAAAACCAAGCATACGAAGAAAAGAACACTGTCCCTACGGTGAAACATGGAGGAGGCTCAGTAATGTTTTGGGGCTGCTTTGCTGCATCTGGCACAGGGTGTCTTGAAAGTGTGCAAGGCACGATGAAATCTGAAGACTATCAAGGCATTCTGGAGAGAAATGTGCTGCCGAGTGTCAGAAAGCTTGGTCTCAGTCGCAGGTCATGGGTCTTCCAACAGGACAACCATCCAAAACACACAGCCAAAAACACCCAAGAAAGGCTGAGAGAAAAGCGTTGGACTATTCTAAAGTGGCCTTCTATCAGCCCAGATCTGAATCCCATTGAACATATGTGGAAGGAGCTGAAACA
The DNA here is from genome assembly GCF_021347895.1 of Acanthochromis polyacanthus. Classification (NCBI taxonomy): domain Eukaryota; kingdom Metazoa; phylum Chordata; class Actinopteri; family Pomacentridae; genus Acanthochromis; species Acanthochromis polyacanthus. Next base: position 35,758,545 of record NC_067128.1, on the reverse strand, counting down.
TGCCATTTGGAGAAGACACCCATCAAACCTGAGACAACTGGAGCTGTTTGCTCATGAGGAGTGGGCCAAAATACCTGTTGACAGCTGCAGAACGCTCATTGACAAATACAGAAATCGTTTAATTGCAGTGATTGCCTCAAAAGGTTGTGCAACAAAATATTAAGTTATGGGTACCATCATTTTTGTCCAGCCCTATTTCATTAGTTTGTTTTTTTAAATAATTATGTTAATCAACAATTCAAAAGTGATGGCTGATTTTGATTATTTAATTTTCAATAAATTTTTATTTATTGTTACTTTTGTGAGTTTCAAGTGATTTCAGTGAGAATTGTGGGTTTTTCCTTCTTTAACTGAGGGGTACCAACAATTTTGTCCACGTGTGTAGAATTTTTAGTTTTTTTTACAGAATCTGATGACTGCAAATAGTTTCTTTTTAAAAAAGAGATGCGTAGATTAATGTCATATTGATGGAAAAAAAATCACAATTTAAGCTTAAATTTGATTAATTTTCCCAACAGAACCGTACGTGACACATGATTAGTCAGGGACCATTGGAATTATGATAATCCAACAAATATTTCTGCTTTTACACTTTCAAGCTCTGATAAATGCTGTAATTTTGGCGATTTATTTACCTATTTTACTGATAACTTGCTTTTCAAACCCACTAGTGGATTTTCATGGTCCAGAGGATTAAGTGTATTTTTTAAAATCCATTTTTGTGTTTTATTTTATGCAGTACAGCTTGTGCTTGAAATAAAAGTCCTGTAAATGTGCATCAGATATGACCTAGAAAAATGACCCAGAGGGGCAAAAGTTCATGGCGTCAAAAGGACAATAAACACTTATCTTCTGTTTTCTATTAGCCGTGTTATTTTACTGTATTTACATTTTTGTGTGGCAGCTGAAGCCAAGGTAAACGTTCATTAAGTTATTACTTTGTTAATGCTTAACATAAGAAAAAGGACAAACAGGGCAGACAAACGTCCTGAATGTGTCTGATGTTTAAGAACAGGCACAGTACCGTGGAGTTTTCTTCCACTCCCTCTCCTTGATCCTCGTCCTCCTCCTTGACCTGGGTAAAAACACAAACATTAAAATGAGATCAGAGTGAAGGACGGCAGAGAATAACAGTAAAACACGAGGAAGGAAAACTCACGGCATAGTTGTGAGGACTGAGGTATTTAAAGTGTCCGAAGCAGGTGTAGCCGAGGCATAAGAACACGGTGACGCAGAGAACCACCAGAGTGAACAGAGACGTGGACCTCCAGAAACCTGGAAACGCCACAAACACAGATTTAGAACGGCAGCATTTGGTCTAAACTTTGCTTTGAATGTTCACAGACTCCATCTTTAAGCACTGGCGGGCTGGAAAAGCTGAACAGTAGCAGTAGTTTAAAATAAAAAGTGTGACTTTAAACAATGCAATGATGAATACTCTGGACTTTTAAAATGCCCTGTGCAATATCATTATTTCCTATACATGTCTAGAACACGTGTTGCATCGGTGTTCGTCTACATAAAAATCTGTCCATTTGTGTCTTATGTTTCTTTGCAGGGGTTTTGTGTCTCTTTGTTGTAATTTTGTGCCGTTCTGAGGTAATTTGTGGCTCTTTGTGATCACTTTGTGTCTTTGGGATTATTCTGTGTAGATTAACCTTTCTTTGCAGGAGTTTTGTGTCTCTGAAGTCATTTTGTGTCTCCTCTGTGGTCATTTTGTGCCTTTTTGAAGTCATTTTTAGTCTCTGGGATAATTCTGTGTAGATTTATGTCTCTTTGCAGAGGTTTTGTGTCTCTTTTGTGTAATCTGTGTATCTTTGTAGTCATTTTGTCTCTTCTGTGTGATTTTGCGTCTTTTTGAAGTCGTGTTGTGTCTGTGGTTTCATTGTATGTCTCTTTGTGGTCATTTTGTGCATCTTTTTGTCTCTTTGGATCACTTTGTGTCTGTTTGAGGTCAGTTTGTCTCTTCAGTGTCATTTTGTGTCTCTTTGGGATCATTCTGTGTCAATTTATGTTCCGTTGCAGTTGTTTTGTGTCTCTTTGTCGCAACTTTGTATCTCCTTGGTGTCATTTTGTCTTTTTGAGATAATTTTGTGTTAATTCAAGTCTCACTGAGGTCATTTCGTGTCGATTTATGTTCCTTTGCAGTGGTTTTGTGTCTCTTTGGGGTCATTTTGTGTCTCTTTATGATCATTTTACGTCTCACTGCGGTCATTTTGGTATCTTTGACGTCACCTGGAGCCTTGTTCTGGTCATTTTGTGTCTCTTTGAGGTCACCGTGTTCTGACTTCTTTCTATCAGAGCATCATTAAAGTGTGACGACCCTCCACCTGGACACCAGGCGCGCCCGTTTCGGTCGTCACCTGATTGAGCCACGTCTTTAATCAGCGGCTCGGCTGCTTTTTTCCAGTCGGGTGGAGTCGGCTGACGGGAGCGGTGGGTCTGTGGAGCTCCAGCCTTAATTGTAGCGTGGACTTCCCTTTGATTTGCACCGTACAGTGGCTGTCTCTGTGTTTTTGGTACAACTGTGGAGCTGAGTTGCTGTCTTCAGCAGTTTGTACTACATTAGCTCTTTGTACAGGACACCTTTCACTGATCTTTGTCTGTGCTATTTTTTATTTGACATAAAAACCTGTGCAATATAGAAATACTTCTTTACACACTTTATGTACTTCTTTATGTATTTATTTTATTTACTATTATTACTTTTAGCCTTGTATTTTTGGTTCTTCTATTATTTTATCTGGTGCTGTTGAACTGATTCATTTAGAAGATCTTTCACCATGTTTAACTCCATTTCTACTCTGCTGCTGTTCCTGACCTGCTCTGAGGACGGAGAAGAAGTAGAGCCAAATGAGGCAGATGATGGGAGCAGCCAGAGCCTGGTTGACGGCTCCCAGGTGAACCTGATGGGTGAGACGAGTCGGCAGGTAGGCGAAGTACAGGTTGTGTCTGTCCACCAGGTGTTTGAGCAGCATGTACAGCAGACCTGGAGGAGGAAAACGAGGTAAATACAAACACCAGACTGCAGAGAATACAGCACATCAGACCTCTAAGTTCTCACCAAAAGGTACGATGACGGGACAGATGATGCTGTAGGCCATGACGACGGTGAACACACACAGAGTCCAGCCGTACATCGCTCCGTATTCAAACTCATAGGCCTGGTTCTGGAGACACAAAACCACACAGGAAGCAACTGAATGTTTAACTTTTTACAGAGTTAAGTCACAAAATGAAGTCAGCAGGACTTGGTATGTTTCTATAAAATGCAACACGCTGACACACTTTTCTCTGGTGACATTTTACATCTCTTTAAAGAGATTTTTATTTTGGTCATTTTTTGTCATTTATGTTTCTTTGCACTTTTGTGTCTCTGTTTGGTGTAATTTTGCATCTTTTTGTGGTAATCTTCTGTTGATTTATGTTTCTTTGCAGTGGTTTTGCATTTCTTTGGTGCAACTTTGTGCCTCCTTGTGGTCATTTTGTGTCTTTCTGGGATCATTTTGTGATTATTTCTGTTTCATTGCAGTGGTTTTGTGTGTTTTTGGTGTCATTTGTGTCTCTTTGGGACCATTTTGTGTGGATTTGTGTTTCTTTGCTGTTATTTTGTACTCTTTGTGGTCATTACGTGTCTCTGGTGTCATTTTGTATCTTTTTGGTGTCATTTTGTGTCTTTAGGATCATTTTGTGATGATTTCTGTTTAATTGCAGTGGTTTTGTGTGTCTTTGGGACTATTTTGTGTCGATTTATGTTTCTTTACAATGATTTTGTGCCTCTTTGTGGTCAGTTTGTGCCTCTTTGTGGTCAGTTTGTGTCTCTTTGGGTCAGTTTGTGTCTTTGTCATCAGTTTGTGTCTCTTTGTGGTCAGTTTGTGTCTCTTTGTGGTCATGTTGTGTCTCTTTGTGGTCATGTTGTGTCTCTTTGTGGTCATGTTGTGTCTCTTTGTGGTCAGTTTGTGCTCTTTGTGGTCAGTTTGTGTCTCTTTGTGGTCAGTTTGTGCTCTTTGTGGTCAGTTTGTGTCTTTGTCATCAGTTTGTGTCTCTTTGTGGTCAGTTTGTGTCTCTTTGTGGTCAGTTTGTGTCTCTTTGTGGTCAGTTTGTGTCTCTTTGTGGTCAGTTTGTGCCTCTTTGTGGTCAGTTTGTGTCTCTTTGTGGTCAGTTTGTGTCTCTTTGTGGTCAGTTTGTGTCTCTTTGTGGTCAGTTTGTGCCTCTTTGTGGTCAGTTTGTGTCTCTTTGTGGTCAGTTTGTGTCTCTTTGTGGTCAGTTTGTGTCTCTTTGTGGTCAGTTTGTGTCTCTTTGTGGTCAGTTTGTGTCTCTTTGTGGTCAGTTTGTGTCCTTTGTGGTCAGTTTGTGTCTCTTTGTGGTCAGTTTGTGTCTCTTTGTGGTCAGTTTGTGTCTCTTTGTGGTCAGTTTGTGTCTCTTTGTGGTCAGTTTGTGTCTCTTTGTGGTCAGTTTGTGTCTCTTTGTGGTCAGTTTGGTGTCTCTTTGTGGTCAGTTTGTTGTCTCTTTGTGGTCAGTTTGTGCCTCTTTGTGGTCATTTTGGTGTCTCTTAGTGGTCAGTTTGTGCTTCTTTGTGGGTCATTTTGTGTCTCTTTGTGGCTTTTGGTGCGCTCTTTGTGGTCAGTTTGTTGCCCTCTTTGTGGTTCAGTTTGGGTGCCTCTTTGTGGTCAGTTTGTGTCTCTTTTGGGGTCAGTTTGTTCTTTGTCATCAGTTTGTGTCTCTTTGGGTCAGTTTGTGTCTTTGTCATCAGTTTTGTGACTCTTTGGGGTCAGTTTGTGTCCTTTGGTCATCAGTTGTTGCCTCTTTGTGGTCAGTTTGTGCCTCTTTGTGGTCATTTTGTGCCTCTTTGTGGTCATTTTGTGCCTCTTTGTGGTCAGTTTGTGTCTTTGTCCTCAGTTTGTGTGTCTTTGTCCTCAGTTTGTGTCTCTTTGTGGTCACTGTGTTCTGACTCCTTTCTATCAAAGCATCATTAAATTTTCCAGCAGACCACAGAGGCCACCTTTCATTGATCTTTCTGTCTCTGGTTCTCCTCCTTTGGACACTTTTGGTGGGTTCTTACCGCTATATTTCTATAAAATACAGTATTTCTAACAGAATAAATTTGACAAAGGACACTAAGTCCTGTCTAAACAGATTATTGGTGACCCTCTGCAGCAGCTGATGCCGTCACAAACCTGCCTGACGTATTTTCTCTCTGCAGCAGAGCGAGCGAGCATCATACGAATGATGTACAGCAGTAACCCTGGCAACCGCAGCAACTCCATCCCAGAGCCCACCAGGGCCGCTGCGATCACGTAGTTGACGAAAAAAGCTCCTTGGTTGGGTAAGAACACACACCTGGTGGAGGGAAAGACAGAAAAGAGGACAAGTGTTGAACTGATGCAGAATTACAGGAAAAAAGAAAATCCAGTATTTTAAGAAGCTACATGTCAGAAGACTTTCATTTTTCATGTTTGTCTGACACGCTGTGAAATCTGGAACTATGCTGATCAGCCTCAAATTAAAATGACTTAGAACAATTCCTCTTACAAAAAAGTAGGATTACTTACTCAAACCTCGTTTTTCCATCAGTGAGAAACGTTTTATCAAACAGCCAGCGGAAAAAGACATCAAGACTAAAATGGAAAACAGAGAAAACAGTTTTCAAAATAAGTCTCTCTTGAATCCAGTTACGACTACACCGCATGAACAAACCAACAGGGATTTATTTCTGCAAAAAAGACTTCACTGAGGTGATAGCACCTGGGTTAAACGTGTTTAAGCTCCCATTTTTCGCTGTATCTGACATACAACGAGGTTTTAGCTATCAGCAAAGGCAAAGAAATGGCACAAAAGTGAGAAAAGACAAGAATAAAGTGTAAATAAGTAAATAGTGTTGGTGATTTGCCTTTGGTGCAAGTTAAACTGCTCTGGGAGGCACCACAAATTCCTTAATGTAGGAAAAAAACTAAAGTATGTCAGATACAGCAGGAAATGAGGGAATTAAAACGTATAATAGACATTATTGTTGATAAAATTGTCATAAAAAACAGGAAAATGCAAAGATTTCTATCAAACAATGTATCATTTCCTGACTGCAGAGTGTAGTTTGTACAGGAGAGTCTGTTCTTTATTCAGACTGGTAGAAGTGAGAATTACCTGGTGAGTCCCAGCGAGGGGAGGATCAGCACCATGAAGAGCAGGAAGAAGTACAACTTTCGCATCATGCTCAGCTGCTCGCTGGACCTGAGTTGGCAGCAGATTAAACTATTTACCTCCGTTGACAGAAACTAATCACTAATCAGTCTGTTGTTGTGTATTTCTGTGTCACCTGCTCCAGTGAGACTCTCCCAGGGTAGAATAATACACCATAGTGGGCAGCAGGGCAGAGAAGGACCACAGCAGCAGCGTGGGGAAGAACTGACTGATGATGGGACTCTGGAGATGAAACAAAGCAACATGAAGAGTCATAGCTCTGAAAACAAATTTGATATTTATGGTTTCTGTGAGAGGTGTTCAACCACCTGTGGAAGTTTTCTCCTTTCATTACTTTTAAACACTGAATTACGGTCAAATAAATTCTGTTTTTGACAAGAATTTGCAAACCAATGACACCTACGACTCCTCTGAAGGAGTTCCAAGCTTCAGCAGCTGAGATGGGAGAGACTGTTCATAAAACAACTGTTGTCTGTTCTTCACCAGTCAAAGCTTTATGGAGACAAAGGGAGAGACTCTGTTGGAAAAAAGCTCAAATTAAATGTGGACTAGAGTTAACCAGAAGACATGTGGAGACTCTGACGACACCTGGAATGAGGTTCTTTGGTCTGAGGAGACCAGAATGGAGATTTTTGTCCATCAGACAAGAAGATACGTTTGATGGACACCAAACTTGGCGCCATCCCCACTGTGAAACACGGCGGCGGCGGCATCGTGGCGTCAAGCGCGGCGGCGGCATCATGGTGGCGTCAAGCGCGGCGGCGGCATCATGGTGGCGTCAAGCGCGGCGGCGGCGGCATCGTGATTCAATGTTGAAAAGCAATAAAAGGGGAAAACTTCCAAAGGTAAATCTATTATTATGGTCTGTATTCGTGCATGTGTGGGCCTCACATTGAGGTAGGCGATGGGCTTCGTCACGTTGAACCTGTCAATGGTGTTGATGATGATGGTGGGAGTTGTGAGGAAGGTGAGCACTACGACCAGTAACAAGTTTAACAACAAGTAGCGCACGTACCAGGAAAAACCGCTAACGGACAGATTTTCCCTGTGGAGGACAAAACACAGAAAACAGGACAGTTAGACAATAAATTTCTGTTATGCTGCATTTGGCACACTATGCTCTGGAACTAAAACTAATAAAAGTTTAAGAAAAATAACATTTGGCTGACACATGCACATTTTCATTCAAGAAAAAAAACTAAAACCATATCAAAATCTAGTGTCAAAATGAAGACTGGGATCAACATATCCTTATTAATAGATACTGCAATTTCCAGATGTTCCCTAAACGTCTCACATTCATCAGTAGATAGACTGTGCACAGAGAAGCTTCTAGTCTCCATTTAGCTGACACAAATGCACATTTTTATTTAAGACAAAGGTGAAATGCCAAAATTAACACCGGGATGAACATTTGCCTTATTAACAGATAATATAATTCACTGGTGGTCCTTAAATGCCTCATATGCATCAGTAGATAGACGGCTGTGTACAGAGAAGATTCTCATCTCCATTTGGCTGACACAAATGCACATTTTCATCAAAAAAGACTAAAAGCACACCAAAAATCAAGTGTCAAAATTAACACTGGGATCAATATTTGCTTATGAATAGATGCTATGATTTCCTGATGTTCCCTAAATGCAACAGTAGATAGGCGGCTGTGCACAGAGAAAGTTGTAGTCTCCATTTGGCTGACAAATGCATACTTTCTTTAAAAAAAAAAAAAAAAACTAAATCAAGTGTCAAAATTAACAGTGGGATGAACATTTTCCTTATTAAGGATACTACAATTTCCTGGTGTTCCCTAAACGCCTCACATGCATCAGTAGATAGATGGCCGTGCACAGAGAAGCTTCTAGTCTCCATTTGGCTGACACATACACATCCTTCATGAAAAAAGACTAAGATCAAGTGCCAAAATGAGCACTAGGATGAATATTTGCTTATCAATAGATGCTACAGTTTCCAGATGTTCCATAAACGCCTCGCATACATCAGTACATAGACGGTTGAGCACAGAGAAGCTTCTAGTCTCCATAATTTACTGCAGCAGCTCAGACCAAAAAATAATTTGAAAGAAAGCGTTTTAAAGTCAGATTAATCCAAGCTGAAGCCAAGCGAGGCTTTTTTAAATGCCAAAAATGTTGATCATTATTATTTAATTGTGTGAAACCAAAATTGTGGACAATACTCCTATTTTGTGCTACATCATACACAAAAAAAGGGGGAAAAAATGCAGTTTATTTGGAATCACTCACAAATCCTGCATGATTTCACTAAAATAAAACCACTTGATGTTAATATTGAATCACAGAGGAGCCCTGTTGGCACCAGTCTCATTATAAAGTTGAATGATGTGCACATGCTGCTGCTGTTGTTTACGATCTTACCAGTACACGTTTCTGGGATGAGGAGCGAAGCTGACCTGCCACTTGTTCACCCTCAGAGCTTTGCTGTTGGTGGAAGGTTGAGGTTCTCTCCCGCAGCAGGAGCAGCAGCTCGTGCTGTCGCATTCGAGAGCGTTGAAGTCTTTTAAAATGCTGCCAGCAGAAATGAATACACATTAACCAGCTACCCGGAGGCGTCTTTCCAGGAAAAAGTCACGCGGCGACAGTAAAATTGGGAGATAAGAGGACAGAAATAGCGGCTCCAGCAAACACTGAGTCTGGTGTTCGTGTCAGAGCAAAGATATTTAAGGGAAACAGCAGTAATAGATTACTCCACAGCTGGACCAGTGGTTTACACTCACTACTTGGCCATAGCTTCGTTCTGTAGGGTGATGAAGGCGAGCCCCAGAGGGTGCTGTGGAACCTCCTCGGCCTGTTTCCTCACTTCCACCAGCAGCTCCTTCTCTTTGGTGCTGTAGTACTCGATGGCATCAACCTGACAGAACACGTTATTTTATTTTATCGTAACGGCATATGTAGTCCAATATCTGTTGGTGCTGTCTCTGTGGTTTGTGTCTCTTTTAGACCCTTCAGAAAAACGCGGGCAAAAATCCTTGATTATGCGGGCTAAAATCCTTGATTATGCGAATAAATATGCGAGGTTTTTATGCCATTTTATGCGGGGAAATTGCAGAAAGTTGCAAAGTATGCGAATAGTTGCGAAAGATGCGAAATATGTAAGAACCGCAAAAAAAAAAGTGATTCTTCTCCTACGTCCTGTTACTAGGCTACGCGACATGGATCAGTGGGTAGAGTGGCCGTCTTGTAACTGGAAGGTTGCCGGTTCGATCCTCGGCCCGTTGAGCTCATGTCGAGGTGTCCCTGAGCAAGACACTGAACCCCTAATTGCTCCTGATGGGTTGTGGTTAGCCCCATCAGTGTGTGAATGTGTGAATGTGACATATCATGTAAAGCGCTTTGGATAAAAGCGCTATATACACACGTGGACAAAATTGTTGGTACCCCTCAGTTAAAGAAGGAAAAACCCACAATTCTCACTGAAATCACTTGAAACTCACAAAAGTAACAATAAATAAAAATTTATTGAAAATTAAATAATCAAAAACAGCCATCACTTTTGAATTGTTGATTAACATAATTATTTAAAAAACAAACTAATGAAACAGGCCTGGACAAAAATGATGGTACCTCTATAAAAGATTGAAAACTATTTGACCAGAGTGACATGATTAACTCAGGTGTGTCATTTAATTGACATCACAGGTGTTTCCAAACTCATAATCAGTCAGTCTGCCTATTTAAAGGGAGACAAGTAGTCACCCTGCTGTTTGGTGAAAAGGTGTGTACCACACTGAACATGGACAACAGAAAGCGAAGGAGAGAATTGTCCCAGGACATCCGAAAAAAAATGATAGACAAACATCTTAAAGGTAAAGGCTATAAGACCATCTCTAAACAGCTTGAAGTTCCTGTGACAACAGTGGCTCATATTATTCAGAAGTTCAAGACCCACGGGACAGTAGCCAACCTCCCTGGACGTGGCCGCAAGAGGAAAATTGATGACAAATTGAAGAGACGGATCGTTGGAATTGTATCCAAAGAGCCCAGAGCAACCTCCAAAGAAATTAAAGGTGAACTCCAAGGCCAAGGTACATCAGTGTCAGATCGCACCATTCGTCGTTGTTTGAGCCAAAGTGGACTTCATGGGAGACGACCAAGGAGGACACCACTGCTGAAAAAAACTCATAAAAAAGCCAGACTGGAATTTGCAAAAATGCATGTTGACAAGCCACAAAGCTTCTGGGAGAATGTCCTTTGGACAGATGAGACCAAACTGGAGCTTTTTGGTAAGGCACATCAACTCTATGTTCATAGACTCAAAAACCAAGCATACGAAGAAAAGAACACTGTCCCTACGGTGAAACATGGAGGAGGCTCAGTAATGTTTTGGGGCTGCTTTGCTGCATCTGGCACAGGGTGTCTTGAAAGTGTGCAAGGTACGATGAAATCTGAAGACTATCAAGGCATTCTGGAGAGAAATGTGCTGCCTAGTGTCAGAAAGCTTGGTCTCAGTCGCAGGTCATGGGTCTTCCAACAGGACAACCATCCAAAACACACAGCCAAAAACACCCAAGAATGGCTGAGAGAAAAGCGTTGGACTATTCTAAAGTGGCCTTCTATGAGCCCAGATCTGAATCCCATTGAACATATGTGGAAGGAGCTGAAACATGCCATTTGGAGAAGACACACATCAAACCTGAGACAACTGGAGCTGTTTGCTCATGAGGAGTGGGCCAAAATACCTGTTGACAGCTGCAGAACGCTCATTGACAAATTCAGAAATCGTTTAATTGCAGTGATTGCCTCAAAAGGTTGTGTAACAAAATATTAAGTTATGGGTACCATCATTTTTGTCCAGCCCTATTTCATTAGTTTGTTTTTTTAAATAATTATGTTAATCAACAATTCAAAAGTAATGGCTGTTTTTGATTATTTAATTTTCAATAAATTTTTATTTATTGTTACTTTTGTGAGTTTCAAGTGATTTCAGTGAGAATTGTGGGTTTTTCCTTCTTTAACTGAGGGGTACCAACAATTTTGTCCACGTGTGTAAATACAACCATTTACCATTTACTAGGCTACCACTGAATGAAAAAGAGCAATATAAAGATAAACAGACATACTACATGCAAGACACATCACAGTAAGTGCTGCCAATGTTTCATTTATTATCAGCTTAAGCAAGACTTAAACATTCCTCAATCACACATTTCTCAGAAATAAAACATTCTTTCTGCTTAGTTATACTTTGAGGCAGAGCAAACTACCTGCAACACGGTTGATTTTCTTCGGTGCTCCAGAACGATGTTGCACGGGGTGCAAAAAAGTTTCCCCCACTTCCGTGCAGTAAATCTGGGTCCTGTTTTGCCCGGTCTCTGGCTGAAATATTCGTAGGTAAATGTGATCTTTGAGCATTCGCCGTTCTTGTTTTTCGTCTCTGAGCGCCGCTCCACATCAGCTCGTGCTTCGAGTGTGTGTGTGAATGAACTGATGACGTCAGGCCGGGCGTCACATAAAAACTCACAACCCCATTTATATCGGTTATAGTTTTCTCATTTTATGCAGAAATTGTGAAATCAAGCGGGACCCGCATATTTCTCTTTTTTTTCAGGGAAATGTGAGATTCTTGCAGAAATTATGCGCTGTTTTGCGGGGATTATGCGCCTTTTGGGAAATAATTGACCCCCGCATAATCAGCGGCATTTTGGTGATTAATGCGGGAATTCATTCAATCGCATAATCGCGTTTTTCTGGAGGGTCTACTCTTTGCAGTTATTTTGTGTCTGTTTTTCTTTGTTTAGTATCTTTTTGCCATCGTGTTGCGTTTTTGCGATTGTCTCTTTACAGCTGTTTTGTGTCCATTTTTAGTTGTTTTGTGTTTCTTTGTTGTCATTTTGTGTCTCTAAGGGTTTTGTCTCTCTTTATGGTTGTTTTTCAGTCTATTTTAAGTCATTTTGTGTGTCTTTGCAATCATTTATGTCTCTTTGAGGATTTGTTTCTCTATATAGTTGTTTGTTGGTCTGTTCTACGTTGTTTTGTGTCTCTCTGCGATTGTTTTATGTCACTTTATGGTTATTTTTCTGTCTTTTTCTGATCGTCTGTGTCCCTTTAGAGTCATTTTGTGTCTATTTACAGTTGTTTAGTGTTTCTTCATGGTGTCTCAGTTGTCATCAAATCTCACCTTTTCTACATTGGAGCAGCAGCAGAGGTGACCACACAAACGTGGGTTGATCAACGCTGGTTTCTCTGTTTTCTCGAGGATCCGCTCGTAGTAACGCAGGTTTTTACCGGCTCGCAACCTGTGTGGAAAAACAAAGCACAGATAAATTGGTTTAACTTCATCTTTCTGGTCATTTTGTGTCTCTTTGCATCTCTAAGGTATCACTTAGTGTCTCTGTGGTCATTTTGTGGTCAAACAGTAACTTGTGCCGTCGTACCTTTCCTTATCCAGGTGCATGAGTTTGGCCACGTCGTAGGCCAGCGTCACATCACACACCTGGCAGGTAGGATACGCCTCGCTGTGGAGAAACACTGAGATTGAGTATTTCTGAGTGACAAAGCTGACTGAAATGTTAAAGAAAGAACAGTTTACTGACGTGAAATGAGTCTTTATGTCCTCCTCTGTCGCTGTTTTAGGGAGCGAACACACGAACAAGGAGTTTCTGGTCTAAACAGAGACGCAAGAGTCAGACAGGTGAGCACGCTTTTAATCTAACTAAGAAATCCGGTATAAAGAGTAAGAACTAAAATGAACACAAAACCTTATAGTTCTTCTTTTTTCCTGTCAGTATGTGCGCACAAAATGAAACCGCAGAGGATTGTGGGATTCTGAAGCCTCCAGTTAAACATAACGAGGGAATGTTTTCCTTTTCTGGCTTCGCTAAACTGAAAAAGTGGCCGAGCTGCCGCACAGAGCAGGTTATCAACTCTGTAAGCCAAGCTGGGTGTCTGAAACTGGGTATAAACGCAAGCATGGACGTCTATACTTCAAAAAAGAAGAAACTATGACCTGAAACCGATATGGGGAATTAGAAACGACAGTGCAAGGTGTCCAGTTACGCTGCTGCAGCCCAAACCAGGAAGAAAAACTAGAAAAAAAACACAGTTTCTGCCTCCCTAAAGGTACCATCTGAGTAAAATACTACTTATGTATAAGTGAGTGAGATGAAGAACTCTGTCAATATCAAGAAATTCCACATCTAGTTCCTTTATGCTGCTCACAAAAATGAAAAATTATGTAGAAAAACACAGAACTCTAGTAATTCTGAAGGAAGGTCTTGTGCTGGTTATATATACCGGGCTTTGCAAAAGTTCTGTTACACGGTTTCATGATCTTTAGAGACGTTTACATGTCGGAGTGAAAACTTCCATTAAACAAACTGAAAGTTCTGCCTTATAGGCAGGTGTCCTTAATACAATTTTTTTGTCTCCGGTGAAGTTGTATCAAGATGGAAGTCAAAAGAGTTGAGATATCTGCTCTCCTTCATGCTGACCACAAGTCTGACAGAGCCAAGCAGCTGAACATCAGCCGGATGACCGTCCACAGAGTCGCGGAGAGGCTCAAGAATGGTGAAGACCTGAAAGATCTTCACCATTCTTTAGCCTCTCCGCGACTCTGTGGACGGTCATCCGGCTGATGTTCAGCACGAAGGAGAGCAGATATCTCAACTCTTTTGACTTCCATCTTGATACAACTTCACCGGAGAAAAAATTCGTATCAAGGACACCTGCCTATAAGGTAGAACTTTCAGTTTATTTAGTGGAATTTTTCACTCCGACATGTAAACGTCTCTAAAGATCATGAAACCGTGTAACAGAACTTTTGCAAAGCCCGGTATATGCAAATATAGTACAGTACAGAGGTATTGTACATATATAGTACAGTACAGGGGTATGGTACATTTTAGCTTTTGTTGAGTCGACTCGCACAAAGAAAGTCTGACTTTGTGAAACTGTCTTCGTAGTTCAGCCTCTGATCTGATAAATGCCGTAAACACGAGAAAACCTTCACCGGTTAAAAGAGAAGCATCCCGTCAAATTTAAAATGCCCTCATATTTTATTGATTCTAGTCTGTATATGATGAAGTCTGGGTCCAGGTAGAGACCTGGAGTCTAGTATGTAGTGGATTAAACGATGCCTCCATTGAGAGAATTTTGTCTTGAGGAATTGTAGTAATAGAATTACTCGAGGAATTGTTTCTGAATAAATTGTCCTTAAAACCCAGAGTTAAACTCAGTTACCTTTATAATCTCACTGCTTCGTATTACAGAACTGTAACTATACTTTAGTGTTCGTGTTGATGATAACTTAGCATCAAACATGTCATCGTCACAAACTCACCGTCTCTCTGCGCCTGTCTTTCATCCGAGATGTGTGACGTCGCAGCAGCAGAACCGTCAGGATCAAGTAAAGAACCGCGAACACCGTGTGCAGCCACAGCAGGTCGTTTCTACAGGCAGAAATAACAGCATGTTATGATAACTAAACAGCTCTGTTTATGTAAAACAAACAGACACAGCATTAAAACAACCAACATGTGGAGTCAATCAGTCTCTTAACATCCTGGTTTAATCAGGTGGTTGCTTGGTCTTTAAAATGTCAGAAAATGTTGATAAATGTCGATCAGTGCTTCCTTAGATGTCTTGTTTTGTCCAAAGATGTTCACTTTATTATCATAGAGGAGGAAAGAAACCAGAATATATTCACATTTAAGGAGCTGAAATCACAGAAATTAGACTATCTTTAATTCAAAATGACTCAATCCAATTATTTGATCAGTTTTTTTGGTGACGAACATCAGAAAATTGATGAAAAATGGAAAATGTCCGTCATTGTCTCCTCAGATGTTTTGTTTTAGTTCAAAGATCTTCAGTTTGCTGTCATAGAGGAGAAAGAAAACAGAAAATATTCACATTTCAGAAGCTAGAATCAGAGAATTTAGACTGTTTAAGACTGATTAGCAACTTTTGAGGCTAAAAAAATGAAACACTGTAGTTCCTCCAAAGCCCACTAGAGGCTGCATCCAAAAGTGAGTCAACCCCCATAGACCTCCAGGTTAAAATGTCTGACTTTACAGCTGAAATAAACATGTTTACAGCCTCATACAAAAGCAGTTTTGGTCTCTACGGCTAATTTACACATTAATGACAACTGTACAGGAAGTGAATTTTTATAGAAGTCACCCGTTTAAATTACATTAAGGCTTGAAATTATGCATAATTAAGGGCACAGTCGTTTGAAATGACCATCCATGGTCCATGTTAGGCCCACTCTGTTCCACCTTTTTGTTAATTAACCACTAATTAACAGTTTTTTAGTTATTTTAAGTAAAAAAAAAAAAAACTGTCTAAATTCTCTGATTCCTGCTTATTTAAGGTGAAATTTTTCAGTTTTTTTGTTCACCGCCCCCCCAAAATTTCATGTAGCTACGCCCCAGAATCAAGTGTGTTGGTATATGAAGACATTTTTACCCCACTTCAAGATTCCCAAGAGTCGTCTGTCCGAAGTACTGCGTGTGATTTCCTGTAAGAAATAGACCACTTTTTTTTAACAGGGAAAAAAAGCAACAAAATAGGTTTGACTGCTTGATTCACATCTTAACCAACAATCAGTGCATCAAATAAATAGCAATAGATGCAAGATAGGAGTTATTTTTAGTCGTTCATCCATTAAAAACTGAGTTATGGTGTATTTCTGGATATAGGATGTGAATTTAAACCCACTGAGCAGGTCTCCGGTCATGTTAACCGGCAGGATGACTCCTAAGGAGGTGACGGTGATGACGAACAGCAGGAACAACAGATGACGCTGGAAGGACAGGTAGTGGATGGCGTCCATGCCACACCTGGATTTGATCTTTTCCTCGCTATGAAACACAAACAAAGCACTATTTAAACAGGAATCAGATGTCATGCATGGCTTAACAGATCCAGGTGTGACACCAGTGAAGAAACAGCAAAAACAAACACACACTTACTCCATTCTGAGGATGTACGGTAGCCAAGAGCAGAATCTCTGAACACAAACGCAGACATTTAATTACACTTAAATACAATAAAGATTAGAATAATGAATATTAAGTAAGCAGTCTGTGCAAGAGTTTGTGATGAGATTAAGACCAGCCTAATGGAGCTGCCTTCAAATCAAGCTAGGTGGGGTTCAGAATTATTATTAAAGTGTACCTGATTGAGTCAGTCTGTCATAAAAGGGGGATTTTATACTTGGTGTGAGTTTATATGAAGTTTTTAATGAATATAATGCAGATAAAGATGCTAGAAGTTATTCAGAAATGGTGTCATTACATAGTTTGTCCAGCAGAGCGGCTCCAGCGTTTATAATCCTCTCAGTACTGTCTGCAGCGCATGTAGCAGAGCGGACACTGGTGCGGAGTAGAGGCAAGGCGCTAACTAGTTTGTTAAATATGCTGTAGTATGAAAAAACTGTCTTAATTCAACACATGATCTGCTTTACAGAGTAATCTTAAAAAGTAGGGATGCAAATATTAAATAATTTCCTCGACAGACAGTCGGCTCCAGTGTTTACAATCCTCTCAGTACTGTACTGTCTGCAGCGCATGTAGCAGAGCAGACACTGGTGCGGAGTAGAGCCGTGTCTTTATGGCAAGTTACTAACTAGTTTGTGAAATATTTTAGAGTAGGAGTGAATAATCTAAATTTGACACATGGGCTACTTTACACAGAAATCGTACTGATTAGAGATGAAAATATTAAGTAATTTCCTTAACAGACAGTTGGCCTACTTATCACTTAGTAATTGCTGAAAACTTGAAGGTAATTCTAACGTGTATAAATATAAAATATTTACAGATAACAGATTTTTTTAAACTGGATTTATGCAAAAAAGATGCTCAAGGTAAGCTAGAAATGGTGTCATTACATAGTTTGTCCAGCAGAGCGGCTCCAGCGTTTACAATCCTCTCAGTACTGTCTGCAGCGCATGTAGCAGAGCAGACATTGGTGCGGAGTCGAGGAGTGTCTTTATGGCAAGTTGTTAACTAGTTTGTCAGATACTTTGCTGCAAAGTTACTGAATATATGTCCAGAATAGAGGTGCAAATATTAATTTCCTTAACAGACAGCTGGTCAATTAATAAATAATAATCAATAAGTGGAAGTAGCACATTTCTTTTCACTCTAACATGTATATATTTACTCCATTACTATTCATTACACTGCATACTTACATTTTTATTTTCTCATTTTAAGGTTCTATTTTTTTTCTACCTATCTTTGTATTTTTATGCCATATTTTTCTTTTTATGTTCATCTATATATTTTCGTACTGCATAAATAAATGACATTGAATATAAACAATTTCCCCCCCGACTCTGACGTATAAAATATCGGTAGATATCAGAATTTTTTTACTTCCTAAAATCAACTTGAGTCCCAAAAATCCAGCATCAGTCCGGCTCTAAAAGGAACCAAATGAATCTTTTTTGCTTCATGTACAACTTTGGAAATAATCATTAGACCACTGGTTTATCATAAAAACAGTGCAGCATCTTCTAGAAGACAAAGAAGAAATATGATGTATTGAAATTGTAAAAATGCCAAAACTCACACTAGGTAGCTCATTTTTTGTACTTAAGCTTTTGATATCTAAATGCAAGAGAAGATGGTCATCTTTAATATTTATATAGATTTTTATATTTTTTTAACAAGTTGCTCTCCAGTTTTCATTCTATTATATTTTGTTTTAAATTTAGATTTTGCTAATTTTATCCAGTCTCGATGTTTTGCTCATAATTTCGCTGGTTCCTGTCCTGGAACATTTGCAGTAATTTGGTTAATTTGGGTTGTTTTGAACACACTGAATGAGTAAATTGGATTAGCAGATTGGAATCAGCAGAGCAGCTTCTATTAAACCTCGATGTGGATGCACCAAGCAGAAAACAGTGCTCATAGTGTTTTAATTTTTGCTTTCAGAGATTTTCTTCTACGTACCCCTTCGTATTCGTGGTCGTCTGCGTTGGACAGAACCGACGACATGCGTCCATATCGCCGGTGCGTCGACTCGTTGAATCTGAAAAAGTTCTGCGTCAAAACCTGCATCAACTTTACTATTAAAGTCTTGAAAAAATGATCTTCTGACTGACCCTTCATTGTCGGCGACCAGAGCTAAACGTCCGTAGTCCCAGAACGTCTTCCTGATGATGGAGAAGATGATCACCAGCACCTGTGGAAGGCCAGAAAAAGGAAATTTAGGGTTTAATTTTGCATTATTTGGGACTTTTACGTCACCAAAGCAGACATTGAGGTGATCAGAACTAGAACAAAGGTACCAGGAAGACGATGAAGTTGAGCAGCAGGACCATGGGAACTCCTCCAAACTCGAGTCCGGAGAGGACGGTGTTCTGAGACGGGTTGTAGCAGGTGCTGTTGTCAAAGAACCTGGAAGAGTCGGCTTCATTGTTGGCCAGCCGATCCCAAAACCACGACATTCTGCAGGGGAACCAGGAAAACGTCTGCAGAGGAACATTTACTAGAATAAACCTTCAGTAAAACACCTCCAGGAGACACAGCGATTACGAGATAAACATCAGAGCTCCACAAAACCATGACTTTTCTTCACTATGGGCTCATTTTTCTTCACTGTGGCTCATTTCTGCAGTTACAGGAGGTACCGTCTCAAATGTGACATAACATTTGAGACGTTGTAAACAGCAAATATTTAATAATCGATTATCAAATTGTTCAATCAGTCCACTTTAGGCTCATTTTTCCTCACTGTGGGCTCATTTTTCCTCACTGTGGGCTCATTTTTCTTCACTGTGGCTCATTTCTGCAGTTACAGGAGGTACCGTCTCAAATGTTATGTCAAATTTGAGATGTTAACAGCAAATATTTAATAATCGATTAACAAATTGTTCAATCAGTCCACTTTATGCTAATTTTTCCTCACTGTGGGCTCATTTTTCTTCACTGTACCTCATTTCTACAGTTACAGGAGGTACTGTCTCAAATATTACATCACATCTGAGAAGCTGTAAACAGCAAATATTTAATAATCAATAATCAAATTATTCAATCGGTCCACTTTAGGCTAATTTTTCCCCACTTTAAGCTCAGTTTACCTTACTAAAGGCTAATTTTCCCTCACTTTAGGCTAATTTTTCTTCACTCTAGGCTCATTTTTCCTCACTGTGGGCACATTTCTACAGTTACAGGTTCTGTCTCAAATATTACATCACATCTGAGAAGCTGTAAACAGCAAATATTTAATCATCAATAATCAGATTACTCAATCAGTCCACTAATTGATTAGTCAGAAATCCTTCGGGCTCTACACAGAGAACTCTTTGTCCATCGTGGTCTTATTTTGACTTTCATGTATTGGCACTTTTACTCAAATAGCTTACAGGACTTTTACTTATCATGCAGTATTTATACTTCAATAGAAGTTTTCAAGCATGACTTTTACTTATAATGTAGTACTTCTACCATCCTGTATTGGTACTTTTAGTGAAGTACAACTTTTCATGCAGGACTTTTACTTGGAATAGAGTATATTTACTTACCTGTTTCAGTACTTTAACTAATATTGATTTTTCAAACAGTACTTTTACTTGTAATAGAGTATTTTTTTTCTCCAGTACTCTATCAGAATACTTCTCCTCCTGTAGTTTTGTCCTCAGACTGATCCAGTACTTCGGTGTTTTCACGGTGTAACGTGCTTCGGATGTACCGGGAAAAAATGGTTCGTCACGCGCACAGACCGGAGCCGCGCGCGCCCCACCTCTTCCCAGACAGATGCCCTCGGAGTCACGAGACGCCGGTAATAAACACAAACACACCACTTTTAGCGTTAAATGAGCAAATATTGTTTTAAAAACGACACACAGAAATAGTGTCACCTGCGGGCTCCTGTAGCAGCTGTTTGAATCTGACAGAACACACCGCTGCTCTGACACACCTTTTTAGTAATTTTAAACACACAAACCGGGCTAAAAGCGACACTACAGAGTGTTTTAATGTAAGTGAGGTCAGCAGAAGTTAGCTTACCTCCTCAAACTTCCAAACTTCAGTGAACAGCCGCTAATAAAACTGGAGTTACTTCCTTAAAAACACCATAAACCCGGTTTCCATTCCGCCCCCGGAGCTCTGCGGTGAGTTTTCGGTTCCGTCTCCGTGTTTTAGTGACTCTTTGCTTCTTCTCTTCTTCTTCTTGTTTTACGGCGGTTGGCATCCAGCTTCTTGGTGCATTACCGCCACCTTCTGTTCCGGAGTGTGGACCAGACAGTAGACTTACAGACTTTACCCGACCTAGTTCAAACTATCAAATCTACAAACACACACTACAAAGACCAAACAAAAACCCAAACAAACAAATAAACAAACAAACAAACAAAAAAAAACCTCTAACTTGCACTCTCCACACCAAAGCCAACTACCACCCCTTATTCCTATCATTATCCCTACCTAACCATCATATTCTATTATAAACCCCGGTCCCCTTTAAAAAATCCATCAGTGCCCTAACCTGTGCCCTCTCTTCCATACTTAGCAACTCTTTCAGTGTAAATTCCTGCACCCCTAACTCCTTTATCCTATCCATCAGCTCCCCTCTCTGCACCTCATATCTTCTACACCTCAGAACTACATGTTCCACCGACTCTTCCTCCTCCTGACAACCCTCACATAAACCAGTCTGGTGCTTCCCAATCAGTTTCAGTGTTTTATTTAGTGCACTATGCCCCAACCTTAACCTGGTCATCACACTCTCCTCCCTCCTGTATCCACTACTCACCCTCCCACCTCTGACGCTCTTTTGTACCTCTCACCCCTACATGTGCTGGTACCCACAGAAACTTTACCTGACCCCCCTGGTGAACAATTCTTGTTAGTGACTCAAGAGCTGAATATAGGATGTCCTGACGGCTGTTTGAATGAAAAGACCTGAGGCTTGCTAGCACTGATGATGAGTCTGAACACACTAATGCCTTTCCTAGACCAGTCTTCTCCACCCACTGTAGTGCAACCAAAACCGCCACCATTTCCACTGTGTATACTGAAAGATTATTAGATGTTCTTCTGTTGATCCCAATTCCTCTTTCCGGGACTGTTACCCCGAATCCTGTCACCCCTGTCTCAGGTTGTTTTGCCCCATCTGTGTATATGCAAGTAAAATTGCTGTACTTTGTTAATATGTGACACTTAAACTCACCAACCAAATCAACCATGCCTTTCCCCCTCCTCTTAGCCTCTAATAAACCCCAATCAACCTCAGGCCACACTAGCATCCATGGGGCCACACCTGGATAGACTACCGTAGGACTAACTTTGAGGTTAAGTATTCCAAATTCTTTTGCAATGTTATTTGCTTCTTTTGCAAAGTTTTGCCTCCGGCTCTTTTCACCCTCCCAGAACCCCTGCAAAACTCCCTTTGTCAGATGAGACTGATTGTGTCCTTGCAAGTTAGCCCAGTAGTTAGCTATTATCTGCCTTCTCCTAATTTCCAAAGGCATCTCTCCCACTTCCACCTGTAGAGCAGGAACTGGTGATGTTTTGACTGCCCCACTACAAACCCTCAGAGCCTGTGCTTGAATCACATCCAGTTTACATAATAAGGACTTGGATGCAGAACCATATGCCACACTGCCATAATCAATCACTGGTCTTATCAGCGCTACATATAACCGCTTCAATGCTGAGCAACTTGCTCCCCATTCTCTACCAGTCAAACACCTCATTACATTAATTACTTGCTTACACTTTCCTTCAATTCTCCTGATGTGCTCTGCCCATGTCAGCCGTGCATCAAACAAAACACCCAGAAATTTAAATGATTTAACCCTTTCTAACATGTGCCCATACATCCTCAACTTCATCCCTTCCTCAATCCTTTTCCTAGTGAAAAATAGTGTCTGTGTTTTCTCTACTGAGAACCTGCACCCCCATTCATTCCCCCACTCTACCACTTTGTCAATTGCACCTTGGACTTTCTTTATTGCGTGCTCCATGTTCTTTCCTCTTTTCCATAATGCCCCATCATCCGCAAAGAGCGATCTCCCTATATCCACTGGAATTTTTAAAAATACATAATTTATCATGATAATAAAGAGCAGTGGACTTATCACACTCCCTTGTGGTGTACCGTTTCCCACTGCGTACTGGTTTGACAGATCTGACCCTATGCGTACCTGTATTTTTCGTCCAAACAGAAAATCCTTCACCCAATTGAAAACTCTCCCACCAATCCCCATGTTGTGTATCTTTATCAGCAACCCCTCCTTCCACATCATGTCATAAGCTTTCTCAATGTCAAAAAACACTGCTATTACCGATTCTTTATTTACCTGGGCCATCCTTATTTCCGACTCTAATCTAACCACTGCGTCCATAGTGCTCCTGCCTTTCCTGAAACCACTCTGACACCCTGCCAAATGTTCCCTCTTTTCAAGTTGATATGACAACCTTTCCGTTATCATCCTTTCCATTACCTTGCAGACAGTTGATGTCAGTGATATTGGTCTGTAACTAGTAGGTTTGGATGGATCCTTGCCAGGTTTTCTTATTGGAACCACTACTGCTTCTTTCCAGGCTTCTGGTAACCTCCCCTCCTCCCACACTCTGTTATACAGCTGCAGCAACTTCACTAACCCTCCTTGCCCCAAATGTTTTAACATGCTGTAACACACCTGATCCTTCCCTGGAGAAGTTGGTCGTGACCTTCTGATGGCCCTCACCATTTCAGCCAATGTAAATGGCTCATCGATCACATCATCTGTCCTTGCCCTCTTGTTTAATAACCCTGGATACTGAGCCATAGTTCTCTCCCTCCCCTGTCTCCCCTCCTCTGACAAATTATCTGAGCTATGTACCTTTACAAATGCCTTAGCCATGACTTCTGCCTTTTCTCTGTTGGATACTGCTGACTCCTCTCCAGATGTTATGACAGGATAATCCCATTCCCTTCTTTCACCTCCCATCTTCTTAATCATTCCCCACACTTCCCCCACTGGTGTTGTTCTCCCTATTCTATCGCAAAAGTTTCTCCATGATGCCCTCTTAGCTTGCCGTATTGTTTTTCTCACCACTGCCTGAGCCTTTTCGTACCGAACTAAGTCCTGCAAGTTATGAGTCCTTTTAACTTGTCTGAATGCTTTATTCCTGTTTCTTACAGCCAGATGACACTCTTCTGTCCACCATGGTACCAACTTCCTACTCCTTTTGCCCTTACTTTTGGGTATAGCGCCCTCTGCTGCCCTTACAATCGCTGATGTCACCCGTTTATTTATTTCATCAATGTCTCCAAATATTTCTGTCTTGCTCATTGATTCCTCACATAGCCTTTGAAACCGGTCCCAGTCTGCTTTTTGAAACACCCACTTTCTGATTCCCACCTTTGCTCTCACTTCTAATCTCTCCCCTACGGAGCACAGGATTGGGTAATGATCACTTCCTATTGTTGAAGCTGTCCACATCCCCCAGTTACTGACCCCTGCCATTGTGTTAGATACTAATGTTATATCCAATGCTGACTCGGTACCTGCTGTTATGTTTACTCTTGTCCCTCTTCCATCATTTACACACACCAAATCCCTTTCATCCATCAAATCTTCAATTACCTGACCATTCACATCTGTCTGCGCCCCTCCCCACAATGTATTGTGAGCATTGAAGTCTGCACACCATATGACCTTGTTACTGTCTTGCCCTTTAATCCCTAATAGCTTTTCCAAACTAAGCCTCTTACATGGGTTGTAGTAATTAATTATGACTACTTTCTCCCCCCTTTCCCATATTTCCATCACAACAAACTCCTGATCCACTCCCTTTTCCAGCAACCTATAAGGAATTTCTTGCTTAATAAATGTTGCACAACCCCCACCTCCCCCTTGACTTCTGTCACTTCTTATTACTGTATACCCATATACCACGAAATGCAAATTTGGTTTTAACCATGTTTCCTGCACACACATTACATCTGGTTTTCTATTCATCTCTTTAATGAAATGTTTGAATTCTTGACCATTAGCCAGCAAACTCCTAGCATTCCATTGAAGGATTAATACCATAACTAGAATTAGCCAACCCATGGTGTTTCCTGACTTGACTGATTAGTGAGATTGTCCCTCACTTCTTCCCATGTCAGTCCCACTAAGCCCAAGTGATGCACTGCCGCTTTAACAATCAGTTGAATTTTTTTCACTTTTTGACTTTACCTCTGCTGTGCTGTTGACCACCCCTGCAATAAATGTTACCAGGTCTCTTTTGTCCACATACATTCTGTCACTCATTCTTTGCCGCCCTACGTGACTCCCTAAATCTCCTTGAGCGATAGTTTGGCTACTCTGCCCCCTAGCCACTTTCACAGCTTCAGCATACGAAATCTTCTTCTCCACTCTCACTCTTTGAATATTATTTTCCCATTTCATAGCCTCACATCCTCCATATGCCACGTTATGTGCACCTCCACAATTACAGCATTTTGGCTGCACCCCTGTCCCACACTCTCCATACTCATGATCTTCCCCACACCGAGCACACCTCCTCTTGCCCTTGCAGTTTTTGGCTATGTGTCCAAATCTTTGACAATTAAAGCATCTCAAAGGTTTTGGAACATACGTTCTCACTGGGTAGCTCATAAAACCTAGAAAAACTTTTTTAGGTACACTTTCTCCTTCAAACTCAATCAATACTGTCTCGCTATCCACTCTCACTCCTCCTTTTGTAGTTTTCATTCTTTGCACACTCATTATTTTCCCCCCTTTAATATTCTTCTTAAGCTCCTCCATACTTAGTGTGTGATATCCCTGTGATTACTCCTTTACCACCACCACTACCCTTTCCTGCTCCCACCCTCCCTGTGCTCACCACCTTGTTTTTCCCCAACTCTTTCAGTTTAAGTGCCTTATCAACTTGCTCATTATTAGTACACTTCACCAATAAATTGCCATCACTCAAGACCTTTGCAAACTGTATATCTCCTATTTTATTTGCCAGAATTGTTGTCAGTACAAAAGGGTTAAGCTTCTTCATGCTTTCCTGAGACTTCTCATTGAACCTTATGATAACAAACCAGTTCTCCGGTGTTTCCTTTCCAGTATGCTCATCTCCTTCCTCCTCGCTGTTACAACTGTCATCATTGCCGTTCTTCTTCCTTTTATTCCTTCCAATACTACCCCTTTCAAAATCATAGTCTCCCCCTCCCTCCTCGTCCATATCTGCCCAACTGCCCACTTCTGATCCATTCACGGAACAGTTGTGCTCAACCGCCAAGAAACTGTCTTCACTTCGACTGGGATTCCCCACACTCTGCCGATTACTTTTACTCCTTCCAATCCCAGCCGATGACGCCGCCATCTCCTTCAACGCTCAACCTTCAGGGCAGGTCTGAGCTTCCGACTCTTTGCTTGCAGTAAACTTTCTCTAATATAATAATTCAACAGAAATAAATAAAAACAGAGAAACGAAACTCTACCTTTTGCCCGACAGGCGCCAAGGGTTCCGCTCATGCGCAGAAGCTCCAGCAGGCTGTCCCGTCAGACCCCTCCCTCCTCTGTTGAATTACTGAGGAGGTGTTCCGGAGGGGGTCAGACCAGGCCAGGAAACTTTAGGAGTATTTCTTAATAACTTTTGGATTATTTCTTAATAACTTTGCTGTACTTTTACTTTAGTAGGAAGAAGATGCAGGGCTTCTACTTGTAATGGAGCACTTTTTACTTTCCTGTAATGATACTTTTTCCTCAGTTGAATTTTTTAATGCAGAATTTTTACATGTAATAGAGTATTTTTACTCTCCTGGGTTAGTACTTAACTGGGATTTTTCATGCATTACTTTACTTGTAATGAAGTATTTCTATTTTTAATGCTAGTTTATTTTTCTTTCTTTCCATTTACTTGTAATGGAGTATTTTTACTTTCCTGTAATACTTTCAGTTTTCATACAGAATCTTTGCTTTTATAAAGGAGTTTTTTTTGTTTGTTTGTTTTTTACTTAAGTAAGGATTCTTCAAGGAGTTTTCATGCACAATCTTTACTTGTAATGGAATATTTTTACTTTGCTGTGTCAGTTCTTTCACTTCAATATGAATTTTCATACATTACTTTCCTTGAAAAGAAGTATTTTTACTTTAGTGGATTTTTTTTCTTAGATTTTTACTTGTAATGGAATTTTTTTCCTGTAAAGATACTTTTAATTTTCATGCAGAATCTTTACCTGTAATTAAGTATTTTTACTCTCCTGTATTGGTAGTTTACTCTGTTAGAAGTAAAAATCTTTAATATGATCATGAAAAATCATATTTAAGTAGACGGACAAGTAAAAATCCTGCTTGGAAAATCACATTTAGTAAAAGTACCAATACGGCAAAATAAAAATACTCCTTTAGATTAAACATTCCTGTATGAAAAATCTCAAGTACTTACACAGTAAAGTAAAACATTCCAAGAAATGATTTGTCATAATGAAAGTGAAAGTTCAGACCTTAACCTGAAATGACCGAGATGTTATTAATGATTCACCTGAGAATCTGTGCCATAGCTCACCTGTCCAGGTGAACTAAAGTCCACAGCCTGAACTCCAGACTGATTCACTCTGCAGGCTCTATTGGGACTACTTTATTTATAAGAATTCAATTAACTTACAGTTAATTTGCTGTAATGGTTCCACAGATTTTTTTTTGTTATTTTACAGATATTGAAAAATGAAGAAATCAAAATAGTAAATGGTTTTGAACTGTTATTTTACAGTTAAAAGATAATGTCTATTAAAATGACAAAACATAGGAATTTACCTAGTAACTGTAAAAACATACCAGAGTCAAAAGTTTAAAAAAAATAATTTATAATAAATGAATGAGAAATAGGAAGTATTTTAAGTAGTATTTTACAGTTTCTCTTGTCTTAAATTACAAATAATATCTAATAAAGTTGCCAAAAAGTATGAACTTACATGTTAACTGTTCAAAATAAAAAAATCATCAGAGTAAAAATTTTTTTTAGAAATGATCATTTCTGTTTATACTGTATTTCTACAGTTTTTCATCATTAATCTATTCCACTATTTTTTAAATACTGCTGCCAGATTTTTCCTGTTTTTTTATAGATTTTTTTTTAACTTCTTTATCTTTTACACTGTAGGTCAGGTGGACACTTCCTGTCACTCCACCAGTCAATAAAAGAGCTTTGCTGCTGAAAAGGTGCTAAAAGAGAAATGCAGTCGAACTTGTAGTACTGGCCACCGCGTCCAGTACTCAGAGTACAAAAGAAATAAAGGGTTTGGTGTTTTAATGAGTGACGAATAAATAAATAAAATATATTTCTGCTTTGTTTTGGGTTTCTGAACCCGTTTGATTTGTGTGCTTACAAGCAGAAAGTAGTTCTATTATTAGTACTTCTACTTACATAGGATTTTATTTTTCCCTGCACGGTTTTTACTTGTAATGGAGTATTTTTTTACTTCAGTGGGTTTTATTTTTAATTTCAAGACTTTTAGCTGTAATGGAGTATTTTTGCTTTCCTGTATTTGTACTTTTACTTAAGTAGGATTGTTCATTCAGGATTTAAAAAAAAAAAACCCGATCATTTAATTTTAACATCTGAGCTTTTACTTTGAAAGAGCATCAATCAGCCAATCAGCTGTGAGTCACCGGTTGCTGAGGAGAGCAGAGCAGACAGACTAAAGGATTAGACCCTCGAACAAACAATCACAGCTCAAAAACTATAAGTCGTATTAAAAGAATTCTTTCAGTGTGTGAAGAAGAATTTCGTTGAGAACGTTCTGATGTATTTCCGGGTCCGTTCTATATTTTCTACAGATTTGGTGGAAGGTTAAAGAGACTCACCGTTTCTGGTTTTAGAGCTGCGATTTAATGGTAGTCAGTGAGAGTTTTGGTCAACACTCTGAGCTTTGAACTGATTTATGAAAAAACTATAAACCGTACAGCCATGAGACTCACACTGGAAGAGGACAAAATTATCTACTTTTCTATGTATAAATTGTTCATGTAGAGGAGAAACTGTGAGAAGAAGACGAGGTTAATGGAGCTTTTTTCAAAAAAAACCTTCAGGTCAAAGTTTAGAGTTCAGAAAAATTTGGGATTTTCAATAAAATTCATCAAACTTAAACTGCGACTGTATAAAAACCATTAAAGCTATCAAAACATGAATGTAGATGAATAACATTTAAACCCTTGTGAGCTGTTTAAACTTCAAATAACGTTTGTAGTGTAAAATAAACCAGAGATACGTGGTTCCAAACACGGCTGGTTTTTCACAGTTGTTCAGCCGATTTTCTATTCATTTAAATGGGGATTTTTAATGCAGCTTTTTTCGAATTTTGCAAAAACTGTACAACAAATCGCGACCAAAAGTGACAGCACAGCATTCCTGATCGGGCCGCATGGTTTGATGTATGATTCATTTGGGTTTTCTCAAAGCTGCAGGATGAGGTAGGTGCTGAAAATTGTTTAAAAGAATTTATAAGAAAAAGTGTGGTTCAGTGATGAGAAACTGAACACAAAAAGATGCAAAACAATCAAAATCACCACAAAATAAAATGCTTTTATCCAATCTTATCCACATTTATCCACTTCAGGTGTCACAGCCTGAGCACGAAATGTCATTTTTGTTTATTTCCTCCATAACCAGCTGTGAAGGATCGATCATAGTTTTGAACAGTTTCAATACAAACGGTTTCAGAAATCTTCTGATTTGTCTCCTGAGAAGCTCCTACATCCACTGCAGCAGCTCTGCAGACATTCCTTCAGAACCGGAGCACATTTCTGTCGCCTCGACCACAGTGAGGCCTTTGTGACCTCTGATTGGTTGATCTGAGCAGGAAGTAACTCCGTATCAGACGCCGCAGTGAATCGTGATCGTTCCACGTTTAAAGACATCACATGAGGGCCGTGACGGCGGTTAGTCTGCCGACAAACCACCACCATTTACTTGTAATGGAGGATTTTTACATTCCTGTATTAGTACTTTTACTAAAGTAGAATTTTTCATGCAGGAATTTTTCATTTCATAGAGTATTTTTACTTTCCTGTTTTAGTGCTGTTACTAAAGTGGCATTAGTTAAAGTATGACGTTGGTTATGGTGTTTTTTTGATGTCATGATGATGATTTTGTTGCCCTGACGGTGTTTTTTGTGGCCATAATGGTGTTTTTTTGTTGCATGACGCCTTTTTCTTGGTGCGCTGATGGTGTTTTTTTGTTGCCATGATGGCAGCAGCTCTTTGGCTCCATGATGGTGTTTTTTAGTCACCGTGATGCCTTTTTTGTTGCCATTATGATGACGTTTTGGTGCCATGATGGTGGTTTTTTTGCTTCCTTGATGGCGTTTTTTTGCTGCCATAACGGCGTTTATTTGCTGGACTAACCAGTGTCAGTCCTTTTACTAAACTCACGGGCTGGCAGTCAAATTAACGACTGAATTAGCGACTCAGATTAGCGGCCTGCTTGTGTTGTCTCTGCTTTTCCATTAAACAGGTTTTTCTGTTTGTCTGTTGTGGTGTCGACTGTTCATTTGTGCTTCCTGTGTCCTGGTGTGTGTGTGTGTGTGTGTGTGTGTGTGTGTGTGTGTGTGTGTGTGTGTGTGTGTGTGTGTGTGTGTGTGTGTGTGTGTGTGTGTGTGTGTTTGCAGGCCGTTCATGCCTCACTGTGGGACGCGTTGATTAGCGCCCGCCGCCGCTCAGCTCCCAGCTGTCCTTGCGGCCGGCCGCTGATTGAAACCAATCAGACTTGCGATGGCCCCATGGCGGTGACCCCTCACCCCTCCCACCCCCGGCCTAATCACCTGCTGATTGGCCCACGCGGGGCCCCCTCCCGTCGGCACGGAAGGTTAATTTGAGCGGCGGATGGAGGCTCCGGGAGGGAATAGGAACGTGCGCTGGGTGATATTGCATGGATATAGCCGGACTGTCAATCACGGCCACTTAGAGGGGAGCAGAGGAAACAGTGACGAAGAGGAGGAGGAGGATGAAGAGGAGGAAGGACAGTCATTTTAAAACATCCTCCTTCCACATCTGCCACATGGAGTCTGCTCAGTTAACAAAGATGTAGGGAAGATTTTATCCTGCAGGAAACATTCCCTCAAAGTTTCCTACAGGTTCTCAGACCGTTTAAAGGCTCATATTTTAACCCTCTGAGCTCCAAGCTGCAGCTTCCTGGTGTTTTTGTCTCTTTTTTCCTCACGGTTTGCTCAACTTTCACTACAGTAGACACAGTTAGAATGAAAGAAATCATCAAAAAGCCAAAGTTCTTTGCTAATTTATTTCAGTTAGTGTGTATTTGTCTGATTATTATTATTAATTTACATCAAATACAGCTTATATTTTGACTTGTAGCAACCTGTAGATCACAATAACAGCGTGTTTGTGATATAATCGTCTAAATTCCAGCATTTTTTTGGTGTTTTTTTGTTTCATTTTTTCTAATTACGGACTCATTTTTCACTGCAAGATACCCACAGGATGCTAAAAACCAAGAAAAAGCTCTTTTATTTCAGTTTATTGTAGAAAACAAGTTACAGTAGTTCACCATGCAGTGCATACTTGTCTGATTATTAGATGTAGATCATAATAACGCTGTTTGTGGTTTAATCCTCTAAGTTCCAGCAGTTTTTTGGTGTTTTTTGTTTCATTTTTCATTGTTATGGACTCATTTTTCACTGCAAGATACCCACAGAATGCTAAAAACCTAGAAAAAGCTTTTTACTTGCATTTATTTTAGAAAAACGAGGCGCATCTGTTTCCAAACCGCTTTATTTGGGAGCCATGCAGTGTGTTTGTCAGATTATTAGACGGAAATCAGTTTCTGGGTGTTTTTCTTGAACCTATCATCATTGTTTGCTCATTTTTCACTGCAATAGAGACAATTAAATGCTAGAAATTATGGGGAAAAAGTCCAATTTCTTTTTAAAAAAAAAGCTGTTTTTCTATTAGGAGTCGTTCAGAGTCGATATGTCTGATTATTATTGTTAATTTACATCAAATACGGGTTATATTTTCACTTTTATCCCCCTGTAGATCACAATAACAGTGTGTTTGTGACGTAATCCTCTAAATTCCAGCAGTTTCTTAGTGCTTTTTGTTTAGTTTTTTCTTTTTATGGGCTCATTTTTCTCTGCAGCACACCCACAGAATGCTAGAAATCATAAAAAGCTCTTTTATTTCCATTTGTTTTAGGCAGAGATCACTTGGCAGCATTAAAACAGAGCATCTGTGGAGGAATCCTCTGAACCTGAAGCAGCTTCTGGATGTTTTTCTCTCATTTTTCTTCACAGTTTGTTCATTTTTCACTGCAGCAGACACAGTTAGAAAGCTAAAAAGCATAAAGGTTCTTTGGTAATTTCTCTTCAGTTTTATTTATATAGCATCAATTCACAACACATTATAACATTTCACATGGTAATATGAAGACCTTACAATTAATTTGAATCAACATATTCCACATTTTTCTGCATTTTTAATCATTTTTCACTGCAGTCTGAAGTCCTGCAGCTCTGTGGAAACAGAACAACCATGAAGGAGGACAGAGAGCTCAGAAATACTGTAGAAATCATATAAAAAGACAAAAATTTAAATAACCTGAAACCAGCATGTCCAGCTATTTCCCAAACTGTTTAGACTTTCACAGCCTCTAAACATTTGTTCAGGGTTTAGTTTCTGTTTTAATCCTGTGTTTTGTTTTCTGGTCGTTTTGTCTTTTCTTACTCATTCTTCGTCTTCCTCGTTTTTGTTGTTCTGTGTCTCTTTGAGGTCGTTTTGTCTCCTCATACTCGAGATGTTTTTCTGTCTCCATGTTTCCTCTCTGCTCTGCTCATCATCTGTAGAAAGATGTTTCTCCGTGCTGAATGGATCTCCTCTGTTCACCGTTTCTGAGCCATGCTGCTTTTATTTAAGAACGTTCTTGAGACCGTTAGAACAGTCCAACAGTGTTCTCACCAAACATCTTTAGAACGTTTTTAGTTAATCTTCCTTTAAGAGGAACTTTCTGGGAACTAAAAGAAAACCTCCTGCTTACAAAGACACATTTATAAAATGTAAAAATAAGTAAATGAGTCCAAATTAGTCTATTTATACCAGCATTTGTAGTTTTTATCCACTGAAGTGAAACTAAACTGTCTTTTCTCTTTATTCAGTTTGTATTATTGCCTCTAATTCTGCAACTAGTTGAGGTATAAATAAGTGAATGACTCCAAATTCCTCCGTTTATACCAGCATTTGTAGTTTTTATCCACTAAAGTGAAACTAATGTCTTTTCTTGACTTCTTTGTTTATATTATCACCTTTAATTCTGCAACTAACTGAAATATAAATGAGTGAAGAGTCCAAATTCTGAGATTTAAACCAAATATGTAATTTTTATCCACTGAAGTGGAACTAAACTGTCTTTTCTCTTTATTCAGTTTGTATTTTCGCCTCTAATTCTGCAACTAGCTGAGGTATAAATTAGTAAATGACTCCAAATTCCTCCATTTATACCAGCATTTGTAGTTTTTATCCACTAAAGTGAGACTAAACTGTCTTTTCTTGGTTTTTCCTCCATATTTAGTTTGTATTATTGCCTCTAATTCTGCAAGTATAAATTAAAAAATGAGTCCAATTTGTGTGATAAATATTGTAGTTTTTATCCATTAAAGTGAAACTAAATTGTATTTAGTTTGAATTATTAGCTCTAATTCTGAAACTCTCTGATGTATAAATGAGTAAATGAGTCCAAATTAGTCTATTTATACCAGCATTTGTAGTTTTTATCCACTAAAGTGAGACTAAATTGTATTTAGTTTGAATTATTAGCTCTAATTCTGAAACTCTCTGATGTATAAATGAGTAAATGAGTCCAAATTAGTCTATTTATACCAGCATTTGTAGTTTTTATCCACTAAAGTGAGACTAAACTGTATTTAGTTTGAATTATTAGCTCTAATTCTGAAACTCTCTGATGTATAAATGAGTAAATGAGTCCAAATTAGTCTATTTATACCAGCATTTGTAGTTTTTATCCACTACAGGGAAACTTTTTATTGGGGAAAGTCTTTTCTTGACTTTTTGTTCTTATTATCACCCTTAATTCTGCAACTAACTGAGGTATAAATAAGTAAATGACTCCAAATTCCTCCATTTATACCAGCATTTGTAGTTTTTATCCACTAAAGTGAGATTAAACTGTCTTTCCTTGGTTTTTCCTCCATATTTAGTTTGAATTATTAGCTCTAATTCTGAAACTCTCTGATGTACAAATAAGTAAATGAGTCCAAATTCTTCTATTTATAACCAAAAAGCAGTTTTTATTCACTAAAGTGAGATTAAACTGCATTTTGGTTGAATTATCGCCTCTAATTCTGCAACCAGCTGCAAAATAAATCAGTAAATGAGTCCAACATCTTCCATTTATGCAAACATTTGCAGTTTTTATCCCTAAGGATGGACTCAACTGTCTATCTTTGGCTTTTTTTTGCATTTAGTTTGACTTATTGGCTCTGATTCAGCAACTAGCTGAAATATAAATCAGTAAATAAATCCAGTTTGTGTGATTTATACCAAAATGTGCAGTTTTTATCCACTGAAGTGAGACTAAACTGTGTTCAGTTTGTACGATCAGCTCTAAATCTGCAACCAGCTGCAGTATAAATAATTAAATGAGTCCCAGTCCTTCTATTTACGACAAAATTTGTAGTTTTTTTCAGTATAATATTCAGTTTAATAAATTTTAGGGCTTAAAAATCTCCTAATGTCATCTTTAGAGAACATTATCTGACCTTAAAGATTTCTGTAGAAAATCACTAGAACAGGTTTAGAACAAAAAGAAAATAACACATAATCTAATTACAGTCTGTTCATGTATTTCATTTCCCATTTTACATAAATTACTTTTAAACAAATCTGTTCTGCATTTTTAAATCAAATCATGTGTGGTTTTGTTCAGTTTTTATCGTAATTTACAGATGATTTAGTGCGTTTCAAATTCATACAACCACCACAGAAACATAACGTAGTGAAAATGCTCAAAAAACTGAAGGAAATTCACAAAAAAACCCAAAATCAAGTCACCTGAACAAAAAAAAGATGCAAACTTTTATTTTGAAAGGTCCACGTACAGCAAATATTATTGTACAAAGCTTTTATTTTTAATTTTTAGGCATTTTGTTGAATTATACATAAATATGTGTGCACAAACTGACTGAACCTGAACTCCTTCTGTCCTTTTATTCCTCCTCTTTTTGTTTCTTTTCTTATATCAACATCGCTGTTTCCTCTGCAGTGAGCAGGTTTGTCCAGGTGGTGGCAGTGTTGCATTCAGGGTGGACAGTAGTGCAGGAAATATTCTATTAACAGTCTGGTTTTGTTTATTTAGACGCTTTTAGGTTATTTTTTCATCCATATTTACACACATATACGATGTGTTTACATATAACAATCTATAAATGTGTGTTTTTTGTGTTTTTATCCTCATTTTAAACCTGGAAATTGGAGCAAAACATGAATTTACAGCTGCAGGTTTTGCTCTTTATCAGCAGTTTTCATGGCAGACTTAAAATAAATCCAGTGAGTTAGAATTTCTTGTTATTATGAGGACGTTTTCCTCCAAAGATCAGCTCCACTGATAGCATTTACTGAATTATTTACAGTTAAATATCACAAAATTCACATTAAACCTGCAATAAACCAACTTTACACTCGGTTACGGTAATTTCCATTGCATTATAGGTGACTTTATGACATTTTATGTCATTTACAATAAATTTTTGTATTTTTTTGAGCATCAGATCTGACTTTTATTTATTTTTTAGAGTTGAATACCACAAACTACCCCAAAAATGACAATAAATCGACCTTACTGTAATTTACATAATAATTATTGTTATTTACTGTAATTTTCTTTATTTTTTGGAGCTTACATTTGATTTTTACTCATAAATCTTTACAGTACTGTAGTTTCAATGTCAGTTTAGGCGATTATATGACATATTATGTTCTTTTACTGTAACTTTTGACTTTTTTGAAGCATCAGGTCTGATTTTGCTCATACATTTTGATAAATGGTGCACTTTGCACAAAGTTAGTTTCATGCAAAATAATACAATACAGATTAGATTTTTGCTTATAAACCTTAAAAATATTGTAGTTTGCATTGCAGTTTAGGGGATTTTGTGACATTTTAAGTTATTTACTGAATGTTTTTGAGGTTTTTGGAGCATCAGAGTGGATTTTTGCTCATAAATTTTGACAAACGATGCACTTTGCAGGAATTTAGATCGTAGTTTAGTGCAACGATTCTTTCCATCATCAACAGTTTCTAATTATGAGGACGTTTTCTCTGCAAAACAGCTCCACTTTGTTGTATTTTTGTGCAGATCAATACATTAAAAAATCATCATAAACCAACAATAAATCAACTTTGCAGTGATTTAATGTAATGTAATGTAACTTTCTGCATTTTTGGGTTCATCAGTTGTAATTTTTGCTTAGAAGTTTTGAAAAGCGATGCACATTGCAGGAAATTAAATTCCAGTTTAGTGCAAAAATAAAAACCATAAAAATCACAATAAACTGACAAAAGTCATTTTTACAGTTACTCACTGCAGTTTGCAGGTGACTTCATGATATTTTATGTTACTTACTGCAACTTTTAGTAGTTTTTACTTGTACATTTTTGAAAATTGTGCTTTTTTTCAGAGCCAAAAATCTTAAAAACACGAATTCTTTCCATCAACAATCTGACATCGCCTCCTTCCCCCACACTGCTCTGACTCCCTGAACATGTCAGATTCCTCCTCGTGTGTGTGTGTGTGTGTGTGTGTGTGTGTGTGTGTGTGTGTGTGTGTGTGTGTGTGTGTGTGTGTGTGTGTGTGTGTGTGTGTGTGTGTGTGTGTGTGTGTGTGTGCGTGCGTGTGCGCACGTGGTTTGTGGCAGGTTCTTCTCCCTGGCGGTCTCTGGTGGGCAGAATAATGTTGCCAGATTAGCATATCATTACCATATCATTTCCATGTCATTAGGGCTGGGCTGCCTGCGACGCCGCTGCTGTGTGGGGGCGTGCACGTGTGGGGGCGTGCACGTGTGTGAACTTTGCATCAGATCTTCAACTGTTTCTCTTTCTGGGCGTCACACACACACACACACACACTCCCTGCTCTGCTTCTCTGTCAGACTCCATCTCTTTATCTGCTGCGTGTAAGAGCTCCATAATTCTCGATAATCTGCCGTTCATAATCCCTGTCTGCGCGTTTGTTTCTGTTAATCTGAACACCAATTACGGCCAAACCTGTTGGTGGAAGAGCTGCTGCGGTTTATTTAGCAGAAACCGACGCTCGTTGCTGAACTTATTTGACTGTTTTGTGAGCAGAAGCTGGTTAAATGATCAGTTAGACGACAAAATGAAAAAAAACGGATTATTTCTGAAGTAAAAATGCTCTAAAGTGTCACACAGACTCCTGCAAAACTGTCTAACCTACAAAATAAGTATGCAGAAAGTTCCTTTTCCTGATGTAAAGGCAAAAAAGACCTTTGCACGTCGTCTAACTTTCAAAAATACATTTATTTGCAATGTTTTGGTCCAAAACCTTCATCAGATATTTGTCTGATTTGATCCTTTGTGCCTGTTTCATGAAAAATATGTGCAAAAAGTTCATTTCTCTTCAGTAAAAATGGCAAAAATGAACCAGATCTGACTCTAAAATATGAATATTTGCAGGGTTTCCTCGTCTTTTAGAACTACTTTTGCTTCCAAATAACATCAAAATCTGATTATTTTCCACCTTTAAATCAAGCTAGGTTCATTTTTATTGCTGTTAGTTGTTTGTAAATACATATCCTATTGCTTTTGGGTGCTAAAATCCACAACTTAGCTCCCAGACATGGTTGTTAAATCTTGTCTGTGTCTATATTTTGGGCATAAATGTGCAACAAGTGGCTTTGTTTCAACTAAAAATGCCAAAACGAGCTCTCTCTGGTGCTAAAATCTTCACATTTTCTCCTCATTTCTGAGTGCAAATTAAAAATCTGTGGTTCGTGAACTAGCCTGGAGGGAATTTAGCCACTTTTTGGGTAAAAATCTGATCAGATTCCAGCTTAAAATAAGTTAGTTGAATTGTGATGACTGCTGGCTGCATGTAAACAAAGATCTGCTGAATTCTGCATTAAAATCCACTGATCTGATTTGTTCTGATTAAAACACAGTTTATTTCGTCTGCAAACTGAAGAGAATCCAAACACCCTGCCACTACTGGAGCTCTGCCACATTATCTTAGGTAAAAATGTCAAAAATGAATGAGTTTTGACTAAAAAAAACATAACATCTGCTGGTCTAAATGATCATTTATTACTGTAAATTAAATATCTGCTGATTGTGCACCAACTTTTGCATCAATATTCCAATAAAATGTGATTAAATTCCAGCTTTAAATCAAGTTAGTTCAGTTTTCATGACTGTTAGCTTCGTGCTAACGCTGTCTAGACGTATGTTCTTGTTTCAAACTTTAAAATATCTGTGATTTAAACGTCTTTCTTCATCCTGTTCATGATAAAGTCAACAGAAAGTGATGATTGTAGCTCATCTGCACAAAATATGTGTGTAAAGAATCTCTTTGTCTTAAGAAAAAATGCCAAAAATCTACAGAATTTGGTTTAAGTTCTGGATATTTGCTGGTTTTTCTGTTCCTTTATGATTGTTTATTCTCTGAGCACAGAACTGCCAACATGTTTTGGTTTATTTAGGTGCTTTCAGCGGGTGGTTAGAGGTCATTTGACAACTTTTTGGACAAAAATCTGATCAGATTCCACCTTAAAGTCATATTAGTTTAGTTTTCATGACTGTTATCTGCATTTTGGTTGCTTTTGCATTTAGAAAATCACTCGTTTGGTCTGTTTTCTTGATCCCTGACACTTTTTTTTAAAGAAGAAACTGAAGAAAATGAGCCATAAATGACCAATATATTTTGGATGAATGTATTTACGATAAATGTGATGCATTTGTAACTGCTGGTTGGAGGGAATTTGGCCACTTTTTGGATAAAAATCTGATCAGATTCCACCTTAGAGTCAGGTTAGTTTAGTTTTCATGACTTTTAGCTGCAGTGTAAATGGTTTTTCATTTTAAAAAAAATCAGTCCTTTGCTCTGTTTTCTTGATCCAGAACACATTTTCTTACCTGCAAACTGAAGAATATTAGCCAAACATGTGACCATTGGAGCTCTGAGCTGAACTATTGGTTTGTTTGGGTATTTTTTAGTGTTTGTTAGGAAGGACTTTGACCAACTTTTGCAACCATGATGAACGGTTATGCATTTTGAACTGTTGTAGGGGGAAATCTGAGACATAAATCTGATGAAATTCCACCATTAAATCATGTTAGTTTAGTTTTTATGACTTTTAGCTGCATAAAACACACATTTACTTTATTGTGCGTTTAAAGAATCCATGATTTTCTTTGTTTTCTTGGATAAAATGTGTAAACGGTGTGTTGTCCTTTATTAGTCTGTGAGTGTCGGAGCACAAAGCCGTGAACATGTTCTGGATGAAAGACAACTCTCCATCTTTCCTGCTGCAGTAATGAAGAACAGAACGTCCTCCGCTGGAAAACAGACCGTCGGCCATTCTGGCTCCAGTGCCCACCCTGAAAGTCGGCCATTTTGGGGCCGGCGCGCGCCAGAAAGAGCCCATTTAGAGCGGGAGGCTTGTCGGGGGTCGTGGCCTTGTTTACACGGGGAGCCGGAGCTGATGGTTTTAAAACGGCGTCCAGATGGTGACGGAGGTTTGATGGCAGCCCAGGGCCTCCGGGGCCCCGCCCACTCCGGCTGTCCGGACACTTCTGCTGCTGAATCGCTGCTCTTCATGTTTCCTCTGCTGCTGTTTAACCTCAGAGCTTAAATTAGAGGAAACGCATCAAAAAAAATCCAGGAATTGTCAGCGAATCGCCCTGTTAATAAAGAATTTTCCATCCTTGAATGATTGTGGTGGTTTAGTTTGGTTCGTCTGCATCAGAAATACAAAACACAAATTTAAAAAAGCAGCTTCACAAGATAAAATTAAAGCAGAAACTTCAAATTTGAACCCAATTTTCACAGTTCTTTAAGGAAACCACAACAATAAAGGGTCAAAATGGGGCTATATGGTAAAATTATGAGACAAAAGGTGACAAAAAAGGTCAGAATTCTGAAATAGAGGGTCAGAAATATGGATTAATGTTAGTAAGGGGAGATGCACGGTTTGATGAATGGAGAGAGGTGTCAGGGCTGCAAGAATTTCCTCCAAATTCCTGGAAAAACACAATTTAGAATGAAAGAAAATCACTCCAGCATGGTTGAAGTGTGATTATTTGGTGCATCTGCGTCAGAAATAATAATAAAAAATCACCAAAAGTAGTTTCACAAAATAAAACTATGAGAGGAACTGAAAAATTGGACTTAGTTTACAGAGTTCTTTGAGGAAAATACAAAAAAAAATAAAGGGTCAAAACATGGACAAATGTTAGAATTACGAGACAAAAGGTGATTTTTTTTTTAGGGATTTGCATCAGAATTATGAAAACAAAATTAAAATGATGAGATAAAGGGTTGAAAATGTCACAGAGAAAGGTCTTAATTCTGAAATAGAGGGTCAAAAAAACAATAGAGGTGTCAGAGCTGCAAGAAAACATCAAATAAACAGCAAGAATTTTTAGCAAATTGCTCTGTTTATCCAGAATTATTCATCCTAGAATGATTGCAGTGGTTTTGTTGGTGCATCTGCATTAGAAATAAAAAAAAAGTCCATATAAAAGACCATTCAGAGTGTTTCTCATGTGATGAAACTCTGTCAGACTTGTCCATTAAAGCTGTTTTATTTGCATGATGTTCAGATCTGATCAACAGCTGTGAGTCTCTGCAGACAGGAAGCCTGATTTTAGCTCTTATTCTGAAATATTTACACACAGCTGTTTTATTTTGAAGCTGAATCTTCCTCTTCCTGTTTCCTGTTGCTGCTCAGATGGAGTCTGGAGTCCACAAACTGAAAACAAAGTAAGAAAAATAGAAAAATCTCAACTCCAAGCAGATTTGTTTTAACTCCTGTCTGTGTTTTTGTGTCATGTTGTGTCTCATTTTCCTCATTTTGTGTCATTTTGTGTCTCCTTTCCTCATTTTGCGTCTCATTTTCCTCATTTTGTGTCATTTTGTGTCTCCTTTCCTCATTTTGCGTCTCATTTTCCTCATTTTGTGTCTCATTTTCCTTGTTTTGTGTCTCCTTAGTGTCATTTTGTGTCTCGTTTGTGTCATTTTGTGTCTCCTTTGCGTCATTTTGTCAGATTTTTACACCTGTTGTATCTTTTTGTGTCTAGTTTTTCTCAGTTTCTGTCTTGCTTGTGTTGTTTTTTCCCATTTTGGTCATTTTGTTGTGTATTTTGGTCCATTTGAGTCATTTTGTGTCTTGTTTTTGTTGTTCTGAATCTTTCTGATGTCATTTTCCGTCTCTTTGTGGTCATCTTATCTCCTCATCCTGCAGATGTTTTTCTGTCTCCATGTTTCCAGTCTTTTCTTCTCTACTCTGTTTCTCCATGCTGAATGGATCTCCAACAACCTGCTGCTCTTTTGTGTCTCCTTTTCCTCATTTTGTGTCTCCTTTGTGTCATTTTGTGTCTCCATTGTGTCATTTTTGTCAGATATTTAGATATTTTGTGTCTTCTTCTTGTCTTTTTGTGTCTAGTTTTTCTCAGTTTCTGTCTTGCTTGTGTTGTTTTGTCCCATTTTTGTCATTTTGTTGCGTATTTTGGTCCATTTGAGTCATTTTGTGTCTTGTTTTTGTTGTTTTAAATCTTATTCATGTAGTTTTGTGTCTCTTTGTGGTCCTTTTATCTCCACATCCCGTAGATGTTTTTCTATCTCTATTTCTATCTTGCGTGAAGTTTTTGTCATTTTGTGTTGTTTTGGGTCTCGTTTTTGTCATTTTGTGTTGTTTTTGCTGTTTTTGGGCCTCGTTTTTGTCATTTTGTGTTGTTTTTGCTGTTTTTGGGCCTCGTTTTTGTCATTTTGTGTTGTTTTTGCTGTTTTTGGGTCTCATTTTTGTCATTTTGTGTTGTTTTTGCTGTTTTTGGGCCTCGTTTTTGTCATTTTGTGTTGTTTTTGCTGTTTTTGGGTCTCGTTTTTGTCATTTTGTGTTGTTTTTGCTGTTTTTGGGTCTAGTTTTTGTCATTTTGTATTGTTTTGAGTCTCATTTTTGTCATTTTGTGTTGTTTTGGGTCTCATTTTTGTCATTTTGTGTTGTGATATTTTGCTGTTTCCATGTTTGCAGCCTCTCCAGACACAGCAGAGTGAAACTAAACGGTCATAAATGTCAATAAATTTTAAAATTCTGAGATTTAAAAAAGTCAGAATAATGAAACTGTAAATAAACATGGTAAAAGATAATCTCTAGTTACAATATTATGAAAAAGTAGGTCAAAGTTGTTCAATAAAAGTCAAAAATTGTCATTAAAAAATAGCTTCTGTCTTGGGCTGGAAGAATGGAACCAAAACTTGGGAGAAATTAGAAGATGATGGGTTAAAAATGTGAACTAGGAACAGACAAAAGTCAAAAATCATGACAGAAAATCAAAAATATGACTTTAAATGACATAAAAACTCAACATTAAAATAAATTGGCTGCAACCGTGAGACAAAAAGTCAAACTTTGGAACCGTTTTCTTGTTTTATTCACTGTTTTTGTTCACTAGGAAGCCAAAAATGTGAGATAAAATGTTAGAATTATGAGGTATAAAGTCAGTTTTATGCTAGAAAGTCCAAACTTAGATTCCCAGAAGTGCTGAGGAGATGAGAATCTTTTTATTTCATTCATTTATTTAGAATAAAGTGATTTTTTGGGTGAATCCAGATGTTGCGTTATTGCTGCGTCTCATCAGGGATCCGACCGGCCTGATGATGCTGATGCTCCGACGGTTTCACGTTTGTGCATCTGCATTGTCTCCTCTCTGTTTTCTTCGGTGTTTTTCCCCGTCGTGCAGCCGGTAAGTGATTCTACAGGCGGCTGGCGACGCTCCAGTCGAGCTCAGAGGAAAGAAAAGGAAGCAAACAGAGGGGGAGGCAGCGGCTGTGTAATTAGCAGCAGCTTTTCTCAGCCCTCTGCTTCTGCTTAATTAAAAACCCGACCAGGAAACGAGGACAGAAAGACGAGTTCTGCAGACTGAAGCTGGACTGAAGCCGAGCAGCATCGCAGGAAGGAGGCTTTTATTTTGAAAGGTGGAAGGAGTTTTCAGTCACTGATTTGTATGATTTTCATTTGTTTTTGGTCGCAGTTTTGTGTCATTTTGTTGTTGCTGTTATCTGTCATTTTCAGACCATTTTCCAGTCACTTTTCAGCCCTTTTTCGTCACTGTTATCGAGCCCCTTCAGTCACTGCTTCTAGTCTTTTTTGGTCACAGTTTTTGGTCTTTTTCAGCCGATGTTTTACTCAATTTTCTGTCATTTCCGGTCGCTTCCAGTTGTTTTCAGTCATCTTTCGGTCACTTTCAGTCAAACTTTGAATTTGTGGAGGTGTTGTGATGATCAGTCTCTGTATTCTGTTGCTTCCAGTCTGTGTTTTCTGTCATTTTCTGTTGCTGTATTCAACCTTTTTTTTGCTGTTTTCTGTTGTTTTGAGTCGTCTTTTTAGGTCATTTTCAGTCGTGTCTTTCAGTCCTTTCCGATCTGTTTTAATGATTTTCTGTCACTGTTTTCTGTCATTTCCAATCTCTGTTTTCTGTCATTTTTTGTTGCTGTTTTCAATCATTTCAAGCACGGTTATCGATTGTTTTCAGTCATTTTCATTCAGTTTTCAGTCCTTTTTGGTCACTGTTTCTGGTCATTTTCAGTCGCTGTATTCTGTCGTTTCCAGTCTTTTCTTGTTGCTTCAGCCCGATGGTTGACATTTCCTCTCATTTTCAAACTGACGCCGTGTCGTGGCAGCGATGATGAAGATGATGAAGGTAGAAGGCGTCTTCTTCTTCCTGCAGTGATGATGACTCAGCGATATGGAGGTGCTGATGAAGTCTTCTTTCTGTCTTCTCTGGATCCATACTGCTGACTCTGTTCTTTCTGCTCCTTCCTCCGTCTCTTCGCTCCACCTCGGCCTCGTCTCTTCACATCGTCTCTCTTCGTTTTCCGTCCTCTTCTCTCTGGTTGTTTGGTTTCTCACCGTTTCCACCTTAATGAAATGAAACACGGCGGCCTTAGAAGCTGCTGCAGGAAATCCATTTTCAGATTTTTTTTTATTAAATTAGCGGTTTGCTTCGGACCACGTGACGCCTTAGAAAGTCGATATTAGTCGACACAACATCAGCATTCGTAGAACCTGATGAATCCTGTATTTAACCCTCCTGTTGTCCTCATTTAGTGGCACCAAAAAATGTTGTTTCCATGTCTGAAAAAATTCAAAAAAATTCAGCAAAAAAAGTATAAATGTGCAAAACCTTCAGGAAGAAAATTCCAATAATTCCTTAAAAGTTTTGTTTATAAAAAATCCTCCAAATGTAGCAAGAAAATTCTTGTAAATATTTTTGAAAAAATGAGTAAAAATCTTCCAAAAATATCTAAAGTTATTACATATATATGTATATATATATATATATATATATCAGTAAAACTTTTCTTTTAGAACATTCAGAAAATCATTTTGGGTTGATTTTTCTTGTGAATGTTCTTAAGAAACATTTTTAACATTTCTTTTTTTTTCAAAGATTTCTTAAAAATGTGGACATCACAAGTTTCACAGTGAAAGTAGATTTTTTTCCACATTTTCAAAACATTAAAACGGGTGAATTTTAACCCGCAGGGCGACGCGAGGGTCAAGAACGTTTAAACCCTCAGCGACGTTTTTGAAACTAAATTGGACAGTTTTCAGCTATTCTGACCATTTATTATCATTTCTATAA
Source organism: Acanthochromis polyacanthus (assembly GCF_021347895.1). Taxonomy (NCBI): domain Eukaryota; kingdom Metazoa; phylum Chordata; class Actinopteri; family Pomacentridae; genus Acanthochromis; species Acanthochromis polyacanthus. The sequence goes on along the minus strand of NC_067128.1, from coordinate 35,714,525 downwards.
TCAGTTTTGACATTTTATGCCACTTTGGACAGAATCTGTGCCATTTGTTCCACATTAGAGTCGTTTTGAACGTGAACAGCTCCATGTTTCCCTCCATTCTGTTCATCAGTAGGAAGATGTTTCACCGTGCTGAATGGATCTCCAACAACTCGCTGCTCTTCTGTCTCATTTTCCTCGTTCTGCGTCCGTCTGTAGTTGTTTTGCCTCGTCTTTGTCATCTTTATGTTTTTTTTTCTGTCATTTTGTGTCTTGTTTTTGATGTTTTGTGTCCATGGAAGTGAAATCAGACAGAAGAAAACACTGGGAGCAGCGTTCACGTAAAGATCAGAAAAACACACAAGTGGACGTCATTAGATCAAGTCGTAAAAACAGGGCAGCATGTTCTGTTATTAGGGCTGGACCCGAATATCCGAATATTCGTTCGCTACGGCGGTATCCGGATATTAATTTTGGTATCCCCCCCCCAAACAGTCGGCCCACTTCAGCTCATCCCGTCGTGTTCGGCTCATCTCGGCTCCTCCATTCCTGTTTCTTACCACCACCCGAATAGCCGGGTGGCTGCCGACTCTGACGTCACGCTTCACTTCGTTGCATAAACACAAGACAAGATGCTGAAGACCTCCGCTGTTTGGGAATTCTTCAGTTTAACTGTAGACAAAACGAAGGCAAAATTTGGACCCGGGAGACCAGACGAACGGATCCGAATATTCGGGCCGTCTCCGCCACATTTGGATATTTTTCTTTAATAGAGCCTGAATATCCGGAGACCAGAAACCACTATTCGGGCCAGCCCTATCTGTTATCTTTTGTAAAATGATTCATACATGCATGAAAGTCGTTGGTATTTAAGGCTTTTCCTGAAGAACTGACAGATATCGTGATGCATGGAACGGCTTTGTTTACATTTTTGTTGGAGTTCTGACTTGCTTTCGTTGTGCCATAAAAACGGAACTCCAACGTAAGTCGAAGACCTTCTGTGTTCCGTGTTTTAGGTAGAAAACAGTTCCTCAAAACATTGGATGTGATAAAAAAGCAGCTAAATCTGAAATCTGAAACGTTTTTAAGAGCTTCCAGAAGTGACACAGTGCAGTCGGTCGCTCCTTGTAGTAAACAGTAACGTGGTTATTTTGGCAGTTTTAAACGTACCAAAGCCAAGAACGTAACAATTTACTGCATTGTTGGCTTTGTCACGTTTAAAATGGCCAAATTTCGCTGTTTCCTGTAGGGTTGGCCTGATTATTCGGATACCAAATTTAACATCTGGATACCGCCGTAGTGAACGAATATTCGGATTTTCGGGATATTCGGGTCCAGCCCTAGTTTCCTGTCATTTTCAGTCACTGTTTTCCATCGTTTTTTGTCACTGTTTCAGTCGCTGTTTTCTCTTTTGAGCTGTCTTTTCCCGTCGTTTTCAGTCATTTTCGGTTGTTGTTTTCGTCATCTTTTCTGTTTTTTTCGGGTGCTGTTCTTGTCATTTGCAGCTGCTGATTTCAACCGTTTTCGATTTCCTACCTAACTTTTTCTTTTTTACATTTCTAGTGCCTGTTTTTATTTGTTTTCAGTCGTCCTCTTTCAGTTTCAGCTTCCGTGTTCTGTTGTTTTGGTCATTTTTTTTATATTTTTCAGTGGCTCTTTTCAATCATTTTCAGTCACTGCTTGCAGAATGGGAGTGAAGCTGAGGTGAACTAACCACTGCCACATCCTTAGTAAGGAATTATTTTAAGATTTAATACAATTTAAACTTGGGGTTTACAGAAAAAAAAAATAGGTTCAAGCAAATTAAAGATGCTGGAGCAGAAAGAAGCTGAAGATTTCATTTCTGATTCTGGTGTCAGCTGGATGAAAATCTTCAGACTTCAGCCTCCCCATGTGGACTTTAAGTCTGGATGTAAATGCTGAATAGGATTTTATTTTTTGCCACTATAACGCCTGTTGAATCCCAGTTTTGTGGAGCGTGTTTCCTGACCTGAGGGCGTCTGCAGAGCCTTAATGACGACAATGATTCTCTAATTTCACATTAAACGCTCGTTGGATTCCTCGTTAACATGAAGCATCGATTAGCGTCGGCAAAAAACCGCAGCACTCATGTGGAGCTGCTGGATTATTACTGTACCGACGCTGCATTCCTGCCACACAGCCGACACTCGCTCTGCCTTTTTTTCTCTTTAACACATTTCCTCAGCTGCAAACCGACTTCTAGCTTTTTTTTTTCTGCTGCAGAACGAGAAGCAGAAATGAGAAAGAGATGAAGTGACATTCGGTCAGGCAGGTAGGAAAATAAAGACAGGAGGAAATAGAAATGGGAGGAAAGGAGAGAGAGAGAGAGAGAGAGAGAGAGAGAGAGAAGGGGGAATGGAAGGAAGTAAAAAAATAAAAGAGGAGGAGGAGGAGGAGTGAAGAGCAGCTGCCAAAGCCGGTCGGTTGGAGGAGAGCGAGGAGTCGGGAGATAAGGGAGCTAGCAGGCAGCCGAGAGAAAGACACTGATACCCTCCTCTCTCCCCCCTTCTTACCCCCAGAAGCCTCCTCACCCGCCTCACCCGCCTCCCATCCTCCCTCCACTCCCAGCATCCTTTGTGCAGCGCCTCGGCGGAGCGGCGTTTGAGTGGCAGGCCGTCACAGATCAGCTAGCAGCTAAAGCACAGAGTGTGTGTGTGTGTGTGTGTGTGTGTGTGTGTGTGTGTGTGTGTGTGTGTGTGTGTGTGTGTGTGTGTGTGTGTGTGTGTGTGTGTGTGTGTGTGTGTGTGTGTGTGTGTGTGTGAGCCCAGAGCGAACAGATCAGGGGAGAGTCTAAGTGGGTTTATCAGCGCCGCCACCGAGAGCCAACACACACATGTACACACACACATGTCATAAACTTGAACACACAAGCGTCAAACAGAAAGTAAAGAAACAAAGCGCACACACACACACACACACACACACACACACACACACAAAGGGGTATTAGAGCCAACCAAAGCAAACCTGTGAGCGTGAAAGCGCCTTACTGCCTGCCTGCTAGCAGGAGATGTGACCGGATTCTTAAGCAGCCGCTGCACAGCCTCGGCTGCTAAATGCGCTCACACACTCCTCGGTCTGTGCTCAGGGTTCAGGCGAAGGCTGGAGCCTCCTTCCTCCCGTGGCCCGTCGAGGTAACGGTTAGGCGTGTCCGCGTGTGATTTCCCAGGGTGTTGTATCGCGACTCCCATCGACTTGTTTCTGGTTGTTTTTGAGGCGCTGACGTTTTTATTAAGGAGGGTAGTGTAGTTGTAAAGAAACACAACACACAAGGACATCCTGACTGAGACATTAGAGGGACTAGAATCAATATTTTTAGGTTCACAGAGACGGTGTCAGAGATTTCTATTATCTATCTGTGGAAAGCAACAACTAAAGAGACAGAAAATGAGCAGAAAGGATTGAAAAGGGCAACAAAAATCCCAGAAATCAGGAATGAAGAAGGATTGAAAACAGCAGAAGACCACTTCTGAGATTGACTGATATCAGCAGGAAAGAGTGACTGAAAATGACAGATGACAAGAGAAAAAAGCAACACACAGCACAAAAAGGAGAACATCGACTTGTTTCTGGCTGTTTTTGAGGCGCTGACGTTTTCATGAGGGAGTGTAGTTTAGTTAGAGGAAGAAAGAAACACGACACACCAGGACTGAGATACTAGAGCGGCTTCTAACGGTATTTTTAGGTTCACACTGGAAGAAGTCACCCAGCTACTGAAAACAGTTAAACTGACAGTAAGCAGTGAGCAAAAAAGAAAAGAAAAAGACACATGAAAGAAGCAGAAAACCTCAATTAAAAATGGTTCAAAACAGGAACAAAAAAGAGTGAAAACGGCAACAGAGAACAGATGAAAAAGACTGATAACAGGAAACAATGACCAGAAATGACTGAAAAAAAGACACAGTCACCATTAAAACTGTGAAATTTAACACAAGATGTACAAAACCACCACAAAAAGATACAAACTAAAAGCCACAAAGTAACAAAGACCCACAAAATTACAGCTAAAAGGTACAAAATTTCCACACAGACACCAGCAAAAGAATGCAAAATGACCACAAAATGTGCAAAATCATCACAAAAAGATGCAATCACACCCATTAAGAAGCACAAAATAACAAAAGAAACACACAAAGTTACCACAAAAAGTTTGAAAATTTCCAGAAAAAGGTGCAAAAATGTCAAAAATACACCCAGTCACCATAAAACTGTGAAATTTAAGACAAAAAGCACAAAACCACCACAAAATGACACAAACACACCATTAAAACCCACCAAATAACCACAGACACAAAAACCACCACAAAAGTTGTAAAAATTTCCACAAAAAATGCAAATAACACCCATTAAGAGGCACAAAATAACAAAAAAAAACACACAAAATTACCACTAAAAAATACAAAATTACCACTAAAAAGTTTGAAATTTGTCACAAAATGGTGCAAAATCACTGCAATGACACAAAATTACCACTAAAAAATGCAAAATTACTACAAAAACACAAGATTACTGCAAAAAATTAGAAAATTTTGATGAAAAGATGCAAAAAGACGTACAGTCACCATTAAAACTTTGTGAAATTTAAGACAAAATGCACAAAACCACCACAAAAATACACAAATACACCATTAAAACCCAGCAAATAACCACAGGCACAAAAATCACTGCAAAAGTTTTAAAATTTCCACAAAAAAAATGCAAATAACACCCATTAAGAGGCACAAAATAACAAAAATACACACAAAGTTACCACAAAAAGTTTGAAAATTTCCACACAAACACACAATCACCAAAACAATGAGAAATGACCACAAAATGGAAAAAACACAATAAAAAGACACAAACACACCATTAAAAGGCATAAAATCATCACAAAAAGTCAGAAATCATCTGATAATTAGCATTTTTTATTCTTTATAAGTTTTTTCTTTTCCCTTTTTAAAGCCGGTGTGTGTGTGCGCTCCGTCACGTATGTTGCTCCTTCTCCGCTAACGTGTTTGTTAACACGCGTGTGGGTCTTGGCTCAGTGTTGTGTTGTTCCTCTTTGTGTCGCGTCCTAATTACGTCTTTAAGGGTGTAATTAGAAGCTTGTTAAATTGGCGGTTTGCACACACAAGCGCACTCCTGACTGGAAAACACAAACACGCCTGACACTAACCGGGCTCCTCACCGCACAAGAAACATCAACACAAAAATATGCAGCATTTCTTTCAATAAATGAAAAATCTGAACTTTTTTTAACCATATATGCATGAAATACGACATTATAGATGCAAAATTAGCACAAAAAGTTTGAAAAATTCAACAAAAAACACGTAAAACACGAAAACAAAAGATGTAAACACACATGAAAAGGCACAAAATCACCACAAAGACAAAAAAATCCACAAAAAGGCACAAAATTAGCACAAAGATACACAGTCACCATTAAGACTATGCAAAGTTTACCACAGAAACACACAAAATCACCACAAAAACATGCAAAAACACCATTAGAAGACACTAAATCACCAGAAACACACAAAAATTACCACTGAGAGTGCGAAGATTCCACAAAAAAGGAGCAAAATTGCCCCAAAGACACACAATCGCCACCAAAACAATTTGAAATTGCCGCAAAATATGCAAAAACTACAACACACAAAGACGCAAACACATCATTAAAAGACACAAAATCACCACAGACGCAAAAACTACCACAAAAAATTAGAAAATTTCCTTAAAATCACCACAAAAAAGATGCAAACGCACCATTAAAAGGGGAAAAACTAACACAAAAAGACACAAAATCACCACTAAAACTGTGAAATTTAACACAAGCAAAATCATATTTGTGTGTCTTTGTGGTGATTTTGCACCTTTTAATGGTGTGTTTGCATCTTTATGTATTGACTTTTGCTTCTTTTTCTGGTGATTTTGTGTGTTTTTGTGATGATTTTTGTGTCTTTGCACCTTTTTAAGAATGATTTTGCATCTTTTTGTAATGATTTTGCTTCTTTTTTGGGTTATTTTACTTCTTCTGATGAAATATTTGCAGAGCCGCTGCAGATATTCACATGATTTCTAAAAATAGTGATTTTATTTTAGTGGAGATTTGGTCTTTTTGTGGAGACTTTGCATCTTTTATGCTGATTTTGTGACTTTTCATGGTGTGTTTGCATATTTTTGTAGTTGTTTTTTGCACATTGTGTGGCAATTTTGCATTGTTTTTGTGGTAATTTTTGTGTCTGCGTGGTAATTTTGCATCTTTTTGTGGGGATTTTATGCCTTTGAATGGTACGTTTATGTCTTTTGTGCTAATTTCATGTAATTTTGGTGATAATTTTTGCATCTGTGTGGTAATTTTGCACCTTTTTGTGTGCTTATGTGTTAAATTTCAGATTGTTTTGGTGGTGATGGTGTGTCTTTGTGGTGATTTTGCACCTTTTTGTGGAAATTTGCCGTTTGTGGGGGGCAGTCTTTGTGGTGATTTTGTGTCTTTGTGGTGATTTTGTGTCTTTTAATGGTGTGTTTGCACCTTTTTGTGGTGATTTTGTGTCTTTGTGGTGGTTTTGTGTCTTTTAATAGTGTGTTTGCACCTTTTTGTGGTGATTTTGCTCCTTTAAATGACGTCTTTGCATCTTTTTGTAATGATTTTGCTTGTTTTACTGAACTCCTAGCAGAGCAGCTGCACATATTCAGGATATTTCGTCGTCTGCCTGCTGAATGATTCCACGTCCTCCTGACTTTCAGCCTCTGACTGGATTCTTTCTGTTCACGTAAAGACGATGAACTCTGATCCCTAAACTCCTGATCCGGCTCCAGAATGGTTCCTGATTCACCGGTTCTGTGTCCAGACTGGACTGGGAGGACCTGTTTGTTGACAGGAAGTGACACGTTGAGGCGAGGAGGAAATGAGCGTGTGGTTCTGCAGCAGCAGCTCTGTTCCTCCTCTTCATCGCCTCCATCCATCCCTCGTCTGTCACGGCCGGAGTGCAGCCAATCCATCACGGCTCGGGGCTCGCCGTGCACGCTCGGGGCTCGCCGTGCACGCTCGGGGCACGTGCACGGTGAGCCGTTTTATGTCGGTATGCAGCTTCTCTTTTATTTTCTGCACCTTTCACCTCTAATAAACAGAGGAGCTGCTGACAGACTCAGTGAAGCTCACATCATGGGGTTGTGTCTTTGTTGAGTTTTGCGTCTTTTATTGTGATTGTGCACATTTTGTGGTACTTTCATAATGCTGTGGTAGTGACTGTGTGTCTTTGTGGTGATTTTGCATTTTTTATTGGTGTTTTTGCATCTTTTTGTGGTGATTTTGTGGTCATTTTTCATGGTTTTGGTGCTGATTGTGTGTCTTTGTGGAAATTTCACACCTTATTGTGGAAATGTTCTAATTTTTTGTGGTGATTTTGTGCTTTTTATTGCTGTTTTTGCGTCCTCTTGCAGTGGTTTTGCACATTTTGGGGTAATTTCATATTGATTGTGTGTTTTTTGATGATTTTGCTCCTTTTAATGCATTTTTTAAATCTTTTTGTGGTGATTTTGTGTGTTTCTCTGTTTAATTTCAAATTGTTTTAATGGTGATTTTGTGTCTTTGTGGCAATTTTGCACCTGTTTGTCGTAATTTTTGTGTCTGCGGGGATTTTGCGCCTTTTAGTTGTGTTCTTTCAACCGTTTTTTATTGAGTTTTGCATCTTTTTTGGAATGCTTTTGCACATTTTGTGGTAATTTTACATAGTTTTAATATTGACCGTGTGTCTTTGTGGTGATTTTGCACCTTTTTGTGGTGATTTTGCATCTTTTATTGGTGTGTTTACATCTATTTATAGTCCTTTTGCATGCTTTGTGGTAATTTTAGTGTCTTTGTGGTGATTTTGTGTGTTTCTATGTTAAATTTATCGTAGTTTTAATAGTGATTGTGTGTCTTTGTGGTGATTTTGCACCGTTTTGTGCAAATTTTCAAACATTTTGTCGTATTTTTTGCATCTTTTTGTGGTGACTTTGTGGTACTTTCTCATTGACTGTCTGTGGTGATTTTGCGCCTCTTAATGGTGAGTTTGCATCTTTTTAATGTGGTTTTGCACGTTTTGTGGTAGTTTTGATGGTGATTGTGTGTTTTTGTGGTGTTTTTGTGCCTTTAGTGATAATTTAGTGTGTTTGTGGTGTTTTTTGTGCCTTTTAATTGCATTTTTGTGGTGTTTTGTGCCTTTCGTGATAGTTTTAGTGTGTTTGTGGTGTTTTTGTGCCTTTAGTGATAATTTTAGTGTGTTTGTGGTGTTTTTTTGTGCCTTTTAATTGCATTTTTGTGGTGTTTTTGTGCCTTTCGTGATAGTTTTAGTGTGTTTGTGGTGTTTCTTGTGCCTTTAGTGATAATTTTAGTGTGTTTGTGATGTTTTTTGTCCCCTTTAATTGCATTTTTTGTGGTGATTTTGTGCATTTTGTCGTAATTCCACACTGTTTTGCTGGCTTTATGTTTGCATGCCAGCTTCTCCTTTATTTTCTGCACCTCTCACCTTTAACGGCCGGCCGTCCTGCTGCTCACAGACTGCTGCAGAGCGCCGTTGGAGGCTGCTGATGACAGATCAGATGATGTTTCTGAGGCCTGGTGGGGCTCCAGCGGCTAATCGAAGTGTTGCTGCAGCAGCTGAGAGGAAGCCGTGTCGTTTTATTTCCATAATACGTCTCCTTTAGGCCGTGATGCGGTCCCTGGAAAGCCTCTCTGGATTTATGAGGCCGTTTTCACGCTTGTTACGGAGGAAATATGAGCGTGGATCGGCGTGTTGGCGGCTCCTCGTGCAGGGCGCTGTGCTTTGTTTTCTGGAGACGCTGAGTTGTTGGAAGCCAAAGTCAGCCTCATAAAACACTCCAGAGCTGCAGCTGTGAGGAACAGTGTGTAGATGTTTCTGTGTGGTCACATGATTTCTGAACACACGTCAACTGGAGATGTTCTTACAGCGGGGATTTGGTGTTTTTGTCATCATTTTGTGCCTTTTCATGGTGTTTTTGCATCTTTTTGTGATGATTTTGTGGTAATTTCACGTAGTTTTGGTGGCGATTGTGTGTCTTTTGTAGGGATTTTGCATCCTTTCCTGGTAATTTGTGCGTTTTTGTGGTGATTTTCCATCTTTTTATTGTGTTTCTGCATCTGTACGTATTGAGCTTTGCATCTTTTTGCAGTGATTTTGTGCATTTTGTTTAAATTTCACGTTGTTTCAGTGGTGATTTTGCACCTTTTGTCGTAATTTTGTAACTTTATGGTGATTTTGCATCTTTTATTGGTGGTTTTGCATCTTTGTTTTGTCGTAATTTCACATTGTATTGGTGGCGACTGTGTTTTTGTTGTAATTTTGTGCCTGTTCGTAGTAATTTTCTATTTTTTTGTGTCTATGTGGTGATCTTGCATCTTTTTGTGGTGATTTTGTGGGAATTTCACAGAGTTTTGGTGGTGATTGTGTGTCTTTGTGGTGATCTTGCATCTTTTTGTGGTGATTTTGTGGGAATTTCACAGAGTTTTGGTGGTGATTGTGTGTCTTTGTGGTGATCTTGCATCTTTTTGTGGTGATTTTGTGGGAATTTCACAGAGTTTTGGTGGTGATTGTGTGTCTTTGTGGTGATCTTGCATCTTTTTGTGGTGATTTTGTGGGAATTTCACAGAGTTTTGGTGGTGATTGTGTGTCTATGTGGCGATCTTGCATCTTTTTGTGGTGATTTTGTGTGTTTCTGTGTTAAAATCCACATAGTTTTGATGGTGATTGTGTGTCTTTGTGGTGATTTTGCACCTTTTTGTGGAAATTTTACCTTTTTTTTAAGGTCATTTTTGTTTATTTTTGGTGATTTTGCGCCTCCTTTGATGGAGTGTTTACGTCTTCCTTTAGTGGTTTAGATGTTTTGTGGTAATTGCACATTGTTTTGGAAGCGATTTTGCATCTTTTAATGGTGTTTTTGTGTGCTGTTGTTGTGATTTTACCCATTTTGTGGTAATTGCACATTGTTTCAGTGGTGATTGTGTGTCAATTTTGCACCTTTTTTTGGTGCGTTTGCATCTTTATGCATTCAGTTTTGCATCTTTTTGTAGTGGTAATGCACATTTTGTGGTAATTTCACATTGTTTTGGTGATGACTGTGTGTCTTTGAGGAGATTTTGTGGCTTTTAATGGTGTGTTTACGTCTTTATGTGTTGAGTTGTGCATGTTTTTGTGTTGATTTTGCTTCTTTTTTGGGTTATTGTACGTCTTTTACCTGAAATGAGTGCCAAGCAGCTGTGTGTGTGTGTGTGTGTGTGTGTGTGTGTGTGTGTGTGTGTGTGTGTGTGGTGTGTGTGTGTGTGTGTGTGTGTGTGTGTGTGTGTGTGTGTGGTGTGTGTGTGTGTGTGTGTGTGTGTGTGTGTGTGTGTGTGTGCTGCAGGTTACCCATAGAGTCAGTGTTCAGAGCAGTAAAGCCATCAGGGCCTGGCTGGGATCAAGCTAAGCCCAGCAGGGAGCTCTCAGCTCTGCATCAGTATGCAGCTCCACAGCCTCCCTGCTTCCATCACAGTGAGAGCATGACAGAGTGTGTGTGCACCTGATCATACGTGTGTAATTATTTCATGCTTTCAGAGGTTTCTGTGTGTTAAAGAGCAGAGTGATGGTGTTTAAACGCTCAGCTCAGATCCAGAGACGATATTCAAACGTCAAATATTTCCCACAGTCGTCTGGAAACGATCCAAACAGATTCAAGATCAGATCAGATTTTATTGATTCCAGACTGGAAACTGACACACAGCAGCTCACAGAGAGGCTGAGAGGAAGAAAATAAGGAATGATGTTAAATTAAATGAAGAAATTGACTAAAAAAAAACTACACAGCAATGGAAGAAGTATGTACATCCTTTACTGAAGTAAAAGTACTAATACCACGCTGTAGAAGTACTAATACCACACTGTAAAAGTACTAATGCCACACTGTAAAAGTACTAATACCACACTGTAAAGTACTAATACCACACTGTAGAAGTACTAATACCACACTGTAAAGTACTAATACCACACTGTAAAAGTACTAATACCACACTGTAAAGTACTAATACCACACTGTAGAAGTACTAATACCACGCTGTAGAAGTACTAATGCCACACTGTAAAGTACTAATACCACACTGTAGAAGTACTAATACCACACTGTAAAGTACTAATACCACACTGTAAAAGTACTAATACCACACTGTAAAGTACTAATACCACACTGTAGAAGTACTAATACCACGCTGTAGAAGTACTAATGCCACACTGTAAAGTACTAATACCACACTGTAGAAGTACTAATACCACACTGTAAAGTACTAATACCACACTGTAAAGTACTAATACCACACTGTAAAGTACTAATACCACACTGTAGAAGTACTAATACCACACTGTAAAGTACTAATACCACACTGTAAAAGTACTAATACCACACTGTAAAGTACTAATACCACACTGTAGAAGTACTAATACCACACTGTAAAGTACTAATACCACACTGTAAAGTACTAATACCACACTGTAAAAGTACTAATACCACACTGTAAAAGTACTAATACCACACTGTAGAAGTACTAATACCACACTGTAAAAGTACTAATACCACACTGTAAAAGTACTAATACCACACTGTAAAAGTACTAATACCACACTGTAAAAGTACTAATACCACACTGTAAAAGTACTAATGCCACACTGTAAAAGTACTAATGCCACACTGTAAAAGTACTAATACCACACTGTAAAGTACTAATACCACACTGTAAAAGTACTAATGCCACACTGTAAAAGTACTAATACCACACTGTAAAAGTACTAATACCACACTGTAGAAGTACTAATACCACACTGTAAAAGTACTAATACCACACTGTAAAAGTACTAATACCACACTGTAAAAGTACTAATGCCACACTGTAAAAGTACTAATACCACACTGTAAAAGTACTAATACCACGCTGTAGAAGTACTAATGCCACGCTGTAAAAGTACTAATACCACGCTGTAAAAGTACTAATACCACACTGTAGAAGTACTAATGCCACACTGTAAAAGTACTAATACCACACTGTAGAAGTACTAATACCACACTGTAAAGTACTAATACCACACTGTAAAAGTACTAATACCACACTGTAGAAGTACTAATACCACACTGTAAAAGTACTAATACCACACTGTAAAAGTACTAATGCCACACTGTAAAAGTACTAATACCACACTGTAAAAGTACTAATACCACGCTGTAGAAGTACTAATGCCACGCTGTAAAAGTACTAATACCACGCTGTAAAAGTACTAATACCACACTGTAGAAGTACTAATGCCACACTGTAAAAGTACTAATACCACACTGTAGAAGTACTAATACCACACTGTAAAGTACTAATACCACACTGTAAAAGTACTAATACCACACTGTAGAAGTACTAATACCACACTGTAAAAGTACTAATACCACACTGTAAAAGTACTAATGCCACACTGTAAAAGTACTAATACCGCACTGTAAAGTACTAATACCACACTGTAAAAGTACTAATACCACACTGTAAAGTACTAATACCACACTGTAGAAGTACTAATACCACACTGTAGAAGTACTAATACCACACTGTAGAAGTACTAATACCACACTGTAAAAGTACTAATACCACACTGTAAAGTACTAATACCACACTGTAAAAGTACTAATAGCACACTGTAAAAGTACTAATACCACACTGTAAAAGTACTAATACCACACTGTAAAGTACTAATACCACACTGTAAAAGTACTAATACCACACTGTAAAAGTACTAATACCACACTGTAAAGTACTAATACCACACTGTAAAAGTACTAATAGCACACTGTAGAAGTACTAATACCACACTGTAAAAGTACTAATACCACACTGTAAAGTACTAATACCACACTGTAAAGTACTAATACCACACTGTAAAAGTACTAATACCACACTGTAGAAGTACTAATGCCACGCTGTAGAAGTACTAATGCCACACTGTAAAAGTACTAATACCACACTGTAAAAGTACTAATAGCACACTGTAAAAGTACTAATACCACGCTGTAGAAGTACTAATGCCACGCTGTAAAAGTACTAATACCACGCTGTAAAAGTACTAATACCACGCTGTAAAAGTACTAATACCACACTGTAAAAGTACTAATAGCACGCTGTAAAAGTACTAATACCACGCTGTAGAAGTACTAATGCCACGCTGTAAAAGTACTAATACCACGCTGTAAAAGTACTAATACCACGCTGTAAAAGTACTAATACCACACTGTAAAGTACTAATACCACACTGTAGAAGTACTAATACCACACTGTAGAAGTACTAATGCCACACTGTAAAAGTACTAATACCACACTGTAAAAGTACTAATAGCACGCTGTAAAAGTACTAATACCACGCTGTAGAAGTACTAATGCCACGCTGTAAAAGTACTAATACCACGCTGTAAAAGTACTAATACCACGCTGTAAAAGTACTAATACCACACTGTAGAAGTACTAATACCACGCTGTAAAAGTACTAATACCACGCTGTAGAAGTACTAATACCACACTGTAAAAGTACTAATACCACACTGTAGAAGTACTAATGCCACGCTGTAAAAGTACTAATGCCACGCTGTAAAAGTACTAATACCACACTGTAGAAGTACTAATACCACACTGTAGAAGTACTAATACCACACTGTAGAAGTACTAATACCACACTGTAAAAGTACTAATACCACACTGTAAAAGTACTAATAGCACACTGTAAAGTACTAATACCACACTGTAAAAGTACTAATAGCACACTGTAAAAGTACTAATACCACACTGTAAAAGTACTAATACCACACTGTAAAAGTACTAATACCACACTGTAAAAGTACTAATAGCACACTGTAGAAGTACTAATACCACACTGTAAAAGTACTAATACCACACTGTAAAAGTACTAATACCACACTGTAAAAGTACTAATACCACACTGTAAAGTACTAATACCACACTGTAAAAGTACTAATACCACACTGTAAAGTACTAATACCACACTGTAAAAGTACTAATAGCACACTGTAAAAGTACTAATACCACACTGTAAAGTACTAATACCACGCTGTAAAAGTACTAATAGCACGCTGTAAAAGTACTAATACCACACTGTAAAAGTACTAATACCACACTGTAGAAGTACTAATACCACACTGTAAAGTACTAATACCACGCTGTAAAAGTACTAATAGCACACTGTAAAAGTACTAATACCACACTGTAGAAGTACTAATACCACACTGTAAAGTACTAATACCACGCTGTAAAAGTACTAATACCACGCTGTAAAAGTACTAATACCACATTTCGGCTTGCCCTCGCCGATCGCCACAGCTCCATTGGTGCATCGTTTTGCTGGATGGTTCAGTCATTCTGAACCATGTGAGCCACAGTGGGGCTCTATTTTTCTTGTAAAAAGCAACAATAAAGGGTTCAAATTACTTTTTCTTCGAAACGCCCGAGCAAAAATAAAATAAAAACAAACTTTTTCTCTCGGCAGGCGTTGGAAATATTTGGAGCCACCTGAATCTTGATCCTGTGCCCGGGTCATGACCCGCTCTCAGCCAATCACAGAAGAGCATGCTATTTAGAAAGAGGCGATTTTGCACCTTTTTTGTGGAAATTTTCTAACTTTGTGTTGGTTTTACGACTTTTAATGGTGTTTTTGCTCTTTTTTGTATTAAGTTTTGCTTCTTTTTGTCATGGTTTTGATTATTTTGTGGTATTTCATAATGTTGTGGTGGTGACTGTGTGTCTTTGTGGAAACTTTACACCTTTTACTGGCAGGTTTGCATCTTTTTGTGGTGACTTTGCACCTTTTTATATTGAGTTTTGCATCTTTTTGTCCAGATTTTACTTCTTTTTTGGGTTATTTTACGTCTTTACTGAAATGAGAGCCAAGCAGCTGTTTGTATATATCTATATATATAGATAAATAGATCGATAGATATGATATTTCTAATAAAATAATGGAATGGATGTATTTGTAAAGCAGAATTCATAATTATGTAGTTATACATGGCCTAAAACTAACTGATAATCGTACTGTTTTTATCATTTTTCACCTTATTTTTACATTTATTTTGACATTTTCTCATGCTAATTTGTATAAAATAACAGTTTCTCTGCTATAATTCGTGATTTTTAGGGTTTATTTGTGCACCACGGCTCCAAATTCCAACAACACGACGCCTTGAATGACGGTAAAACAGCAGAAACAGACACATGGGAGCAGAAACGCTGTGAATCAAAAGCAATTTCGGTATCGATGGCTCATGTTTCAATAAAAATCAATGATGCTTGGCTCGTGTCAGGCAGGTCAACGCTCCAATTCAATTTCCTCCCGAGGTGGAGCTGCACAGACGGGGTTAGAGGATCGGAGATGTCCTGCAGGAAAAAGAAAAGGAAAACCTCCTCTGGTCAGCAGGAAACCAGCTTTTAAATGTACGTTTTCAGCCTCTTTCAGTGATGTTATTTCAAACACAAACTGCTCTTTTCTGCATCAGCACCTCCGTCTTCATCTTTACTCTATTCTGGGAAATGATTATGGTTGTTTTCTGTACTCAAACTATCCAGAAAATCCAGCAGTCACCACAAATTGAAGGAATTATCAACTTTGAAGGCCTAAAAATACTCGAAAACACGTGAAAATTTGCACACACATCATAACTGGCAAAAAAAATTCAAACATTTTCTACAGCCAGCATGTTTCACCTACAGCTATGACATTTGGTGTACATATGCAGCTCAATAGGACGCACAAAAAAGCCAGTGACACCCGAAACCCAACAGGAAGTCGGCCATTTTGAATTATGCGTCATAATTTGGGCAATTTTTGGACCATTTTTTTTGCACATCTTCAAAAGCTATGAACCCAAAGAGGGTATCCCCAAGAGACCTCAAATTTGGCCGGGATGTACACCAGGCATGGGCGATCAAAAGTTACCAAAATGCTCTAGAAATGTCCGAGGACATGGAAATGGCGGCCTGTCAAATTTCACCATGAAACAGGAAAGGCTGTGTAAATTATTAAAGTTTATTTAATAGGGACAGAACAAGAAGCATTGTTATGATAACCGATCAATAGCTAACAGCTAATTAGCCTGTATATGCCCTGATAGGCCTCAAACTTTACGTGTTTGATCACAGTCCAGTCCAGACATGCACAGGCATATTTAGCTCATCAGGATGCACAACAAATCCACTGACACCTCTGCCCAAAACCCAACAGGAAGTCGGCCATTTTGAATTATGCATCCAATTTGGAGCAATTTTGGAGCCAATTTTTGCACATTTTCAAAAGCTCTGAACTCAAACAGGGTAACCCCAACAGAACTCAAATTTGACAAAGATGTAGGTACTCCAGACATGGGTGATCAAAAGTTACCAAAATGCTCTAGAATGGTCCAAAGGAGGTGGAAATGGCGGCCCGTTGAATTTTGACATTTCGCCATTAAACAGGAAGTGCTGTGTAACTGACCTGTACATGCTCCAATCTGCCTCAAACTTTAAATTTTTGATCAGATTTAGGCCCTGATGTCATTTTCTAGCCATGATGTTTTCTTTTTCTATTTTCTATTTACCAGTAGAGCCAATCAGATATTGGATGGGGCGGTGCTTGTCACTGTGGTAACCCAGAAAATGGAGGACACACTTCAAAAACATAGCAAATGGGTATATTTTCATGCAAAGTATAGCGTTTTTTCTAACCCTAACCAAGCCTCCAGCATTTTAAAGTGTGAAACAAAGTGTGATATTTTCCTAAACCAAATCAGGCAGTAAACGATGACAGAAAACAAAACTTTTTCGCTGTTCGACCCACCTTTCCGACCTCGTCGCTGGTCACAAATTACATTTATTTCAAAACCAAATGAATCTCCCTTCAAAACACATTTTAAAAAATAGTTTAATTATATATGGATCTACTTTTATTAAGGAGGAAAGCTGTTCTAAAGCTTCTGAGAAAGAAATATACCATGAAAAATGAGGCATACAATTCAATTCAAATAAACTTTAAAGCAGAGTGTGTCCAGACCAATAAATCTTTGTATAAGTTGGCCGTCTTTAACATATTTGACTTATATTCTCTGTTATGAACTCGACCTGCTCCCTGTATCAACATTTAATTCTCAGATTCCATATTTAATTAATTAAAAGAACACATAAATCTGTTCATTTCAGCTCACCATCTGTGCCGGGCATCTCTCTGCCGTAGACTTTAAACTAAACCAAACTTTGAACCCCAAATATGCTGAATGTCATGTTTTGTTTTTTTTTAACACCGACACCGAAAAATGTACAAAGCTACCAGTTTTAGTGCAGGAAAGGATGGAAAATGATGTAAACTCTACATTTTATACTGTAAGAAATGAAGCCTTAAAGCCGCATTCTCTCCAACAGCCAGCAGGGGGCGACTCCTCCGATTGCCTGGTTGTGTTGAACTTTATGAGAAAATGAGCCCAGTTTTCACTTAATCTGTTACATTTTCCTCATGGGTTTATGGTGCCATTCACTACTTAAAGTCTTCTTCAGCACAATGTTCTGTTTATTTAGTGAATTAATGTCATATTCAGAGGAGTTTTGGATGTTAAGTGTTAATTCTAGACATGCAGGAAGGTTTTTCTGTCTTTCAACAAGCTCTGCAGTTATGTGGCATCACATCCAATGTTAATGTCATAAAGTTCAAGTAAAACGTAGACTTTACTGCTCCGAAAGTCATCGTCCATCGGTAATATTCGTCCCGTACGAACAGGACTTCTGTAAAGAATCTTGAGTTTGAAAGAAGTGTCAGCAGAATGATTCTGAGGTGAAGTCAGACCATTCTAGGGACATCTTTTTCATCTCACATAACCAGATCCATCTCCACAGTGCTGTAGAATGGTCTGACTACACCTCATTATCATGCTGCTAACACCTTGTTTTGTTTGTGTTCAAAAACACAAACAAAACAAGGTGTCAGCAGAATGGTAATCTGGCACTGTCAGACCATTCTAGGGGATGATTCTTTAGTCTCACATAACCACATCCATCTCGACAGTACTGCAGAACGGTCTGATTATCATTCTGCTAGCACCTTGTTTTGTTTGTGCCCAAAACATAAACAAAATAAGGTGTTAACAGAATGACAATGAGATGAAGTCAGACCATTCTACATGACACCTTTTAATCTAACATAACCACATCCATCTCCACAGTGCTTTAGAATGGTCTAACTGTGCCTTATTTTATGTACAAAGACAAACAGAGCAAGGTGTCAGCAGAATGGTAATGAGGTGCAGTTAGATCATTCTACAGGACACCTTTTTAGTTTCACATCACCAGACTCATCTCCACAGTGATTTTTTTTTATTAAAAAAGTCCAAATTCCTTGATTTTAGCCTCTTAAATATGAATATTTTCTGGTTTCTTTCCTAATTATGACAGTAAACTGAAAACCTTTGGATAAGCCAAGGCATTTGAAGACACCTTATTGGGCTTTTTGGACATTTATCCCATTTCATGATGTTTTATAGAACAAACTACCATTAGATTAATTGGTTTTGAGTTCTTAAATGTGAGCATTTTCTGGTTTCTTTCCTCCTCTGTGACAGTCAACTGAAGATCTTTAGGCTGAGGAAGAAACGAGACATTCAAAGCTGCCATCTGGGTAGGTTTTCCACCATTATGTGATATTTTATAGACTGAACAACTCATCGATTAGTCCGTTTTGAGTTCTTGTCAGAAGGAAATCTAAATTTTATTATCGCAGCTTTTTGTTCGATCTTTAAATACAAGGCGGATCCTCTTGTTATCACTGATAAACATTTTATTGTGTTTCTACTGGGTGTTATGTTTTGTATTTGCTCATGTGTGAATGCACTGACAGGATTGCTGATTAATTTAAAGGAATCCTGTCGCCAGAGCATCACCTCCTGCCCTCCTGTTTTCTCTTCACAGTCTTCCAGCTGATTGGACGTGAGGATCCCTGCGGTGCTTCGGATTGGTCCACAGCGCTTCACTTCCTCACCGTTAAACCGCCAAAAAAACCACGACGAACACGCTGTAAACTGGAAGCTCGTCTCTCTGCTGCGTGAGTTCATGGAGGTGCGTCAGGATGGCATTTCCCTCACCGATCTCCGCCATCTGGCCGTGGATGTGGGTTTGTCTGGCGGCTCGTCCGTGTGGAAACGGCGTCGCTGGAAATGAAGGAAAATGAAAATGAAAATGAGCTTCCCTCCCTCCCACCTCCTCACCCGCCTCCCCCCTGGGTAATCAGAGCGCTCTCTCATTCTGTGGCACACGGAGACACATTGATCTGGCAGCGTGCACGCTCCCTCGTGCACGTGCACACACACACAAACACACACACACACACACACACACACACACACACACACACACACACACACACACACACACTCACTCATGCACGCTCGCATTGATTCGGCCCGCAGGTCAAGTTCAATAGGAACAGCCAAGCGGCTCTTTTTTTTTATTTTACTGACTGGCTCTGCAGTAAACTGCAAGGAGCTCACACACACATACACACACACACACACACACACACACACACACACACACACACACACACACACACACACCATAAATGAGCTCACACACGTCCATCGATCCGCTTTAATTCAGCACCAAAGAGCCCACATTCTCACAGTCAAGTTAAAGGTTAAAATCATATTAATGCATTTTAGTTTGTGTCATTTTAACTAGTAATGGATCAGTTTAGGGTGGAGCTGCAGCCGATAATCAATCAGATGATCGATCGATTAATTGGTTGGAGCAGTTTTTTAAGAGATAACTCTGATTCTTTCCTTTAGTATGACAGTAAACTGGATATCTTTGGACAAAACGTGACATTAGAGGATGATTTCTGGAGCTTTTTGGACATTTTTCACCCTTTTCTGATATTTTACAGACCAAACACCTAATTGATTAATCAGTTTGAGTGAATTTTTAATTTAAGAAAGTCTACTGTCTGTTATTGCAGCTTTTTAAATGTTAACATTTTATGGCTTCTTGCCTCCTCTGTCACCGTAAACTTAAGATCTTTGGACAAAACAAAACATTTGAAGACACCATATTGGGCTTTTTGAACATTTTCCACCAGTTTCTTATATTTTATAGACCAGACAACCAGCTGATTCATTGGTTTGAGTCATTTTTAAGAGAAAAATTGGCTGAATTTGGTGATTTCAGCTTCTTAAATGTGAATAATTACTAGTTTCCTTCCCTCTTAATAGAATAGAATAGAATAGAATAGAAAAAAACCAAAACATTCGACACCACCATATTGGGCTTTTTGGACATTTTTCACCAATGTCTGATATTTTATAAAACCAATAACTGATTGATGAACCAGTTTAAGTAATTATTTAGAGAAAAAGTCTAAATTTTGTGATTTCAACTTCTTTAATGTGAATATTTTCTATTTTCTTTCCTCCTCTATGAAGAAACTGAATATTACTGGACAAAAGACATTTGAAGGCACCAGTTTGGTCTTTTTGGACATTTTTCACCATTTCAGGGCATGTTAGAGATAAAACAATGAATTGATCAGCTGGTTTGAGGGTTTTTTATTAAAAAGTCCACTTCAGTCCGCCTTCGTAAATGTGCATATTTTAGGCTTCTTTCTTCCTCTGTGACAGCAAACTGAAGATTTTTGGACAAAAACGAGACATCTGAGGAAACAATGATCCATATTTTTCACAACCTTCATTGATTTTATAGATTTTTTTAGTTAAAAACCTTCAGTAAACTTTCATTAAACCAAACTCCATTCAAAAAAAGTTCCAATTTAAAGCCAGACAGAGAACGATGATATTATTGATAAATATTAGTCAGTCAGTATTTTCGATGATTAGATTATTATTACTCGTGCATTAATGTAAAAGCAGGATTTTACTGCTGAATCATGAAAACAGATGATTCTCGGCCCTGTTTTGGGTCACGGTTTCTTCACAGCTTCCTCCTTTTTGCACACGTCAGACATGAAACATGACTTTAATTTTTTGTACAAATAAGCGTGAATTTCCCTGCGAGAGACGAACGACCGCTGCAGACTCACGCGACACGCTCACGGAGGGAATCACGCAGCGACGGACCGACAGAAATCAGAGAAAACTCTGAGACACATGAGCCGACATCTCAGCATCAGGAAGCATGCTGGGATTGTTTGGGCAGGATGGAAGGAATCCCACTTGACAAGAGAAAAAAAATCTCTTTTCCTTTTTTACTCTTTTATGATTCTGGAGTAATTTATCCCTCAGAGAGCTGGAGACAGACAGACGGATAGCAGAGCCCCACGTTCAGCGCTGCACTTTGATTTAGCCAAGCAAATTTAATTTTGTTTGCTTTATGCAAAAAAAAAAAAAGCGGCCTCGACTCGTGTTGATTTCCACTGGAGGCAGAAGCGGCGCTAATGGGAGCTAGCGCCGTGCTCGCCACCGCTACGGGGCGACGACGCTAACCGAATTAGCCTCATGCATATATTAATAAAGGCCTGCTACACAAATTAGCCTGCTGGTACGTAGCCTAGCACCTCTCCAGTGAGGCTTTCAGATCTGAGCTGTAAATTAATTGGCTAGGTTGCCTCCAAGAGTAGCTCCTCTGTTTTTTTTCCAATTGCTGAGAAATACTTGATATGCATGGAGGGCTGAGGAGGAGGAAGACGGCGGTTCTGCACAATGTTTGCTTTCATTTCTACACTTTCTTGTCACCGGCGTAATGAGATTAGTCATACAGTTGTGTGTACATTAGAGCGCTGTGGTTTATTTGTCTGTTCATTACAGGCAGATTCCTCCCTCTGAGAGATCCCGTAATGAACTCGGCCACATCTGTATCCCCTGGAAACACCGAGCAGAGCGTTCCTCCGTTTCCCCACAAAGCTCAGGGCACAAACGTCTTCATGACTCCGTCGCTGCTCCTGTGCTTCGAGACGGAAAACAAGTAAGAGAACAAGACAGGGATTAGTTTGATTACCGCTCGGAGAACAAGCGTTATTGCTCCCTGAGGTCTCCCTCCATCCATCTTGGTTCGATCCCCCGGACATGCTGCTTGGCTCCGATTCAGGACGGGATCTTTAGCCGTGTCCTCGGTTTAAGTCACACCGGCTAAAGTTGTTCTGTCTCAAATCATCTGGTTGCTTCTGCTGAGTCATAGCAACAAATATGGATATTTCTGAACATATCTGTGAAATTTTAGCTTCATATATCGAGTACTTTCCGAGAAATTTATTTTACAGAATTGCCCATTTTCAGGAGGATCTTGTGCAGGTTGAAATTTGAGGCTTTTTGAACATCATCATCTCAGGAACTACTGAGTATAAAAAAACAGAAATGTTCACTCTTATTTCTCATCATGTCATTGATTCAGAATCTGTGATATTGCAAAGGTGAGATGCATCCCAGCACGATGATACTGCCACCGCCATGCTTCGCTGTGCTTAGTGTTTGGTTTCCACTAATCGTCACATCTAGTCTTCAGTACTGAACCAGTGATGTTTTCTGAACCACATGTAGCTGCAGGTCACAATAATACAAAGCAAAACTTTTTAAAAAATGACCTTTTTTATGAAGTATTTGGTCAAGTTATTGTTGTAGAACTTCTGTAACTGACTGAGCAGGTTTGACTAGTTCTAGCTGTGCGTGTTTCATGATTTTGGCTGCAGATCGGTGCTGAAATGTGGATTAAAACGCGATTGTGTGGTGATTGTGTGCAGCTCAGATGTTTGCTGAAAGCAAAATGTTACTCGGTGGGACTTTTAGAGAAAGGCGAGCAGGTTTCTCATTCAGAGAGGAGGACGAGTGTGAAAGGAGCTTTAGTTTCCCCATAAACTGAGGAGAACATATGTTGCCTTTGCATTGGGCCTGATGCTCGGCGGAGGGGGTTTGTGTGTTTGGTGGGGATTTTTTAGAAAGGACACACAAAAGTAAAGAAGTCTGTTGAATAGGCGTCCGTCTGCCCTGCCCCCAGTGATGGAGGGTAGAAGGGGGAACAGCTGGGGGGTAAAACATGGAGGGCTGCTTGAATATGTAGCGTACTAAATGTTCTCTTTCTAACAAATCCTCGTTTATGAGACGATCTCTGGTGGATGTCTAGGATTAATCCTTTAATCACGACTTTAAACTGTTCCAACCTGATGGAAACTTTTAGATTTAATTTATAAAACTAAATGTTTAGTAGAAGTCAGCTCATATTTAAGTGAAAGAGTCGTCGGTGTTTCTGCGCTTTGTTCTGAAAAGTCAAGTGTAAACATCATGTCAGATCATCTGAGAACAGCTGCTAACTTGTCTGTTCTTGTCCTGCGTATTTGCATATTCTATATATATTATCATATACATCACATATGTATATTTCTGAAGTCATCCCTTCATTTCAGCTGAGAAGAACCACTTTGCAATGATTTGATGTGCTGCAAATACTGCACTGTAAAAAAGATTTAGTTTGAAAAAAATTAGAAAAATCTGGCAGTGAGGGTGCCAGTAAAATATTATAATATAATAAACAGTACTGTAATGTTCAAAAGCTGGAAAAACTGTGATTTTTGCTTGTTTAAATTCGGGCTGGACCCGAAAAGCCCGAATATCCGAATATTCGTTCGCTACGGCGGTATCCGGATATTAATTTTGGTATCCAAATATTTGCCCCCCCACCAAGATGAAAATATACGGAGCTCATCTCTTCCCTGCGCCTTTGGCCCACATTGGCTCATATCGGCTCATCCCGTCCTTCACTTCGTTGCATAAACACAAGACAAGATGTTGAAGACCTCCGCTGTTTGGGAATTCTTCAGTTTAACTGAAGACAAAACGAAGGACAAATTTGGACCTGGAAGACCAGACGAACGGATCCGAATATCCACCCCCCCCCACCCCCCACCCCCCCCGGACGTTACAGGGTGGAACGAATATCCGGATATTCGTCTTTAATAGGGCCCGAATATTCGGAGGCCAGAAACCACTATTCGGACCAGCCCTGGTTTAAATACGGTAAAGCCATGTAAGTTTACAGTCAAAAAATGTAACAACTGTGATGTGGACATTAGCTACAGTTTTGTACTTTTTTTTAAATAGCCAATATGTTCAAAATGGAAGAAAACTAAATCTGTGAAAATCCAGAAGCAAAGGTGCTAATAAAATACGTTAAAAATGGTGGAAACATTCGGAAACAACAAAGAAAATAAGAACAAATATCTGTCAGCTAATTGTAGTTTTATACCACTAAACAGTAATTAATTGCATTAAATGCAAAATTCAGTTTTTACACATTGTAAAACAGCAACAAACATCACTATTTAAATACTGACAATACAGATTTTTGATGTGGACAGTGTTTAGTACCGCGTTTAAAATAGTTTTTATTGCCATTTGTGCACAAACACACAGTCTAGGTAAATAGGAATTGTTGTCCAGGGTTCGACTGGAGTCAAGTTTAAAAAAATGAATACCAATCAAAAATAGGAAGTACAAAAGTTTCCAAAACAAAACACGCTATAAGAGCAATAAAGATAAAACACAAAAATATGATAAATAAATCAGAATGCTGCAAGGAATTAGTAAAGTACGAACAATCCCTCATTATTTTTACAACATAAAACGCAAAAGCAACTTAAATGTGTGTTGTTATGTATTTCTAATGACAGAAATAGGAACATCCAGCTTCCATGATGAACTGAGACGTGTTCCTCTGACTCTCTTCCCTCCACATCGCTTCAGTCCGTTCATCTCCAAACCAGAGAACTCACCTTCGCCTGGTAATTGACCAATTCAGTAACTAGTGTTTGCAGCTGTGAGTCATCAGACCGATCAGCCAGCGCTTTGAAAAACAAAGCTGTCCACGGCCACACGAGAGACTTCAGGCGGCGGCGCTGTGCCAAATGTGCTCCACGGGGGAAAAAAAGTGCGATTTGGAATGAAGTGAAAAGCAGGAAATGTGCTCGTGTTTTTGTGGAGAGGGTTTGTGAGCGAGTTGTCAGGTTTGTGTCGGCGTGTGTTAAGTTCAGGTGTGAACATGTAAACAAAAAACATCAGTGCAAAACATGGCAGTGGTGTTTCAGGAGACACAGAAGCAGTGGTACCTTATGGTCATAATTATTTTACATTTTCTAGCGAAAACGGCTAGCATCACTCTGATTAAAAAGCTAAACTAATGAGCTGTGTCTCATCTCCAGCACCAGGATACTAAAGTGTGCATTGTTCAGTTTAATATTTTGCACCCTAAGCTGAAAATTGAATCTTAAATGTGTCATTGAGTTGTGCAACACAGTCTGAAAAATCTAAAAATGTAGATTTATTTCAAAGTGAAGAAGGGTTCCTCCGTAAAACAAACAAAAACAATCAGTGATTCCCACCTGACCTCATTAGAATTATCGGAGTTTTTTGTACAATAATTTTGGTATCCTTAAGAAAGTAAAATGTTCTGTTCATGTTAATATTTTCATGCAGCATCATGATGTGAAGCACGGTGGAGGCAGCATCATGATATGAAGCATGGTGGTGGCAGCATCATGATGAAGCACGGTGGTGGCAGCATCATGATGTGAAGCATGGTGGAGGCAGCATCATGACATGAAGCATGGTGGTGGCAGCATCATGACGTGAAGCACGGTGGTGGCAGCATCATGATGTGAAGCATGGTGGAGGCAGCATCATGACGTGAAGCATGGTGGAGGCAGCATCATGATGTGAAGCATGGTGGAGGCAGCGTTGAAGCATGTTGGTGGAAGCATCATGATGTGAAGCATGGTGGAGGCAGCATCATGATATGAAGCATGGTGGTGGCAGCATCATGATATGAAGCATGATGGAGGCAGCATCATGATGTGAAGCATGGTGGAGGCAGCATCATGATGTGAAGCATGGTGGAGGCAGCATCATGATGTGAAGCATGGTGGTGGCAGCGTTGAAGCATGTTGGTGGAAGCATCATGATGTGAAGCATGGTGGTGGCAGCATCATGATATGAAGCATGGTGGTGGCAGCGTTGAAGCATGTTGGTGGAAGCATCATGATGTGAAGCATGGTGGTGGCAGCATCATGACGTGAAGCATGGTGGTGGCAGCATCATAACGTGAAGCATGGTGGTGGCAGCATCATGATGTGAAGCACGGTGGTGGCAGCATCATGATGTGAAGCATGGTGGTGGCAGCATCATGACGTGAAGCATGGTGGTGGCAGCATCATGATATGAAGCATGGTGGTGGCAGCGTTGAAGCATGTTGGTGGAAGCATCATGATGTGAAGCATGGTGGTGGCAGCATCATGATATGAAGCATGGTGGTGGCAGCGTTGAAGCATGGTGGTGGAAGCATCATGATGTGAAGCATGGTGGTGGCAGCATCATGATATGAAGCATGGTGGTGGCAGCGTTGAAGCATGTTGGTGGAAGCATCATGATGTGAAGCATGGTGGTGGCAGCATCATGACGTGAAGCATGGTGGTGGCAGCATCATAACGTGAAGCATGGTGGTGGCAGCATCATGACGTGAAGCATGGTGGTGGCAGCATCATAACGTGATGCATGGTGGTGGCAGCATCATGATGTGAAGCATGGTGGTGGCAGCATCATGATGTGAAGCACGGTGGTAGCAGCATCATGATGTGAAGCACGGTGGTAGCAGCATCATGATGTGAAGCACGGTGGAGGCAGCATCATGATGTGAAGCACGGTGGAGGCAGCATCATGATGTGAAGCACGGTGGTGGCAGCATCATGATGTGAAGCACGGTGGTGGCAGCATCATGATGTGAAGCACGGTGGTGGCAGCATCATGATGTGAAGCACGGTGGTGGCAGCATCATGATGTGAAGCACGGTGGTGGCAGCATCATGATGTGAAGCACGGTGGTGGCAGCATCATGATGTGAAGCACGGTGGTGGCAGCATCATGATGTGAAGCATGGTGGTGGCAGCATCATGACGTTTCTTTAGTCTTTTTTAGAACAATGAGGTAAATATCAGCTGCTGTATTTTCTGGAATCAGTTTCTTTCCGTTGATTTTATCAGTTTGTCTTCCATCATGGTGGTCAGAAGGCTGTCCTGGATGATTACAGGAAACAGATAAACGTTTAGAAAGAGACATTAGCTAAAAATAAATAAATAATCAGCGTGTAGACGTGCAGGAGGCTGTCTGTTCGTAGTCATATTGATCGGTATTGGTAATTGATAGCTGGACCTGTGCTAGTGGGATCAATCGGAGCAGAGATGTCCGTCCTCCATCAGGTCAACTGTTTGTCAACAGAAACACATTTCAGAGCTTTCCTCTGCTCTTCTGCATCCACTAATATCATAATATATATATAATATACTACCAGTTTATGGCGTCCATGTTCCACATACAGAGACTGTGTGTCCTTTAGCTGCACATTTAGACATACTGTAGGCTGCAGACTGGTGTTCTAACATTTATTCATGCTGTTGTGGTGAGATTTTGTGGAGTTTTCATGTTGTGTTCACATGTTTCTGTCGTCATTTAATGTGTTTTTGTGGCAATTATTCACCTTTTGTGGTGGTTTTTCATCTTGCTGTAGTGACTTAGCAAGATTTGCCAAGTTTCATGGTGTTTATGTTTTTGTAGTGATTTTACATCCTTTTGTGGTGATTTAGTGAGATTTTGTGGAGTTTTCATGTTGTGTTCACATGTTTCTGTCGGGATTTCATGTCTTTTTGTCGTGATTTTGCATGTTTTGGTGGTGATTTTTCATCTTGTGGTGACTTAGCGATATTTTGGCTCGTTTTTATTGTCATTTTGCATATTTTTTGGTGATTTCCCTTTTTTTGTGGTGATATATGTTTTTGTGGTGATTAATTGAGGTTTGGCACGTTGTTATTGCGTGCTCACATGTTTTTGTGGTGATTTTACATCCTGTTGTGATTTAGCGAGATTTTGGGTGAATTGGTGAGTTTTCACGTTGTGTTTACCATTTTTATGTGTGGTGACTTTGCATCTATTTGTGGACATTTTCCAAGTTTTCATGATGTGTGTGCATGTTTTTGTGGTGATTTTCACACACAAACACACACTCAGCCTCAGACGTGCAGCTAAAAGAAGGCAGATTGGCGGCTGAGGTATATGAAGTGTTGAAACGTGCTGCAGGTGAAGCTGTGGTTCTTCTGCTCCCTGCTTTAGCTGCTCCTCTAGCAGAATGGTGTTATGGAGCTTTAGTCCCGTTTTAACCCCGGGGTTAGCCATCAGTATTGATCGGAGCAGACTTAGCCCAGTTTTAATCCCTGCTCGGCCTATCGATCAGGCCGCCGTGCTTTCAAGTGGGTTTAACGACCTGCTGCCCCCTTCAGCTCCTCCAGGAGGTTCCTTATCACGTCCCCGAGCAGCTCGTCCTCCTCTACTGGCCATTAACTGACAGACATCGGCCCTCTGAAGTAAAATACGAGCGCACTCACGCTTCTCCTACGAGGAGTTTGTGAAGCGGGAGGCGAGATGAATCTGTGCACCTCGACGGCGGTGTCACGGTAAAAATACCTGGAGCTGAGTTATGAGCACTCAGCCGGAGGTGGGAGCGTCCCTTTATGTCTTTATGGGCTCTCTGAAGACGCTCTATGGGACAACACGGGGTCTTATAGGAGCCCCGGAGCCTGGGGACCCTGGAGGGAGCAGGACTGGTAGATTTATAGTCCTACAGGATGGAGGTGGAGGTTTAAGGCTGTACGTTAGCTCTGCAGGAAAATGAATCTGAGAGCTGCTGGAGGAACACGCTGTCATTGTGTTTGTGTGTGTGTGTGTCTGTGTGTGTGTGTGTGTGTGTGTGTGTGTGTGTGTGTGTGTGTGTCTGTGTGTGTTATTGTTTGTGGAGGACAGTCGCTGCTTCTCCTCCATTCGTCCTCTCGGAGGCAGATCGGGCGAAGAGAGAAATAAATTGGAGAAAGAGAATAAATCAATGCTAAACTGAGCACCAGGGAGACCTCCTAACCCCGACACTGTCACTCACACACACACACCTACACACACCTACACACACACACACACACACACACACACACACACACACACACACACCTACACACACACACACACACCTACACACACACCTACACACCTACACACCTACACACCTACACACACACACACACACACACACACACACACACACACACACACAGCCTCAGACCTGCAGCTAAAACAGAAAGTCTCTGAGCTGAAATGTTGGAACCTGCAGGTGAAGCTGAGATTCTTCCACTCATTGCTGCAGTCTGACAGAAACTGAAATCATGACATCATGACATCATGCAATCATGCCAGGTGATCAGACGCACATGAAAACAAATCTTTGTAAAAATGAAAAGAACAGATGTATTAATATGATTTATGAAAAATGGCTACACCCATGCTCTGAAGACACAAGGGTCTAGGAACGCTCGACAGGGAGGGAGGCGGGCTAAAAGGTTGTCTATCAAATCACTCTGCAGCAATTGGGTAGGTATACAACCAATCAGGGCAACGAATAGGCTGATGTAGTTCCTAGAGCGCCAGAAATCAGAGGATGCGGTAGTTCGGTGAAGCCTTATTTATACAGTCAATGGGTGAAGCTCAAGTATATTACAGACATGTTAACAGAGTCGGTGCTAATGGAGCTCAACGACTGTTGTCGTTTTTGTTGTCGACCCTGGCAGAGAATGAAATTCGTTGCTGTGTGTTGTCTAGCGCGGCTAGGCTAGTTGTTCCTGGTTGTTTCTGTCAGAATCGTCGCGCCTCTGTCGTCACTTAGTTACGCCCGCCTTCTGACTCTACACTTCATGGTGATTGGTCCGGCCAGTTTTAGGAGAATCCAGCCTGGAGCCTTATGGAGGGTAACAAGACCCACCCTGGCAGAGAATTAAATTAGTTGCCGTGGGTTGTCTAGCGTGGCTAGGCTATGTTTTTGTCATAGTTTCATGTTTTTATGTGGTGGTTTTGCATGTTTTTTTTTTTATTTTGAATGGTTTTGTGGTGATTCTTCATCTTTTTGTGTTGATTTAACAAAATTTTGGCGAGTTTTTTTCATATTGTTTGCATATTTTTGGGGTGGTTTTCATGATGTTTTTGCATGTTTTTGTTGTAGTTTCATGTTTTCATGTGATGATTTCAAACGGTTTTGAAACAATTAACTATTTTTGTGGGTATTTTTCATCTTTTTGTGGTGATTTTGCAAGTTTTCATGTTCTTGTGGTGATTTCACATCTTTTTGTGGTAATTTTGCACCTTTCTGAGGTGATTCATCATCTTTTTGTGGGGATTTAACAACATTTTGATGAGCTTTTGTGGTGTGTTTGCATACCTTTGTGGTGATTTTGCAAGTTTTTGTGGTGTTCTTGCATGTTTTGTATCGATTTCATGTCTTTTTGTGGTGATTTTGCATGTTTTTGTGGTGATTTAGCAAGATTTTGACAGGTTTTTACATTGTGTTTGCATGTTTTTGTGGAGATTTTACGTCTTTTTGTGGGGATTTTGCAAGTTTTCTTGTTGTGTTTGCATGTTTTTGGAGTGATTTCATGTCTTTTTGTGTTAATTTTTTTACTTTTCATGGTGTGTTGGATTTTTTTGTGGTAATTTTGCATCTTTTTGTGGTAATTTTGCATCTTTTTGTGTTGATTTTGCATCTGTTCTTCCCCTTTATAAATTCCAACCTAGACTAACTCCAAATCAGCATTAAAAGCTGTTGTGTTGTTGTGGAAAAAATGAACCGACAGTGAAGAAAAATGTGACAGGAGCAGAAAGAAACACCAGAAACAAGATGGAGTTCTGGGGTTCACTTTAGATTTAATGGAAAAATGAACAGAAAGCGGCCAGAACCTGCTGCTTGGAGCTCAGACGGTTAAATGAATCGTGTAAATGTGTTTCATTTTTACAGGTATTTCTCTGTTTTACAGTGAGTGAGTGTGAATGAAAGCAGCTGCAGCTCAGAAACACAACCTCCTGACATTAGACCGATCCGAGGAGGCCGGAGGGACGGCATGGATCTGGATTGTGGGGTTCTCCGGGGGCAGCAGGGCTCTTCATGGCGGTTCTCCTTTCAGGCCGGGTCCTCTCAGACCTCCTCAGCCCTCTGAGATCTGATCTAATGCCTGCTGGGAGAGGCGGTGTGCTGACGGCCGCCGTAATGAATCGGTCCGGGGGCTTTGGAGCTCTCGCCTGGCCTCTGAAGGGCTGTTTGGGGTATTCTGAGCGGGGTCCGGCTGGGGGGGGAGGTGGGCTCTGGGGGTCTGGCATTCAGATGTAATTAGAGCAGACAATGGGCTGGTTAAAGCTGGAATCCTCCGAGCCCCCTCTGCCTTTGATTGTGTGGGCCAGCTGTGGAGGAATGGCCATTATCTCCCAGTGTCCGGCAGCATAAAGGATCCCCCCCCGTCCTGCCCCAGTTACCCCGGAGTTAGGGTTCCCACAGGGGGAGGGACATGAGCCGGTCACATGCTGGTCCCAGCCAGCAGTGCTGCTTAATTCACCTGGATTCATTTATGTGCTTTTTTTAAACGTTTTCATGACGTGTTTGCACGTTTTAGTGGTGATTCCACATTTTCCTGAGTGATTTTGCACGTTTTTGAAGTGATTTTGTTAGATTTTGGGGGT
Organism: Acanthochromis polyacanthus; assembly: GCF_021347895.1. NCBI lineage: Eukaryota > Metazoa > Chordata > Actinopteri > Pomacentridae > Acanthochromis > Acanthochromis polyacanthus. Next base: position 35,682,939 of record NC_067128.1, on the reverse strand, counting down.
GATTTTCCATATTTTCGTGGTGATTTTGTAAGTTTTCATGACATGTTTGCAGGTTTTTGTAGTGATTTCATGTCTTTGTGGTGGTTTCCCATTTTTTGTGGTGACTGCAAGGTTTTGCAGTGATTTAGTGAGATTTAGAAGTGATTTTACATCTATTTGTGGTGATTTTGCAGATTTTCATGATGTGTGCATGTTTTTGTGATGATTTCCAGTTTTCTGTAGTGATGCTGCATGTTTTTAAAATGATTTTCCAAGTTTTTTTGTGGTGGTTTCCCATTTTTGTTCTTAATTTTCATGTTTTTGTTGGGATTTCTATTTTTTTGCGGTGATTTTCCGTGCTTTCATGATGAGTTTGCATGTTTTCGTAGTGACTGACCATATTTTTGGCAGTTATATTCCACTTTTTAAAGTGATTTTGCATGTTTTAGAAGTGATTAATCACTTTTTGAAGTGATTTTGCACATCATGATGTGTTTGTAGGTTTTGTGGTGATGTCATGTCTCTGTGTGGTGGTCTCCCGTTTTTTGTGGTGATTCCTTATTTTCTGTCGTGATTTTGCACATTTTTTAAGTGCCTGTATGATTTTGTGGTGATTTTCATCTTTTTTGGTGAATTAGTAAGATTTTTGTGAGTTTTTGTGGTACTTTCACATTTTTTAAAGTCATTAACCATTTTTGTGGTGATTTTGCATCACTCAACAAAATTGGCTCAATTCGCAAGTTTGGATTCACTTTTTTGTGGTGATTTTTTTGTATTTTGTGCTGATTTAGTGAGATTTTTCAAGTTTTCATGTTATATTTACATGTTTTTGAGGTTATTTTGCATCTTTTCATGGCTTGTTTGCATGTTGTTGCTCATATTTTGCACCTTTTTGTTCTGATTTTGCATCTTTTTGTTCTGATTTTGCATCTTTGTGTTCTGATTTTGCACCTTTTTGTTCTGATTTTGCATCTTTTTGTTCTGATTTTGCATCTTTGTGTTCTGATTTTGCACCTTTTTGTTCTGATTTTGCACCTTTTTGTTCTGATTTTGCACCTTTTTGTTCTGATTTTGCACCTTTTCTTCACCTACAGTCCAGTTGCCTCGGTGTTTCCCACACAAACTATGAAGAAAGCCACCCATACATGAGCAGATTTATATAATGAAACTTTGCCATTCTCAGTCATTAGTCTGATAAACCACAGAATGACTAAACCTACATGCAGCAGAACAGCGTCTCACATCAGCTGTTTTAGCAAATGTAGCTTAAACTTTGTACACGAATCAACTGTTGCTCAAATCATGACTGAAAACACTCCTAAATTAACTGATTTAATGGAATTTATTCATAGAAGGCGTGTTCCTCAGACTGAAAATTTGTTTTTATCGAATTTGTTTGAGCACAAAGAAACCCTGAAGTCGAGGAGAAGCTGACTTATTTACTTCCTAGAACTTGGATTTGGTTTTAAATCAACTAAATATGTCGACCCAACGCTTCAAAAATAATGTCTGTCAACTTTAAACCGGCAATTTTACATTTCTGCATGTAATTAAGATGAGATTTCTAGAAGAATCTCTTTAAATCTTCCTGCTTTTCCTCTGCAGGTCTTTGCTGGCGTGTTTGTTGTCGTTGCGTTTCCATCGTGAATGTCTCGTCCCGTCTGCGCTCGGGGACACTTAGGCCCATTAGACTTGTGGAGAAATTGAATCTTTACAGCTCCGGGGCCGTATAATTGCTGTTAATTTAGCGCTCAGAACCTCCGTCATTAGCTCCGAGTCCTGAAACAGGAGCTGCTGCCGGTGCTGACTGAATTAACGGCGACCTCTCCGTCTTGTAAGAACAGGCCCGGCATCGTTTATGCGTTATTAAGTCCTGTAATTGGGCGGCCACTAGTTTGCATATTAGTCTATTAGGGTAATATGTTTTGGCTCTCTCAGCACACGGCCTGCCGGAGCCCCCGGCGACACGTTTGCTAATTCTACGAATCACGCTCCAATCATAAACCAGTGTTCCTCCATCCTGATAAATCAGTTTGTGTGTTCGCATCTTCAACCTACAACAATACAACAGCTGGAATATTTGTCAATGTGCTGCATTAGTACTGGAACACAGAAAGAAACAGACGGTTTGGAAGGCTCATGAACCAAAACTGGATGAATTTAGACGGTTTAAAAATGAATGCAGCGTAAACATGACTAAAATTACTGTGAACTGCTCATGTTTTCAACCAACAAGTTCCAAGCAGCAGCATTTTTTTTCACTCCTGTCGCAATTTTTCTTCATTTTGGGTTCATTTATCACAATTTTAAACCTAATTTTGGTTTAATTTCCCAACATGATTGATTCAAAGACTGTCAGAAAGTTTGACATCGTTTTTGCAGTTTCTTGCACATGAATGGTGTCGTTTTGCAGATTTTTTGAAGATGACAGCTCTTTACTAACCCACTGGAACAAGTTCAGCGCAGTTATTTGGATTTTTAAGTGTTTTTTTTTTTTACCTTCCAGATGCTGTTTTCAATTATTTTCTCCATTATCAAGACTTGGAAAAGCAAAATGACAATAAAAGTAGTTTTTTTTGGCAGAATCTGGTGCAAAAAAGTTGTTTTTTGCATCATAAACATGGATTTGGTTAATTTTCACATCACGTCTCATAGTGATTTCTGTTTCTGCAGCTTCTGGATGATAAATCATGGAGTTTAACTGGATTTTAAGGCTTGAAAGAGCATTTACAACAATGAAAGTAAACTAGATAGATTACTTTTTGTAGAACGTCTCTGCGAGTTGATCATGAGTCTTTGCTACGTAGATATGAACAGAAACCAGTGACGGTCTGGAAGGAAAATCTGAAACTTTGGTGTCTTTGCACTGATTTAAAATAGATCTAAATTGTTGTACACTGACAAAAACGGCAGAAATGCTGCATTAAAACTCTTCATCTTACACATTTGGTTCTTTGCAACTCAACAAAAACTGATCATTAGTCATAAGATTGTTTCGATAATAGACTTAAACAGTTGGGTTGGTTGGACAGCTGTTGGGTTTCTCCATATCTGAGCCAAACTGGGCCATTTCCAACCCAACATTTACAGTTTTTCTTCGTTTCTACTTGGGATTTCATTGATAAACTGCGTAAATTTTACTCTCTGGGGCTTTAAATTTGCAGTAATTGTCCATATTTTCCTCTGCATCCCCCTTTGAAGGTGAATCTTGGGTATTTTTTGGTCCTTTGAGGCTCATTTAGCCTGCTGATAGCTGCCATGTTTGGCCCAGTTTGCACCAATAAAATCACATCTCCTAAATACCAGCAGTTGCCAAAGTAGGTCCAGGGACCCCTGAGGGGGTCTGGGAGGGTTTCAGGGGGACTCAGCAGAAAGAGGAATAGTTTGATTCCAAAAATCACTTTGCTAATTTAATGATAATTTAAAGGAGACGCTGCAGAATTGCTGCTTTGGTGATCCTTTTCTAACCAGCGTCACCTTTTATGAGTCACTTTAATGCACAACCCATTTATTTCACATTAGTTTCAGTTAAAGTACAAACTTATAGTCAAAGAAATGTCACCAACACTAAAAACATAAGACAAAAAGACAGAATTGTCTTAAAGTAACTTGAAAACTGTCCAAAATGACTTGAAACTAGTTCACAGTGACTCAAAAATGTGCTTAAAGTGACGAGTCTTGAATTATTTTGTACATTTTGAATCAGTTGTAGAAAGACATTTCACCATGCTGAATGTATCCTCAACAACTTTGTCACTTTGTGTCTCATTTTTGTCACTTTGTGTCTCATTTGTGTCATTGTGTGTCTGATTTTTTGTCATTTTGTGTTTCATTTTAGTCATTTTGTGTCTTGATTTTCCTCGATTTGTGCCTCATAGTTCTTGTTTTGTGTTGTTTTGTGTGTGTTTGTGGTCGTTTTGTCTCCTCATACTGTAAATGTTTATCTGTATGTAAAAACTGTGATAGAGGAGAGTCTTAAATGCACAGCTAGAGTAAAAATATGGACTTATTGTCAGTAGATGTGCATAAAACTTTACAAATCTGTGAGTTTGGGGCAAAAAAAGCATTTTTTAGTGTGAGAGCTTAACTTGTAAAGTAAGTGTAGCTGAACTGGAGTAAGTTCTGCCATTTTGTAGATAAAATTGAATAAAACAGTAAAAATATATCACTTCTGTGTTGTTTAATGTGGTTATTTGAGTACATTGTGTTTGTATATGAACTTAGCAGAAACAAAATGTGAATTTAGTGAAAAAAAATCAATGCATCTTGTGATGTTTAAGAGCTTAATCTGCAGAATAACTGTATCATAGTGGAATAAATCTGACATTTTGTGGATAAAATTGAACAAAATGTTAAAAATGTTGGAACTTCTGTTGGTAAAGGTGAATATTTATGTACTTAGAGCTTCATATGGAGAAACTGATAGAAGAGAGCACGACTGGAGTAAAATTAGGAAGTTATCATCAAAATGTGTATAAACATTACAAATATGTGAGGGTTGGTTAAAATTAAAGCATCATGTTCAAGAGTTTAATCTGCAGAATATTCACATCTGAAGTGAAGTAAATCTGACATGGATAAAACTGAGTAAAATGTTAAAAATGGCGTCACTTCTGCTGGATGTTTCTGTTTGGACTCGTGTTTTGTGGCTCTGGGATGTTGACATTCTCCTCCTGCTGCTGTTTTGGTCGCAGGTTTCTGCTGAATGAAAACTCTCCCCAAAGTTGAGCCAACAGGCAGGTGGACGCGCTGCAGTGCGCGCAGAGCAGCTCCTCTGTTTGGCCCCGGGTCGCTCTCTGTGCACGGTCCCTGCGCGCCCTTTGGAAGGCGCGGGTTGCAGCTGTGACGTGGGCGTCGTTGTTCCATTCAGCGGCCTCGTCATGGCAACGGGGCAGAAGCTGGAAGCACGCGGCCCTCCTCTCCGGAGCGCGTCCTGAGGCCACGAGGGCAGCTGGAAGTTTGAAACGCCCTCAGATATATTCTCAGATATGCAGCCTCAGCTCAGATCTGTAGGTCTGAAGAGTTCAAAACACGACTTAAAGCGCAACCTGTGCAACTTTTACGCTGCGTTTTGACGCACGCAGCGCTAAAATGTGACCCAGTGACCTACATCAAAGCAGTGTGAGGGAACAGAGGAAGCTTTTCTGTTTACTCTCCTCCACTCCGGGCTCCGGCTGCTGCAGGACCGCTACTATTGTTGGGCAGAGTGATCGGGCTTTCTGCACAATCTCCCGTGACCAATGAGCGGGGTGCTGTCAGGGGTAACCACATCTGTCAACCGTTCTTGGCCAATAAAGAGCGGAGCGAGGCGGACCACAGGTGCGCGCCTCTGCGTCCCCTTGGCACAGCGCCCGGGAGATGCTGGAGAGAGACGCCGAGCTGCCCCGTGGCGCAAAAGAGTTCCTGTCAGAGCAGCCTCCTTTCAACTCCGCGCTCCGCTCCGGCTCGCACACCGATGGCGACCGCCACGTCCAACCACTACAGCGTCCTCAGCGCCCCCAGCAGCGCGCCGCCGCCGCACTCCGAGTCCGGGAGCATGCAGCAGGCGGCAGCGTACAGGGACGCGCACACCCTGCTCCAGAACGACTACGGCTCGTTACCGGGCGGTGGACATCCGCTCAGCCACGCGCACCAGTGGATCACGGCGCTGTCTCACGGTGACAGCGGGGCGCCGTGGCCGTCTAGTCCCCTCGGAGAGCAGGACGTGAAGCCGGTGCTGCATGACAGTGACCGAGAGGAGCTGCAGAACTCCAGCAGTCTGCAGCAGCAGCAGCAGCAGCAGCAACAGCGACACCCTCACCTCCACCAGCAGCATCACGACGCCAGAGGATGGAGAAGCAGCGCAGCCAGCACGCACATCTCCGCCATGGCGACGTCTGAGGGCCAGAGCCTGGTCTACTCCCAGCCCAGCTTCGGGCTGATGCCGGGGGGTGGAGAGCAGGGCGGGATGCACCACCATCCGCTGCGGGACGACGACCACCACAGCCACAGCCCGCACCTCAGCGAGCACGGAGGCGGCCCCGGGGCCCACCAGCAGCCTCTGTCCCACCAGCAGCAGCAGCAGCAGCACGGGGGCCACCAGCAGGACCAGTCGGACGAGGACACGCCGACCTCGGACGAGTTGGAGCAGTTCGCCAAGCAGTTCAAGCAGCGGCGCATCAAGCTGGGCTTCACGCAGGCGGACGTGGGTCTGGCGCTGGGGACGCTCTACGGGAACGTGTTCTCCCAGACCACCATCTGCAGGTTCGAGGCGCTCCAGCTGAGCTTCAAGAACATGTGCAAACTCAAGCCGCTGCTGAACAAGTGGCTGGAGGAGGCGGACTCCACGTCGGGGAGCCCCACCAGCCTGGACAAGATCGCGGCTCAGGGGCGCAAACGGAAAAAGAGGACCTCCATCGAGGTGGGCGTCAAAGGCGCTCTGGAGAGCCACTTCCTGAAATGTCCAAAACCCGGAGCGGCGGAGATCAACTCGCTGGCGGACAGTCTGCAGCTGGAGAAGGAGGTGGTCCGGGTCTGGTTCTGCAACCGGCGGCAGAAGGAGAAGCGGATGACGCCCGTCGGGGGGCAGATACCGGGAGGAGAGGACATGTACGGGGACACCCCTCCGCACCACGGAGGGCAAACCCCGGTGCAGTGACCGGAACGGGGCCGCGGGACCCGGAACCCTCCACGTTTCTTTTATCAACCGAGCCGGAGCCGCTCGGGACTGGATTCGGTGTTCGGTGGCACCGGGGCTCTGAAAAACACTCTGGACGGAGCGGATGGAGGCACCGCGGCGCACCGGGCTGCTGCTGCTGCCTGCCAGCCCCCGAAATTAAATTAAACCATCCTAAAAAAAAAAGGAGAAAAAAAGATGAAGACATTGTGTGGGACGCGGGGCTCCACCGGAACCGGGAGACAAAAGCAGCGGGAGGGCTGGAGTCGGTAAATAAACGCCATCTTTCACCATAACAAAAGCAACAGGGGTTCTCCAGGAGGCAGAAAGAAAGCTGCACCAGCTCCCCTCACCACCGTTATTATTATTATTATTATTATTATTATTATTATTATTTGTGCGTAATTTTTGGTGATTTCTCCAAATTTCTGGTGATGTTTTGGCTGCAGCTGCATCCACGTTCAACCTGCTTTAATAGAATAATGATCAAATAAAAACAAAAATTACAACAGTAACAATAATAATAACAATAACAATAATAACAACAATAATAATATTAATAATAATAATGAAGATGATGATGAAGAAGAAGCTCCTCTCTGCGCCTGTTTACAGTGTTTTTTCTGCTCCTTTTTTCCTCCTAAATGCTGTGAAAAACGACATAAAGACACCCGGAGACTCTCTGGATCCAGCTCGTCTTGCCTTCCTTTCCTAAACAAAAACAAACAACAACAAACAAACAAATAAAAACAAACAGGACGTGACTGTCTCCTGCTACCAGCTCTTTGGCCTCAGAGCCTCACATTTTCCTCCAGACTGTGACGCGCAGAGGACGATCCGTGGGATGTATGATTATTATTATTATTATTATTTGTTTTTATTTGTACTGCTCCGTTTGTTTGTTTGTTTATCTGTCGGTCAGTCTGTGCCAAAGCACAAACACAGACACGTGTTCTTGTGCCACTTTAAAAATCCTGTGACTATTATTCTTATTAATAATAACCTGATCTGATGTTTGTTTGGAGGATTTTTTATTTTTTTTGTTTGTTTTTGTTTGTTTTTCATCCTCTGAAGCAAAAATCTGAAGTTAAAAGGGAAAAAAACGCAGAAACTCAAAACTAAAAAGCAGCTGCAGGAATTTAGATGAAATGTTTGAGTAATAATTTAATAATAAACCCATAAAATATGAATATTTACAGAAGAGCAATACACACGAAGGGCATTTTTTTATTATTTTATTTTATTTATGAATGCAGGTGTTGCATAATAATAATCATAATAACAATAATTCGACCTGGATTTATGTTTTTCTCCGTTTTTACTGTGATTCATTTGAAATCCTGCAGCTGCGTTTGAGTTTTCTGTTGGTAAAAATAATAAATAACTAAATATATATATAAATAAATATATATATATCAATAAAAACCAAAACAAAACAGCATCGACCTGAAATCTGTGATACTAAAAACTGAAGTGGGAGGTTTTAAAAAAAAGTAAATATGAAAAGAAAAGAAAAAAAATCAACGATTGCACAATTTCTATCTGCTTTTTGTCATTAAATCGTATTTGTTTTCTACACATGTGAAGCTGCAGTCTTTTTATTACCCACATGGGTCTTTTTATTTATTTATTCGTGATGTTTATTTATTTGTTTATCCCTGCGCAGCGCGGCCTTGCACCGTAATTAAGGTATTTTTTTTATTTATTTTTATATTTTTATAATAATGTCAATTCATCTCGGCTGCTTTTAAAATTGTCCTTCAGATGCTTCAGTTTTAGTAATTTATTTATTTATTTATGTATCATTTAATTGGTGCTTTAAAACACACATGCACACGCCAATGAAAACACACCAGTTAATTAATTTTTTAATCGAGATAAATATAGAAACTGATCGTCATTTTTTTAAAACAACAAAACAATGAGAGCCTTTTATTTTGGAGGGGTGTGTGTGTTTTCTGCAGGATGTAAACACACCGGAGGCCCCCAGCTGCGGCACATCTGGTCCCTAAAAACAATAAACATAACACACATAATTATAAATCCTTCACATGCATCGTTCTGATCAGCTGGGGAATCATTTGGAGGTTTTTTAAAAATAAAAGAGTCGAGAGCAAAGGAGACAAATGAAACAAAAATGAAAATAATCAGATTTTTTATTAAAAATTAGATTTTTTTTAAGCTGCAGGAAATTTCGAGCTAAATTTCGGCGCTATTTTGAATATTTTGTCTCTCATGGTGCGTTTAGCAGCACATCGAGTGTCTAATGTGTGTTTTATTCCATCATGTGGAGCTTCAGTGGAGAATCAGTCAACTGACGCCACCTAGCGGCCACAGACGGAACATGCGCAGTGAGTGTTGATGTCATTCTTTGTTTTTGTTATTCAATTATATATATATATATATATATATATATATATATATATATATATACATATATATATGTGATGCCCAGAACTCTCTAAAGCAGCTGAATGTGCGTTTTTCTGCATTTTTCCTGCAAACTAAACAGATAAAATCTTTTTTTTTTTTTTACAGTATTTTGTCATTTTAAAGAGAAGAAAAGCTGTGACCTGCTGTGATGAACTTCATTTTTTGGATCGGACAAAGCTCAAAAAAAGGTCAAAAACGTCAGCAAAAACCAGGTCGGGAGAGACTGGACGTGGAAGAAAGCTGAAAAAGAGAAGGTGGCAGCAGGAAACATCAACTACTGGAGTCCTCCATGGCACTGAGTTTAGTGAGTAAGGTAAGAGCAGAAAGGGAGCTGCTACTCTGACGTGGTTCTTCCACCCACAGAGGACCTCTTTCTGCTGTCGCTGCTACACATACTGCCCTAGTGGAGGTTTGAGGTGGAATATTACTTTTAACCAGCCCCTCTGGTCTCTTTGAGGATTTTGGATAGAATACTCGGTTAAACCAACATTTTAGGTGCATGTCCAGGGATTTAAGGTGGAATGTTCCTTTAAGGTGGATGTGTGAGGACCTTGTAGGTGGAATACTTCCTGAATCCAACCTTTTAGGTCAACATTCAAAGATTTAAGGTGGAACATTCCTTTAAACCAACTTAAATTTCATGTTTTGATCATTATCAAGTGAGAAACCTCAATCCAGACTCCTCATAAAGACGTTTGAGATTCATGCTGCTGTTATTTGTTTATTCCAGACTAAATGACAGAAATCCACAACTGAAATTTTATTTCAGGACTCGGCTATTAAATGTCCAAACAATCCATGTGACTCTAAAAACTCAACAGCTTCACAAACTCTAAGATTAAACTCTCCACAAGGATCCAGAAGAAGTTGGACTTCTACATGAGAGCTTTAATTATTCTTCATCTACTTCCTGAAAAGTTTGCCCAATAAAAAAGACAAAAACTAAGATTTTCAGCTGAACTGAAGACAGACTTTGTGATTTTTCTGCTCACATGTTGTGTTATTGTAAACTTACTCTTTCAACCCCCTGGAAACCAGCGTTTGTCCTGTTTTTGTGTCGATCCTCGACCCTAGACAGCCGGTTGTAATATTTTTTGAGCAACACACCATACTATGATGTTTTTACAGTGAAGGTTCTACTATGGAACCAGTTTGATATGTTCAGGCGTTCTTTGTGTGAAAACTCAGAGATTTCAGGGATCAGAAGGTGGTTTTCAACTTTCTTTGTTAACTTTCTGCTTCAACGTTAAACTAAATGTCCTTCACAAAGCCAGCCCTCTGGACTTCCAGTAAGCTGTGTTCCTATTGGCTGTCCAGGTGGCTGCTTGGTGTTATCAGGAACACCTGAGCAGCTCAGTGTCTTCCTGCTTTATGTCTGCAGTCAAACATTTCCTCTGCTTCTCTTCACTGAACTGGGTTTGGTTCTGTTGCTTTAGTTTGTTCTTTAGACGATGGCTTGCAGCTTCCAGCAGTAAAATCCTCTTTAAAGGGGGCGGCATGGCTCAGTGGGTAGAGTGGCCATCTTGTAACTAGAAGGTTGCCGGTTCAATCCTCGGCCTGTCGAGCTCATGTTGAGGTGTCCCTGAGCAAGACACCGAACCCCTAATTACTCCTGGTGGGTTGTGGTTAGTGCCTTGCATGGCAGCTTCTGCCATCAGTGTGTGAATGTGATGTATCATGTAAAGTGCTTTGGATAAAAGTGCTATATAAATGCAACCATTTAATGTGTTTCTTGGTGTGTTTTAGGGCTTTGTGCTGGATAAATGTGGTTCTTTAGCCACAGTTAGCACATGGTGCTAATGTGTGCAGTGATTAGTGGATTTGGTGCAGCTGAGTTGTGTCTTTATCTTGGCTGTAGTGAGTCTTTAGAGGTTTTTGGTTGTTTGTGAACCAACGTTTGCTGTCCAGAAGGTAAGAGTTCCTGTCCTGATTCTCTGTTTAAAGAGCTTCTCTGGTACCTTCAGCCTTATCCCAGTTAACCTTGTCATGCTTTGTCTGTTGCGGGTTTGGTTTTTTTTTTCAGGTTCCTTGTCAGATTGAATTTCCCACTCTCCGAGGTTTCATTTGTTAAACGAACCTTTGTTTTCATTTTACCCTCTGCCATCCCTACCCCGTTCCCAAATGACTTTTCTTTTTTTCCGTTTCTTAAGAATACAGGCGGCGCGCTGCACAGCGAAGCAGCCTGAGCTGCCATCGGCAGGGCGGCTCATACATATTTCGTTGTATATGAAAGTGTGCAATGACAATAAAGCTCTCTGACGCTCTCTCTCTGACTTTGACTTGTCCAAAATTTCACTAAAATGTCATAGTTTAGTGTGTCGTCCAAAATGTGACAAAAACGTCATAGTTTAGTATGTCGTCCAAAAAATGGACAAAAAACGTCATAGTTTAGTATGTCGTCCAAAATGTGACAAAAACATCATAGTTTAGTATGTCGTCCAAAAAATGGACAAAAAACGTCATAGTTACCTCTGCCAAGGAGGTTATGTGACACTCGGCGTTTGTGTGTCTGTCTGTCTGTTAGCAAGTCTGTGGTCCAAAATATGACAAAAACATCATAGGTTAGTATGTCGTCCAACAAATTGGAACAAGGTGTCCAGATAGCTCAACTGGTTAAGAAGGTGATTTGTAAACAGAACTGTGCCAGAGACACAGGTTCCACTCCAGCTCATGATCCTTTACTGCATGGGTTTCCTGTTTTCCTCTCTATCCTTGGCGGAGGTCTGCACTCTCTGAGTGCTTTTCTCGTTTACTATGTGGTCTGAAATGTGAGAAAAACATCATAGTTTAGTATGTCGTTCAAAATATGACCAAAAACGTCTTAGTTTAGAATGTCTTCCAAAATGTGACAAAAACATCATAGTTTAGTACGTCGTCCAAAATGTCATAAAAACGTCATAGTTTAGTATGTCGTTCAAAATATGACAAAAACGTCATAGTTTAGTATGTCGTCGAAAATGTCATAAAAACGTCATAGTTGAGTATGTCGTCCAAAATATGACAAAAACGTCATAGTTTAGTATGTCGTCCAAAATGTGACAAAAAACATCATAGTTTAGTATGTCGTCCAAAATATGGAAAAAACGTCATAGTTTAGTATGTCGTCCAAAATGTGACAAAAACATCATAGTTTAGTATGTCGTCCAAAATATGGAAAAAACGTCATAGTTTAGTATGTCGTCCAAAATGTGACAAAAAACATCATAGTTGAGTATGTCGTCCAAAATATGGAAAAAACGTCATAGTTTAGTATGTCATCCAAAATGTCATAAAAACGTCATAATTTAGTATGTCGTCCAACAAATTGGAGCAAGGTGTCCAGATAGCTCAACTGGTTAAGAAGGTGATTTGTAAACAGAACTGTGCCAGAGACACAGGTTCCACTCCAGCTCATGATCCTTTACTGCATGGGTTTCCTGTTTTCCTCTCTATCCTTGGTGGAGGTCTGCACTCTCTGAGTGCTTTTCTCGTTTACTATGTGGTCTGAAATGTGAGAAAAACATCATAGTTGAGTATGTCGTCCAAAATGTGACAAAAAACATCATAGTTTAGTATGTCGTCCAAAATGTGACAAAAAACATCATAGTTTAGTATGTCGTCCAAAATATGGAAAAAACGCCATAGTTTAGTATGTCTTCGAAAATGTCATAAAAACATCATAGTTTAGTATGTCGTCCAAAATATGGAAAAAACGTCATAGTTTAGTATGTCGTCCAAAATGTCATAAAAATGTCATAGCTTAGTATGTCGTTCAAAATATGACAAAAACGTCATAGTTTAATATGTCGTCCAAAATGTCATAAAAACGTCATATGTTGTCCAAAAAATGACAAAAACGTCATCGTTTAATATGTCGTCCAAAATGTCATAAAAACGTCATATGTTGTCCAAAAAATGACAAAAACGTCATAGTTTAATATGTCGTCCAAAATGTCATAAAAACGTCATAGTTTAGTATGTCGTTCAAAATATGACAAAAACGTCATAGTTTAGTATGTCGTCCAAAATATGACAAAAACCTCACAGTTTAGTATGTCGTCCAAAATGTGACAAAAAACATCATAGTTGAGTATGTCGTCCAAAATATGGAAAAACGTCATAGTTTAGTATGTCATCCAAAATGTCATAAAAACGTCATAATTTAGTATGTCGTCCAACAAATTGGAGCAAGGTGTCCAGATAGCTCAACTGCTTAAGAAGGTGATTTGTAAACAGAACTGTGCCAGAGACACAGGTTCCACTCCAGCTCATGATCCTTTACTGCATGGGTTTCCTGTTTTCCTCTCTATCCTTGGTGGAGGTCTGCACTCTCTGAGTGCTTTTCTCGTTTACTATGTGGTCTGAAATGTGAGAAAAACATCATAGTTGAGTATGTCATCCAAAATGTGACAAAAAACATCATAGTTTAGTATGTCGTCCAAAATGTGACAAAAAACATCATAGTTTAGTATGTCGTCCAAAATATGGAAAAAACGCCATAGTTTAGTATGTCTTCGAAAATGTCATAAAAACATCATAGTTTAGTATGTCGTCCAAAATATGGAAAAAACGTCATAGTTTAGTATGTCGTCCAAAATGTCATGAAAACGTCATAGCTTAGTATGTCGTTCAAAATATTACAAAAACATCATAGTTTAATATGTCGTCCAAAATGTCATAAAAACGTCATATGTTGTCCAAAAAATGACAAAAACGTCATAGTTTAATATGTCGTCCAAAATGTCATAAAACGTCATAGTTTAGTATGTCGTTCAAAATATGACAAAAACGTCATAGTTTAGTATGTCTTCCAAAATGTGACATAAACGTGTTAGTTTAGTATGTCGTCCAAAATGTCACTAAAAAGTCATAGTTTAGTATGTCGTCCAAAATATGGAAAAAACATCATAGTTTAGTATGTCGTCCAAAATGTGACAAAAACGTCATAGTTTAGTATGTCGTCCAAAATATGGAAAAAACATTATAGTTTAGTATGTCGTCCAAAATGTCACTAAAAAGTCATAGTTTAGTATGTCGTCGAAAAAGTCATAAAAATGTCATAGTTGAGTATGTCGTCCAAAATATGGAAAAAACGTCATAAGTTAATATGTCGTCCAAAATGTGACAAAAAACATCATAGTTGAGTATGTCGTCGAAAATGCCATAAAAACCTCATAGTTTAGTATGTCGTCCAAAATGTCATAAAAACCTCAAAGCTTAGTATGTCATCCAAAATGTCATAAAAACGTCATAGCTTAGTATGTCATCCAAAATGTCATAAAAACGTCATAGCTTAGTATGTCATCCAAAATGTCATAAAAACGTCATAGCTTAGTATGTCATCCAAAATGTCATAAAAACGTCATAGCTTAGTATGTCATCCAAAATGTCATAAAAACCTCATAGCTTAGTATGTCATCCAAAATGTCATAAAAACCTCATAGCTTCGTATGTCGTCCAAAATGTCATAAAAACGTCATAGCTTAGTATGTCATCCAAAATGTCATAAAAACGTCATAGCTTAGTATGTCATCCAAAATGTCATAAAAACGTCATAGCTTAGTATGTCATCCAAAATGTCATAAAAACGTCATAGTTTAGTATGTCGTCCAAAATGTCATAAAAACCTCATAGCTTAGTATGTCATCCAAAATGTCATAAAAACGTCATAGTTTAGTATGTCGTCCAAAATGTCATAAAAACGTCATAGTTTAGTATGTCGTCCAAAATGTCATAAAAACGTCATAGCTTAGTATGTCGTCCAAAATGTCATAAAAACGTCATAGTTTAGTATGTCGTCCAAAATGTCATAAAAACGTCATAGTTTAGTATGTCGTCCAAAATGTCATAAAAACCTCATAGTTTAGTATGTCGTCCAAAATGTCATAAAAACCTCATAGCTTAGTATGTCGTCCAAAAAATGACAAAAACGTCATAGGTTAATATGTCGTCCAAAATGTGACAAAAACATCATCGTTTAGTATGTCGTCGAAAATGTCATAAAAATGTCATAGTTGAGTATGTCGTCCAAAATATGGAAAAAACGTCATAGTTTAGTATGTCGTCCAAAATGTCATAAAAACATCATAGCTTAGTATGTCATCCAAAATCTCATAAAAACGTCATAGCTTAGTATGTCGTTCAAAATATGACAAAAACGTCATAGTTTAATATGTCGTCCAAAATGTCATAAAAACGTCATATGTTGTCCAAAAAATGACAAAAACGTCATAGTTTAGTATGTCTTCCAAAATGTGACATAAACGTCTTAGTTCAGTATGTCGTCCAAAATGTCACTAAAAAGTCATAGTTTAGTATGTCGTCCAAAATATGACAAAAACGTCATAGTTTACTATGTCGTCCAAAATATGGAAAAAACATTATAGTTTAGTATGTCGTCCAAAATATGACAAAAACGTCATAGTTTACTATGTCGTCCAAAATATGGAAAAAACATTATAGTTTAGTATGTCGTCCAAAATGTCACTAAAAAGTCATAGTTTAGTATGTCGTCGAAAAAGTCATAAAAATGTCATAGTTGAGTATGTCGTCCAAAATATGGAAAAAACGTCATAGGTTAATATGTCGTCCAAAATGTGACAAAAAACATCATAGTTGAGTATGTCGTCGAAAATGTCATAAAAATGTCATAGTTGAGTATGTCGTCCAAAATATGGGAAAAATGTCATAGTTTAGTATGTCGTCCAAAATGTCATAAAAACGTCATAGTTTAGTATGTCATCCAAAATGTCATAAAAACGTCATAGCTTAGTATGTCGTCCAAAATGTCATAAAAACCTCATAGTTTAGTATGTCATCCAAAATGTCATAAAAACCTCATAGTTTAGTATGTCATCCAAAATGTCATAAAAACGTCATAGCTTAGTATGTCATCCAAAATGTCATAAAAACGTCATAGCTTAGTATGTCGTCCAAAATGTCATAAAAACCTCATAGTTTAGTATGTCGTCCAAAATGTCATAAAAACCTCATAGTTTAGTATGTCGTCCAAAATGTCATAAAAACGTCATAGCTTAGTATGTCGTCCAAAATATGGAAAAAACGTCATAGCTTAGTATGTCGTCCAAAAAATGACAAAAACGTCATAGGCTAATATGTCGTCCAAAATGTGACAAAAAACATCATAGTTTAGTATGTCGTCCAAAATATGACAAAAACATCATCGTTTAGTATGTCGTCCAAAAAATGACAAAAACATCATAGTTGAGTATGTCGTCCAAAATATGACAAAAACATCATCGTTTAGTATGTCGTCGAAAATGTCATAAAAATGTCATAGTTGAGTATGTCGTCCAAAATATGGAAAAAACGTCATAGTTTAGTATGTCGTCCAAAATGTCATGAAAACGTCATAGTTTAGTATGCCGTTCAAACTACGATAAAAATGTCGTAGTTTATTATGTCATCCAAAATATGACAAAAACGTCATAGTTTAGTATGTCGTCCAAAATGTCATAAAAACGTCATAGTTTAGTATGCCGTTCAAACTACGATAAAAATGTCGTAGTTTATTATGTCATCCAAAATATGACAAAAACGTCATAGTTTAGTATGTCGTCCACAATATCAGTAACATGTCAGAGTTTTGTTTTGGTCTGTGCACAGGTTTAGGTGCGAGGAAGAGATTACAGACACAGATCAAGTTTTAGAATGCTTTATTTACAACACAAGAAAACAGGAACAATAACAAAGAGAGTTTTCAGCTAAACTCAAGTGTTCATTTGATGAACATCATTTCCTAAAACATCCAGAATTGGAGGTCATATCTTTGGCAGCTGTCAAATTTCTGCTCCTTCAACACGTCATAGACAGTAAATCCAAATCTGTAATTTTATTTTATTTTGTAACTAGAGGGTTGCCGGTTCAATCCTTGGCCCGTCAAGCTCGTGTCGAGGTGTCCCTGAGCAAGACACCAAACCCCTAATTACTCCTGGTGGGTTGTGGTTGGCGCCTTGAATGGCAGCTTCTGCCATCAGTGTGTGAATGGGTGAATGTGATGTATCATGTAAAGTGCTTGGGATAAAAGTGCTATATAAATGCAACCATTTAATATGTTTCTTGGTGTGTTTTAGGGCTTTGTACTGGATAAATGTGGCAATGGTAAATGTGGTTCTTTAGCCACAGTTAGCACATGGTGCTAATGTGTGCAGTGATTAGTGGATTTGGTGCAGCTGAGTTGTGTCTTTATCTTGGCTGTAGTGAGTCTTTAGAGGTTTTTGGTTGTTTGTGAACCAACGTTGGTTGTCCAGAAGGTAAGAGTTCCTGTCCTGATTCTCTGTTTAAAGAGCTTCTCTGGTAGGCTGCAGGAGACTTTAGCGTTTGGGTTGTGCTAGTTTGGTTTTTGTACGGTTTCATTTGGACGACTATCTTGAGGCCCCTCCATGTGGTTTAGTGAGGTTTTCTGGAACAGTTCTACAAAGAAACCTGCAGCAGAAGCGACTTTGTGAGTTTTTAGGAAGTTCTGGAGAGCAGACTTTAGAGCAACACAAACATTTGTCAGCAGTTTGAGCAGGAGAAGGTGAGCTTCAGAGTAGAAATGAGAAGGAAACCTTGTTGACCCGTGTGGTGAGGTCCTGTACCAAGAGTTTGAGCAGGTTGTGAAGAGTCTGTAGTTCTTTGGTCTGAAAGCACCAGAAGAGTCGACTCATTAAAGGAGAAAACAGGGGATATTGTTGATTCTTATGTCGCTTTGCAGTTTCCTTAGACTGAATATCAAGTTTCTATTTTAAATAAATGATTTACCGTGTGAGTCCAAGAAGACTTCAATAAACTCCCTCCATCCCCTGAACACAACATATTTTATTACCATGTTAATCTGTTTTTTAAAATATGTTTGAGTTTTAATCATAGTTTTTTCTCTTTGCTTGTGTAGTTTTGTCATCTGTGTGAAAGGTTCTAAACAAATAAAGTTGAATTGATAAACCAGGCGTAAACTAACCGTGATGTTACCCGTTGGTTTCAACGCCGAGAAAATGAAGCCCGGATTTTGCTACTTCCTGGTCGCCGTTCTGGATTTTTTGGAGCCAGTGACGTAAAAAGCGTCATCAAACAGGCTGGACCGGAGAGCAACTAGGGGCAGGATTGGCTGAGGACTCTTATCCCGCCCACATTTTACCGCAGAGGCTTCTGTTGCTGTCTATCAAGTGTAGCCACGCCCCCTGGCTCCGCCAACTTTAACAGTTTATTTAAAATTCAGTATTGATTTATTTAAGATCAGCCACCTGATCTCTCATTTTGACCATGAAAACTAACGGGAAAAAAATCCTGAGCTGTAGAAAATCAGTCTATCAAATTTTATTATTTCCAAAAATGAATTGGGGTCTATGGAGAAAAGCTTTTTAGAGCCAACCCTAGCGGACGGCATGATATTGCAAGTTTTTGACACTTCCGGGAGGGCTTCAATTCTGGAGCCAGATGCTACGTCCATCTTTATATACAGTCTATGTGATAAACTGAATAAGTGACTAACTCATTATTGTGACAACAGAAGTATTTTTATTGTGATTTAAGGGTTTGTTTCATTTTTAAGGTTGGGGTTAAAATCATGACAGAAAAAGATTAAAGAAATAAATTACATTAAAAAAGCAAATAAATCAAAGGAAAAAACATTTAATACAATAAAACTTTTTAAAAGAAAATTAAACATTAAATACAATTAAATTATAGTAAACAGACAAAATATTTAATTAGATCATTAAACAGAAGATATGAAACACGTAATTATGAAATTAAACATTTTTTCAACAAAAATAGTAAGCATTAAACACGAAATATTTTCGATAATTAAACAGTTAAGAAATACAATTAAACAAGAAGAATATTAAACATTTAATTAAATTATTAAACCTTTAAAAAGACAAAACATTTCATTAAAAGATTAAATGTTTAATTAGAAAATTAAATCTTAAAAACAAAACTTTAAATAGGAATTAAACAGAAAATACAATGAAGCATTTAAATGGTGATAAAACATTTAAAAAGAAAAACCTTAAAGATCATGGCTCAATTTGACTGAGTTTTGGGTTATTATGGAGAAATTTCAAGTCATATGGATTAAGTTTATACAATTGATTGAGCTAAAATCAGACATCTTCTGCAATTAAAACTGTGCTACTACTAGTGTACATTTAACCATCTCAGCTGCAAATACCAAGGCTTTTATTTTGAAATCTGAGCCAGTATGTGCAATGTTAGAGCCAAAAAACAGAGAGAAAGAGTGATTTGACGAAGAAAGAAAGGGGAGAAGCATGAGTGTGTGTGTGTGTGTGTGTGTGTGTGTGTGTGTGTGTGTGTGTGTGTGTGTGTGTGTGTGTGTGTGTGTGTGTGTGTGTGTGTGTGTGCGCGCGCGCTGGGGTCTACAGCGGCTCTCTGGAGGACCCCGTTGCCTGGATTCTGTCCTATCAGCAGGCGACCATCTGCCCTCCTTGCAGCCCTCACGCTCCTACAGGCATCTTCTGCATTATTCATATTCCTGCACAAACACACACAAATGCACACAAACACACACAGACGCACACAGTTGTCTCACCGGTTACACTCCGGTGTCGTTTTTTTTGGGCACGACGCTGTAAAAAAAAGCAGCCAAAGCCGTCAAATATCATTCCTTTCTTCTGGTTCTATTCCTCAGAGCTCCAGCAGCACAAAGAAAAGGCAGCAGCTGATCCTGGTCTGGTGGTCGTCTGGTTTAGGAGGAGGAAGATTCATCTCCAAGTCCTCCGGTGGATCAGCTCTACCTGCAGACGTCCTTCTGGAACGTTCATAAAACATCAGACGAGTCAAAAAGATAGAAATCATTTTGGTTCGAGGTGGAACTGTAGAATCTCTAAACTAACATTTTTTATTTCCTGTATTAAAAATAAAAGCTCGTCCTCCTTTATTTTGGATGAAACCAAATAGCTACATGTGTTCTGACCCCAACCCAAACCCCAACCCTAAATCCAACCTTCACCCCAACCCTCACCCCAACCCAAACCCAAACCCAACCCTTACGGCTGTTCTACTGGATTCAGGTCAACACATAATTGGTTGCTGTTGGATAATTTTGGGGTTAATTTGGGCAAATTTTTAAGTCATTTTGGATCATTTTAAGTCACGTTAGATGAGTCTCAAATCATATTAGACATTTTTGAGTCAATCTGATTGCGTTTTGGGTCATTATGGACGAATTTCAGAGAACTGTGGACAAATTTTCAGTCATTTTGGACCAATTCAAGTAATTCTGAGTACTTTTCAAGTCATATTGCACACTTTAGAGTCATTTGGACATGTTTGAAGTTATTTCGAACAGAGTTCTAGTCATTTGGGAGAAGTTTGAAGTTATTTTGACATTTTGAGTCATTCTGGTTGACTTTTTGGTCGGTATGAACACATTTCAAGTCATTTGGACTAATTTAAGTCTTTTGGACAAAATGTTAAGGTATCTGGACCAAGTTTAACCAACTTTTGGGTCATTTTATTTGAGTTTTGAGTCATTTTAGGAAAAGTTTGAGTTATTTTGAAGAAGTTTTAAGTTATTCAAACAAAGTTTGGACAATTTTAAGTCACACTAGATGAGTTTCAAGTCATTTATAGATACTTTTGGGTCAATTTGATCGAGTTTTGGGTCATGAGGGCCAAATTTCAGGTCATTCTGGGAAAATTTTAAGTTAGTTTGACAATTTTTGAGTCATTTCGGGTGAGTTTCAAGACAGCTTAGACAATTTTCAGTAATTTTGATTGAGCTTTTGGTCATTATGGACTCATTTAGGTCTTTTGGACAGGTTTTAAATGATTTTGGAAAAAGTTTTAAGGTATCTGGATCAATTTTACGCAACTTTTGAGTCATTTTGGCAAATTTGAAATTCTTTTGGACTAATTCAAGTAATTTTGGATATTTTTCAAGCCATTACAGACAATTTTGACTAATTTTGGATATGTTTCAAGTTATTTTAGACAAATTCAAGTCTTTTTCAAAGCATTTTTGGTCAATTATGGACACATTTCACATCATTTGGATGAATTTAGATCATTTTAGACAGGTTTTACATAATTTTGGACAAAGTTTTAAAGTATTTGGACCAATTTATGAAACCTTTGTGTCATTTGATTCAGTTTTGACTGATCTTGGACAACTTTCCACTCATTTTGGACAAATTTCAAGTCATATCAGACAATTTTGAATAATTTTGGACAAACTGATGCCTTTTTTGGCAGGTTTTTATTCATTCTGGACAAAGTTTTAAGATACTGTTAGTCTCTTTTGACATAATTCTTGATCTTGTGTTGGAAAGGTTTTGGGTCTGATGAATTTTAAGTTATTTTGGACACATTGAGTTATTGAGACATACTTTGTTCTCTTTTTCAGTTCCTCTGTTCAGTTCTTTTCCATGTGGAGCCGTGATGCAGACAGAGACAGACCCAGTACATCGGTCCAGAACTGAGAAAGTTCTGCTGTTCTCAGCTCAGTTTAGAACCATGTTCATGCAGTTGGACTCATCACTGCAGTCTTTATAAGAGCAAATAATCTACTGTTAAACTCAGAAATAATGCTGTTACTGAGAGGTGATGCATCATTTGACATTTTAGTGATTTTCCACAGAGGTTTCCTCACTTCTGTTGAACATTTCAACACTAAACAAAGCAGACAATAACAGAAGAACAAACAGAGGAAAATATCACAGCTATATTTAATGAAATATTACCGGTAATCCATTGTCATACAGCCTTTTATCTCTAGTTACGATACATTCAGAAGAATCTTTTTTAAACCGCACACAGCGTCTTTTATTTTAATTAATTTATTAACGGCTCTCTTATTTACAGTTCGATGAGTTTTCAGCAAACACGACACCAAGAGACGATGGTTTCTACGGTCTACAAGCTGAAATCATGACGGGAAGGTGGAGACCAGAACCAAAACCTCCGACCTTCAGATGCTGAGGAACACTGAGACAGATGGCGGACGCCGATCAGAAAAAAAAGGACTTTTGCAGTTTTTCTCCGTCCTGCAACATGTGAACTTTAAAGAGAGAAGAGACTCCGACCGTCATCTGATCGGGTCAGTTTGGTATTTTAGCTTCAACCGAACATGAAGCACTGCGGAGGAACATTTCCTTCCTCTTTGAGAAGAAGGCAGAGTTTGCAGCAAAAAACACGACGATGACGGTATGAGTTTCCAACATTTACCCCAAAACGTGGATGCACATGCAGTTACAGGGATGAAAGCACGCACAAGCAGCAGAGAATCTACAGCATTGCACCAATACACAGATCAATAAACCAGTTCAGCCGTAGAGAACAGAATGTAAACGTGAGGAAAAGTGCAAAAAAATTGAACGATATTTCCAGAATTCAAGCACATTGACCATCAAAATCAATCAATAAATAAATACATGTAAAAACAGAAGTCATCTGCTGGCACTGGTTCAAAGTAAACAGTTTCCATAAGGCTAAATCTGACTGTCGATGAGAGAAGGCAGAGAGCATGCAGGCGAGGGAGGTTAAGACACCAAACGTTCAGCTAGTTTCCACTTTAAAGGCTCCGTTGAGGCTTTTTTCTTCCAGTCCAGTATCAAAATGATAATAATGTGTTCAGTAGGAGCCAAACTGACCAAAAATTCTTAACTTGTCTTAAATTCATTAGCAAAGCCATCATCAAAGGCATCATCTTGTCTTTTTTCTGCTACATGCTAATGCTACAGGTTTAGGTTCCACATATGTGCAGTGTCTTCACAAACAAAGCCAGACTGACGCATTTCTCAGACAAACGTTGACATTTGAAAGTATAAAATGTCCCAAAAACACCTTAGAGGAACATTTTTGATTTGCTAACTTGATTGAAGGGACATTGAAGGGCAAGAAAATAGCTGCCAGAGCTAGCGATAGGTTTAGGGGACGACCCAACGCCCCATAGGGTTAGGGTTGGGGTTAGGGCTAGGGTTGGGGTTAAGGGTTAGGGTTGGGGTCAAGGTTGGGGTTAGGGTTGGGGTTAAGGGTTAGGGTTGGGGTTAGGGTTGGGGTTAGCATGAAGTGTTGGCAAAGTGGAGACAGTTTAGAAGTAATCTCCAACATATTTTTTGCATTTTTCTATGAAAGTTTCTTGTAACTTATGGGCTGATATCCAATATATACGCAGAACTATTAGTTAGTTAAGGCCTTGTCACATCAGTGTTTAAATGGTAAAATTTAACTTAAATCCATTAGAATTGATTAGAATTTGTTGGTTAGTTTGGAGAGCTTTAGTTTAACTTTTTTTTTTAAGAGCCCACATTCTGCAAATTTACAGGTTCATAATTGTGTTTTTCGAGTCACTTCAGACCATTTTAAGTCATGCAGGATGATTTTCAAGTCATTTTAGATAATTTTGAGACAATTCGATGGATTGTAGTCATTTGGATAAATTTGGGTCATTTTAGACTGATTTTAGGTCATTTTGGATCAATTTTATGAACATTTTGGGTCATTGAAGTCAGTTTTGACTTATCATAGACAACTTTCCAGTCATTTTAGACTTTTTCAAGTAATTCTGGGTACTTTTCAAGTCATATCAGACAATTTAGACTACTTTTGGACGTGTTTTAGGTTATTTTGGACAGGTAACTCGTCATTTAAGGGTGTTTCAAGTTGTTCTGGACAATTCTAGGTCATGTTGGACAGATTTTAAATAATTTTGGAAAAAGTTTTAAGGTACCTAGACCATTTTGGACAATTTAAGCCATGTGGTATGACTTTCATGTCATTTCAGACAATTTTGAGTCAATTTAATCACATTTTTGGTCATTATAGACAAATTTCAAGCCATTTGGATAAATTTAGATAACTTTGGTGTGGTTTCACGGTTTAACGAACCATCTAAGCATAAAACACTCTGCATGAGGCTTCTGAATATTTTAAACTGCACTGTAGCGTTTACTTTTTGTTTTATCTTATGTTTTTTTCTCTATTTACCTTTTGTAATTGTTTAAATGTCTTTTTTATGTTGCTTTATTTCCCTGTTACACATAGACTTTATGCATTTTGTGTTTGATGTACACTATTGTGAACTGCCTAGTTATTAAAATGTACTTGATAAATAAAATTTTGATGAATCTATTATTTATTATCAACAGGAGGGACAAACTACATGTGTTTTCCCTATTTTGAACTGGTCGGACCGAATGACTCCAAACTAGGTGAAAGTTTCTGCATTTTGTTCCATAAATCAAAGTATAAACACTGCAAACAACTAAAAAATAGCAGCTAACTTGTCAGCATTTTGCTCCTCTTTCTGGAATCATATAAATCTGAGTCAGTTCTTATCATTTAGTATAAAATAACCAGGTTAAAATGGTTTAATCTACTGCTAATATCAGCTTTTTAGCTAACCAGACAAGCATGTAGTCAATCTATAGCTAACATGCAGATTTGTGTTTCTCCGTTTTTAGTCCCATAGCTTTAGTTTTGTCATTTTGTCACCAAGCTTTTGTGTAGAAACATGAGTGATCAGGCCGTTAAATAAATAATGCTTCCGTTAAAATGATCAGTCTGACTCTGTAATATGATTTAACTGCACCACAAATGAGAAGCAGCATCGATAAAACCACTGTTTCCACTCGAACGCTGAAACCTCCGTCGGTATTTACGTAGGCCAAGCCTCATTTAAACACAGAATCACATAAATATTCTACTCCTTAGCAGCCTGAACACACAGAACGTTGTCGGTTCGTGCATTTGCTGAGCGACAAACACACAAAGAACCTGTGTCCTTCCGTCATCACCTGCTGCAGCGTGGCGTTAAATCAAAACCAAACAGAGTGGACCTGCTCTCTTATTGCTTTCACTAAAAAAAACCCTAAAATCCTTTGCTAAACATCCATCGGCTACATCTTCCTGTTTGTCCAGAGGCACCGACAAACAAACAGGCCAGCTAAGAAACGACTTTCTCTAAAGAGTAAAGGGACTTTTTTTTTTTTTTTTTTTTAAACGGGCACGTACCAGCCATGCACTAAATATCTGTAAACTCTACGCGAGTGTTCGACTCGTTCTCAACGCTCCAATTAACGCTATTTGACCTCAAGCTACGAACACAGGAGCCTCGTTACTCTAAGATGTGGGGAGTTTTTTTTAAATTTTTGGCAAAATAGTTGTCTCAATAAGACAAAAAGATAGTTTTAAAAGTGCTAATATCTAAATTTTACGACCTAAATATGGGCAGCAGGCATTACTGTAACGTCCAGTCGTGTAAACGGATGTTGGCGGATCATGGAGACGAACACACGACAGACTGAGTCCAACACCTACAGTATTTACACTGTATGACACAGGAGATATACTTCCATTCTATCTATACTATTTATACTCGGATATTTTTATGTAATCAAATATTCTATCTACTAAATCTGACAAATCAGATCGTATATTTACACCGAGCCGCATTCATGGGTCGCATGAATCTTGCCAGGCCTTGAAACACACACTGGTGATGCGAGTCGCTACGACGGACGACGGGGGGCGTGCACAAACGTGGTGGCTGTGGCTACAGGTAGCGGGCACGGCAACAGGTAGAAGGTTGTGACTGCAGATGACGACATGGAGGAGTTCCTCAGCCACGGCGTCATGTACTCCTGGAGTATTTCCTGCAACTTTCTCGACTTTCCTCCACCGCAGTTTTGGGGTTTAACCCTCTGAAACGCCAGAAACCGGTTGGTTCCTGCTTCAAGAAGTAGGGGGCGCCATGTGCAGCAGGACGCCTCGCTCTCTGGTGGTGTGTTTACCGACTATTAAGTGTGAGTGTGTCGTCAACACTTGAGCTGGTCTGTGTCAGAGCACTCTGTGTCCATGTCCGAGTCGTACAGCGAGTGGCCCGTCGGGTCGCTGTCGGGCGACGGCGGGTCTCGGGGCGTTTGGGAAGTGTGCGAGTGGGTGTCGTCATGGAAGGTGTCGGTCCGGGAGTACAGGCCCAGGTCGGGGAGTTTGGACGCAGAGTTGACGCTCTCCGTGGTGTCAGTGTAGCGGAAGTCCTCCAGGTCCACGAACCACTCCGGCCAGAACCGCCGGCGGATGCGCTCGCAGTACATGGCCAGGTTGATGAGCTCACCTGGGAGGGATGGAAACAAGAGTAAAGTCCTATAAAAAGTATTTATTCTGTTTGGTAGTTTCCACTTTAACTGTTTTTTAACATTGAATCACAGCCGGTTTAATTTAGATTTCTATCCCCACCGTGAAGCACGGTGGTGGCAGCATCATGACGTGAAGCACGGTGGAGGCAGCATCATGACGTGAAGCACGGTGGTGGCAGCATCATGACGTGAAGCACGGTGGAGGCAGCATCATGACGTGAAGCACGGTGGAGGCAGCATCATGACGTGAAGCACGGTGGAGGCAGCATCATGACGTGAAGCACGGTGGAGGCAGCATCATGACGTGAAGCACGGTGGAGGCAGCATCATGACGTGAAGCACGGTGGAGGCAGCATCATGACGTGAAGCACGGTGGTGGCAGCTTCATGACGTGAAGCACGGTGGTGGCAGCTTCATGACGTGAAGCACGGTGGTGGCAGCTTCATGATGTGAAGCACGGTGGTGGCAGCTTCATGATGTGAAGCACGGTGGTGGCAGCTTCATGATGTGAAGCACGGTGGTGGCAGCTTCATGATGTGAAGCACAGTGGTGGCAGCTTCATGATGTGAAGCACGGTGGTGGCAGCATCATGATGTGAAGCACGGTGGAGGCAGCATCATGTGAAGCACGGTGGTGGCAGCATCATGACGTGAAGCACGGTGGTGGCAGCTTCATGATGTGAAGCACGGTGGAGGCAGCATCATGTGAAGCACGGTGGTGGCAGCTTCATGATGTGAAGCACGGTGGTGGCAGCATCATGATGTGAAGCACGGTGGAGGCAGCATCATGTGAAGCACGGTGGTGGCAGCTTCATGATGTGAAGCACGGTGGTGGCAGCATCATGATGTGAAGCACGGTGGTGGCAGCATCATGATGTGAAGCACGGTGGAGGCAGCATCATGTGAAGCACGGTGGTGGCAGCATCATGATGCAGGGAATCGTATTAATGATCAATTTAATTTGTGATTTTGGACAAGAATTTCCAAAAGATACAACTTTTTCATGTCAAAGTGAAGATTTTTACAGATTCCTACAAAGCAATGTTCATTTAACTGAAAATAAAGCATGGCAGTGGTATCATGATGTGAGGCACGGTGGCAGCAGTATCATACGGGGCGTCATGGTCAATTTAATTTGTCTATTTTGTTGTAGATTGTCTCTAGATAACCATTAAAGAGACATAAGTACTGAAAAGGACAGAGAAAGTTCAGTTTCTCTGTGATTTAAGATGTTCCGGGATTTTCTTGGCAAAGAATCAGAATCAGTTTTATTGCCACAAAGGTTTTCACATAAACAGTAAAACACAGAACTGAAGGATAAAAGATGAAACAAGTCATATATAAAGCAAATATTAAAATCTAAGGTATTTTAAAGGAAAACATGTACAGTGTGCAGAACAATGCAAAATATTCACCTGAAAGTGTGCAAAACCACACTATAATGATAATAATAGTTCTATTTATAAAGGCAGTGTACTTATCAGACCGCGTACAGTAAAAGTAATCAGTATGCGTTACGTTATTTAGGAGAGATTTCTGCATTTTCCTGTAACTTCAGACCATGTGACAAACAGAAACATCTGTAATGCTTCAGTGAATTAAACTCTAATGAACAAAACTGATCAGATATGCAAATATTTTACTTTCAGGACATTTTTGGAGCCTTTGTTTTTCTTCTGGCGCTGGTAAAACCACTGATGCTGAAGCTGCAGATGGTGTTTGAGGTGGACTGACCTTTGATGAGCTGCTCTGGTCGGGATCCCGGCAGCGTCCACATGGCCGGAGCCAGATGACTGAACACTGCAGCGTCCACCGTGGAAAGCTTCGAGCCCATCAGGTATTTTTTATCACCTTCAGCAGCAAACACAAGAAACAGAAACGCCAAATAAAAACACAGGAAATGTCCTGCAGGACCCAGTTTGACCACTAGAGGTCAGTGTTCTGTTATTCTCCCGTTTGTATGATGGTTCTGGTGAAGGTGTGCATTAAAAAAAACTAAATTAATTAAATAGATTCATTATAAAAATAACAAGTTGTGTCCACAGATGACTCCAATGAAGCCAAATCTTCTTAATTTAAAATGTTAACATCGTAACCCATGTTGTTCTCTTGAAAAAATAACCTTTGTAACAATCAATAAATCAAATTATGTCTGAATGGGACCTTTCATTAAGTTCAGTGTAGTTCAAAGAGTTCCATAAATGACTGAAAGCCAACAAAATAAAGAAATAGAGTTAAAAAAAAAAGACTATAAAGAGCAAAAAAAGAAAAACATGAAAATAATAAAAATGAGATTAAAACAGATTTTTAAAAAGTATAAACCTACTATAAAATGATTTTTAAAAATTGATCAAAAGATTAAAAATAAAAAAGGAAACGAGAATTACAAAAACTAGATTATAAAGATAAATAAAATTATTCTAAATAAAATAAAAAACACAACACAAAAATACAACATAAGAAAAATTTAATTTAAAAAGATGAGTAAAATAACAACTATGACACATATAAGAATAAAACAATAGATTAATAAAATAACTAAAAATATCAGAATAAAACACTAAAAAACACAAAAAAGGATTAAAAAGACAAAACATAAAAAATAAGAAGAGAACAATTAAAAAAAATCAAAGAGTTTAAAAAAGACAAAATATGAAAACTAAATTTAAAAATTGTATTAAAACATTAAAAAGAGAAAACATGAAAATCGGTGTATTGAATTAGACTGGAAAAAAACAAAAATGACAATAAAACAAGAAAAATAAATTAAAACTGTGGAAAATAACCAGAAAAGATCAAAATATTACAGTGTTTTACTACAAAATAAAACAATGAAAACTATAGTTTAAAAAATCATTAAAAAAACAAAACATGAAAATAAAATAATAAAACAAAAACATAATTAAATAAAAATAGAATAAGATAGCAAAAATTAAAGAAAAAGTGTAACAAAAAACATAAAAACCACAAAATATTGTAAAAACTTTTAAATTATTCTTATTATTAATATTTTTATTAATAATAATAACTAGTTCTCACCCAGCAGCGTGGCCAGCGTTCTCATGTCTTTCTGTATTAATATTATAATTATTAATAATAATAATAACTAATCCTCACCCAGCAGCGTGGCTAGCGTTCTCATGTCTTTCTATATTATTATTATAATTATTATTAATAATAGTAATCCTCACCCAGCAGCGTGGCCAGCGTTCTCATGTCTTTCTCCATCAGGGCGTAAACCTCTTCCTTAGAAAACCGTCCAATCCCGTGTCCGTACATTTCCCGCTTCACGATCCCGCCGGTCAGGTGACTCAGGATCCACCTGAGCAGGTCGCTCAGCGGTCCGCTCACCGACAGCATCTTCTGGGTTTCCTCCAGGTTGTCCACCCACTGGCAGTACGCCACCGTCCTTGAACGCACCACCAGGGATTTACAGAAAGAAAGAAACAGTAACGACGATCAACCACTGAGAAGGAAGCTGCGACGATTAACGATTATTCACCAACGAGCTTGATCATTTTTTCTGCAAAAAAGTCTAAACACCCTGATTTTTTACTTTCTGTCCATTTCTCTGACACTAAGCTGAATATTTCTGGGAAATATTCAGTTTAGTGTCTACCTAAATATGGGCAGTGCTGTCTAGAAATAGACACTGTCTATTTCTAGACAGTTGTGCTGATAAATGGTAGAATTTCCCTGATTTTTGAGTTGTGCTGCATTTGTTTTGTAGAAACACTGTGTGCACTTCAACAGGATCTTTTTTTTTTAATTAAATGTGGTACAAACAATTTATTTTGGGCATTTTGTAATAAAATAGAGTTTAAAAAAATCACCATTTTAAGCTTAGATGTGGACAATTTTCCAAATATGATGCATTCAAAGACCATCTGAAAGTCAGAAATCTGACTGTTCATTCTATTTTTGCAGATCTTAGCTGAGAACTGTTGTCATTTTGGTGATTTTTTTTGACTAAGTTAAACATTTCAAACCTGTTGACACGTTTTGAGGTTGCGGGGCTTAGATAAAGCTTTAATATGTGACAGAGCTGTCGTTAGAAGTGGAGGGAGTTGACGTTTATTCAGAAAATAAAGCAGATATGGTGCAAATTGACTGATAAAACACATCTTTAGGCTAAATGCTGCAGCAGACATCTGTCTATTGGATTCTAACACCTCCTTCATGCTCTCCTTCTCTAAATAAGTCACCTCCTCCAGCATAAACATCTCAAAGCAGCGCTCCTCACCAGTAGAAGTGCTCCTCCACCATCTTGGTGACGGCTCTGGACACGGCCTTCTCCTGCGGCGTCAGGCTCCTGTTGAGGCTCACGCCCAGACGCTCCTCCAGGAAGTCGATGATGAACTCGGAGCCGAACACCTGCTCCTGGTTGTACTCGATCCACGGCATCTTCCCCTGAGGCGACAGCTTCCCGTCGAAGTAGTTCTGGAGGAGGAGGAAGAGGAGGAAGAGGAGGTGAAAGCAGCAGCAGCTACAGGAGCTGATAAAGCACCAGAGGAAGCGTCATCGTACCTGGTAGGGCAGGTCCACCATGCGGAGGTAGGTCTCCATCTTAAGGCAGAACGGGGACAACGACGGAGCTCCGGATTTCGGTCTGGAGAACTGGTGGAGGATGATGGCGTCTTTAGAGTCCAGCTCTTCCTCCTTCCTGTGGAGCAAACAGAGTCCAAAAAAAGAGAAATTCTGGGAAAATATACAACATTAAACATTT
Source organism: Acanthochromis polyacanthus (assembly GCF_021347895.1). NCBI lineage: Eukaryota > Metazoa > Chordata > Actinopteri > Pomacentridae > Acanthochromis > Acanthochromis polyacanthus. The sequence continues at coordinate 35,652,072 of NC_067128.1, read as the reverse complement.
CATTTTAGGTTTATGGTTCAGGTTGAGTGTCTAGTTTCCCTCTGAATCACCTGCAGTGTGCAAAAATCTGTAAAATGCAAAAAACACAATGCCAGAATTGAAATTACAGCCATCTTCCTCCTTCAAAATAAAAGTCAACAAGCATTTGTGGCTAAACGGGATTCAAAGGCGACTTCCCTTCAAATGAAACATCCCCACTGTTCCTCCACATCCTGCTGTTAAAGAAGACTTTGTTGCTCTTCACTGTCTTTTAATCAGTGAAATGCCTGTGATTTTCTAGATAAAAAGACACAATATGAGACTGAAACCCTTACAAATATTGAATTTTTGATTAAAAAATAGAATAAAAATACAATTAAATAATTAAAAAAAATTGGCTGAAACGATTCAAATAAGGAAACATGAAAATGTGAGAATAAAACAATAAAAAATGGAAAAAAAATAAGTAATAAAAAATAAAGTAAAATAATAAAATCTTAATTTAAAATTTATATTAAAAAGAGATAAACATAGAATAAATGTAACTACATAAAAACTATAAAATGAACTGGACTTTAATGTTCTTTAGTCTGTCTCATCTGACCAATAAAAAGTCCTGTGACTGGTTAAAATATCCCATCACAGGCTAAAATACGAGAATAAAGTAATAAAAATTAAGATTTTAAAAAGATTTTTAAAAAGAAAACGAGAATAAAATAATGCAAATATTTTAAAAAATATTATAGAGAAAACATGAGAATAAATTAAGAATATAATTTTAAAAGACTATAAAAAGAAAATATGAGAATATGTTAAAAATATCAAAGAGAAACCATGAGAATTAAAATAATAAAAATATTAACTAAAATATGATAATAAAATAGAAACTAGATTTTAAAATAATAAAAATTATTTAAACATTTTGTGGAGAAATCATGAGAATAAAATAATAAAAATATTATTTTTAAAAAGATTATAAAGAGAAAACATGAAAATAAAATAATATTTTTCAAATATAAATAAAACACAAGAATAGAATAATAAAAATATTATTTTAAAATGATTATAAAAAGAAAATATGAGAATAAAAAATCTGACTATCATTGTAAAAAGACTATGAAGAAAACATGAGAATAAAATATTTTAAAATATTATAAAAAGAAAACATGAGAATAAAATGATAAAAGTATTATTTAAGACAGAGACAACAAGAGAATAAAATAATAAAAACATTATTTTAAAAAGATTTGAGGTACTTTTCCCACTATTCTCTGCTGCTTTCTGCACATATTTTCTCACTTCCTCTACTACTTATACGGTTTATTGTTGTTTGAGGAGCTAAAACACCTTAAAAATCACATAAATTATCTTTAAAAGACCCAAAAGGCTCCATCCAAAGCTGACTGCTTCCTGTTTTGCTCTCAGAAGGAGGCCTGACCCGAAAGGACAACAGACTGCTGCCAATCAATAATCAATAATACTGATCAGTCTCATCTATCCGGCTGCAGGAGTAAATAATCTGCTGTTTCTCTGAGTGTTTGCATCAGCAGCTGTCCCCTCCACCTCCTCCATCCTGCAGCTAAACTCCACTAAACTCAGCCTGACGTCCTTGAAGCAAAGTGACCTCCAGAGGTGGAGGGCAGCGGAGACACAACAACAGCCGGGACAAAGCCTCTGTAGCCGGGGAGACTGCTCATCTGCAGCCGCCCGGGTCACCCCTCCACCGGGATGGAGGTCTACGGAGGAGGGGGTTCCGTTACATCACTGCCACCCACTCACGACTCCTTCGCCCCGCCCCGCGTTAAGTAACACCGACACATGCACATCCTCCGGGGCTCCTCCAGCCTCCCTGCCCCGGGGCCTGCCAACTAGCCAGGGGCCTGCTCCGGTACCTGATGGCCAGCAGTTCGTGCAGCAGATAGGCGGCGGCGGCCAGCAGAGCCCCCCCGGTCAGATACAGCGTCTTCCTCCACCAGGAGTCCGAGCCCAGAGCGGACATGATGCCGCCGCAGTCCTGCAGCGGACAGGCGACGATGCAGCCGAACAGGAGCCGCTCATCGGAGCCCGGCAGGCCGGAGGAGGAGCTCTGGTTCTGGCCGAGATCAACCGCACAGGACCGCAACCAGGCGAACCCTACGCGCCAGTACATGCTCTCTGTCTGCGGCCGCTGTCCGCCTCTCTCCGGCTGCTCGGGGCTTCATCAGCGGGGGCTTCATGGGTGCGGGACGCGGCGGGGGCAGCAGCAGGGCGACTGGACCAGGACCGGCCGGCTGGACCCGAGCATCCCGCCCGGAGCTCCGTGTCCCCGCAGCGGGGTGGACATCCTCGGAAGCCCGCTGAGGCTCTGGGCTGGATCAGCAGCTTCTGTCAGAATGAATCAGTGAAGTTAGTGCAGGAAAATAACGGGGCTTCCGCTCTGACCCTTCACAATAAAAGCACAGGTTGCGCAACATTCCTGGAAAAATAACTCAAAACTGCAGACGAAAGGAAAATACAAAGATAAATACAATTGTTTCTCATTGACTCGATGTCCTATTTATAAGTACTATTTTTTAGTAAGTATTAGTAACTAAGTATTTTTGCATTCACATAAAAAAAAAATCAAAGAAACACAAAGAAACATATCCAATTTCTTTTAATCTCTCAAATAGTCCAAATATTTAATAAGCCAGCAACTGAAGATTCCTTATTCAAAATTTGTAATACAAATGCAAAAAGCTAATTCTATGGGAAGAAAACATGGGGGGAAAAATATCTGATGGAGTTTCTAGTAACTTAAAGACCCATGCTGCTGTTTAGAAAAAAAGTTTTTTTTTAAAGAAGGCAAAAGATATAGAAAACAGCAAAATATATTTTTTAAAATGCTAAATTACAAACATTTTTATTAACATATAAAATTTTCAAAAAAACAGAAGAGAGCTATCCAATGTTTTTAATTAAACTCTCAAATATACAAAATATTTAATAAATAGGCCAACAACTGAAAATTCCTCATTCATAATTTGCAATACAAAGAAACATAAGAAAATTACATAATTTCTCTTAAATTTTCAAAAACCCATATGCTTAAACCAGCACCTCAAAAGTTCTGGTTCAATTTAAATTTTAAAACTTTTTATATGAGCCGTTGTGTTGGATCTGCGTCCTATAATCTCTCATAACTATGTAAGAGTAGAAAATACAATATTTCCTTCTGAAATGTAGTAGAGTGGAATAAAAAAGTAGCATATAAATATTCCAGTAAATTACTGGCACCTTAATACTGCACTTAAGCTCAGTAATTTAGTAAGTATTGAGCTGTATGTGTGCAGTTTTCTTAGTGATGTATTTTGAAGGAGACATTGAGCGGTGTGTCTTGTTCCTGTCTGTGAGCTTCACTCGCCTGCAGTGACGTCACTGTTACAGACTGTACCCCCAAGCAAAGAACCTGTAAACACATCCTCATAATGTAGATTAATTTCACGAATCGTTCTAGTTTTAACTGTAAATAGTAAAAAATTAAAGCTGCCTCCTAGTTCCAGGAGGACAGGTGTGATGCAAACTGTCCTGTATTCTGCAGAGTCACCACTAGGGGTCCTTCCAGAGCCCGGGGCTGACATTGGGAGTTGGATAAAAGGTGTTTAATAACAGCCTGGAGACGCCGTGTTGTGCACACCGATCATTTTATTACCAGAACCCGCCTTCAAGTAACGCTCAGAGTAAAACATTAGTGGCAGCTCACCTGGATGGACGACGCGCTCCTAAAACAAGGGTTTCCTAGGCAACCAGCAGCGTTTGTGTTTCCGAGCACCTCGATTTGCACACAGGATCACAACGTCACAGAAACACGCACACGTCTACGAGTGAACGGAAACAAAACGTCGCCACAACTCCAGAGAGGAGGCGGATTAAAAAGAAGAACAAAAAAAAGTCAGAAAAGTTTTCATACATTATTCTAGGGGTGTCAAACATGTGGCAGGTCAAAAGTGTAAAAAGTACAGAGAAGACATTATCTGTAAATTATTAACCTGTCAAACTATGAATTTAAAATAATTTCTAGACCATAAGTTGTTTTGATGATAAAGTAAAAACTAGATTGCTCACAGTTTTGTCTCGTTTTTGTCATTGTGTCTCATCTTTTTGTCATTTTGTGTCTTATTGTCTCGTTTTTGTCGTTTTGTCTCCTTTTGTGTCTAATTTTTGTCATTGTGTCTTGTAATTTTGTCTCATTTTTGTCATTTTGCGCCCTGCTTTTGTCGTTTTGTCATTTTTGTCCTTTTGTGTTTTGCTTTTGTCTTTTTGTGTCTTGTCATTTGTAACTTTCATTTTGTCTTGTTTTTGTCATTTTGCATCTCGTTTTTGTTATTTTTCCTCTCGTCTTTTCGTTATCTTTTTTGTCACTTTGTTTCTCATTTTGTCATTTTGTGTCTCGTTTGGTCTTGTTTTTTTGTCATTTCGCATCTCGTTTGTGTCGGTTTGTAACTAATTTTTGTCATTTTTCGTCTCTTTTTGTCACTTTGTGTCTTGTTTTTGTCGTTTTGTGTCCAAAACAAACGTAAAACAAAGGTAAAATCTGGAGTTTTGGTTACTTATCCGTCATTATGCTGTGATTTTACCGCTCACTTAAGACTAAACTGGGCTGAACGTGAACTAAGATGAGTTCAACACCCCCGTTTTATGACTAGAGCGGAATAAAAGAAGAAATAAAAACGCAGCAGCAGACACGTGAAGCTAAACCAGCTCATAATTTCTAGTAAAGTTTCCATAATTACGTCAAATACAAAAAAAGAAATAAAAAATAAGGCTATATACAGTAAAGAAGGAGGAGACGGGAGGGAGGAGCCTCTTGTCGCATCACAGCTGCTTGTCCAATCAGATTTTTACGTGAGGATCCCTGAGGAATGAAAACCCGCCCGGCAACAGACAAACATTCACACATATTCGACGCACACACAGTAATCGCGATCAAGTTTCCTCCGGTAAGTTCAAGGATGTCAGGATCATCGTCCGAAACGTTTCCCCCTCCGATCCCCTCCCCACAAAGTCCCTCAGTTTTTTTAGCTTCAAGTCGGAACCGAACGGAGACGCCGCCGCCGGACGTTGTTGCCGTTTGGTCGGTAATCCACACGACGCTCGGAGTCTGTCGCAGATGATCGGACGTCTCTGTGAAGCTGCAGAAAGAAGTCGTGTTGTGATGTTAAGAAGATCCGTTTAAACGCAGACGTGGCGCTAAGACTGGCTGTAGGAGTTGCTTTGGTTCCCGTTGGAGCTCTGATCGCTTTCACTGCACACAAATGGAGACAGAATAGAGAAAATAAAGTGGTATTTTATGCAAATTATGCAAGATTTAACCCCTAAAATGTAAATCACTTTAGAAAAGTCACACCAGAAATGACATATTTACACCTGTTAGCTTACTTTTGAAGCACAAATCATAATATATAAGGTTTAGCTAGCAAAGGGGCACCATGACAGAGACTACCAGAGAGGTTACAACCTCCAGATAGTGTTCCGGTGCAGAAAAATGTCCAGGTTTTGTGGAACATTTCTGAAGGTAAGTGGCTAAAGAAGGAATTTCACAGACATCTAGTATCCGTGGTTAAAAATCACATGGAAAAATAACCATCGTAGATTATTCGCTTTAGCAATTAGCCGATCACTTATTGATGACTTTGCCAAGTATTGGTCAAGAAGTAGTTTAGAATTGTTGTGTCTGGCCTACAAGTTAAACTCACTAAATAAAATAAGCATGTACGGTTTGTAACAGCTGGATCAAAGGCTGGCGTACCTGTTGGGAGGTGGTTTGGGTTTCGGCATCTTGTTTAGAACAGCAGCTATCTCCTTTCTGTCGTCAAAGTTTTTCCACTGGTCGTAGAGCTTCAGAATGACACGAATAATCTCCAGGATCTTAATGAAAAACACAGAAAGTTAACAAAACACAAAGCAGGATCGTGCAAAAGGAAGTCAAAACAGTGCAAAAACAAAGAAGCAAAATAAAGTTATTTTACTGTATATATAACGTACAATAATCATAAAATGCAACTTTTCTCATGAGGAAATATTCATTAAGTTTAGATGTTTGATACAGGAGGTCCTCGGTTACGACATCCTCAGCCTAAGAGGTGTTTTGCCGTTACGTCACACCTGGTTACGGGACATTTCTTGTTTAAAACGTACGGCGTTTCAGCGTTACAGGTTACGAGCTGGCGAGCGGAGCGAACGAATACGTCGTCACGCGGTGCCGTCAGACGGCTGTGTTTCCATTCTCTGGCAGTACTCCACCTTGGATTGTGCTCCATTCACTGACTTTTTGTCCTTCATTATGGCTCCCAGGCAAAAGTCAGATTCTTGTGATGCTTCAAAAAAAAAAAAAAAGGGAAAGCCATCTCCAAGGAAGTGAAATTAGAATAAAAGGCTTGAAACACCGACGAACATCCGCATTATCAGATAAAGTTGTAAAAACAGGGCAACATATTCTGTCATCTTTTTGTAAAATGATTCATACATGCATGAAAGTCGCTGGTTTTCATGACTTTTCCAAAGAACTGACCGATGTGGCGATGGGAGTAACAGCTTTGTTTACATTTTCACTGCAGTTCCAACGTGAGTCGAGGACCTCCTGTATGCGTCTGTCTGTGTGTTAGAGCCCTTAAATCCCAGCTTAAATGACTATTTTGTTTATTTTTCTGTCATTCGAGGGCCACTGCAGTGATTTTAATAATTATCTCAGCCTCATTCTAGTTGATGTTTGAAAACAAATCAGTATAAGAGGCGGTTTATATTTAACAAACATGATTAATATTCCATTTCGCTGCCATTAAAGTGCAAAAAACTGGCACAAAATACGTCTTTTACCACATTACAAAGAACAATGAGCTGCTATTTGTTGTTAGATCTGCATGAATATGGGTGTCAGATGAAATAAATTCAGATTCTGCAACATTAAAGTGTTAAAAACTGACTTTGTCCATGTCCACGGAGAGCTCAGCAAACCACTGCCGGGCGTCTTTCTGCTGCACCACACAGGCGACATGTAGACAAGCTGAGGGAGGAAACAAACTGATCAGGTTATCTGCTAACTCTATTATTGCTCTGTAATTAGACGTGTGTGGGGCTGGTCTTACCCAGGGCGATCATGAAGGGCGGGTAGAGCAGACACAGGTCCGTCCTGTACGTGTCGTTCACGATTCGCCTGCAGAAGACACACGACAGCGTTAAGCTAATTAAATTAAATATGTTTTTGCAGAAGCGAAAGCAGCAGGCGGTGCGGTACCAGGCCAGAGGCAGCAGCATGTCCTCCTGTCCCATATCCTGGACGTACTGCAGCAGAGGTCTGTAGGGGTGGTACACGATCAGGCAGCAGTCCTGGAACACACAGCATCAGCCATCAGTCACCAAGAGAATCGCTAAAACAGGAGAAATATGGCAAAAAAAAGATCTGCTTCTACTCACCATCAACTCCAAAAGGTAGAACTCACATTCTAATATCTGTAAAGACGCAAAACAGGCTCAGAATCAACCATTTCAACTGAAAGAAAACACACGACTGCTTCTTGCACGAGCCCATATACACAAAATTTAAACAGCTTCATTGGTAGATGTAGGATTCATTTGCGCTAACAAGGCTGCAGGTGGAGAAAAGATCAAACATCACCACAAATGATGCAAAAATCACCACAGAAACACATGAAATCACCACAAAAACATGTCAACACGACATAAAAAGCTGCAAAATCACCACAGAAAGATAAGAAGTGACAACAAAAACATACAAAAATGACAAAAAGATGCAAAATCACCACATAAAATACGAAATCATTACAAAAAGATGCAAAGACACCATAAGTCGTTGCAAAATCACCACAAAAAGATGTGATTTCACAACACACACAAAAAAAACTCGAAACCAAACCGTAAATAGATGCAAAATCATACCAAAAAGATGCAAAATCACCACAAAAAGATGTGATTTCACGACAAAAAAAATGCAAAATTACCACAAAAAGACGCAAAATCTCCACCAAAAGGTATGAAATCACCACAAAAACATGCAAATACACCATGAAAAGTCACAAAATCATCTTTTACAATAACAAAAAGATGTCATATCACTGCAAAAACATGCAGAATCAGCAAAAACACCACAGAAAGATGTTAAATCACCACAAAAACATGCAAAAACACCACATAAAGATGTTAAATCACCACAAAAACATTCAAAATCACCACATAAAGATGTTAAATCACCACAAAAACATTCAAAATCACCACATAAAGATGTTAAATCACCACAAAAACATTCAAAATCACCACATAAAGATGTTAAATCACCACAAAAACATTCAAAATCACCACATAAAGATGTTAAATCACCACAAAAACATTCAAAATCACCACATAAAGATGTTAAATCACCACAAAAACATTCAAAATCACCACATAAAGATGTTAAATCACCACAAAAACATTCAAAATCACCACATAAAGATGTTAAATCACCACAAAAACATTCAAAATCACCACATAAAGATGTTAAATCACCACAAAAACATTCAAAATCACCACATAAAGATGTTAAATCACCACAAAAACATTCAAAATCACCACATAAAGATGTTAAATCACCACAAAAACATTCAAAATCACCACATAAAGACGTTAAATCACCACAAAAACATGCAAAAACACCACATAAAGATGTTAAATCACCACAAAAACATGCAAAAACACCACATAAAGATGTTAAATCACCACAAAAACATTCAAAATCACCACATAAAGATGTTAAATCACCACAAAAACATTCAAAAACACCACATAAAGATGTTAAATCACCACAAAAACACCATAAATGGCATAAAATATTGCAAAATCACCACAAAAAAGCTGCAAAATCACCACAGAAAGACGTGAAATCACTGCAACATGCAAAATCACCAAAAAAAAGTCACAAAATGATCCCAAAAACAAATGAAAAAATGTGAAATCACAAGCTGTTTTTACTAATATTAGGGGCATGTGCTGCTAATATCTTGTTCTGTTGCTGCAGAATATATTTAGTTACTCTGCAGAAAATGTGAAGTGTATTTATTTCCTCACAATTAATACGTCAGTTAAAATGACCAAGACTTTCTCTGCTTCACTCCAGCCTCATTCCTAGAACGTAGAATCATCACTTTGTTACTTTTTACCTCATTTTTAGACACTTCTGACCAGACACACGTGTCGTTTCCTCCAGCTGTGACCACATTAGCTGATATTCTCCCTCCATACGTTAAACTCTGTCTCACTGCTCCCGCTAGCCGACATGAGTGAAGATGTTTAGTAGTGGCAGTCCTCGGTGAACCCCTCCCTGCCCGCTATAAATATTAGTTTTCACAGCTCTGAGGACAGCCAACGTGTCCGAACAGCCCCGGCAACAGCGGATAAATTAAAAGGCGACACTTCCCACCAGGACGGGAGAAGCAGCGCTGCAGCTCTCTGCCATCAGCTGAGCTCTCCCACCGCAGTGAGAACACTCGCTGAGGAACGCTAACGTAGCGACACGGTGACACGCCGTAATTCAACACGGCCGTCACAAATAACTCTGCAGAGGAAGCGGGAAGACAATCGTGTCTGACGTACGGCTCGGCTCGTCTGCAGGCAGGAAGTTAGAGAACTGGAGCTGTTCTTATTATTTATCTAACTTATTAGATTCTCACTTCAGGTTTCTTTACGTTGCCGCATTTATTGTGTGTTGTTGTTACGGCTAGTTTTTAGATTGTTTTTGGTCAAAGTCACACTGGATAAAAGCAACTAAATGCCGTTTTACTCACATGATTCATTCTGTAGGGGAACTCCTTTGGAAAGGCGTAGGAAAATCGTGTTTTCACTGTTTGGGAGAACAAAGAAAAATCATGATTATTCAGCCTCTGCAACGCAAGAACACAATTTTAAACATTTATGGCACTTTTAAGCTGAGGAAACACGTCACTGAATTAATTTACGGTTATTTTTCTTGATTAATCACTTAGTTGTTTGGTCGATAAGAGTCAGAAAATGTTGGAAAATGGAAAAAAATAAACGACAAACTGAAGTCACTCACACACAGATGTTGCTGCAGAGATCAGCCTGGTGTTGGACACGACTCCAAATTCCTGAAAACACAGAAATATTTAACGTTACGTCAGACAAGATGGAAAAAGACGCTGAAATGGGAGAAAAACTGAAGCAGAGTGCTGACTTCTGTTAGATTTCTGCTGACTCACCTCAACTTTGGAAGCCAGGAAAACACAGGTAGGAGCCATGAGCACCGGATCGATGCTTTTCAGAGAATACCTGCAAACAAGAAGAGATGAATATTTAGCAGATATTCAGCTTTATAAGAAGAAGCAGTGGAGATGATGGCGATGAAACCAGAAATCTAAAAGGCTGGATACATTAAGAGAACAAGAAAAGGTCTAAAATCTCATTAAAAAACTGGAGCCTAGATGATATTTTTTACTGACTTTGGTTTAGCACACGTCTCAGTGTTTAGGATGATCCTTTTTTTCCATAAAGACTTATTCGAGCCATCTTTCATCCAAAGTTCTTGTGTTTTTTTCATGTCTCTAAAGAACAAAATATCACCCCCCACCCCCCGATACCCTGCAGCCGTACTTCTGCTGTAACTTCACACAGCTCCTTACCTGGCATAGAAGCGTTTAAAGTAAACCGTCGCAGTGGCGATGACCTGCTGCCTCAGCTTCAGGTGTTCACCCAAAGCCTGGATCACTGGAAGGCACATAAAACATGCAAACACACCAGAAAAAGTCACAAAATCATGCTAAAAAACATCAAAAAGATGTGAAATCACTCCAAAAACATGCAAAGTCACCCAAAAAAAATCTAAATTAACACAAAAAGATGTGAAATCAGAGCAAAGAATGACTGTTCTGTTTTACGATAAATCTCTTGCAGTTTTCTTATTGGAATTATCTGACGTTTCATTATTTATTTAACGTAGAAAAGTCACAGCTTTTGTGGCACCTGCTCCATCTACATATTTGAAGCTACAGCACTGAACAAATTCATTAGAGCATCTTTCGTAACAATGAAAAAACACAAAATCTGCCAAAAAAACATGAAATCACTACAAAAACATGCAAACACACCACAGATAGTTGCAAAGTCATCGAAAAAATATGCAAAATCGCCACAAAAAGACATGGAATCACTATAAAAACATGCAAAGTAAAAAAAAAAGACCTGAAATCACCACAGAAAGATGTAAACACATTATAAATAGTTGCAAAATCATCCAAAAATATGCAAAATCACCAGTAAAAGATGCAAAATCACAAAAAATACAAATTACCACAAAAAGATACCAGAGCAATGAATGACTGGTCTGTTGCAGATAAATCTCCTGCAGTTTTCTTGTTGGAATTATAACATTTTTATGCAAATTACTTTTAAATGTAACATTATTATTAGGCAAATAAACCGGATGCAGCGGCAAACACCTTAAACTGGGTGGTGGTCAGATAAACTTGTCAAGCACTGAATTTATATCTTTAAGTTCCATTTAGCTCCTTAAGTCTTTGAGTTTCCATCTAAAAAAGCACAAAAACAACGTTTATACTGATTATACTGTCTCATGTGGTAACCATCACATGATCACATGTTTGAGATCCTTACACAACAAATATTGAACTGAAACTTTAATAAATTTAATAAAGACTGCAGTATCGGTTAGAAAAATCACAATTAGATGTATTTCCACGAAGCTTTTAACCATAAAACAGCTAATACATAAATAATCCGTGTTTAAAACTCTAATATAACCTAATAAACAAACTGAATAAATACCGTTGGCGAAGAAGATCTGCAGCTTCCAGTACTCCTCCTCTGTGAGGAACTTCAGGTCCTTCTGTCGCTCTTTCATCAGGTCCTGTTTGTCCAAAACCCACTGCAGACTTCAGGAGTAAAAAAAACCCCACATCAAGTCAGTTGAACATCTGTCAAACAGCTGGCAGCAGGTTAGCGGTTAGCATCACAGAAACAACACTCAGCTAGCTGCGTTAGCTGTTTATCTTAGCCGTGGAGGGAAATATATAAATAAAGCTCGCATAATTAACTTTTTATGACAGCTTAAACATCAACCCGGTTTTATTTCGGTCTTTTTTAAAATTGATATTTTGCATCGCGACAGTAGTTGAGGAGAAACTGTTAGCATCGATGCTAACAGACAGAGCTAGGCCTCAAAACAAAGACGGAGAATCCTGAAAAAAGCTGCAACGAGTGGAAATGTTCCTGAAAACTCACTAGTGAGAGCTCTGCCAGAAGTTCCCCGCCATGTCGAAGCACCTGAGGTAGAGAAGAACACTTTAAACCGAGCCTTTTTTCTGCCACAAAGAAGTGAAGACCACAGGAAAGTATTTATTCTCAGCAGAACATGAAGTAACAGCAGAGTCGCTCCGGAGGGATCCGTATAAAGGTTCCGGAATATTTGTTCCGCTTTTAAAACTTCAAAACAGAGACAGAAAATTCACTCAGCAGGAAAGAAATTAGATGTGATTTAATTGCCAATTTGAAATTAAATCACACTGAAAAAATGTACCGCCTGTGAGTTAATATTAACTGATTGACTGTCTGATTTGTAAAAAAATAAAATAAAATCTGAATATGGTGAGAATTGCAATCAGAGGTGTTTAAAATGAAAACAGCTGCCAGCTTTCTTTGTTTTTCTTTTCATCTCACTTTCTACTTTTACTTCACTACATATGAACTTTAAAAACTAGGATTTTTTTCAAGCAAAGCACATGAAGACCTTTTAAAGAATTATGAGTTGTTGTAAATTTAACTACAACAGTTTATAGAAATACAGCTGAAACGAATGGTTCAATAATCAATGAAAAAATCAGTTTGAAGCATTCAAAGTAAAAGTACTCAGTGCAGAAAAATATCCCATTTGACGCTATTACATATGATGTCACTAGATTTATTCAGAAACATATTTAACATATTTGAAAGACAAAGCATGCATATTTTGGATGGTATTATTTTACATTTTTCACTCTTTTGTTGAATTACAGATAATATCTAGCAAAGCTGCTTTACACAATGTCCACAGAGTTGTTCTTTTACAATGTGTGACTGTGAAATTAATCTGTTTAACTCAATTTAAATCAACTAAAAATCTAATTTTACAGATATTTGTAATTATTTTTACAGGCTTTGTACAGTTAAGAGAAAATATCTGTAAAATAATAATACTTTGTTGATTTAAATACAGTAAATACTTTTGCAGTTAAATGTAAAAGAACTCATTACTATTCGTAAAAATACAGATATTTGATGTGAACATTTGTTACAGTTTTGGCCTGGTTGTTTTACAGGGGTAATGCGTGAAACAATCATTTTTTCATCCATTTTCTATTTGACAGTGAAGCGAGTTCTGACTTTTGTTATCTGTGATTGAACAAAACTGTGAAGTCTGTAAAATAACAGTAAATTAAAAAAATAATTACAGGTCAAAACTAATTGTGAAGGTCATTTTTGTGGTATTAGCACTTCATCCAGTACTGCTGCAGCATTAAAGGTTAAATTAAAATGAAAGGATTCTAGCAACACAAAAAAGATGTGAAATCACCACAAAAAAAACACACCATAAGAAGTTGTGAAAATAACACAAAAAACACGGAAACAACATAAATAGTTGCAAAATCAACAAAAAATACATGAAATCATCTGAAAAATACACAAACACACCATGAAGAGTCACTAAATTATCATAAAAACAAACAAAAAGATGTGATGTCACCACAGAAACACGCAAAAATCACCAAAAAAAGGTGGTGCTAAATGAATTACTTGCAAAATTATCACAAAAAGACGTGAAATCACCACGAAACCATGCAAACATGCCATAAGAAGTTGCGAAAACACCACAAAAAACATGAAACCACCACAAAAACATGCAAAAATCAACAAAAAAAGATGTGAAATCACCACAAAAACATGTGAAAACAACATAAATAGTTGCAAAATAAACAAAAAAAACCCATTAAATACACAAACATGCCAAGAAAAGTCACAAAATCACCATAAAAACGAACAAAAAGACGTGACATCACAACAAGAACAGGCAAAAATCCCCCAATAACAGTAAATTTTAAAAAAAACCCACAGCTATAAACTACTTTAGAAAGTGAATTTTTGTGGTGCTTCTGCTGCAGCACTGTGAGTTCATAGGAGGTTAAACTAAAGTCAGCAGAGGATTCTATCATCAGCAGCCTATAGAACTCATAAATTACTTGTCAGGACCTCGACAGATGTTTGTCACCTCTGGGTTGGGAGGTTCAACATTCCTCTGGGCCGGCCTGGAGGGTGTAGAGACCCTGGAGGTATAAAGACCTCCAGAAGGAACCTCCAGAAGGAACCTCCAGAAGGAACCTCCAGGTCCGGTCTGCAGCAGAACCTTCATGATGAGTCGTAGTCCAGAGAGGATCTCTTCGTACCGCCGACACTTTGACGGATCTCTGGCGTCTGTTTCTGGATGTCAGGTCCGAGTGTCCAGTCCATCTCCGACCCGCAGGGAGAACCGGCACCGCTCGGTCAGCTTCACCCGGGTCGGATCCGGTACCGGTAGTGGGCGTCGGACCCTCAGCTCCAAGTCCCGCATGACCGGGTAGGTCAGCTTAAAACTGCTTTTATAGAAAGATATGTTTTTATTACTGGACTCCTTAAAAATGTTCATATGAAGAGCATAAACGTCTGTAAAAATAGTCATTAAAAACAATGTTTGTGTTACACATAAAGCGCAACTCACAAACAATAACAAAACAACACAAAACAGTCAAACAAATAAAATGAAAATATAAAAAAATAGTGATAAAACAAAACAGTAAAATGAAAGAAACAAAATTAGTGTATAAAAATAATAGTGATGAATGACTAAAATAAACAAAATTAAATTGAAATATATAAATAATAATGATAAACTACAATACTGTAAAATAAAACAAATAAAATAAAATAATAAAAATAATAGGGATGAAAGACTGAAGTAAAAAAATTAAATTAAACTATATAAATAATAATGATAAAATACAATAAAACAAATAAAATAAAATTATCAAAAAATAATAGGGATTAAATACAAGACGTACAATAAGTAAAATAAAATGAAAATGTAAAAGATATCAGAAGAGAATCAAACAAAAACTAATAACCGTGATACAAGACACAAGGCAGTAAAATAAGTAATAAAAATGAAAAATATTAAAAACAACAGCAATAAAACATGAGACGTCAAAATAAATCGTCTTTATTTACAGTCCATCCTCTTTAAACTGTGTTATTGATCTTGGCCTGGAGGTTTGGCATGAAGGTGAGGACGCAGAGGAGGAGCTTCCTGGGTGTCTCCAGTACCAGCTTCCTCTTATTTAGCATGTGACCCTGCTCTTGGCTTTACTGCTCAATGCAGCAGCCTTATTTTCTGCTCATAGTCGATGGCTGCCAATATTTAGAACAAAGTCCTGTTGCTGCTCTTCAGCAGAAGCTTAGAAATACTGTAAACCAACCAGGCGTAAACTAACCGTGACGTCACCCGTTGGTTTCAATGCCGAGAAAATGAAGCCCGGATTTTGCTACTTCCTGGTCGCCTTTTTGGATTTTTTGGAGCCAGTGACGTAAAAAGCGTCATCAAACAGACTGGACCGGAGAGCAACTAGGGGCAGGATTGGCTGAGGACTCTCTTATCCCGCCCACATTTTACCGCAGAGGCTTCTGTTGCTGTCTATCAAGTATAGCCACGCCCCCTGGCTCGGCCAACTTTAACGATTTATTTAAAATTCAGTATTGATTTATTTTAAGATCGGCCACCTGATCTCTCATTTTGACCATGAAAACTAACGGGAAAAAAATCCTGAGCTGTAGAACATCAGTCTATCAAATTTTAATTTTTCCAAAAATGAATTGGGGTCTATGGAGAAAAAGCTTTTTGGAGCCAGCCCTAGCGGACGGCGTGATATTGCAAGTTTTTGACACTTCTGGGTGGGCTTCAATTCTGGAGCCAGATGCTACGTCCATCTTTATATACAGTCTATGAAACCAACACACCTGATCTACGTGAGGCCAAAGGTTTGGAGGTTCATTTTTATATCATTCCTTTTCTCCATTTTCAACAGGTGATTAAAAAACTTCAGTTTGCATGATGAACTCCTGCTTTCCACACTGTGCCAGGTGTTCTGTACATCCACACTTGCTGATCAGCTGTGGGCTTTTTCTCACGCTTGCTGTTGTTATTTTACTCTCCGGTCCGTTAGCGACGCTGCTGCCATGAGCCGGGGCAGATAAACCATCTGGCCGGGCTCCTGAACCAGATAGCAGCCTCTTAATGGAGTGAAAAAGTAAAAGCAATTAAAGCTGCAGGCAGCGTTTTACGGGTTCTCGCATCCTTGCTGGTCGGCAAGTCCATGCATGTCCACCAGGTGGCGTTTAGACCGTGAATGCATAATTACCACTTTTTCAGTTTCACAGGGGGCGCTATGGAGCCATTTTGCCACATGTGCACAACTCCCATAAAATATCTAATTTTTCGCCAGTTCTGATGTGTGTGCCAAGTTTGACGTGTTTTAGGGCATGTTTAGGCCGCCAAAGTGGAGTTTGAAGAGACGGGAAAAGAGTGAAGAAGAAGAAAAAGAAACCCTGGGGTTTCAGTAGAGTCCTTCAGCACCATCAGTGCTCGGACCGTAATAAAATATAGAAGGTAATAATGAGTGTTCTTAGTGTTTAATTAAAGAAAAGTGACGGTGGTTCTGGATCTCCTTCCTCCTCCTGCAGCGCCGTCAGTTTGGAAACTCTGTACTTCGGGATGTCGATGGGACTCGGACCTAAACTGGACCTGGATGCGGCCGCAGCAGAGAACCAGGCCTTTATGTTGACCCGCAGCAACGAGAGGCAGGAGATGGTGGCGCTGAATGACCGGCTGGCAGTTTATATCGAGAAGGTAACACACAAATCCACCTTAAATATATAGATACAGATAAAAATCCACCTTAAATATATAGATACAGATAAAAATCCACCTTAAATATATAGATATATACAGACACAAATCCACCTTAAATATATAGATACAGATACAAATCCACCTTAAATATATAGATATAGACACAAATCCTCCTTAAATATATAGATACAGACACAAATCCACTTTAAATATATAGATACAGATAAAAATCCACCTTAAATATATATATATATATATATATATATATATATATATATACACAGACACAAATCCACCTTAAATATATAGATACAGATAAAAATCCACCTTAAATATATAGATACAGATAAAAATCCACCTTAAATATATAGATATATATACAGACACAAATCCACCTTAAATATATAGATACAGACACAACTCCACCTTAAATATATAGATACAGACGCAAATCCACCTTAAATATATAGATACAGACGCAACTCCACCTTAAATATATATAGACACAAATCCACCTTAAATATATAGATACAGACACAAATCCACCTTAAATATATAGATACAGAGACAAATCAACATTTTTGTCATTTTCAATCTCTTTTTGGTGTTTTTTTGTCATTTTAAATCTCTTTTTGTTGTTTTTTTGTCTATTTTCTTCACTGAGTTGCTGCCACATGATTGGCTGATCAGCTTTTTGTGTTAAGAAGTATCTGAACAGGTGTACCTAATAAAGTGGCTGGTGAATGTGTGTGTAGAAGTCTGTTGTCTTGTTTGTTTCTTGTCTTCATTTCTTGACGCCTGAACTTTTAAACCTAAAACTTTTTAAACTAAACCTTCTAGCTGTAACTAAACATGTTTTTTTAAACTCTCAGCTCATAGTTTTTGAGTCATTCTGAGCTTTTTTTCCTGCAGGTTCGAACTCTGGAGTCCCACAACAAGCTGCTGGAGTCGCAGATCGAGGCTCTGAAAAGTCGCCACGTCCGACCTTCAGGCCTCAGGCAGCTCTATGAGGCTCAGCTGAAGGAGCTGAGGAGGGAGGCTGAGCAGATGAAGAACCAGAGGGTGAGATGTTTACAGTAAAACACGTTCAGAAGACAGAATGTGGTAGAACCAGCCTTCCTCTGTGCAGGATGTGACTGCAGCAGCTAAGGAGGCGACGCTGGGCCGGCTGGAGCTGCTGAAGACCAAACATGGAGAAGCTGTGGAGGCCAGGAGGAGGACGGAGGAGAACATGGAGGCTCTGCGCCCGGTGAGGCTCCGTTTAAATGTCTGGAGGAGGTTTTATCGGAGCGTTCAGGCCTTCATGAGTGTGTTTTCTGTCCCAGGAGGTGGATAAAGCCACGTCAGCCCGCATCGCTCTGGAGAAGCAGCTGGAGAACCTGGAGGCCGAGGAGGTGTTCCTGCAGAGAGTCCACAAGGAGGTGACTCAGATCAGACGTTCCTTCTGACCAGGGGGTCGTCTATGAGGAGAGGAGAAGACCTGGAACATGACGGCTGTCCTCACAATGAGATCCAAGAATTTATCCTCCACATTCCATCACAGATAATGATTTAATTTTTATTACCAGAATATTTATTTCTTAAATAATTTGTCTTTTCTAAGAGCAGCATAACTAGGACACATCAATAAAAATAACTTTATTTGTGAGCCACATTTAATTTAAAGAAATGCAGCTCAAAAGAGAATAAATAAATATAAAATATATAAAAATAATAGTGATGAAACACAAGATCAGAAAATAAATAAAGCAAAAAAATATATAAAAATACTAATGAAAAAACACAACAGGGTAAAATTAAGAAAAAAATGGAAGTATAAAAATAACACTGATAAAACACAAGACAATTAAATAAAAATATTCAAATAATTATTATAAACCATGTAAAAAAATAAAATTAAACTATAAAATGACTTAAGAGAGAATAAAATGAATAAAATTTAATTGAAATATGAAATAAGTTAAATGAGTAAAATAAAAAACAAAAAAGAATGATGAAACACAAGAAAGTAAAATAAATAAAAATATAGAAATAGTAATGAAATAACACAAGACGGTAAAATAAAAAATAAAACAAAAATATAAAAATAACAGTGATAAAACACAAGACCATTAAATAAAAATATTACAATAATTATAAATCATGAGACAGTAAATAAATAAAATTAAAATATAAAAGAAGTCAAAGGAGAATAAAACAAAAGAATAAAAATAACAGTGATAAAACACAAGACAGTAAAACAAATAAAATAAAAGTATGAAAATTAGATTAATAAAACACAAGAACATACAATAAATTAAAGTATAAAAATAATACTGATAAAACACAAGACAACAAAATATAAAAATAATAGTTATCAAACACAAGACAGTAAAATAATTATATTAAATAATTTTAAAAATTGTGATAAAACACAAGATGGTAAAATAAATCAAATAAAAATTTAAGACCATAAAATAAAAATATTTCATGAAAATATAAAAATAATCATGATAAAACACAAGAAATGCATATAATATGGAAATATAAATGCATGGATAGATGAGAAGAGGCATTGAATCTAAATTTAAATTATATTTATACAGTTTTTCTACAGGTTTAACTGTAATATTACAACACACTCATATAACTAATGGCTGTTTTCCTGCTAAATTAATATATTTTGTTAAAATCTGGCATATCTTTAAAAGCTGCAGAACAAACCGTGTTTTATCCTCTGACGGTTCTGTGTGTGACCCTCTTCAGGAAATCGAGGATCTGATGCAGCAGATCTCCTCCTCGGTCTGTAAAGTGGATCAAAGCTTCGGCCTCCCAGACCTGTCCTCTGCTCTCAGACAGATCCAGACGCAGTACGACGGCATCGCTGCCAGAAACCTGCAGGTACACGACAGCACGGAGCACTTCACAACCTCATTTATACTCCAACATGCCAGAAAAATGACATTACGTTTTACTGAAGCAGTGTTTGTGTCTGTTCTGCTGCAGGAGATGGATTCCTGGTACAGATCAAAGTTTCAGAACCTGAACGACGCTTCAGCCAAACACGCTCAGAGCATCCGAAGCCTCCGAGAGCAAATCGCTGCTTATAAGAAGGACGTGAGTCTGAGCTCTCTCCATGTTCTGTTATTATTTAGACTGAATAAATGCTCTGAGTTCAGATAAATTTCCTAGATTCATCCCCACTAAATTCAACAAATCAGACAGAAAGAAAATGTGCAAAGAAAAAACATTTCATATATTCTGTGCATAAAATTCTCATTTTATCTGTCAACACTGGATCAGATAACTGGACCTCAGACTTCACATTTACCACTTTCAAAAGCATGTGTTCAATGTGAAATTTAACATTTTAAAATCTATTTATTATCAAAAACATGAATATTAACGTGTCAAAACTGAGACGCTGAGGCAGAAAAGCTTCAAAAATTTGGATATTAAGGCATAAACGAATTGAAAACCTCAATATTAGTGCAGAATTTTTTTAAAAACCTGCATATTAATGCGGAAAAGTATAAATAATCTGAATATTAGAGCAGAAAACTATCAAAAACTTGGATATTAATGCAAAAAAAGTATAAAAAATATTGATAATAATGCACAAACATATCAAAAAACTGCATAATAATGAAGAAAACTATCAAAAACTTGGATATTAATGCACAAAAGTGTCAGCACCTGGATACTGATGCAGAAAAGCATCAAAAACTTGGACATCAATGTACGAAAGTGTCAAAACCTAGATACCGAGGCAAAAAACTTTCAAAAATTTAGATATAAAGGCATAAAACTATCTAATACCTGCATATTAATGCAGAAAAGTATAAATAATCTGAATATTGGTGCAGTAAACTATCAAAAACTTGGATATTAACGCAGAAAAGTACAAGTATTATTGATAGTAATGCACAAACATATCAAAATCCTGCATAATAATGCAGAAAACTATCAACAACCTGGATATTAATGCAGAAAAGTATAAATAATCTGAATTTTAATGCAGAAAAGAATCAAAAACCTGCATATAAACATGGATGTTTATTCACAGTGTGTATAAATACTTTCTTCTACATGTTTAGATCCTCAGCAAAGAGCGTGAACTTGACAGTCTGAAGACCAGGAACGAGTATTTGGAGGCTCAGATCCGTGACGTCGTGCTGAAGAACAAGAAGGAGGAGGAGGACATTCAGGTAGCTCCGATATCTTCTGACTATTTAGAAGTTTTCTCCTCACACCATGACCCAAACCTGCTCTGAATCAAACCGTCCTAACAGGAGCGAGTGGAGGCGATAAAGCTGGACCTGAAGGTCACCAAGGAGAAGATCGCTCTGCTGCTGAAAGAATACCAGGACCTGCTGAACCTCAAGATGTCCCTGGAGATCGAGATCATCACCTACAGGTGAGCAGAGCAGCTTCAGGAGCAGGACTTTAGATCAAACAGATGGAACATTTGTGGTTTTTCTGTGTTCATCAGGAAGCTGATTGAAGGAGAAGACAGCCGTCTGAGCAGCCTGGTCCATCAGCTTCCTCTGGATGGAGGTCTGCGTCTGACCTCCAGCGTCACCTCAGCCTCAGCCTCTACCTCAGCTCTGCTTTCAGCTTCAGATTCCTCAGATCCAAAGATGGATCCAGGTCCACGTGATCTCCTAAACTCTGTGGAGAAGCCTCCAGGTCAAGTGTCAACGGCTTCATCAGACGCTCAGACTGACGTAGAGACGCAGGCGACGGAGAAAACCGAGAGGAAGACGCTCCAAATCAGGTAGATGGTGGAGTTTTTACACAATATATGATTTATACAACCTGCAATCTAAAAGAAAAGAGTCAATCTACTCTTAATGAGACACAAACATCCCTGAAAACATTTCTGCACTGCAAAAACTCTAAATCTCACCAAGTCTGTTTGTCTTATTTTTAGTCAAAATGTCTCATCACACTTGATTTGAGATAAATTCACGAAAGAAAACAAACAAGTGACGTTTCAGATGGAGGGACTTGTTATAAGACGATGCATCTGACATATCTTAAGTCAAACAATCTTGAAATCATCTTGTTTTAACCCTCGTGTCGTCCTGCAGGTGAAATTGATGTGTTTTAAAGTTTAAAAATGTGGGGAAAAAATGTATATTTCACAGTGAAAACTTCAACATTTTCAAATTTTTTTTGGAAAAATTTTTGAACATTTTTAATGGAAAAAAAGAAATGTTAAAAACAATGTTTCTTTCAGAACATTCAGAAAAAATCAACCAAAATCCAGCGAATTTCGCTGGATTTTGGTTGATTTTTTTCTGAATGTTCTGAAAGAAAATATTAGAAGTTTTACTGATATATATGGACTCACTTTAGATATTTTTAGGATTTTTTTTTGGAAGATTTTCTTCATTTTTTTGAAAATATTTAATTTTTTTTTGTTTTTTTATTTTTATTTCTTGCCAAATTTGAGATTTTTTAAAAAAAAAAAACTTTTGAGGGAAACTTCTAAGGAATTTTCTTCCTGAAGATTTTGCAAAGTTTTTTTTATAAATTTGGGGAATTTTTTGCTGAGTTTTTGGATTTTTTTCAGACAAGGAAACAATATTTTTTGGTGCCGTAAATGAGAACAAGAGGAGGATTAAGACACCTGAACGTGACAATCCTGGTGAAATAAAGTATAAAATAAGTTTTCCAGCTAATTTTAAGATCTCAATATTCTAAATATCATCTTTTATTTCAAGAAATCTTACCGAGCCATTTTTCACTTGTTCTACTGGCAGATTTTTTCACTTATTTCAAGGTAGAAGTTCCTTGATATAAGTTTTTTTTTTCTTGTTTTGAGAGGAGCATTTTTTCCAGTGTGAAGCTCAGTTGGCTATTTCTGCCATGTATTTCTACATTTATTGTCTTTATCATGGATCATGTGTGAGATTAGGCTGTTTTTGATGCATTATATTAACAGCAGATCCAGTTAAATCGCTTCTAAAACAGCACAATAATGTTTCTCCTTCTCGTTTTTCCTCCACTCTCTCCCAGAACAGTTAAGACAGACGACGACAGGTATGAGAGCGACACCCAGGAACGAACATTCACCATTTCTGGAGCCGCCGCCGATGAAGAATAAAACCTTTACTGTGCAGCTCTGGATTACTGCAGACATAAAATATTAAGCTAAGCTATGCTAACGCGGTGCTATCACTCACAGTAGAGGAGGTTTTTGTGCAGCAGCAGCAGCGCAAATGTGGGTCAAAAAGAGCAACTTACAACACATCTAGGTGGGCAAAGTGCATGAAAAATTAAAAATATGACTGGAAAATAATCACTACCCCAACAGGACCACATGGGAAATTAAACAACATGAAAACTACGCATTAGTAACACACGATGCTGTCAAAATCTGATACTTTCCAGCTTATTTTGTCTGATTGCTGAACCATCTTCACACATCATATCTCTCTTGTAGCACAATTAACACTAAAGCTGCAACGATTAATCAATTATTAAATTAATCGCCAACTATTTATACAATAAATTAATCAGTTTGAGGATTTAAAAAAAAAAAGAAAACGTCTAAATTCTCTGACTTCAGCTTCTTAAATGTGAATATTTTCTGCTTTTTTTCCCTCCTCTGTGACAGTAAATTGAATATCTTGGATTTTGGAAACACTGGGTCACATTTACCACCATTTTCTGACATTTTAAAGATCAAACAACTAAAATAACATTAATTTCTAATTAATTGCAGCCCACTGTTTTGAATGAATACATTCACTGTGCAAAAAATGCCTTCAACTTAGATGTAAAAAAAAAAAAAAAAGAGCCACGTTTCTTTTAACGTTTCCACCTTACCTGCCTGTTGATGGACATTTTGGACCAAAACTATTATTAAATGTTAAGGCTTTTAAATCCTACAAGGTGAATTTAGGAAAACTCGGACATCATGTGTCCATTAAAAGGACTATTTTCCATGGAGACTTGTGTTCCTGCTTGTTTAATCCCTTTGTGTGTCCAGAAAATGTGTTTCGAATGCAACTAAATAAACAGCAAACAGCAAACGCAGTTGTGGTTTTTACTTTTTTACTTTTACATTATTCATTTAGTCTTTTCAACAGACATGTAAACTTTTGATTTTGATATTCATTTTGAGTCTCCTTTTGGTGTTATATGTCTCGCTTTGTCATTTTATGTCTCATTTGTGCCGTTTTGTGTCTTGTTTGTGCCGTTTTGTCATGCTATGTCTCGTTTTTTTGTTTCGTGTTATTTTATGTCTTTTGTTTTTTTTACATCTCGTTTGTTTCGTTTTGTGTCTTGTTTGTGCCGTTTTGTCATGCTATGTCTCGTTTTTTTGTTTCGTGTTATTTTATGTCGTTTTTGTTTTTTTACATCTCGTTTGTTTCGTTTTGTGTCTTGTTTGTGCCGTTTTGTCATGCTATGTCTCGTTTTTTTGTTTCGTGTTATTTTATGTCGTTTTTGTTTTTTTTACATCTCGTTTGTTTCGTTTTGTGTCTTGTTTGTGCCGTTTTGTCATGCTATGTCTCGTTTTTTGTTTCGTGTTATTTTATGTCGTTTTTGTTTTTTTTACATCTCGTTTGTGTCGTTTTGTGTCTTGTTTGTCATTTTACGTCTCATTTGTGTCGTTTTATGTCTTGTTTTTTTCGTTTTACGTCTCATTTGTGTCGTTTTGTGTCTTGCTTTGTCATTTTGCCTTATTTGTGTCATTTTATGTCTTGTTTGTGTCATTTTACGTCTCATTTGTGTCTTGTTTTTGTCATTTTACGTCTCATTTGTGTCGTTTTGTGTCTTGTTTGTGTCGTTTTACGTCTCATTTGTGTCGTTTTGTGTCTTGTTTTTGTCATTTTACGTCTCATTTGTGTCGTTTTGTGTCTTGTTTTTGTCATTTTACGTCTCATTTGTGCCGTTTTGTGTCTTGTTTTTGTCATTTTGTCTGTCAGGCAAAAGCAGTTACTTGCAGTAACTGTTGAAAGAGGTTTGATTTAGTAGGAAGCTACAGTATAACACAAAGTGAATTGAATCCCTCATCAGTACCTCGTATCAATCAATACATTAGCTTACAGTATTTATATCACATACAACAGTGTCCCTTCATTGCGTCCCAGATTGTAATCATAGTCCCAGAGAAAAGAGCCGGAGTGAATCATTTAGTGCAGTTGACATTATACAGTATCTTGGTACCTCCCAGCTTGAGAGAATGAGCAGGGATTGTCCTCAAAAAGCACAGATTGTTTGGTTACTATCATGAGTTTGTGCGTCTAAAGTTGCTGTTTGGGTTCACCACCGACTCCACCGGCGAGTCGATAAACCGCCAGGCTGACGTCATGAGCCAGATCATCTGCACTCTCCTGGAAAACAGAAAAACAACAAATCTGTAGCCGTTTCTGCACAGACATAACAGATGAGAGCAGACAAACAAGGTCCAGTCAGTTCAAAAGACGGACTCCGCTCACTGAATTGTAAAAATCATTCATTTCATTTAATTCGTAAGCACTGAATCTGGCTTATTACTATTCCTCTGGCTTATAGATCCTTCAGCATATTTTAGTGGACATGAAAGCTTCTTTTACATGAGTTTTAGGTCACATTACTTAACAACTCTAATAAATGCAGGTCTGACGTAGATTTGTCTACACAGCAGGTACAGATGTTGACAAATAAAAACCTTCCAGTTGTGGCCAACATCTGGTCTTATTCTACAGCTTCATTCAAGTTTTTTACTCTACAAAATCTTTCAAAGATTCCTCACCTGCGTCTCTGCCTCAGCGTAAACTCTGACCACGTCCTCGGTGCCAGACGGCCTCACAAAAGACCGAGCTTTTCTGTATTTCTTCACCAAGGAGTCGATGGCGTCCTGCAGCCCTGCCGGACTCACCGCTCGTCTCTCTGCATCCGTTGTGTCGATCACCCGGCGGTCTGCCACCTGAAGACACAAAAAGATGAAGCTCCAAAACAGATAATCGCAACTATTTCTGCACAACATACACAAATCAGCCTCGACCAAACCAACTGGCACAGGGAGTCCTAGACTTACGTCAGAGTTCCATTCCTATGGCGAGATGCAAGTCGATTTTCACTGTAAGTTGGGACTCCGGCGAAAATGTAACAAAGCCGTTACATGCGTCACGATATTGATCAGTTCTTCAGAAAAGTTATGAATATCAAAACTGTCTTATAACACCACGTGACTACGTATTCGTACGCTCTGCTCATCAACTAGTTCCACGTAACCAGTTCTGAAGTAATGACAAAATGGTATAAGTCGTAAATTGAGGAACTGCCCGTAACCATTTCCAACATAATGTCGTACTTCGTAAATCAAGGAACCAACTAGTCCCAAAGAAACACTGTACGTCGTAAATCGAAGAACCCCCGTAGCCAGTTCTGACGTAACAATGAAATGTCGTACGTTGTAAATCGAGGAACCACCCGTATCCAGTTCCAACATATCGCCGGTACATCGTAAACCAAGGACTTGTCTGTAACTAGTTCCGACATAATGGCGAAACGCAGTAGGACGAAACTGAGGACCCCTTGTACTTTGTTTTTTAATATAATATTGTGACGTTAGCAGAAGTCCTGTCCTTGTGAGCCTATTTTCCTGTCTCTGGTTCACCGCTTGTCCTTCATTGGACCCTACTGGTAATAAAAGTGAACAGGAACACCCCACTAGGTCTGCTGTTTTGGAGATGTTCTGACACAGTCATCTACCATCATAGTCCACCAAAGTCTTTGCACATTTTTTTCTTTCTTCAACATCGACACTGAGAACTGACTGCTCACCTGCTGCTTCATACAGTTCAATATTAACCAATAAACAAAGTTATTCACTTCACCTGAGTCAATGTTGTGGCTCGTTTGTGTATTTTGGCGTGTTATTGGTACAGAAAAACACAAAAAACACAACTAATTTGCTTCCCTGAAGTTTTTCTGAACTGTCTGAACACCCTCTACAGTCTGGTAGTTACAGGTTTGTCAAACTAAAGTTAGCTAATTGATGCTAATTTCAGCACAGATTTGTGTGTTGTGTCTAATATTTAATGACTCAAAGAAACAGTCAAACACTTTGCAACCTTTTTCTTATTTCTGTATTGCAGTTTCTCAGTGCTTCTGACAGTAAACGTCTTAAACTTACCTGCTTGCTCCTGAATGTTTATTGAAGGACCTGTTCAGCTATCTGCCAAGCCAGAAATCAGCTCTACAACACTGATTTGTTTGCACCAATCTATATCTGCAAAAAATACCTAAAATTTTGAGTGCTGAGTACACTCAAGATTTTTCATGACTGGCTCGGCTGACAAACCAGTCATAAAAATCCATACAAACAGAGATAAACAATGTGCACGAGTAGTTTGATATGTGAACACTGAACTAAAGATGAAGAGAATGGAGTGGAATTTTTATAGTTGGTATATTAAAGCAGCTGTCCCTGCACCCTGAATGAAATCAGGAAATAATACTAAACATTTATGTGTTAAACACTTAAAGTACGGCGGCCCGCGGGCGGGCCGTTTTTTTATCGGTATACGCTTTTTTTAAAATAGAAGGACACTGCAAACACGATTATACAAACACTATACACACATAGAAAGCTGAGATTCTCATGAATCCGCCGGTATAAACCACTTTCAGATGTGATTACCACAGCGGGTAATATAAACACATTTATCCAACAAACAACAAGTCAAGTAAACGTGCACAGCTCACCTGTCGACGCAGTTTGGACGCTCGTTTCTGGTCATAAAAGAAGATAATCCACAAAAACCGGCCAGAACCCAAGCTTAGCCATCCAGAGGAAACAATCCAGTATAATACTTTGGCCAAAACATGTCTCGAAATAGGTAAAAAATCCAGAAAACGATCGGCTCCGTGCGCGTGCACGCGGCGCGTGGTGGCGCTGTGCGTTTCATATTCACTGCATCTTTCTATTATAACTTTATCATACACGGTCCTATTTTCTTTGTTCGCGATTCAAAATGGATACTGGAGGCTTCTCGACCGCTTCAAACCGAACTTCAACCAATCAGGTGACTCGTTTCCGCCTACTTCGGCGATTTAGCCAACCATGGCGAGTCTGACAGATATCGATTACATCACTTGATTGACTTGTTTCTCAGCAAATCACGCCGGAGGAAACGTTAGATTGACAGGCCTGGTAGCCAATGAGCTTGCTGAATGGCTTGCCTATAAATCCCGCCTCTGCCAGCGGCTTTATATGATATTTCATTCGTGAGCTCCGGGCTCCACCTGCTGTTTCTCTGTATTCCTCTCAATCTGTGTGTGTGATCGACACTGAAGCCTATCTGAAGTGATTTTTTGAGTTCTTTATGAGTTTTTGGAATGAAAATGAAGTGGAAATGGAGTGAAAAGGAATTTATACCATTCTGTAGAGAGTGTGCACAGTGTATAAAGAGTGTATCCAACATTGACAGGGGCGGAGCATATCAGTACAAATACATGTGTGAAACACTCATTTCTTGTAGTATTGCTCTGAAATTTTGACCTGAACTATGTAAGACCCCAGGCTTTTGCAATATTGTGTTTTCAAGCTGTTGCAGTGCTGCCACACTGATTTTCAGGTGTTTATTAGGGAAAAAATGTAGGCGAGAAAAAAATTCATCCTAATTCAGTGTGTTCCAACATACATAACTCTGTGCCAGTAGCACCTAGAGTAATTCTGACTGCACTGGGTGAAAATTCAGGTTGTTCAGCTTTCAAATGAGACCCAACCATGCATGTACTCCAAACAGTTCAAGAACAGCATTCAATTTACTTTCTGTAAATCTCAGTAGAAATTTCGGGCGGAAATTGCCCAGACCTTAAAGGGTTAAATAAAAGTGTGGCTACCTTGACTTTGAGCTGCCTGTTGGGCAGGTCGCTGTAGATGGAGTCCCACTGCTGAACCGTCATCCCTTTGATGGCTAATATGGCCTCGATCAGCAGCATGTCAGAGATGGCGTCACCGACCGTCTTTAAAGGAGTAATTAAACATAAACGTCACTAAAGTCGGTTTAAACGTACATCTCTGTCTGTGCGTATGCTACCATTAAAAGTTTGTAATCGTCTTTTCCCATAAAGCAATAATGGAACGGAAAGCTCCCCTCTGAACTAAAGACTATACATCCGAAGTAGTTTAAGTCAATCCACTGGACTTTAAGAAAGTTCCTTGAAGACGTTTCACCTCTCATCCAAGAGGCTTCTTCAGTTCTGGTGGTGGTTGGTGTTGCCTCAGCTTTTAAACCTCTGTGAGGTGTGTCCAGGGGCTATTATTCCAACGACCGATACCAAAACTCTTCTGACTACTCAACGATGGTCCTTGTGAGTATCGGTGGGGGTCGTTGAAATGCACAGATGTCACTGAGCCCTCGTGTGCTAATGGTGGTCATTAGCATGAGTCTGCTGAGTAGTTCTTTTGGGGAGTTTTGAAAGGACCTGATTGTAAATTGGCGAAAGATGATGTCGCAGACCCCCCCCCCCCCATCGTTCAGAGATGGCTTCTCTACTTTGACATGGATGGCTTCTTTCACTCCTCTCTCAAATCATCAAAGGAACTTTCTTAAAGTCCAGTGGATTGATTTAAACTACTTTGAATAACCATGACCTGGATGAATGAGAACCTACACAGACATAAAGACTATACAGATTTTCAAGGCTTTTCTAAAAAATGGATCTGGAGAAACCATGCCCATCAGCAGTGACAGTCCTTGCAATGACTTTTACCGTGTAAATATGAGATCTTTTTAAATGTGATGCACTGCTTTATCTGCCTTTTCTGGTTTCTCGCTTGCCCGCTCCAGGGACTGCAGATGGAAACTAGCGAGTAAGCTGTAATCTGGTACAGAGCGTCTCTACCTTGGGTTTAATGTTCTTCTGTACATGGTCCCTGTCAAATAAACTAATCTTAAAAAATAAGTATTTAGAAAGTGGTGTCCTCAGAAGTGGGGTGTTGAAATATGAGTCCCCAGAAATGACATAAAAGAGTATGTGTGTGTGTGTGTATAAGCGTGTTTGTGTGTGTTTACCTGGTTGATAACGTTGACGGTGTTCTGCAGCAGTCCGAGCTGCTCGTTTCCTCTCGTCGTTGATGTTGGCGTCCTCGGCGAGACGCTGGATTTTCTCCTCAGCTGCTTTACTGAACAACACCTGAACACAACGCAAACACACAAATCACACCACTTTTACAATTAATTCAAAACACCACAACACAGAGATGAAAAGGAAATCTTCACGTAACTGTAGTAAACATCTACTCACAGTTCCGTGTCCGTTAGCCTCGAAGTAAACGCCGATATCAAACTCCTGAGCTGCGTGATGAAGATGCTTCACTCCAGTCTTCGTGCACCTCACGGTAACCTGAGTCACGTCAGAATCTGTGAGCTCTACCTCCTCCACATGATTATGGAAACAGCAGGAATGCTCTTTCTGTGTTTTCTCACCTTCATCGTGTCCTCCAGGTAGCGTGTCGAGCTTCCGTTAGCGTAAGCCGTTTGCACCGCTCCCATTTTCAAGTCTAGGCCAGCCTGTGTGTCCAAAAAGAATTGTATTTTAGAGCAGTAGAGGGGTGACAATTGTGCAAACATTCAAGCAAAAAGCTTTAAGGTGCAAGGCGAAAAAACTTAACTATACATAAGAATAGTTTGTGGACTTTTAAGGTCCAAATAAGTTTGAAGGGCATCTTGTTTTCTTTTTTAAATGCTAAAATTACACCAATTGTCAGAACCAGAAATGATAAAAACAGAAAGAATCACAGGATCCTTAAATGAAGCAAAACGAGGTGCAAAATGACAATGCCACAAAAACGAGACACAAAGCAACAATGATAAAAGAGAATGGATCAGTCAAATAAATGCAGCATGGCTCAGAAACAGTGAACAGAGCAGCAAGTTGTCGGAGATCCATTCAGCACGGTGAAACATCTTTCTACAGATGGTGACCAGAGTAGAGAGATAAAGTCTGGAGAGGCTGGAAACGTGGAAACAAAATGACCACAAAGAGATGCAAAACGACAAAAATGAGACAGAAAACGAGGTGTAAAATGGCAAAAAGCAACAAAACCGAGACACAAAGTGACAAAAATGAGACCCGTTTCAAAAAAGAGACACAAAACAGCAATGAAAAGAGAGACTTGGAGGAAAATCAAACATCCCATATCAAAAAAAATAAATGCAGCATGGCTCAGAAACAGTGAACAGAGCAGCAAGTTGTTGGAGATACATTCAGCATGGAGAAACATCTTTCTACAGCTGATGAACAGAGTAGTGAGAAAAAGAGGAAACATCTATAATAGGTGGAGGCAAAATGTCCAGAAAGAGACACAAAATGGAAAAAAAATGAAACACAAATTGACTGACAAAGACACAAATTGACAAAAAAATGACATGAAATGAAAAAAAGAGATTCAAAATGACAAAAATGAGAAACAAACGAGACGCAAAATGATCACAGAGACACAAAATGTCAAAAATAAGTCACAAATTGACAAACCAACACACAAAGGACACACAAAATGACACAAGTGAGACACAAATCGACAAAAAAGACATGAAATGACACAGAGAAGACTCAATATGACCAAAACGAGACACAAAATGAGAAAAATGAGAGAGAAAATGAGAAAAACGAGACACAAAATGGAAAAAATGAGACACAAATTGACAAACCAAGACACAAATTGAAAAAAATGACATGAAGTGAAAAAAAGATATTCAAAATGACAAAAATGAGAAACAAAACGAGACACAAAATGATCTCAGAGACACAAAACGTCAAAAATAAGTCACAATATGACAAACCAACACGCAAACGACACACAAAATGACACACAAATAGATAAAAGACACAAAATGAGAAAAATGAGACAGAAAATGCGAAAAAAGAGACACAAAATGAGAAAAATGAGACAGAAAATGCGAAAAAAGAGACAGAAAATGAGAAAAACGAGACAGAAAATGAGAAAAACGAGACAGAAACAACACAAACAAGACACAAAATGAGAAAAACGAGACACGAAATTAAGAAAAAGAGAAAATGAGACAAGAGAGACACAAATTGACACAACACTCAAAATGACGCACAAAACAACACAAACGGGACACAAAAATACACAAACATCTACAGTGTGCGGTGCCTCCGTTTATTATTCCAAGTGCTGTGTCTTTATTTGAGTCTACCTGTGTGAGCAGCTCTTTGAGGAAAGTGCTGATGAGCGTCGCTATCTTGTCTCCGTCCAGCAGGTGAAACTGTCCCTCGGAGTCGGTGAAGTAATAAACTATCCGATCAGCATCGCCGTCGAAGGAGCAGCAGCGTTCTCCTGGGCTCATCTCAACGCCTTCAGACAGGGAAGACGGAGATGCAGGAGGGAAATTAAACACAGCATCTAATTTAATCTCGCTCATATAGGACACGCTTCCTGTATAGAAAACAATTACAAGAACATAACCAGCATTGAGGTCGCCTGGCTGCACCCCACGGTGGCTTCATCAGTGCAGATGCAGACTTCAGCAAAAGACGTCAAAATACTACTCTTAATAAAAGCAGTTTGCTGATTAACACTCTCCGTCTTTGCTGCCAAACTTTTGAGGAAATAGTTTTTTACTTTTAGCCAGCATTGTTGAATCTCCACACCTCTGAGAAAAAGCACAACCTTAAGTACTGCCACATAATATAATAATAATAAAGTAAGCTACCAAGTTCTTCACATAGCAAAAAATGTGTGAAATATAACATCAAAACACATTAAAAGGAAGAAACTGCTGCACAAGCTACACTAAAATCAGAAATAGTAAAGCCCAAAGCATGCAAAAACACTAAAAAATTGTGACGTTTTAATAAATTCTTTTAATTCAACGTGCCATATTTAAAAATTCCCCAAATATAAAGCGTTTACACTAATCTGATTCTGTAAAAAACTAAAAATTCTGTGGTTCTAGATGCAACCGAAAAGTTACGGCTGACTCAGCTGTGATCAACAGACTTGTGGCATAAATTCAAAAATTACATTCAAAATACAGACACATTTGTTTAGCGCTTGTTAAAAGGCAGTTCTAAATGCTTCACATCGCAGAGATCGTGTGAAATACGAGATCAAAACATAATAAAAGAGAACAAAGTGCTGCACAAGCTTAGAATCAGCAAAGCCAAAAGCATGACAAAAAACACAGAAAAACACAATGAATGCAAACCAAAGTACTAAACAAGCCAAAGTGAAACTCCCTGTGACTTCCTTTCCTTCCCCAAAATCACATTCTAGTTGAGCCGTTGCTGTTTTCACACAGTTTAGGAGTTTCAGCTAATCACTGATGGCTTTACAGAACAGGACTTCCAGGGAGCGTTACAGGTGTTGCAGGAGCTCTGGGAGCAGAGTGTCACCGCACGAGGAAACTATTATGAAGGAAAAAGGCTGACAAATTCATGTGGGTATGGCTTTTAATTGTCACCTTGTCAAAGAACTCTCTGGTTTGGCAGCATTTTTGCATAAATTGATGGACAAGTGTTGCAGGAGCTCTGGGAGCAGAGCATCACTGCACAAGGAAACTATTAACTGAAACTATTATGAAGTGGAACTGCAGCCAAATTCACTTGGGTGTGGCTTTCAACTGGCACTATGTCAACGAAATCATTGGTGTGGCTGCGTTCTTTTCAAATTGATGGTGGCAGGAGCACTGGGAGCAGAGCATCACTGCACAGGGAGACACTTTGACTGCTATAGCAACCAAATTGGAATCTCAGGGCTGTTTCAATTGTCTTAATTTGACAGTCTGGAACAGATGAGAAACGAGTTATAAAGAAACACTGGTGCAGGAACTCATGAACTGCTTGGTAATTACTAGAACTTTAAAAATCCATCTACACTGCGCTGGGAGTCAGAGGAAAGCTGTTTAACGATTGAAAGCTAGCATGTCCAGAGAGCAGAGTCGCACCTGTTGGAGCTTTTTGCTGCACTTTGACGAAGTCGGCTCCACACTGGTGGTTCAACTTTCCTTTGCTGCCGTCGTTGAAGAGGGAAATCTGCAGCTCCTTCTTCAGGTGAGCCTCCATCTCACGAACCTTCAGGGCCCCGATGCCGTTAGCGCCGTCCACGCTCAGGTGCTTCTGGTCGTCGGTGCGGTTCGACGCCTAAAAGACGGGAAAAGATGGAGGGTGGACGGATGGGTTCTCATTCGTCATTTTGTCTCGTTTGTGTCGTTTTATGTCTCATTGTTTTTGCTAGTTTGTGTCTCGATTTTGTTGTTTTATGTCTTGTCAATTTGAGTCTCATTTTTGTCATATGTCTTTTTTCGTCATTTTGCGTTTCGTTTTTGTAGTTTTGTGTCTCATTTTTGTCATTTTGTCTCATTTTTGTCATTTTGTCTCGTTTTTGTCATTTTGAGTTTCGTTTGCGTCATTTTATGTCGTTACGTCATTTTGTTCTCAGTAGTGTTATTTTATGTCTCTTTTTTGCATTTTAAGTTTCATTTCTCAGATTCAGAAAATTTTATTTGTCCGCGGGGGGGGCAATTAATTTTTTTTTCAGATTCAGAAAACTGTCATTTTGTGTCTCATTTTTGGCATTTTCTGTCTCATTAGTGTCATTTAATGTCTCGTTTTTTGCTATTTTAGGTCTCTTTTTTGTCATTTTGAATCTCGTTTCTGTCGTTTGGAGTCTCATTTTTGTTGTTTTTGTCACATTGTGTCTTGTTAGTGTAGTTTTATCTCGTGTTTGTGTCATTTTATATCTCATTTTTGTCATTTTGAGTCTTGTTTGTGTCACATTGTGTCTTGTTAGTGTCATTTTGTCTCGTTTTTGTCATTTCATATCTAATTTTGTCACATTGTGTCTCGTTAGTGTCGTTTTATCTCGTGTTTGTGTCATTTTATATCTCATTTTTGTCACGTCTCATTAGTGTCATTTTGTATCGTTTTTGCCATTTTGAATCTCGTTTCTGTCGTTTGGAGTCTCATTTTTGTCATTTTGAGTCTTGTTTGTGTCACATTGGGTCTCGTTAGTGTTGTTTCATCTCGTGTTTGTGTCATTTTATATTTAATTTTTGTCACAACGTGTCTCGTTAGTGTTGTTTTGTATCGTTTTGATGTGTTGCATAAAGAAACAGCACAACACAGGACACACTCTGCTTCCTTACACTCTTGGTGAGCTGAATGAAAGCTTGGCACAGTTTGCTGTAGTATCCCTCCACTGTGGCGTCTCCATATTTGCCCTTGGTGTTCTGACAGCAGACCATGTAGTGGAGCTGTGGGGTGGTAACCAAACCATAGTCTGGTGGATAGAATAAAAACAATTAAAAAACAATGAATACTTTAAATATGAGGACGCAGTTTTTAATTGAACCTACCTTTGCTGTGACCACCGAGAGCAGAAACTCCATCCATTACTGCTTGTGACAGACTGGCGCTGCTGCTCCTGCAGGCAGAGAACAGAATGACAATGAATATGAAAATCAAACTGCTTTTTGCTCATTTTTCACTGCAATACAAACTCCTGCACGTCTATGGAAATAACACGACCGCCACTAGAAATATAGAGGACTCATTTATGTAGCATAGCACAGTTAGAGCAACAGTAATCAGAAAAAAGTAAGAAGATGAGTTTAGAAAAACTGAAAAAAATGGAATCAAGTTGTCTAACATTTTTCCAAATGTCTACAGGTGTTATCAATACAGCAAAAAAGAAACAGGCTTCTTTGTGTAAGTTTACGTCTTTTTTCCGTCATTTTGTTTCTCATTTGGGTCATTTTCTGTATTGTTTTTGTCATTTTGAGTCTCTTTTGTGTCACTTTCTGTCATTTTTTTAATCATTTTGTCTCGTTTGTGTCAAATTTTACCCTATTGTGAATGTCGTCATAAAGTCTTTTCAACAAAACATCCAGATTCTTAGCTTAGATTTGTTCTTTTTCTCATGTAGCAGTCCATCACATGTGAAAAGGACTGGTAGAAAGTTAAAAATCCAACAATTGTGTGCATTAAATGGTGTCATTTTTCAGATTGTTAAAATATAACATGCCTTTCAAAGTTGAGTCCTGAGGTTCAGACCGTTCATTTATCTCTGTAGTAGTGTTAAGCATCGGTTAGGATTACGTACCTGGTGTCTTTTCCCACAAACACGTTGGCCTCCTGGCTCATGTCTATGGCCTCCTTCTCTATGACATCCTTCAGAGCTGCGAGCAGATCTTCCTGCTCAGCGTTGGCCAGCTGGGTGGCGTATCCCTCCCACGTAGGCGTCACCATCTCCCCCATCGGGTCGACCAGCTTCACGCCGTTATCCTCCTACACGAGTAAAGACATGAGAGACGAACAGGATGAATGAGCAGAGTAGTTTCATCACGCTGTGTCCCATTTCTGTCATTTTGTTTCTCATTTGTGTCATTTTCTGTCTGTTTCTTGACATTTTCAGTCTCATTTTTGTCCTTGTGATTCTTGCTTGTGTCATTTAATGTGCTGTTTTTTTTCCATTTTGTGTCTCTATTGTGTCATTTTCTCTCTTTTTTGTCATTTGGTGTCTCATTTGTGCCATTTTGCGTCTAATTTTTTACAATTTTGTGTCTCGGTTTGTCAACTTGTGTCTCATTTCTGGAATTCGGTGTCTCTTTCTGGTGTTGTTTTGAAGCAAAAGCTGAACCTCTGCGTCACCTCGGGGTTGTGCGACGCCGTCACCATGACTCCGATGGTCGCTGTGGTCTTCTTGGAGCGCAGTGTTGCCAGCAGACCCATCCTGAACATGATGTGGTCCAGATGTTTGGCGTTGGTCCTGAAGCCTGCGGTGCCGTACTGTAAAACCAGACCTGCTGGTTTAGGATGCAGACCGGACTGCTTTAGCACCTCCTGGAACTGAGACATCGCTGAAACACAGAATAAAAAACAGTCAGAGCTGGAGGAGGCAGCAGGTAGAAGTACTCAAGATAAATACAGATAAGGTGAAGGTTTCATCAGCAGTATAACATATAACAGCAGGAGGAACAGAAACACTGCATCTGTGGTCAATTAGGCTTTTAAACTAAAAGGAGCAACCCCCCCACGGATACTTCTGGACAGTTTTTCTCTTGGTCAAACGTGGGACAGTGCAACATGAATGTGTGTACATGTGAACTTTTATTGTTCTTTCTGTTTATTACATTATTATGTCATGCATTTTACATTTTGTATTTTTAAGTGCACTGTGGGGAGATGCTCCCACCCGTTTCCTGGTACAATTTTTGTGTACGATGACAATAAAGGCTATTCTATTCTGTATTCTAGTGCTACTAGCAAAAATGGAAAATGCAGAAAAATGACTCCTGCCAACTGCATTATTATATTTGGAATAAAATCATTGATGCATGTATACTGACAGTGAATAGAAACTTTGAGGTAGAAATGTAGACAGAATTCTACTTGTAGGGGGGTTGTAATTATTCATTGTGGATTTACTGATGATCTAGTGCCCTGGTAGTTGAGATAATGATGAGTTGTCATTTTGTCATGATTCATTGCACATGGGTTGGTCACTTTGCAAAAGTGAACCAAATACACACCAAGCAATACTCAGTGAGTATCTGCACAATGTGAGAATGGGTTTTGAAGGCCTATATAAAGGCCCAAAAAAGGCCACCATTGTTAGTCCAGTGAACAGCATCATGCCGCGTCTATCACATGAACAACGTCTCCGGGCACTGGGTATGGTGGAGGCCGGTTTGAGCTACAGTGATGTAGCCAGGGGTATGGGCTGTTCCCAACCCACAATCAGAAGCCTGGTCCAAAGCATGCGCAGACGGATTGCTGCCTGCATCGAAGCAAATGGAGGCCATACTCTGTATTGACTGTTGTGACTTTGTGTTTGGCAGGTGCCGTTTTCTTTTGTGAAATTCTTTATTTTGAAATCATTCTTGAAACTTTAGATTTTGTTTCTGTATGCCAATATGCTAAACAAATGATTCATATGAAGAAAATCCAGTTTTGGGCTTCAAAATAAAAATTATGTTGAAAAATATGGTCTCAAAGTTTCTATTGACTGTCAGTGTACATCAATAATTGTGTCTCCAGTTGAGAGTGAGTATATTTGAACTACATAGTTAATGTTTTACAGGAATTAATGAAAGAATAGACTAGAATAGAATGGAATAGAATAGAATAGAAAACCTTTTACTAGTCTCACAAGGGGAAAGTGACTGTAAGAAAGGCAAGAAAAGACAACTATAAATTAAAGAGGTATACACACTATATAAGCAACATAAATAAGAAAAACAGAAGAACATAAAAATGCTAAGAACATAAACTTACAATATTTACATGAACTAATCATGTTTTTTGTACAAATTTAAATCTGTGACGTAATTAGCCGCTACAGCCTCAACATCAAGGTATGAAATGTTTTTTTTTGTTTTTGTTTTTTAATCACAGATGCAGTGAACTAGGGTAAGTTTATTAAAAATCTGAAGATGTTCACTATGGCTTTTGGTTATTTACTCAAACCTATTTTACTGATTCTATCCACTGCTGAGTAGCTCTATCTGTAATCATAGTCACATAATTATTTATTCTGATAATATGTTATATATTTATAATCTGAATTTAGATGAACAACTGATTGACTTTGAAGCAGCATTTCTGAGCCAGTTTTTATTGTCATAGGATAGTTTTAAAGATTAATGTCTTCATGCTCTTTTTTGTTTTAAATATACAACAAAGTAAATACTGAACTTAAGCTAGACTTTTAAAAACTACAAACCAAAACACAACATCTGTCATAAAATCCCCCATTTGTTCAGCTTTAATCTCAACCTGGAAACTACTAAACAGTAACTAAAACCAAATGTAGCTGAGCATAAAGTGCAATATATTACAATATTCGCCTCAAAATGGAGTGGAGGATAATTAGAAAGTACCATAGCATGGAATTACTCCAATAAAATGCAACAACTGTGGAATTAAGTAGAGTCTCTGATTAAATGTACTCAATTACTTTCCTCTGACGGTGTTAAAAATGTGAAAAACGAGCAACAAACAGCAGCTAAAAGCAACACAATGACTGAACATGTTGGATAAGCACTATAGGAGGGCAAAGTTTGCAGCTAACTGCAGCAGAAACGCGTCGATAGCTCGACAGCTCAACACAGTGAATCACAGAAACTAAGTGACAGAAGAACTTATTCAGAGCTTTAAACTGCGATAAAACGGATTAAATCGCAGCGTTTCAGCTTTAAACTTAAGCTCGTTGCGTTCAAACTCAATAAAAAGCTGTTGCAGCATTAAATAGTCTTTATTCCACTTACTGTCGTCTGTTTTTGCTGCTTGTCTCAGGACTCATTCAGAAGCTTCCTGTTTCCTACTGACGACGTGGCGGCACTTCCGCATACGTCACCACATGACGCAAAGACGTCGAGCACGTTTTTTCTTTTCCCCTCTGGATGATGCAGAGATGAGCAAAAGACACTAAATTTTTTAAACATTTCTCTTATTTAATAATTTTTATATGCTTCAGGATGCGTTTTTAGGCAAAAATATATCAAATAATTTTTTTATAATAATATATAGTAATAGTAATATATAGTAGGCTATTATATATAATAATTATTTATGATAAGCTACATTTCTTTGTATAATTTTATCCTTTTTATTACATGTTATTTAATTATATATTCATATATTTTTAAATACAATTTTTAAAATATTTCATATATAAAATACATAACACATTCGAGTTGTTTCAATTTTTTCAATTTTCAACAGTGCAATATACACTACAAGAGTTGTCATTCATTTTTGTTATACATTGTGAGTATATAAAGACAATTAAAGCATTCTATTCTATTCTATTCTATTCTATTCTATTCTAATAAAATGCTGCAGCAGGTTATTGAGGGTTACTATATTACAGTCCAGAATATGAGCTGTGCATATATGCTCATCGGAGAAGCGTTTTGTTCACAAAAAATTAGATGTTTCACCTTCATCGTGAGCTGCGCAAAAAGCCACTGTCACGCTCTTCCATTAACCCTTTTGGCGAATCTACAGCCCGTTTAAGAGGTCCAGCAGCCCGCCGGGGGGAGGACGCACAGAGACGCCGAATAAATAACCCAGCGACAGGAGGGGGAGGAGGAAGAGGAGGAGGAATAGAGGAAATTCCCTCCTGCTTGTTCCTGTTCCAGCATCGTGCGCTGCGCAGTGCTGGCGACACCACCGGGGAGCGGTGCGCATTTTCCTGTCGGAGCGGAGGATCTGAGGCCGAAATACGCGCAGAGGGGGGAGACAGAAACGCCGCAGTCTGACAGGACACTGCGGCTCCTTGCCTCATTTTTTCTGGACATATTTTTTATTTTACGCACGGCGCCGATGCGCGCTCCGAGCGACCTCTGGAGGGTTTGCTGTGCGGCTTTTTCTGCATCCGTCGGCCTGTTTCAGTGACAGAACCGCGTCCAGCTGAGTGTTACATAACCGGGTGGCTTTAGCTGTCCGAGGTGCTGAACGGAGCGGAGCCTATAACGGGACGAGCCGTGGGGAATCCGCCACCTTGCGTAAGTCCACGCACATTATCAACGTGACCGCACGATTCAAGGCGCAAAAACACATTTTATGTTCTTTTTCCGCCCACACAGAAGGTCACAGGAACCAGAATCGGGACCAAGATCAGGAGGGCTTTTTCTCCCCCCACACCGTCCCGTGCTGAGGTAAATTCCTGAAGAGTAGCTACAGGGTCGGATCCCAGCGAGAGAAAATGTCGGGGCAGACGCTCACGGATCGCATCGCCGCTGCGCAGTACCAGCTGACGGGCTCCGACATGGCCCGGGCGGTCTGCAAGGCCACGACGCACGAAGTGATGGCGCCCAAGAAGAAGCACCTGGACTGTGAGTGGGCATCAGCAGGCCGCAGCAGGCCTCACACACACACACACACACACACACACACACACACACACACACACACACACACACACACACACCTATAGACGCAGACATATATGTGCACATGGACACACACACATACTTGCTTAAGTAATTTTTGGGGCGCACATTCCAACACCCCACTTATGAGGACACCGCTTTCTGAATTGTTTTAAGAGGACGTTAATGTCATTTTAGCCTTAGCTGGTTAAATCCTTTGAATGGGTGTGGTGCCATATTGGACTGATG
Source organism: Acanthochromis polyacanthus (assembly GCF_021347895.1). Classification (NCBI taxonomy): domain Eukaryota; kingdom Metazoa; phylum Chordata; class Actinopteri; family Pomacentridae; genus Acanthochromis; species Acanthochromis polyacanthus. The sequence continues at coordinate 35,611,062 of NC_067128.1, read as the reverse complement.
TTGCCATGGTAATGACCCCTCTGGTGACCCCCTCCAGTCACATTTTAGGGCAGAAATCACCCCCAACATGCTGCATTTTTTGGGCTGTAACGGGGAAACTGTGCGCAGAATTATAATTGAAATCACACTAAGTAACCTGCTCAAGCCAAAGGAGAGCCCAGGTGGCTAATCGGCATTGTTTTATTCTTCTGTTTTATTATAATTTGGAGCCAAATCGTGCACTAATACTGCAAAAAGACAGTGGAAATCTGGAGGCAAAAGTGGCAGAAAGATGTTGAAAACAGTGGAATTTTGTAACATTCAAAAACTGCAAAACCGGTGCAAATGCCAGACAATATCTGTAAAACAGTGATGTTTTCTAACTGATTTAACGGTTTAATTTGACAGTCAAATGTTGTAAAAGACCATATTACCATTTTCAGCCCTTAACATGGAATACATTTTCTTTCAAATGACAAAATATCCATAAAATAAGGATGTTTGTGGTGTTTATGCTAAGCTAGTTTTTATAGATTTGCTTGTTTTATTACATTTTTTTCTGTATTTTTGCTACATATTTTCTGTAATTTAACAAAGCAAGAACAATTTATAGTTGAAAAATCCTGAATTTGAATATACATAATTTTCTTTCAAATCATGGCAAATATTCACAAAATAATACTTGTGGTGTTTATGCAGAGCTATTTTTGATCATTTTGCCTGTTTTATTATCCCCCCCCCCCCCCCCCCCCCAAGTAATTTCACTATATGTCATCTTTAATTTAACAAAGCAAGGAAAGTTTGCCATTGAGGAACTTATTTATTACTTTTTCTTTCAAATAATGCCAAATATCCACAAAATAATGACATTTTAACTGATTTAATGAAAGCAAAACAGCGTACTGTCAAATGTCATAAAAGACCACATCACCATTTTTTAGTCCTTATTATAGATCAGTTTCCTTCAAATAACCACATATTTATAAAACAATGCCATTTATGCTGTTTATGCTTTAAGTATTTAGTTATTATCTGTATTTCCACAAAACAAGAGAAAATAGGAGGTGAAAACTTATTATTTTCAACTCTTTAATACACATGATTTACACATGATCTTTCATTCAAATAATGGCAAATATGCACAAAATAATGATATTTATGCTGTTTGTACCATCTAACATCAGTAGAATGGGATGTGGGGCAAATATGATGAGACAAAGATTCAGTTTTTAGATATTTTGACTTGAAATGTGTCTAAAAAAGGACCCAAATGACTCAAAATCTATCCATAGTAAGCAATAAGTAACCAGATTTCTACTAAAATATAGTCTTTGGTTGACATTTCACCAACTTTGGAGGCTCTAACATTAGTAGAACTTGCTCAAAAACTGTTAAAAATGCTTCAAAGTTGCCCAAAAATCAATCAAATTTGTGCAAAAATGACTTGAAAGTGTCTTATGCTTTGCATAAGCAAATAGTAAGAGTTAGCAACCAACAAAAAGACTAGCTGCTCTACAGGAAAAAGTCATTTTTGCTGATAAGTTAACAAAAATCCATATTTTCTACTGACATCCACACTCCTAACTGTTAAATGCCATGCAATATTTGCGCGATTCTTCCTAAAATTAGATTTTCTTCATTTGTATCCATTATAAAAGGTGAAATAATCCTGCAAAGCTGTAAAATTCATCTGATCAATTATTTATTGCAGCTTTATTCTCCAACTACATGAAATTCCAGTTAAAATGTGATTTAGCAACATGCAGCTAGTACTAAATATTTCTTAAGTGCAGTTATTGCACTTAATTTTGAGTAAATGTATCGAAATGACATATTTATGTATTTTAAGATGAAAAAATGAATGTTATTGACCCTTTTATTGACGTTTTCCTTTTTGCTTTTTGCTTTTTGATAAATTAACAAAATCCATCTTTTCTACTGATTATCCATACTATTAATGGTTAAATGTAAGTAAATATTAGTGTAATTCTTTCGTATATTTTAATTTTTTCATTTATGTGGCTTGTACTAACCTGGCAATAGCCAGATTAATAATTGTGTAGTACTGATAGTACTCCACAATATCAATCTGGGACCGCTCCATGTAAATCCGTTCGGAGGAAAGAGGCACGGATTGGACAATGCAACAGTATGTCCCGCCTCTGACAGGTTTGTTTTTAGCCAATCGCGGGATCTTCAACAACGAGCGGAGCAATTGGTAGATTAAACTCTTACCAAAACCAAAAGGTAAAAAAGCACAAACATCTTTACCATCCAGAAATGAGCAAGCGCCTCCGTTGTTCTTCCTTCAAAGAAGCGATAGGAGATTCAGCTAAAACTGACTTAATAGCAGCATCTACACGATCGTTGTCCTCCGTTGCCGTGTTTGTTTTTGATCTACTGGCGCTTGGTGTCGTCTTCACACCCGGATATCCCGCCCCATACACGAATAACTGCTGCGTGATTGGCCCGTGCCAACTTGGCTCTGTACGAACAGTGAATGCGGGAGCGGAGCAAGATGGTTGCTTGAGAGATTGTGAACTCACAAATATCGCGAGAAATCAATTTGCTGGCAAGGTTATGGCTGTACAGCTGTAAATGCATTAATTCTTGTAAGTTTCTTTGCTGAAAAACAGAACAAAGAAGCAACTCTTTAGATTTTTCTGGCTGAAATTGAGATTTGCTGTGAATTTGTAAAGGTTTGCATTAGTTTTGGTATTAACTGAGGCTAAATTTTCAACATTTTGGAGCCAAATTATGACAGTGATGAATTTACAGCTCAACTTCTTGCAGCTTTTTGCACTTTGCTTCCACAGACACCTAAACATGATGACGAATTCACCGATGAATGTAATTATCGGAGCTCACCAGCTTCTCCGACACCTTCTGAAAGCACAAACACTGAGTCGGACCGTCACAGGCTCTGATTGGCTAAGAAGTCCTGCGTCTTCTGCTCGGACCTTCTATCTGGTGATCTGCTTGCTTCCTGAATAATTTAATAATCAGCCGACGACCGTCTGCATTATTACGCAGCCAAAGGTGACAACGCCGAAACCAGAAAGCAGCAGAGAGCTTCACTGTCAGTCTCTGGATTTAACTTTAGCATCAGTTTCTAAAACAGACCTGCAACTTATGAGTAGTTTGGTATCTGAAAGGCCAGAAAATGGTGAAAAATGTGGATCAGAGTTTCTAAAATCCAAAGTTCTTCACTTTACTGTCATAAAGGAGGAAAGAAACCCAAAAATATTCACAACTAAGAAGATGAAATCAGAATTAAGACTTTCTTTAATTAAAAAGTGACTCAAACCAATTATTTGACTAGTATACTTGGTGTCTAACAACAGAAAATGATAGAAAATGTCAATTAGTGGTAAAGATATTCAGTTTACTGTCACAGAGGAGGAAAGAAAACAGAAAATGTTCACATTTAAGAAGCTAAAAATCACAGAATTTAGATAATTTTCTTCTTGAAAAATGACTTAAACCGATTGATTATTCGACAAAATTAGCTATTTTGTCTTTAAAATTTCAGAAAATTGTGAGAAATGTGGATCAGTTTCCTCAAATGTCTCATTTTGTCCAAAGATATTCAGTTTACTGAGAAGAGAGAATCCAGAAAATATTCATTTAAGAGGCAGAAATTACAGAATTTAGACTTTTTCTGTTAAAAAAAAATGACTCAAACTGATTAATTAATCATCAAAATAGATGCAGATTAATTTAACTAATCGATAAATCTTTGCAGTTTTAATCTCCAACTGCATAAAATTCCAATTCCAGTGTGATTTAGCAACATGCAACTAGTTCTAGATGTGTCTTAAATGTAGTTATTGTGCTTAATTTTGATGAAATACTGCATCTAAAGAACATATTTATGACTTTTAAGATGAGCAGATAAATGTTATTGACTTTTTTGGACATTTTCTTCATGAAAAAATTCATTTTTGGTGATAAGTTAACAAAAAATCCATCTTTTCTACTGACATTCACACACTTAATGGTGAAATGCAGGCAAATATTAGTGTTATTCTTACTTATTTTTAAAATTTTCTTCATTTATATCAATCATATAAAGGAATACTATCCCATAAAGCTGTAAAATGCAGGAAATCTAGTGAGTTTGGGTGTTTTTTCTCGCAGATATCATGATTTGTGATATAATTTTGTAGCTTTCAGTTCAATATTTACAGCATGAGAGGCCAAATTTAAACATTATTGAGCGTTACAACATAAAATACCTTCAAAATTGGTGAATTTGTGAAACCAGTGACAGTTTAACCTCTTGCAGGTGTTTATGATTTCCTAATTGTATCATTTTGAGTTGTAATTTTGGTGTTAGAATCCCAGATTACCGGTTGATTCCTGCTCTCCTCCGCTGGGTTTTCGATCAATGAGGTTGTGTCGAGTCTATTTCTGGGGCGCCTCGTATGTAGGCCACTGTGCTGAAGGAAACTCCTCCAAACATTTCCACAAACCTCTAAAAAAATCCCACACAAAATTAGACAATAAAAAGCAGAATTAAAATAAAAAAAGTAGCTAGGAGTATTTTTAATCATACATGTAGTTATCCACCTTTCTGCACGTTTTAGTTGAAACATGTCGAAGCAGATGGTGGTTGTTGCTCGGTGACAGTTGCACAGTGACCCGATGGGATGGATGCTGGGTTTCCGTGGCAACAGACTGTCAGGCGCTGTAATGGCAGAGAGTCGACCGTGAGGAGGAAGAAGGCGAATGACGGTCCAGTCGTCTCCAGAGAGCAGAGGGGGTTCAGTTCTTCAACCAAAACGCTAAACAATAAATTTAAAAATCTGCTGGGTTAAGATGGAAAAAGCAGCTAATACAACATTCAGCTAGCTTCTTGTGATTTAGCTTAGATGTCTGCGTTTAATTCAGCGTAAAAGGAGGCCTCAGTGCAGGATTGTCATGTCCAAAACAGTTCCTGAAGACAACTTTATCATGAAATTGATGCAAAATTTGAAAAGAGAAAGAAAAATGTTGCTTCTATGGGATCTTGTGCAACAGTAGGTCCAGACGTGGTGCTAATAGCTAACTAGCTAGTTGGTGAATGCTTCTGGAGTTAAACTGCAATACTACGACCTACAATTTTCAGCCAGATAATTACTATCATGTCACATATCGCGTGTAAATATTAATGGTTTAATTGTGAAGTTGAAGCAGCAAATGTTCCATAAGTGTGCAGGACTTTCCTCAAGATGCAGCTAAATTTTTTTGTGTTTTAACTTTGCATTTAACATAGTGGCCTTCGAGGCCTTCAGTGCACGATTGTTGTGTCCAAAACACTTCATGATAACAACTTTATCTTAAAATTGATGCAAAATTTGAAAAAGAGAAAGAAAAATAGTGCTTTTAAGGGATTTTGTGAAAAAGCAGAGTCACACATTGTGCTAACAGCTAACTAGCTGGTTGGTGAGTGCATCTGGAATTAAACTGCAGTACTTCTACGTACAATTTTCAACCTGATAGTTAGTTATCAGATCACATATGTGTAAATATAAATAATTTAACTGTAAAATAAATGCAGAAAATGTAGCAAGACTTTCCTCTACTAGCAGCAGAAAATTTCTCACATTGTAACTTCGACATCTGCATTTATTTTATTGTAAAATGAGGCCTTCAGTGCAAAAATTTAGCGCATTTATTAAAGATCAGACGGTCACTGCGAGACTGCTGTGTCCAAAAGACTCCCTGATCACAAATTTAATGCAATATTGGTACAAATTTTGAAAAGAAAAACAAAAATTTGGCTTTTTTGGGTGCCTCTCTCACATATTTTCTCCTCTGTTGTGGATTTGGGCAGCAGTAGATCCATGCTCTGTGCTAGTGTGCTTAGAAAGTCCGTCTAAGTCTAGTAGCTAGCTAGCCAGCTGGCATCCTGCTAACGGTGCAGGAATGAACTCAAGTGATGTTTACTACTCAATTATTGTCTCCAAAACAGATCCTGATAATAAATTTGCCATGATACTGATGCAGAATTCGAAAAGAAAAGGAAGAATTATGCTTTTTTAGGTCTCACTCTGATCTGTCTTCTTCTCTGATGTGATTTTACGCAGCTGTACATCTACGCTTTGTGCTAGTAGCTAACTAGCTAGTGAGTACATCCACTGTTAAAGTGCATCATTGCTACCTGATAGCTACTTATGTCATTGATTGTATGCAAATATGGAAGATTCAGCTATAAATTAAAGCAGCAAAGGTTCCATAAGTGTGCAAGACTTTCTTCTACATGTTGCAGAAATTTTCTCACGTTTTAACTTTGCATTAAATTCAGTGTGAAAGAGGCCCTGACTGGACGGTTGTTGTGTCCAAAACAGTTTCTGATGACAGCGTTATTCTGATATTGGAGCAAAATTTGATGTTTTTATGGAATTTTGTGCAGCTGTAGATCCATACACTGTGCTAATAGCTAACTAGCTAGTTGATGAGTCCATCTGGCATGAAATCGCAATGCTACTACCTACAATTTTCATCCAGATAGTTACTTATGTGATCATATATCATGTGTAAATATGGAGGAGTCAGCTATAAAATAAAAGCAGCAAAGGTTATAAAGTGTGCAAAACCTTCCTCTACATGCAGCAAAAATTTTCTCACATTTTAACTTAAATATCTGCATGTAATTTAGTGTAAAATGAGGCCTTCACTGCACAATTGTTGTTTCCAAAAAGGCTCCTGATAACAATTTTTTTTATGATATTGATGCAAAATTTGAAAAGAAAAACAAGAATAATGTTGGTTTTGGCATCACTTTCTTCTGTCTTCTTCTCTCACACGATGTTTGCAGCAAAAATTTAGTGTGTTAACTTAGATATCTGCATTTAATTCAGTGTAAAATGAGGGCAGCAGTGCAGGAATTGACTGTCACTGCATGATTTTAGTGTCCAAAAACAACCCGATCACAATATTGATGCAAAATCTGCAAAGAGGAAGAAAAATAATGCTAGTTTGAGAGGTTTTCGTCTTCTTCTTTCACATGATTTTGAACTAGCTGGATAGAAAATTCATCCAGTCTTAATGTGCATCATCACCACTTACAATAATAGTTTCTTATCATGCATGCGTTATTATCATGATGCCAATATGCCGTTTTTAAAAGTATGAAGGTCATACTGCTGCATTGCAACAACACTGTTATAGACTATAAGTCACACAGTATTAAATGGAATATTTCGGTTTATTTAGCCAGGAATTAACTCAGAAGATGAAGTGAAACCGACTCTGCAGGTCTGATGTTAGAGATTTCTGCAGCTTCTGTTCACCAAGGTCAACAAACAGACTGAAGTTCAGTCAACACTGAAGGCAGAAAGTCTGGATTCATCTGAAGTCATGTAGAAAATATCTATACTGGGAGTTAAAATTAAGCTTATCACCTCTTTTACTGTGCATGAATATGTTGTAGTTAATATTTATTTATCATATAAAGCCTCTTTCTTCTGTCTGTACCACTAAATCTCAAACATATCCAGTTGGCTGAAGGATAATCAGGATGTTTCTTGGTTGGATGAAGCCTTATTGTCACCATGAGGTATAATTTTTGAGATTTAAAGGCAATGTTTGGTGAATAACAAATCTTTTTTTTTTAAGTTTAAGGCTATTTTAGTGCAACAAGAAGCTCTGACTGCAAGAATTTCAGGCTTAATACCTCAAAAAACAGCTCAGCCTCCACAAAATGACATTCCTGTACTGCTAAACTCTATTTCCAATAATAGTTTGAAGAAGTTTTTTTTCAAGTAAATGTAAATATACATGCACATATACAGAATTTAGACTTTCTTTCAATAAAAAATGACTGAAAATGGTGAAAAATGTAAATTGGTGGTAAAGATATTCAGTTTGAGCTGCTTTTCAAGAAGAAAATCGTCTAATTTCTGTGATTTTAGCTTCTTAAATGCCAATATTTTCATCCTCTACGACAGTAAACTGAATATATTTGCCACTAATTGAAGTTTTTCATCATTTTTGGACATTCTAGACTCAAAGCAATTAATTGCGACGATTAATTAATCAGTTTGAGTCATTTTTTAATTAGACCAAGTGTCAATTCTGTGGTTCTAGCTTCTTAAATGTGAATATTTTCAGTTTTCTTTCCCTCTCTGTGACAATAAATTGAATATTTTTGCCACTAATGGACATTTTTCACCATTTTCTGAGATTTTAGGGACAAAACAAACAATTTTGACAATTAATTAGTCAGTTTGAGTCATTATTTAATTAGAAAAAGTGTAACTTGTGTGAGTTTAGCTCCTTAAATCTGAATATTTTCATTTTCCCCTCCTCTGTGACGGTAAACTGGATCTTTTTACCACTAATTGACATCTGCCACCGTTCTCCGACATTTCTGAGCCTGTGATTGATTAACGGGTGATCGGTGATCTGGTGCAGCTTTGCTCTCAGGTGTGAGGTGTTTACGGCCTCCTGGACTCTCCTGGCCGCTAACGGAGCGACTTGTTGTGAAAAAGAAACCACAATCACGGCAGCTTCATTCTTAGAGCGCTCCTCTGGGCCGCGGATTACCGTAGGAGTCTTTATTTAGCTCGGCCAATCCGCATTAGCCACACACACCGCTCTAAGAGGGAGTAAATGTGTGTCGGGTTATGATACCACAACAGGAAGCAGGATTACAGCCCATGATAGGACCCGTATGGCAACGCAATTAACACAGCGACAACACACACAGGAGATAATATCTGAGAAAATATGAACACGATAATGTTCTGTAAGCTCTCTGTGGCCAAACAAGTCATCTGAGGAGGCACTGATCCACATTTTTCAACATTTTCTGATGTTAGACACCAAGAAAGTAATCAAATAATTGGTTTGAGTCATTTTTTAATTAACCCTCCTGTTGTCCTCATTTACGGGCACCAAAAAATATTGTTTCCTTATCTGAAAAAAATCCAAAAATTCAGAAAAAAAAATCCCAAATTTGTAAAAAAAAAAAATGTGTAAAACCTTCAGGAAGAAAATTCCAGTAATTCCTTAAAAGTTTCCCTTAAAAGTTTTATTTAAAAAAATCCCCAAATTTGGCACGAAAATTCTTGTAAGTACTTTCAAATAATGAGTAAAAATCTTCCAATAAAAATCCTAAAAATATCTAAAGTGATTCCATCTATATCAGTAAAGATTCTAGTATTTTCTTTAAGAACGTTCACATAAAAATCAAGCAAAATCCAACGACTTTAGCTGGATTTGGTTGATTTTTTGTGAATGTTCTCAAGAAACATTTTAACATTTATTTTTTTCCACCAAAAAATGTTCAAATACTTTCCAAAAACGTTGAAAATGTGGACAGAAGTTTCACTGTGAAAATATTTAATTTTTCCTACATTTTCAAACTTTAAAACGGGTCAGTTTTGACCTGCAGGACGACACGGTTTAAAAAAAGTCTAAATTCTATGATTTTTTTGTTGTAAAATGGTAAATTTTGTGTTTTTTCCTGCTGTGGATTGTAGAGTTTGGTCGTTTTATGGAGACATGAGGCAGAAAAACTCAGTAAAATGAAATCCAGGTTGGAAGTAGAAGAAGTGAAGAAATTAAAGATAAAAACATCATTAAAGCAGCGACACAGTTTCTGTCACCATCTGGTCCGATTAATTAGTTCCACAAAGATCACAAGAAGATCCCAGAATATTAAACGCATTCACTCAGACTGAACCGTTTTAATCCAGTAAAGTGACGCTGAACCCAAATAAAACACAGTTCAGCTCTCATTTACAAACCTGTCATTTTTTTCTATATTGTATCCTATTTATTTTAATCTTATTTCCCTCTAATTGAATTCAATTTTTTTGTTTTTTTAATCTTGTTTCCGTTTTGTTTTATTTTTATTTTTACTTTATTTCACTTTATTTTATTGTAGTTTCATGATATTTAACTTTATTTAATTTATTTAACTTTTATTTTATTTTACTTTATTTTAATTTTAATTTGTCTTATTTCACAATTTTATTTAGTTTCATCATATTTAACTTTATTTAATTTGATTTACATTTTATTTTATTTTACATTATTTTAATTGATCTTATTTCACTTTATTTTATTTTATTGCACCGTCATTTTATACCTTCATATTCTTTAATAAACAATTCTATAAAAAATACACAGCTAAGGCTTATTTTTCTACTAATTGTCATTAAATATGACCTAATTTTATATTTATATTTATAGTATGTAGCTTGAATCTAACGATTTTATTATATCTATTAAATAAAAAAATCAATATTTGTGAATTCATAATATTTTGTCACATATATATAAGTAGTCTTTTATTATGTTAAAAGAAAATTAACATTTCTTTAAAAAATGTAAATCTATGGTTACAGGTTTTAAAGCATTATTTTCTTTATATACATACTGTATATAATTTTGCTTATTTCAATAATACAGAAATAAAAAAATACATTTAAAATAAAAGAAAGTGAAAAAATAAAATAATGTGAAATAAGATCACATTTAATTAAAATAAAATCAAATTAAAAAAAATGAAAAAATATAGTGAAAAAAGATTTTAAAAAATAAATATAAAATATAATGTATAAAAAATATTAAAAGATTTGTTCTTGTCTTTACTCTGCATGTTTCTACAGAGGAATTTGTTCATATTCTATTTATTTGGTTAGAACGTCATAAAAATCGATTGTCTGACTAATAAAGTAATAAAAATACATTCAACATGTCATCGGTACAAATCTTTAAGTCTAATTTATCAACAGAATGAAAGAAGACTTTTAAAGCCGCATTTATTTAATGTTCATTTTTCTCATTTTTTTATAGATAATACCTGATTTGAAAATTAGAATATAAAGATCAACTGGGGAAGCTTTACGGTGACATTTGTAAATTAAAAATAGTTTTTTTTCCCCAGATTTATTTGCAGTATTTTGCTTCAAAGTACATTTGAGTGTTCAGTTCAGGTGTTTTTTTGCTTAAAATTACTTAAAAATCTAATGTAAATCTCATTCGAGGCTCCTAAAAACACTTTCAATTAAAATCTTGCTCAGTTTTCTTCATGTTTTATCCATAAAAGGTCAGATTTCCGTGCTGTTGATGTTCTTCTGTCCATTTTATTCTGATTATTACTGTTTAGTTGAGCGTTTTCGGGTTTGTGGAGCAGCTTGTGTTTACATGCAGGAAGCAGAGCGGTGATTAGCAATAATCTGATTAAAGCCCCAAACCTGAGACCCTCCCAGCCTCCCTGACCTTCAGCTGCCCCCTTTCTGCTCCTGATCTTCTCCCTGCTTTATTTCTGGCGTCTTTCTGTACGAGACCTTCTCCTGTTCCATTAGCGGAGTCGTTCTGTCGATATCTGCGGGATAAAATCTCTCAATGTCAGCATGAGGGCGTGAAAAATACACTTACAGTAAACATCACGCTTCAGATTTCACATTTCTGTCAGGATTCTACTGTAAAATATGTCCTTATCATGTAAATCAGCATTCTGTCTGTCCCAAAATGAGTCAAAGTTAGTCCAAAACGGCTCCAGAATGGTTAAAATGAGACTAAATGTGTCAAAAAAATTACCAAAGGCTTTTTTAGATCTCATAAAACTGTCTAAAATGATGCAAAATTGTCAAAAAATAACTCTAAAATAGTTCAAATAAATTAAAATTTGCAGAAAATGACAGAAAATTAGTTTAAAGAATCAAAGTTTGTAATTGATAACATTAAAATGTGATTGTGTTTCATTTAGGCTTTTATTCTGCACATTTACAGGCCTTAATTGTAGCTTTTTTCTCTACTGAACATGTTTTTATGCTTTAATGTTCAAAACACTGTTCAGTTTAACTAATTTCAAATGCATGTATTTGAACATTCATTAAGGCAAAAATCAGCTCCATCCACTGTTAACATAAAGTCAACAAGAAAGCAGTTTGTAGCTTCATAGAGCCCCATAACATCAGATTTAGTCTCTTACAGCTTTTAAGGAGGAAATGTTAAAATTCATCAATATTTGGTCTGCAGGAACATTTTTGATTCAAATTTGTTTAAAACAATTCCAAATATTCAAAACTGTGCCTAATTCCATTTTCCAGAGAATTACAAAGCTTTACTGTATTTAAACCAGATAAAAATTTATTTTATGCATGTTGCCGCTAACTTCATAGTTTTTTGCAGTTTTTGACAAATATTTCTGGCACTTCTGCTGGACAGATTTTTACTGTGTTTTAATAGATTTTTACTTTCGGTGTGTGTTTTTGACGCTCCATCACCTGTTCAGCTGCTTTTCTGTTTCTGATCTGATGCTGCTGCAGCCTGAACGTCTCTGTTCTGAACGGAGATGACGAAGCAGTATTCTGTGTGTGTTCCTGCCTATAATGTGTGTTTGTGTCTATGAATGTGCGTTTCTGCAGCAGTCGTCCTCCAGCTTTAATATTCTCTGAAGGCGTCTGCATCCGACACTGAATCAAAGTTCCAGTTTGTTATTCTGAGGACAAACTAACCCTTAAAACGTAGCTTTTTAAAGCCGTGCAGAAACTTTTAAAGCCGCAGACCTGCTCCTCTGAGCTGTGAATTATTGAAATTTAACAAAGTGGTGGTTCACATGGTTCATTTTTGATGTTTACTTTTAAATGAGACACATAGAATAAAGAGATTTTGACGAAATAATAAGATTTAAGCTTAAACTTTGGATAAAGATGAGTAGTTCATGGACCGCTGGAATTTTTGTAAAATTCTTTTGTTTGTTTTTTAATATCTGGCTGGTAACTGGTGTGACTTTAGTGATATTTTAAAGATAGCATGTGCTATTTTGCATGTTAATATAATGGTTGTTTCTTTACTCATCTCTCTGCTCTCTGCCTGCAGTTCACTTAAAAAATGCTCTGATTTTTATCATCTCCCTATTGGTCAGATTTACATCAATTATAACTTCCTGGTTATGTCAAGAGCTGCAGAATTTTTGTTTTTTACAGATTCTTGTTAGTATGACTGATTTATTTTGGTTGTCGATTAAAGTCATAGACTAAATGATTTGAAGCTCAGTTAACAATGAGTAGTTCAAAGTCACCGAAACGTCAAAAATCTGATGATTTCCTATAGTTTTTCCATTTCTGGCTGATAAATTGTGTAATTTTAGTGTTTTTTCTAACGATAACATGCCTTTTAAAGCCTCTGGCAGGTTTTTGGGGGTTGGCGGATTAAACTCTTTTATTTCTGGTTCTGAGATAAATTTAAAGCGATGAGCGCCGAGCTGGAGGATTAATAACCGACTCTGACGCCGTGTTTTGCAGATTTGGTGTCGGCCACCAACACCACCAACGTGAACATCCCTCAGATGGCCGACACGCTGTTCGAGCGAGCCACCAACGCCAGCTGGGTGGTCGTCTTCAAGGCGCTCGTCACCACCCATCACATGTGTGTCCACGGCAACGAGGTGAGGCGCCGCTGCTCACGTGTGGAGCAGATTCTGTGGCGTTTTTACCCACTGTGGGCTCATTTTTCACTGCAACATGACCTCTGGGTTATCATGGAACCGATGAGAACTTTGCAGCGTCAGTAAAAGTCACGTATTTCTGCAGGAAAACTGGCATTTCTGATCTTTTTTCTGTCTTTAAATTAAACTTAAACACTCAAACAACAGACTCACCGCTGCAATACTTTGGCATGTTTAAACTGTTCAGCCAAAAAACTCTCAGAATTTTGTCACCTGAATGTTGGTCACAGGTGAATCATTCATGGCTTCACGGTTCGGTCAAGAGCTGCAGAATTGTTTGCTTTTTACAGAATGTGGCTATTATGAATGGTTTATTTTTACACATTTTTAAACGAGACAAGTAGAATAAACTGATTTAAATAAAATATCCTGATTTTAAGGTCAGATCGTTAAGGTCAGTGTGTGTGTGTTAGATCTATAAACCTCCTATATGATAGATTAAAGGTTTAACTGATTGCATTGTTCATTTTTCATGTCTAAATGATGTTTTTTTGTTGGGTTTTCTGTCTTTTTCTCAGAGGTTCATTCAGTATTTGGCTTCCAGGACTTCCTTGTTCAACCTCAGCAACTTCATTGACAAAACCGGCTCCCATGGTGAGAATACAGAGTCTGAACGTCAATTCATTTTATTATTACACTGATGACAGTAATAGAAAAGAAATGCAGTTTTCTGTTGATTAAATGTCTAAAAGATGTCTACATGTTGCAGTCTTTGCCATTAAGCAGTTATATATTTAATTAATGTTAAATTTAAAAGAAAATTGCAAAAAGGGCCTGAACAAGAATCAAATCTACAATATTTAATATAATTTATATATATTTCATATTTTTATTTTGTGCATCTCTGGACATTTATACTTAAGTGACAACAAATGTGTAAAAACTATATTGACTAAACTTGGGCGTATACCTACACTGAATAAAACTGGAACATTTTTGTATTTTATTTTGAAATTTTCTTATCATGTTTTGAAATACACGAAAATATCAATACAATTATGAAAAGATTTTAGATTTATGTTTACATTATAAATAGATTATGTGCCTAATGTGAAATAATATATGATTATTATAAAATATTTAAGATTTTATGTAAAGTTATATGTAACACTCTTGATATTATCCAAATTAACTGGTTATTGTTGTATTTATGATCATAAATAATTTTACTGTGTTTTTCACTTTGCAAAGATAAATCTATGAATTTTATAGGTGGATATATAGATATATATAACATTAAAGTCAAATATACAAGATTTTTATTTTGACTTTGTACGTCATATTTTTAATAATAAAGCCATGAGTTTGTCTCTCTCCACTGCTGATTTTTGATTTTATATTCTGACTAATCTGAAAGTAGATGTACAGTATTTCCTGGTGCAGGCCTTTAACACATCTTAGACAAAATGAGAAAATCTCAGGATGTCCATCACATGAGAGGAAATGAACGAGATCATTTTAAATTGCAGTTTTTTTCCTAAAACATCGCTTTCCTTTGCGTCCAGGCTACGACATGTCTACGTTCATCAGGCGGTACGGACGGTATCTGAACGAGAAAGCCTTCGCCTACCGCCAGATGGCTTTCGACTTCACCAGAGTGAAGAAAGGGTTCGTTGGAAACACCATCAGGTCATAAATCGTTTGTCTTCCACCTCTTCTCATAACGTTCTCTCTGTTTTATCTCCTCAGCGCTGAGGGAGTGATGAGAACTATGACCACCGAGAAGCTGCTGAAGGGGATGCCGGTTCTGCAGACTCAGATCGACACACTGCTGGAGTTCGATGTGCGTCTCAAGATCTTTTTCTTGGGTCTTTATTCTAATAATCCGAACGTCAGACATCAGGTCTTATCTCTGCATCGCCTCCTCCCAGGTTCATCCCAAGGAGCTGAACAACGGCATCATCAACGCTGCGTTCCTGCTCCTCTTCAAGGACCTGGTCAAACTGTTTGCGTCCTACAACGACGGAATCATCAACCTATTAGGTGAGTCGCCCAGAAACAGTCGGTTTATTGAAGGTTTTTTTCCTCACAAACGAAAAGCGTAAATCGTTCTGTTTTTATGCGCAGAGAAATTCTTCAAGATGAAGAAAAGCGACTGTAAGGAGGCGCTGGAGATCTACAAGAGATTCCTGACCAGGGTGACGAAGATTGGAGAGTTCATGAAGCTGGCCGAGGTAGGAGTCCACTGTTGTCGTCTTTAGGAGAAACATCGTAATGCGTGTACGAGGTGCGATCGAAAAGTTCAGAGACTGGGCTAAATCTGGCTGCCATCCTCTCTGAAATAGTCTTGCATATCTTGATCTACCTCCACAGCATTTCCTTTAAAAATCACCGGTCATCTTTGGCGGAGCTCAGCCCAGAACACAGTGATGGTGACCAGACAAAACAGTGACAAGGGGAATAGCTTTTGTGGAAATTTGCATGAGGGGAAGCGAGAACAGTCAATAACTTGGAGCCAAATTTTGATAAAACTTGTCTTTTTCAGGATATAAGAGGTTGTTTCTTGTGGTTTCATGGAGACAACAGAAGGGTAGAAGAAAAACAATGACATATTTATACCAGAAGTCTATATCTGGTGACTCTGACTACCCTACATAATGAGTAAAAATCGCATTTTGTTTACATTTGGCTGCTGCCGCTAGGAAAATATTCTCCTTCTGCAGCTGTACTCTGCTCCTATAACACTTCCTAAAAGTCCTGTTCTGTAAATGGCAGATGAATCTCCCCAACTGTGTCAAGAAAGCAACCCTTAACCCTGAGTTCATTTTGGTAGAAGTTGAAGACAACTTGGATAGTAAGGCCAATGGAAAGCAACGATTGCACTGTTGTGGAAGAAAAACTTTTGGTAAATCGTTGCGCTGTAACCAAGCTGGTGCATAGTCTGAAACAAGTGGAAGCAACTAACTCAATTTCACCTGAAATACTGTCGTCTTTGGTGGTTTTCGTCAGTCTGAACTCTTTTTCTTGAAAGTAAAGTTGAATTTAATGGACATTTTACTCTTTGACGAATGTTTGTAGACCAATTTTGGTGCTGAAATCTGTAAAATCCTTCCTTAAAGTCCTTTGTGCAACTCCAAGTATAACATAATTACATAATGGTTAAGGCAAATGTATGCAGTTCAGACTTGCGCATTCTAGGCTGGAGCTTATAAGTTTGCAACTTTTATAGAAAATAAGCTAGGGTCTTTGTTCAGACATGAATCTGACACGTTCAGATGCCGTCAGATTAACAGAAAGGAGACGTAAAGGGTCTTCAGATCCTCCTCCAGACGTGTCTCAGCTATGCAACACGAACAGTCCTGGAACTTTTGATCGCACCCATATGAGCAATTTTGAGTCTGTGCAGTGTAGTAATGTTGGTTTTATTGTTTCTTCCCCTTAACAGACAGTTGGAGTTGACAAAAACGACATTCCTGACATCAACTACGTAAGTTACACATCATCGCTCTCATGTTTTTATTGTTTATTTGGTTCCTTGTACGGATTAGGAACTCCATCCACCCACCTCACCCACACCCTCATATCCCACCCACCATCTCCCCACTCAGTGTCTCCACCCGGGGCGGTGGTGGATCTAGCGGACTCCGATGACGAAGACTGTCCCTTTAAACCCCTCGAGGACCCGGTAAACAAAGGGTGTCCTAGCCGAGTGCCTGTTTGCAGGATGAAGTGTCGGCATGTTGACCCTAATTTAACCGGACAAACATGTCAGAAAAATCTAGTGTTTGAGCGTGTTTGTACTCGCATGTGGGTGCTGCAGTGAGGCTTTCCAAAGCTCTGAGGCCAGTTTCAACCAGAGAAACCGATGCAGGAGTTGTGTTGAAGGGATTATTTGTCGATGACTCGTGTTTGAATTTGTTGTCAGGCTCCCAGCAGTATCCTGGAGTCTCTGGAAACACACATGAACGGTCTGGAGGACGAAAAAAGGGGAAAGAAGGGGTAAGATGGCATTTAATTCCATTTATCTTAGCTCCTGCTTTATCCTTCTTTTATTTTCACGAGTTGTCACCCTTAAAAAGCTACAGAAATGTTGGTAGAAGCAGCTCTGAACAGGTGTTTTATGGATAATTTCATTTAACCCGTCCTCTCTTTTATTCTCCCTTATGTTGATTTGGAAACACCAGTGAAGGGTGAGCATATGTCGTATGTCTGTTTAGAGTTTCACTAACTTCTTAGAAAACTCTGTATCTAGTGTCACCTCCACCCCACCGTCAGGTAAACACACACACATTGTTCACATGTGAAACTATTCACGTGTGGAAATGTGTGTGTTGCTGTGATTACATGTGTGAGAAACACATGTTTTGGTCCAACAGTAAGTCTGTGTTCTGTCACGTCCTGATGTGGATCACTGTATGAAGGGTTTAGCTCCAAGAGAAATCGATTATTGGACGACAACTCGACTATTTTAACCAATCAAATGCTTCAGATTTGTTATTTTTTTCCACATAAAGTTTGGAAATGAACTCTTCATATGATCACATATGATGCGTTTTTGTTTGAACTTGGAAAACTCATCAAACATTATGTCCAGCAGAACAGCTGTTTTTAAACCAATCGCTTACAATTCTTCCTGTTCTTCCTCTTCCAGGTCTCCAACAAAGGTAAGATGCACATTTAAACTAACCGTTAATGTCCTCTGGGCTCCTTCAGTCTGATGTATCACTATTAATAAGTTTTTCTACCTGTCTTCTAGGGGTCTCCAACAAACAACGTGTCTCCCACATCGACTCCGGCCAAATCTTCAAACGCCGTCCCGACACTGCAGCCTCCTCCTGGAGAGAGCGCCGGAGCTGCCGCCTCAGCTGCTCCTGAACCAGCCGAAGAGTTAGTTACATTTATATTTAATATCTTAAAATTCTTTTTTAAAGATGTATTTGGCAAGAAGCTAAACCTCACACACCAGGTGGTTTGTTACCAGGTTCAAATTCAGAACAAAAATTGCTTGTTGTGTATCTAAAACTAGTCTGAGTGAACTAGTTTGGAGACCAAAAAGTGATCATTGTCTACCAAAACACCAGAGAAAGATATCCATAACTTTGTACTCAACAGGAGTAAAAGTAAAGGATTTTCTCTTTTCTTGTAGAGGAATAATCAAAGACAAACAAGCTAAGCTATGCTAAGCTAAGTTAAGCTAAGCTAAGATGAAACAAAGCTACCAAAGCATATCCTTTTGTCAAATTTTGCTCAGAAAACAAAAAGATATAACATGCAGCATCTAGTAGAAAAACAATAAGATGTCATTATGATATGTTACTGAAAATAAACATAAACGAGCTAAAATCTGACTTAAAATGGAAGAAGTGAGAAGTAATGCTGGTAATGCTACCGAGGTGGTAAAGTAAAATACATGGAACACAATGAAATATTGCAAATCAAATTAAGCATTTGCAGGTGTTTATGTGTTTAATGTGTCAAATATGTTGGTTTAATTCGCTTATAATTGGAAACTAGACCATAATTAATGCAGTTTACAGATTAGTAATATAATAAACAAAAAAAATCTATAACATGGGCTTCAGCTGTGATCGCCGGTGAAGACATTTTGCTTGAACACAGCTTGACAAAGCTTAGGGTGAATAAAAAGCAAAATCTAGCATAATTTCTGCAGGAATATTCTCATTTTTAAACCATGAGCTCCAAATAAACAGCTTTACTTGTTGAGTAGATTAATTTTTAATGTGCTTAGATGCACACGTGCTGGTTGTCTTTACTGGTGGTTGTTTATGTGGAACGAAGGGTGATTACTGAGTGATCAGAGCACAAAAGTGAAAGAATTCCAACCTGAATGTGGTCTTCCTGCAGTTCTTTGTTGGACCTGGATCCTCTGAGCTCCTCTGGTCCCTCAGCACCATCAGCTGCTCCCACATCCTGGGGAGGTAAGTGGTCCAGAAAAGATTCAACAAATCAAGTCTATGAAAACATCCACAAGTTGTAAAAGTAGGAATGAAATTATACCTGAATCAAACACGTCTTCTCCATGCTCCTTTGGTTTCTGCTTCCGTAGATCTTCTTGGATCAGGTGAGTATCATTCCTATCTTCACTTCCCCTCCAGGTTCTGCTCCAGACGAGTTGTAGCCCCTTTTAGACACGAAACGTCCATCTGTTAAAGTGACGGCATTCTGTCATTCACTAAAGTACATCCAGGGATGAATAAAACAGAATTATGCACTAAAAAACTAAAGATTAAATCTGTTGAAGTTGTATTTTTCTAGACATTTTACGCTCTTTGTATTGACCTCCTTTTAGATCCTGATCCATCCTGTCTCCATGCAAGAGATCATTTACAGTTATGAATAATTAATCAAGTTGCGCTCAAATATACGCAGCTCTCTGCCGTATGGATCCTGCTGCTGGTATTTAATAAACTTAGAAGAAATAGTCCTAAACAGCTGGAAGCAACAAACTAAACTTCAGCTCCTGTTAGTCAAAACCTGCATTATAGCCATCAGTGGTGATGTCCATCAATCTGAACTGTTATAGACTCTTTTCTTCAAAGAAAAGTTGAATTTTTATAGACATTTTGCACTCTGATGGATGTTTGTAGATCAATCTTGGTTGTGAAATTTGGAAAAATACTTCCTTAAACTCAACTCCAAGTGCCTCATACTTACACATCAGTTAAGACGACTGTATGCCGTTAAGACTTTAGATGTCTTGAAACTAAACTTGTAAGATTGCGACTTTTACAGAAAAGCAAGCGAGGGTGTTCTTTCCGACATGAATCTGACTCGTTCAGATGTCGTCAGATTAACAGAAAAGAGTCTTAAAGGGGCTTTAGATCCTACTCCAGCTCACCTCAATGTTTCTTTCTTGACAATCTCTAAACTTGAGGCACCCTGGAGACGATATCAGTATCAGCTGGAAGCAACAAACTGAACTTCAACTCCGATTAGTCAAAACTTGAAATACAGGGGGTCCTCTACTTACATCTGAGTTCCGTTCCAACGGCCTGACGTAAGTCGATTTTCACCATAAGTCGGAACTCCGGCGAAAAGTAAACAAAGCCGTTACGTGCATGAAGATATCGATCAGGTGTTTGGAGAAGTCATGGATACCAATGACTTTCATGCATGTATGATTCATTTTACAAGAAGATAACAGACCAACTTGATTTGTTTTTACAACTTGATCTATCTGATTATGCTTGGGAGCCATAATGAAGGGCATAAAGTCAGCGAATGTAGCACAATCCAAGGTAGCATACAACCAGTGAATGGAAACAAATCCGTCTTATAGCTGAACGTGACGATGTATTGCTCGCCAACCAGTTCCAATGTAACGATGAAGCGCCGTGGGTCGAGGGCGTCTTAAACCTAGATCCTCTGTACTGTCATCATTGGTGATTTCCATCAATCTGAACTGTTTTAAAGTCTTTTTCTTCAAAGTAAAGTTCAGTTTAATAGATATGTTGTGCTCGGTGTGATGTTTTTAGACCAATTTTGGTGGTGAAATCTGGAGAAATCCTTCCTTAAACTCCTTCACGCAACACCAAATGTGCCATAGTTACATATCGGTTAAGGTGACTGTATGCAGTTCAGACTTTAGTCGTCTTGAAACTAAACTTTTATTGAAAAGCAAGCTAGGGTGTTCGTTCAGACATGAATTCGACACATTCAGATGCCGTCAGATTAACAGAAAGGAGTCTTAAAGGGGCTTTAGATCCTCCTCCAGGTCACCTTGATGTTTCCTTCTCTACTAACTGTGACATAGAGGCGACCTGGAGACGTTTTAATTGAGATTTAACATGAATTCTTGTAGCGATGTGCTGTGGTTGCCTCCCTGTTTGTGTCCTCTCTTTAGTCTGAGTGCTCTCTTTGTCTCTCTCTACCTTCTCCCTCCCTCCCTCCTCATCCTCCATCGTCTGGTTTTGGTTTGTAACTAACGGGGGCTATTTTTGGGTGTTTTCTTTGTTTTGTTCGGCTGGTGTCGAATCCCTTTGATTTGTTTAAAATATGGATTTTGCTTTTTGTCGTTCGACCCTAAATTGGTTTTGATTTGAACTGGACTTTTCCTTTTGGCTCCTCTGGTTCTTTTTGGTTGCTCTCTCCTCTTTTATTTTGGCGGTGTGTCCGAACACCCGGCAGAAATGGGCGACTCCTTGCTATCTGAACCCACCCTCACAGCAGAGCCCGCCCCTTCCCCTGCAGCGGCCACGCCCACTCCGGCAGCGGCGGACCCTGGAGGCTCTCTAGCTCCTCCCACTAGCACCGCAGCCGCCGCCTCCCCTGGCGCCGCCGCCGCCGCCGGTAATATGGATCTGTTGGGAGGTCAGTGGGCTTCCAGAAAATTCTCTGCGGCAGAATGACTCTGGGAAGCTCCACCCTAAAACCCATCACACGATCTGACAGCCGACTGCATGCTCACACACAGAAGGCAGAACTTTGCCGACCTGAACGCCGCCAGGCAAAGTTGCACCATCAGAAACTCACTTTCTAACTGCACTGATGCATCACTCCCGCTGTCAAACGCATGGAGCCCCAAATGATTTAGAAACACACAATACAAAATAACTTTAAAAAGAAACCTGCGCTCCATTCATTTTTATTTCATTAGAGAAAATTTTTGCACATTTTCTCCATTAAAAAACTCAGTTTTATTTCATAATGACACATTTCATGACAGTGAAGTTGCACGCCAGATTTTTTGTTATTGTCAGTGAAATTTTATTTTAGAAGGCTACATTAACCACAATTGTTTTTAGAAATACAAGAAAATATTATTAAAATTACATAAATAGACATGTACATTGTAAAATATTGCTAAAAATGGATAATCAGAGTGAAAAAAGTATTTTTTTAAACATCAAAAATGTTTTCATGCAATTTTTACAGATATTTTAGGACTCTTTTTAAAAAATATATTTTCCAGCATTTTTTCTTTTCTATTTTAAAGATTTTTTCTTGTATTTCTAAAACAAAGTACAATAAAAAAATGTAAGATATCAATAAAGTGTTAAACTTAAAAAATGAACTTTTTAAGGTCAAACATGTTTTCACGTAATTTTTTACACGTTGTCACTATTTTTAAAAAAGTAATTTTACAGCTTTTTCTTTTTACATTTTAAAGATTTTTTTCCTGTATTTCTAAAAGAAATTACAGTTAAAAAATATAAAACAACAATAAAGTAAAATAAATAATTTTAGACATGCACATAATATTAACACCTAGATAACCATAAGAGTCCAAATTTAAAAAAGAAAAAATATGATTTTTTTAACCTTAAACATGTTTTTGTGTAATCTTAGCATATATTTTAGCACTGTTTTTTTTAAAAGTAATTTTACAACATTTTTCCTTTTTTATTTTACAGATTTGTTTCCTGTATTTATTTTTTTTAGAATTGCAAGAAAATATCAATAAAAATAAAAATGAAAATAGACATGGACATAATGTTAACACCTAGATAATCATAAGAGTTCAATTTAAGAAAGAAAAAACATGATTGTTGCTTTTTTTAGCTTAAACATGTTTTTGCGTAAATCTTTACAGATATTTTAGCACTATTTTAAAAAACTAATTTTCCAGCATTTTTCCTTTTTATTTGACAGATTTTTTCTTGTATTTTTTTAAGAAATGCAAGAAAATGTCAACAAAAATAACAAAAATAGACATGCACATTGCAAAATAATTTTAAATACTGAATAATCATAAAGAAAAAGTGTTTTTTAACATCAAACATGTTTTATAACAATAAGAAAAATGTGACATATCTTTAAAATAATGACATATTTTGCTGTTTTTAATACAGTAATATGCTACGTTGTTTGCAGCTTTTGCCCGTTTTCTTTCAGGTGATACATGAATTAATGATTAAAAAAATAACTTTACTTTGATGTCATGAAAAGTGACGCTATGAATCCAAAACAACGCTACAGAAAGATGTAAAAATAGTTGAATTTTAGTCGAACTGCACAAAAATCTTGATTCCTTTATGTGGTTATTTGTCTTGTATTAATTTCTAAGCGGTGAATTTGTGGCTCCATATCACGTAGATGCTGCAGAAGTCTACCAAACACAAACACCGACACAGTTTTCCTCCTGCACCACTTGGCTTGAACGCACCGCTGCACCTCACCTCCGTTTGATAGGCCCACATGCTTTTCCTCGACCTCGCCGAAAAGCACTTCTATCAAACGCCGCCACGTGGCTCCAGCCGTGACATTGGCTGCTCTCCGGCTTCTACCTGTGCAGTAGACCGACCCTCCTCTAGCGCCTCCTGTCTGTCCTCCCATTGGTCCATTCACCTGTCAGTCATTGGTGTCACATGCTGTCAGCTCAGGTGTTTCTGATCTTACCTTCCTTTTTTTCCTGACTTTCCTGACTCCTTCTTCTTCTTCTCCTCGTCCGGATTTCTTTCTGTGGCGTTCGGTGTGAACTCCAGATGCCTTCGCCACGCCTGCTCCCGCCGCCGAGGCCTCAGCGGCTGCAGCCGAAGGCGGAGCTGCAGCTACGACCGCCCCGGCCGCCAACGCTGGAGCCGGTGGGTGATGAAAGTCCGTCTGGGAGTGTGTTTGCATGAGGCGGCGAATGTGTGATGTGGACGTTCAGAGACACACTGGAGACTCAGATGATTTAGAGAGTGACGTAGTGTTTAGTGATTTATCAGGAGAAGTGACACCGACGGAGCAGCAGTGCATGCCAGCATCAGTTCTGAGGATTCTCTCTGTTCTTTGGGTTTATGTTGTAAATGGAAGAGTTGTCAGATTGAGATTGACTGAAGGCTCTCTGGATTGCTTTTGTCGTTTATTGTCTCGTTTGTGTGGTTTTGTGTCTCATTTTTGTTGCTTTGTGTCTCATTTTTGTAATTTCTGTTTTGAGTCTCGCTTTTATCATTGTGTGTCTTGTTTTTGTCTCTTTTTTGTGGTTTTGTGTCTCATTTGTGTGATTTTGCGTCTTGTTTTTGTAATTTTGTATCTCATTTTGTCATTTTGTGTCTTGTTTGTAGTTTTGTGCCTCATTTTTGTCATTTTTTTGTCTCGTTTTTGTCGTTTTATGTCTCGTTTTGGTCATTGTGTGTCTCGTTTGTGATTTTGTGTCTCATTTTTGTCATTTTTCGTCTTTTTTGTGTAGTTTTGGGTCTCATTTTTCTCATTTTGTCTCATTTTTCTCATTTTCTCTCATTTGTCATTTTGTGTCTTGTTTTTGTTGTTTTATGTCTCGTTTCGGTCATGGTGTGTCTCGTTTGTGATTTTGTCTCATTTTTGTCATTTTTTGTCTCATTTGTGTGGTTTTGTGTCTCATTTTTCTCATTTTGTGTCTCATTTGTCATTTTGTGTCTTGTTTTTGTCGTTTTATGTCTCGTTTTTGTTGTTTTGTCTCTCATTTTTGTTGTTGTGTGTCTTGTTTGTGTTTAGAACTAATATGGAGACAACTAGTCTCTTCAGTCACATCAGAACAGACAATACCTAATCTCCTGCAGTGTCTTTCTGTTTATATGAATTATGACCTTCGACAAGGGAAAGAGTCCTTTTAACACTTTCAGCCCTTTTAAACATCATATCACATACAATATGTAGCAATCAAGTGCACATTTAGTGCATTTAGGACCTTTTTACAGCATTATTTTTAAAAATAAGATGAGTTTTAACTAATTAATTTACTTATTATTATAATTATTATAAAAATCTGCAGCAGAAAGCTGTCCACTGTAAAACTGTTAAAAATGTTGCATTTACAGTCAGATTCATGCCAGTTTTCTCCAAATCTTGGGGGAGAAAAGAAACCTTCCAACTATTTCTTAGAGTAAAGTGACCATGTTAACGTGTCGTGTGACAGTTTGAGTGTTGTGGCTGCGAATGAAGAGAGAAGTGTGTTGTTTGTGTGGAAGTTTGCATTTGTTGTTGACTTTTAATCTGGAGTGTTTGTGCAGCAACATGAGGAGCTTTTTCTGTTACAATCAAGGACGATATTTAGTTTTTCTCTCGTCAGAATAAGATGAAGATCACTGCGTGTGGCGGTTCAGCTCGGCTTTGTTCTGCAGGTTGATGTTCTGTGAAGGCGTTCAATATTCGCTCCAGTTGTTTGCCTTTTTTTTCCCATCAGAGGAGCTATTTCTGGCTCCGACTGACAGCAGCAGAGAGTCGTCTGCACGTTTCCTCCTCCATCCCTCTCCTCTCATATATTTCTGCTGCATTTTCATCTACATCATTATGAAACGTACAGAACTGAGCACAAGTGAGGACCATTTCACAAAAAACAGGTTGTTCTATTGGTTAAAGAGCAGATTATGACTGAAAAATTAACATTTGTCAAAAATATAGACCTTTAATGTGAAACTTATTTACAGTTTTTAGCCTGTTTCTTTACAGTCAACATGTAAATTAACTGTTTTTCCACCTATGATTTTACTAATTACTGTCTGAATTTCAACATATCAACAAAAATCTGTGAAATAATAGTTTATTTTTAAATTATTATTATTACTCTTTTTTGTTGAAATTTTTCAGTCCCGAATATACACATTACTTCTATCAAATAACGGCAAATGCATGCAAAAAAAGAGTAAACTGATTTAATTATAGTAAAAAAAAGTGTAATTGTACACTTAAATCTTGTAAAACAAAGAATTAAATATTTAGAATTTTTTTGTATTAGAATTTTTAAAATTATTTTTTATTTTTTTCTAAATCTAAATTAACATTTTGTCTGATTTTAATTTGTCATTTGGGAAAATAGCAAAAATCTGACAGTTTAAGAAAAAAATTCCACCTTTCAATCCTTAATTTACATACTTTCTCATTCAAATAATGGCAATAATGGCTGTAAAATAATATATTTTTGTATTATTAATTTAAATATGTAGTAAAAAATGTGTAACTGTACAGTCTAATCCTATAAAAGACAATATGGCCATTTATTAAAGTAAATAAATGTGTATTTTCTGTGATTTTACAGATCTATGATTTAACATAACTGGGCAAAATATTTTATTGGGTATATTTTTTAGTTCTTAAAATACAATTTTTTTCTTTCAATTAAAACAGTAAAATATTTTTTATTTCTTACCATTGTAAAGGAAAAAATACCACTGGAGAAAATACAGATTTATTTTAATGTTTATTTCATTTACAGTTTTGGCCCGTTTTGTTTTTCTTTTTTTAACAGTTAATGCATAAATTACTCTTTTTTTCTTGTGTTTTTTTTTTTTACCAGATCTTATCAGTAATTTCCCAAAACGTGGATCCGATAAGAGCCTCAGCGTCCAAACTTTCCTGAAACTTGTGCTCTGTTCCGTCTGTCCTCCTGTTTTGGATTTGTTGTCTAACATCCTCCATCATCTCCATTATCTCCACCCTCATCTCTCCATCCAAAGACCCCTTCGCTCCGTCCGACTGTAGCTCCACGGCGGCGTCCTCGGGTCTCGACCTGTTCGACCTGATGTCGGCGGAGACCCCGGCGAGCTCCCTGGACGCCTGCTTTAGCTCCCCTTCCCCTTCCCCCTCGCCGCTGTTCGCCTCCTCCAGCACCATCGTCACCACCACCGCCACCATCTCCGCCCCGCTAACGACCAGCCCTGCTAACGACCTTTTCAGCGGTAAACGTTAGTGTGTGTGGTCTGCTTTCCATCTGCATCCATCCCTCTTTTTTTATCGTTTGCTGCGTTTGGGCATCTTCACCGTTTAAATTCTCCTGTGTTTAACATCCAATGCTTTTGCAAAACCTGAAACTTTCAGTGACTATTCTCCAGCGCTGTGTAGAATGGTCTGACTCCACCTCATTAGCATTATGCCGTAGGGCCACAAAGCTCCACTCTGACTTGTTTGTTTTGCTTTAAACCAACTGTAACCTTCTTGAGTGAAGCTGAGCCCAGGATATAGGGATGGTGTCCCTTCATTATAGTGACCGGGGAATAGTTTTTTGGGAAAAATTTGCATCTAAAGTTTCTGCAAAACTGTAAACTTGCTGGTGGTTGGTGGTTCTTATTAAAAACACAACAAAGATAGCGGAAGAAGAGGAAAAATCTTGTTAAACTGCAAATATGTGGTTTTTCCACACTGATAATCCACAGAAATATAACAAAGCTCAAACAACATAACATAAATATCAGTACCAACTGACCTCAATCATTCAAGACCCTAAAAGATGCTAATATAGAAACAAATATGTCCAAATTCAGAGGTGTAAAGTAACTAAATACATTTACTTAAGTGCTGTCCTTGAGTATAATCATAGTCTGTATATAACGATCTATGTAGCCACTGTGACAGCATACATTTATTGGTGTTCTGAAGCCTTGACTTTTGAATTTAGCCTTCGTAATAACATGAAGTACTTCTTCCACATTTAGTGGTGTTTTGAAGGCTCAAGTTTGGAATTTGTACCATGAAAATCATCTATTTTCTCCTAAATGGCACCATAACTACAAAAATAAACACCATTCTGCACTGAAGAACACTTAAAACTAGCAATAGAGACCATAAACTTGTCAAAAAAATGTTTACTGAGGTAATAAATCTAGTGGGAAGTAGCTCATATCCTCACTTCTTTTTGCAGCCAGAGGAGTCACCCCCTGCTGGCCGGTAGACAGAATGCAGGTTTAAGTAATTTTTCATGTTAGTTTCACTTTTCAAACCTGTTTGGAAGCCTCAAGTTTGGAATATGGCCTTTGCAAATTGTCTGTTTTCTCCTTAATGGGACCATAATTTAAAAAATGAACACCATTCTGTACTAAAGGAGACTTGATTGTTTTATCGTTTGCTGTGTTTGAACATCTTCCCCGTTGTAAATCCTCTGTCTTTGGGTTGCCATGTTGCTCCGTAGACATCTTTGACTCGATGCCGGACGTCTCCAGATCGGATCCCGGCGCCGACTTATTCTCAGGAGGTACCTTTTTTTGGCCTGGCGTTTGCTCTGGAGTGTCTGTTCTGCAGCTTTGTCCTTAAGGAGATGGATAATAAATGCTTCTTACTGGTTTGCTGAGAGCTTTTTCCAGCATGTTTCCACCTGGACTGAGTGGCTTGTGCTGTGTTGAATGACGGTGCTGAAGCAGATTGTCTTTGTGTCTTTGTGTGAGTTGAAAAGTAAACTTGGTCTCCACCTTTGCCTCCTCCTCCTCCAGTGGATGTGTTCAGCTCCCCCGTCCTCTCCTCAGCACCCCCACCCAAAACAGACACTGGAGGCATCATGAGCCTGTTTGGTGGTGGGTAACTCACACAAAACACCAGCGAAGAAGAAGAGAAGGGATGCCGAAACTGAGAGATGGCTGCTTTGTGGGCAGAGCTGCTGGGTTTTGTTGCTACATGTAGATCGAGGAAGTTTTGGCAAAGAGACGCCTGAGATGAAGCTGCAAGTTACGGCTCTGGTCCGAGAGTTTCAGTTAGTTTTAACACGTGTGCACATAAAAAACAGGCACATGCACGTAAAACCATTAGCTTTGAGAGTGCAGAAAACAGAAAATCCTGCAAGCAGTGCACTGTGGTTGACCCAGCTGCTCAAAATAAAACAGATTTTTTAATTCTTAAGATGACATTCTTAAGATGGTGCCATAATTTCAAAAATGAGCACCATTCTGTATTGAAGGAGACTTAAAACTAGCAATAGAAACCATAAATTTATTAGAAAAATGTTTACTGAGGAAATAAATCAAGTGAGAAGTAGCTCATATTTTCACTTCTTTATGCAGCCAGAGGGGTCGCCTCCTGCTGGTTGGTAGATAGAATGCAAGTTTAAGTCATTTTTCAAGTTAGTTTCACTTTTCAAACATTGGGGGCTACGTTTAGCTTTAATATACAGTCTATGAGTACAATTTAGAGCTGCTTTTACTCCACTTTTTGCAGCTTATTACGCTTTGTCAGAGGCTTTAAAAGCTCTAATCAGACATTTTCCTGCATCCAACGTCTGAAAAGTAAACTTGACGACTGTTTTCTAAGCTGTTATTTGTGTGCACAGGTTTTGAAACTAAGAAAACTAAATATTTTCAGTTTTTATTAGCATTATTTTTGAGAGTCTCTAATTAAAACTGCACTAATTTAAGTGGCACAGTTTGGCTTCCTGATACAGATTCAACATGTTTGTGGGTTTCAAAATGCATATGGAGGGTTTATAGTGGCTGTTATGAGAAAATGCGTGAATGCTGAATGCTGAAATCCAATGTTTGCTGAAAAGATGATGGTGTTTTTTAACTTTAAGTGTCCCTCTCTAACTCTGAACATCTCGTCTGGTATCACTAGCATGGCGTGAAGCCGCGGCCTGATTCTTACCTTCTTTGCCCTCATGCTGCGATGGATTGGGACCCGGTTGGGTTGTTTTCTGACAGAGTCCACAGGAGGCGACGCCCCGGCTGCTGCTGCTGCTGCCCCCGGAGCCGAGCTCATGTCAGGTAAACCCTGCAGGACTCACTGAGACAGAAAGGTGGATTGTTTGTGAGTTTTTTAGCATCTTTCAACCAAATTCAACCCAAAATTTCTGCATTTTTTCTGCATGTTAGAGCTGCACAGAAGCTGAAATCATCCCAGGCCTTCTGTTGTAAAATGTTGCTATTAATGCTCATGATAAATATTATGAATTTGATTATTCTGGTCATAACTGTGCAGTTCTAGTGTGATGTATTTGCAGAGTAATGTTGGTGTTTGTCTGCTGTTGTGGGTTTTTCAGTCTCATAATTTATTATTTGCCATAAATCTCACCATTAACCGCACAAAGCTGACGCCTTTATTTGTCTTGTGATGGTTAAAGAAATAATTTGCTGCTCCACATTTCATTTTATTAGAATTTTTTACAACTAAACACTAGAAAAACTGCACTTCACTCTCACTTTTATTGAGTTTTTGAGTTTAATCGTTGCATGTTTTTGTCTTCGGGGGGATTTCCCACCTTTCACGGCCTGTGCCGTCGGTAACCGTAGTAACCGTTACCGTGGCGACGTGCCTTCCTCCACTCCCACCCCCCTGCTCACCTGGTGGTGGTGTTATATAACGATACTACTGCTGCTTCATGCATTAACCGGCCTCCTTTTAAACCCTCAATGCTTTTTTCTTTTCTTTCTCTCTCTTCGCCTGTTTTTTTCTGTTTTTTTTCTACTATCCTCTCGTTTCCCTCCTCCTCTCGCTGCTGCCGCTCTCTCTCTCCATCTGGCTCTTGGGCTGGCTTCATTTCTCGCTTCCCGCCATTTGATTGGGTGAGTTTTTTTCCCCACTCTCACGCTGAATTTTTTCCCACAGTGCACCACTGCATTGCGGTGGTGCTCAGCTGCCTCGGCCACATGATGCTCCTCACTAGAAATAGCACAATTATTACTATGCTTATCCTGATTTAGAGCTTTGATTTGCAGTGTACCGGCTTCATTGTAGCAGATTCTTTTATTTCTGCTTCTGATCACACAATAATCAAAATTAAAACCCTGTGATTCTCACATGTACGTATTTAAAGATGCACAGTTTTGTAAAATGATGATGATAGATGTCTCCAGTTTGCACACAAAAAAATCACAAAAATTGCCCATTTTTCTATTCATCACTGAAATAAATGAATAAATAATGCCAAATAAAATAACATTTAAAAAAATGATTAAAATAAATTTAAATCAATAAATACATTTAACAGATTTAAATAGAATAAAATTGTTCCATTTTATGGTTTCTAACAGACCAAATTACTCAAAAATTTCTGCAAAAAAATACGTATCTTTTTAAAAATGATTAACAGATAAATTAAAATTAATAAAAAATGAATGAAAAAATTGCCATTTTATTTTTTATATATTTTAAATAAAAAAACTAAAGAAAATACTAATACTAATATTTATAATAATTAAAAATTAAAATTAAAACACCGTTTTTGAACTGTTTTTCACGTGTATACAGTTTTATAATTTTCACAGATTTAAAAGATGAACATTTTTGTATAATGATGACGACAGACGTCTCCAGTTTGAACAAAAAAACCCCACCAAAACTGCTCATTTCTAATCTTTTATTGGCCCCGGTTCACGTTCCAACACTGTTTCTCCTCTCCCCTGTTGTCATGGAGACATCTATGGGTTGTCATGGTGATCCCCTAGCTGGCGCTGAAGGATGCTAACACCTCCCTCCTCTTCCTCCCTGTCCTTCCTCCCCCTGCTGTAGTATTTGATGGATTAGGGGATGTAATGAAGCCCACGGTCACCCCGCAGGCGGCCGACGTTGACGCCTCCATGGCCAACATGGCGGCCAGTAAGTAGACGTTTAGAACTGCACGTCCACTCTGACGCTTTGAGAAACGGGTTTGTTTGCTTCGGGTGTGAAATGAGAAGATTTGTGCAACTATTTTAAAGACTCGAGCTTCTTTTAGGCTCACCGATGGACAGAAATGTGTAAAAAAAAAATGTATAGCCCTACTCTAATCACAGTAACAGGGTTGCTAATCCATGCTAATGTGATCTTTTTCTCAGCAGTAGAAGCTAGATGTTTAGCTAGCTGTTACTGCTGACCAAGAGGACAAACTGACTGATGGAAAACAGTCCAAAGAATGAGTCTGATCCTGATAATATGAGGTAGAGAGAGACATTCAATCAAGGCTGACGATGTGATGAAAATATGAAGAAGAGAGGAGATAGCTTTGCTCTACCCATTATTTAGGAAAACTGTTTGAGGATGCTGACAACAAAAACGAGACACAAAACGACAAAAACGAGACACAAAACGACAAAAACGAGACACAAAACGACAAAAACAAGACACAAAACGACAAAAACAAGACCCAAAATGACAAAAACGAGACACAAAACGACAAAAACAAGACACAAAACGACAAAAACAAGACCCAAAACGACAAAAACAAGACACAAAACAAGAAAAACAAGACACAAAACGACAAAAACAAGACACAAAACGACAAAAACAAGACACAAAACGACAAAAACAAGATACAAAATGACAGAAATGAGACACAACACGACAAACGTCATCAACAGGGTTGTTGTTGGACAAAAATCCATAATAATATTAAATTAAAATATTATGTCGATTAAAATTGTTTTGAACCATAATTACAAGAGATATCAATGAAGAAAATAAACCAAAAAAAGGATATTTAAATTTAATTTTAACTGTTTTATTTGAGATTCAATTTTGATTCATTGGGGTGGGACAAGAGAAAAATAGTATTTTAGGGGGAACTCCAGACTTATTTGGTATTTAAAAAATATATTTTTGAAAATTCTTTTCTCCTAGTTTTTTTTAGATTTGGTCTCGGGACAAAAACATTTACACAACAGCTGCATGTTTTAGTGTTTTCTACTTGGATTATTTGAAATTTGATGGGTGGGCTGTGAAAAATGTCCTCCAGTTCTGGAATGAGCCTTGAAACCCCTTATGCTAAGCTAAGCTAAGCTAAGCTAAGATAAGCTAATTTCCTTCCAGCTCTGTGAATAAAAGCAAAGAATTTCTCAAAGTGTCAAAGAGCTTCTTCACCCGCTTCTATCTAGTGTTTTAGACTCTCCTGCTTGTGTTTTTGTGATAAATGGACGTACTTCTGAGTATGTCTTAGTATGTCTGAGTCCTTCTCTGTCTGCTTTCCCCTCAGATCTGACGATGGGACCCCCAGCGGCCCCTCAGGTAGCTCCCCCCTGTTGGGGTGCTCCCATGGTAAATGTTGTCTGTGTTTTCTAGCATGGAGTTGGAGCCGCATGGCAGCGACTGACGGCTTAAACCTCAGCAGCCCTTCATCCTCCTCTCCATGGAAACTACACCGTTAAAATAAAAATACCAACGAGGAAACAATCAGCAGCAAAGAGCCAGAAAAATATGGTACAAATACACAGAATACTGTAACATTCAATAGCTGTAAAAATAGTGAAAATATCAGCAAAGATCCACAAAATAATCACATTTTAGTTGGTTTCAACTGAGTGTAATTTTAGATTATTTAAAAGAATGAGTTAGTATTTGTAAAGATGCCTGTTTGTGATCTGATTTACAATTCTGGCCTGTTAATTTCTAATGAAAAATCAAGGAAAATGGTGTTTTAAAATTTTTTAAAAACAGCAACAGTCTGTAAAAGAAGACTATTTCTTCCTTATTTACATACAGTGAATAATAGTCTAATATTACTGTCCTTTACTGTATCTTATCTGTTTTTAATTAAACAGGTAAAAAAAATATTTAACATTTTTCAATCTGCAAATATTTGTTAAATAATGTTTATTTATTTTGTGTTCATTTTAAACAGTAAACAATTACAGTGAAACATATTTTTCCTGTTATTTTAGAAGATATGTATCATTTAAAATAAAATAATAAAACAGAAAATCTGGAGATTAACATAATTTTTAAAAATATTTTTAAACTCCTTAAAATACAGCTTTTTTATTTTTAGACACCAGAGAAACTCATAATATTTTAGCAAATTTAAATACAGTAAAACGTATCTAATGCTTATTAATTTAATGGTTTAAAGGTGTAAAAATGCAGTTTTATGAATTCATACTTTTTTCTAAACTAAATATTATTTCTATATATATATATATATATATATATATATATATATATATAATACTTTTGATTTTGGCAATATTATGGGTTTGGCTTTTTTTTACAGTCAACAAGTAAATTAATATTTTAGATTTTTTGCAAGATTTTTCCTGTGATTTTATGACTATTTATGTGTAGTTTAACAAAACAGGGAAAATCCATAAAATCACAGTTTTTTAAAGCAATTTTCAGTCCTGGATGAACAAACTTTTTCTGTAAAATAATTCAAAAGTAAAGTGTAAAGTAATTACTTATTTTGATTACTTTAAAAAATAAATATTTTTATAACTATAGTATTAAATGTTGTAAAAGAATGAAATCATTTTTTTATGTTTAAAAAATACTTTTGATGTTGACAATTTTTATACTTTGTTTTTTTACAGTCAACATGCAAATTCATATTTTTTCTTTGATTTTACCAGTAATTATGTTTAATTTAACAAAACAGGAAAAATCTGTAAAATAATAAATAGCTCAAAAACTACACTTAAAATATTTTTTTATTATTTTTTTTAACGTTAATTTCTGTAGTTTCTCCTGGAGAGAGATGAAGTGGAGAATAATGAGTTCAGAAGCTGCTGCTTGGATTCTTCTTTTTTTCACCTTCTTTTTCTTCCTCTTCTTCTTCTTTTCTTCTTCACCTTCTTCTTCTTCTTCTTCTTCATTTTCTTCTTCTTCCTCCTCGTCCTCTTCTTCTTCTTGGAGACCTCAGTTGCGTTTTTGGCAGATCTAACCTCCATCTAAAGGCCACCATCTTCCTCTCCTGCATGTTCTCACTGAGTTATCTGGCGTTGGGTTTGTGGTGTCCTCGTGTGCGTCTCGTTGTGGGTTTTTTTTGTGTATTTTTGTCGTATGTGTAGCGTCGTAACATCCCACCTCCTGCTCTCCACCCCCTCCTCTGTAGACCTCACCCATGGGTGCCAGCTTCTTCATGGTAAGACCACCAGTCCCATAGCCAGTAGGCTCTCTCTGGGCCTTACTGGGTATCTGATGGACGATGCTGCCTTTAGGTGGCGCTCTCGCTCCCCCCACACTCCAGATATCTGCTCTCACTGTGTGTTTCCATGTTTAAGGCTGGGGCACCAGGCGCCGGAGCTCCCATGATGCCGATGGCGAGGCCGGGCTTCCCAGCTGCCGGAGCGGCTCCCGGAGCCCCGGTAACGCCCCGCAGGACGAAAACTTGAAATAATGTCGCTCATTAAACGGCTCTGAAAGGAGTTCTGATTGAATGTGTGTCTACAGATGTCTCCTGGAGTGGCCCAGAGCCCTAGAAAGCCTCCACCGCCCAGGAACGCTCTGGACGACCTGAATATTAAGGATTTCATGTAGACTGATGGACCCAGAAACCCCCAAAGGTACAAACACACCTCTGCTTTACCGGAAGATTCACATTTGTCCATGAGGAGTCAAATATTCTACTAAACGCATCTCTACTTTACCCGAATATTCACATTTTACTTTCTACTTAAGGACATTTATCTAACAGCTTTTCCCAAGATGCAGCTTTAACATAATTTATAACCAGCTTTGAAAATATAACACAGATTTACAGTTTAGATGTTCCAACCGTTATGTCTTCTTCCTAATACCAGTGTGTCGTTGGGCTCAATTTTCAGATGATAATTAAAAAAAAAACATTCTAATATTATTATGTCTGTTGTTTTTGGCCTCATTTCTTTATTTTGTAAACTGTTTCTGTTATTTTTTTATTT
This sequence comes from Acanthochromis polyacanthus, assembly GCF_021347895.1. Taxonomy (NCBI): domain Eukaryota; kingdom Metazoa; phylum Chordata; class Actinopteri; family Pomacentridae; genus Acanthochromis; species Acanthochromis polyacanthus. Next base: position 35,575,470 of record NC_067128.1, on the reverse strand, counting down.
TAAAAAATCATTTTGTTATCGACGTTTGTTATAGTCAAATGTTTAAATAATAAATTTATATATATGCAAATGTCAATAACAAAATGATTATTTAAATAGAAAATGCAAAAAATAGTAAAGATTTTAGATAAATCTAAGTTTTTAATTTTTAAATTTTTTTAAGATAAATGTATTTATTTCCGACATTTCAGATGATTTTGTAGATTTCATTTTTTATATGTGAAATTTTTTTTTACACTTTTTTGTGCAAATTGTTTTTTTTAACTAAATTTTAATAAATATAAATTAGCTAAGTTCATTTTGATAATTTTCATTAAAACATTTTGTTATTTATTGTAATGTTTTTATTTAATTTCAATGCATATTTTTGGATTATTTTATTATTCATTTATTATTTAAATATGTATCATCTGCTTTATTCCAAAGGCAGCGTGTAGCCGGGCTCACAATGAAGACAACATGTTTTTTAAGATTTAATAAAAATACAATTTTAATTTTGTTTTCTTTGTGAAGAGATTTAGACATTTGGGGGTTTTTTGTCATCGATTTTTTATTGAGAAAATCACAATACGCCTAAAGTATTAAACGGTAAAATATAACCATAACTGATGATTTTCTGTCATTTTTAATGAGATTTAGATATTTGTTGACTTTTTTTAGATCTTTTGACACTTTCTGACATAATTTCTTTATTTATCTTTCATTATTTTTATCTTTTTATTTATTAAAATTTGTATTTTAATCTGTTTTTGATCATTTGAATCAATTTTTTCATTTCCTTCCTGCTTCTTTAGACAGGCTCACATTTCAGGAGACTTTTTATATTTAATTTAATTATGACATTTCTTTAAATGCTGTCATTTTTAGATTATGGTGGTAATATTTTGTGATTTTTTTGTGTTTCAGTAAGCATTTTGTTACTTTTTATATATAATTTTTTTGCATTTTATGGCAGGTTAATTTACAAGCATTTCTCGGCTCTGATCGGCTCCTGGTTCAGAATTTTACTTCCTGCAGGACTTTCAGACGTGATCGAGTGCTTTTCCTGATGTGAATGTTTGCTCTGCAGGTTTGTCATTTGTGTCTGGAGCTCTGTGGATGTGGATGTCTGCACTTCCTGCCCTCCTTCCCCTTCAGCCAACCAGCCGTCATCTCTTCGTCCTCCGACCTTCCAGCTGTAAAATAAAAAAACAAAAAAACAAACAAAAAAAACCCTTCCTTATCTAATGTTGTAGCACAACTGTGAATGTGAACCCTAGATACAGAAAACAGAATTTGTGTGTGTGGGTGTGCGTGTACTTCAATGTTAACCTTTACTTAATATACTTACTTGGGGGGAAAAAACAAACAAAAAAAACAAACAAATAAATAAATGTGTATTTAGATTCATTCTGGAGTTCAGCTGATTGGAATGGTGGATTTGTGTCGGTTTTCTTTCTCCCAGACGAGGACTTTGTTGTTAAATGTGGATGTGTTCGGTGTAACTTCACTGGCCAACCCTCCCAGTCCCGGTCCAAGTCCCAGTCCCGGTCCCGGTCCCGGTCCCAGTCCCAGTCCCGGTCCGGTCCCGGCTCCGGCTCCGGCCCCGGTCCCAGTCCCGGTCCCGGTCCCGGTCCCGGTCCCGGTCCCGGTCCCGGTCCCAGTCCCAGTCCCGGTCCGGTCCCGGCTCCGGCTCCGGTCCCGGTCCCAGTCCCGGTCCCAGTCCCGGTCCCAGTCCCCCTGACTGTGTTTAACGTCCTTAAAGACTCGGTTGTTCCTGTATCCTCCCGCCTGGATCCAAATGCAAATCTGGACTTATTATCATCCTTGTGTGTTCATTTTTACTTTGTTTTTGTTTGTTTTTTTAGCATATGTTATTCTACCAAACATGCAAAAAAAATATCTGTGAACGGAGTCGACATATGCATTTTAGACTATTTTCGACGATAGATTAAACATATTTTCTTTATTTTGAGTGAATAAAATATCATATATTTTTAGTTACGTTAAATTATACGGTTGAAAACAAACAAAAAAAGCCAAGTAGAGCGATCAACCCTCCCCGGCTCTTTGTACATACCTCTGAATCTGTGGAAAGAGGCGGCGTGGTGTGGAAGCTGCTGCCCCCTGCTGGCGTGGAGTGAAACCGCGCCGGATTTATTCTCTCAAAGAGCTCCTTCCTCGGTGGAAAACGGAGAAGAAGAAAACAGGCAGCGTTAGTGATTCTGGGCTGGATGTTCTGTGTGTCGTTTATTTCCAAACAGTGACTGTATCTTAATCCATTGTGGCAAGTGTTGAACGAAAAATAAAGGCGACTGTGACACATGAAAACAAAAAGAACGTGGAGGAATAATGTTTGTTCATACCAGCGCTGTGGGTGATTTTTTTGGTTTCTTCTTTTTTTTGGTTCTTTTGGAGTTTCTTTTTTGGGTTTTTATGGACGGCATCATCCTCCCTCCCTCGACCCCACCTGCATGTGAGTCCAAATGAGATGCAATAAAAGACAAATACACCGATCCTCGTATCTCTGCTCTGCTTTTGTTTAAGAAAGGTTAGCTTTCCTCACTTTTTAGCAGCAATTATTGGCCTGTTTTTTGGTCAAGAAAACACCAAAAAAAACAGGCCAATAATTATAATATAATAATACTTACAGCACAAAGATGCTATTTTCTTTTTAAACATTGCAAAATACATTCTCCAACTTTGGAACTAATTTTGACCAGAGAGACGAAAGCAACAACTACAAAAAAATCAAAGAAAATAAAACAAAAAAAGTTAGAAATAATCGAATTTATCAAATATTAGTGGTGGGATGTGATTAAAGAAATTAATCTAATTAATTACAAGCTTTGAAATTAATCACAAATAATCCAAATTTTTTTTCAAATAGCACTATTTGACACAATAAGTAATTATTTTCAATTCAAATAAATTTTGTTTGATAGTTGAATCAATGAACAGACATGTACGTGTTTAGAATTTAAAACTTATAAAATTAATACAATTTTAAAATGGGACGTATAGAAAAAAAAGTGATTTGGATGATTTAAAGCCTGGATTTAGTTTAGTATTTTTTCCATTGTATGGCACATAACGAAAGCATCAGTAGTTCAAGGATTTCATGTGGACAACCATTTACCTGCTGAACATTTCACAACTCCAAATGGTTGCCTTTAAAAATGATGCCCGTCTTATTTTGTGGTATTTTTATCTCTTAAAATATTTGGTATCTTGTGAAAGACAATTGCACGTAATGCTGAAACATTAGGTTAAGGAGGCAATTCCTCCTGTTTCTGTTGTGGGTCTGTTTTGGAATCCAACTCTCCTAGATGACAACTACTTTGGTGGTATTTCAAGTTTATTTTGTTGACCTAGCTAACATTCAACAGCTAGAATAGAATGTCAACAGCTAGTAAGTATTATACATATTTCTTTCTTACCAATAAAGTTTCGTCAGGTTAAGGTGACATACACTATACTGGCAAAAGTATCAGCTCACCCATCCAAATAACCAGAATCAGGTGTTCCAATCACTTCCATGGCCACAGGTGGATCATATCAAGCACCTGGCATGCAGACTGCTTTTACAAACATTAGTGAAAGAACGGGTCGCTCTCAGGAGCTCAGTGAATTCCAGCGTGGAACTGTGATAGGATTCCACCTGTGCAACAAATCCAGTCGTGGCATTTCCTTGCTCCTAAATATTCCACAGTCAACTGTCAGCTGTGTTATAAGAAAGTGGAAGTGTGTGGGAACGACAGCAGCTCAGCCACCAAGTGGTCGGCCACGTAAACTGATGGAGCGGGTCAGAGGATGCTGAGGAGCATAGTGCCAAGAGGTGGCCAACTTTCTGCAGAGTCAATCGCTACAGACCTTTAAACTTCATGTGGTCTTCAGATTAGCTCAAGAACAGAGCTTCAGCAGAGAGCTTCATGGAATGGGTTTCTATGGCCGAGCAGCTGCATCCAAGCCGTACATCACCAAGTGCCGTGAATGAAACAGAATTACATGACACAGTCTGATGCAGCAATGATGAAAATGTGGGTCGTTCAAGTAGTGTCAGTGTTACCGTTTGTCATTTGTTTCTTCTCTTCCCCCTCACTGACCACATACTAACCCCAACATCACTTCCTCAGTGCACAACATTATCAGCAACCCTGCAGCATATAACAGTTCAACTCCACTGTGGCGACATTTAACACATCCTCCTCTTCTCCTGGATATATATCCTCTCCTCATTTGGTTCCTGCAGTGCTGCTGTCCATCTGCTTCCTGCTGGGAGTTCCTGGAAACATCGCTGTGCTTCTTCTCAGACCCAACTTTCAGCATCTGTCCAGCCTGAGCCAGAGTTTGATGCTGAATCTGGCTTTTTCTGACCTGCTCTGTCTGCTGACCCTCCCGCTGTGGATTTACATGTTTCTCTACAGTTGGAGCTTCGGCCTGGAAGCCTGCAAGCTGATGGTGTACCTAATGTACTGCAGCATTTATGGCAGCCAGCTGACTGTGATGATGCTGGCCGTCCAGCGCTACCTGCTGGTTGTGCGAAGGAAGAAGTTTTTCTTTTTGTGTGGATTTCTGATGTCGCATGCACATTTGTGAGTTTACATGTATGTGCAAGACAATATTCACGTATGTGTAGTGAAGTATTTAACTTTGGGTTAAACAGCTTCTCATAGCAACTACATGTACAGTCATTGTTCATGCTTTATGCATGTTTAGTTTTGACTTCCATGGTGTTGTTGTGATGATATATTTATGCTGTTTATGAAACAGAATTTCAAGACAAAGAATTATATGGCACAGAGTGATGCAACAACCACAAAAACATGTGATGCTATAGTAGTATCAGTATTACTATCATTTGCTCCTCCTCTTATCTCAAATTGACCACATTCTTGTATCAGCATCACTTCCTCAGTGAACAACATTACCAGCAACCCTGCAGCATGGAGCAGCTCAACTGCACTATGGTGGAATCTAACACGTCCTCTTCTTCTCCTGAATACCAACCTGATGTGGTCCCAGCAGTGCTGCTGTCCATCTGCTTCCTGCTGGGAGTTCCTGGAAACATCACTGTGCTTCTTCTCAGACCCAGCTTTCAGCATCTGTCCAGCCTGAGCCAGAGTTTGATGCTGAATCTGGCTTTTTCTGACCTGCTCTGCCTGCTGATGCTCCCATTGTGGATTTACAGTTTTTTCTACAGCTGGACCTTCGGCCTGGAAGCCTGCAAGCTGATCACGGCCCTCGTGTATTGCAGCGTTTATGGCAGACAGCTGACTGTGACGATGCTGGCCGTCCAGCGCTACCTGCTGGTTGTGCACCTGAAGAAGTTCCTACATCTTAGAGGGAAGAGGCTGCTGGTTCTGCTCTGGCTGGTTGCAGCGCTGCTGTCCATCCCATATTTAGTGCTTTCACGGCCGATCACAGATCAGGACTGGACACGCTGCAAGCGTCACTACCCCTCTGATGCACAGAGGGTGCCTGAACTGATGATAGAAATCCTGGTACTATTCATTTCACTTTCTTTTGTGGCGTTTGCTTACATCCAAGTCCGCAGAAAGGTGAACCAGGCGGCATTTTTCAACAACCCCCAGACAAACAGACTGGTTACCAGCATCATTGTGACCTCTTTTGTCCTGTGGGTGCCGTATCTCACTGTGAATATGCTGGGTATCGTTGCCATTTCTCTGAACAACAAGAGTTTGTTGAATTTTTGCACAGATGCCTGGAAAATTGTTGCAGCTGTAACATTTGTGAACAGCTGCCTGAATCCCCTCCTGTATGCATTTGCTTCTTACAAAATGCGCCAAACAACCACAACAAATAATGCAGCTCCTGTCACTACAGATGAAGAGCTACAAGAATGATATCACCAAGATCAAACCAACAGTTTCTGCTCAACTATCTCTGTTTTGCCTGATTTTCTCCAATAATGTGTCAATATTTTCAAAGATGTTTGTGAAAATTAAGCTTGATCTATCAAATACTTTCTAAGATGAAATTTCCACAGACTGTTGCATAATTTCAGTGAATGTCTGAACAGCAATATTTCAGAAATGATTAAAAATAAAAGCCTGAAAGCCTTCCACTGTTATTTGTCATCATGTCATTGATTCAGAATCTGCAATATTGGACAAGAAGATCAATGATCTCTGATTATGGGTGAGCTGAAATGTGGAAATGGTAAAATCATGAAATTCATGAAGAGTTCCATCTTTGAGCTCAAAACACTGAAAATCTAGTAATAATACAGAAGATAACTAGTGATATCTTCTGAACCATATATAGCTTCAATTTCACAATAATACAAAACAGAATGTCAAAAAAAATTGTAAAATAAAACACTTGGCCACAGAAATGATATTAAAGTATTTTTGGTTGATCTTTAACAACTGATTGAGTAGTCTGACAGGTTGTAACTCTGAAACTAAAATATTGCTTGATAGTCTGATCCAAGTAGAACAGAGTTCTGCAGTTTCAAATTGGTTCTTCAAATAGAACCATAGTTGCATTCAAAAAAATATTTTCAGCTGCTTCGGACGGAGATGAAGATGAAATGTTTTAGGGAACTTAAAGAACTGAGAGGTTATATCAGTTCAAAGATCTAATTTCTAATGAAACCTAATGATGTAGTTCTTTCTATTTCCACTGAGCTGTGGATGGTTTGGTGTGAAGAGGAAAAACATGTTTACCAAAGAAAGTTCATGAGAAACGCTGTGATGCTGATTATTTCTGACGACAGTCTGGTTATGTTGGTGGACCTTTAATATAAGAAAGAACTGTCTTCTATGCACGTGTCTCTGGGTTTCAGCACATCTTGTGTGGAAAGTTTCGCAATTAACACCAGACATTGTGGTCCATTGCAGTTGGGACAGGATGTTGATCAAAGCAAGAGATAATAATTTTGGTTAATGAAGGAAGTGATGCATCTCCGGTCCTGACCGGAATAATACACTCTTGGGGATTCTCACTCGCTTCCGTAAGGAACCTGTGGCGGTAGCAGCAGATATAGAACAAATGTTCTACTGCTTCAAAGTCTGTCAGGAACACCGCAATTTCTTACGTTTCCTCTTGTTCGAGGATAATGACCCGGCCAAAAAGACCACAGAATACCGCATGACTGTACACGTATTTGGCAATAGCCCTTCTCCTGCTGTCACTATATACAGCTTGAGAAGGACTGCTCTACAAGGTCAGGAAGAACATGGCACAGAGGCAAAACAGTTCGTTCTCAGGAACTTTTATATCGATGACCGACTTACCTCTTTTCCCACGGATGATGACGCTATCCAAGTCCCGAAAAAGACCAAAGAAATGTTAGCTGACTCAAATATCCGACTGCACAAGATTGCCTCTAACCATGACACAGTGATGACATTTCCCTCTGAGAAACGTGGAAAGGGGCTGAAAGACCTAGAGTTGGGAGTGAATCCTTTACCCCTGCAGAGAAGCTTAGGTCTCAACTGGCACCTTCATATTTTTTTTTAACTTCTGTGTCTCACGAGAGGAGAAGCCATTTACCCGTAGAGGTATTCGCTCCACAGTCAACAGCATATTCGATCCGCTGGGGTTTGTGGCTCCAATAACCATATAAGGCAAGGCTCTAGTCAGAGAACTATGTACTAAGCCTTGTGAATGGGATGCCCCAATGCCCGCTGAAAAAGAGACTCAGTGGAAGTCTTGGAGAGACTCACTCCCAGCACTTGAGCAACTTCCCATACCAAGGCCATATCTACCCATTTCCTTGCTCTCCACACAGCACAGGGAACTATGTGTCTTCTCTGACGCATCCACCATGGCTATCTCAGCGGTGGCCTATCTCAGAGCAGTTGACGATAAAGGGCACAGTCACGTAGGATTCTGCATGGGGAAATCCAAATTAGCACCACGTCACATCCATTCTGTGCCCCGGCTGGAGCTTTGTGCAGCCGTGCTGGCTGTTGAGTTAGCCGACATGTTAATAGCTTCTGAAGCGCTGCTTGGTTCACACAGATTCCAACGCTTTTCCAGCTGGAAGCTACTTACTGATTTTTGTTGTCATTTCCTCCTTTTCTTTTCCTTCGAACATTGCTGCCATCACTTCAGTCATACACTCTTATTATTTCTCCATCAGAGAATGGCTTCTTATGTTTGGCCAACACCCACGACACTCTGAGTGAGCACTCCGTTGCAATTTGTTGTTGTGTCATAGATTTAACAATAACCTTGCTTGACTCTTGATATGACTGTTTCAACCTGTTAATTTCTCACCTTCTCAGTTCTGATTTAGGAGGAAACTTCTCTTCAAAAGAGCTGTGCTCTTTAACATAATGGCGTTTCACATTTTCACTTTTTATCAGAGCAACCGTCTTTAAGCATATTTAGCACATAGGTTTGGTACTTGCAGGGGGTAAAATGGACGCATATTTGTCAGTCCATTCCTCATTGAAACGGCGATTTTCATTGTCCACTTTTCTTCTCTTTGTCAACTTTGAGCATGCCATTTTGTTAGATTCGGTCTTCTACTGGTGGCATGTAAACAGAGTGCAAAGTGCCGGGTACGACTCGTGTTTTACACTGCTGCGGTCCGTCCAGTCTAGCTAGCAGCATGCACGCTCTCTCAGCCAATCAGCGCATCGTTGTCATAGAGATGACAGCCCATAATATCCTGTCACCCAGGCAACAGCCAATCAGCGATCGGCTCACACACATGCACACACACACACACAGCACAGAGCGCATGCAGTGATTGGATACAACAGAAGCGGGAACATGAGAGCTATTTGACGAAAAATGAAACAGAATTTAGCGATAGAATAGCAGCGCATAGCGATAGATCGGCGATTAATGCAAATAATATATGTTAAAAAAAAGATTTTTTTTCGTTTTTTTTTGTTGAAAAGTGCCATTTGCCCTGGGTCCACAGTGAGGTGTGCCGCCGTCCAGTCGTGGACCGCGGTCCGCTAATTGAGGACCCCGGCTCTACAGGAAAGAGTTTTCTTTTCACTGAAGCACAGGTGTTTAACAAACCTGTTAAGTGCATGTGTTCCCTTCTTTCTTGAATCTGTTTGCTTATGCAAAATGAAATGCAATTAATATATATTAAAAATGAACGTATCTTAATTGTGATTAATTAAAATTAATCCACATCAGATCTGTGATAAATCTGATAAAAATTTTTAACTGTTTCACAGCACTAATTTGAACTAAACAAGAACTTAACCAATGCAGGAAAGGAAAACCTAACAGGGGGGGAAACTAAACCAAATCTATCATAAAATAAGCCACACAACAAAATCTACAAAACACACAGCTAAACTAAAAAACAAACAGGAATAAACTGTTTGTTTTTTTTTTTAGTTTAGCTGTGTGTGTTTAGCTGTGTTGCTGCCCCCGCGACCCGGCCCCGGATAAGCGGAGGAAAATGGATGGAAATGGATGGATGGAATAAACTGAACCAGGCAACAAAACAGAGTACTTACAAAAGCAGGGAAACTAAGCTGAAAGTTAAGTGGGCGACCCATGTACAGGAGCTGGTCCCCGACGCAGCGGCCTGGGTTCGATTCCCGCTCACTGCCCTTTGCTGCATGTCTTCCCCCCACACTTCTCCCTGATTTCCTGTCTGTCTCCATTGCACCTGTCTAATAAAGGCAAAAAAAACATGAACAGAATCAAACTCAAACAGCATAAATGTTCTCACTGCAGGTTGGCATTCAGAAAAATCAGCTCCCTGAGCTTGGATGGGCTGATAGCATTTCTTCTTTTGGTAAGTACAGGCGTGTCATTGGGAAATTACCAAATAAGTGAATCCTTGGAAGCGAGGGAGCGGAGTGACCGGGGGGGTAAGAAACTTTTGAAATTTAAAGGCTGAAATGATGCATTCTAGTGAACTCTGACACCTAGAATTCTTTAAACATGAAGGCTTAAAAAAATGTCTGTATGGGACCTTCTAGGCACCCCCCAAAAACAGCACAAAGTCATGTTAATGTGATGAAACCAAATATTTATACTGGATTCAAATTTGAATGAGCCACATGAAGTCATCACTATGTGTGCTTTCCGATCGACCATGGGAGTGAGCCTCTTCTGTTGAGGAACTTGTGGGGCAATGCCACTGGGTTGTTGCACGTACACACTACTGATCCCGTATGTTAGGGTGACCATACGTCTTCTTTTGCCCGGACATGTCCTCTTTTGAGAGGCTGTCCGGCCTGTCCGGCCGGTGTTTATAAAGTCCTTCAAATGTCCGGGTTTTTGAACTGAAATTTTTTCGCGCACGAGCTGGAAGTGTGTCCTCTTTTCAGAGAAACAGAATATGGTCAGCCTACTGTATGTTTGGTCCTGTTGTCGCGTCTCTTCCCTCCGTCGGGGGAAAAAATTGCTGGGCATTTGGTGGTTAGAGCGCTTTTTGTACAATTTCCTGGCATGATTTTTCGTTTTCATGTGGTCTATCAGCGCTTGGCATCCTATGTCGCTGTATTTTGTCTCATCGTCGCACACCATGCACCTCGCTTTCCCAGCTACATTTAACTTTCGATAATGCTCTCCAATCGTTTTTTCCAACTCGTGCTTTTGGTGTGTAAGCTTCATGGATTTCGCCAACCACTCCCAATTCCACTTGACGCGACACCCATCGTCCACTTCCCTTGCTCTATTCTCCTCTTTCCTGTCAATAATTCTAGCCGTATTCCTCTTTCTCCCTGTCCTCCTTCTTCCCGCGACCACACAAACTGCCTTCCACTCTCGTAAAGTGGTAGTTCTCGGGTTACCGAATTTGAACACGATGTACGTGAAAGTAAACATTGCAAGCCAGCGCACTGCTGACAACTACGTGCGATCCAACCCGATACCCCTTACACCCCATATTTTTTTTCTCATCGAATTTGGGCGATTCACGTTGGGTCTCAGCATTGATACCTCGATACGCGAATTTTCGCGGATCCGCGACCAAATAACGTGCCTGTAAGTATCTGCCCTGTTTCTGAGAAGATTCTCTCAGATGAACAGAAGTCATCTCCCCTCCATCAGTTGGAGAAGACTGAAGCCTCGGCCTACCTCCAGCTCAGTGGGTCATCTGCTGGTTGGATGTTGGGCTCCTCTAGATATGATCTCACCTCCATCACAGCATCTCCTGCAGCTCTTCCATCAAAGAGGCTCCACACAGCAGAAGTTTGAGGTTCCTGCTCCACTTGGTCCTCTAATGGTGGAGGTGTCAGGCTGCTGCTGCCGCTCTGATTCTCTGAAGTGTCTCATCAATGGCTCTGTTGTCACTGAAGGACTCTGCTGTTCAAATGTTTGGACACTATTCATGGTTTCCACACAGTTTCCAAAACTCCTGCACTCTTTTTGCAAAAGACTGAAAACGTTTTCTGCTCATTTGAACACACTTTTTCATTCATAGCACACATTTTTCAAAAAGTGAACACTAGGGAGCAGAAGTGGGACACTGTTCCAACACTGCTGTCACAATTAACACAAGTCAAAACTGAAAACACTTTTGGCAATGAGCTGCACACTATAAAACCTGCTGGGAGTCAGAGTCAGCTGTTCAGAATGTAATCTGTTGTTGAGGTCAGCAGATGGTCGGGATGGTGCATAAAGTCAATAGTTTCAGGTTTATTGTGGTTTACTTTACATGGTGTGTATATGTTGTTTGTCTCTTCAGTGACATGTCTATACTGGAACAATACAAACAGTCAGAAATGTTCTGAGAAAACTGTAAGAAATCTAACGCATAATTCTGCTTCACAAGTGCTGGTAAAATTATAGAAAGTGAACATGACTGACTTTTTCTGTGTTTTGTGTGTGTTTTGACCTGTCGTGTCTTAATGGTGACAGCAGTGTTGGAACAGTGCCCCACTTCTGCTCCCTAGTGTTCACTTTTTGAAAAATGTGTGCTATGAGTGAAAAAGTGTGTTCAAATGAGCAGAAAACGTTTTCAGTCTTTTGCAAAAAGAGTGCAGGAGTTTTGGAAACTGTGTGGAAACCATGAATAGTGTCCAAACATTTGAGAGCAGAGTCCTGTTTTTGAGAAATGTGAGCAGTGAACGGAGTTTAAGGTCCGAAAAACTAACTTACTCTTGTTTTACAGAGAGTCTTTTTATTTTTGTAAATTCTTGACACGTGTCATGCACATTTGTGAGTTTACATGCACGTGCTTGATAATATTCATATCGGTGCAAGTGAAGTATTTAACTTTGGCCTAAACAGATTCTCATGGCATCTTTCTTTCTTTCTTTCTGTTTATTTGAAAAAGGACAGCGTGCAGTTACATTAAAAAGATGGCTGCACCAGATTTAGCATCATGCTAATTTCCATCTGTAGTCCTTGAAATAAATATGAGCTAAATTTCTCTGCCCTCTCGAGCAGTGTGTGCCTGTTCTTCTACATGTACAGTTATTTTTCATACTTAATGCATGTTTAGTTTTGACTTCCATGGTGTTGTGATGACACGGTATTTTTGCTGTGTCTGAAACAGAATTACATGACACAGCGTGATGCAGCAATGATGAAGACGTGTGACATTCAAGTTGTATCATTATTACCATTTGTCATCTGGTCCTCTTTGATTGAATCAAAAGATGACACTCCCCTTCCCCTTCACTGATCACATACTTGTATCAGCATCACTTCTTCAGCGCACAACATTACCAGCTACCCTGCAGCATGGAGCAGCTCAACTCCACTATGGTGGAATTTAACACGTCCTCTTCTTCTCCTGAATACCAACCTGATGTGGTCCCTGCAGTGCTGCTGTCCATCTGCTTCCTGCTGGGAGTTCCTGGAAACATCGCTGTGGTTCTTCTCAGACCCAACTTTCAGCATCTGTCCAGCCTGAGCCAGAGTTTCATGCTGAATCTGGCTTTTTCAGACCTGCTCTGCCTGCTGATGCTCCCACTGTGGATTTACACTTTACTCGACAGTTGGACCTTCGGCCTGGAAGCCTGCAAGCTGATGGCGTACCTCCTGTACTGCAGCATTTATGGCAGCCACCTGACTGTGACGATGCTGGCCGTCCAGCGCTACCTGCTGGTTGTGCGCCTTAAGAAGTTCCTACATCTTGGAGGGAAGAGGCTGCTGGTTCTGCTCTGGCTGGTTGCAGCGCTGCTGTCCATCCCTGCTTTAGTGTTTCAGGAGTTGAGCACGGATGAGAACTGGTCAGAATGTGTGCGTATCTACTCCTCTGATGCCCAGAGTGGGGCTTCACTGCTGACTGAATCTGTGGTAGGATTCATTTTACTTTCTGTCCTGGCGTTTGCTTACATCCAGGTCCGCAGAAAGGTGAACCAGTCGGCATTTTTCAACAACCCCCAGACAAACAGACTGGTTACCAGCATCATTGTGACCTCTTTTGTCCTGTGGGTGCCATATCTCACTGTGAATGTGCTGGGTGTCATTGCCATTTCTGTAGAAAACAAGAGCTTGTGGGAGTTTTTAGAACAAACCTGGGGAATTGCTGTAGCTGTAACATTTGTGAACAGCTGCCTGAATCCAGTCCTGTATGCATTTGCTTCTTACAAAATGCGTCAAACAACCACAACAAATAATGAAACTGCTGAAGATGAAGAGCTACAAGAATGATTTTACCAAGATCAAACCAACAGTTTCTGATCAACTATCTCTGCTTTGCCTGATTTTCTCCAATAATGTATAAATATTCTCAAAGATGTTTGTGAAAATTAAGCTTGATCTATCAAATACTCTCTGAGGTGAAATTTCCACAGACTGTTGCATAATTTCAGTGTATGTTTGAACAGCAATATTTCAGAAATGATTAAAAATAAAAGCCTGAAAGCCTTCCACTGTTATTTGTCATCATGTCATTGATTCAGAATCTGCAATATTGGACAAGAAGATCAATGATCTCTGATTATGGGTGAGCTGAAATGTGGAAATGGTAAAATCATGAAATTCATGAAGAGTTCCATCTTTGAGCTCAAAACACTGAAAATCTAGTAATAATACAGAAGATAACTAGTGATATCTTCTGAACCATATATAGCTTCAATTTCACAATAATACAAAACAGAATGTCAAAAAAATTGTAAAATAAAACACTTGGCCACAGAAATGATATTAAAGTATTTTTGGTTGATCTTTAACAACTGATTGAGCAGTCTGACAGGTTGTAACTCTGAAACTAAAATATTGCTTGATAGTCTGATCCAAGTAGAACAGAGTTCTGCAGTTTCAAATTGGTTCTTCAAATAGAACCATAGTTGCATTCAAAAAAATATTTTCAGCTGCTTCGGACGGAGATGAAGATGAAATGTTTTAGGGAACTTAAAGAACTGAGAGGTTAGATCAGTTCAAAGATCTAATTTCTAATGAAAACTAATGATGTAGTTCTTTCTATTTCCACTGAGCTGTGGATGGTTTGGTGTGAAGAGGAAAAACATGTTTACCAAAGAAAGTTCATGAGAAACGCTGTGATGCTGATTATTTCTGACGACAGTCTGGTTATGTTGGTGGACCTTTAATATAAGAAAGAACTGTCTTCTACGCACGTGTCTCTAGGTTTCAGCACATCTTGTGTGGAAAGTTTAGCAATTAACACCAGACATTGTGGTCCATTGCAGTTGGGACAGGATGTTGATCAAAGCAAGAGATAATAATTTTGGTTAATGAAGGAAGTGATGCATCTCTGGTGATACAGATATAGAGTGGTTAATTGTCTGCAGAAGTATGACGGCTGCTGCACCAAGCCGGAAAGAGTATCTTTTACTGTATGGCTGGAAAAAAAAACTGCTGGTCTAACCTGTTTCAGGCAATTAATAATTTTGTGTGCCGTAGGTTTGGGCTGATTTCAGAGTTTTAGACTTGGAGTTTTTGCTGATTTCAGTCACATTTTGCTGAAAGATCCGTGAGAACTCTGTTCACAATTTTTCTACTATTCATTTTGCTTTATTAGCATAAAAAAATTGATTCACATGATACTGCCAAAGCATTGATGATGGTGTAATAAAATGTATAACGTGGACTAAACAAATTAAATGAAAATGTAAAAATTCCAAGAGAATGTCAGAAAAAAGGGAAAACCATAAATATATGTGTGTGTGTCTGTGCCATAGGTCAGTATAGTCGTCATATTCAGTCAGTGATTGTTTCTATGAAACTTCACGTATGGCGCTCTAAGTGCACAAACCAAATGTGTCAGTGGGGAGTAGTCTGAGAACCAGAGCGCTGGAGGCCGGCGGTGGACAAGACGGGGACCCTCGGATGGCCGGACTGAGAACCAGTGAAAGAGGAATCCCTCAGGTACAGAGGTGGCCACTGAGGGCGGATGCTCAGAGCCGGGGTTTTGTCACCTCCTGGCCATTAAATTTGTCCACTGGCTCCGGCACAACAGGCCAGAGAATTTGTCGACAGAATGGGGCAGAACAATCCTTTTGCCATAGATAAGATTCATCGGCTTACTATGTCATTACAGTCTCTAGGCTAGGGAATTTGTCAGCTGACTCTGACAGTAAAGTCTCTTGGCCGGGGGAATTGTCTATTGACTCTGATGCAACAGTCTCTTAGCCAAGGGAATTGCCAGCAAACTCCGCCAAGTCCCAGCACATGGCAGCATCAGCCGCTTTGATTAAGTCAGGCAGCGTCGACCCCCACAGACACAGGTGAGAAGGCGTCGACCAACTTGGGAACAGGTGAGGCGGTGTTGAGCACCTCAGAGATGGCCAGGATGTAGGACCAGTGCAGAGGGACCCCAGCAGTGTTCGTTGGCGTAGGTCCCAGCATCGTTGTAATCCAGGTTCTGAGCCTTCTTCCATTCTCCATATAAACAAAGAAAAGACTCCAAGTAACCATACGACTCATCAAAAAATATGTCCTGGGGGAAACTGGCTCCGAGACGGAGTCTGTGTCTGCTGGGTTCTTTTTTGGCTAAACCTTACTGTCACTGGGGGCAAATCTGAGAACCCAAGCCCTGACACAGACAACAGGCAGAGTATACAATTTTTTTTCTCCAAAAGTCAATGTCCATTTTAAAAAAAAGGTAAACAACAAAACTAAATTAAACAAAACAAGACAGACACTCACAGGACCAGTACTAAACCTATCCTCATGCAAAAGAAGGTAAAACTGCAAAATTAGAAAAACTCAACAAACCCTTCAAGAGGGGAATTAAAAAATTGACAGAACATAAACTATCTAAACTAACAAAACGGCGTACTTACTAAACAGAAACTAAATCAAAGGGAAGAGTGGCAGGCAGGGTCATGGAATCCGGGAACTTGCGTGAGCCGAAGCATAGCCGGCAGCAGGCAAGGTGGGCTTGGACCGATGAGTGCGCCGCCGAAGCATGGCCGAAGTAAAGCCAGAGTGGGACCAACAGCAGGCAGGCAGGGTCGGGATGGCGAGTGTTTCGCCAGTGCAGGTCCGCCAAGATGCAGCTTTGGGGCAACAGGCTGGAGACGGATGGAGGACCGGCAGGAATCCATGGGTATGACTGTCTAAGGTCTGGCAGAGAGTGAATGCACGAACTGGGCTTTTATTACAAGACGTGTGATTGAGTGCAGGTGAGTCAATCACTGCAGCCATCTCCAATCACTGGAATCAGCGGGATGCAAGCAGAGCAGATTTGACAGGAGAGAGAGAGAGAAGATCGAAAAGCAAGAGGGAGACAGGCAGACAGATGCAGAAGAAGGGAGAATGAGGGAAAAGGACAGAGGTTAGAGCAGGGATCATGACAAAATGGACTGATGTGTTGTTGAGGTGAAGGAATCATCCTCTCTGATGCTCAAGTAAATTCTGAGATCAAAACAGATTTTGCCTCAAAGCTGCAGCATGTAGATGTTAGTTTATTCAGCCAGTCTGTCTGTGGTCTGAAATTAAATATGTAACTCAGCTGGTGTATTAAAACCAGTTAACCAGACATCATAAGCAGCTCTGACAGTCAGTCTAAATGTATAGGTAGCCCACTGATGCTTGTGTGATTGCTGTTTGAATAGAAAACTAGCCAGACGTCTCCAGGTAACATTTCAGTTATCCAGTGGAGGTATTGGTGAGGAACCTGCATGCATGTCTGGACTCTGAAATAATGTTTCTCAGGATATTGAAATTATAACTGTCTTAGCATGTTATAGGAGACATCCGATTACAGAAAACTAATAATGAAAAGGTTAAATAAGTGTTTGCATTGGAGTGAATCCAATCACAGGAGTGACTATCTGTCTTCACTGTTTCACAACAGACAGACATGAAAAACCACTGAAGGAAGGATAAAGATTGGAGACTGTTCTGCACTGGTTGTAGAAATGGAACTGTTGAAGCAGTACCTACTGATGTCCAGGCAGAACAATCCAGCTCCTACATTGTAAGGGTTTTTAATCTACTACAAACTGGTTTTCATTACGTCATTGAAGGACACAAATCACAATAAATACACAATGTGATGTCTTATCTCTGAAACTGGATGGGTAATGAACGGGCTTTTGTACTTTAATGGTCAAGTATTTAATATGCCGTGAGATGGTAAGCCCTGGGCTGTTAAGGTTCAACTATCATCCAGAAAAGTATTGGGCCTGGAAGGCATCTTTCCAGAGTTCTATGGAAGACTTAAACCTGACATCAAGGGAAGAGCTTGATCTGCTGTGTAAATGGCTCGGACCAAAATCATCCGAGCACAAGAAGAGAATCCGGGCAGTCCACATCCATGACGCAGCAGCAGGGGTGAGCATGGTATGGCAAAGGCTAGAAGAATGCTACGGTTCACCGGAGGCAATAGAAAACGCACTTCTTAAGAAAGTTGATGATTTTCCAAAAATCTCAAAACGAGAAAATCGAAAGCTGAGACAGCTGGGAGACATTCTCTTAGAACTTGAAGCTGCCAGAACAGATGGATTCTTACCTGGTCTCAATTACCTGGACACATCCAATAGCATTACTCCAATAGTCCAAAAGCTGCCATACTCCCTACATGACAAGTGGGTCTCTCTAGCATCCCGGTACAAGGAAAGTCACCGGACGTCTTACCCACCTTTCTCCATCTTTGTAAAGTTTGTTTGTGATCAAGCCAAAACACTCGACGACGCAAGCTTTGCTGCACTCACAGGTGGTTCGAGCATAGGAAAGGCAAAGCATTCCTTTAAACACAACGTGAGAACACCCATCTCCGTCAGAAAGACAGAGGTCTCAGTATATTCTGACAGCAGCTGTGACAACCCCCTAGAAAAAAAGAATGGCTGACCCAGACAAACAATGCCCGCTCCATAACAAACCACACCTCCTTAGAAAGTGTCGTGGTTTTAGGAGCAAATCCTTGGATGAGAGAAAAGCCTATCTTAGAGAGAAGAAGATTTGCTATAGGTGCTGTGCATCATCCAGTCACTTAGCCAAAGACTGTGAAACAAGTGTTCAGTGCAGACAATCCAATAGTCACGGCCACCCTACCGCACTACATCCAGGCCCGGCTCCGTGGATAACTGAGACCTCTGTAACGCTGAGAGACCAAGGCGGGGAGCAGGGAGAAGGAACCTCCCAAGCTGTCACGTCAAAATGCACCGCTATTTGTGGAACCACAGCCGGGTCAAGATCGTGCTCCAAGATCTGCCTTGTCAGAGTTTATCCAGTGGGACAGAGAGAGAGAGCTATCAATGTCTATGCTGTTCTGGATGAGCAGAGCAATAAGTCTCTGGCAAGAACTGAACTTTTTGAACTGTTTGGTATGGCAGAAGGCACGGCAGCATACACCCTTGAAACCTGTTCAGGGGTCACTGAAACCACAGGCCGACGAGATAACAACTTCATCATAGAGTTGTTCGATGGCAAAACTCAAATTCCACTCCCCACTCTCATCGAATGTGACATGCTCCCAGATGACAAGTCAGAAATTCCCACACCGGAGATTGCCAAACATTATGCGCACCTCAAGCGAGTTGTGGACAAGATCCCAGCTCTAAACCCCCAAGCAACCATCTTAATCCTGCTCGGCCGAGACATACCACGGGTTCACAAGGTGGGTGGACAATGTAGTGGACCCCATGACGCACTTTATGCCCAGCGTCTCAATTTGGGCTGGGTCACTGTGGGGGAAGTCTGTCTCAGAAGAGCCCACAAACCAGATTGTGTCAATGTCTGTCGAACTAATGTGCTGAGTAATGGCCGTACGTCTCGGTTTGATCCTTACGCCAATAGCCTTCACATCACAGAGAAGTTTGGTACTTCACTGCTTCACCATCACTTTCCAAGGGTTAGTGAAACGAATGACCTGTTTGAAGAAAAGGACAGTCTGGGTGAAGGAGTCTTCCAGCGAACGCCACACGACGACAGGCCAACCATGTCTGTGGAAGACAAAGCCTTTCTGGAAATAATGGACCGGGAGGTCTCCATGGATGACACAAACAGTTGGGTGGCGCCACTACCCTTCAGAGATCCAAGGCGCAAACTCCCTAACAACAAAGCGCAAGCAGTTATGCATTTTTCAACATTACATCACATGCTAGAAAAAAGGCTTGACATGAATGAGCACATGGTCGCTTTCATGCAGAGGATCTTTGAGGCAGGTCATGCTGAAACGGCCCCGTCACTCAGTGAGGAACAAGAGTGTTGGTATTTACCAATATTTGGAGTTTACCATCCGTGTAAACCAGGCCAAGTGCGAGCCGTGTTTGACTCCAGCACCAGGCTCTACGGCGTCTCCCTGAACGACATCCTGTTGAGTGGTCCTGACCTGAATAATACACTCTTGGGGATTCTCACTCGCTTCCGTAAGGAACCTGTGGCGGTATGTTCATTTTGTCATGGCGTTTGCTTACATCCAGGTCTGCAGAAAGGTGAACCAGTCGGCATTTTTCAACAACCCCCAGACAAACAGACTGGTTACCAGCATCATTGTGACCTCTTTTGTCCTGTGGGTGCCATATCTCACTGTGAATGTGCTGGGTGTCATTGCCATTTCTGTATACAACAAGAGTTTATGGGAGTTTTTAGAACAAACCTGGGGAATTGTTGTAGCTGTAACATTTGTGAACAGCTGCCTGAATCCAGTCCTGTATGCATTTGCTTCTTACAAAATGCGTCAAACAACCACAACAAATAATGAAACTGCTGAAGATGAAGAGCTACAAGAATGATTTTACCAAGATCAAACCAACAGTTTCTGATCAACTATCTCTGCTTTGCCTGATTTTCTCCAATAATGTATAAATATTCTCAAAGATGTTTGTGAAAATTAAGCTTGATCTATCAAATACTCTCTGAGGTGAAATTTCCACAGATTGTTGCATAATTTCAGTGTATGTTTGAACAGCAATATTTCAGAAATGATTAAAAATAAAAGCCTGAAAGCCTTCCACTGTTATTTGTCATCATGTCATTGATTCAGAATCTGCAATATTGGACAAGAAGATCAATGATCTCTGATTATGGGTGAGCTGAAATGTGGAAATGGTAAAATCATGAAATTCATGAAGAGTTCCATCTTTGAGCTCAAAACACTGAAAATCTAGTAATAATACAGAAGATAACTAGTGATATCTTCTGAACCATATATAGCTTCAATTTCACAATAATACAAAACAGAATGTCAAAAAAAATTGTAAAATAAAACACTTGGCCACAGAAATGATATTAAAGTATTTTTGGTTGATCTTTAACAACTGATTGAGTAGTCTGACAGGTTGTAACTCTGAAACTAAAATATTGCTTGATAGTCTGATCCAAGTAGAACAGAGTTCTGCAGTTTCAAATTGGTTCTTCAAATAGAACCATAGTTGCATTCAAAAAAATATTTTCAGCTGCTTCGGACGGAGATGAAGATGAAATGTTTTAGGGAACTTAAAGAACTGAGAGGTTAGATCAGTTCAAAGATCTAATTTCTAATGAAAACTAATGATGTAGTTCTTTCTATTTCCACTGAGCTGTGGATGGTTTGGTGTGAAGAGGAAAAACATGTTTACCAAAGAAAGTTCATGAGAAACGCTGTGATGCTGATTATTTCTGAAGACAGTCTGGTTATGTTGGTGGACCTTTAATATAAGAAAGAACTGTCTTCTACGCACGTGTCTCTGGGTTTCAGCACATCTTGTGTGGAAAGTTTCGCAATTAACACCAGACATTGTGGTCCATTGCAGTTGGGACAGGATGTTGATCAAAGCAAGAGATAATAATTTTGGTTAATGAAGGAAGTGATGCATCTCCGGTCCTGACCGGAATAATACACTCTTGGGGATTCTCACTCGCTTCCGTAAGGAACCTGTGGCGGTAGCAGCAGATATAGAACAAATGTTCTACTGCTTCAAAGTCTGTCAGGAACACCGTAATTTCTTACGTTTCCTCTTGTTCGAGGATAATGACCCGGCCAAAAAGACCACAGAATACCGCATGACTGTACACGTATTTGGCAATAGCCCTTCTCCTGCTGTCACTATATACAGCTTGAGAAGGACTGCTCTACAAGGTCAGGAAGAACATGGCACAGAGGCAAAACAGTTCGTTCTCAGGAACTTTTATATCGATGACCGACTTACCTCTTTTCCCACGGATGATGACGCTATCCAAGTCCCGAAAAAGACCAAAGAAATGTTAGCTGACTCAAATATCCGACTGCACAAGATTGCCTCTAACCATGACACAGTGATGACATTTCCCTCTGAGAAACGTGGAAAGGGGCTGAAAGACCTAGAGTTGGGAGTGAATCCTTTACCCCTGCAGAGAAGCTTAGGTCTCAACTGGCACCTTCATATTTTTTTTAACTTCTGTGTCTCACGAGAGGAGAAGCCATTTACCCGTAGAGGTATTCGCTCCACAGTCAACAGCATATTCGATCCGCTGGGGTTTGTGGCTCCAATAACCATATAAGGCAAGGCTCTAGTCAGAGAACTATGTACTAAGCCTTGTGAATGGGATGCCCCAATGCCCGCTGAAAAAGAGACTCAGTGGAAGTCTTGGAGAGACTCACTCCCAGCACTTGAGCAACTTCCCATACCAAGGCCATATCTACCCATTTCCTTGCTCTCCACACAGCACAGGGAACTATGTGTCTTCTCTGACGCATCCACCATGGCTATCTCAGCGGTGGCCTATCTCAGAGCAGTTGACGATAAAGGGCACAGTCACGTAGGATTCTGCATGGGGAAATCCAAATTAGCACCACGTCACATCCATTCTGTGCCCCGGCTGGAGCTTTGTGCAGCCGTGCTGGCTGTTGAGTTAGCCGACATGTTAATAGCTTCTGAAGCGCTGCTTGGTTCACACAGATTCCAACGCTTTTCCAGCTGGAAGCTACTTACTGATTTTTGTTGTCATTTCCTCCTTTTCTTTTCCTTCGAACATTGCTGCCATCACTTCAGTCATACACTCTTATTATTTCTCCATCAGAGAATGGCTTCTTATGTTTGGCCAACACCCACGACACTCTGAGTGAGCACTCCGTTGCAATTTGTTGTTGTGTCATAGATTTAACAATAACCTTGCTTGACTCTTGATATGACTGCTTCAACCTGTTAATTTCTCACCTTCTCAGTTCTGATTTAGGAGGAAACTTCTCTTCAAAAGAGCTGTGCTCTTTAACATAATGGCGTTTCACATTTTCACTTTTTATCAGAGCAACCGTCTTTAAGCATATTTAGCACATAGGTTTGGTACTTGCAGGGGGTAAAATGGACGCATATTTGTCAGTCCATTCCTCATTGAAACGGCGATTTTCATTGTCCACTTTTCTTCTCTTGGTCAACTTTGAGCATGCCATTTTGTTAGATTCGGTCTTCTACTGGTGGCATGTAAACAGAGTGCAAAGTGCCGGGTACGACTCGTGTTTTACACTGCTGCGGTCCGTCCAGTCTAGCTAGCAGCATGCACGCTCTCTCAGCCAATCAGCACATCGTTGTCATAGAGATGACAGCCCATAATATCCTGTCACCCAGGCAACAGCCAATCAGCGCTGTCTCCCGAAGCACACACTTTCTCTCACACACATGCACACACACACACACAGCACAGAGCGCATGCAGTGATTGGATACAACAGAAGCGGGAACATGAGAGCTATTTGACGAAAAATGAAACAGAATTTAGCGATAGAATAGCAGCGCATAGCGATAGATCGGCGATTAATGCAAATAATATATGTTAAAAAAAAGACTTTTTTTCGTTTTTTTTTGTTGAAAAGTGCCATTTGCCCTGGGTCCACAGTGAGGTGTGCCGCCGTCCGGTCGTGGACCGCGGTCCGCTAATTGAGGACCCCGGCTCTACAGGAAAGAGTTTTCTTTTCACTGAAGCACAGGTGTTTAACAAACCTGTTAAGTGCATGTGTTCCCTTCTTTCTTGAATCTGTTTGCTTATGCAAAATGAAATGCAATTAATATATATTAAAAATGAACGTATCTTAATTGTGATTAATTGAAATTAATCCACATCAGATCTGTGATAAATCTGATTAAAATTTTTAACTGTTTCACAGCACTAATTTGAACTAAACAAGAACTTAACCAATGCAGGAAAGGAAAACCTAACAGGGGGGGAAACTAAACCAAATCTATCATAAAATAAGCCACACAACAAAATCTACAAAACACACAGCTAAACTAAAAAAACAAACAGGAATAAACTGTTTTTTTTTTTTTTTAGTTTAGCTGTGTGTGTTTAGCTGTGTTGCTGCCCCCGCGACCCGGCCCCGGATAAGCGGAGGAAAATGGATGGAAATGGATGGATGGAATAAACTGAACCAGGCAACAAAACAGAGTACTTACAAAAGCAGGGAAACTAAGCTGAAAGTTAAGTGGGCGACCCATGTACAGGAGCTGGTCCCCGACGCAGCGGTCTGGGTTCGATTCCCGCTCACTGCCCTTTGCTGCATGTCTTCCCCCCACACTTCTCCCTGATTTCCTGTCTGTCTCCATTGCACCTGTCTAATAAAGGCAAAAAAAACATGAACAGAATCAAACTCAAACAGCATAAATGTTCTCACTGCAGGTTGGCATTCAGAAAAATCAGCTCCCTGAGCTTGGATGGGCTGATAGCATTTCTTCTTTTGGTAAGTACAGGCATGTCATTGGGAAATTACCAAATAAGTGAATCCTTGGAAGCGAGGGAGCGGAGTGACCGGGGGGGTAAGAAACTTTTGAAATTTAAAGGCTGAAATGATGCATTCTAGTGAACTCTGACACCTAGAATTCTTTAAACATGAAGGCTTAAAAAAATGTCTGTATGGGACCTTCGAGGCACCCCCCAAAAACAGCACAAAGTCATGTTAATGTGATGAAACCAAATATTTATACTGGATTCAAATTTGAATGAGCCACATGAAGTCATCACTATGTGTGCTTTCCGATCGACCATGGGAGTGAGCCTCTTCTGTTGAGGAACTTGTGGGGCAATACCACTGGGTTGTTGCACGTACACACTACTGATCCCGTATGTTAGGGTGACCATACGTCTTCTTTTGCCCGGACATGTCCTCTTTTGAGAGGCTGTCCGGCCTGTCCGGCCGGTGTTTATAAAGTCCTTCAAATGTCCGGGTTTTTGAACTGAAATTTTTTCGCGCACGAGCTGGAAGTGTGTCCTCTTTTCAGAGAAACAGAATATGGTCAGCCTACTGTATGTTTGGTCCTGTTGTCGCGTCTCTTCCCTCCGTCGGGGGAAAAAATTGCTGGGCATTTGGTGGTTAGAGCGCTTTTTGTACAATTTCCTGGCATGATTTTTCGTTTTCATGTGGTCTATCAGCGCTTGGCATCCTATGTCGCTGTATTTTGTCTCATCGTCGCACACCATGCACCTCGCTTTCCCAGCTACATTTAACTTTCGATAATGCTCTCCAATCGTTTTTTCCAACTCGTGCTTTTGGTGTGTAAGCTTCATGGATTTCGCCAACCACTCCCAATTCCACTTGACGCGACACCCATCGTCCACTTCCCTTGCTCTATTCTCCTCTTTCCTGTCAATAATTCTAGCCGTATTCCTCTTTCTCCCTGTCCTCCTTCTTCCCGCGACCACACAAACTGCCTTCCACTCTCGTAAAGTGGTAGTTCTCGGGTTACCGAATTTGAACACGATGTACGTGAAAGTAAACATTGCAAGCCAGCGCACTGCTGACAACTACGTGCGATCCAACCCGATACCCCTTACACCCCATATTTTTTTTCTCATCGAATTTGGGCGATTCACGTTGGGTCTCAGCATTGATACCTCGATACGCGAATTTTCGCGGATCCGCGACCAAATAACATGCCTGTAAGTATCTGCCCTGTTTCTGAGAAGATTCTCTCAGATGAACAGAAGTCATCTCCCCTCCATCAGTTGGAGAAGACTGAAGCCTCGGCCTACCTCCAGCTCAGTGGGTCATCTGCTGGTTGGATGAGGGGTTCCTCTAGATATGATCTCACCTCCATCACAGCATCTCCTGCAGCTCTTCCATCAAAGAGGCTCCACACAGCAGAAGTTTGAGGTTCCTCCTCCACTTGGTCCTCTAATGGTGGAGGTGTCAGGCTGCTGCCGCCGCTCTGATTCTCTGAAGTGTCTCATCAATGGCTCTGTTGTCACTGAAGGACTCTGCTGTTCAAATGTTTGGACACTATTCATGGTTTCCACACAGTTTCCAAAACTCCTGCACTCTTTTTGCAAAAGACTGAAAACGTTTTCTGCTCATTTGAACACACTTTTTCATTCATAGCACACATTTTTCAAAAAGTGAACACTAGGGAGCAGAAGTGGGACACTGTTCCAACACTGCTGTCACAATTAACACAACAAGTCAAAACTGAAAACACTTTTGGCAATGAGCTGCACACTATAAAACCTGCTGGGAGTCAGAGTCAGCTGTTCAGAATGTAATCTGTTGTTGAGGTCAGCAGATGGTCGGGATGGTGCATAAAGTCAATAGTTTCAGGTTTATTGTGGTTTACTTTACATGGTGTGTATATGTTGTTTGTCTCTTCAGTGACATGTCTATACTGGAACAATACAAGCAGTCAGAAATGTTCTGAGAAAACTGTAAGAAATCTAACGCATAATTCTGCTTCACAAGTGCTGGTAAAATTATAGAAAGTGAACATGACTGACTTTTTCTGTGTTTTGTGTGTGTTTTGACCTGTCGTGTCTTAATGGTGACAGCAGTGTTGGAACAGTGCCCCACTTCTGCTCCCTAGTGTTCACTTTTTGAAAAATGTGTGCTATGAGTGAAAAAGTGTGTTCAAATGAGCAGAAAACGTTTTCAGTCTTTTGCAAAAAGAGTGCAGGAGTTTTGGAAACTGTGTGGAAACCATGAATAGTGTCCAAACATTTGAGAGCAGAGTCCTGTTTTTGAGAAATGTGTGCAGTGAACGGAGTTTAAGGTCCGAAAAACTAACTTACTCTTGTTTTACAGAGAGTCTTTTTATTTTTGTAAATTCTTGACACGTGTCATGCACATTTGTGAGTTTACATGCACGTGCTTGATAATATTCATATCGGTGCAAGTGAAGTATTTAACTTTGGCCTAAACAGATTCTCATGGCATCTTTCTTTCTTTCTTTCTGTTTATTTGAAAAAGGACAGCGTGCAGTTACCTTAAAAAGATGGCTGCACCAGATTTAGCATCATGCTAATTTCCATCTGTAGTCCTTGAAATAAATATGAGCTAAATTTCTCTGCCCTCTCGAGCAGTGTGTGCCTGTTCTTCTACATGTACAGTTATTTTTCATACTTAATGCATGTTTAGTTTTGACTTCCATGGTGTTGTGATGACACGGTATTTTTGCTGTGTCTGAAACAGAATTACATGACACAGCGTGATGCAGCAATGATGAAGACGTGTGACATTCAAGTTGTATCATTATTACCATTTGTCATCTGGTCCTCTTTGATTGAATCAAAAGATGACACTCCCCTTCCCCTTCACTGATCACATACTTGTATCAGCATCACTTCCTCAGCACACAACATTATCAGCTACCCTGCAGCATGGAGCAGCTCAACTCCACTATGGTGGAATTTAACACGCCCTCATCTTCTCCTGAATACCAACCTGATGTGGTCTCTGCAGTGCTGCTGTCCATCTGCTTCCTGCTGGGAGTTCCTGGAAACATCGCTGTGCTTCTTCTCAGACCCAACTTTCAGCATCTGTCCAGCCTGAGCCAGAGTTTGATGCTGAATCTGGCTTTTTCAGACCTGCTCTGCCTGCTGACCCTCCCACTGTGGATTTACATGTTTCTCTACACCTGGACCTTCGGCCTGGAAGTCTGCAAGGTGGTCATTTACCTTGAATACTGTATCGTTTATGGCAGCCAGCTGACTGTGACGATGCTGGCCGTCCAGCGCTACCTGCTGGTTGTGCGAAGGAAGAAGTTCCTACATCTTGGAGGGAAGAGGCTGCTGGTTCTGCTCTGGCTGGTTGCAGCGCTGCTGTCCATCCCTGCTTTAGTGTTTCAGGAGCTGAGCACGGATGAGAACTGGTCAGAATGTGTGCGTCTCTCCTCCTCTGATGCCCAGAGGATGGCTTCACTGCTGACTGAATCTGTGGTAGGATTCATTTCACTTTTTGTCATGGCGTTTGCTTACATCCAGGTCTGCAGAAAGGTGAACCAGGCGGAATTTTTCAACAACCCCCAGACAAACAGACTGGTTACCAGCATCATTGTGACCTCTTTTGTCCTGTGGGTGCCATATCTCACTGTGAATGTGCTGGGTGTCATTGCCATTTCTGTAGAAAACAAGAGCTTGTGGGAGTTTTTAGAACAAACCTGGGGAATTGTTGCAGCTGTAACATTTGTGAACAGCTGCCTGAATCCACTCCTGTATGCATTTGCTTCTTACAAAATGCATCAAACAACCACAACAAATAATGAAACTGCTGAAGATGAAGAGCCACAAGAATGATATCACCAAGATCAAACCAACAGTTTCTGCTCAACTATCTCTGCTTTGCCTGGTTTTCCTTCTTGAATAATGTATAAATGTTTCCAAAGATGTTTGTGAAATTTAAGCTTGATGGATCAAATACTTTCTGGAGTGAAATTTCCACAGATTGTTGCATCATTTCAGTGAATGTTTGAACAGCAATATCTCAGAAACTATTAAAGATAAAAGCCTGAAAGCCTTCCACTGTTATTTGTCATCATGTCATTGATTCAGAATCTGCAATATTGGACAAGAAGATCAATGATCTCTGATTATGGGTGAGCTGAAATGTGGAAAGTGAAATTCTGAAAGTCATGAAGTGTTCCATCTTTGAACTCAAAGTATGACAAAAATTAATGACAGTACAGAAGATAACTAGTGATATTTTTGAACCACATATAGCTTCAATTCGCAAAAAATCCAAAACAGAATGAAAAAAATAAACATTGTAATGTGACATACTTGGTCACAAAAATGAAAAGAAAGCATTTTTTTTCAAATGGTTCTTCAAATATAAGTATGAAAGTTATTTTCAGCTTATTTGGATTTGGATGAAGATGAAACATTTCAGTGAGCCTAAAATAACTCAGAGGTTATATCTGTAAAAATATCTAATTTCTCATGAAACCTAGTAATGTGGGTCTTTCTACTTACACACGTGGACAAAATTGTTGGTACCCCTCATTTAAAGAAGGAAAAACCCACAATTCTCACTGAAATCACTTGAAACTCACAAAAGTAACAATAAATAAAAATGTATTGAAAATTAAATAATCAAAATCAGCCATCACTTTTGAATTGTTGATTAACATAATTATTTAAAAAAACAAACTAATGAAATAGGGCTGGACAAAAATGATGGTACCCATAACTTAATATTTTGTTGCACAACCTTTTGAGGCAATCACTGCAATTAAACGATTTCTGTATTTGTCAATGAGCGTTCTGCAGCTGTCAACAGGTATTTTGGCCCACTCCTCATGAGCAAACAGCTCCAGTTGTCTCAGGTTTGATGGGTGTCTTCTCCAAATGGCATGTTTCAGCTCCTTCCACATATGTTCAATGGGATTCAGATCTGGGCTCATAGAAGGCCACTTTAGAATAGTCCAACGCTTTTCTCTCAGCCATTCTTGGGTGTTTTTGGCTGTGTGTTTTGGATCGTTGTCCTGTTGGAAGACCCATGACCTGCGACTGAGACCAAGCTTTCTGACACTAGGCAGCACATTTCTCTCCAGAATGCCTTGATAGTCTTCAGATTTCATCGTACCTTGCACACTTTCAAGACACCCTGTGCCAGATGCAGCAAAGCAGCCCCAAAACATTACTGAGCCTCCTCCATGTTTCACCGTAGGGACAGTGTTCTTTTCTTCGTATGCTTGGTTTTTGAGTCTATGAACATAGAGTTGATGTGCCTTACCAAAAAGCTCCAGTTTGGTCTCATTTGTCCAAAGGACATTCTCCCAGAAGCTTTGTGGCTTGTCAACATGCATTTTTGCAAATTCCAGTCTGGCTTTTTTATGAGTTTTTTTCAGCAGTGGTGTCCTCCTTGGTCGTCTCCCATGAAGTCCACTTTGGCTCAAACAACGACGAATGGTGCGATCTGACACTGATGTACCTTGGCCTTGGAGTTCACCTTTAATTTCTTTGGAGGTTGCTCTGGGCTCTTTGGATACAATTCCAACGATCCGTCTCTTCAATTTGTCATCAATTTTCCTCTTGCGGCCACGTCCAGGGAGGTTGGCTACTGTCCCGTGGGTCTTGAACTTCTGAATAATATGAGCCACTGTTGTCACAGGAACTTCAAGCTGTTTAGAGATGGTCTCATAGCCTTTACCTTTAAGATGTTTGTCTATAATTTTTTTTCGGATGTCCTGGGACAATTCTCTCCTTCGCTTTCTGTTGTCCATGTTCAGTGTGGTACACACCTTTTCACCAAACAGCAGGGTGACTACTTGTCTCCCTTTAAATAGGCAGACTGACTGATTATGAGTTTGGAAACACCTGTGATGTCAATTAAATGACACACCTGAGTTAATCATGTCACTCTGGTCAAATAGTTTTCAATCTTTTATAGAGGTACCATCATTTTTGTCCAGGCCTGTTTCATTAGTTTGTTTTTTTAAATAATTATGTTAATCAACAATTCAAAAGTAATGGCTGTTTTTGATTATTTAATTTTCAATAAATTTTTATTTATTGTTACTTTTGTGAGTTTCAAGTGATTTCAGTGAGAATTGTGAGTTTTTCCTTCTTTAACTGAGGGGTACCAACAATTTTGTCCACGTGTGTATGTTGACCTGCAGAGGGTTTGTGGTTTTCTGATAAGGCTTGAGGTTGAGCAACATCTGCTCTGAACTCATCGGAGTGCTGAGTTTGTTGAAAATGAATCAGACAAAGATTAAAATGATCAAAACCAACAGTAAAAACATCTGTCCTCCTGCCCAAAATCATTTCCAAACGGACTTTTCTGACTTTTATGTACATAATTTTCATAAACCACTTTTCCTCCCATATAAGGTTTTTCAGTAAACCTGTTGCTATTAATTCCACTGAATGAAGCAGCGACAGCAGAAACCCTGCATGAATCACGTTGCCATGGAAACCCACATGCGTTCGGTTGCTGATGCAAATAAAACTCAAAACAGATGCTGTTATGCTTGGTTCAAATTTGCTGCCCACTGGATAACTGAAAATGTTACCTGGAGACGTCTGGCTAGTTTTCTGTTCAAACAGCAAACAGCATCAGTGGACTACCTTTACATTTAGACTGACTGTCAGAGCTGCTTACGATGTCTGGTTCACTGGTTTGGATGAACAAACTAACATCTACATGCTGCAGTTTTGAGGCAAAATCTGGTTTGATCTCAGAATTTATTTGAGCATCAGAGAGGATAATTCCTTGGTAAATGGTCTGTATTTATATAGCGCTTTACTATACCTGCAAGGTACCCAAAGCGCTTTACAGAATACGTCACATTCACCCACTGATGGCGGAAGCTGCCATGCAAGGCGCTAACCACGACCCCATCAGGAGCAATTAGGGGTTAGGTGTCTTGCTCAGCATGACATGAGCTCGACGGGCCGAGGATCGAACCGGCAACCCTCCAGTTACAAGACAGCCACTCTACCCACTGAGCTATGCCGCCCCTCCTTCACCTCAACAACACATCAGTTGATTTGGTTTAGAAACTAAGATCACCATATGTGAAGTCCAGCAGAAACAATCAGTGACTGAATATGATGACTATACACACACACATATTTGAAGAGTTTATTTGCAAAAACAGATAACTCCATTTATATATATATATATATATATATATATATATATATATATATATATATATATATATAGCTTGCTTGCTTGAGATAATATCAATCAAACTGAAGTTGAATGGATTTGACTCAGTAGAAAATACATGATAAAATAGAGAAAAAATAATCATTAATCATTGTTATTATCTGAACAATAAAAAATAAGTTTTCTAAAAAGTTACATAAATGGAGTTATCCGTTTTTGCAAATAAACCTTTCATTTATTGTTTGCACTCTTTTGCCATTTTCATTTTTAAAAGCATTTTATTGAATTTCTTTTGTCCATGTTGTACAATTTATTACACAATCCGTTGACAGCATGATGCCACTGAATAGAGAATTTAAAAATGTAAACAGGGTTATTCACACATCTTTCAGCAGAACACAATCCAAGGAGTAGCATCTCACAATGTTTCTGATTGCAGAAATCCCGAAAACACACAAAATTCTCCCCAAAAATCTGCAAAAACTCCACGTTCTATACACCAAAATCATCTGTAATCTAAGGGACACAGGAATTATTGAGTGGACTTGTCTGAAACGGGTTCAACGAACAAGTTTTTTCAAGCATACAGCAAAGGGTGTTCTGTCCAGCTCGGTGCAGCAGCCGTCACACTTTTGCAGACGATTAACCCCTCTATATCTGTATATATCACCAGAGATCCATCACATCCTGCATTAGCCTCAATTACAACCTCTTGCTTTGATCAACATCCTGTCCCAATCACAAAGGACAAAACTGTATAGCGCTAATTTGAACACTTTCAAAACAGGATGTGCT
Organism: Acanthochromis polyacanthus; assembly: GCF_021347895.1. Lineage (NCBI taxonomy): Eukaryota > Metazoa > Chordata > Actinopteri > Pomacentridae > Acanthochromis > Acanthochromis polyacanthus. Next base: position 35,543,607 of record NC_067128.1, on the reverse strand, counting down.
GCAAACCCACAGATACATGCGTAGAGGACAGTTCAGTCTTACATTAAAGGTTCATCCGTATATCTAGACCAGGGGTCGGCAACCCGCGGCTCTTTCAGCCCTCTGTTGTGGCTCCCTGTAACTTTGGAAAATAAATTGTTCTAGCTTTCAGGCACGTTTCAATGCATTTTAATAAAGAGAGTTTTATTATGAAATTACCGCTCTTATTTTGATGTGTCACTCCACCGGATGTGCTGCTGGGGTTTTTTCCCCCGGGACATGAGAGCGCTAAGTAGATGCAGAGAAGATGGAGAAGCAACGTCTGTAGTTTCACATCGTTTTGTACTCAAGAATGGCAAGCCTGTATATTAAAGCTCCACTCCAAGAAAGACACGTCTTGTCTTTGAGTCAAAAGTACTCATGATAGGGTAATACACGTTACTCGCAAGAACATGACTCGATGTCCAGGCAGCAGGTCAGAGAGTCAGAGGAGTGTCGTCTTGGAAAATAGGGCAGCGACTCTTGAAAAAGTTATTGGATGGGCTGATAGCTTAAGATAAATAGATAAACAGAGTTTACAAGTTAAATAGACATTCGCAAAATATTGATTTCCAGCTAGCATTACATAACATATGAGGTCCAGGAGCAAAAATGACATTAACCAAGTAAGATAAATATTAGTGGAAGGACACAATTTAAAAAATGAATCTAATTAGAGGCTTTGTAATTAATTAATCACGACTGATTAACAAGGGCATAGAGGTAAAAAGTGATATATGCAGTGTTGTCTTCATTTTAAATGCCAAAAGGATTTTGTGGCTCCCGGTGTTTTCTTTTCTGTGGGAAACGGGTCGAAATGGCTCTTTGAGTGTTAAAGGTTGCCGACCCCTGATCGAGACCTTCCTCAGAAATAATCAGCATCACAGCGTTTGTTAATCGGGTTTTTCCTCTTCACAATAAAAGGCGCTTTTTTTATGTGACGTGACTCTTCTTCAGCTCAAAATTGACCAATCGTAGAATGCCTGCTTCATTCAGACAAACAGGTTGTCAAAACCGAGAGCTCAGAAAGAAAAAAAGCTTTAGTATCGTTGAAAGTGTTGAAGAAATTTCACTCTTCGTCATTTGATGTTTGTTATAGTGTGGTGTTTATTGGTGTTCCGGCATACGGTGGGCTTACCAACACCGAGTGTGAGTTCGTGAAGGTGAGCCGACCTAGAACCCAATTTATAGTGACGGTCAGAAAGTAGGGAGGAGGCTGTATGTAAACACAAGGGTCAGTAGTGGTTAATTTCCATATGGTTGTTAATCAGTAACAGAGTCAGACAGCAAAGAAACATCGGTAGCTGAATCAAGAGGTCTGGCAGACAACAAAGGCTAAGAAACAGAGAGTCTGGTAGACAGTAATAAATGACTAAATCAAAAAAAGTTGTGGATAATCATGGGAAATGGAATGAAGGAGTGATACGAGACACTATCTCTGGTAAAAGGTGTACTGTTTTCTTCATCAAAAGCCGCAAATGATGATCTGTTGATGCTGTAAGTTAATATACATATTTATAGCTCGTAAACTTCACATATTTAAACATGATACTGAAAAAACTGCATACAGGTCTGACACACATACGATAACAAGAGCAATCCGAGATTTCTGACCTCCGCCAAGGGAAGATGATACGAAGTTGGAAAATCTAAATCTGGATCCAGAATCCAGATCCTTAACCGGATCAACACAAAATTTGAATGGAGTCTTCCCTGGGCCAAGATCCACCTCTGGTGAAAATTTCATGAAGATCCGACAAGTAGTTTCCGAGAAATCCTGTCCACAGACACGCACACAGACAGACAAATAAATAAACGGACCCGATCGCATAACCTCCTTGGCGGAGGTAATAATGAAACTGTGATGGCTCCTGTGTATGTGTCTAATAGAGGATCTAATGATATCTGTTCTCTCTGAGGTGCTGGGATTGTCTATGTGAAATCATTCATATGTGGAGCACGTGGGCCCGCTGCTCCACTTCCACTACAGATGCTGGCTTCCAGTTAACTGTCGTCACTCTCTGCTCCCGTTGCCAGAGCCATATGCACAATTTTTTCAGTTTTCTTTGTTAGTGCACCCTTCAACACCTCGCACCACATCATTTTCACACACTACTGATATTACAGACAAGCCACACTCCATACCTGCAGTTATTCTTTGTTCGTCTTACTTTCATTTGTAATAAATTATTTGGTTGTTTTCGAAAACGGACTCCTTACGTCCTTTTGTCATGGCCATTGAGGCAGGTTTTGACAAACACATCAGTTCGGTTTTTGTTAAATTAATGTTATTGACTGAATATTCTCTGTAATAAATAGCAACAGATTGATCAGTTTTCCGATCTGCTTTCACTTAGCTGTAATACCAGAAGTGGAAAACAAACCGGGCAGCAAATTAGAAACAAACTAAAAACTATTTTCTGTTGGTTGTTGTGTTGGTTGTTTTTCTATTAACAAATAAATGCATGGAAACATGATTCACACTTTAATGGTCAATTTATCAAAATACTTCAAACAACTAAAGGTCCGACTTTGTAGATGTCACGAACAGACATTTTAGGAAATCTGTACAATGAGAAAACTGTTGCAACTTTAAGGTCTGTTCTGTGAATATAAAGCTGGCAGTTAGCTAGATTAGCACAAATTTATCAACATTCTTCACATCATGATGCTTCCACCACCATGCTTCACAGAACGGATGGTGTGTTTGTGATCATGTTCAGTGTTCAACACTCTGGTCTCTATTGTGTCCATTTGGCTCTCTCTTTTTTTTTTTTTTTACCATTTCAGCTGTGTTAATGCAAATGGAATTAAATTTCCCTAGGGTCTGGATTCTTATCAGATCTTTTAATTTTCAACTTTAGCTCTTTAAATATATCAAAAAATATACTGTATTCTTACAATTGTAACGCATGGCTCTATCGTGGCCATTTTTGGCCAATTGAAACCCATTCAAACTACATTTTTTCATTCCTTGTTATTCACAGTATTAAATCATACAAGTTAGGTAAAACAGATTTAATTCCTAACTCAACACTTCAAAATTGTAGTTTTTAATATTTTCTACTAGATTGTGTCATTTGTCTATTTTTGGTCAAAGGAACAATTTCATGTAATATTTTTCGTTTCCAATAGGGGGCATATGATGGCTTACGGCCCTCCAATGGAGTAAATGAATGACACAATTTTGACATAGGTGTGATCTTAAGGATGTCAGATAATGAAAATTGTGTCTGTGTATGAAATTGCAGCACAAAAATGTATTTGAAAGAGAGCGAAATCAATGGTTGCATCTTAGATCCAGCTTGCAGTGAATTTCTGCTGATGCAGGTTATTGAGCGTTGAGTGTCCCAGGCAAACGTGACTTTGATGCACATGTTGAAAGCACCTGTAACTTTGTTCTTTTCATAGAAAATGCCACACAGAACTACACAATAGCCCTTACACACTCAAATATCTACTTTCCAAAAAAAATAAAAATCACAGGACACCTTGCAGAGGTCAAAGATGCAGCTACAGGAAATGAAAACAAACTCCGACATTGTTTATGAATCTGTCCTGGACTTTATGTAAGTGCAGTCAGTGCTAATGCTAGAGTAGCCTAACAGCTTCCAAATCACTTCTTCTCTGGCAAGATGGTCATATTCACTGCTTCAAGCACATGACTCTGTGGTGTGATCAGAGAGCAAAGATGGGGAGAAATCCTCTGCACTTGAAGAGACACTTTCTACCCACAATGAGGACACATCCTGTCCTAAAGATGAGGACACATCCTGTCCTAAAGATGAGGACACATCCTGTCCTAAAGATGAGGACACATCCTCTCCTAAAGATGAGGACACATCCTGTCCTAAAGATGAGGACACATCCTGTCCTAAAGATGAGGACACATCCTCTCCTAAAGATGAGGACACATCCTCTCCTGTGTGTGTCGATGAGCAGTTTGTTGCATTCAAAGGTCGCTGTGGATTTCGCCAATAAATGCCCAACAAGCAGTGGGAGGTCCCTCACAAGTACAGCGTTAAAATGTGGGTCACCTGTGATATGGCAACCTCATATGTCTGGAGGATGCAGATTTACATGGGAAAACCCCGTGGTAGTTCCCAGGAAGTCAACCAGGCAATGAAGGCTACACTCCAACTGACAGAGGGGCTCCAAGGACATACTGTCACTTCTTACAACTTCTTCATTTCGTTCGTCTTGTCAGAGGAACTCCTCAGAAGAAAACTGGCTCTGGTTGGCACAATCAGGAGAAACAAACCAGAGCTACCTCCCCAGCTCCTCCAGCTGTGGAAGGTAGATTCTGTCATCGGTCTTTGCTTCACCAAAACTACCATGGTGGTGTCCTACATGTCCAAGGAAGGGTAGAATGTGCTTCTTTTCAGCACAAAGCACAGGGAACCATCAGTCAGCAACAGGGAAAAGAGGAAGCCTGCAGCAATCCTGGACTACAGTAGGTGCAAGGGCAGTATGGATAATCTAGACAAGATTGTTGGTACCTACAGTTGTCAGACAGGAAAACCAGCCGCTGGCCACTAGCTGTCTTCTAAAAACTCCTGGATATCTCGGTATACAATGCCTTTGTCCTGTGGAAATCAGTCCGTCCTGAGTGGGAGTCCTCGAAAGCTTACCAATGCAGAGTGTTCCTGGAAGAGCTGGGGCACATGCTGGTGTCCCCAGAAACTGCAAGATGGCCTTGTCCTCCACAGGGCGTGACCCACAGGCCACCAGCAAAATGAGAAGATGTGAACTGTGCACCTTCAGAAGAAGAACAGCATCCACTTGCTCCAGCTGTAGAAAGTGTCTGCAAAGACCACTCTATTGTGGTTTGCACATCCTGCTGCAGTTGAGCATGCACACACACATGCATGCATGCATGTACGTACACACACACACACTCACTGAAACACACTATTTAACGTTCACACATTCCCTGCTTTAGTTCTCTTGTTCTCTATCAAAGTCCATGCTGTTGTTCAAAGTAAACAAGTCCTGTGCTTTATTTCTCAAATCAAATTTAAAGGGTTAAAATTCTGAAGCTGAATGAAATTTTGGATTTTATGGTTCAGAACTGATTCTAATTTTAAAACTTAACTGTTCAAAGTAGAAAATAATGTTAATATGTGGTATTTTTTTACAGCATTTTGTAAAAACGGGGTGGCCATTTTTGGCCATGAACATGCTGAGTGGGAGTTTTTGTTCTTTTTTTGTCACTGCACAAAAAAATCAATGATGCATAAAAAACATTGATACTCCTAATTATTGACAAACATTTAGCTTCAATTATGATTGGAAAATTAACCAGGCAGCATGTATTATTTTTATTAAAAAAAAGTGATTTTGTGCTTTTCTCCCTTTATAAATCATTAGCATTATGTTTGATTTCAGGCATTTAAAGGGTTAAAATTCTGAATTTGAATGAAATTTTGGTTTTCATGGATAGAACTGATGCAAATTTAAAAAATCAAGTTGGTGAAAGTGGAAAAATATTTTAATATATAGTAATTTTAAAGCATTTTGAGAAGCAAACGGGGTGGCCATTTTTGGCCATGAACAAGCTGAGTGTGAGATTTTTGGTTTTTTGGTCACTGCACAAAAAATTTATGATGCAAAAAATCATTGACACTGTTCATTATTGACATACATTTAGCTGCAATGATGGTTAAAAAACAAAATCAGGTAGCATGTATTGTTTGGTTAAAAAATGTGATTTTAAGCGTTTCTCCCCTTTTAGATCATTGGCATTATGTGATCTAAAAGGCATTTAACGGGTTAAAATTCTGAATTTGAATGAAATTTTGGTTTTCAGGATAAGAAATGATGCAAATTTGAAAAATTAAGCTGTTGAAAGTAGAATTTTTTATTTTTTTTTAAAATTAATTTTAAAGCATTTTGAGAATGCAAACGGGTGGCCATTTTTGGCCATGAACACGCCGAGTGTGAGTTTTATGTAATTTGCTCTCTGCTCAAAAATAATGCATCATAATCAGTGTTGCTGTTAATCAATTACATATCTCAGACTGTGCGATTAATAATATACGAAAAACCGGTGGCACTGAAAATATATATAATGTTTGAGGTTGTTTTTCAACAAGCGCATTATACAAACAACCTGGCATTTAAAGGGTTAAAAAAAATTAAAGTAAATGAATACTTTATATGTATGATAAGAATTGATGTTAATTAAAAGCTTTATGCCGTAAAAGTAGCAAAAAATCTAAAAAAAATCTAAAACATTACAGACTCAGTTTGTTGGTGGCCAAAAATGGCCACCAACAAACTGAATGGATGTTGTTTTTGAACAAAGCCAGAGGGTTAATGTCCACCAAATCTAGTGTCTCGTCTGATGGACTAAAAGCTCCATCCTGGTCTCCTCCGACCAAAGAACCTTCTTCCAGGTGTCTTCAGAGTCTCCACATGTCTTCTGGTGAACTCTAGCCCAGATTTAATTTGAGATTTTTTCCATCAGAATCTTTCTCTTTGTCTCCATAAAGCTTTGACTGGTGAAGAACAGACAACAGTTGTTGGATGAACAGTATGAAGTTGGAACTCCTTCAGAGGAGTCATAGGAGTCTTGGTGGCCTCCCTCACTAGACTTCCAGCACTAACTGGCTGCACCTGTGCTGAATCAGGTGAGTCTTTTTAAAGGAGGTAAATACTAATGCTAATACTTGTTTTACATTTGAAATAACAGACATTACTTGTAGAAAACTGTTGTAATTCAAACAGTCTTTTTTTGTAAATTTTTGGCATGTGTCATGCACATTTGTGAGTTTACATGTATGTACATGACACTATTCATACATGTGCAAGTGACGTATTTAACTTTGGGCTAAACAGCTTCTCATAGAAACTACATGCCATCTACATGTTCAGTCATTGCTCATATTTTATGCATGTTTAGTTTTGACTTCCATGGTGTTGTTGTGACACTATATTTATGTGATGTATAAAACAGACCTACATGACACAGCGTGATGCAGTGATGATAAAAACGTGACGTTCAAGTAGTATCAGTGTCACCATCATCTGTTCCTCCCCTTCCCCCTCTCTGACTACATACTTGTACCAACATCACTTCCTCAGTGCACAACATTATCAGCTACCCTGCAGAATGGAGGAACTCAACTTCACAGTGGTGGAATCTAACACGTCCTCTTCTTCTCCTGAATACCAACCTGATGTGGTTCCTGCAGTGCTGCTGTCCATCTGCTTCCTGCTGGGAGTTCCTGGAAACATCACTGTGGTTCTTCTCAGACCCAACTTTCAGCATCTGTCCAGCCTGAGCCAGAGTTTGATGCTGAATCTGGCTTTTTCAGACCTGCTCTGTCTGCTGACCCTCCCAGTATGGATTTACAGTTTGCTCTACAGTTGGACCTTCGGCCTGGAAGCCTGCAAGCTGATGGTGTACCTAATGTACTTCAGCGTTTCTGGGAGCCAGCTGACTGTGACGATGCTGGCCGTCCAGCGCTACCTGCTGGTTGTGCGCCTGAAGAAGTTCCTACATCTTGGAAGGAAGAGGCTGCTGGTTCTGCTCTGGCTGGTTGCAGCGCTGCTGTCCATCCCTGCTTTAGTGGTTCCACAGCATTTCAAATATCAGAACTGGTCAGAATGTTTGCGTGTCTACACCCCTGATGCCCAGAGGATGGCTGAACTGCTGGCAGAAATCCTGTTAGGAATAATTTCCCTTTTTGCCGTGGCGTTTGCTTACATCCAAGTCCGCAGAAAGGTGAACCAGTCGGCATTTTTCAACAACCCCCAGACAAACAGACTGGTTACCAGCATCATTGTGACCTTTTTTGTCCTGTGGGTGCCGTATCACACCGTGAATATGCTGGGTGTCATTGCCATTTCTCTGAACAACGAGAGCATGTTGAAGTTTTGCACAGACGCCTGGAACATTGTTGCAGCTGTAACATTTGTGAACAGCAGCCTGAATCCACTCCTGTATGCATTTGCTTCTTACAAAATGCACCAAACACCCACAACAAATAATGCAGCTGCTGAAGATGAAGAGCTACAAGAATAATATCACCAAGATCAAACCAACAGTTTCTTATCAACCATCTCTGCTTTGCCTGATTTTCTTTCTTGAATAATGTAAAAATATTTCCAAAGATGTTTGTGAATTTTAAGCTTGATGGATCAAATACTTTCTGAGGTGAAATTTCCACAGATTGTTGCATCATTTCAGTGAATGTTTGAACAGCAATATCTCAGAAACTATTGAAGATAAAAGCCTGAAAGCCTTCCACTGTTATTTGTCATCATGTCATTGATTCAGAATCTGTAATATTGGACAAGAAGATCAATGATCTCTGATTATGGGTGAGCTGAAATGTGGAAAAAGTGAAGTCATGAAAGTCATGAAGAGTTCCATCTTTGAACTCAAAATACAGAAAAAACTAAAGAATGCAGAAGTTGACTAGTGATATTTTCTGAACCATATATAGCTTCAATTTCACAATAAAACAGAATGTAAAATAAAAATTTGTAAAATGAAATACTTAGCCACAGTTATGAAAATAAAATAATTTTTGTTGAACAACTGATTGAGCAGTCTGACAGGTTGTAACTCTAAAACTAAAATACTGATCAATAGTCGGACCCAAGTAATACAGAGTTCTGCAGTTTCAAAATGGTTCTTCAAATTTAAATATAATCTCATTAATAAAAATAAAAAAATCAGCTTCTTTGGACGAAGATGAAGGGGAAACGCTTCAGGGAACCTAAAAGAGGAACTGAGAGGTTATATAAGTTCAAAGATCTAATTTCTAATGAAAACTAATGATGTAGGTTTTTCTGTTTAAGCTGTGGTTGATTTGGTGTGAAGAGGAAAAACCCGGTTAATGAAGAAAGTACACAAGAAACGCTGTGATGCTGATTATTTCTGAAGAAAATCTTCATATACTGGTGAACCTTTAATATAAGACTGAACTGTCCTCTACGCATGTATCTGTGGGTTTCCATCACATTCTGTGTGGACATTTTTGCAATTAGAACCAGACAGTTGTGGTCCATAGTATTTTGGACAGGATGTTTATCAAAGCAAGAGACACTAACTCTGGTTAATGCAGGATGTGATGGATCTCTCCTGATACACACAGATATAGAGGGGTTAATCGTCTGCAGAATTGTGACGGCTGCTGCACCAAGCTGGACAGAATACCTTTTGTTATACGCTTGAGAGAAATGGCTGGTCTAACCTAGCCTAGCCACGCTAGACCCAGCTCTTAAGACACAAGGGTCTAGGCACGCTCGACAGGGAGGGAGGCGGGCTAAAAGGTTGTCTATCAAATCACCCTGCAGCAATTGGGTAGGTATACAACCAATCAACGAATAGGCTGACAAAGTTCCTAGAGCGCCGGATTGTGGCTAAGTCCCATTAGCTTCCCAACCAGCAGAGCCAACTGGTATATTAAGGATTTGCCATATCCCGTCGGCATAAGTCCAAATACGTCTTTCTTCTCAATGAAACACTTCAGTGCCGTCCTTTGTTTATCTTTCAAGTTGAATTTTAGCTTCAAATCTTTAAGGGCTGTGGCCAAAGCTGAGTCCAAAGATAACTGTTTATTGTGCACCGGTTGTTTCTGTCAGAATCGTCGCGCCTCTGTCGTCACTTAGTTACGCCCGCCTTCTGACTCTACACTTCATGGTGATTGGTCCGGCCAGTTTTAGGAGAATCCAACCTCAAGCCTTATGGAGGGTAACTAGACCCACCCTGGCAGAGAATTAAATTCTTTGCCGTGGGTTGTCTAGCGCGGCTAGGCTAGGTCTAACCTGTTTCAGGCAGTTAATTGATAATTTTGTGTGTCTTAGGTTGTAGCTGAGCAGTTGCATGTTTCTAAAAGATGCATGAAGAACCCTGTTTGCACTTGTTTTACATTTGAATTAACAGACATTACTTGTAGAAAACTGTTGTGACTCTGATACAAAAGAGTTCTCTATTTGTTAATTTTTTACGTGTCATGCACATTTGTGAGTTCATATGTCTGTGCAAGGGAAGTATTCAACTTTGTCGTCACATTCTTACTGCCCCCATCACCAGCCTTCCTCCTCACCCCTGGACATGTCACACCTTACCCATACCCCTCCCCGCATCCTTATTGACTCTTCCTTTCATCCAGTGACAGAGTTTCAACAGTCTTTGAGGGAGCGGTGGGAATTGTGACTAAATGCTTGAATCAGTGTGTCTCCACCGTCTGTAGGTGAGAGACTTTCACACACACTTACAAATGAAAAATTACATTAAATTAAAAGAAAAAATAAACAACTTTGACAAAAGGTACTTTGGGCATCAAGAGGCAAAAGGGCAGGCGCTCCAGATCCCTCCACCCCTCTCTGCACGTGTCTGTGAAAGAGTGTAGGTGTGGAAATAACGTTATAAAAATACAACCAGAGTCACTGAAGAGAAGGTAGTTCTACAGAGAATCTCACGGTCTGTAGGACCTTTGATCTCTTTAGTCTGCAAGTTAGTTAATTTAAACGCAAGACACTCAGTAAGAACTAACAGAAAATAAAACTTGAGTAATTAGAGTGTCTGAAATATCAGTCCGAAAATAAGAACTGACAGTCTTTTAGACTTTCACACACACACTTACAAAAAACAAAAATTAATTAAATACCAGTGACAGTCTGAAATATATCAATCAAAAAATAAGAACTGACAGTCTTTTAACCATAAAGTTTCAACAAGTTAGAAAAAAACATAGTTTAAACAACATGCTACAGTCTCTATGAATATGGGTTGCTACAATTCAACCAGTTATATTGAAAGGCATGTTTCTGCATGGTGTTTAGAATTTGTGCTCCGTGTGCTCCTTTTAACTCTGAGCACCTGCCCCTCCAAAGGCCTCTGGACAGTCCTGCTCCTTCAACAGAAATGCTGGAGATGGGAGCAGTAAGGATGCGGTGCCTGGAGATGCGTACCTTTTGTTGAAATTTCCCAGGTCTCCCTGAAACAACTCATCAAGCAAAACAAGCCTCACCTACAGACGGTGGAGACACACTGATTCAAGCATTTAGTCACAATTCCCACCTCTCCCTCAAAGACTGTTGAAACTGTCATTGGATGAAAGGAAGAGTCAATAAGGATGCGGGGAGGGGTATGGGTAAGGTGTGACACGCCCCAAGAGTGAGGAGGAAAGCTGGAGATGGGGGCAGTAAGGATGTGACGCCTGGAGATTGCTCCCACTGATGGGAGAGACTCGCTGAACTGCAGCTTTGTTCACATGGACTCATCTGGTCTGGTTAGGGGTGTGGGGAGAGAGCGGTGAGTGTGGGGGGTTTCCCAGGGGCAAACACCTGTGGGGGGCAGGACTTGTTGCCATGACAACGACCTGTCAAAATTTTACAAGAAGTGGTTTCTTACATCTTTTATTTCTGAAAGATTTTGCTTCATTTCATCTGCAGATTCATTGATTGAATTCTCAGTAAAGCTTGTATCATTCTTCCACTGAAGTGTCTCCTGATATTTTCTTCATCCACATCAGCATCTTTTCTTTGTGTTCTGTCCAGCTTCAATGGATTCTAACCTGGCAATAGCCAGATTAATAATTGTGTAGGACTTGATAGTACTCCACAATATCAATCTGGGACCGCTCCATGTAAATCCGTTCGGAGGAAAGAGGCACGGATTGGACAATGCAACAGTATGTCCCGCCTCTGACAGGTTTGTTTTTAGCCAATCGTGGGATCTTCACAACGAGCGGAGCCAATTGGTAGATTAAACTCTTACCAAAACCCGTAGGTAAAAAAAGCACAAACATCTTTACCATCCAGAAATGCACAGAGAGCCTCTCGTTGTTCTTCCTTCAAAGAAGCGATACGAGATTCAGCTAAAACTGACTTAATAGCAGCATCTACACGATCGTTGTCCTCCGTTGCCGTGTTTGTTTTGATCTACTGGCGCTTGGTGTCGTCTTCACACTCGGATATCCCGCCCCACACACGAATACTGCTGCGTGATTGGCCCGAACCAACTTGGCTCTGTACGAACAGTGAATGCGGGAGCGGAGCAAGATGGTTTCTTGAGAGATTTGTGAACTCACAAATATCGCGAGAAATCAACTTGCTGGCAAGGTTAAATGGATTCATGATTTCACAGAACCGACATAAAACGTTCGGTGAACCAGGGGATAAGAGATCTTCCTCTGAGGGCTTTTTCCTGGGATAGTTCTGTTGCATTGGTGTAGTCCACATGATATGCAGGTATACACTATATACCCACTAGAAAAGGTCCCAAATTTCTGTATAACTGCTTACAAATGCGTAAAAGATACCCATCAGTATGTTTTTTGACTTAACGTTCACTTTCCAATTCACAAATTTGCCTTCTCTGCGTAAGGAAGTGGGCTCTTTTTGACCATATTAGCTTCTGTCAGGCGTGATGTGAATCCTACTGAGGAAGCAGAGAAGCTGTATGGTGGGAAAAAATAAAAAGATATGGCTTAGAACAGGGGTCACTAAATAGACCACGGTCTCGATCCAGACCCAGACGTCGTCTTGTACGGGTCTAAATTTGACGGGTCGCTTCCATTTTATCATCACAGTTTTTCCAGTATTTACGGCATTGGAGGATCACCTCAGGAAACATACAGACCAATCATTTACGAGTTCAGCCATACTCAGCCAATGAAGTCTGTGCATTGCAGCCACTAAACATCACAGCTTTGCCTTCAAAAACACAGCTGTGAGGTGAGAAACAGAGAGGAGTGATGGAAGTTGGGCTCTTTTCAGAGAGTTGGTTACTTTAACACGCCTTCCAAAGAAGAGTTGCTCTTTCAGCTCCCAAACGGATCCTAATTTAATATTTGTAGCCTCATGTTTTAACCAAACTTGGCAAACATCAATGATTTGTGTATTGGTAAACCACTTCGCATTCCGTGTTTTTATGAGAACCCAGGCTCAGGCACAGATAATGGTAGACAGGTGGTAATTAGGAAAAAGGTCTTTAAACAAGAACTAAACCAATACAGTAAAGGAAAAACCCAACACTGGAAAATCTAAACCAAATCTAATACTAAAATAAGCCACACTACAAAATCTACAAAACTCACAGCTAAACTAAAAAACCAAAATGGAATAAACTGAACGAGGCAACAAAACAGAGTACTTACAAAAGCAGAGAAACTAAGCTGAAGGGGCAGAGAAGCTGGAGATGAGAGCAGAAGTGGAGCTGGTGGTAGACAAAGCAGGAGGAAGAACAAAGTCTAAATGTGTGGGGTAGGGTCTGTGGTCCATCAGAGGGACTGAAAGGCTGAATCCCAAACCGCCCCCTACACACTCCCCCTCCACTACCGAGTGTCACTCCAAAAGAAGTCACACTCGCAGCTGTGGAGGGCACCTATGATTGAAGGGGGAGGGTATAAATACGATCGTCAGGAATGGGACGCCCTGTCGCCTCACCAGAAAATGGAAGACATCATCGCCATGGTAACACAAAGACGCCTACTGTCATGGCTGTAGCGCTGTGGCACAGGTTGCAACTAACAAGGATCGCTGCTGCTTCCAGAAGACGAAAGCATCCCACTTTTTTTCACTCACGTTTTCCAATCCTATTATCTGGCATTTCAAATCCAACAAATGAATAAATGAATAAATGAATTCTGTCAGTTGTGTTCAAATTTTAAGGTGTCAGGGGGTGCACAATTAAATCAAACGTCAGCAGAGAAGAAGATTTGTTTCTTTTGTTTTATCTTTTTACACCACTCTTTTTGTGATGTTCTGTCAGTGTGAAAATGCGTGGGAGAAATAAAGGACGCATGTGGAACTTACATCAATATGTTTGTTTCCTCCTCCATTTCAACGTTGCACTTCCTGAAAAAGTTGTCCAGAGTGAGCATCGATGCAGACTCGCTATTTAAGGGCTGAACAGTCCACTCCCCCTCCGCACTACGCGGTTTGGGACGGCCCTTAATATGGAGGACCCTCCCCGGGAACGCGTAAACAGAGGGGTAGTGTGTAGGGATAGTGTGTAGGGGGCGGTTTGGGATTCAGCCAAAGAAACAGGCTCATAAAGTGTGCAGGTGAGGTGGTGGACAGGTGAGCTGATTACTGCAATGTGTGTCACCTGCAGGAATCAGGCAGGTGAAGCAGAAAGAGAGAGAGAGAGACAGAGATGAGAGAGAGAGACAATAGACAGACAGAGGGACAGACAGATGAAGAGGAACAATGGAGAAAGAAGGAAAAAGAGGGAGAACAGGAGCTGGAGCAGGGATCACAACAACCTGCCTCATTGTGTGCATTTGTTCTGTTACATACACAAGCATTCTTACTTTAGTTTCATATTTTACACCAGAATTACAACTGTAATATCCAACATTTAAATCACCAGCAGCACAGAAAGCAAAATGCAACCAGAAAATCTGCTCAGGATCAACTCGAGGAACACGACCAAGAGCTCCAGGTATCGACTCGACCTCCAGACTCCCTGAATCTCAGTCTGGTTGAACACCTTTAGAGTCCATAGAGCTGTTTTGGAAACTTTTATTACATAATACTGGGCAGGTGGTTTTAATTTTGTGTGTAAAGGAAAATAGGTAAAATCTTTTAGCTGCTGAAAACTGCAGGTTTGACAATGGAAAGGGTTACGGTTAGGGTGAGAGTCTAAGAGTCTCAACCGAACCCTCCTGATTCTCCAACCAGTCCAGATGCATTGTGGGTAATAAATCAGTGGAATAATCTGTTCAGTATGTGATTTATTGTAATAATATACAGATATTTTAGAGAACATCCACAGTTAGAGTCACATCATGTCACATCTTTCATGTCACTCAGATTTATGAGAATAATATCCCAAAAAAAACACACACATACTGATACACTCAGAGGAAAAAAAGGTGCTAACTGGAACCAAAAAATAATTATTTTGAGGTGATACCATAGAGGAATTATTTTTAACTCCACAAAAAATCTTTAAGCAATTATTTTTAAGAGCTCTTAAAAGTGGTTCAAGAACTATCAAAAAAAATTGTTACTGCACCACAATGGTGCTTCAAAGCAATAATAAGCTCTTAAAGGAACCATTTCTAGATAGTGTTGAAGTATTTTTTGCAAAATAAAAGGCAGTTTTAGAATCACAAGTAATGTTTTCGCAAGAGTTTTCCTTTCGAGAACCTCCAAAGGTGCATCAAAGCATAAAAAAATAGTTCCTTTAGTCACTATAGTGGTGAAAATAAGCAAAAATAGATTCTTTATGGAACTCTTTTCAAGATCAGTCAACAATTATAACTGATGAAATTCAGAGAAAAAAGGTGGCAATTGAAGCCAAAATTGGTTCTTTTGAAGTGATGCCACAGAGGAACCATTATAGCACCACAAAGAATGTTTTAACAACAGTTTTCATTTCAAGAACCCCCAAAGGTGCATCAAAGAACTATAAAAAAAATGGTTCCTTTAGTCACCATAATGGTGAAAAGAATAGGTAGAATAGGTTCTTTAATGAACCATTTTCAAGAAAGTGTTGAAGTAATTTTTGCAAAGTAAAAGGTTCTTTACAGTCACATCATAGAGGAACCATTTTTAGCTCCACAAAGAATCTTTTAGCAAGAGTTTTCTTTAAAAAGAAACCTCCAAAATATGCATCAAAGAACAATAAGAGAAAGAAATTTGCTTTAGTCACCATAATGGTGCTCTAAAGCAAAAATAGGTTCTTAAAGGAATCATTTTCAAGATAGTGTTGAAGTAAAAATAAAAGGTTCTTTGCAGTTTTAGTTTAACAAATAATATTTTATCAGGAGTTTTCCTTTCAAGAACCCCTAAATGTGCATCAAACAACAAAAATAGGTCCTTTAGTCACTGAAATAGGCAAAAAGAAGTTCTTTATGAAGCTTTTTTCAAGACACTGTTTTAGTAATTGTTGCAAAATAAAATAAAGTTCTTTTGCAGATTTAGCACCACAAATAACATTTTAGCAAGAGTTCTCTTTTCAAAAATCCTCGTAGGTGCATCAAAGAATAAAAAAAATCGTTCCTTTAGTCACAACAATGGTGAAAATAAGCAAAATAGATTCAAGGAACCATTTTCAAGAGAATGTTGAAGTAATTTTTCAAAATAAAAGATTCTTTGATTTCTTTTAAACCAAATTATTCTGTGCAGGTTGAAAAACAGTTGTTGGCTGATTATTGAAGCTCCCAGAAGTTCAATTACAGACAAGTTTCTAATCAAAATGGTGAACTTCAGAGACTTCAGAGTTTTAGGAGTATTTGGAAAATCCAGATTGACCAAACATCCACGGTCTTTACAACAGTATTGAAACTTTTGTTGACACCTGTATAGAATACTGAATAATGAGACACTATTGGCTGATTCAGTGTTTGATGAATGATTGCGGTGCTCATTTTTACATCACTTAGGAAGTACACTTGTTATTACAAAGCTTTTCAGTCCTATTTTTGAGTGAAGAGTTAGAACCATTTCTTAGACTTTTCCTTGGATGTCGAGTCTCCTTGTTCAGATCATTTTTCTTTTGCGGATCTTTTGTTCGGTCGGTTCAAATTTCTTTGCACAGACTCTGATCTCCTCGGATCCAGTGGCAGATCTGGGCGTATTTAGCCGGCGTGATCCTCACTGCCACGTTAAAGTCCCTCAGCTCACCTCCTTCCACCTCCACCCACCGATGCCCCGAAAACACCCCGATCACCCTCCGCTGCCACTTCCCCTTCCCGCCTCCGCCGTCTCGTTTCAGGCGGACATAAACCCCGGCGCCGGTTGCTCCTCGCTGGGCGTCACAGTGCTGGTACATCAGGTCATCAGACTCCTTCGCCACCGAGCAGAAACGATAAACCACCTTCTCGTTTCCGCCACCGTCCTGCAGGCTTTTGTCGCTGTCAAAGCCCGAGAAGTGGATCCGGGCCAGAGGAGTCGCCAACGGAGCCACGCCGAGCTCCATGTGCTTCTGCTTGACTGGTCTTCTCAGCTCCAGCAGGGCGTAGTCGTAGTCCGGGGAGACGTTGGAGCTCTCATTGTGGATCCATCCTTGAGGGATCTGCAGCTTTCTAACTCGAGTCCATCGAAACACTGGCAGCTTCTTGGGTTCGGCGCTGCGTCGGATCCGATTGGGGCTTTTCCTTCCATCTCTCCTCTCAGACTTCCTTCCTCGCCGTCTTCCACCTCCTATCCTCGCCACATCTCCATCGATGCTGTTCTTTTCGTCGTCTTCCTCCGTTGGCTGCTCCTCTCCGTCCTCCTCCATCTTCTTTCCCCTCCCGGCCCTTCGTCTTCCTCCCCTCCGCCCTCCCAGCCTCCTTCTCTTCGTCTTCAGCTGCAACACTCCGACTCTGAGCTTCCGGGCGCCGTCCAGGTAGTCCTGGCCGTCGTGGATGCAGCGTGCGGACGTCAAAACGTGTTTCGGCGACACGAGGACTCCGGAGCAGCCGGTGGAAAGTCGGACGGCGGCGGAGAACGGGTAGTTGGTGACGAAGTGGGAGTCTGAGATCACGAAGCGTCCATCGGCTCCGTAAACCTGCCGCCTCCTTCGGGTTCGACCCGTGGGCGGATGCGTCTTGTTGAATCCCTGCAGGCTGATGTCTGAGTGCGTTCGAGTGCCATTTTCGTGCATCGTCTCATATCCCAGAATCCTCTCCTGCTCGGTGAGGTCCACCGGCGGCAGGCTGCTTTGGCACTCTATTCCACAAAGCGTCTCCATCCCTTCGCTGTCCTCATCCTGCTGCTGTCCTCTGAACTGAGGAGGGTTTAAAAGTGACGTACGGTCAACATGCAGCTCTGGAAGTTCCTGTCTGCTCCACCTGCTTGCTTCACAAACTGCAGAAACTGTGAGAGCAGCTGCACAAAACAGCACTCCAATGAAGCGTCCGAGGCCCATTTTACTACAAACAGAAGAGAAAATGATGAACATTAAGGTGTTTAAGATTGCTACGATCAAACTTTTGGATATACCTGAGTTAAATTCCTACTGGCTTTGCCTCACAGCTCTGATTTTTCACATCTCAAAGTTTATAATAACCACAAAGCACAATAAAAATCAATTTTCACCTCTTGGGACCTTACAAACCAAAGTGAAAATGAAAGTTCAGTTTGAAAATCTCCAAACAAACTCCTTAAAACTGTCTAACTGTACATTTATTGTGTCAAGAGTTCCGTTGTCTTAAGCTTTTGAAAATTAAACCTTAAATTATTCAAAATTGATAAAAAAAACAAAGTCATAGAAATTGTCAAACTAACTTAGTATGTGTCCAAAATGAATTAGAAATGGTCCACAATGAACCAAAATTGTCAAAAAATAATCAAAATCATCCGAAAATGACCTTGACAAATTTGTGAACTGGTTTAAACTCAATCATCGACGAGGGTTCTTTTTCAAAGAGTTAAAAATTGGAAAACTGGAAATTAAAATGAATTTTTTACTCTTATGACACAAATAAAATCCCTTGCAAGCTTCTGCAAGAATAATCTTTCATTCCACTGACAGTTACAAGAAAGTCACACAAATCATCCCAAAAGTCCTCCTTCATTCAATAAAGAACATGTTAAACATACCAACTCCCAATCTACACAAAATTAAAATAGAGGATTTGGACCTTGTTAATGAAAAATCTAACAATAAATTTTTAAGGCAGTACTTAGTTAAAACTTTCTACCCAAGCATAGCCAAAAGCACACTTACTCTCAAATGATAAATCTAAAATATCAGCTATTCGTACAAAACACCTAAAATTCCCAATTCCTCCCAAATGTAGAGAAATACATTTTAAGACCATCAACAGTATTTATCCCTCAAATGAATTCATTAACAAAAGATTTAAATTAGCTGTAGATAGCCGTTATATTTGCAAAACGAATGTCGAAACAACAGAGCACCTGTTCTTTGGATGTGAGCTCATTCAAGATATGTGGAAATCTCTCCATGATGTAATATCGTCCAGCTACATCAACAGATTTCTGGTCCTTTCAAAATATTCAAGTTGGTGTAATTCTGAAGAATAAATAAAAAAATAATTTTTAGTGAATAATTTGATCATTCTCACAAAATACTATATTCAGAAGTGTCGCTACGCTAAGTCCCCCCCTTCATGGACTGCTCCTAAAAATGAAATCTCCTATTTGAACAGTGTCTAAAACACATAAATACCCCCCTTGCAGTCAAATTGTATAATCTGATTACAACTGTTAATTCATCCAGAACCCCTTGTATTGGTTAACATAATCTCGCTTCCCTTTTCATTATTTCTTTAATTATTCTTCTTTTATTCATAGAATTATTTATACCTCATTCATTATAATTTTGTATTATTATTTTATTTTATTTTTCCTTTATGCAATTTCAGTTTAATAGGAGGTGTGACTGTTTTCAATTTTTGATGCACTTATGTATTTGAGTTTGTCATGTTCTGGTTAAATAAAATTTTTAAAAAAAGAATAATCTTTCATTTCAGACGTAGCACCAAACAGCCAGCAGATGGCGCTAAATCTTTATTTATGAACATGATGTAAGTGAGCAGCAAAGCCATGTCTGCAATATTTTACTGTAAAGTGTGTCTGCAACTGCAAAAAGCAAAAATATCATTAATTAAACATGCAACTCCTCACTTTAAATGTGATTTAACAACAAGAAAAGCATTTTGTTTGAGTTTTACTCTGTCCTGATCTTAACATAAGTCTGATAGTGAAGTTGTCTGACACCTAAGAGAGATGCATTATTCGGAAAAGGAAAATATGGAAGACTATTATGAGAAAGTGCTTCTATATTTCTGTTTTTATCTCTGTGTGTAATTCGGCCAAAATTACGCAAGAAGATGCGAGAAAATCCAAAATGTTCCTACCTGCACACATTCAAACAAACACCTCCAGAACGTCCAGTAGATGTGTTCCTCCTGGTTAAATAAAAACTCTTTCTATCCAACCGACTTCCAGACTGGTTCCATCGTTCCTCAGGGCGGAAAAAAAAGGAACAGTCTGGTGCACACGGAGCGGCTGAATACAGAAACCTTCATCTGATGGAGAGAGAAAAAAACCATGACGGGAGGGGGGAGTCAGAGCAGCAGCATGAATGAATGTTTAGATCATGTGATCAGATTCCAGGTCAGAAGCAGAGCCATGTGGAGACCAGCTCAGGTGTTCTTAAGCAAATATGGGAATTACACACAGAAAAGAGACACTTCCAAGGTGAAAGGCACATAAACGCGTCGCTGCTGCGGTTGAAAAGTCAGAATTCATGACGTTTGAAGCACATCCAGAGTGTTTTTAACCTCTGCTGGTGTATTTTCAGTGCCGCAGTGCAACAAGAGTTCATTCAGAGCAGAAACTCCTCCTTCTGGCCGATCAGACTCTGCTCAAACAGCAGTTTCCTCTCAGACAGCAGGTTTAGGATGTTTGACGTGTTTGAAGAAATCACCTTAAACGCACCGGAAGTTGACTAAATAATCTGATTGACAGGTAAAGATGTCAGTAGCTGGACATGCACATGTATGTAGAACAGAACTAAGCACATTTCTGTGAACATGTTCTAACAGATTCCCTTTATACTGACATTTTAAGTCATTCTGGACAATTTTTTTTTTTTACAATTTTCTGATCAGTTTGGACAAGTTTCAAACACTTAGATATGTTTCAATTTGGGACAATTTCAGTCTAGTTTTGGAAATATTTAGAGTCACTTTGACAATTTTTGATATCAGATCATCCAGTGCCGTGCCATTCAGAGTAGGCGATCATTTCTCTCCATCTCATCTGATCTTTAGCTTTCTGAATTGTGACTGTTGATCATTCCATGTGTAGCCATGATGTCAGTCCGTCGATCATTTTCATTGAAAAATATTGTTTACAAGGTTTATGTCGTTTCAGTCATTTTGAGAACACGAGTAAGGCCACTGGGGTTATAACTTTTTTTCCCCAAAATCAAAGTTCTGCATCATGATTGGATGAACTTTTGGTATAATTGAAGAAACCAAACTCCATTTTCAACACTAAGTCCCCCCAAAACAAAAAAGTATTAAATACACATTACAGCCAATGATATGAAATATGAAACCGTTCTAAGTTATCACAAGGGCCATTCCAAGTCAATATGACTGATAATGGATCAATGATAAGTTGTACTGCCATCATAATATACTGGATTATCAGTTTCTATTCTTGCTTTCACTTTATAAGCTATGTAAATTTGGGGAAATCTCTCTTGTTCAATAGTGATATATTGTAGTCTACAGCTTTCCCAGAATCCTGGAGTTTCAGTTTCACTGTATAAGACATGTAGACTGTAGAGTTGGGGAAATCTGTTTTGTTCAACTAGTGATATGTTTTAGGCCTAAAGCCATCCCAGAATTCTGGAGTTTCAGTTTCTGTTCTCACTTTCATACATGCACTACCATGTCGAATTGGTGAAGTTTGTGTTATTCGAGCTGTTCCATAGCGAATGGTTGGCTCAGAATGTCACACTGAAAGAGTTACAGCGAAGTTGAGAGGAACAAGAAGATTTGGAAAAAGAATGTGATTGACTTCAAGAAATCCACGATGGTGTGAGGGCCTATCCCATTAGTGGAAACTCCATTAATGGACAGAACAAGAATGCCACTAAAGAGAGACATAATTGGCCACTTTAAACACATGGCACCAGACATCAAAGGTTGGAAAGATAGACTGAAGAAAATTTCCAAGGAGGTGAAGCTTATATGGACTGAACAACTGAACTTTCCAATAATCTCTCATCAAGCAGTAAGTGCAAAGTTGGAGAAAGTGGTGCAAGTGTTTGATGAATGCACCAGACGGGGAGATTATGGATGTTTAGATGATGTATTTGATGTCACAAAGTTGGATGGGGAATGGCTGAATGCTGAGGACAAAGAACTGTACAAGGTACAACAGGAGAGTGGGGGACAAGTGGGCTACTCCACTAGAAAATGTGCTGACATTAAAACAATACATCCATCCAAAAGACTGAAAGCCAGCACACCTG
Organism: Acanthochromis polyacanthus; assembly: GCF_021347895.1. Taxonomy (NCBI): domain Eukaryota; kingdom Metazoa; phylum Chordata; class Actinopteri; family Pomacentridae; genus Acanthochromis; species Acanthochromis polyacanthus. The sequence goes on along the minus strand of NC_067128.1, from coordinate 35,521,676 downwards.
CTAGCATGTCGGCTCCTTCATTTGACGCTGTGCAGGAGACTGACAGTGAATCAGAACCAGAAGACTTGAGAGATAAGTGCTACCAGCCCCATGATGCTCACCAACACTGACAATCATCATTTTTTGACTTTTCGTGGCCCATTTTATATTATCTTTACCCTGACTATGTGTTTTGTTCCTGTGTTATTTAAAGAGAAAGAGAAAACTGCCTTTGGTTATTTTATGATTGAAAAGATATTAACCTTCTAACGGTATTATTCTGGTTGTTGGTAGGCTTTACGAAAACTTCATTTTGAGTCCGGGGGGACTTTTTTCAAAAATATGACCAAATGAAGGTCAATTCCTTTCATTACTAGCAAAAGTTCATCAAAATATGATACAGGGTGTAGAGGTTGTAAAAAAGTTATAACCCTAAAGGACACAACTGACTTTATTTTGGACACATTCGAGTCCTTTGAGACTTTTTCCTGTCATTTTGGATCAATTTTGGAGAAACTGACGTCATTATGGACAGATTTCACATAATTTTGGCCACAATTTAGACAAATTTTTTGAAATTTTATAACAGTTCCAGTAATTTTTAACTATTTATTACCCATAAATCATTGGCTTCTATTTGCACATTTGCAATTTTAGGAATATCAGATAATTTTTAGTTATTTTAGACTAGTTTTGGCTACTTTATGACAAGATTTGTATCATTTGGGGGATTTTTTTTAGTAGTTTTGTTTATTTGCAATGATGTGCACAGCTGGGAGAAGAACAGTGTAAACAAAGAGGAATACCAGTATCATTTACACATGATTCATCAGACCAGGCCACCATCTTCTAATATAATATCAACTTTCTGGACAAAATGTTCACCTGCTGCCTAATATATCCAACCCACTAACAGGAACCATAATGAAGAGATAATCAGTGTTATTCATTTCATGTTATGCCCGATCAATGCATAAATGTGATCAACACCTTTTGCAATCATGCAGCCCCATATCATCACACTCCCACCTAAATGTTTCACTGTCAGGACGATGCATTCACTGTGGTAGTCCTGGTCAGGTTCACACCAAACATCCTGGACTCCACGTGATCTTCATCTTCATCTGATCAGACATTGGTCTCCAACATTCATCAGTCTTCTTTTCATGGTGTTGAGTGTGTTCTTTGGTGAGATGGAAGACAATCAACTTCTCTCAGTTAAAGTTGTATATTCTGCAATGCCAAGTAGCTTGGTATCAAGGACCTATTGTTAACAAAATGTTAATCTGTAGCCGTCTTCCCAGGAATGGATGAAGTTCACAGAGTCTTTTTATGGAATGTGCAACAATCTCATTGACCAAAAACTGATGGAGAGGAACCGTGTTAAACTCAGCCCTCTTGGTGGTGCACAGACATGTCCTCAGCCTCTTGGCACACAATCCCTCCAATCAGAAGATCCCAGACACTGTAAATTAGACCCTCCCCATTGCCATTCATGAACGAATGACCTGTTGAGTAGTCCATGAAGGACAGCTAACAGACAGCTTCAGGGTGAAGACCGGAGTCAGACAAGGTTTCCTTCTGTCACCTGTCCTCTTCCTCCTGGTGATCGACTGAACCATGAAGACGTCAACAGCAGACAGAAGAAACAGAATCCAGTGGACACTGTTTGACCAGCTAGATGATGATCTGGACTTTGCAGACGACCTGGCCCTGCTCTGCCACAGCCACCAGCAGATGCAGGACAAGACAACAGAGCTGGTAGCCACCTCAGCACAAGTTGGCCTCAAGATTCACAAGGGCAAGACCAAGATCCTCAAGATCAACACAGCAAACGAGGACCCAGTCACACTGCATGGGAGTGAGCTGGAAGAGGTAGAGGCCTTCACATACCTGGGCAGCGTCATTGACAAACAGGGCGGCACAGACTCAGACATCAGAGCAAGAATCGGCAAGGCAAGGGCAGCATACTTGCAGCTGAGGAACATCTGGAGCTTCAAAGTGGTGTCAACACGCACAAAGATCCAGCTGTTCAACTCTAACATCAAGTCAGTCCTACTGTCTACAGCAGAGACATGGAAGACAACGAAGACCACCATTAGGAAAGTGCAAACGTTCATCAACAGCTGCCTGAGAAGGATCCTCCAGATACGCTGGCCCAACACCATCAACAACGCAGACCTGTGGCAGCGTAGCAACCGGCTGTCAGCCGAGGACGAGATCCGGCGCAGAAAATGGGGATGGATTGGGCACTCACTGAGGAAGCCAGCCAGTAACACCACCATGGCAAGCACTAAAGTGGAACCCCCAAGGGAAGTGGAAGAGAGGAAGGCCAAGAAACACCTGGTGACGAGACCTCGATACTGACATCAAGAAGATGGGAAAGATCTGGATACAGCTGGAGAGAGCAGTCCAGGATAGAGCACTCTGGTGGTCTGTTGTCGGCGGCCTACGCTTTCTGTTCTAACAAGAAGTCTTCAAGACATGGAGTGTCCTTCAGTACTAACTGGGTGTGACAACGTGCAGTGAATGTGCATGTATGTATGTGTGTCAGGAATGAGTGTTGGTGTGTAGTGAGTGTAAGCTGCTGCAGTTTGCTCTCAGCTGACCTGGTTCTTTTCATCTTTGTTTTATCCCAGTTCACATAGTGTGAGATAATGTTCGAGATCCTCCCGTCTTACACAGGTTAACGCAAGTCTTTCTATGAGCATTAAGCAATGTGTAAATCAGTATTAAGTCAGCAGTAAGTTTAACAGAAATAATAAAAGTAAATTCTAACACTGGCTTTCAGTAAACTTTCATCTGGAAGTGTAGTTAACAGCCAGGTCTTGTTTTTCTCTTCTGTTCAAAGACGTTTCATGTTGTGTCTGGAAATGGAAATACATGACACAATGTCATGCAGCAATGATGAAACACGTCAGTATCACAGTTTATCATCTGTTCCTCCTCTTCGCCCTCACTGAGCACATACTTGTATCAACATCACTTCCTCAGTGAACAACATTACCAGCTCCCCTGCAGCATAGAGCAGCTCAACTTCACTGTGTTGGAATCTGACATGGCCTCCTCTTCTCCTGAATTCCAACCTGATGTGGTCCCTGCAGTGCTGATGTCCATCTTCTTCCTGGTGGGAGTTCCTGGAAACATCGCTGTGGTTCTCCTCAGACCCAGCTTTCAGCATCTGTCCAGCCTGAGCCAGAGTTTGATGCTGAATTTGGCTTTTTCAGACATACTCTGCCTGCTGACCCTCCCAGTGTGGATTTACATGTTGCTCTACAGCTGGACCTTCGGCCTGGAAGCCTGCAAGGTGGCCATTTACCTCGTATACTGCAGCGTTTATGGCAGCCAGCTGACTGTGACGATGCTGGCCATCCAGCGCTACCTGCTGGTTGTACGCCAGAAGAAATTCCTAGAGTTTGCAAGGAAGAGGCTGCTGGTTCTGCTTTGGCTGGTTGCAGTGCTGCTGTCCATCCCTGCTATCGTGTTTCAAGAGCTGTACAGATATCAGACCTGGTCAGAATGTGTGCGTGTCTACTCCCCTGACTCTTCCAGGATGGCTGCACTGCTGACTGAATCAGTGGCCGGATTCATTTCACTTTTTGTCGTGGCGTTTGCTTACATCCAAGTCCGCAAAAAGGTGAACCAGGCGGCATTTTTCAACAACCCCCAGACAAACAGACTGGTTACCAGCATCATTGTGACCTCTTTTGTCCTGTGGGTGCCATATCACATAGTGAATGTGCTGTATGTCGTTGCGATTTCTCTAAAGATAGGGAGTTTGTGGGACTTTTTCCACAAAACCTGGGGAATTGTTGTAGCTGTAACATTTGTGAACAGCTGCCTGAATCCACTTCTGTATGCATTTGCTTCTTACAAAATGCGTCAAACGACCACAACAAATAATGAAACTGCTGAAGATGAAGAGCTACAAGAATAATATCACCAAGATCAAACCAACAGTTTCTACTCAAATCTCTCTGTTCTGTCTGATTTTCTCCTTCTATAATGTGTAAATATTTTTATAGATGTGGGAAATTTAAGCTTCATGTACTGTATCATGCACTTTGAGGTGAAATTTCCAAAGACTGTTGCATAATTTCAGTGTATGTTTGAACAGCAATGTCTCAGAATCTATTGAAGATAAAAGCCTGAAAACCTTCAACCGTTATTTGTCATGTCATTGATTCAGAATCTGCAATACTGGACAAGATCTATGAGCTCTGATTATGGGTGAGCTGAAATGTGAAAAAAGTAAAGCCATTAAAGTCATGAAGAGTTCCATCTTTGAGCTAAAAATGCCCAAAACAAATAACACATAAGATTACTTGTGATATTTTTTAACAATATATAGCTTCAGTTCACAAAAATACATACAGAATGTAAAACAAACGTTGTCATCTGAAGTACTCGGTCAAAAAATGAAAATAAAGTCATTTTAGAGGACAACTGATTGAGCAGATTTGACAGGTTTTAACGCTAAAACTAAAATATTGCTTGATAGTCTGATCCAAATGTTGTTCTTCTTCAAATGTAAGTAAGAAAATTATTTTCAGACTCTTTGGACCTTGATAAAGGTGAAGCGTTTCAGGGAACTTCAAAGAGGAACTAAGGGAAGTTATATAGAAAAATACTTTCTTTCTAATGAAACATCAGGATGTGATGTTTTCTTTTAAAGCTGAGCTATAAATAGTTTGGTTGAGCAACAGTTCTTATCAGTTCATCTGAGTGCTGATCACAACTTGTCCTCAGCTAGAGCTGTGAAAATACAAGTTGAAAATGAACCAGGAAAAGACTAAAATGATCAGGATGCTCATTTATAAAACATTGCGTAGGATCCATACTAAAGTTTGCGTACGCCGAAAATACGAAATCGGCGTATGCCCTTTGCCCCTGATTTATAAAACTTTGCGTATAAGCACAGCTGCATGCAATTTCTTGATAAATCACACACCAGCTGGAAGATTGCACAGGTGGATCCACCTCACATTCCGCCCACAACACACCCACATTTTACCATGAATGGTCAATGCAAAGTAACTCATGAATGTATCTGTATATAAATAAGCTGCTGATCCACGGCATTTCACGCAGCGCCCCCTGCAGTCTTTTCACTGCTGTACATCAGGATGAATGAATCATGTGTGACCCAGGCCACCCTGCCACTAAATTTGTTATGATCATGTCCAATGTACAAATAATTTGTAAACTGATTGAATGTACATTTTTTCAGTTTAAATAGACAAATTCATTTTCACTCGGGGGTTGTGGTGTGAAGCATGTGTGCCTGTACAGGGCTGATTAATGGTTGGACGCTCATCCCATTCGGCCGCATATGGATAAATAAACAAAATTCTTTACTTTTTTTTGCCTTTTTACTGTGATAGTTGCAGTGAAGAGGGACAGGAAGTGGGGAGAAGAGTAGGAAGACATGCATAAAAGTGCCGCGGGCAGGAGTCGAACCCGGCCCGCTGCGTCGGAGACCACCCCTGTAAATGGGTCTTCTGCTTTCCCCGATGAGCCATACGGGCGCCGAGTGAGCAGTCAACAAAATTATTTAATAAAGATCACCGCACCGGCCCCAGATACCGGCCCTTCGGTCAAACGACCGAATGAAATAACGTTCAATCCGCTCCTGTTAATATATGAACATAGTTCTGCAAATACAGTCGTCGGCCGAATGACGCACTATATGAACATCTACAACAATGAGGGTTTATGATTATCCGGCTCTACAAGTCTAATATGTGATAACAATAAAGGTTTGAGATCAATCTGGTTTCAATTCGCCACTTCAACCTCCAGCACTGCCGTTCCCTCTGTCTCCAAAATGTGCTTAAGCAAGCATCAAAGTTGGCGCACCGGTGCGCACATTCTCACGCCAAGTTTGTTTTAGAAATCACAACGAACACAGCATACGCCACTTTGTACGCAAAGTTTGTGATTTACGCCCTGTTTTGTGCGTAAGCAAGCATCAAGAATCAAGGTTGGCGCACCGGTGCGCACATTCTCACGGCAAGTTTGTTTTTATAAATCACAACCTTTGCGTAGAAAGTGGCGTACGCCACTTTCTAGCCCTGTTTTGTGCGTACGCAAGCTTTATAAATGAGGCCCCAGAACAACCAACTTACTTTACAGATTTTATGACCTGAAGATCCATAAATCACTTTTTCTCCCATTTAAGCTTCATCAGTGAAACTGTTGTTACTACCTCCACTGAATGAGGCCTTGCAGCTACAGCAGAAACACTGAATGAATCACGTTGCTATGGAAACACACATGCATTCAGTTGTAGATGCAAAAAAACTCAGAAAAAGATGTTTTATGTTTGATTTTAATATGCTGCCCAGTTTGTTTTACACTGCTGGAACTGCAGTTAATAGAATGAAGATTAAAATGAATCAGTCTCTTGGTATGTATTTCAAAGAATATTCAATCAAATAACATTCATTTCACTTTGATTTGACCAAAAATGAAACTGGTATGCTTCATTATGGGACAGTGTCAGCCCTAAATGCATTTCTTTAATATCATGTTTAAATTGATGAAGTTTCAAAGTTCTCTCGATTGTTCTCTTGCTGGAATGTTCCTCCTTTTCAAGCTTCTGCAGACTGAGACTCATCTGGTCAGACACTGTTTCGGTTTATACTCAGACATTCATGCTGCATCTATGAATGTCATCAACACTTATTGAACTCATGCAGCCTCATATCATCACACTCCCACCTCTGTGCTTCACTGTCAGGACGATGCATTCACTGTGGTAGTCCTGGTCAGGTTCACACCAAACATCTGGACTCCATCTGAGCCCAATTAATTTATCTTCATCTGACCAAAGAATGTTCTCCAACATTCATCGGTCTTCTTTTCATGTTCTTTAACAAAGCAAGTTGAGGCTGATGTTCTGAAATGTCCTTCACACCATCTCTGATTTCCATTGATAACCCCTGTGCCAAGTCTGATGCAGCTGCCATTGCAGTTCACTCTCCGTGGAATCATTTTTGGAGGACAGCCACTGCAGCCCTGATTAGTGGTACTATGGCTCCATCTGCAGTTACCACCTCTGTCTACTGTCCAATGGACGAGAGGATCCTGATGTAGAGATAGCTTCCGGTCACCCCTCATCTCCATGTCACCGAGCTCCCTGCCATCCTTTCTGCTGGATAAAGCTCTTGGACTGGACAGCACTGCACTACAACTTCCCCATTTTCCCCAGCTTCAGTGTCATCTAGCATGTTAACAGTCAGCAAGCCCTAAAATTGCAAAATTCCAGTCTATGCTCCTGCCGTAACTAAACCCAATGAGTTACCTGAAGATCCCACTTTCTGAGATTCCAAGGAGTAACCTTCTGGAAGACTTTCCAGAAGGAAGTGGGGTTCCCAACAACACCAGGACCTCACTGCTCTCCAGCATCACGGAAGTCGTACTTCTGAGCCGTCTCACCTATTTCCACCTCCACCAGCATCAAGTCAAGAACCCTGATGGAGTCAGCTGACATTTTCCTAGACAAAGAGACTGTTCCAGAGTACATAGACGTTTCCCCAGCTCCAGAGTCGTCAAATGTAGATGCTTTCCCTGCTCCAGAGTCTTCACTCCCAGCTGTGCCCCATCTATATCTGGCCCTGTCTCACCTGCCTTTGTCAGCTTGTTGCCCAGCCTCCAGAGGTGCCTCCTCCCCAGTCCCCAGAGGGACTCAGTCTTTGTTTACTACCTGACAGCCTCCCAAGGGACTCTGCCTTCACTGCTTTTCTAAGGGACCTCCTGATCATTCCCCGTAGGGATTCTAGTTTCTCCAGCTTCCTTCCCAGCCTCCTGTCCAGCATCTCAAAGGACTCCATCATTGCTGCCATTGCCAGCCTCATGAGGGGTTCCCTCTCCTCCGCCACCAGCTTCCCTAAGGGGTTCCGTCTTATCCATTGCCGGCCTCCAGTCCAGTATCCTGAGGGGCCTCCTCTCCAGCCCCTAAGGAAAACCGTCTTTTCTGCTTCCTCCACCACTGGCCTCCAGTCCAACCTTCTGAGGGATCCCATCTCCCTCCACTGCCAGCTGCCCGAGGGGCTCCGACTTGTCCACTGAAGGCCTAAAGACAAGCTTCCCAAAGGGTTCCATCTCCTCCACCTTCGGCTTCCCAAGGGGTTGCGTCTTTTCCACCACTGGCCTGCCGTTCAGCCTCTTGATGGGCCTCCTGTCCAGCCACCATGGATCACTGCCGTTGCTGCCTCCTCCACCACTGGCCTTCAGCCTGGCCATTCGATGGATTCCATCTCCCCCACCACCAACATCCTAAGTGGTTCTGTCTCCTCCAATGCCAACCCCTTGAAGGGTTCTGTCCCCGTTGCTGGCAACTGGAGCCAACCCGCCTGCCTGACCAGACTTTATTTGCCTATCTTGGACTCCTTTGTTAAATGTTGACTGACCAGCCACCTAATCAGCAGCAAATCCAGACAGCTGTGCAGGGGCTGTCTCGCCTGCCTCCAATTACCACTCCTCTCCATAAAAGCCAGGCTCAGACCTCACTCTCTGCCAGATCATCAACCTACACTCGTGCATTGACTGGTTTCCTGCTTTGTCCTCTGCTAATCATTTTGAAACTTCTCCTGCAACACTTCCAGAACTCCCAGACTCTGATCAATCCATCTGGTTATCCCGGCAGCCCCTTCCCTTCCCTGATCTGCCAGACAGCTTTTCCAAACGTTTTTTTTCTCGGTTTTGGTCTGCTGTAGCTCTGTTACCTGGCTCTGTCAGTAATTGTCACTTGTCTTCCTAGTTTATTCCATGCTCTATTTGCAGCTCCATGTTTCTGGTTCATCCCCGCCCTGTCTCCTGGCTTCTACCTTGGTTCTCTGTTAACCTTCTATTTTGGGGTCTGAATTTTCAATATAGTATTTCAAATGTTTTTATTATTGAATGGTAATACGATAAAATACTAGTGTTTCACTTAGAAATAATGCAAGTACTGAGAAGTGACAGATGTGTCATGCACATTTGTGAGTTTACATGTATGTACATATTACCAGCCTCAGGCCTAGGGGTACCTAGGCCAGTAGCATAGGTTGCTGCATGGTCTTGGATGGCTGTGCAACAGTAAGAAAAAGGACACGTTAACATGTGGTTAGATCAGCGCCATGTTTACTCTGATGTATCGCACAGAGATCCAGAAGATTACAGACAATATGCAGAACATAGCTGCACTAATAAATATTGAATAAACAAATACAATTTAGTAAGTTGTCTGCATCTTCCTAAACCCAGATCATGTACATTTTATCAATTCAACATTCAATATTCAATTCAACATCACATCACCAAAACACCAGTTATTTACAGTGCCTGTATTCACATACATACACACACAACTTCAATAAATGCAACACATGCATAACCAAGTCAGTTTTAGCAAAGTTGAAATGTAATGTCTAATGCATGATAAACTTACAACACTAACTTACTACTACAGCTTCTCACAGCAACTACATAGCAGGCACATGCAAGGGGGGAAGGGGCTGGAGCACCTGCCCCTTTGCCCTGTGATGCCTAAAGTGTCTTTATGTCAAAATTGTTTTTTTGTAAATTAATATAACATTTTTTTTATTTTTAAGTGTGTGTGTGTGTGTGTGTGTGTGTGTGTGTGTGTGTGTGTGTGTGTGTGTGTGTGTGTGTGTGTGTGTGTGTGTGTGTGTGTGTGTGTGTGTGTTCTTGTACTTGCTACATTGTGAGAACCATTTTCTGCATTTAACTATCAAAGTGAGGACATTTTTACAAAGTGAGGACATTTTGGCCGGTCCTCACTTTGAAACAGCCATGTTTGAGGGTGAAGACTTGTTTTTAGAGAACAGGTATGAATTGAGGTTTGGTTAAGGTTAGGGTAAGGATTAAGTTTAGGCAATCAGTTGTGATGGTTAAGGTTAGGGTAAGGCTCTAGGAAATGCATTACGCCTATGGATGTCCTCACTAAGATAGAAGTACAAACGTGTGTGTGTGTGTGTGTGTGTGTGTGTGTGTGTGTGTGTGTGTGTGTGTGTGTGTGTGTGTGTGTGTGTGTGTGAGAAAGTCTTTGTGGCCCAAAATAATAAATAGAACAAAAAACATATAATGATAACAATAATTCAGATCTACTCTAGGTCAGTCACAAGGATCTATGTAGATGTCCCTCACTGCCCCGAAGTTCCCTGTAGCTCAGTACTAGCACTGCTACTTTAGAAACGGAAGACCCAAAGGAGGACTTCAACAACTGATGGTCTGGTGAGGAGGTTTTGCAGTGTGTATTTGTACACGGTGTATTCTAGATGACTGATACAGTGAAGTGAGCATCCTGTGTGTGTGTCTGACTCTACACACCTCATTTATAGCCGCTAGTTAACCACACAGCGCTGAGAGGATAAAGTATGCCAGGCTTCTATGTTTCTGTTGTCATGGGCAAAGTGCATCAGAGAGATGTGTTATTTTACTGTCAGTGAGTTGCAGCGTGTTTCCTGTTTCTAGAGGCAATGAGGCATAGGTTATGTTATTTCACTAAAACTATGTACATACTATTGCGGTATGAATATAATGACAATAATTAGATGAATTTGACTTGTAATTTTCTCAACCTCTCATTTAAAGATAACAGTACTTGTTTATAACATTTGTATATATAGACAAATTAAATCTAATATGCATATATACAAAACAGCTAACTTTTATAAACTTGCCGTTTTGCGCAAAGTGGATAGTCAAATTTAATAAAAGCATAAATACATGTAAATACATGATTTCTGTGTCTTTTTTTTAAACTATTATTAGCACTATGAATAATACAGGGCAGATTATGAATCAGCACCATGGAGCAAATCTGTGTCAATACAGTAAATGTCTTGAAAAGGTATGGAATTTAAAAGCAAGGACTCCAGGAAGAGTAGCCACAGTTAAACAGTCCAGTGTCTAATGGTGATATAAATTCAACTTCATACATCATCTTCCTTTGTCCTAAATTAATGCATTGCTTGAATTATGGCTTTGTGCATGTAGGCTGTACCTTCAACCCTTCTTTATACTGGTCCCCCCATTAATGTTCCCCTTTCAGTTTACAAATGAGCAGCTAGTTCTGTTTAGTTCCAACAGTCAGCCTGGCTGCAGCCTCTCAGCAGGAGTCTCCTACAAACAATCAGCAGGATGGCAGGTCACAGTCAGCCATTTTCAGTGTTAGGTATCTCTGCATCTTGTTATGATCACATAACACTTGTGTAATCAGCTACTATCTCTCTTATGCTCTTTTTAGTGTCTACATTCTCAGGTTAATACAGCCCACCTCCAGTGATGTCATCAGCAACAGCAACAGCCTCCTCACCACTCTCCTCAACAGAAGCTGTTCACTGAACCCATCAGGTCAAACATACACTGTTCCCTAACAATGATATGAGGTGTGGACAATGATATGGTATGTCATGATTCCATGTTACATTTTTTATGAATATGGGTTGCTACAATTCAACTAGTTATATTGTAAGGAATGTTTCTGTATGGTGTTTCAAATTCATGCTTCATGTCCCCTTTTAACGTTGAGTCTCTCCAAAGGCCTCTGCACGGCCCTGCTGCATGGCATCTACATGTACAGTCATTGCTCACATTTTATGCATGTTTAATTTTCACTTTCATGATGTAGTTATGATGCAGTATTTTTGCTGTGTCTGAAACAGATTACATGACACAGTCTGATGCAGCAGTGATGAAAATGTGACATTCAAGTAGTAGTGTTACCATCATCTTTTCCTCCCCTTCCCCCTCACAGATCATACTTTATTTGTTCCTCTTCTCTTGACCCAATCAAAGTGAAACTCCCCTTCCCTTGGGTGACCATACGTCCTCTTTTGCCCGGAGATGTCCTCTTTTGAGAGGCTGTCCGGCCTGTCCGGCCGGCGTTTATAAAGTCCTTCAAATGTCCGGGTTTATGATCTGACCTTGATATGAGCTTGAGCGCGTCACAGACCAGTGTATTTATCATTCACGTTGAATGGTTCCTTTGGAAACACGCTCTGAGAGGCGGAGTTTGAGCCGAACCCCGGATTGTGTATTAATCATTCACAAAGCAGTACAGAGGCGCTCCACACTCACTCACTCCTCGCAGGCTGACAGGCAGGTAGACACACTGCGAGAGAACACTCGAACCGAAAGAAAATGCGGAAACGCAAATGTCATTTCACTGATGAAATGCGAAAAAAGTACCCCTGTTTTCGTCCGGGTCGTGTCAAATGGGAGGCAGAATGTACAGTCTGCAAAGCTGGACTTATGTCTCTGTAGCTAATAAGAAAAGGAAAAAGAAGGAAAAAAGGACTGTTGACTTGAGGTATTATTTCTAAAATTTTTTCATTTGCCATTAGACACATTATTTTGAAGAATGGGCTAACTGAACATTGAAGAACAGGCTACCTCTCTTTTTTCTTTTTGTTTAATATTTTGAGGCATTATTTCTATTTTTACATAATTGATAATTGGGAGGTTATTTTGAAGAATGGTACTCTACCTCACTTTTCCTAACTAAGATGTAAGTGTCAGACTTAAGAGAGATTTCTTATTTTGTTAAACATCTGAATACATGTGTTCCTACACAACTTGAGTCAATAACTATTAAAGACTAGAGCATGCCATATTTGTATGTGGCTGATTATATTGTTAAGGAGAATTGCTTTAAATTAATAAATATATTATTTATAAAGCAACTGTTTGTGAGTGTTTTGGGCTATTTTTCTGTATATCCAGGTAAAGTGTTCTTTTCTGGGAAATTCAGAATATCTGTTTAACTGAGTTTGAAGCACAGAAAGCCCCCTGACCCACAGAAAACCCCTGAAAATGGGGGGGGGGGGGGGGGGGGGGGGTGAACATTTTTTGCACGCTAGCTGGAAGTGTGTCCTCTTTTCAGAGAAACAGAATATGGTCAGCGTACCCTTCCCCCTCACTAACCACATTCTTGTGCCAGCATCACTTCCTCAGTGAACAACATTACCAGCTACCCTGCAGCATGGAGGAACTCAACTTCACTGTGGTGGCATCGAACGTGTCCATCTCCGATTTTTCTGAATACCAACCTGATGTGTTCCCTGCAGTGCTGCTGTCCATCTGCTTCCTGCTGGGAGTTCCTGGAAACATTGCCGTGGTTCTTCTTAGACCCAGCTTTCAGCATCTGTCCAGCCTGAGCCAGAGTTTGATGTTAAATCTGGCTTTTTCAGACCTGCTCTGCCTGCTGACCCTCCCAGTATGGATTTACACGTTTCTCTACAGCTGGACCTTGGGCCTGGAAGCCTGCAAGCTGATGGCGTACCTCATGTACTGCAGCGTTCATGGCAGACAGCTGACTGTGATGATGCTGGCCGTCCAGCGCTACCTGCTGGTTGTGCGCCTTAAGAAGTTCCTACATCTTGGAAGGAAGAGGCTGCTGGTTCTGCTCTGGCTGGTTGCAGCGCTGCTGTCCATCCCTGCTTTAGTGCTTCCACAGCTGTTCAGATATCAGAACAGTTCCCAATGCGTTCGTGTCTACACCCCTGATGCACAGAGGGTAGCTGAACTGCTGACTGAAATCCTGTTAGGATTCATTTCCCTTTTTGTTGTGGCGTTTGCTTACATCCAGGTCCGCAGAAAGGTGAACCAGGCGGCATTTTTCAACAACCCCCAGACAAACAGACTGGTTACCAGCATCATTGTGACCTTTTTTGTCCTGTGGATGCCGTATCACACCGTGAATATGCTGGGTGTCATTGCCATTTCTCTAAACAACGAGAGCTTGTTGAAGTTTTGCACAGACGCCTGGACAAATGTTACAGCTGTAACATTTGTGAACAGCTGCCTGAATCCACTCCTGTATGCATTTGCGTCTTACAAAATGTGTCAAACAACCACAACAAATAATGCAGCTGCTGTCACCACCGACGACGAGGTACAAGAATAACATCACCAAGATCAAATCATCAGTTTCTGCTCAACTATCTCTGCAATGATGACTTTCTTCTTGAAAAATTTATAAACATTTTCAAAGTTGTTTCTGAATTTTAAGCTTGACATATCAAAAATTCTCTGAGGTGAAATTTAAACAGATTGTTGCATAATTTCAGTGAATGTTTGAACAGCAATATCTCAGAAACCATTAAAGATAAAAGCCTGAAAGCCTTCCACTATTTAGTCATGTCATTTATTCAAAATCTGCAATATTGGACAAGAAGATCAATGTGTAATGGTCTGATCCAAGTAGAACGGATTTCTGCACTTTCAAATATCACTATATTGCTATAATTCAGAAAATGACTTTTAGTTTCTTTGGACTTGGATGAAGATGAAACGTTTCAGTGAACCTAAAAGAGAAACTGAGAGGTTGCATCAGTAAAAAGATCTAATTTCTAATGAAACGTAATGATCTATACTGACAGTCAGTATAAACTTTGAGGTAGAAATGTACACAGAATTCTACTTGTAGGGGGGTGTAATTATTCATTGTGGATTTACTGATGATCTAGTGCCCTGGTAGTTGAGATAATGATGAGTTGTCATTTTGTCATGATTCATTGCACATGGGTTGGTCACTTTGCAAAAGTGAACCAAATACACACCAAGCAATACTCAGTGAGTATCTGCACAGTTTGAGAATGGGTTTTGAAGGCCTATATAAAGGCCCAAAAAAGGCCACCATTGTTAGTCCAGTGAACAGCATCATGCTTCATCTATCACATGAACAACGTCTCCGGGCACTGGGTATGGTGGAGGCCGCTTTGAGCTACAGTGATGTAGCCAGGTGTATGGGCTGTTCCCAACCCACAATCAGAAGCCTGGTCCAAAGGATGCGCCGACGGATTGCTGCCTGCATCCAAGCAAATGGAGGCCATACTCGGTATTGACTGTTGTGACTTTGTGTTTGGCAGGTGCCGTTTTCTTTTGTGAAATTCTTTATTTTGAAATCATTCTTGAAAATTTAGATTTTTGTTTTCTGTATGCTAATATGCTAAACAAATGATTCATATGAAGAAAATCCAGTTTTGGGCTTCAAAATAAAAATTATGTTGAAAAATATGGTCTCAAAGTTTCTATTGACTGTCAGTGTAGTTCTTTCTATTTACATTTAGCTGTGGATGGTTTGGTGTGAAGGGGAAAAACCCAATTATCAAAGAATGTTTGTGATAAATGCTGTGATGCTAATTATTTCTGAAGAAGGTCTTGACATACTGAAGAACCTTTAGGATAAGACTGAACTGCATGTACTGCTCCTCTACACATGTATCTCTGGGCTTTCAGCACATCCTGTGTGGAAAGTTTTAAAATTAGCACTAGACAGTTGTGGTCCATAGCATTTTGGACAGGATGTTGATCAAAGCAGGAGACACTAATTCTGGTTTATGCAGGATGTGATGCATGTCTGGTGATACATACAGATATAGAGGCGTTAATCGTCTGCAGAAGTGTGACGGCTGCTGCACCAAGCTGAACAGAATACCTTTTGCTATTTGCTTGAAAAAAATTTGCTCATGAAGCCTGTTTCAGGCAGGTGTAATTAATGATTCTAGTGCACGTTATAGCTATTTTTCAGAGTTTAAGACTTCCAGTTTTTGTGGATTTCAGTTGCATTTTTCTAAAAGATGCATGAAGAATCCTGTTTACATTTTTTTTTTTTCACGATTCAATGTGGTTTGTTGACATGAAAATCACATTATACTGCCAAAGCGTTGAGGATGGTGGAACAAAATGTCACGCTCCTCCTGCTCCGGTGCGCTGGCTCATTAGCGTGACGACGAGCGGCTGTGCTGAGAGCATAGCCGGCAGCAATGAACAATCAGTGCAGCATATAAGGCTGACTCTCTGCACAGCTCACTGCCAGTTCATTGCTTCATTCTCCATGCCACACAACACACCCCGCTACAGCCTGCACACCGTTCTCCGTTCCCTGCACGCCGCTTCCCGGACTCTGTCTCCCCTTTGGAGTAACTCTGCCTGTTTCCTTGCCATCATCTCACTCCCTCCATCAGATCTGTCTGTTCTGCCCCTCTTTCCGCCCGTCAGACACTGGACAATCTCTGGACCTTCCGTGAGTCACCTCTCCCCATAATTTAGCTTAGTTTTATGTTTAGTTTAAGTCGGCCCTCAGGTCCACCCTTGGTTTAGTTTAGTTTATTTTCTTCCCCCCGTTGTTTCCCTCCTGCCTCCTTATTTAAGAGTTTGTCTGTTTATATATTTTTATTTCCATTAAATCATTATTAATTTCATCCACCTGTCTGTGCCTGCTGCTTGGGTCCACACGCCAGTCCGTGACACAAAATGTATAAAATGGAAAGAAGAAATCAAATAAAATTTTAGAGATAACAGGAGAATGGCTAAAGGCAACGTGTGTGTGTGTGTGTGCGCGCGCGCACACACACACACACACACCACACACACACACACACACACACACACACACACACACACACACACACACACACACACACACACACACACACACACACACACAGCCTTGTGAAAGTATTCAGCCCCCTTGAACTTTTCAACCTTTCGCCACATTTCAGGCTTCAAACATAAAGATATAAAATTTTAATTTTTTGTCAAGAATCAACAACAATTGGGACACAATCGTGAAGTGGAATGATATTTATTGGATATTTTATACTTTTTTAACAAATAAAAAACTGAAAAGTGGGGTGTGCAATATTATTGGGCCCCTTTACTTTCAGTGCAGCAAACTCACTCCAGAAGTTCAGTGAGGATCTCTGAATGATCCAATGTTGTCCTAAATGACTGATGATGATAAATAGAATCCACCTGTGTGTAATCAAGTCTTCGTATAAATGCACCTGCTCTGTGATAGTCTCAGGGTTCTGTTTAAAGTGCAGAGAGCATCATGAAGACCAAGGAACACACCAGGCAGGTCCCAGATACTGTTGTGGAGAAGTTTCATGGCCTTCAGCAAACTTTCATCTGAAAGTATACTGTAGTTCTGAATGGCAACAAAAACTTCTCTTGTCCTCCCTCCATGAGGTTTGATGTTTTGTTGAAATGGAAATACATGACACAATGTCAAGTTGCAATGATGAAACGTGTCACTCTCAACGGTTGTCATCTGTTCCTCTTTAAATCAAAGTGACACTCCCTTTCCCACTGACTGACTACATACATTTATCAACATCACTTCCTCAGCGCACAACATTATCAGCTACCCTGGATAATGGAGCAGTGCAACTTAACTGTGGTGGAATCGAACATGTCCCCGTCCCCCTCTTCTTATGAATATCAACCTCATGTGGCCCCCGTGGTGCTGATGTCCATCTGCTTCCTGGTGGGATTTCCTGGAAACATCGCCGTGCTTCTCCTCAGACCAAACTTTCAGCATCTGTCCAGCCTGAGCCAGAGTTTGATGCTGAATCTGGCTTTTTCAGACCTGCTCTGTCTGCTGATCCTCCCGCTGTGGATTTACAGTTTTCTCAACAGCTGGACCTTTGGTCGTGAAGTCTGCAAGGTGGTCATTTACCTCATATACTGCAGCGTTTATGGCAGCCAGCTGACTGTGACGATGCTGGCCGTCCAGCGCTACCTGCTGGTTGTGCGCCTGAAGAAGTTCCTACAGCTTGGAGGAAAGAGGCTGCTGGTTCTGCTCTGGCTGGTTGCAGCGCTGCTGTCCATCCCTGCTTTAGTGTTTCAACAGTTGGTCAAGCATGACAACTGGTCAGAATGCATGCGTGTCTACTGCTCTGACGCCCGGCATGTGACTGCACTGCTGACAGAATCAGTGGTAGGATTCATTTTACTTTTTGTCATGGCATTTGCTTACATCCAGGTCCGCAGAAAGGTGAACCAGTCGGCATTTTTCAACAACCCTCAGACAAACAGACTGGTTACCAGCATCATTGTGACCTCTTTTGTCCTGTGGGTGCCGTATCTCACCGTGAATGTGCTGAATGTCATTGCCTATTCTCTAAACAACAAGAATTTGATGAACTTTTTCAACACACCTTGGGCAATTGTTGTCGCAGCAACATTTGTGAACAGCTGCCTGAATCCACTCCTGTATGCATTTGCTTCTTACAAAATGCACCAAACACCCACAACAAATAATGCAGCTGCTGTCACCACAGAAGAAGAGCTACAAGAATAATATCACCAAGACCAAATCAACAGCTTCCGCTCGACTACCTCTGTTCTGATTTTCTTATTAAACAATGTATAAATGTTTTCAACGATGTTTGTGAAATTTAAGCTTGATGGATCAAATACTTTCTGGAGTGAAATTTCCACAGATTGTTGCATAATTTCAGTGTATGTTTGAACAGCAATATCTCTGAAACTATTAAAGATAAAAGCCTGAAAGCCTTCCACTGTTATTTGTCATCATGTCATTGATTCAGAATCTGCAATATTGGACATGAAGATCAATGATCTCTGATTATGGAAGAGTTGCATTGTGAAAAATGTGAAATCATGAAAGTCATGAAGAGTTCCATCTTTGAGCTAAAAATACCAATAAAACTAATGATAATCCAGAAGTTAAATAGTGATATTCTCTGAACCATGTATCGCTTCAGTTCACAATAACAGAAAACAGAATGTAAAACCAAACATCATATGAAATACTGGGTCACAGAAATGAAAATAAAGTAATTTTTGTTTACCTTTGACAAATGATTGAGCAGATTTGACATGTAGCATTTACTGCACAGATATAATAAAGTAAAATAAAATTAATATCTTGCTTGTATCTTAATTTCTGATTCATATTTAACTATTTGCTTTTATTGTAAAACACTTCGTATCTGTGTTTTGTACAGGTTGTTGTACTTAATATTATTGTTACAAGTATTAGTGTTAGTAGTATTATATTTCCTGTATGTTGAAAGCAAATATTTAACAGAAGTATTATTTGAAAGATGAAACGCAGAAAAATGTGTCCTGTGATTTACATAACTGATTTATGAATAAATAAGAAAAGTTTTTCTGTTATAAATGATCAAGGCTGAGCTCATTTTGACTACTTTATATGCAGATGGATTGCTTGATCTTAAACAGTGCATCAAATTCGATAATTTTGTCAATCTTTGTAAGTGAAATCTTGCTCTACAGTAGCTAACACTGTCAGATAACACCTCAACTCTGTGCATCAGTCATTCAGATGGTTTCCTAATGGTGTACTTCTCAACCACACAAGCAGCGATGGTGCAAAGACAACTTCCTCCAAAATTCTTTGGTATTTTTGAAAGGTTTTACTTCATTTCGTCTGCGGACGCATGTATTGACCTGATATTTGCTTCATCCATGTCAGCGTCTTTTCTTTGTGTTCTGTCCAGCTTCAATGGATTCATGAACTCAGAGCAATTCGGTCAGTGAACCAGGAGATAAAATAGGTCTTCCTCTGAGTGTTGGGGCTTTTTCCTTGGGTGGTTCTGCTGGAGTTGCCCTCAGAGGCAGAGGAAATGTAGTCTGGGTCAAATAATCTCTCTTGTAACTCCTTCAGAGGAGTCATTGGTGTCTTGGTGGCCTACCTCGCTAGACTTCTAGCACTAACTGGTTGCACCTGTGTTGAATGTGGTGAAAAATGAGGTAAACACTAATGCTACTACTTGTTTTACATTTGAATTAAGAAACATTACTTGTAGAAAACTGTTATGACGTCGATATGGAAGAGTCTTTTTTGTGTGTAATTTCTTGACGTGTCTTGCACATTTGTGAGTTTATATGTATGTGCATGAGAACATTCATATCGGTGTGTTGGGCTAAACAGCTTCTCATAGCAACTACATGTACAGTCATTGGTCATACTTAATGCATGTTTAGTTTTGACTTCCATGATGTTGTTGTGATGATACTGTACTTTTGCTGTGTATGAAAGAATTACATGACACAGTATGATGCAACAATGATGAATATGCGTGACATTCAAGTAGCATCAGTGTCACCATCATTTGTTTCTCATCTTCTGCTTCACTGAGTACACATTTGTATCAACATCACTTCCTCGGTGCACAACATTATCAGCTACCCTGCAGCATGGAGCAGCTCAACTCAACTGCAGTGCCATCTATGATGTCCTCCTCTTCTTCTGGATACCAACCTCAAGTCGCCCCTGTGGTGTTGATGTCCATCTGCTTCCTGCTGGGACTTCCTGGAAACATCGCTGTGCTTCTTCTCAGACCAAACTTTCAGCATCTGTCCAGCCTGAGCCAGAGTTTGATGCTGAATCTGGCTTTTTCAGACCTGTTCTGCCTGCTCACCCTCCCGCTGTGGATTTACACTTTGCTCTACAGCTGGACTTTCAGCCTGGAAGCCTGCAAGGTTGTAATTTACCTTGAATATTGCTGCGTTTATGGCAGCAGCCTGACTGTGACGATGCTGGCCGTCCAGCGCTACCTGCTGGTTGTGCGTCTGAAGAAGTTCCTACAGCTTGGAAAGAGGCTGCTGGTTCTGCTCTGGCTGGTTGCAGCGCTGCTGTCCATCCCTGCTTTAGTGGTTCAACAGATGACCACACATGAGACCTGGTTAGAATGTTTGTGTATCTACTCCTCTGATGCCCAGAGTGTGGCTTCACTGCTGACTGACTCCGTGGCGGGATTAATTTTACTTTTTGTCATGGCATTTTGCATATATCCACGTCCACAGAAAGGTGAACTAGTCGGCATTTTTCAACAACCCCCAGACAAACAGACTGGTTACCAGCATCATTGTGACCTCTTTTGCCCTGTGGGTCCCGTATCACATCATGAATGTGCTGGGTGTCGTTGCCACTTCTGTAGGCAACAAGACTTTGTGTAAATTTTTCACAGATGCGTGGAACACTGTTGTTGCTGCAACATTTGTGAACAGCTGCCTGAATCCACTCCTGTATGCCTTTGCTTCTTACAAAATGCGCCAAACACCCACAACAAATAATGCAGCTGCTGAAGATGAAGAGCTACAAGAATAATATCACCAAGATCAAATTTCTGCTTCACTACCTCTGTTCTGCCAGATTTTCTCCTTCACTAACATGCAAATATTTTCAAGGATGTTCGTAAAATTTAAGCTTGATGTATCAAATACTCTGTGAGGTGAAATTTCCACAGATTGTTGCATAATTTTAGTCAATGTTTGAACAGCAATATCTCTGAAACTATTAAAGATAAAAGCCTGAAAGCCTTCCACTGTTATTTGTCATCATATCATTGATTCAGAATCTGCAATATTGGACAAGAAGATCAATAATCTGATTATGGGTGAGCTGAAATGTGAAAAAAGTGAAATCAAAGTCATAAAGAGTTCCATCTTTCAGCTCAAAATACATGCCTCTTTTTACCTTTGACAAATGACTGAACAGATTTGACATGTAGCATTTTACTGCAGAGATATAATAAACTAAAATAAAAATAATAATGTCTCTTATCTTAAGTCCTGATTCATATTTCTTAAACTATACACTTTTATTGTAAAGCACTTAGTACCTGTGTTTTGTACAGGTTGTTGTTATTATGAGTATTATTATTATAAGTATTAGAGTTAGTAGTATTATATTTCCTGTGTGTTTAAAGCAATTATTTAACAGTAATATTATTTGAAAGATGAACCGTAGAAAAAAAATGCGTCCTGTGATTTACATAACTGATTTATTATTGAAAAGTTTGTCTACTGCAAATGATCAAGTTCAAGCTGAAAGTTTTGACTACTTTATATGCAGATGGATTGCTTGATCTTAAACAGTGCATCAAATTTATAATTTTGTCAGTCTTTGTAAGTGAAATCTTGCTCTACAGTAGCTAACACTTCAGATAACACCTCAACTCTGTGCATCAGTCATTCAGATGGTTTCCTAATGGTGTACTTCTCAACCACACAAGCAGTGATGGTGCAAAGACAATTTCCTCTAAAATTCTTTGGTATTTTTGAAAGGTTTTACTTCATTTCGTCTGCGGACGCATTTACTGACTGTACAAAAAATTCTCATTAAGTCTTGTATCGTTCTTCCACTGAATTTCCAATGAATTTCGTGAACCAGGAGATGAAATAGGTCATCTTCTCAGTGTGGGGGCTTTTTCCTTGGGTAGTTCTACTGGAGTTGCCCGCAGAAGCAGAAGAAATGTAGTCTGGGTCTAATAATCTTTCTTGTAAGTTCTTCAGAGGAGTCATTGGTGTCTTGGTGGTCTCCCTCACGAGACTTCCAGCACTAACTGGCTGCACCTGTGTTGAATCGGGTGAATTATTTTAAAGGCAGTAAATTTTAATGCTATTACTTGTTTTACATTTGAATTAACATATTACTAGTAGAAAACAAAACTGTTCTCAATCTGACATGGAGTCTTTTTTGTAAATTCTTGTCCAAAAATCCAAATTAAATTGACCATTATTCAGTATGCTAAGCCAAGTGGTTGTTGTATGTAGCATAATACAGATATAATAAAATATTATAAAAAATAATATGCTGTTTGTATCTTCAGTTCTGATTCACATTACTTTAACTATATGCTTTTACTGTAAAGCACTTAGTAGAGTCAGAGCTCTGCTCAACCTTGGATTCCTTCAGTTCTGAGGAGTAATGACTTCATCAGCTTTTTTACAGAAAAAATTGTAAAGATCAGAGAAAAAAATTAATCTCACCCTTCCTACAACTGTCACAGATGTATCATCAAGTACAGTTGCTCGAGAATTGCCTGTAAAACTTGGTGGATATTTAGACTTCTTCACTCCTACACAGCTCTCTGAAACAATTTCAACACTTTCCTCATCTAGGCCATCAACATTTTTTTAGACCCTATCCCAACTAGACTGTTCAAGGACGCCTTTACCTTTAATTAATTCTTCAAGATTAAAGTCAGTCAGTCTTTCTAGTAACAGGCTATGTACCACAGGCTTTTAAGGTTGCTGAAATGAAACTTCCACTTAAAAAGCCCACTCTAGATACAGATGTTTTAGCTAACTATAGACCGATATCCAACCTCCCATTTCTCTCTAAAATTCTTGAAAGAACGGTTGCAAATCAATTATGTGAACATAAACATAGGAATAGCTTGTTTGAAGAGTTTCAGTCAGGCTTCAGAGAGCATCATAGCACAGAAACAGCTCTAGTCAAAGTCACTAATCACCTTCTCATAGCATCAGACTGGTCTCCGGTTGCTGTCCCTCCAACTGGCCAAGTCTCCATCGTTACTTCACTAGTTTTGAGTTCTTTTGTTCAGACAAATAAAGATTGGATCGATGTGGCTTACCTTGTTTAAGAGAGAGGTAGTCTCCATCATGTTCACTGTGGGATGCAGCTGCTGGCCTTCCTCCAGCCCACTGCTTTCAGCTGCCCATTTCAGTCCCTCCAGGAATTCACGATGTTGTGATCACGCGAATTCACGCGAAATCAACCAATCTCCGCGAACTTTGCGCAGCCTTGCAATTTTGTCCAATCATCGCAACTTTCACGCAATTTTGACCCGCTTCCCTTGAGTTCCACCAATCACAGCAGTCCCCAGCGCAAACGTAATGCACGTACGTCACCGAATTCACTTCCTTGTTTATGGTTGGAAGATGCAGACGTGTGATACTGATGTCTCTCATTTACCAACAAAAATTACTGCTGAAGACCGTGATAAACACTTGATTCACTGATGTTCTTCACCAAAGTGGAGCTAAACTGTTTTACACCTGTGCAATATTGTGGTGGAATACAAAAAAAGAAAAAAAAAATCGATTGATACACACTTTAAAAAAAAAAAAAAACACGAAACATATTAGAACGGCTGAAATGATCAGACAACAGACCACATAAATCACCATGATGGAAACTGTTGCATCCAGATCCGTTAGAGCACTGAAAGAATGAAGGTAAATTAGATTAATTGTTCCACCTAAGAACACGGTGGAGTTATGTGACAATCAGCGTGTGTGAATCCTTCCTCTGTTACCCACATCACTCAAAAACAGACTCAGGGATTTGAATGAAATTTTCAGGGTCGGTCAGAAATGACACAAGGATCAAATGATTAGACTTCAGCAGTGATGTGGCTTAAAGTTTGGATCCACAGATTTGTTAAGGATTTCCCATTGAGGCAGCGGCACGGCGTCTGATAGCCGCACGGTAACCATGGCAACAAGTGAACGCTACCTCAGCAGCCTGCTGACGATCACATCATTGTGATCCTACAACAAATCTACCAATGTGGACGTATCGGAAATGATACAAGGAACAACTGATTAAATTGTTGGGTGTTTCTGAGTCCCATCAATTCCAGTTGCCAGCTACATATTTAGGTCATGTGATTCGGTATGTAAACATGCAGAACACACACCTGTCTTGGTGGAGGACTGCGCTCTCTCAGTGCTGTTCTTGTTAGTTGACGTGACAAGTCGTGAGCGTGTGTGAACACGTGTGTGCCAGGATGTGAAATTAACTTTTTAAGCCACTGACAGATATGTCCAAATATGATTCATTCAATAGTAAATTAGCATTTTGTGCCGCAAATCTACCAACCACTTCATGTTAAACCAGTATCTGGCTGCTGCTAATGTCCCACCATGGTGTGCCAGCTTTTGTGGAAATGGGTTGAAACACAAAATAATTAATTTCAGAATAAATATTGTCAATTACAGCGTAGAAACATGTTCTACAAGCTGAAAAAAAAATGCAGCTTTTTAGCAATTGTCACTGTCTCCCATCAATTTCATCACAACAAATAAGCTTAAAACATCGGAACTTTTAGCGCAATTATTTACAAAAGCTGCCGCAAATTCAGGCATTTTCGGCCGCAACAATCACGAAAAACGCCCGCGAAACCCTGGAACGACCGTCATTTCCACAAATCTACTCTGCATCGCCCTCACTATACTTGATACGCTCATCTACACATTGTTTGCATTTTACTACCAGCTATATACCGGGCTTTGCAAAAGTTCTGTTACACTTGCAAAATGCAAGCAAAATGAACACAAAGATTTTTTGGTGCAATAACAGAATTTTTTATTTTCCAAATATTTCAATATATGTGTTAATGATAATATTAATCAGAAATGTGGGCACCCAAAAGTTTTATTTAATTGCACTAAAAAATCTTTGTGTTCATTTTCGTGAATGTCTCAACAAGTGTAACAGAACTTTTGCAAAGCCCGGTATGTCGTATATTTAATGCCAGAGCCTTATACCACAACAGTAAACTTATGAATCAGCTTCAATGTTTGCTTGTACTTTGCATGTATCATCTATGTTACTTATATCATGCATGTATGCCAGTGTGTGTTGTACGTTCCTTGTCCTCCATCCCTTCACTTCCCCCACCCCCTCTTCTGTCCCTCTCTACCCGCCGGCCAGCGGCAGATGTTTTGCCCCAAAATGAGACAGGTGCTGCTCAAAGTTTTCTTTTTGTCGTGGCGTTTGCTTACATCCAAGTCCGCAGAAAGGTGAACCAGGCAGTATTTTTCAACAACCCCCAGACAAACAGACTGGTTACCAGCATCATTGTGACCTTTGCTGTCCTGTGGGTGCCATATCACATTGTGAATGTGCTGGGTGTCATTGCCATTTCTCTAAACAGCAAGAACATGTTGAAGTTTTGCACAGACGTGTGGAACATTACTGGAGCTGTAACATTTGTGAACAGCTGCCTGAATCCACTCCTGCATGCATTTGCTTCTTACAAAATGCGCCAAACAACCACAACAAATAATGCAGCTGCTGAAGATGAAGAGCTACAAGAAAAATATCACCAAGACCAAACCAACAGTTTCTGCTCAACTATCTCTGCTTTGCCTGGTTTTCTTCTTCAATGATGTATAAATGTTTCCAAAGATGTTTGTGAAATTTAAGCTTGATGTATCAAATACTCAGAGGGGAAATTTCCACAGATTGTTGCATAATTTCAGTGAATGTTTGAACAGCAATATCTCAGAAACTATTAAAGATAAAAGCCTGAAAGCCTTCCACTGTTATTTGTCATCATGTCATTGATTCAGAATCTGCAATATTGGACAAGAAGATCAATGATCTCTGATTATGGGTGAGCTGAAATGTGGAAAAAGTGAAGCCATGAAAGTCATTGAAAGTTCCATCTTTGAGCTCAAAATACCAAAATAAATAAATAATGATAATGCAGAACTAGTGATATTTTTTAACCATATATAGCTTCAACTCACTGAACTACAAGACAATGTAAAATAAAACATTGTCATATGAAATACTTGGTGACAGAAATGAAAATGAACTATTGTTGACCTTGACAACTGATTGAGCAGATTTGACAGGTTTTAACTCTAAAACTAAAACATTGCTCGATAGTTTGATCCAAATGTTGCTCTGTAGTTTCAAAATGCTCCTTCAAATATAATTAAGAAGACTATTTTCAAACTCCGGATAAGCGGAGGAAAATGGATGGATGGATGGATTTTCAAACTCTTTGGACTTAGATAAAGGTGACGCATTTCAGGGAACTTAAGAGAAATTGAGGGAAGTTATTTAGAAAAAGACTTTATTTCTAATGAGACATCAGGATGTGATGTTTTCTTTTAAAGCTGAGCTATAAATAGTTTGGTTGAGCAACAGTTCCTATCAGTTCATCTGAGTGCTGATCACAACTTGTCCTCAGCTAGAGCTGTGAAAATACAAGTTTGTTGAAAATGAACCAGGAAAAGACTAAAATGATCAGAACAACCAACTTACTTTACAGATTTTATAACCTGAAGCGCCACAAATCACTTTTTCTCTCATTTAAGCTCCATCAGTAAACCTGTAGTTACTACCTTCACTGAATGAGGCCTTGCAGCTACAGCAGAAACACTGAATGAATCACGTTGCTATGGAAACGAAACACTCATGCATTCAGTTGTAGATGCATCATTCATCCTGATGCACAGCAGTGAAAAGACTGCCGGCCGGCGCTGCGTGAAATGCCGTGGATCAGCAGCTTATTTATATACAGATACATTCATGAGTTACTTTGCATTGACCATTCATGGTAAAATGTGGATGTGTTGTGGGCGGAATGTTAGGTGGATCCACCTGTGCAATCTTCCAGCTGGTGTGTGATTTATCAAGAAATTGCATGCAGCTGTGCTTACGCACAGTTTTATAAATCAGGGGCAAAGGGCATACGCCGATTTCGTATTTTCGGCGTACGCAAACTTTAGTATGGATCCTACGCAATGTTTTATAAATGAGGCCCCTGGACTTTGCAGACGACCTGGCCCTGCTCTGCCACAGCCACCAGCAGATGCAGGACAAGACAACAGAGCTGGTAGCCACCTCAGCACAAGTTGGCCTCAAGATTCACGAGGGCAAGACCAAGATCCTCAAGATCAACACAGCAAACGAGGACCCAGTCACACTGCATGGGAGTGAGCTGGAAGAGGTAGAGGCCTTCACATACCTGGGCAGCGTCATTGACAAACAGGGCGGTACAGACTCAGACGTCAGAGCAAGAATCGGCAAGGCAAGGGCAGCATACTTGCAGCTGAGGAACATCTGAAGCTTCAAAGTGGTGTCAACACGCACAAAGATCCAGCTGTTCAACTAACATCAAGTCAGTCCGACTGTCTACAGCAGAGACATGGAAGACAACGAAGACCACCATTAGGAAAGTGCAAACGTTCAACAGCTGCCTGAGAAGGATCCTCCAGATACGCTGGCCCAACACCATCAACAACGCAGACCTGTGGCAGCGTAGCAACCGGCTGTCAGCCGAGGATGAGATCCGGCGCAGAAAATGGGGATGGATTGGGCACTCACTGAGGAAGCCAGCCAGTAACACCACCATGGCAAGCACTAAAGTGGAACCCCCAAGGGAAGTGGAAGAGAGGAAGGCCAAGAAACACCTGGTGACGAGACCTCGATACTGACATCAAGAAGATGGGAAAGATCTGGATACAGCTGGAGAGAGCAGTCCAGGATAGAGCACTCTGGTGGTCTGTTGTCGGCGGCCTACGCTTTCTGTTCTAACAAGAAGTCTTCAAGACATGGAGTGTCCTTCAGTACTAACTGGGTGTGACAACGTGCAGTGAATGTGCATGTATGTATGTGTGTCAGGAATGAGTGTTGGTGTGTAGTGAGTGTAAGCTGCTGCAGTTTGCTCTCAGCTGACCTGGTTCTTTTCATCTTTGTTTTATCCCAGTTCACATAGTGTGAGATAATGTTCGAGATCCTCCCGTCTTACACAGGTTAACGCAAGTCTTTCTATGAGCATTAAGCAATGTGTA
Organism: Acanthochromis polyacanthus; assembly: GCF_021347895.1. Lineage (NCBI taxonomy): Eukaryota > Metazoa > Chordata > Actinopteri > Pomacentridae > Acanthochromis > Acanthochromis polyacanthus. Next base: position 35,493,569 of record NC_067128.1, on the reverse strand, counting down.
AATCAGTATTAAGTCAGCAGTAAGTTTAACAGAAATAATAAAAGTAAATTCTAACACTGGCTTTCAGTAAACTTTCATCTGGAAGTGTAGTTAACAGCCAGGTCTTGTTTTTCTCTTCTGTTCAAAGACGTTTCATGTTGTGTCTGGAAATGGAAATACATGACAATGTCATGCAGCAATGATGAAACACGTCAGTATCACAGTTTATCATCTGTTCCTCCTCTTCGCCCTCACTGAGCACATACTTGTATCAACATCACTTCCTCAGTAAACAACATTATCAGCGACCCTGCAGCATGGAGCAGCTCAACTTCACTGTGTTGGAATCTAACACGGCCTCCTCTTCTCCTGAATACCAACCTGATGTGGTCCCTGCAGTGCTGATGTCCATCTTCTTCCTGGTGGGAGTTCCTGGAAACATCGCTGTGGTTCTCCTCAGACCCAGCTTTCAGCATCTGTCCAGCCTGAGCCAGAGTTTGATGCTGAATTTGGCTTTTTCAGACATACTCTGCCTGCTGACCCTCCCAGTGTGGATTTACATGTTGCTCTACAGCTGGACCTTCGGCCTGGAAGCCAGCAAGGTGGCCATTTACCTCGTATACTGCAGCGTTTACAGCAGCCAGGCGACTGTGACGATGCTGGCCATCCAGCGCTACCTGCTGGTTGTACGCCAGAAGAAATTCCTAGAGTTTGCAAGGAAGAGGCTGCTGGTTCTGCTTTGGCTGGTTGCAGTGCTGCTGTCCATCCCTGCTATCGTGTTTCAAGAGCTGTACAGATATCAGACCTGGTCAGAATGTGTGCGTGTCTACTCCCCTGACTCTTCCAGGATGGCTGCACTGTTGACTGAATCAGTGGCCGGATTCATTTCACTTTTTGTCGTGGCATTTGCTTACATCCAAGTCCGCAAAAAGGTGAACCAGGCGGCATTTTTCAACAACCCCCAGACAAACAGACTGGTTACCAGCATCATTGTGACCTCTTTTGTCCTGTGGGTGCCATATCACATAGTGAATGTGCTGTATGTCGTTGCGATTTCTCTAAAGATAGGGAGTTTGTGGGACTTTTTCCACAAAACCTGGGGAATTGTTGTAGCTGTAACATTTGTGAACAGCTGCCTGAATCCACTTCTGTATGCATTTGCTTCTTACAAAATGCGTCAAACGACCACAACAAATAATGAAACTGCTGTCACCACAGATGACGAGCTACAAGAATAATATCACCAAGATCAAACCAACAGTTTCTACTCAAATCTCTCTGTTCTGTCTGATTTTCTCCTTCTATAATGTGTAAATATTTTTATAGATGTGGGAAATTTAAGCTTCATGTACTGTATCATGCACTTTGAGGTGAAATTTCCAAAGACTGTTGCATAATTTCAGTGTATGTTTGAACAGCAATGTCTCAGAATCTATTGAAGATAAAAGCCTGAAAGCCTTCAACCGTTATTTGTCATGTCATTGATTCAGAATCTGCAATACTGGACAAGATCTATGAGCTCTGATTATGGGTGAGCTGAAATGTGAAAAAAGTAAAGCCATTAAAGTCATGAAGAGTTCCATTTTTGAGCTAAAAATGCCAAAAACAAATAACGCATAAGATTACTTGTGATATTTTTTAACAATATATAGCTTCAGTTCACAAAAATACATACAGAATGTAAAACAAACGTTGTCATCTGAAGTACTCGGTCAAAAAATGAAAATAAAGTCATTTTAGAGGACAACTGATTGAGCAGATTTGACAGGTTTTAACGCTAAAACTAAAATATTGCTTGATAGTCTGATCCAAATGTTGTTCTTCTTCAAATCCATCCATCCTCTATACACCGCTTTATCCTCAGGGTCGCGGGGGGTGCTGGAGCCTATCCCAGCTGACTCGGGCGAAGGCAGGGGACACCCTGGACAGGTCGCCAGTCTGTCACAGGGCTACATACACAGACAAACACTCACACTCGCATTCACACCTACGGACAATTTAGAGTACTCAATTAACCTCAGCATATTTTTGGACTGTGGGAGGAAGCCGGAGTACCCGGAGAAAACCCACGCATGCTCAGGGAGAACATGCAAACTCCATGCAGAAAGATCCCAGGCCCACCCCGGGAGTCGAACCAGGGATCTTCTTGCTGCAAGGCGAAAGTGCTAACCACTACGCCACTGAGCAGCCTCTTCTTCAAATGTAAGTAAGAAAATTATTTTCAGACTCTTTGGACCTTGATAAAGGTGAAGCGTTTCAGGGAACTTCAAAGAGGAACTAAGGGAAGTTATATAGAAAAATACTTTCTTTCTAATGAAACATCAGGATGTGATGTTTTCTTTTAAAGCTGAGCTATAAATAGTTTGGTTGAGCAACAGTTCTTATCAGTTCATCTGAGTGCTGATCACAACTTGTCCTCAGCTAGAGCTGTGAAAATACAAGTTGAAAATGAACCAGGAAAAGACTAAAATGATCAGGATCCTCATTTATAAAACATTGCGTAGGATCCATACTAAAGTTTGCGTACACCAAAAATACGAAATCGGCGTATGCCCTTTGCCCCTGATTTATAAAACTGTGCGTATAAGCACAGCTGCATGCAATTTCTTGATAAATCACACACCAGCTGGAAGATTGCACAGGTGGATCCACCTCACATTCCGCCCACAACACACCCACATTTTACCATGAATGGTCAATGCAAAGTAACTCATGAATGTATCTGTATATAAATAAGCTGCTGATCCACGGCATTTCACGCAGCGCCCCCTGCAGTCTTTTCACTGCTGTGCATCAGGATGAATGAATCATGTGTGACCCAGGCCACCTTGCCACTAAATTTGTTATGATCATGTCCAATGTACAAATAATTTGTAAACTGATTGAATGTACATTTTTTCAGTTTAAATAGACAAATTCATTTTCACTCGGGGGTTGTGGTGTGAAGCATGTGTGCCTGCGATTAATGGTTGGACGCTCATCCCATTCGGCCGCATATGGATAAATAAACAAAATTCTTTACTTTTTTTGCCTTTTTACTGTGATAGTTGCAGTGAAGAGTGACAGGAAGTGGGGAGAAGAGTAGGAAGACATGCATAAAAGTGCCGCAGGCAGGAATCGAAGCTGGGCCACTGCGTCGGAGACCACCCCTACAAATGGGTCTTCTGCTTTCCCCGATGAGCCATACAGGCGCCGAGTGAGCAGTCAACAAAATTATTTAATAAAGATCACCGCACCGGCCCCAGATACCGGCCCTTCGGTCAAATGACCGAATGAAATAACGTTCAATCCGCTCCTGTTAATATATGAACATAGTTCTGCAAATACAGTCGTCGGCCGAATGACGCACGATATGAACATCTACAACAATGAGGGTTTATGATTATCCGGCTCTACAAGTCTAATATGTGATAACAATAAAGGTTTGAGATCAATCTGGTTTCAATTCGCCACTTCACCCTCCAGCACTGCCGTTCCCTCTGTCTCCAAAATGTGCTTAAGCAAGCATCAAAGTTGGCGCACCGATGCGCACATTCTCACGCCAAGTTTGTTTTAGAAATCACAACGAACACAGCATACGCCACTTTGTACGCAAAGTTTGTGATTTACGCCCTGTTTTGTGCGTAAGCAAGCATCAAGAATCAAGGTTGGCTCACCGGTGCGCACATTCTCACGGCAAGTTTGTTTTTATAAATCACAACCTTTGCGTAGAAAGTGGCGTACGCCACTTTCTAGCCCTGTTTTGTGCGTACGCAAGCTTTATAAATGAGGCCCCAGAACAACCAACTTACTTTACAGATTTTATGACCTGAAGATCCATAAATCACTTTTTCTCCCATTTAAGCTTCATCAGTGAAACTGTTGTTACTACCTCCACTGAATGAGGCCTTGCAGCTACAGCAGAAACACTGAATGAATCACGTTGCTATGGAAACACACATGCATTCAGTTGTAGATGCAAAAAACTCAGAAAAAGATGTTTTATGTTTGATTTTAATATGCTGCCCAGTTTGTTTTACACTGCTGGAACTGCAGTTAATAGAATGAAGATTAAAATGAATCAGTCTCTTGGTATGTATTTCAAAGAATATTCAATCAAATAACATTCATTTCACTTTGATTTGACCAAAAATGAAACTGGTATGCTTCATTATGGGACAGTGTCAGCCCTAAATGCATTTCTTTAATATCATGTTTAAATTGATGAAGTTTCAGAGTTCTCTCGATTGTTCTCTTGCTGGAATGTTCCTCCTTTTCAAGCTTCTGCAGACTGAGACTCATCTGGTCAGACACTGTTTCGGTTTATAGTCAGACATTCATGCTGCATCTATGAATGTCATCAACACTTATTGAACTCATGCAGCCTCATATCATCACACTCCCACCTCTGTGCTTCACTGTCAGGACGATGCATTCACTGTGGTAGTCCTGGTCAGGTTCACACCAAACATCTGGACTCCATCTGAGCCCAATTAATTTATCTTCATCTGACCAAAGAATGTTCTCCAACATTCATCGGTCTTCTTTTCATGTTCTTTAACAAAGCAAGTTGAGGTTGATGTTCTGAAATGTCCTTCACACCATCTCTGATTTCCATTGATAACCCCTGTGCCAAGTCTGATGCAGCTGCCATTGCAGTTCACTCTCCGTGGAATCATTTTTGGAGGACAGCCACTGCAGCCCTGATTAGTGGTACTATGGCTCCATCTGCAGTTACCACCTCTGTCTACTGTCCAATGGACGAGAGGATCCTGATGTAGAGATAGCTTCCGGTCACCCCTCATCTCCATGTCACCGAGCTCCCTGCCATCCTTTCTGCTGGATAAAGCTCTTGGACTGGACAGCACTGCACAGCACTGCACTACAACTTCCCCATTTTCCCCAGCTTCAGTGTCATCTAGCATGTTAACAGTCAGCAAGCCCTAAAATTGCAAAATTCCAGTCTATGCTCCTGCCGTAACTAAACCCAATGAGTTACCTGAAGATCCCACTTTCTGAGATTCCAAGGAGTAACCTTCTGGAAGACTTTCCAGAAGGAAGTGGGGTTCCCAACAACACCAGGACCTCACTGCTCTCCAGCATCACGGAAGTCGTACTTCTGAGCCGTCTCACCTATTTCCACCTCCACCAGCATCAAGTCAAGAACCCTGATGGAGTCAGCTGACATTTTCCTAGACAAAGAGACTGTTCCAGAGTTCATAGACGTTTCCCCAGCTCCAGAGTCGTCAAATGTAGATGCTTTCCCTGCTCCAGAGTCTTCACTCCCAGCTGTGCCCCATCTATATCTGGCCCTGTCTCACCTGCCTTTGTCAGCTTGTTGCCCAGCCTCCAGAGGTGCCTCCTCCCCAGTCCCCAGAGGGACTCAGTCTTTGTTTACTACCTGACAGCCTCCCAAGGGACTCTGCCTTCACTGCTTTTCTAAGGGACCTCCTGATCATTCCCCATAGGGATTCTAGTTTCTCCAGCTTCCTTCCCAGCCTCCTGTCCAGCATCTCAAAGGACTCCATCATTGCTGCCATTGCCAGCCTCATGAGGGGTTCCCTCTCCTCCGCCACCAGCTTCCCTAAGGGGTTCCGTCTTATCCATTGCCGGCCTACAGTCCAGTATCCTGAGGGGCCTCCTCTCCAGCCCCTAAGGAAAACCGTCTTTTCTGCTTCCTCCACCACTGGCCTCCAGTCCAACCTTCTGAGGGATCCCATCTCCCTCCACTGCCAGCTGCCCGAGGGGCTCCGACTTGTCCACTGAAGGCCTAAAGACAAGCTTCCCAAAGGGTTCCATCTCCTCCACCTTCGGCTTCCCAAGGGGTTGCGTCTTTTCCACCACTGGCCTGCCGTTCAGCCTCTTGACGGGCCTCCTGTCCAGCCACCATGGATCACTGCCGTTGCTGCCTCCTCCACCACTGGCCTTCAGCCTGGCCATTCGATGGATTCCATCTCCCCCACCACCAACATCCTAAGTGGTTCTGTCTCCTCCAATGCCAACCCCTTGAAGGGTTCTGTCCCCGTTGCTGGCAACTGGAGCCAATCCGCCTGCCTGACCATCCTCCAGACTTTATTTGCTTGGACTCCTTTGTTAAATGTTGACTGACCAGCCACCTAATCAGCAGCAAATCCAGACAGCTGTGCAGGGGCTGTCTCGCCTGCCTCCAATTACCACTCCTCTCCATAAAAGCCAGGCTCAGACCTCACTCTCTGCCAGATCATCAACCTACACTCGTGCATTGACTGGTTTCCTGCTTTGTCCTCTGCTAATCATTTTGAAACTTCTCCTGCAACACTTCCAGAACTCCCAGACTCTGATCAATCCATCTGGTTATCCCGGCAGCCCCTTCCCTTCCCTGATCTGCCAGACAGCTTTTCCAAACGTTTTTTTTCTCGGTTTTGGTCTGCTGTAGCTCTGTTACCTGGCTCTGTCAGTAATTGTCACTTGTCTTCCTAGTTTATTCCATGCTCTATTTGCAGCTCCATGTTTCTGGTTCATCCCCGCCCTGTCTCCTGGCTTCTACCTTGGTTCTCTGTTAACCTTCTATTTTGGGGTCTGAATTTTCAATATAGTATTTCAAATGTTTTTATTATTGAATGGTAATACGATAAAATACTAGTGTTTCACTTAGAAATAATGCAAGTACTGAGAAGTGACAGATGTGTCATGCACATTTGTGAGTTTACATGTATGTACATATTACCAGCCTCAGGCCTAGGGGTATCTAGACCAGTAGCATAGGTTGCTGCATGGTCTTGGATGGCTGTGCAACAGTAAGAAAAAGGACACGTTAACATGCGGTTAGATCAGCGCCATGTTTACTCTGATGTATCGCACAGAGATCCAGAAGATTACAGACAACATGCAGAACATAGCTGCACTAATAAATATTGAATAAACAAATACAATTTAATAAGTTGTCTGCATCTTCCTAAACCCAGATCATGTACATTTTATCAATTCAACATTCAATATTCAATTCAACATCACATCACCAAAACACCAGTTATTTACAGTGCCTGTATTCACATACATACACACACAACTTCAATAAATGCAACACATGCATAACCAAGTCAGTTTTAGCAAAGTTGAAATGTAATGTCTAATGCATGATAAACTTACAACACTAACTTACTACTTCAGACATGAGCAAACACAAAGAGCTGTCTTAGAACTACGGCATCACAAGAGTGTGTTAACTCATATAATACAATATATTACACACATCTTCACACGTTCTCATTCCCATCTACTCAGCATTGTAAGTATTACGTTGCCTTGTAGTTGCTCCCGGCTACGCGAGGCTACGAGCTACAAATATGCTAACATACTTTACACACACACACGCAACAAAACCACACTCACTCGATTACCAAAAACTACGGACACAATGCTGGTCGAGTGGTTAACCAGGAAAAATACCAGTGCTATTCTTATCAATTTAACGTGGTTTTCACGCTTATTTACTTGTGCAGCAATGAGAAAAAGGACACGTTAACATGCGGTCAGATCAGTGCCATGTTTACTCTGACGTATTGAACAGAGATGGCTTGAACTGCGCCTTCCCCACTGCTTCTGGCACAACAGTGACACCTACTGTCAGAAATAAAACATCATTGAAAAACCAACTGAAAGTAGAGACTGCAAAGTACTCATTACTCATAGTCTGAGATATTTTAAAAGATTTGGAGGGTGCCAAGTTTTATTAACTTTACCTATTTTAAGCTCTTTTCCCAGTCGTCACATACATGACACTATTCATATATGTGCAAGTGAAGTATGTAACTTTGGGCTTAACAGCTTCTCACAGCAACTACATAGCAGGCACATGCAAGGGGGGAAGGGGCTGGAGCACCTGCCCCTTTGCCCTGTGATGCCTAAAGTGTCTTTATGTCAAAATTGTTTTTTTGTAAATTAATATAACATTTTTTTTATTTTTAAGTGTGTGTGTGTGAAAGTCTTTGTGGCCCAAAATAATAAATAGAACAAAAAATATATAATGATAACAATAATTCAGATCTACTCTAGGTCAGTCACAAGATCTATGTAGATGTCCCTCACTGCCCCGAAGTTCCCTGTAGCTCAGTACTAGCACTGCTACTTTAGAAACGGAAGACCCAAAGGAGGACTTCAACAACTGATGGTCTGGTGAGGAGGTTTTGCAGTGGTATTTGTACACGGTGTATTCTAGATGACTGATACAGTGAAGTGAGCATCCTGTGTGTGTGTCTGACTCTACACACCTCATTTATAGCCGCTAGTTAACCACACAGCGCTGAGAGGATAAAGTATGCCAGGCTTCTATGCTTCTATTGTCATGGGCAAAGTGCATCAGAGAGATGTGTTATTTTACTGTCAGTGAGTTGCAGCATGTTTCCTGTTTCTAGAGGCAATGAGGCATAGGTTATGTTATTTCACTAAAACTATGTACATACTATTGCGGTATGAATATAATGACAATAATTAGATGAATTTGACTTGTAATTTTCTCAACCTCTCATTTAAAGATAACAGTATTTGTTTATAACATTTGTATATATAGACAAATTAAATCTAATATGCATATATACAAAACAGCTAACTTTTATAAACTTGCCGTTTTGCGCAAAGTGGATAGTCAAATTTAATAAAAGCATAAATACATGTAAATACATGATTTCTGTGTCTTTTTTTTAACTATTATTAGCACTATGAATAATACAGGGCAGATTATGAATCAGCACCATGGAGCAAATCTGTGTCAATACAGTAAATGTCTTGAAAAGGTATGGAATTTAAAAGCAAGGACTCCAGGAAGAGTAGCCACAGTTAAACAGTCCAGTGTCTAATGGTGATATAAATTCAACTTCATACATCATCTTCCTTTGTCCTAAATTAATGCATTGCTTGAATTATGGCTTTGTGCATGTAGGCTGTACCTTCAACCCTTCTTTATACTGGTCCCCCCATTAATGTTCCCCTTTCAGTTTACAAATGAGCAGCTAGTTCTGTTTAGTTCCAACAGTCAGCCTGGCTGCAGCCTCTCAGCAGGAGTCTCCTACAAACAATCAGCAGGATGGCAGGTCACAGTCAGCCATTTTCAGTGTTAGGTATCTCTGCATCTTGTTATGATCACATAACACTTGTGTAATCAGCTACTATCTCTCTTATGCTCTTTTTAGTGTCTACATTCTCAGGTTAATACAGCCCACCTCCAGTGATGTCATCAGCAACAGCAACAACCTCCTCACCACTCTCCTCAACAGAAGCTGTTCACTGAACCCATCAGGTCAAACATACACTGTTCCCTAACAATGATATGAGGTGTGGACAATGATATGGTATGTCATGATTCCATGTTACATTTTTTATGAATATGGGTTGCTACAATTCAACTAGTTATATTGTAAGGAATGTTTCTGTATGGTGTTTCAAATTCATGCTTCATGTCCCCTTTTAACGTTGAGTCTCTCCAAAGGCCTCTGCACGGCCCTGCTGCATGGCATCTACATGTACAGTCATTGCTCATATTTTATGCATGTTTAATTTTCACTTTCATGATGTTGTTATGATGCAGTATTTTTGCTGTGTCTGAAACAGATTACATGACACAGTCTGATGCAGCAGTGATGAAAATGTGACATTCAAGTAGTAGTGTTACCATCATCTTTTCCTCCCCTTCCCCCTCACAGATCATACTTTATTTGTTCCTCTTCTCTTGACCCAATCAAAGTGAAACTCCCCTTCCCTTGGGTGACCATACGTCCTCTTTTGCCCGGAGATGTCCTCTTTTGAGAGGCTGTCCGGTCTGTCCGGCCGGCGTTTATAAAGTCCTTCAAATGTCCGGGTTTATGATCTGAGCTTGATATGAGCTTGAGCGCGTCACAGACCAGTGTATTTATCATTCACGTTGAATGGTTCCTTTGGAAACACGCTCTGAGAGGCGGAGTTTGAGCCAAACCCCGGATTGTGTATTAATCATTCACAAAGCAGTACAGAGGCGCTCCACACTCACTCACTCCTCGCAGGCTGACAGGCAGATAGACACACTGCGAGAGAACACTCGAACCGAAAGAAAATGCGGAAACGCAAATGTCATTTCACTGATGAAATGCGAAAAAAGTACCCCTGTTTTCGTCCGGGTCGTGTCAAATGGGAGGCAGAATGTACAGTCTGCAAAGCTGGGACTTATGTCTCTGTAGCTAATAAGAAAAGGACAAAGAAGGAAAAAAAGGACTGTTGACTTGAGGTATTATTTCTAAATTTTTTTCATTTGCCATTAGACACATTATTTTGAAGAATGGGCTAACTGAACATTGAAGAAGAGGCTACCTCTCTTTTTTCTTTTTGTTTAATATTTTGAGGCATTATTTCTATTTTTACATAATTGATAATTGGGAGGTTATTTGGAAGAATGGTACTCTACCTCACTTTTCCTAACTAAGGTGTAAGTGTCAGACTTAAGAGAGATGATTATTTCTTATTTTGTTAAACATCTGAATACATGTGTTCCTACACAACTTGAGTCAATAACTATTAAAGACTCGAGCAGGCCATATTTGTATGTGGCTGATTATAATGTTGAGGAGAATTGCTTTAAATTAATAAATATATTATTTATAAAGCAACTGTTTGTGAGTGTTTTGGGCTATTTGTCTGTATATCCATGTAAAGTGTTCTTTTCTGGGAAATTCAGAATATCTGTTTAACTGAGTTTGAAGCACAGAAAGCCCCTGACCCACAGAAAACCCCTAAAAAAGGGGGGGATTAAAATTTTTCGCACGCTAGCTGGAAGTGTGTCCTCTTTTCAGAGAAACAGAATATGGTCAGCGTACCCTTCCCCCTCACTAACCACATACTAATACCAGCATCACTTCCTCAGTGAACAACATTACCAGCTACCCTGCAGCATGGAGGAACTCAACTTCACTGTGGTGGCATCGAACGTGTCCATCTCCGATTTTTCTGAATACCAACCTGATGTGTTCCCTGCAGTGCTGCTGTCCATTTGCTTCCTGCTGGGAGTTCCTGGAAACATTGCCGTGGTTCTTCTTAGACCCAGCTTTCAGCATCTGTCCAGCCTGAGCCAGAGTTTGATGTTAAATCTGGCTTTTTCAGACCTGCTCTGCCTGCTGACCCTCCCAGTATGGATTTACACGTTTCTCTACAGCTGGACCTTGGGCCTGGAAGCCTGCAAGCTGATGGCGTACCTCATCTACTGCAGCGTTCGTGGCAGCCAGCTGACTGTGATGATGCTGGCCGTCCAGCGCTACCTGCTGGTTGTGCGCCTTAAGAAGTTCCTACATCTTGGAAGGAAGAGGCTGCTGGTTCTGCTCTGGCTGGTTGCAGTGCTGCTGTCCATCCCTGCTTTAGTGCTTCCACAGCTGTTCAGATATCAGAACAGTTCCCAATGCGTTTGTGTCTACACCCCTGATGCACAGAGGGTAGCTGAACTGCTGACTGAAATCCTGTTAGGTTTCATTTCCCTTTTTGTTGTGGCGTTTGCTTACATCCAGGTCCGCAGAAAGGTGAACCAGGCGGCATTTTTCAACAACCCCCAGACAAACAGACTGGTTACCAGCATCATTGTGACCTTTTTTGTCCTGTGGATGCCGTATCACACCTTGAATATGCTGGGTGTCATTGCCATTTCTCTAAACAGCGAGAGGTTGTTGAAGTTTTGCACAGACGCCTGGACAAATGTTGCAGCTGTAACATTTGTGAACAGCTGCCTGAATCCACTCCTGTATGCATTTGCGTCTTACAAAATGTGTCAAACAACCACAACAAATAATGCAGCTGCTGTCACCACCGACGACGAGGTACAAGAATAACATCACCAAGATCAAATCATCAGTTTCTGCTCAACTATCTCTGCAATGATGACTTTCTTCTTGAAAAATTTATAAACATTTTCAAAGTTGTTTCTGAATTTTAAGCTTGACATATCAAAAATTCTGAGGTGAAATTTAAACAGATTGTTGCATAATTTCAGTGAATGTTTGAACAGCAATATCTCAGAAACCATTAAAGATAAAAGCCTGAAAGCCTTCCACTATTTAGTCATGTCATTTATTCAAAATCTGCAATATTGGACAAGAAGATCAATGTGTAATGGTCTGATCCAAGTAGAACGGATTTCTGCACTTTCAAATATCACTATATTGCTATAATTCAGAAAATGACTTTTAGTTTCTTTGGACTTGGATGAAGATGAAACGTTTCAGTGAACCTAAAAGAGAAACTGAGAGGTTGCATCAGTAAAAAGATCTAATTTCTAATGAAACGTAATGATGTATACTGACAGTCAGTATAAACTTTGAGATAGAAATGTACACAGAATTCTACTTGTAGGGGGGTTGTAATGATTCATTGTGGATTTACTGATGATCTAGTGCCCTGGTAGTTGAGATAATGATGAGTTGTCATTTTGTCATGATTCATTGCACATGGGTTGGTCACTTTGCAAAAGTGAACCAAATACACACCAAGCAATACTCAGTGAGTATCTGCACAATGTGAGAATGGGTTTTGAAGGCCTATATAAAGGCCCAAAAAAGGCCACCATTGTTAGTCCAGTGAACAGCATCATGCCGCGTCTATCACATGAACAACGTCTCCGGGCACTGGGTATGGTGGAGGCCGGTTTGAGCTACAGTGATGTAGCCAGGCGTATGGGCTGTTCCCAACCCACAATCAGAAGCCTGGTCCAAAGCATGCGCCGACGGGTTGCTGCCTGCATCCAAGCAAATGGAGGCCATACTCGGTATTGACTGTTGTGACTTTGTGTTTGGCAGGTGCCGTTTTCTTTTGTAAAATTCTTTATTTTGAAATCATTCTTGAAACTTTAGATTTTTGTTTTCTGTATGCCAATATGCTAAACAAATGATTCATATGAAGAAAATCCAGTTTTGGGCTTCAAAATAAAAATTATGTTGAAAAATATGGTCTCAAAGTTTCTATTGACTGTCAGTGTAGTTCTTTCTATTTACATTTAGCTGTGGATGGTTTGGTGTGAAGGGGAAAAACCCAATTATCAAAGAATGTTTGTGATAAATGCTGTGATGCTAATTATTTCTGAAGAAGGTCTTGACATACTGAAGAACCTTTAGGATAAGACTGAACTGCATGTACTGCTCCTCTACACATGTATCTCTGGGCTTTCAGCACATCCTGTGTGGAAAGTTTTAAAATTAGCACTAGACAGTTGTGGTCCATAGCATTTTGGACAGGATGTTGATTAAAGCAAGAGACACTAATTCTGGTTTATGCAGGATGTGATGCATGTCTGGTGATACATACAGATATAGAGGCGTTAATCATCTGCAGAAGTGTGACGGCTGCTGCACCAAGCTGAACAGAATACCTTTTGCGATTTGCTTGAAAAAAATTTGCTCATGAAGCCCGTTTCAGGCAGGTGTAATTAATGATTCTAGTGCACGTTATAGCTGTTTTCAGAGTTTAAGACTTCCAGTTTTTGTGGATTTCAGTTGCATTTTTCTAAAAGATGCATGAAGAATCCTGTTTACATTTTTTTTTTTTCACGATTCAATGTGGTTTGTTGACATGAAAATCACATTATACTGCCAAAGCGTTGAGGATGGTGGAACAAAATGTCACGCTCCTCCTGCTCCGGTGCGCTGGCTCATTAGCGTGACGACGAGCGGCTGTGCTGAGAGCATAGCCGGCAGCAATGAACAATCAGTGCAGCATATAAGGCTGACTCTCTGCACAGCTCACTGCCAGTTCATTGCTTCATTCTCCATGCCACACAACACACCCCGCTACAGCCTGCACACCGTTCTCCGTTCCCTGCACGCCGCTTCCCGGACTCTGTCTCCCCTTTGGACTAACTCTGCCTGTTTCCTTGCCATCATCTCACTCCCTCCATCAGATCTGTCTGTTCTGCCCCTCTTTCCGCCCGTCAGACACTGGACAATCTCTGGACCTTCCGTGAGTCACCTCTCCCCATAATTTAGCTTAGTTTTATGTTTAGTTTAAGTCGGCCCTCGGGTCCGCCCTTGGTTTAGTTTAGTTTATTTTCTTCCCCCCGTTGTTTCCCTCCTGCCTCCTTATTTAAGAGTTTGTCTGTTTATATATTTTTATTTCCATTAAATCATTATTAATTTCATCCACCTGTCTGTGCCTGCTGCTTGGGTCCACACGCCAGTCCGTGACACAAAATGTATAAAATGGAAAGAAGAAATCAAATAAAATTTTAGAGATAACAAGAGAATGGCTAAAGGCAACGTGTGTGTGTGTGTGTGTGTGTGTGTGTGTGTGTGTGTGTGTGTGTGTGTGTGTACTTGTTTCTGCTATTCCGGTGGGGACTTTGACCTGACTATTTGCTATAAAGGTGGGGACTTGTCTTACGGTGGGGACCTAAAATGAGGTCCCCACGGGTGGCAACACCGTTTTCTTGGCCATATTGTTGTTAATAAAAAATGTAAAAGTGCAAAAACGTTTGTTTAGGGTTAGGCATTGATTTGGTGATGGTTAAGGTTAGTGTTAGGGTAAGGGTTAGGAGTTAGATATGAATGGGAGTCAATGGTAAGTCCCCACCGGTATAGAAAAACAAACGTGTGTGTGTGTGTGTGTGTGTGTGTGTGTATATATATATATACATACACACACACACACACACACACACACACACACACACACACACACACACACACACACACTGCCTTGTGAAAGTATTCGGCCCCCTTGAACTTTTCAACCTTTCGCCACATTTCAGGCTTCAAACATAAAGATATAAAATTTTAATTTTTTGTCAAGAATCAACAACAATTGGGACACAATCGTGAAGTGGAATGATATTTATTGGATATTTTATACTTTTTTAACAAATAAAAAACTGAAAAGTGGGGTGTGCAATATTATTCGGCCCCTTTACTTTCAGTGCAGCAAACTCACTCCAGAAGTTCAGTGAGGATCTCTGAATGATCCAATGTTGTCCTAAATGACTGATGATGATAAATAGAATCCACCTGTGTGTAATCAAGTCTTCGTATAAATGCACCTGCTCTGTAATAGTCTCAGGGTTCTGTTTAAAGTGCAGAGAGCATCATGAAGACCAAGGAACACACCAGGCAGGTCCCAGATACTGTTGTGGAGAAGTTTCATGGCCTTCAGCAAACTTTCATCTGAAAGTATACTGTAGTTCTGAATGGCAACAAAAACTTCTCTTGTCCTCCCTCCATGAGGTTTGATGTTTTGTTGAAATGGAAATACATGACACAATGTCAAGTTGCAATGATGAAACGTGTCACTCTCAACGGTTGTCATCTGTTCCTCTTTAAATCAAAGTGACACTCCCTTTCCCACTGACTGACGACATACATTTATCAACATCACTTCCTCAGCGCACAACATTATCAGCTACCCTGGATAATGGAGCAGTGCAACTTAACTGTGGTGGAATCGAACATGTCCCCGTCCCCCTCTTCTTATGAATATCAACCTCATGTGGCCCCCGCGGTGCTAATGTCCATCTGCTTCCTGGTGGGATTTCCTGGAAACATCGCTGTGCTTCTCCTCAGACCAAACTTTCAGCATCTGTCCAGCCTGAGCCAGAGTTTGATGCTGAATCTGGCTTTTTCAGACCTGCTCTGTCTGCTGATCCTCCCGCTGTGGATTTACAGTTTTCTCAACAGCTGGACCTTTGGTCGTGAAGTCTGCAAGGTGGTCATTTACCTCATATACTGCAGCGTTTATGGCAGCCAGCTGACTGTGACGATGCTGGCCGTCCAGCGCTACCTGCTGGTTGTGCGCCTGAAGAAGTTCCTACAGCTTGGAGGAAAGAGGCTGCTGGTTCTGCTCTGGCTGGTTGCAGCACTGCTGTCCATCCCTGCTTTAGTGTTTCAACAGTTGGTCAAGCATGACAACTGGTCAGAATGCATGCGTGTCTACTGCTCTGACGCCCGGCATGTGACTGCACTGCTGACAGAATCAGTGGTAGGATTCATTTTACTTTTTGTCATGGCATTTGCTTACATCCAGGTCCGCAGAAAGGTGAACCAGTCGGCATTTTTCAACAACCCTCAGACAAACAGACTGGTTACCAGCATCATTGTGACCTCTTTTGTCCTGTGGGTGCCGTATCTCACCGTGAATGTGCTGAATGTCATTGCCTATTCTCTAAACAACAAGAATTTGATGAACTTTTTCAACACACCTTGGGCAATTGTTGTCGCAGCAACATTTGTGAACAGCTGCCTGAATCCACTCCTGTATGCATTTGCTTCTTACAAAATGCACCAAACACCCACAACAAATAATGCAGCTGCTGTCACCACAGAAGAAGAGCTACAAGAATAATATCACCAAGACCAAACCAACAGCTTCCGCTCGACTACCTCTGTTCTGATTTTCTTATTAAACAATGTATAAATGTTTTCAACGATGTGTGTGAAATTTAAGCTTGATGTATCAAATACTTCGTGAAGTGAAATTTCCACAGATTGTTGCATAATTTCAGTGTATGTTTGAACAGCAATATCTCAGAAATGATTAAAAATAAACGCCTGAAAGCCTTCCACTGTTATTTGTCATCATGTCATTGATTCAGAATCTGCAATATTGGACAAGAAGATCAATGATCTCTGATTATGGAAGAGCTGAATTGTGAAAAATGTGAAATCATGAAAGTCATGAAGAGTTCCATCTTTGAGCTAAAAATACCAATAAAACTAATGATAATCCAGAAGTTAAATAGTGATATTCTCTGAACCATGTATCGCTTCAGTTCACAATAACAGAAAACAGAATGTAAAACCAAACATCATATGAAATACTGGGTCACAGAAATGAAAATAAAGTAATTTTTGTTTACCTTTGACAAATGATTGAGCAGATTTGACATGTAGCATTTACTGCACAGATATAATAAAGTAAAATAAAATTAATATCTTGCTTGTATCTTAATTTCTGATTCATATTTAACTATTTGCTTTTATTGTAAAACACTTCGTATCTGTGTTTTGTACAGGTTGTTGTACTTAATATTATTGTTACAAGTATTAGTGTTAGTAGTATTATATTTCCTGTATGTTGAAAGCAAATATTTAACAGAAGTATTATCTGAAAGATGAAACGCAGAAAAATGTGTCCTGTGATTTACATAACTGATTGATGAAAAAAATCAAAGCTTTTCTGTTGCAAATGATCAAGGTGGACCTCATTTTGACTACTTTATATGCAGATGGATTGCTTGATCTTAAACAGTGCATCAAATTCGATAATTTTGTCAATCTTTGTAAGTGAAATCTTATACAGTACTTAATGCTGTCAGATAACACCTCAACTCTGTGCATCAGTCATTCAGATGGTTTCCTAATGGTGTACTTCTCAACCACACAAGCAGTGATGGTGCAAAGACAATTTCCTCTAAAATTCTTTGGTATTTTTGAAAGGTTTTACTTCATTTCGTCTGCGGACGCATTTACTGACTGCACAAAAAATTCTCATTAAGTCTTGTATCGTTCTTCCACTGAATTTCCAATGAATTTCGTGAACCAGGAGATGAAATAGGTCATCTTCTCAGTGTGGGGGCTTTTTCCTTGGGTAGTTCTCCTGAAGTTGCCCGCAGAAGCAGAAGAAATGTAGTCTGGGTCTAATAATCTTTCTTGTAAGTTCTTCAGAGGAGTCATTGGAGTCTTGGTGGTCTCCCTCACGAGACTTCCAGCACTAACTGGCTGCACCTGTGTTGAATCGGGTGAATTGTTTTAAAGGCAGTAAATTTTAATGCTATTACTTGTTTTACATTTGAATTAACAGATATTACTTGTAGAAAACTGTTCTCAATCTGACATGGAGTCTTTTTTGTAAATTCTTGTCCAAAAATCCAAATTAAATTGACCATTATTCAGTATGCTAAGCCAAGTGGTTGTTGTATGTAGCATAATACAGATATAATAAAATATTATAAAAAATAATATGCTGTTTGTATCTTCAGTTCTGATTCACATTACTTTAACTATATGCTTTTACTGTAAAGCACTTAGTAGAGTCAGAGCTCTGCTCAACCTTGGATTCCTTCAGTTCTGAGGAGTAATGACTTCATCAGCTTTTTTACAGAAAAAAATTGTAAAGATCAGAGAAAAAAATTAATCTCACCCTTCCTACAACTGTCACAGATGTATCATCAAGTACAGTTGCTCGAGAATTGCCTGTAAAACTTGGTGGATATTTAGACTTCTTCACTCCTACACAGCTCTCTGAAACAATTTCAACACTTTCCTCATCTAGGCCATCAACATTTTTTTAGACCCTATCCCAACTAGACTGTTCAAGGACGCCTTTACCTTTAATTAATTCTTCAAGATTAAAGTCAGTCAGTCTTTCTAGTAACAGGCTATGTACCACAGGCTTTTAAGGTTGCTGAAATGAAACTTCCACTTAAAAAGCCCACTCTAGATACAGATGTTTTAGCTAACTATAGACCGATATCCAACCTCCCATTTCTCTCTAAAATTCTTGAAAGAACGGTTGCAAATCAATTATGTGAACATAAACATAGGAATAGCTGTTTGAAGAGTTTCAGTCAGGCTTCAGAGAGCATCATAGCACAGAAACAGCTCTAGTCAAAGTCACTAATCACCTTCTCATAGCATCAGATAATAGATTGGTCTCCGGTTGCTGTCCCTCCAACTGGCCTAGTCTCCATCGTTAGTTCACTAGTTTTGAGTTCTTTTGTTCAGACAAATAAAGATTGGATCGATGTGGCTTACCTTGTTTAAGAGAGAGGTAGTCTCCATCATGTTCACTGTGGGATGCAGCTGCTGGCCTTCCTCCAGCCCACTGCTTTCAGCTGCCCATTTCAGTCCCTCCAGGAATTCACGATGTTGTGATCACGCGAATTCACGCGAAATCAACCAATCTCCGCGAACTTTGCGCAGCCTTGCAATTTTGTCCAATCACCGCAACTTTCACGCAATTTTGACCCGCTTCCCTTGAGTTCCACCAATCATAGCAGTCCCCAGCGCAAACGTAATGCACGTACGTCACCGAATTCACTTCCTTGTTTATGGTTGGAAGATGCAGACGTGCGATACTGATGTCTCTCATTTACCAACAAAAATTACTGCTGAAGACCGTGATAAACACTTGATTCACTGATGTTCTTCACCAAAGTGGAGCTAAACTGTTTTACACCCGTGCAATATTGTGGTGGAATACAAAAAAAGAAAAAAAAAATCGATTGATACACACTTTAAAAAAAAACAAAAAACACGAAACATATTAGAACGGCTGAAATGATCAGACAATAGACCACATAAATCACCATGATGGAAACTGTTGCATCCAGATGCATTAGAGCACTGAAAGAATGAAAGTAAATTAGATTATTTATTCCACCTAAGAACACGGTGGAGTTATGTGACGATCAGCGCCTGTGAATCCTTCCTCTATTACCAACATCACTCAAAAACAGACTCAGGGATTTAAATGAAATTTTCAGGGTCGGTCAGAAATGACACAAGGATCAAATGATTAGACTTCGGCAGTGATGTGGCTTAAAGTTTGGATCCACAGATTTGTTAAGGATTTCCCATTGAGGCAGCGGCACGGCGTCTGATAGCGGCACGGTAACCATGGCAACAAGTGAACGCTACCTCAGCAGCCTGCTGACGATCACATCATTGTGATCCTACAACAAATCCACCACTGTGGACATATCGGAAATGATACAAGGAACAACTGATTAAATTGTGGGGGTGTTTCTGAGTCCCATCAATTCCAGTTGCCAGCTACATATTTAGGTCATGCGATTCGGTATGTAAACATGCAGAACACACACCTGTCTTGGTGGAGGACTGCACTCTCTCAGTGCTGTTCTTGTTAGTTGACGTGACAAGCCGTGAGCGTGTGTGAACACGTGTGTGCCAGGATGTGAAATTAACTTTTTAAGCCACTGACAGATATGTCCAAATATGATTCATTCAATAGTAAATTAGCATTTTGTCCCGCAAATCTACCAACCACTTCATGTTAAACCAGTATCTGGCTGCTGCTAATTTCCCACCATGGGGTGTCAGCTTTTGTGGAAATGGGTTGAAACACAAAATAATTAATTTCAGAATAAATATTGTCAATTACAGTGTTGAAACATGTTCTACAAGCTGAAAAAAAATGCAGCTTTTTAGCAGTTGTCACTGTCTCCCATCAATTTCATCACAACAAATAAGCTTAAAACATCGGAACTTTTAGCGCAATTATTTACAAAAGCTGCCGCAAATTCAGGCATTTTCAGCTGCAACAATAACGAAAAACGCCCGCGAAACCCTGGAACGACCGTCATTTCCACAAATCTACTCTGCATCGCCCTCACTATACTTGATACGCTCATCTACACATTGTTTGCATTTTACTACCAGCTATATATGTCATATATTTAATGCCAGAGCCTTATACCACAACAGTAAACTTCTGAATCAGCTTCAATGTTTGCTTGTACTTTGCATGTATCATCTATGTTACTTATATCATGCATGTATGCCAGTGTGTGTTGTACGTTCCTTGTCCTCCATCCCTTCACTTCCCCCACCCCCTCTTCTGTCCCTCTCTACCCGCTGGCCAGCGGCAGATGTTTTGCCCCAAAATGAGACAGGTGCTGCTCAAGGTTTTCTTTTTGTTGTGGCGTTTGCTTACATCCAAGTCCGCAGAAAGGTGAACCAGGCAGTATTTTTCAACAACCCCCAGACAAACAGACTGGTTACCAGCATCATTGTGACCTTTGCTGTCCTGTGGGTGTCATATCACATTGTGAATGTGCTGGGTGTCATTGCCATTTCTCTAAACAGCAAGAACATGTTGAAGTTTTGCACAGACGTGTGGAACATTACTGGAGCTGTAACATTTGTGAACAGCTGCCTGAATCCACTCCTGTATGCATTTGCTTCTTACAAAATGCGTCAAACAACCACAACAAATAATGCAGCTGCTGAAGATGAATAGTGGTAAGAATAATATCACCAAGATCAAACCAACAGTTTCTGATCGACTATCTCTGCTTTGCCTGACTTTCTTCTTGCATAATGTGTAAACATTTTCAAAGTTGTTTCTGAATTTTAAGCTTGATCTATCAAAAACTCTCTGAGGTGAAATTTCCACAGATTGTTACATAATTTCAGTGAATGTTTAAACAGCAATATCTCAGAAACTATTAAAGATAAAAGCCTGAAAGCCTTCCACTGTTATTTGTCATCATGTCATTGATTCAGAATCTGCAATATTGGACAAGAAGATTAATGACCTCTAATTATGGGTGAGCTGAAATGTGAAAAAAGTGAAGCCATGAAAGTCATTGAAAGTTCCATCTTTGAGCTCAAAATACCAAAATAAATAAATAATGATAATGCAGAACTAGTGATATTTTTTAACCATATATAGCTTCAACTCACTGAACTACAAGACAATGTAAAATAAAACATTGTCATATGAAGTACTTGGTGACAGAAATGAAAATGAACTATTGTTGACCTTGACAACTGATTGAGCAGATTTGACAGGTTTTAACTCTAAAACTAAAACATTGCTCGATAGTTTGATCCAAATGTTGCTCTGTAGTTTCAAAATGCTCCTTCAAATATAATTAAGAAAACTATTTTCAAACTCCGGATAAGCGGAGGAAAATGGATGGATGGATGGATTTTCAAACTCTTTGGACTTAGATAAAGGTGAAGCATTTCAGGGAACTTAAGAGAAATTGAGGGAAGTTATTTAGAAAAAGACTTTATTTCTAATGAGACATCAGGATGTGATGTTTTCTTTTAAAGCTGAGCTATAAATAGTTTGGTTGAGCAACAGTTCCTATCAGTTCATCTGAGTGCTGATCACAACTTGTCCTCAGCTAGAGCTGTGAAAATACAAGTTTGTTGAAAATGAACCAGGAAAAGACTAAAATGATCAGAACAACCAACTTACTTTACAGATTTTATAACCTGAAGCGCCACAAATCACTTTTTCTCTCATTTAAGCTCCATCAGTAAACCTGTAGTTACTACCTTCACTGAATGAGGCCTTGCAGCTACAGCAGAAACACTGAATGAATCACGTTGCTATGGAAACGAAACACTCATGCATTCAGTTGTAGATCCAAAAAAAAAAAAAACTCAGAAAAATATGTTTTCTATGTTTGGTTCTAATATGCTCCCCCATTGTTTTACACTGCTGGAACTGCAGTTAATAGAATGAAGATTAAAATGAATCAGTCTCTTGGTATGTATTTCAAAGAATATTCAATCAATAAATATCATTAATTTCACTTTAATTTGACCATAAATGAAACTGGTATGCTTCATTATGGGACAGTGTCAGCCCTAAATGCATTTCTTTAATATCATGTTTAAATTGATGAAGTTTCAGAGTTCTCTCGATTGTTCTCTTGCTGGAATGTTCCTCTTTTTCAAGATTCTGGAGACTGAGACTCATGTGGTCAGACACTGTTTTGGTTTATACTCAGACATTCATGCTGCATCTATGAACATCATCAACACCTTTTGAACTCATGCAGCCTCGTATCATCACACTCCCACCTCTGCGCTTCACTGTCAGGACGATGCATTCACTGTGGTAGTCCTGGTCAGGTTCACACCAAACATCTGGACTCCATCTGAGCCCAATTAATTTATCTTCATCTGTCCAAAGAACATTTTTCAACATTAATCAGGCTATTTCTGATGTTCTTTGGCAAAGCGAATTGACGTTCTGAAGTGTCCTTCACACCATCTGAGCTTCACACAAACTCTGATTTCCTTTGATCACTCCGGTGTCAAGTCTGAAGCAGCTGCCGTACATTTTTCAAAGCTAGATTTTGAAAGAAGAGACATCAGTGGAATCATTTTCAGATGACAACCACTGAAGCCCTGATTAGTGGTACTATGGCTCCATCTATAACATGCAGTTACCACCTCTGTCTACTGTCCAATGGACAGCGAGGACCCCGATGTGGAGTTAACTTCCAGTTACCTCTCATCTCAATGTCATCAAACTGCCTGTTGCTATTTCTGCCAGACAAAGCTCTTGGACTGGACAGCTCACCTCTACAAATTCCCCATTATCCCCAGCCTCAGTGTCTTCAAGCACAGTGGTTCTCAACCCCGTTCCTCAGGACCCCATGTCCTGCATGTTTTAGATGCTTCCCTGCTCCAACACACCTGACTCAAATGATCAGCTCGTCATCAGGCTTCTGCAGAGGCTTGATGACGAGCTGATCATTTGAATCAGGTGTGTTGGAGCAGGGAAGCATCTAAAACATGCAGGACATGGGGTCCTGAGGAACGGGGTTGAGAACCACTGTTCTAGCATATCAACAGTCAGCAAGCCTTAAAGTTGCGGCTGCTTGAAGTTCTCAGGTCAAAATACAAACATTGGGATGTCCGGGTGTCCTCTGTAGCTGCAACCAGACTCTGGAACAAGCTCCCTCCCGATATGCACTATCACTGACCAAGATCTTTTTAAACCAAATTTCACAACCTTTCGGTTTCAAATGGCTTTGAATACCTAGCTGCATGGTGATATTTTCTATCTTTTATTTCTTTTAGATGTATATTTTACTGCTGTTTTATTGCTGCTAATTTTTATTGTTTTATTGTATATTTTACTACTGTCTCTGAAGTGACTTTGTTGATTTTCGGTTATTCTCTCATTTTTAGAGTCTTTTTTTGTCAATTCTGGGCACGTGTCATGCACATTTGTGAATTTACATGCATGCACTTGATAATATTCATATCGGTGCAAGTGAAGTATTTAACTTTGGCCTAAACAGATTCTCATGGCATCTACATGTACAGTTATTGTTCATACTTTATGCATGTTTAATTTTGACTTCTGTTGTGTTGTTGTGATGATACTGTAATTTTTGCTGTGTATGGAACAGAATTACATGACACAGTGTGATGCAGTAATAATGAAAACGTGTGACATTCAAGTAGTATCGATGTCACTATTTGGCATCTATTTCTCTTTGACTGAATCAAAGTGAAACTCCCCTTCCCCCTCACTAACCACATACTAATACCAACATCACGTCCTCAGTGAACAACATTACCAGCTACCCTGCAGCATGGAGGAACTCCACTTCACTGTGGTGGAATCTAACACATCCTCCTCTACTCATGGATACCAACCTGATGTGGTCCCCGTGGTGCTGATGTCTATTTGCTTCCTGCTGGGAGTTCCTGGAAACATCGATGTGGTTCTTCTCAGACCCAACTGTCAACATCTGTCCAGTCTGAGCCAGAGTTTGATGCTGAATCTGGCTTTTTCTGACCTGTTCTGTCTGCTGATCCTCCCGATGTGGAATTACAATTTGTTCTACAGCTGGACCTTCAGCCTGGAAGCCTGCAAGCTGATGGCGTATCTCATGTACTTTAGCATGTATGGCAGCCAGCTGACTGTGACGATGCTGGCCGTCCAGCGCTACCTGCTGGTCGTGCGCCTGAAGAAGTTCCTAGAGCTTGCAAGGAAGAGGCTGCTGGTTCTGCTCTGACTGGTTGCAGCGCTGCTGTCCATCCCTGCTTTAGTGTTTCAGGAGCTGATCACAGATCAGAACTGGTCAGAATGTTTGCGTATCTACTCCTCCAATGGCCAGAGTGTGGCTGCACTGTTGACTGAATCTGTGGCCATATTCATTTTACTTTTTGTCATGGCGTTTGCTTACATCCAGGTCCGCAGAAAGGTGAACCAGGCGGAATTTTTCCAACAACCCCCAGACAAACAGACTGGTTACCAGCATCATTGTGACCTCTTTTGTCCTGTGGGTGCCATATCTCACCGTAAATGTGTTGAGCGGTGTTGCCATTTCTCTCAACATTTGGAGTTTGTGGGAGTTTGTTGACAAAACCTGGGAAACTGTTAGAGCTGTAACATTTGTGAACAGCTGCCTGAATCCACTCCTGTATGCATTTGCTTCTTACAAAATGCACCAAAAAACCACAACAAATAATGCAGCTGCTGAAGATAAAGAGCTACAAGAATGCTATCACCAAGATCAAACCAACAGTTTCTGCTTAACTATCTCTGCTTTGTCTGATTTTCTTATTGAATAATGTTTAAATATTTTCAAAGATATTTGTGAAATGTAAGCTTGATGTGTCAAATACTGTCTAAGATGAAATTTCCACAGATTGTTGCGTAATTTCAGTGTATGTTTGAACAGCAATATCTTAGAAACTATTAAAGATAAAAGCCTGAAAGCCTTCCACTGTTATTTGTCATGTCATTGATTCAGAATCTGTAATATTGGACAAGAAGATCAATGATCTCTGATTATGGGTGAGCCGATATGTGGAAAAAAAATAAAATCATGAAAGTTATGAAGAGTTCCATCTTTGCGCTCAAAATACCAAAAAACAAATAATGCAGAAGTTAAGACATATTTTCTGAGCCATATATATCTTAAATTCACAATAATAGAAAACAGAATGTCAAAAGTTTGTAATATGAAATACTTGGTCACAGAAATGAAAAAGTAATTTCAGTGTAACTTTGACAACTGATTAAGCAGATTTGACATGTTGTAACTCTAAAACTAAATATTGCTCGATAGTCTGATCCAAGTAGAACAGCATTCTGTAGTTTCTAAAGGGTTCTTCAAATTGAACTACTACTTGCATGAAGATGAAACGTTTCAGGGACCCAAAAAGAACTGAGAGGTTCCATCAGTAAAAATACCTAATTTCTCCTGAAACCTAAGAATGTTGTTCTTTCTATTTACATTGAGCTGTGGATGGTTTGGTGTGAAGAGGAAAAACCCATGTAACAAAGAAAGTTCATGAGAAACATTGTGATGCTGATTTTTTTCTGCAGAAAGTCTGGATATACTGATGGACCTTTAATATAAGACTGAACTGTCCTCTACGCATGTATCTGTGGGTTTGCAGCACATCCTGTCCAACATCCAAACACAGGATGTTGATCAAAACAATAGAAACTAATTCTGGTAAATGCAGAATGTGACGCAACTCTGGTGATACATAGAGATATAAAGTGGTTAATCGTCTGCAAAACTGTGACGGCTGAATGTGTGTTTGTGTATTTCAATTGCATGTTGCTGAAAGCTGCGAGCAAACCCGTTTACATTTTTCCACTATTCATTGTGCTTTACTGTCATAAAAATCATATTTTACTGCCAAAGCATTGAGAATGGTGTAATAAAATGTATAATGTGAACCAAAGAAATCAGTTAAATGAAAATGTAAATACAGTATTTGCAGATGTCCAGGCAAAACAATCCAGCTCCAACGTTGAAAGGGTTTTTAATCTACAGTGCACAAATCACAATAAATACAATGTGATGTCTTTTCCCTGAAACTGGATGGGTAATAAACAGACCTTTACACTTTCACACATCATGATGCTGCCACCACCATGCTCCTCTTCATGATGCTGCCACCACCGTGTTTCGCATCATTATGCTACCACCATTCTTCATGTCATGATGCTGCCACCGCCATGCTTCTCTTCATGATGCTGTCACCACCGTGCTTTACATTTTGATGCTGCCACCATCATGCTTTCCAGTGGGGATAGTTTGTTTCTGATGATGTTCAGTGTTTGATGTCCACTAAATCTAGCGTCTTGTCTGATGGCCAACAAGCTCCATTCTGGTCTCCTCAGACCAAAGAACCTTCTTCCAGTTGACTTCTGAGTCTCCACGACTTCGTCCTACAACTATGATCCTCGTCATTCATCTGTCCAGAATCCCTGGGACTTTGGCAGCTTCGACCTGCAGCTCTCCCCGGAGTACTGCTACCGATGGCTCAAGTCTGTCATCCCTGAAGCCGGATACCTACTTCGTGCCACCTTCCATGAGGATCTTCAGTTGTGGCTGCGTACAGGATCATCTTCGTCTGGTCAGTTGTGTCTGACTGCTACTTGATCCGCTTGGCCCTGATTAATGTCAGATCGCTGATGAATAAAACTTTTATCCTGAACGATTTTTTTCACTTCCCACTTCTTGGATTTTCTGTTGTTGGCAGGAACGTGGAGTAAACCAGGTGTCAACAGCTCGTTTTCGGAGCTCCTCCCCCCTGGCTGCTCTTTCCCGAGCTCTCCTCAAGCATTTGGTAGAGGAGGAAGTGCCTCTGTGTTCAAGGACGAGTTTAGATGCCAACTTCTCTTAACAAATAACTCTTTTGAACTACAGTTATTTGTGATGGATCTTACATGTCAGATTTTATGTGGTGTTGTGTCCCATCAACGCATATGGATTTTATCCAAGTTTTCTGAGTTTTTATCTGAATTTACTCCTATGTATGATGAGCTTTTGATTAGTAGAGATTTCATTTGTCATGTTTGCTGTCCGTTTAATCAGTTTGCTCTTGACTTTAGAAGACTTTTGGTTTGTTTTCATTTAACCCAGTCAGTTCACAGACCTATACACCATTCAAAACATTCAGTGGTATGGCCAAGGTTTGTCCAAGGTTTTAGAAAAAGTTGTTTTTCTACAGTTACAGTTTTTCCTTTAGGACAATGACATTCTTGATAAATTTCAATCCGGGTTCAGAGCCCGTCACATTACTGAGTCTGCTCTGTTAAAGGTCCACGATGAAACTGCATTGTCTATTAATGTCAAGCGCCTGATGATTCTAGTGTTGCCGGACATCACAATGGCCTTCAACAGGGTGAACCATACAGTCCTCCTGTCTGATCCAGTATGTTGGTATCAGTAGCACTGCACTTAGATGGTTCAATTCCAACCTTACTAACTGGAGTTTTTCAGTAATGATTGGTGACCTGTCTCTCTCTTGTGGGGTGCCACAAGGTTCGATTCTTGGCCCTAGTCTGTTCTTCCTTTATATGCTGCCCCTTGGATCAATTATTGCAAAGCATAATCTGTCTTTCCACAGTTCTGTGGACGGCATTCAGATTTACCTACCAGTGCAATCAACAGAAAGTGAGGCACTAAGAAGTGTTACTTGTATTAGGGACATTAAGGAGTGGCTGGCATCTAATTTTTTACTTTGAAATGAGGACAAAACTGAATGCATTGTGTTTGGGGGTACCGATACTGATACATCAAGTTTCGGTTAAATAACTATGAGACCAGTGTTCCAAAATCCTGGTGGTATTTGACAGACTTGAAATTTAACAAATGGACACAGCAGTCAGAGCAAGTTTGTTTCAATTATGTCTTTCAGCCAAAGTCAAGCCTTTTCTTAATTGGACCGACCATAAAAAAGCCATTCAAAAATGTATCAAATCAAGACTGGACTACTGTAATGCACTTTGTATTAGCATCTCCCAGTCATCCATCAGCGGACTGCAAATCATGCAAAATGCTGCAGTGTGTCTAACAAACACTCCCAGACATGAGCACATCATCCCGGTCCTTTACACTCTCCACTGGCTTCCAGTCCAGTCGAGAATTCTCTTAAAATTTTTAATGTAAAGCTCTCAACGGCTTTGCTCTACCTTATTTATCCAAGCTTTTAATTTTACAGGGCCAAAAAAGAGCTCCAGGGTCATCTGATCAGTGGCTGCTTGAAGTACCCAGGTCAAAATACAAACATTGGGATGACTGGGTGTTCTCTGTAGCTGCACCCAGACTCTGGAACAAGCTCCTTGCTTTACGCATGTTTAATTTTGACTTCCACAGTGTTGTTGTGATGATACTGTAATTTTTGCTGTTTATGAAACAGAATTACATGACAGTGTTATACAACAATGATGAAAAAGTGTGACCTTCAACTAGTGTCAGTGTCAACATCATTTGTTCCTCCTCTTCCCCTCATTGACTACATACTTGTACCAACATCACTTCCTCAGTGCACAACATTACCAGCTACCCTGCAGCATGGAGGAACTCAACTTCACTGTGGTGGAATCGAACGTGTCTAGCTCCAATTTTTCTGGATATCAATCTGAAGTGGTCCCTGCAGTGCTGATGTCCATCTGCTTCCTGCTGGGAGTTCCTGGAAACATCGTCGTGGTTCTTCTCAGACCCAACTTTCAGCATCTGTCCAGCCTCAGTCAGAGTTTGATGCTGAATCTGGCTTTTTCAGACCTGCTCTGCCTGCTGACCCTCCCGCTGTGGATTTACATGTTTCTCTACAGCTGGACCTTTGGCCTGGGAGCCTGCAAGGTGGTAATTTACCTCATATACTGCAGTGTTTATGGCAGCCAGCTGACTGTGACGATGCTGGCCGTCCAGCGCTACCTGCTGGTGGTGCACCTGAAGAAGTTCCTACATCTTGGAGGGAAGAGGCTGCTGGTTGTGCTCTGGCTGGTTGCAGTGCTGTTGTCCATCCCTGCTTTACTGTTTCAACAGTTGGTCCAATATCAGAACAAGCCACAATGCATCCGTGTCTACTCCCCTGATGCCCAGAGTGTTGCTGCACTGCTGACCGAATCCGTGGCGGGATTCATTTCCCTTTTTGTTGTGGCGTTTGCTTACATCCAGGTCCGCAAAAAGGTGAACCAGGCAGCATTTTTCAACAACCCCCAGACAAACAGACTGGTTACCAGCATCATTGTGACCTCTTTTGTTCTGTGGGTGCCGTATCACATTCTGAATGTGCTGGGTGTCGTTGCCATTTCTCTGAACGACTGGAGTTTGTGGAAGTTTTTGACAGACACATGGAACATTGTTGCAGCTGTAACATTTGTGAACAGCTGCCTGAATCCACTCCTGTATGCATTTGCTTCTTACAAAATGCACCAAACAACCACAACAAATACAGCTGCTGAAGATGAAGAGCTACAAGAATAATATGACCAAGACCAAACCAATAGTTTCTGTTCGATTATCTGTTTTTCCCTGATTTTCTTCTTGAATAATGTGTAAATATGTTCCAAAGATGTTTGTGAAATTTAAGCTTGATGCATCAAATACTCTGAGGTGAAATTTCCACAGGTGAAATTTCAGTGTATGTTTGAACTGCAATATCTCAGAAACTATTAAAAATAAAAGCCTGAAAGCCTTCCACTGTTATTTGTCATCATGTCATTGATTCAGAATCTGCAATATTGGACCAGAGGGTCAATGATCTCTGATTATGGATGACCTGAAATGTGGAAAAAGTAAAATCATGAAATTCATGAAGAGTTCCATCTCTGAGCTCAAAATACCATGCCTCTGTTCACCTTTGAAAATGATTGAGCAGATTTGACATGTAGCATTTTACTATACAGTAGTATTATATTTCCTATATGATAAAAGCAAATGTTTAACAGAAATATTACTTGAAAGATGAAATGCAGAAAAATGTGTCCTGTGATTTACATAACTGATTTATGAATAAATAAGAAAAGTTTTTCTGTTATAAATGATCAAGGCTGAGCTCATTTTGACTATTATGTGCAGATGGATTGCTTGATCTTAAACAGTTCATCAAATTATGTAGTTTGGTCAATTTTTGTAAATAAAATTTTGCTGTCAGATAACACCTAAACTGTACACTGTGCATCAGTCATTTAGATGGTTTCCTAATGGTGTACTTCTCAACCACACAAGCAGCGATGGTGCAAAGACAACTTCCTTTAAACTTCATTGGCATTTTTCAAAGGTTTTACTTCATTTCGTCTGCGGCCACATTGACTACCTGTACAAAGAATTCTCAGTAAAGCCTGTATTGTTCTTCCACTGAAGCGTCTCCTGATATTTGCTTCACCCACGCCAGCATCTTTTCTTTGTGCCTCGTCCAGCATTAATGGATTCATGAACTCACAGAGCCGACAATACGTTCAGTGAACCACGTGACATAAGAGGTTTTCTTCTGAGTGCAGGGGCTTTTTCCTGGGGTAGTTCTGCTGGAGTTTCCCTCAGAGGTAGAAGAAATGTAGTCTAGGTCTGATAATCTTTCTTGTAAGTTCATCAGAGAAGTCATGGGCGTTTTGGTGGCCTCCCTCACTAGACTTCAAGCAGTAACTGGCTGTACCTGTGTTGAATCAGATGAGTCTTTTTAAAGACGCAAAACACTAATGCTAATACTTGTTTTATATTTTAATTAACAGATATTACTTGTAGAAAACTGTTGTCAATCTGACAAGGAGTCTTTCTTGTTGTGAATTCTTGTCCATAAATCTAAATTAAACTGACCATGATTCAGTATGCTAAGCTAAGCTAACTGGTTGCTGTATGTAGCATTTTACTGTACAGATATAAAATATAATGTTTGTATCGTAGGTTCTGATTCACACTACTTTCTACGTTTTTATTGTAAAGCACTTAGAGTCAGAGCTCTGTTGAGTCTTGTATTCCTTCAGCTCTGAGTAGTAATGACTTCATGGTCAATTCCGTCATTACTGACGTTACATTTTTTTGAGAGAAATGTCACAGTTGCTCCTGTGTTATTTAATACTGGTTTCAGAACTTATGTGTCTGTGATACTTGGGCACCATTTGCTCCGATAGCATTATCAAATTTTCCTCATCACTTCTATGTATGGAGCCAGGGTTGTCATTACATGCGTTACTGACGTTATGAAAAAAAGACATGGCAAAAATCTAGTCAACTTTATTTGAAATTTCTCCTCCAACTAGGAAGAGGTGAAAACTGATAGTGATATCATTTAAAAGCATACATGTCTACTAATTGGCAAAATACTTTCCTTTCCAAAATTGATAGTCAATTAATTTTTATCTGTTAAAATGTGCGTTACTGACGCTACGCGTTACTGATGTTACAGTTTCCATGAAACTGGAAAAAGGTCTCACTAGATGCTCACTATTCATCATTAACACTTCAAATTTTTACTGTATGACTAAGTATATAGACATGTTTCTGGCTGACCTAAACCTATACTTGGGTGTGAAAGTACATAATGATTACATAATAATACACAAAATGGTCAAATGCATGGACAGTGATGGATGGAACACTTCCAACAACATGAACAATGTGTTACTGAACAGATCAGCTGATACCAAAGCCTGAGTTTGGCTCAGCTATGGAAAATCAGGGAACTTGTAGATTCCACGGGCATTTAGAAGCACTGGGCATTCAAGTTTCTGTTGTCTGTCTGTTCAGAGGCCAGCTTCGCCTTGCCTCCCTTAGAGAAAAAAAAACAGCCCTTATTAGCCAATCAGATTGAAGCAAGGCTCATCGCTTGATGGTCGATGCATCATTAAAAAAAACATAAGGGAGGCCAGATCAAATCTGGCTTCCAACCAATCACAAACTGTGATGAACAATACCCACACTAATGCAGCTGTCCCGCCAGGCGCCAGCAAGTCCACACAGCAAGTATAGCCATCAAGCTAGCCAGAGAATGGATGGTGACAGGGACCTTGAGTTTCTTGTAAAAAATGACTTCACAAAACTTCCTTTTGAAGTTCAACTACAAGTCAAAAGGGACGGTAGGCCAACTCCAAAGCTCAATCTAACTAAGTGTAGAGCTAATGGAAAAGCTCGCTCTTTTTGTGAAGCTAACTATGCCAGAAACAAGTGACTAACGGGAAGTGCCAAGCTTAACCGGCTTTTCTGCTGGGCATGTCTCCTATTTGACCGGTCTACCGGCTCCCTGAACAACCCCTGGAGCACTTAACCTCTTTTTTGTCACTGAAATGAATGAGAAGTCGGTAGAATAAAGGTACTGTAACAGTAGGCTGATTTGTTTACATGAAAATAACAGTTAAAACACCGAATCTAATTTGTTGTTCACACTGGCTTCCTCGGTAATTTTGGTCACGGGCCGCCACTGGTAACAGGCTATGTACCACAGGCTTTTAAAGTTGCTGAAATCAAACCTTTACTTAAACAGCCGACTCTTGATGCAGATGCTTTAGCCAAACATAGACTGATATCCAACCTCCCATTTCTCGCTAAAATTTTGGAGATAATGGTTGCAAATCAATAATGTGAACACTTAGAAAGGAATAGCTTGTTTGAAGAGTGTCTGTCAGGCTTCAGAGTGCATCACAGCACAGAAACAGCTCTGGTCAAAGTCACTAATGACCTTCTCATAGTGTCAGATAATGGACTGGTCTCTATGCTTGTTTTGTTATACCTTTCTATTAGAACCAGCATTAACTTCCTCAACAATGTGAGCAACAGTAGCTCATCTGTTGGATTGGACCACACGGGCCAACCTTCCTCCACATGTGCATCAATGAGCTTCGGCTGCCCATGAACCCATCACCGGTTCACCACTGTTCCTTTCTTGGACCACTTCTGCTAGATCCTGACCACTGCAGACCAAGAACCCACCACAAGAGCTTCAGTTTTGGAGATTCTCTGACACAGTCGTCTTATCAAATTCACTCAAATCATTACGCTTGCCCATTTTTCCTGCTTCTAACATCAACCTTGACTATAAAATGTTCACTTGCTGCCTAATATATCCAACCCACTAACAGGAGTCATGATGAAAAGATAATCAGTGTTGTTTGTGTCACTGAATGGCATGCTTGATTGATGTATGAATGTCAGCAACACCTTTTGAACTCATGCAGCCTCATATCATCATACTCCCACCTCCATGCTTCACTGTCAGGACGATGCATTCACTGTGGCAGTCTTGGTCAGGTTCACACCAAACATGCTCTTCATCTGATCAAACAATGGTCTCCAACATTCATCAGACTTCTTTTCATGGCCTTCAATAAATTTTGATCTGAAAGTTTAGTTCTGAATAGCAGCAAGGTCTTTTTCTTGTCCTCCGTCCATGAGATTTCATGTTGTGTTGAAATGGAAATACATGACACAATGTCATGCAGCAATGATGAAACATGTCACTCACCATTTATCATCGGTTCCTCTTTGATTGAATTAAGATGACACTCCCCTTCCTCCTGACTGATCACATACTTGTATCAACATCATTTCCTCACTACACAACATTATCAGCTACCCTGCAGCATGGAGGAGCTCAACTTCACTGTGGTGGAATCTAACATGTTCCGTTCTTTCTCTTCTTCTGAATACCAACCTCATGTGGTCCCTGCAGTGATGCTGTCCATTATCTTCCTGCTGGGAGTTCCTGGAAACATCGTCGTGGTTCTTCTCAGACCCAACTTTCAGCATCTGTCCAGCCTGAGCCAGAGTTTGATGTTAAATCTGGCTTTTTCAGACCTGCTCTGCCTGCTGATGCTCCCGCTGTGGATTTACACTTTGCTCTACAGCTGGATCTTCAGCCCGGAAGCCTGCAAACTGATGACGTACCTCATGTACTGCAGCATTTATGGCAGCCAGCTGACTGTGACGATGCTGGCCGTCCAGCGCAACCTGCTGGTTGTGCGCTGGAAGAAGTTCCTACATCTTGGAAGGAAGAGGCTGCTGGTTCTGCTCTGGCTGGTTGCAGTGCTGCTGTCCATTCCTGCTTTAGTGTTTCAAGGCCTGCACAGAGATCACAACTGGTCAAAATGCGTGCGTCACTACTCCTCCGATGCCCAGAGGATTGCTGCAATGCTGACCGAAACTGTGGCCGGAATAATTTCACTCTTTGTCGTGGCATTTGCTTACATCCAAGTCCGCAGAAAGGTGAACCAGGCGGCTTTTTTCAACAACCCCCAGACAAACAGACTGGTTATCAGCATCATTGTGACCTTTTTTGTTCTGTGGGTGCCGTATCACATCATGAACGTGCTGGGTGTCGTTGCCATTTCTCTCAACAAGAGTTTGTTGAAATTTTTTGCAAACGCATGGAACACTGTTGTTGCTGTAACATTTGTGAACAGCTGCCTGAATCCACTCCTGTATGCATTTGCTTCTTACAAAATGCACCAAACAACCACAACAAATAATGCAGCTGCTGAAGATGAAGAGCTACAAGAATAATATCACCAAGACCAAACCAACAGTTTCTGTTTGATTATCTCTTGTTTTGTCTGATTTTCTTATTGAAAAATATGTAAATATGTTCAAAGATGTTTGTGAAATTTAAGCTTGATGTATTAAATACTCTGAGGTGAAATTTCCACAGACTGTTGCATAATTTCAGTGTATGTTTGAACAGCAATATCTCAGAAACTATTAAAAATAAAAGCCTGAAAGCCTTCCACTGCTATTTGTCATCATGTCATTGATTCAGAATCTGCAAAATTGGACAAGAAGATCAATGATCTCTGATTATGGGTGAGCTGAAATGTGAAAAAAGCGAAATCATGAAAGTCATGAAGAGTTCCATCTTTGAGCTCAAAATACAGAAAAAAATGACTGATAATGCAGAAGTTAAACTAGTGATATCATCCGAACCATATATAGATTCAATTCACAATGATACAAAACAAAATGTCAAACAAAACTTTCTAAAATGAAATACTTGGTCACAAAAATGAAAATAAAGTAACTTTTGTTGAACTTGACAACTGATTGAGCAGATTTGACAGGCTGTAACTCTGAAACTAAAATATTGCTCTTTCGTCTGATCAAAGCAGAACAGAGTTCTGCAGTTTCAAAATGGTTCTTCAAATATAACTATTATTTTAATAAAATTATCCTTAGTTTCATCAGACTTGCATGAAGATGAAAAGTTTTAAGACATTTGTAGAAAACTTATCACTCTGACATGAAAGAGTCTCTTTCATTTTTAGTTTTTGTAAATTCTTGTCCAATAATACAAATTACATTGACCATGATTCAGTATTCTAAGCTAAGTGACTGAATGTAGCATTTTCCTGTACAGATAAAATATAATAACAAAATAAAATCTTCTTTATATCCGAAGCTCTGATTCATACTGCTTTAACTATTCACTTTTATTGTAAAGCATTTGGTACTCGTGTTTTGTGGAGCATATTATTATTAGAAGTATTAGAGTTAGTGGTATATTTCCTGTATGATGAAAACAAATGTTTAACTGAAATATTTTCTGAAAGATCAAATGCAGAAAAATGTATCCTGTGATTTACATGACTGATTTATGAATGAATAAGCAAAGTTTTTCTGTTGCAAATGATTAAGATGGAGCTCATTTTGACTATTTTATATGCAGATGGATTCCTTGATCTTAAACAGTGCATCAAATTTTATAATTTCGTCAATTTTTGGGAGTAAAATCTTGCTCTACAGTAGCTAACCTTGTCAGATAACACCTCAACTCTGTGCATCAGTCATTTAGATGGTTTCCTAATGGTGTACTTCTCAACCACACAAGCAGCGATGTTGCAAAGACAACTTCCTCGAAACTTCGTTGGTATTTTTGAAATATTTTACTTCATTTCGTCTGCAGACGCATTTATTGAATGTACAAAGAATTCTCAGTAAAGCCTGTATAGTTCTTCCACCAAAGCATGTCCTGATATTTGCTTCATTTATGTCAGCATCTTTTCTCTGTGTTCTGTCTGACTTTAATGGATTCATGAACTCACAGAACTGGGACGATACGTTCCGTGAACCAGGACGTGCAGGAAGTCTTCCTCTGAGTGAGGGGCATATACTTGTAAAAAACTGTTGTGACTTTGACATGGAAGAGTCTTTTTTTTGTAATTTCTTGACGTGTCTTGCACATTTGTGAGTTTATATGTATGTACATGACAACACTCATATAGGTGTGTTGGGCTAAACAGCTTCTCATAGCAACTACATGTACAGTCACTGCTCATACTTTATGCATGTTTACTTTTGACTTCCATGATGTTGTTGTGATGATACTGTACTTTTGCTGTGTATGAAAGAATTACATGAAACAATATGATACAACAATGATGAAAAAGTGTGACGTTCAACTCGTATGAGTGTCAACATCATTTGTTCCTCCCTTTCTGCCTCACCGACTACATATTTGTACCACCTTCACTTCCTCAGTGAACAACATTACCAGCTACCCTGCAGCATGGAGCAACGCAACTTCACCTTGGCGGCATCTAAGATGTCCTCCTCTTCCTCTGAATACCAACCTGATGTGGTCCCTGCAGTGCTGCTGTCCATCTGCTTCCTGCTGGGAGTTCCTGGAAACATCGCTGTGCTTCTTCTCAGACCAAACTTTCAGCATTTGTCCAGCCTCAGCCAGAGTTTGATGTTAAATCTGGCTTTTTCAGACCTGCTCTGTCTGCTGACCCTCCCTCTGTGGATTTACGTTTTTTTCTACAGCTGGACCTTCGGCCTGGAAGTCTGCAAGGTGGTCATTTACCTTGAATACTGTATCGTTTATGGCAGCCAGCTGACTGTGACGATGCTGGCCGTCCAGCGCTACCTGCTGGTTGTGCGCCTGAAGAAGTTCCTACATCTTGGAGGGAAGAGGCTGCTGGTTCTGCTCTGGCTGGTTGCAGTGCTGCTGTCCATTCCTGCTTTAGTGGTTCAAAAGCTGACCACACATCAGGCCCCACATCAGAACTGGTCAGAATGCATGCGTCACTACTCTCCTAATACCCAGTGTGTGGCTGCACTGCTGACCGAATCCGTGGCAGGATTAATTTTGCTTTTTGTCATGGCGTTTGCTTACATCCAGGTCTGCAGAAAGGTGAACCAGTCGGCATTTTTCAACAACCCCCAGACAAGCAGACTGGTTACCAGCATCATTGTGACCTCTTTTGTCCTGTGGGTGCCGTATCACACCCTGAATGTGCTGGGTGTTGCTGCCATTATTGTCAATATCAAGAGTTTGTTGACATTTCGCACAGATGCATGGAACACTGTTGTCGCTGCAACATTTGTGAACAGCTGCCTGAATCCACTCCTGTATGCATTTGCTTCTTACAAAATGCGTCAAACAACCACAACAAATAATGCAGCTCCTGTCACTACAGATGAAGAGCTACAAGAATAAGATCACCAAGACCAAACCAACAGTTTCTGCTCAACTATCTCTGTGTTGCCTGGTTTTTGTTCTTCAATGATGTATAAATGTTTCCAAAGACGATTGTGAAAAGTAAGCTTAATGTATCAAATACTCAGAGGGGAAATTTCCACAGATTGTTGCATAATTTCAGTGAATGTTTGAACAGCAATATCTTAGAAACTATTAAAGATAAAAGCCTGAAATCCTTCCACTGTTATTTGTCATCATGTCATTGATTCAGAATCTGTAATATTGGACAAGAAGATCAATGATCTCTGATTATGGGTGAGCTGAAATGTGGGGGGGAAAAATCATGAATGTCATACAGATTTCCATCGTTGAGCTCAAAATACAAAAAGAAAAACAAACTAATAAACTAACGATCATGCAGAAGTTAACTAGTGATATTTTCTGAACCACATATAGCTTCAACTCACAATAATACAAAACAATGTCAAAAAATTTGTAAAATGAAATAGTTGGTCAGAGAAATGAAAATATAGTAATCTTTGTTGAACTGTGACAACTGACTGAGCAGATTTGACAGGTTTTAACTCTCAAACTAAAATACTGATCGATAGTCTGATCGAAATAGAACAAAGATCAGCAGTTTCAAAATGCTTCAGTCATTTAGATGGTTTCCTAATGGTGTACTTCTCAACCACACCAGCAACGATGATGCAAAGACATCTTCCTTTTAACTTCTTTGGCATTTTTGAAAGGTTTTACTTCATTTCGTCTGCAGACGCGTTTACTGACTGTACAAAGAATTCTCAGTAAAACTTGTATCGTTCTTCCACCAAAGCGTCTCCTGATATTTGCTTCATCCACATCAGTCTTTTCTTTGTGCTCCGTCCAGCATCAATGGACTCATGAATTTGCAGAGTCGACATTACCGATACATCCGGTGAACCGGGAGGTCTTCATCTGAGCGTGGGGGCTTTATCCTGGGGTAGCTCTGCTGGGGTTGCGCTCGGAGGCAGAGGAAATGCAGTCTGGGTCAAATTGGGGCTTTTTCTTGTTGAATATTGTCTGCACAGAGCTGTTAATAAAACCAGTAACCCAACAGGTCAGAACTGCTGCTGAGAGTGTGCACATCTGTGACTCAGTGTTTTCTCCAGTTGTTCCTTTGGGCCCAGGCAGCGCTTTTTCTGGCTTCGCCTCAACAAAGAAAGAATCCTGTTCCCATGCAGCCATGACTTCTCCTCCACATTCTCCGTATGTTGTCCTGCCAAGATGACAGAACGCACACTTTTGGTCATCAAAAAGGGGATTTTCTTGTCTCTCTGCAGACCAAAGAAGAAAGCATCTGAAGCTAAATGTGTGTTTAAAATCTTGTGCTTGAGAACACACAGTTTTCTAATTCCTCTGCTGATGCATAGATGAGGCTTGGAGAGAAGACGCAGTGTGAAGTTATAAAAACAGAAATCATGGAATAATTATGGCTGTGATGCCTATAAATCACATGTAGCGCTGTCTGCTGATCATTAAAGGATTTTAATCACTCAAATTGCACGAGGAAGAATTGCAGCTTGCTGAGAAATCCGTCCAATCAGGAAGAAATTACGAAACGTATTCCTGTTTGTGCTGGACGGTAAAGGATATTTCAGGCTTATCGTTTATTACAGCCCGATCTCACGAGGATTCGTGAAACTGTCACGTAAGTTTTAGTTTCGGTTTCGTGCGCACCAACACGATTTCGTCATGTTTTTCGTGCCGCTCACCACGAAATGCGCACCAATGTATTTTAAACGGCGGACTTTTCGTGCCACTCAGAACGTATTTCAAAAGAATGTGTATATTATATTTTTAATGTAAAACCGTGGCGAATCCAACGCTATATTTTGCATGACATCGTCCCTAACCATAACCCTAACCATAACCTAACCATAAGCCGGTGGTACACTTACCAATTTGCATAGGAATGTCAAGAATGTCCGGCGGCCGGCGGCCGCAAACGCGATCACACAAGCAGTATACGCCGATGGACAGCTTAGATCGTCATGAATCCGCCGGTATAAACCACTTTCAGATGTGATTACCACAGCGAAAAACATTTCGTGGTGAGCGGCACGAAAAACATGACGAAATCGTGTTGGTGCGCACGAAACCGAAACTAAAACTTACGTGACAGTTTCACGAATCCCCGTGAGACCGGGTTGTTTATTTTGACAAATCGGAGCTGCAGTGAGAAGACAGATATCAGCAGCTGGTTAGCTTAGCTTAGCAAGAAGAACGGAAATATGGGGAAACAAATAGCAAAGATCTTTCTGAAATCAGCCAGAAAAGTCAATCTGTGCTCCACCTTCTCAGATTTTGGTCATAGTTTACTCTGCTGTTTTACTTGGGATTCCAGAAGTTATGAGAATTCGAGGTGTTTCCAGACCTGGCATTTTGTCTATTTTCAACCTAAAAAAAATGTCTTACACAGGAGGACATTTTAAGGCTTCAATATCCCCACAAATAAAACTTCAAAAGTCATGAAATCTGGTGAGGAAACAGACAAAAGGGTGTCCAGCAGATCAAAATGATTGGATGGCTCCAGAAGAGGCCAAATTTGTAATTATTGGCCGATGAAAACAAAAAAAAGTTTCAGACAAGTGTGGTATTGGGCCCTCAGAAAGTCCCTGAAGTGTATATATATGGATCCTGACGACCCTCTACTTGGACACCAGGTGTACCTGTTCAGAAGCTCAGAGTTGTGAGCTGATTGAGTCACACCTGGGATCAAGCGGCTCAAACTGCATAAAGCTTCCCTCACTTCCAGCATCTGGCTCTCTCTGACAGGAGCTGCTTCCTTCTGGAGCTACAGCAGCCTGATTCTGGTTTTGGTTTATAGTCTTTAGTGCACCTTGTTGTTTTTTTCAGTTTTTTTACTTGCTAACTGAATTATTTGAATTGTGGGAAGCCTGCAGTGGAAATAAGGTCAGTGCTGGGAATGTTTCAGTGAGTCCATGGAGAACCAGAGATAACATAACATCGCTGCCCTGGGATGGTAGATGACTCATCGCTGCTTTGTTCACTTCTCACGCATCTAGGATTTTCTGTCCTCTCCCCCCTCTCCACATCCTTCGGTTATTAATCTTTCCCGTGCTGACTTGCCCTTTAACTCTTTTCTTAACTCCCTCCTTCACATTTACTGTCTCCACACTCGACAAAACAACAACAACCTCCTCGCCCAGCAGCAGACTGGTCAGATCAGCCAGGTGTAAACAGACACGAGTACAGAGAAACAGGACTTTTCCTCATCCCTGCATCTTTTCTGATTCACATCCAGCCATAATTCCCAGCTGCATGTGCGACTCACTGTGTAAATAAAGTGTAGTGTTTAGACCATGCCCGACATCAATCTCTCCTTATCTGAAGTTTGTTTGAGGGTTCATGAAATGAAACAATCAGGAAAGTATCTGGAGCTGAGTGTTTGGGCGTGTGTCTCTGGTCGATTCCTTCAAGCGCATACATGTTTCTGGGCGAGTCGATTTTTACAGACAGGACATTCCAAGTGGTTTGCCTGAGATAAGCATTAGCATGCAAGATGTAATGATGCCAACCAGAATACACCTCAGAACTGGCACGATGCAGTATTACAACATGAATTCCACTCTGATGGCTTCTGGACAGAGTGATGCTGGATGTCGTTTTCTTCAGGGTGTGAAACGACGCCACCACTCGCCGAAATGTTGAGCAATGCCCATTCAGACATGACAGATGCATGTGTTAAAGCAGTCATCGGTGCAGCAGGTGTTGGAATCGAATAGATGTCAAAGCATGTGGCTGAAGTAGTGACACGTACGCAGCGAGAAAATACTGCACACAGAATTAAGGGTATCTCAGTGTACAACTCAAGTGAACACATGCCTGCGTCATGGCTCCACACTAACGTCTATAATAACTAAAAATTTGCCCAAAATTCCTCAAACTTGAAAACTGTTCAAACATGACTCAAAAGTTGTATAGAATTAACTAAAAATTTCCCAAAATGACTTAAGAATCATCCAAAATTCCTCCAAATATCTCCCAGACCAGCTGAAATAGGTAAAAAACAAAAACAACTAAAAATTGTCTAAAATGTGTCCAAATGTGGGTAAAAATTATACGAAATGACGCCAAATTTGTCCAGACATGACTGACTTACTCAACATACATAACTTCTACTTTCTAAAACAGGCTAAACATCAAATTGACTCAAAAAGTGTCCAAATTGATTTTGAATGTCATAAAATACTTGAAATTTGTCCAAAGTGACTCAAAACTGTTTAAAAAAAAATTGGCATTAGAGAAACATAAAATTCCAAAATGACCCATAATTTGCTCAAAATAAAATCTGTCCAAAATGACTTAAATGTTTTCAAAATGACTCAAGATCTGTAAAAAATTACATAAAAATTGCCTGACCAGACTCGAAACCTGTCGAAAATGGCTCAAAACGCATCGAAAATGGCAAACAAATGAGTTTGCCTTGTTTGTTGCCATTCTCTCTTTTTTTTTTTTAGCATTTTATTGAATTTCTTTTGTCCACTTTATACATTTTATTGCACCAACCTCAATGCTTTCTCAGTATGATTTTCAAGCTAATAAAGCACACTGAATAGAGAAAAAAATGTAAATAGGGATCTTCCCGCATCTTTCAGTAAAACACAACAAGCAGCAATTTCTCCGATTGCAGAAACACCGGAAACACACAAAAACCTCCCCTGTCTAAATGCTATTCATCCTGCCTTACTCCAACACAGAGCAGTGTCTTCACTCAGACTTTGTCACAAAATTTAAACTTGAGGCTTAATCTTTAGCTTATTATCACCATTGTGTGCAAGTTATGTTTATTTATAAACACTATTCAAACCCTGCTCAAGCTGATTAAAGTGAAATAAAAAGTATCGCACACACGTGCCCCATCACTGTCATTAATCTGCTAACAAGCAAACGCTAGCATCATTCGAGCTACCAGAGAGACTAACGTTACGTTTCCTCACTTAAAAACGGAACAAACATAGGATAATGTAGTGACTTACCCTGGTGTTGAGCTCCTTCATCCTCATCGGTGACTCCAACATGTTTCCGTTTCAGGTGCTGTATCATCATCGTGGTGTTCCCGTGCCATCTCACGGCTGTTGCAAAGCTTGAATGTCACGTTTTTTGGGGTTTTTTTTGTGAAGCGGTAAGTGCTCCCACACTTTTGATGATTTACGTCAAAACTGTTTTCTCTGTGTCGGTCACGTTTCAATTGTTTGGAGTGGAGTTTTTTTTAAAAATTTATTTCAGTCAGCCAGCATTAACAAAGCTCTGCAGGTGAAGTAGACGGCTCTACGACACGGCGAGAAACGCATGAACACAACGAATCGATAACGAAATTCATTGCCAGCACTTTTAATAGCTAATCGATTTTATCGATTCGTTGTTGCAGCCCCAGAAATACCATAAGACAGAAACCCAGTAAATTTAAATGCAAAAAAGTCGATTTTTAGTTCAAAGAAAATAATCTACAAAAATAAATAAAACAGTGGCAAGATAGGTTTTTTTCT
Source organism: Acanthochromis polyacanthus (assembly GCF_021347895.1). Taxonomy (NCBI): domain Eukaryota; kingdom Metazoa; phylum Chordata; class Actinopteri; family Pomacentridae; genus Acanthochromis; species Acanthochromis polyacanthus. The sequence continues at coordinate 35,450,437 of NC_067128.1, read as the reverse complement.
TTACATTCAATTACAATCACCCTCTTAGAGTCCAATGCAGTTTGTAACCTTTTCCTTTTGTTAACCAATTATTCTCGGCTCATTTTATATGTCGTTGCAGGCCTGATGCTGCGTGGATGTGTTGTGGCCGTAAAACATAACATGGCGGCTTCATAATGCAAGCAAAAATAATATTTGCCCATGCACCTGCTGCTAGAATGATTCCACAGACTGTATATATGAATGGTACTCACGAATCCTCAGTTCAACGGCAGATAGTGACGTCAGGGCTCGCCGGCAGATAGACGTGACCGTGTCCATGAGCTTGATGGCGGCGGGCGACAGCGGCTACAGCAGGCTTCACAGGCGCAGCTGGGCCGAAGGACAGACCGGCCGACGAAAACGACTTCTCATCCACAGCAGGGTCTAAAGAGAGTGTCCTCGGTCTGCTGTACATTTAAAAATCCCTCTTTAGTTTAAAAATCTATTTTATGCCTCCGTACTTTGCACACCAGAGTAAAACACACGGCTAGCTTTAGCGTTAGCATGCTACGTCGGTAAGAGCGGTTAGCATTTAACACTTGGTAGTGTCTACAGATACGGACCCGTACCCGCAGCCTGTGGCCTACGGATACAGCACTTTCCCTTACCATAAACAGTCCGTCTGAGCACAGAATATTAAAAACATCAAGTACTCACTTTACATCAGAATAAAACAATCCAAAACGAACCAGTAGACTCTGCATCAGCTGGTTTTAGAAGCTTTTTTTTTTACCAAACTGAACTGTTTAGCGTCTGCTTCCCTCACTGCTTAGAGCTTTCAGGTTTCCCACACGGGCAACGATAGACCACGCCCATCTACCTCTGATTGGTTGTTACAGGTACATCATTCAATGAAATTACAGAAATAAAAGACTTACATGAACAAGCTAGGTAGTGAACAGAAAAGTAGTACATCTCCAACAAACTTGAACTTTTATCACAAATAGGACAAAAACTGTGTTGGCTTAAAATATTGTAACTATTTATATGAAAAAGATAGCAAATACATTCATGTAGATTTTATGATGTGTTTAATCATACTGTTTATTTATTAATTGCATATTTATTCAATTGACTTTATTTATTGAGTCAGTGTAATCTAAAGTTCAATTTTTAGATTGGGTTGCACATATTATGAATGTGTCTGGTGACCAAATCTTACAAAGCAGGGAGGGACAAATCTGAGAATAAGTGGCGGCTGGGGATGATGTAATGCCGCTCCAAATTCGCAATTGGCTCATGAAAACGTGAATCCTCTACAACTGGAAAAGGCTGGTCATCAAGTGCTATGAATTCCATTAGTGTGTCATTTAGGCTTTAGCCTTTTCACTGTCTCTGGGAAATTTTTGTACAGTTTTCATAAACCTGCTGAATCAGGATAGTCAGTCTCCGTGTTGTTCTGGCCTTAGTAATGGTAGCTGCTGCAGCTGCTTCGTATTCTTTTGGCGTAAATTACCCGAAATTTATCCAAAATGACTTCAAAATGTAAGATGGCATTAAAGAAACATAATCTTGTCCATAATTTTCAAATACTTTGTTCAGAATTGCCTAAATCTTCCCAAAATGAAACAAAATAAGACTCAAGATTTGTCAGAAATGGAATAAAAACTGTCTGAAAATACTTAAAACCTATCCAAAATGACAAAAAAAATGTGCAAAAATGATTCAAAATTTTTCCAAAATGACTGAAATGTGTATAAAATTACTTAAAATCTGTCCAAAATGACTCAAAACCTACCCAAAATGGCACAACATATGTCTGTAATAACTCCAAATGTGCCCAAATCTGTCCAGTTATGACCTGGAAACCACGTTCTTGGCTTGAATCCACCCAGAGGAAAATTTTACTGCTCAAAGCTTGCTCTTCTACAGCTCACGAGACAAATTTGAGATTCTCATGTCAGCCTCATTTTAGTTTATATTTTGTCTAAAATGTTTCTCATATGTTTCTCCTAAAATTCACTAGGAGAAATAGATGAGACAGGATAATTAGAGGGAGTCATACTTGAGACTTCTGGGAGATACCTTGCTTATCTCAATACAGTGTTTTTAATGGCTCCCACTGCATGAAAGGGGGGATTTTTGACAGTTAACAGCACTGAAAATTTCCGTGGGATTTCAAATTAACGGCAATAAAGAGTAGTTTTGAGGAAGCACAAAAAACTACTGAGAATTGTCAGGAATTGAGATGAACAGCTAATCTCCAAGGGGGGGGGGGGGGGGGGCTTTCCAGTTTTACTGAAAATGCTGTGAGCTATACAAATGCAAATCAGACTGATGGGTGTGTGTCTGTGGTGGAAGGGTTGGTGGGTGTGGAGGGTGTAAGGTAGGGGACTGGGGGTGGGGTTGACTTTTCACACTCGAACTGGTTTTTAGAGAAAAAGGACGCTACACAAACAAAACTATACAGTATATACTTTATTTGAATCAGGGTTCATACAGCTTTTATAAAAGTAAAATCAAAGCGCATCACAGGCACGTAACACTCAAAATCCTACATCTCAAACTCCATGCAGAGCAGCATGACTGCACCCAGAGGAAAATTTTACTGCTCAATCATGTCTTAAAGAGACAACAATGTGATTCTCACCTTGTTGCTCCTAAAGCATTTTAAGAGCAACAAGGTGAGATCAGTTTGAGACATAAGAGAGACATACTTGAGACCTGAGTGAGACTACAGTTGAGACATAAGTGAGACTACAGTTGAGACATCAATGAGACATCAATGAGAAGTAGTTCCTATGTCTCATCTTGTTGCTCCTAAAATGCTTTAGGAGCAACAAGATGAGACCAGACTGTGAGACCTATTTGAGAATCTGTTTTATGTCTCAATGATAGCTACCATGGAGCATTGCAATGCTGGAGCTCCTATGTGAGACTCACTCACACCTCAACATGAGCATGACAGACCTGGGATCAAACCCCAACCTTCCAGGTGCAAGATGGCCACTCTACCCAATGAGCTACTCCACCCTATGCATACACCATCATGCACACACACCTACCTTACAAATGCTGCAACAAATAAGAAGTTGCCAGGATACAGCCTAAACATCTTGAGGCACTTATAATAATATATGGTGAATTCAATCATGTCACCCTCTCCTCCCACTTGACTGGATTTATCATTCTAAACACCACGGATCATCCACTCATAATATCGTGATGGGCCTCTCTCTTGACTACAGGACGGAAAGATATAGAAGATCTTTGTACCCACAGCGACCAGGCTTTATAATTCTATAGCAAATAGTAGATGAGCTGACAGACAAATGAATTTCCCTTTTGGGATGAATAAAGTAATCTGAATCTTTATTAATTAATTTACAAAAATATCATGTGGATTACAATAAAGTCAACATGCTAGATGATTAAAAACAACCAAAACGTTGACCTGAGTCTGAGAATTCAGTGAGCGCTTGTGGAGATCTCTTCATTTGTTCTGTCTGAGCTTAGTATGAGATGCATGAACTGAAGCTGGGATGAGAACAGATTGAGTTCTTAGAGAGAGCTCTCTGATTTCTCTGCCTGAGATCACAAAGAGACACAAAAGTTGAGAAACTCTGAGAATTATATGAGAGCTTGTTGAGATCTCTTCTGAAACTTTAAAGGAGACTAAACTGAGATTTAGTGCATCTTATTGCTCAGGAGAAAAAAATGAGACACAGGAGAAATAAACCTTAGTCTCAGTTTGGTGTCACACAGATCTCAAAGTTGTCTAGGAGAAGTAAATGAAACATTTTTGAGTTCTCTTTTTGAATTTTCTTTTCCTACAGAATGCACACATCTGTATTCATACATGAGACTTTGAACTACATTTCCATGAACCGAGGCTCAGACTCATCATGTTCACTGTGAAACCTCTTGGATTTGTGCATTCCAGCTATGAAACTATAGAGTTTGATCAATACCTGCTGGGAAAGATTAAACTGGGAGTCGCCCTGAAACATTCGACTTATTTTTCCGCCTTAGAGAAGAGATTTAGATCTGTGGAGCTTTGACAGAAAGAAAAAGCCCAGAACAGTGTTCTGCAGCAGGTTTCCATGTTTTTTTTTCACTCAGATCTGGACTTTTCAGCCCAGCGACCTACAGATTCCTTCATAAATACATCACTCTGAATGAATAAATGAGACGATTTGGGTTTTCCTGGAGTCTCACTGGAGGATTTATGTAGAATTCGTGGATCTTTTCTGGTTGTTGTGATGATTAAACTGGGAGGGAAGACGCTGTAAATCCTTCCCCACTTCCATTTCATAAATCTGCTGCAGCTCACATTATTTTACACAACAGGAGAAGGATGTGCCACTAACATAATTCTAATGAAAAGCAAACGTCGTCTTCCTGGTGAGCTAACTGTTTTTAGCTTTTCTGTGGTCAGAAACGACATTTATAAAGATTTATTTCTATGTGCAAAAGTTTTGCGGTTCAAAAGAGAAATGAATCACGGCAGTCTGGTGCACAGGCTGATGGGAAAGTTTCCTCTGTTTTTGTTTTTTGGTGATGACGAGAGCGGAAAAGTTAATTAGAGATGACTCACGCTCATGCATGAGTCACACGTGAATAACATGATGCAGAATTAGCAATAATTCAAAGACTTAAAACGTCACAAATCATCAATAATTTCCTCTGCAGTTTGAATCCTGCAGCATGGCTCAGAAACAGTGAGCAGAGCAGCAGGTGGTTGGAGATCCATTCAGCACGGTGAAACATCTTCCTACTGATGATGGACAGAGTAGAGAGGAAAAGACTGGAGAGGCTGGACTAAAAATGGTCTATAATGACTCAACATTGTTACTTTAAAGATGCTTACAATCATTTTTAACTAGTTTCAGGTTATTGTGGACATTTTTTTTATTAGTTTTAGACAAATTTTAAGTCAGATCCGACTTTTTCTTTCTTTCTTTGCGCCAAATTTGTGTCAATTTGAAGGATTTTATTTTACTCTGGGCCAGTTTTAAGTTATTTGGGACAAATTTTGAATGATTTTGGGCAATTTTAGACTTTTTTGGAGCATTTTTGACTAACAGTGAAGTGTAGCATGGCTCAGAAACAGTGAACAGAGGAGCAAGTTGTAGTCTATAATATCTAGTAAGACACTTCATGGAATCATTTATATGTTGACTGTAAAAAAAACAAAGCACCTAAACAAAAACCAGACCAAAACTGCATGTAATATAATTAGTTTTTTATTACATTTGACTCAAATTACACTGTCTACTGCATTTAAATCCACAGAAAATATCTTTATTTTAGAGATATTTTTCATTTATAAAAGATATTTCATCATTTTTACTGTAGATTTCTGGCTTGCTGTCAGATTTTTGCCCTTTTTAACAGACTTTTTTTCATTTTCTGCACCTAAAGCTTTCAGTGCTGTCGCATTCATCCTTTTTACATCTACATTTTTTAGAAATTAGAAACATCTATCCCCATACTTCTCAGTATTTTTGATGCAGAGGCAGCTTTTGATGGTTTTTCTTTCCAATTAAAGTCCAGATGTGAAAACGTTACCGCTTTCTTTGGTAAAAGAGGGAAATCCATGAATAAAATCAGTCTGTGAAACATGTTTTGGACGAGCAGGAAGGTCGACTGTGAGCCTGGTTCTCGTCTAACTGAACTGTTGGTTTTGGAAATTGACTGAAAAAATTCCACCTGCATGTAATATTCTGTCTTTTCTTTGGAATAACGCTTCCTCCAGTGTTTCTAAAGATAAACCCTTCTTCTGTGAGTAACAATGAAGACTGGAGTCCTGGGAAATTTAACTCCTGACCTGGAAAAACGCAGCGTTCAGTGAATCTGTAGCCGAGGAGGTGCTGTAATTACAACTTGTCGTGTCTTGGAGAGTGAAGTTATTAATACCAGATGCACTAATTGTACTTCATAAGGAAAAATGCAGAATGAAAACCAGGTCTGATTCTCTCTGCAGTGCTCTCTCTGGTATTGTTGTTGGCTTTTATGCAGAAGATGGAATGAACTTTGTGTTAAGCTGCATTTTGCCTGCAGGGCGTGGCGCTGAAATAGCAGGTTATGAGGGAGATTATGAGGATCTAGTGATGCTACCTCGCGTCCTCTGGGCTATCGCTGCAAAGTGAGGACAATCACCGCGTGCAGGACTGTAATCTGAGCGCAGACGCGACGCCCTGCCCGCATTAGGAAGCCATTTAGCCGAGGAACGCTTCCATTTCCAGGGGGAACAAATTTACCTTCTGTGGAAACTGCAGCTCAGATATAATTTAAACCGCTGACAAGCATCTCTTTTCTAAACAGCTGGTGTTGCACAGAATCTGCTCAAGCTGAATCCTTGCTACCAATAAGCATGTTCATGGAACCAGACTGCTTTTTCTCTCCTTTTTTTTAAAAGTCTGTGCAGAAGAAATGTAGAGTTTGTAGCCAAATAACAGCTGAAAATATGCAAACAAGACTAGAAAATGCTGAATTTAGGAGTAAATTTTGTATCCAGCAGCTCAGAAATCATGCACTTGAGCCAAACTTTATAAAAACTAGAGTGCATTAGCATTAGCATTAGCAGTTGTCCTGCAGAATCACGAGTTCCAACAGTTCTACATACGGTTTGTTAGGCAGGAAAGGCCAGGATTTCCAGAACAGCTCGGCCTTCTTCATTAAATGTCCTCAGAATTTTGAGATGAACAATAAGTGGACTAACAGTGTGTGATTCTGCAGCTTGCACATAATTTCAACGACTAAACAGCTGGTGTTGCACAGATTCTGTTTGAGCTGAATCTGTGCATGCTTATGGGACCAGACTGCATTTTTCTCTCCTTTTTTAAAGTCTGTGCAGAAGGAATGTAGAGTTTTGTAGCCAAATAACAGCTAAAAATATGCAAACAAGACTAATAATAATAATTTTTGCATCCAGCAGTTCAGAAGTCATGCACTTGAGCCATATTTTACAAAAACTAGAGCATTAGTGTTCGTGTTTCTCCTGCAGAATCATGAGTTCCAACAGCTCTACATGCAGTTTGTTAAGCAGGAAATGCCAGAATTTACAGAACAGCTCGGCCCTCTTCATTAAATGTCCTGGATGAATGAAAAATGCAGCATGGCTCAGAAACAGTGAACAGAGGAGGAAGTTGTTGGAGATACAGTCAGCATGGAGAAACATCTTTCTACTGATGATGGACAGAGTAGAGAGGAAAAGAATGGAGAGGCTGAAAGCAAGGAGGTGCAGGACTAACCCTAAATTTAGATTCTGCACGTTTTTTAGTCATTTAAACATAGCAGGTTGTTTAATAACAGTTTGTGTGCTGTAACAGAGTCAGATCACTGATTGTTTTCCTACTTTGCACGGACTTTAACTGTATTTTCTCTGAGCCTTTGTGCTGTGCAGACTAAAAAGTTGGACTCCCCTCGGTCATGTGAGATCGTGGGTGACGGTTTGGCAGCGCTGCGACTTCACGCTGAATGCATAATGACACACGGGTAAATCACCACCTCGCTGCTCTGTGTTTTTCTTTATCATCTTTGTCTCCGTCTGGATGCAGCTGTATGGAAAATATAGCTGCTGGATCCAAGTTCACACAGAACACAAACAAGCGGAGCAGCAGCCCGAGAACATGTCAGCAAACACTTGATTTCTATTTGGGATTTATTACGCCCCTGACCTCTGAATGTTCCTCTTCTCGTTCCCTCGGCTGCTTTGGTTCATCATCCGACATTAATTTAATGATTCATGCAGCTGTAGACACAAAAAAGACACTGTTTTAGATATTTAAGTTTCATTTAAGACGTCATTTGGAGCGAAAACAAAACTACCGAGGGTTTTTTGTGTAATTATAACAGTAAACTGTAAATGAGTCAGACACTGACTTCTGCTTGAACTTATAGAATTTAGGGGCCAAAATTCACAGAATATTAAAACTTTTGAAAGCACGTGTTGCCTAAAATGTCTTTTAAAAGCTAATTATTTCATATTTTATTTAAATATCACTGAACTTTTGTCTCCCCCTGCTGGCAGTAGGCGTAATAACACAAACACTCTTTATGTGGAGTTCTTACACATATATTGCCCTCAATTTTTCTTTTTCACACTTTAACATTAAGAGAAAAGTCTGGAGAGGCTGGAAACATGGAGATAGATAAATGTTTACTGTCTGTGGAGCCTCATTCTGTAACACCTGTGGACTCTCGTAAAGATGCCGTACATGTTCGCCTTCTGTAAACAACTAAAATTCCACCTTTTCCTTCATGATTTGTGCTGTTCTGGGTGCAGGACTTTATGCTGCAGTGAAAAATGAATCTGCAGTGAATAAAAAATGAGACAGAAGCAAAGAAAAGCACGAGAAACTGCAGTTAACTGATGTAAAAAGGAAACTACATGAATCAGTCGTTTCTACGCTGAAAAGAAAAAGCAGAAAGAATGAATGTGATGAAAAAACCAAGTGCTTTAACTCTGCTGACATCAATACTTGGATTGCAGCTATCTGAAGCTATTTAGCAACAATATTAATTAAGTAAAATGACATGCAGCTGCTGATCTTCATCCTGTTTTTTTCCCATGATGCAGTTCCACAGAAACAGCCGCTGCCAGCTGGCAGGACATTTGAAGACAGACTTCAGGTGCTGATAAAGACGCTCTGACCTGGTGAGGCTGAATCAGCTGCTGGATCAAACTGTGGTCAGACTCAGATTGTCTCGTTTTCACGCCAGAGTCATCTACTGATTATCTGTAACCAAGCGTCTCCACATTCCCAACCACCACGTATACGAAGCTTCTCCTCTGAGCGCCACAAACAGGAAAGGCTGTGATTATAAACACACAGACACAGAGAAGCATCCAGCTCATAAATACTTCTCAGTGCTGATGCTGAAACTCCAGCAGCTGCTGACAGATGTTCATGCTCCAATCTGGGGGTTATTTAAAAGTAGAAACTGAACAGAAACTCCCTCCTCCACTGTTGCACTCAGTTACACTGGATTTTCAGAAAAAGCACACTATGGTTGTTTTTGCTCCTCTGTTCACTGTTTCTGAGCCATGCTGCATTTATTTATTCATCCAGTAGCTTTGATTTTCCTCTCATGATCATTTTAGACAAGCTTTGAGGCATTTTTGATTAATTTTTCAGCCATTCTGGACGGTTTTATGCCATTTCAGACAACTTTTCAAGTCATTTTCTGTGAGTTGATGTAATTTCTAACAATTTTTTGATCTTGTTGCACAAATTGATGTCACTTTGAATCATTTTGGATATAAATATCTCCATGTTTCCATCCTCTCCAGTCTTTTCCTCTCTACTCTGCTCATCATCAGTGGAAAGATGTTTCACCATGCTGAATGGATCTCCAACAACTTGCTGCTCTGTTCACTGTTTCTGAGACATGCTGCATTATTTATTCATCCGGTAGCTTTAATTTTCCTCTCATGATCATTTTAGACAAGCTTTGAGGCATTTTTGATTAATTTTTCAGCCATTCTGGACGGTTTTATGCCATTTCAGACAACTTTTCAAGTCATTTTCTGTGAGTTGATGTAATTTCTAACAATTTTTTTGATCTTGTTGCACAAATTTATGTCATTTTGAACACATTTTGAATCATTTTGGATATAAATATCTCCATGTTTCCATCCTCTCCAGACTTTTCCTCTCTCCTCTGCTCATCATCAGTGGAAAGATGTTTCTCTGTGCTGAATGGATCTCCAACAACTTGCTGCTCTGTTCACTGTTTCTGAGCCATGCTACACGTGACTGTCAGTTTAAAAATTCACCAAAAATAACTCAGAAATTGTCCAAAATCATTCTAAATTTGTCCAAAATAACTTAAAACATGTCCAGAGCGACAATAAAATATTTCAATTTGACTGTAACTTTGTGAAAACCTTAAAAAAAAAATCAGATATGAGTCAAAACTTGCCTAAGCCTCCTAAAATATTGTCCAGAATAACCTGAAACTTGTTCAAAATGACGGAAAATGTCTTTAAAATAACAATTTTGAGTCTTTATAGGAAATTTTGAGAGCAGTCGCTCCAGATTTGTCCTCTCTACTCTGCTCATCATCAGTAGAAAGATGTTTCACCGTGCTGAATGGATCTCCAACAACTTGCTGCTCTGTTCACTGTTTCTGAGACATGCTGCCTTTCATTTATTCATCCACTAGGTTGGATTTTCAACCTATGTTTAGTTGATTTTCCTGAAAGAACCCTAAATGGCCCATGTGACATAACAGAGGAGAATTTAAATATTCTTGCTGTTTTCACATTTTATTTTCTAACTTTTCAGTGAAACATGCCTGAACTCTTCTAAAGTAACAAACCTGCAGTGTTGCTGAAGTTTATTCCACAGAGTGCAGAGTTGGACCTGGACACCCTGGAGAGCAGCTTTTAGATGAGTGAAAATTACACCAGCTGTTGGTAAATGACAGAAAATGACAGAAATAAGAAGGGAGTTCACCCAGTTGTGCTTTGTAAATAAAAATATACATGAGCTGCCGTCTCTTCAGACTGAATGAGTCCAAGAAATCAGATTATAAAGTCCAGTCTGACGTGTGCTGGACAATGAGACGGACGTAGGACATACAGAAGTGTTAAAGCAGCATTTAAATTACAATCTAAACACAGATTATAGCTGGTTTCTGCCTTCAAGACTGTAAAACAAAAAACAGATGCAGTCCCTCTGTGGTCCTCAGAAAAAAGGCAAATTATTTAAAGAATAGGGTTAGGGTTAGGGTTAAGTATAAAACATTTTTATGATGAAATGTGAACAATAAATTCTCACAGCCTTCAGTCCGTGCTTCACTTTGTTGGTAATTTAAATGTATAAAACCTGTTTCCTCCATAAAAACGGGTTAAAAAAATGACAAAAACGCTTTTTTAAAAATGAAAATAAAAGAAAATATTTGTAAAATATTATGTATTTTACAATTTAAATACAGTCAAATAAGGGTAATTTAAATATTTTTAAATAATTAAAATGCAGACTTTTTAAAGTGAACATTATGTACAGTTTTTGCCTGTTTTGTTCTTTACAGTCATCCTTTTTCCTTTTCTTTTACTAGACATGAGTAATTTGCCAAAACAGTTTAGAATATAAGTCACCATTTTTCGTCCTTAATATACATATTTAGTTGGTCAAATAATGCTAAAAAGCCGGTGTTAAAAATACTATATATATATATATATATATATATATATATATATATATATAAACAATTGATTTCTAGCAATATTTTTCCAAATTAAATATGTAATATTTTATACATATATATGTATATAAACTATACTGACTGAAAAACAATATCTCAGAAACAATTAAAGATTAAAAAAAAACACAAAATTTTCTGAGTTATTTCTCATCATGTCACTGATTCAGAATCTATAATATTGGACAAATAGATCATACAGTCTGTGATTATGGGTGAGTTGAAATTAAAATAAAAATGAAAAAAACAGAACCTTGTACATCATCACAAACACTCCATCCCTACAGTGAAGCACGGTGGTGGCAGCATCATTATGTGGAGATGCTTCTCGGCTTTGCAATATTACAGATTCTGAATCAGTGACAAGAGTGGAAAGTTCAGGTTTTAATCTTTAATAGTCCCTCAGCTATTGTCATTCAAACAGCCTCAAATTTTAACGTGCGAATAACCTGCTGAAAGTGGGTCAGCAGTCAAACTTTATGAAGTATTATCTCAGAACGTATTCGAAATTAAAGCTAAAATTACACAGATATCATTACAGATATCTGGAGTTCATGATAAAGTTAGAAGCAAACCAGAGGTGTTTGAGCAGAAGGGACCTGATGATTTGAGATGGATGAAACTCCTAAAATGAGAACTTTTTTGGTGTTTTAGCTCAGATGTGAAGCGTCGACGTGGTGCTTTCATCTCCTCCTCATCCTCCTCTGCTGCTAATGTTCTGTTTATGTCTTCCAACCCCCGTCTTCTTTCCCACCCAGCCCTCACGTCCACCTCATCCAGTCCTCACTTTGTTCTTCTCTCTCGTCTGCCTCCTCATAGCAGACCTCAATTACACACCAGAGTGTTGTGTTTTTTTATATTCCAGCTCGGTGGGAGTGGGAGCACCTCGCCCTGGATCACCACGAAGGTCCAGAAGATGTCGAGACAGACGAGCGGCTCCACCCTAAAGCTTTCATAACAGAGCAAAGTGCCAAATGACTGACCACGCCGCTAAATTACTGCCACATCACCTGCAGCTGCAGCTTGGATTCTCCTGCTCAGATTCTCTCTGCTGCTCCAGAGGCCCGATAAAGTTCAAGCACTGACCTTAAAGCAGAACCACTGTCGTTATTAGGAGGCTGTGGCTGCTAATTTCATTACAAAAATTGTTTAATTAAATTTAAATTTTACGTGTAATGATTTTAGGAGCCAGCAGGTGTCAGTGTGGAGCGACGCAGTGCGGCCAGAGTCCGGGCGAGTGAGGTGTCCCCGGTGAGGCTTCGCCCCCACCCTCACCCTCTCGGCATTGCCGTACGGGCGTGGCCAGCCACTCGCATAGCTGAATGGTTTAAGCGAGGGCGAAACATGGGTTCGTTTCTCATTCGTGGCACTTTGCTGCATGTCTCCCCCCGCCCCTTTCCCTCGTTTCCTGTCTGGCTCTCACTTTGCCTATCTAAATAAATCCAAAAAGTAACTTAAAAAAACATCTATCTAATCTTTATTTGTCTGAACAAAAGAAGTCAAAACTAGTGTACTAACAGGAAGACATAATGAACGTTTTTGAGACATGTCCATAATAATATTATTCCTGTTAACGGTGGTGCAGCCTGTGTTGCTTTCAGCTCATTTATTCTCAAGGTTTTGCTCAAACTGGTTTAGAAAACCGCATGCGTGGGTTTTCTCCGGGTACTCCGGCTTCCTCCCACAGTCCAAAAACATGCAGAGGTTAATTGATTACTCTAAATTGTCCGTAGGTGTGAATGTGAGTGTGATTGTGTGTCTGTATATGTAGCCCTGTGACAGACTGGTGACCTGTCCAGGGTGTCCCCTGCCTTCACCTGAGTCAGCTGGGATAGACTCCAGCACCCCCCATGACCCTAGTGAGGATAAAGCGGTGGATAAAAAATGGATGGATGGAACAAGCTGTCCGGCCGTTATAAACGAGACCCATGAAAAAGAAGCGATGGTTGGATGTGATAAAGACGACATGTAATAGTTTACACCACCATGAATCTGATTGTAACGTCCATGCCATTAGAAAGGCCGTTAAGAGGATTTATGACTATTTTCTTGGTGCCATAAAGGGAAGTGGGCTGTTTGATTAATACGAGCAGCTGGCCGGCTCCAGGTTCAGCACATTCTGATGTTGCATATAACCTACAGAGGTGGTAATGGGCAGGTTTATACGGTATACTAAAACGTGATCAAAATTTGTCCAAAAATAACTTAAAACTTGTCCAGAGTAACTTAAAATCTTTCAAATTGACTCCAATTTTGTGTAAAGTAACAAAAAAAGGTCATATTTAACTCATAACTTGCATAAACCTATTAAAAAAGTGCCTAAAATATCCTGAAAGCAGTTCAAGAAATGACTGAAAGCTTCTTTAAAATACCAGTTTTGAGTCATGATAGACAGGTTTTTAGTCCGACCTCTCCAGTGGCTTGGGTTTTACTCACATGATTATTTTAAACAAGCTTTGAGGCATTTTTATATCACTTTTCAGCCAATCTGGACGGGTTCATGCCATTTCAGTCCATTGTTTGAGTCGGTTTGTGAGTTTATTTACTCGTCTTTGCAGCGTCGTCCCACACAGCAAAAGAATGAATTTACAGTCACACCAGATCTGGTTTCCCACTGCAGAATATGTCGTCAGCCTTATTTTAAACAGAACAAGACCTTAAATCCATGTGAGATTAAAGCAGACGTGAAACTGTGTCGTGGCTGAGAGTGTTTCATTTCACTCAGTCTTCTTCATGACACAATCAAAAGGAGCAAAATGACTCAGCTTGGCTCCAGAGCGACTCTGTTTAGCCGACAACAGCTGTACAAATACGTGTCCTCACGTTTCTCAGTTCTGTGGGAAACTGGAGAGAACGCTGAGAATGAAGCGGTGTTTAAAGAGCGCCACCTAGAGGCAGATGTGGGTGGAAATGTGGAATATTATGTGTTTCCAGTGCAGGAGGCTACAGCTTTGGAAGCAACTGCATCTAAATTCAACCTAAATAGCACTTTCTGTCCAAGAATTCATAGATTTAAAGGTTTAATCCACCCAAACTACATTTTACAATACTTTTCATCCAAGTATTGATGGATTTAATTCACTTAGATTGCACTCTTTAAATCAAAAATTATATTTTATAGCCCATAATACATCCAGATAGTACTTTTTGTCCAAGTACTTAAAGATTTAGTTAACCTAAATTACACCTTTTTACTGACAAGTTATATTTTACAGCCTGTATTACACCCAAATTATAAGGTTTATGATTAATGACTAAAAAAGGCGAATAAAAAAATCAGTTTTTCAGTCATCAATGTATTTATGCTTCTTTCTTCAAATGAAATAATATTTTTTCTGGTTTAATTAAAGAAAAAAATGTTGTTTCATAAAATCAGAGTCCTACAACTGTGGTTCTTAAAATGTAATTTTTGAAATATCTGCCATGAGAAACTGAATTTAAATCATTTTTCATTGAATTTAATTTTCTCAGATTAAAAGTTTGTCTTTAAAACCTGAATCTACATCACATAATTTGAATTTATGTTGATAAACTTAAATAGCTGCAATAAAAACCAAAGTTTCTGCCCTCAGTTCTTCATTTTTAGAGCATCTTGTAGTGTTAGTTCTGACCCAGGAGGTGGCGCTGTGGAGCTTCAGGATGTCTGACCTGGAGCTGAGACTCGTCAGGGGTTTTCCAGTTTCCTCCTGAAACTAAAAGGCTGCAGTGAAAGTAAATCTGTCATCATCACTGAATACTTCTCTTTATGTGCAATTAACTCTACATTTACCTCTGAGCTCTAATAGGAGTCAGAAACATGAAAATGAATCTTTACTTTGTGATTATTTACTTCTAATTTTTCCATTTGCATATTTTCAAGGCAGAACTAATCTGTCAGGAAGTCTCAGAGCAAAACAACGCCTCATTAAACCCCTAATATTTCCCTTTTTTATTACATTTCTGGAGCATTCAGACGCTTTGTTCCAGTAAAAGCTGCAACAATCCTATTTCAGTAAATAAAACATGATTTTAAATATTAGTTTCTGATCAGAAATCCATTAAATGACAATAAATTAGTAGTTTTCTGTCAATGTTTTTCCACAAACGCCTTAAATTTGGTTGTAAAACAGCGGATGAAGGATCTGCAGTCAGTGGAGGAGAATAGCTGGAACATTCACAGCTACACTGAACTTCAGTATTTTTTATTTTTTAGTGGTTTTAAGAAGTATTTAGATACTTTACTGAAGTAAAAGTACACAGCACCAAATATAGTTTTCAGTAAAAATCCTGCTTTGGTTCCTCTGACTGATTTATAATTAGATTACTAAGAGTGAAGCATCAGGTTTGAACTATTTTTTCACTATTTTATACCCAGATTTATTTACTTATTATTTTATTCATTTATTATTATTTTATTTTTTTATTTATTCAGGTACAGAAGATAAATCTGAGGCTTCAAACAGGATTAACGGGAAAATAAAGAAGGAAAAACTAAGTTCTGATCTATAAATCTGTTTCTGTTTTTTCTCCAGTCTTTGGTTTTTGCTGAGATATTTGATAATTAATGAGAAATTCAGGGAGAAAAATCTCTATTTGAATCATTAACAAATGATAGAAACCTGAAATGTGAGCTCAAATACACACCGATTATTTAAAAGAGGACAGGAATTAGATAGATTATCATTGTTATAAAGATTGTTGTAGTAAAATTAAAAATAAAATAAAGAAAAATAAAAAATAATAATAAAAAGGGTTGACATAAATTGAAAAAAAAAATTAAAAAAATGTTATGTGTATGTATATATGAATTAATATTAAAATAAATACATATTAGCAATAAATGACAAAAAAGAGAGCTTATAAAAGCGTCAAAATTATCATCAGTTTTTCAGTTTTCCTCTCGTCTTCAGTTTTTGCTGATACTGATTCACTGGAATATTTCATGAACTGTGCGTGAAGTTTAAAATGAGATTTTATTTTTAAAACCAAAACACTACGATGACACCATTTATCAACCAGTTACCGTAAAAAAAAATTTAAAAAATAAAAAATTTAAGGAATTGTTGGATTTTTAACTTTTTTGATCGTGATCTCGTTTCAAAATTCACCAAAAATAAAACATTTACACGAAACAAAACAAAACAAAAAAACTGTGGAAAAGAGTCGTGTTCTAATCTGTTTTCATTTCACCAAACTCCAACAGTTATTTATGAATTTATTTTGGCTGTAGATTTTAATAAAACAACAGGAAAATCCAAAGATGTGGGGTAAATAAAAGTGTTCCTCCGGTTTGTCTGCGACCTTGAAGCTCGTCGGCGTGTCGACCACAGAATCATTCAGGAAGCTGAGTCACCGATGGAGCGATTCACTTCCTGTTTGTTCTGTGGCAGCAGCAGATAGAAAGCAGCTCAGAACATCAGAAAAAAAAAAAAACAGGAAAAACATCCACTCTGGAGACAGAAAATCTAACATCAGATTCTGATGACCTGACACAGGCCATTTTATATTTATATTTTATTTTTATGACATTTTTACATTTTTATTTATTTATTACATAGTTTTTTGATTATTATTTTTCTTGGCTCTTGAAATTTTTCATAGTAATGATGTCCTACAATGAGCCATTTTTATTTGTATTTTTTTTTCATATTAAGTTAAATATTTTTTCCTCTGACTGTTAATTTCATAAGGATCAGATGATTTTTTTTTATTATTCTTTTCATGTCAGGTTAAGCTATTATTTCCAATATTTTGTTTTCCATTTTTTTTTTTTTTTTTTTTTTTTTTTTTTTAAAATCTACATTTATCTCTGGATTCTTGGCTTCTCAGGCCACAGGCAATTCTTTTAAATACACCCCCTGTCAAAGGTTTTAGGACACTTTCTCATTCAAATAAAGTAGAACCTGTCCTACAACTTGTGACAGGGGGTGTATCTACCAAATTTGGTACACATATGCAGCACATCAGGCTGAACAAAAAAGTCAGTGACAGCCACATTCCAAACCCAACAGGAAGTGAGCTATTTTGCGTTGAATGTCAGATTTTGCCCATTTTTCATTTTTTTCTAGAGCGAACTGCTCCTAGGGGGAAACTCCAATTCACCTCAAATTGGGCCAGTGCATACAGGAGGCCTTAATGATCCAAAGTTATTAAAATCTTTTTCCAAAGTCAAAGGGCGTGTCCGTGGCGGCCTCTGGAATTTTGATCCTTTACCATGAAATTTCAAATGCTGTGTAAATGTCCTGAACATGCTCCAATCTGCCTGAAACTTTACATGTATGATCAGAGTCCTGCCCTGATCACATCCACGTGATGAAATACACCCCCTGCCAAAAGTTGTCAAAAGTTGTAGAAACAAGTGATGTGCTCAGTCGTTCATGATTTGTTAATAATGTTAAGGCAGTCAGACGATGTCCATCTGTGGAGGTGGCATGGCTCAGTGGGTAGAGTGGCCGTCTTTTAACTGGAAGGTTGCAGGTTTGATCCTCGGCCTGTTGAGGTGTCCTTAAGCAAGACACTAAACCCCTAATTGCTCCTGGTGGGTTGTGGTTAGTGCCTTGCATGGCAGCTTCTGCCATCAGTGTGTGAATGTGATGTATCATGTAAAGGGCTTTATAAATATTACCATTTTGTAGGACAGGTTCTACTTTATTTGAATGAGACAGTATCCTAAAACTCTTGACATGCAGCAGAGTGGAGTTGTCTGCTGAAAACTGATGATGGCTTGCTTTCACATAAACCTCTCATACAACACAGACAGACTCATTTCTTTTTTAGAGGACCTTCATATTCTAATGGCAGCAGTGGAGATTGGTCAAAGGGTAAGAAATACTCCATTTGTTGTTGTGTGGGACAATGTGGTATTCCACCACTCTGCTGCAGTGACTGTGTGTTCACTGCACATCTTAGGACGTCTGTGCTGTTTTTACCTCCATACTCGCCCTTCTTGAACCCCATAGAAGAACTTTTTTAAGTATGGAGGTGGAAAGTTTATGATCACTCTCCACACAACCGGCTCTTCTTGCTGGAGGCAATGAATGCTGGGTGTGGAGATATTTCTCCTGAGGCCTGCCAGGGGTGGATCAGACACTCAGAAAGGTTCTACCCACAATGCATCAGAGACGACATAAGATGTGACGTGGATGGAAACGTGTGGCCAAATGCAGACGACAGGAGGTGAATGTTACAGTTTACAGGTGTTGTTGGTTTTTGAGTTTTATCTCTTGATTTCTATTCTGCTCCCTGAATTCTTTTTTTGTTGACAGTAGACTTTTTATTTTTGGAAGGTCTCAAAGTACCGATGCAAACGCACAGAGTGTTAGGAACGCGGCGGTGTTTCAACCCAAAAGCAGCCACTCCGACAGGCAGGTACTGAACCAAGGATTTAATATATTAAACTAACAGAAAACACTCCATAAATAAATGGGAGGGGGATTAAACTTGAACTAAAGGCAAAGGACCACTTCGGTGGGGAACGATTAACCTAAATGGGGAGGGGTGACTCACGTTTGTCCAGGGGTCGGGAAACGAGGCAGAGACAGAGGAGCAGGGCTGGGTACACGGGGCCGGCAGTGATCGGTGGTGGAGCCGAGGCAGGGATTGCGGGGTGGGGAAACCAGAGCAGACGGGGGGAGTCCAGTGAGGAAGGGGAAACTGGAGCGGAAGAGGAAGTCCAGGGCCGCTGGGGAGAGACAGAGCTCAAACAGACTGGTGTGAATCTAATTGCATAAAATCTATCCTTCACTTTCTCCATTATGTGATAGATGCAGAGGGGTCTTTATTGCATCTTTTCTGGTTGTGTTCTCAACTGCATACATTTTGGTGGGAGACTTTTCAGTGGTTTAAAAGGACCTATGGCTTGGACATTTCCCCTGATCCAGAGCTGGCACTCTTTGGGTGCTCAAAGACTGAGATACAGCAGGCACTAATGCTTGGCATGGTTGCTGCAAAGAAGATAATTCTTCTGGTCTGGAAAACCCCTACTCCCCTCTGCTTTCAGAGATGGCTCAACGAAATGATAATGACTATCCAAATGGAAAGGATTCGCTTCTGTAAATCAAAATCTCAAAGCAAATTCCTGGACATATGGGGCCCATTCACTGACTGTCTGAAAAATGAATAATTGTTTTGCCTTTTTTTGCATTTTAAACTTAGTATATACGGTATGTATGTATATGTGTGTGTATGTATATATGTGTATATATATATATATATATGTATATATATATGTGTGTGGGGGGGGCATGACACAGAAAATACATGTTATTGAAGTAAACTGCTGCATTCCTGATTCATTCTTGTTGCAATATATTACAGTAATTTAGTGCAAAGATCTTATTTTATAATAAAATCCTGATTTATCTAAAAAGAAATCATTCAAACTTGAAAGATTAAACTTTATTTCACGTAATGCTCTCTGTTGTTGGTGTTTTGTGGTTCAGTGTGCTCAGAGTGACAGCGTTTGTTTCCAAAGTGAGACTATTTTCTAGTGTTGTGGTTGGATGAGCTTATTTTGAGACGTGTATGAAGTGTTTTGTTGGTGAGAAACAGTTTTGGGGATGAGATGAACTGTTTAGCTGAGATGCGTGATGGAAATGCAGACTGTTCAGAGTTTTGAACACGTGACTTCAGTTTGGACCAACGCTTGTTAGCAATCGAAAAAAAACTGTAAAGATTAAAGACACTTCCTTATTTGTGTTTTATGTCTGCAATTCACAGTTTATACATTGAAAAAGAAGTTAATGTTGATTCAGTGGAATATGCATGATGTAAAGACAAGTTCTATGGTCGAATGCAGATTACAGAGTCAACATTTACTTCTTTCTTTGAGCTGAACTGGTGAGTTTGTGTTTGTTTGTGTGAATTTGTGTGTGTGTTTGTAAGTGTTTGTGTGTGTTTGTGTGTGTTTGTAAGTGTTTGTGTGTGCGGTCAGACGCTTCTCTTGCGTGTTTGTTGGTTAAAAAAAGCAGAAACAGCTTCATGTCCCAACTCACACATGCAGACTGTGGCTGGAACCGTCTCCTAGCGCTCAGATGAGGCCTGAGAACTCGTCTAAACGTTGATTTCTGTCGTCCTTTCAGCGCCTCTCCCTTCTTTCTGGCCGGGCTAATTCTGCAGAGCCGGTCGGATCGCCTCATTAGCGGCTGTCCAGGATTTTAGGAGGGTTTACTCCACTCAGGTCAGCAGAGTGCTTTCGGCACATTGGGGTCAGCAGAGGTCACCTCGGAGGTCGGGGTTAAAACTGATTGAGGTCTCTGTGAGAACTTCAAAACTCTAGAATAACCTGCTACAGCGGGTCGACCAGTAAATCAGAATGACTGCAGGGTTTTCTGCAGCATTTCTGGCCTTTCTGCTAGAAAATATCTTAGATTCCTAACTCAAAATGGAGCAAAAACGAGCTCTTTGCATCAATCAAACACTGAGATCTTTTACAAAACAGGCTTCATTTACAAATAAGGAGAAATGAGAAGAAGAAAGAGGTGTAAAAATGTAACTTTTTAATGGTAATGACGCTTTATTTTTTCCAGATTTATTACATTTAAAAAAAAATCCTACATTAAGCATTATTTTTCTTTTGATTGTTAATTTTAGCTTATTATTTCTTTTTATAATTTTTTTGTTGTTTTTATTTGTTTATTTTATGTTAGGTTCAATTATTATTTCTGGTATTGTTTTCTCCATTTTTAAGTTTGTTTTTTTTTTTACATTTTTTCTACATTAAGTTAAATTATTTTTCTTTTGATTGTTGATTTTATTTTATTATTTCTTTTTATAATTTTTTGTTGTTTTCATTTGTTTATTTTATGTTAGGTTCAATTATTATTTCTGATATTGTTTTTTCCATTTTTAAGTTTTTTTTAAAAAAATTTTCTACATTAAGTTAAATTATTTTTCTTTTGATTGTTGATTTAATTTTATTATTTTTTGTGTTCTTTTTATTTGTTTATTTTTACGTTAGGTTAAATTATTATTTCTGATACTATTTTTTCCATTTTTAAATTTTTTTTTTAAAATTTCATTTAAAATAAAAAAAAATCTTACCTGAAGTGAAATAATCTTCCTTGGCTTGTCTTTGGCTTCATTTACAAATGAGCAGAAGCGAGAGGCAGAAGGATTTATGAAGATAATTCTCTCGTGAACCGAAGCACAAATCAGCTTCCAGCTCTTTCTTGGAAGTACGACGGTGAGAAGAGACGGATATTCAGCCGTTCCAACGTTAAAACCATCTGTGCTGCCGCCTCAGAAACACTCAGGCCGCTAACGAGACAAACAGTGATGCTAATGATGTTGGCCAACAACAGTTTGGAAGGAAGGAAAAGCCGGACGGAGACGTTTATAAATGAACACTATTATTTACTCTGATAGGCAGAGACGCATTCAGACACTAAATATGACGGAAAAATCTTCAGCAACACAATGAAAACTGACTCCAGGGATTTGTTCAATTTAATAAATGCACAACTGCAAGAAATAAGTCAAATTTAATGATTTAGATCAACGATTCAAGCTGCGCACACACATTATTCACATTAATACGTGTATTTATAAATCACATAATTAAATTAAAAATCTAAAAGTGCCAGAAAGAAAAGACTTTTGGGTGAATATTTGTAATAAAACAAACAAAAAAATCTGAAAAATATAAAAAACAAAAAGTGTTTATAATAATATAAAAATTAAAGAGAGTATCATAAACAAAATAAAAAAATAAACAAATATGTATGTAGACAAATTTTGGGAAAATATTACACATAAAACTAGCAAACTAAATGTTGATAGAAAATGTAAGAAAAAAAGCAAAAAAATAAAATTAAACACAAATTTTTGTCAAATATTAAAAATAAAACTAACAAAAATATTGATAGAAAATATTAAAAATAACAAAAAGTATGATAAAAATAATCACAAAATAAAGAAATGTACAGACACATTAAAAATTTTTAAAAATTTAAATTAAAAAAAACATAAAAATAACAAAAAATGTCAACCAGTATCATAAAGATAGCTTTAAAAAAATTTAAATGTAAAGACACATTTTGGTCTGAAGAAAAAACTTATTTTAAAAAATGTGTATAGAAAATATTTTTAAAAAATAACAAAAAGCCTAAAAAAATAAAAAAATGTCATGACAAATTTTGGACAAATATTAAAAAGAAAAATAACAACAAATGTTGATAAAAATAATTTTAAAATTAGAAATGTGTCATAAAATAATTTAAAAAATAACTAAATGTAAAAAAAAATTGGACAAATATTAAAAATAATGCCAATAAATATATAAATGATTTAAAAAACATCAAAAATATGAAATTTTTTTTCTTTTAAGAGCATAAAGAGATGGAAAACAAAATAAAACATGTGGACAGTATGTGCAATCCTCTGTGGACAAAATAACATCATGCAGATCCAGACGGCATGAATTAGCTTTTAGCAGCAGCTAGCAAATACACTTAAGATGGGTGAAGGTAAAATACAATTCTTTCTTCCTCTGCAGTGTTTTTTACGCATTGATGCCACAAAGATCCTGACTACCCAGTTAAAAGTAGCTTCTGACTGAGAAATGTTCCTCCTTAGGACCTCAGCTTCACCATTCAGAGCCTCACACCTGTGCTCACCTGTCCTCAGCTACACCTGCTTCTTCCTGCAGAGCCCATGCTGCTGCAGTCTGACTGTAACAAGCAAACTCCCACTCACAGTTACAGTCATGCAGATGCAGTGAGAACCTCCACATAGACAGACTGCGGCAGGTTCAGACCTTCTTCCTGTGGTGCAACAGCGCTAACCGCTACTCCACCGTGACGCCATGCATGCTAACCTGCAGCCTGAAGGGCCTCGTTAGATTTACAATCAGAAAGGCTTCATTACCAAGTAGGTTTCCACGTATAAGACTTTTAGCGCTTCACAGTAAACACACAGATTTAAAAAGTTTACCCGGTCAGGATGCAACAAGTGCTAAAAGATAAGTTAGCATTGAGTGAAATTATAAAAATCCTTTACTACGGTGCAGGAATGTGCAAATAAATCACCTGAGAATGTGCAGGGCACACATTCTGTGGTGTAAACAGCTTGAAATGTGCAAAAGTTTTGTTTCAAACTTTGTTTATGCACCAGTCAGATGCCATGTTTGTTAGCTTTTCAGCTTGTTAGCTTGTTAGCATGTGGATACTGTGCATCACTGCCTGCAGACTTTGTCAAAACCTGCTGCTGCATTCTGGATTCAAAGATAATATAAATATATTTCTTATTTCTGCTACTTTCATCCTACAACATGCAGAAGAGTTTTCAGATTTACTGAGCATCAAAAATGTTTGTAGCATCAGCAGAAATACCACAGGAAGAGAAGAAATTTAGAAGCTTTTAGTGTGTTTGGAGGATGCCAGGTAAAACAGTCCAGGTCACTTCCAGGTTACTGTGTTCAAAATTCTCATGGCCTTCGTTTAAAAACTCTACAGCAGGGGTGTCCAACATGAGGCCCGTGGGCCAAAAGCGGTCCTCCAGAGGGTCCAATCCGAACCAAAGTGTAAAAATTCCAGAGAAGAAATTAACTGCAGATTGTAAATTAGTAAAACTATAAATGTAAAATCATTTGTATGACAAGCTGTTCTTTTGATCATAAAGTAAAATGCGAGATTGTTCATTGTTCTTTTGGTCAAAGGTCAAAGGTCAAAGGTTCTTATTGTCATATCATTCCACATTTGCACATGCAACAATATGAAACTGGACTCTGGTCCCGGTTTCAGCCATAAGACAATATAAAACACTTCCATAAAAGACAATATAAGTATAAAAAGACACTAATATAGTAATATATACAAACCTACAACATAAATAGATGTGCAATGAGACCATCAGTTAGTGCAATACAGACAGGAGCTTTGTCTCCGAAGTAGTGGTTGGCCATTTTTTAATAGATCGTTTTGTGTCTCGTTTTTGTAATCTTTTTTTTTTTGGTCTCACATTTTGGTCATGTTGTTCATCATTTATGCCTCACTCGTGTTTTTTTGTCTTATTTTGTCATTTTGTGTTTTGCTTTATCATTGTTTTGTGTATCGTTTTTGTCGTTTTGTGTTTTTAGTCTCGCTTGTGTTGTTTGTCTACTTCTTGTCATTTTGTTTCTCGCTTTTGTCATTTTTGTTTTGTTTTGTCGTTTGTCCATTGGTTTGTCTTTTTGAAACTTTTGTCAATTTTTTTGTCTCTTTTTTGTTTTGTGTTGTGTTGTTTGTCTCATTTTTTTCTCAATTTTGGAATTTTTTGTCTTGTTTTTTGTCTTTTTTTGTCTGACTTGTGTCATTTGTCTCTTGATTTTACCGTTTTAATTCAACGTTTTGTCGTTCTGTTTTCCTTTTTGTCTCACTTGTGTTTTTTGTCTTATTACAGTCATTTTGTTTGTCATTTTTGTCATTTGTCCATTGGTTTGTCGCTTTGTAACTTATTTGTCTCATTTTTTGTCTCTTTTTTGTCTTTTTTTGTGTCTCATTTTTTGTAATTTGTATCTCATTTTTGTAACATTTTGTCTTGTTTTTGTTCTTTTTTTGTCTATAAAATACGTTTCTGAGCCTCCAGTCTGCAGTAGGTAAAGCGCTCCAGGTTGCTTCTTGCTGTTTTTTTGTTCCCTGCTAATTGAAATCCAGACAAAAGAACAAAAATAGTAGGAGGTGTTAAGGCAGCGAGTGCGGCACGTTCTGCTCACTGTAATCTCTTAATGAACTTCCACGTGTAGTAACGGCGGAAACGGAAAGGAAAAGAGGATGAGCAAGAAAAAGGAGGAAGAACAGGATGGAGAGATGAGGAGGAAAAAATGTATTAATAGCGGAAGATGAGGAAGATGAGGAGACACCGTGGAGGAAAAGCCGGACGGCAAAGATCAGACACGATGTCTGACTTTCTGAATGAAGCTCCAGAAAGACGCTGAAGTGATTCAAACACAAAGAAAACAGCATCGTGAGGAAAAAGCACGTGCAAAGAGTCAATCAATAAAAGCTCTGACTCATTGAAAGTTGCTGGCCGTGAGCGGTTTGGCAGCCCTCACAGGGTCTGTCTGAAATCCCACGACAATCCTCTGCTGCCGTCAGACATCAGAAACCAAGCCGGTGTCATCCACTTGGCGAGTCAGAGGTCAGGTAAGCAGCTACCTGGAGGTAAGCGTCCCGGGCAGTAAGCCGGACACTGAGCCGGTTGGTGAATGGAGGGAGATTCCAGCGTGACCGAGAGGCTGCCTTCTGTCAGCTGCACCGTCTGGAAGTTAAATAACCGGAACCCGAAGCACAGAAATGAAACTTATAAAGAGACTAACGTGTATATTAGTGGCTGCTGTTGACCGAAAACAGGAAGTGAATGCAGCTTTCATAAACGTCACTGGATCAACAAAGGCCACAGAAACAGAAACTGACTAGGGATATCTGATATTATCGGCCCGATATTGGGATAAAAATGTAATATCGGTCAGTATCGTTATTGGGGTTTTTGTTGCCTACCATGAAAGCCGATAAAATAATGGCTGGATTTCACCGGCATTTACCAGCTCATAGAGGGAGGAAGGGAGGGAGAGTGTGAATTGTTGTTTGAGACAATTAAAAAAATATATATATACATATATATGACAAAAATGAGCAACAAGTCCTCAAATTCAACGAGCACCGGAATACGACCCATGAGAGCGTATTTACGTTAGCGCCCCCACGGGGAAAAGGAACGCATTACGGGATTTAATTTGATTAACGGCTTTTCCCTCGCAAAATGGCTTTTTCCTCACTTTCCCAGCACGGGTTTAGGGTTATGGTTAGGGTTAGGGTGAGGGATGGGGATAGTGTTAGATAAATGTTTGTTCATGGTGACGTTTCACCTGCGACACCGGAGTGTCGGTATTTACTCAACCACCAGAGGTCGCATAGTCAAAACGTAACACTGGGTCGTAATACGGGCGTGTACAGACGACCTATGTGGTCGTTTTTGGTTTGAGGACAGGCTGAAAATGAGACAAACGACACGAAACGAAACAAAACAAGACACAAAAACGAGACAGAAAATGACAAAGCAAGAAACAAAATGACAATAATAAGACAAAAAACACAAGTGAGACAAAAAGGAAACACAAAACGACAAAACGGAGAAAAATGACAATTGTGAGACAAAAAAGACAAAAAGCAACAAAAACAAGACAAAATATTACAAAAATGAGACACAAGATGACAAAAAATGAGACAAACGGCACAAAACAAAACAAAAGAGGCTAAAAAATTTGACCAAAAGTTACAAAGTGACAAACCAATGAACAAACAAAAAAAGCAAGCCAAAAATTCCCACAAAGAGACTAAAACTGTACACAAAACAAGAAATATCTGGCAGGTGCTGCATAGTGACTTGGTGGTTAGCACTGTCGCCTCACAGCTAGAGAATCCCCGGTTCATGTCCCGGCATTCCTGGGATCTTTCTGCTTGGAGTTTACATGTTCTCCCTCTGCATGCGTGGGTTTTCTCCGGCTTCCTCCCACAGTCCAAACACATGCTGAGGTTAAATGGTTATTCTAAATTGTCTGTAGATGTGAGTGTGATTGTTTGTCTGTATATGCAGCCCTGTGACAGACTGTTTCCTGTCCAGGTGTCCCCTGCCTTTGTCCCAAGTCAGCTAAGGCAGACTCCAGCCCCCAGCGACCCAGATGAGTATTAAACGGTGTATAAAAAAACAATGGATGGATGAATGAATATGGCATTATTCCAGTAACTTAAGTTGAAGTAGTTTCTTATTTTGCACAGACGATGTTTACATTTTGAACGCCTTGTTGCATTTTAGAATGCATGCAGTGAATCATCAATGATGTGTTCATTCCACAACAGGGGATATGTGACGCTACCGAAAATTAATTAAATAGCCCACAAATATTAGTATCATTGATATCGGAATTGGAAATATCGGCATATCGGTTATCGGCAAAACAGCCAATATGGGACATCTCTAGACCTGACCCATATTTCTACTTCCTGTGCAGCTCAGAGTGGAAACATTTTCGTGGTTTTCTGCTTCCGTTTTGCTGAACTCAACCTTCCCGTTTCTTTAGTGTTTCTGCGGTGCTGCTCACACTCAGAGCATCCAGGTAACTGTGTAACGCGTGCTGGCCGGCGCGTCTCCGTGCACGCGTGTGTCACGGCACATAGAGGCTAATCTGCCATAAGCTGGTTTATGGGCTCATCTGCAGTGACGCAGATCTACGCGCCAAGCTCTGCGCTGATGGATTCTCCATGACAACTAGCCCTGTGGTGACGGTGGCCTGTAGCCTACATACCGACCCACAGCTTACAACTCACCTATGGGGCCTGTCAGCTGCACACATGAGCTCTTTATGCAGCATTTAGGGTGCAGATATTTCACCGAACACACATGTAAGTCTGGTATTTGCACAGTGGCACATGTTGTCTGCAGTTTTGCTGCAAGTTTTTAGGAAAATAAAAGAAATTGCATGGAAATTTCTCCACCTGTAGAGGGCGCAAATGTGAACCCCCAGTCTCACCTGTGATTGACCAGAATGATCTCAACTCTAACATATGGCTGAAAAAAATGAACTTTAATTCATTTTGTCGAAGGTTTAGATAATTTAGGGCTTTCTGCCATCACTCCTCAGACATTGTTAGACTAAAAAAAGCTGAAATGAAGCTAAAATGATGTGAATATACTTATAAAACACAATTAGAGACAAATGTTTGGTGGCTGCATCTTTGGAGAAAGAAAAAAACATCGTGCGTACAAGCTTTTCTGCCAGAAGAAGAAGTGCAGATAAAAGTTTCGCTTGTGGGTCAGAGGCCAGTCCGACTTCTCTGTTCTTCCTTTTCTTCAGACACGCCTCAGTCTTCAGCCCCGCAGCCGCTGTGGGGCAACTATTAGTAGGTGTCAGCCGTCAATCAAAGCGACCCGCCCCCAGCGCTCCTCAGACGGGAAGCGCTTCGGTTCACAACGTCTCCAGCAGATGTGCAGCCAGGGACGTCTGCGGCAGCGCGCAGCAACCAGCGGGCAACAGACGGGCAAAATGTAAAGGATAAAGCAGCCGAACGCCGCTTCCAGAAAGTAGGTGTGCACGGGAAGGGCGCGGAGGTGTTTTTAAGCGATGCGTAAAATTGTTTTTACGCAGCATGGACGCGCGGTGATCGGTGCGTAAAAGTGAACCAAACAGGAGAGAAGTTAAAGTGCGGCGGATGAGGAGGTATTCTCGGATGAAATGGATGCTTGGGTGGGTGTCTGGGTCAAACTGAGCAGCTGACAGAGAGAGGAGCCACCGATTGACTTCCAGCAGACGCAGCGCGCAGTGGATGCAGCTCCTGAACTGAATCTGTCTGGGTTGCAGACTTTATGTAAGAAGTAGGACAACACCGCCCAGCTCGTTCTTTCCGTCATGCGTCGAGACGTTTCCAGCATTGTGTTGTTATGATCGAGTTCAGCCCTGAAGGGTCGATTCCACTGAGCGGAGCCGCCAGCTGATGCCGCAGCTCCAGCCGGAGTTTACGGAAAGTTTCACATCCTCCCGCCCGCCGCCTCTTCTCGACATGGACGGGAGCGGGACGGACGGCGAGAGCATCAGCCTCAGCGTGCTCAACTGGGAGCAAGTGCAGCGGCTGGACGCCATCCTCACCGGCTCCATCCCGATCCACGGCCGCTGGAGCTTCCCCACGCTGGAGGTGAAGCCGCGGGACATCGTCAAGGTGGTCCGGAGCCGCATGGAGGAGAAGCGGATCCACGTCCGGGAGGTGCGCCTGAACGGATCCGCGGCCAGCTACGTGCTGCACGAAGACAGCGGGCTGGGATGGAAGGATCTGGACTTAATATTCTGCGCGGATCTGAAGGGAGAGATGGAGTTCCAGATAGTGAAAGATATCGTCCTGGACTCTCTGCTGGACTTCCTGCCGGAGGGAGTGAATAAGGAGAAGATCACACCAGTGACCTTAAAGGTAGAAAAAAAACCCTCTCACAAACAGTTTAGTTTTGAACCTGTAGAGCAGAAAACTTTCCTCTTTCATTCCCCTCTACTTTTTCTTATCATACTTATCATAATGACACTTTTGTCCTGCATCTGAAATGACATTTCCATCCAGACATGCAGCCACTGAAAAAGTAAAAAGGCTGGTTTCCAATTCAAAGAGGATTCAGTCTAATCCAATTGGAGTCGGATCCACATTAATCAGTCGGGCCTCAGTTACCTGGATACCAAGGACTAGCAGGGCAGCTAATGGCCCTGGGACAGATGTGATCAGCAAAACGTCCCCAACAACAGACCAAACTCTGATTTATATCTGCAGACAAACAACGCTAATGTGCAGTTTTCTAAAACCTGATCAAACCGAGGCTGGTTTTTAATCCTCTCCTAAGACCCAGAGGGCAATTATTCCCAAACCACCAACACATGAGGAGCAGGGGGAAGAAAAAGTGAAGTAAAATTATATTACAGCTGTGAAAAGGGAGGAAGATAGAGGAGGAGGAGTTGATTCATGAGGGCAGGAGGCCTGAGTGTGACGGAAAAAAGGGAAATCTGGGGTTTAGTCGTCTTGAAAATAGGAATTAATGTGCAAGATTTCAAATGATTTAGATCTTTATTATGCTGCAGCTGCTTTTCTAAGCTCTACTGGATGCACACATGAACAGAAAGCATTTTTAATATGATAATTATCACTGATAAAGTGGGTAAAGCTCGTTGCTAACAGCCCTGTTCCAACAGTGGGTTAGATTTGAAGATTTAAGAGTTTATATTTGTCACATCCTCACACTTTACTTTCTGTGCAGTTAAATGCAAAGTTACAATAAGACATTATTATACTACATATGTTAATGTCTTATATGTTTGTCTTATAGCCACACTAGTATAAGAACATTCGTTAAAAAACTATAGAAAATAGAAAAACTCACTAATGCAACCTGCAAAAATATGAATTTTTGCAGATGAAGATGATGTTTTTCTGTTTTTCAGAAGATCTGATCCATTTTATTCCCTGTTGGAGTAAAAAAAAAAAAACGGGACAAAGTTGCAACAGATTGCATGCATTTTACAAAAACCTGCGGCACAAAATACGTTTTGTTGGCCACAGTCACAGCCTTGGCCAAAAATACAGGATGAATCCTAAAAGGCCGAACTTTTCTCCTCATAAAAATGACACTTGAGGTTGTCCAAGCTCTGCTGAGACCAACTAATCAAGTTTTTTAGTATCTTTAATGCAGCTTAAAGGCATTTTGTCCTCATTTATGCACTTCTGGAGTAAATAAACAACACAAAGTTGCAACAGATTTCATGCATTTGCAGTCAGAGTCAGAGAACAAAGCCTGCTGCACAGAAGACGTTTTGCTGGCCACAATAACATGACGCTTCTGGTTGAGCTAATCCACAGTTTTAGCAAAAAATCATGCATTCATCCTTCAAAGTTCAACTTTCCTCCTCATGAAAATGACACCTGAGATTGTCCAGACTTTGAGAATTTGGTCAGATGAGAGCAACTAATCGATCTGAACACTACAGAATTACATTTTTTTGGCATTTTTCATGTAGCTTAAAGCTATTTTTATCAATTTTACTCATTTTGGGAGTAAAGAAAAACAGATTTCATGCATTTTGCAGTCAGAGTCAGAGAACAAAACCTGCCACACAAAAGACATTTTACTGGCCACAGTAACATGATGCTTCTGGTTGAGCCAATTTACAGTTTTAGGGAAAAACAGAGGGCAGTCCTCCTCCAAGGCTGCTCAGTCGTTGTATCATTTCCGATGACTGAAATCATGAAAAAAATGGTGACAGAAATCACAGCACTATAAAATGTGATCATTTAATACAGATGTACCCTCAAACAAAATGACCTTGCGCTGAGCACAGGTGTGTGTTCTGCATGTGTACGTGATGTACGGATACCGAATCACGTGACCTAAATATGTAGGGGGTGGTGGGAATTGATAGGACTCAGAAACATCCCTACAATTTGATCAGTTGTTCCTTGTATCATTTCTGACCTCCCCGAAAAATTTCATCCAAATCTGTTTGTCCGTTTTTGAGTAATGTTGCTACCAGACGGACAGACAGACAGACATACACCAATCGTCACATAACCCCACCGTTCCTTGGCGGAGTAGTAATAATGTTCTGGCTCTTTCAAACAGAATGCATGACGTGATTTTAGAGAATTTCGTACAAATATTGCATCACTTCTTGCACATTATGCATGTAATTTCTATGTGATTTGAAGCTTTTTATGCAAATGTGACACAATGATGTCATTAAGTTACAGTGACATCGTGTCGCTATCTCGCAATGACACGGAAATCTTTAACAAATCCATGAATCCAGACTATAAGCAGCGTCACTGCCAAATTGTAATCATTTGGTCCTTGTGTCATTTCTGACCTTCCCTGAAAATTTCATCCAAATCCGTTACTCCGTTTTTGAGTAATGCTGCAAACAGACAGACACACAGACAAACGTCACATCATCCTGCCATTCCTGGGCCTAAAGCCTAAAAGGCCGAACTTCACTTCCTGTTTTTTTGTGTTTGTCCTCAGGAGGCGTACGTTCAGAAGATGGTGAAGGTGTGCAACGACTCGGACCGCTGGAGCCTCATCTCGCTCTCCAACAACCGCGGCAAAAACGTGGAGCTGAAGTTCGTGGACTCGCTGCGGCGGCAGTTTGAGTTCAGCGTGGACTCCTTCCAGATCCGCCTGGATTCGCTGCTGCTCTTCTACGAGTGCTCAGAGCACCCGATGGCCGCCACCTTCCACCCCACCATCCTGGGCGAGAGCGTCTACGGCGACTTCCCCACCGCCCTCGACCACCTGCGCCGGCGCCTCATCTGCACGCGGAGCCCCGAGGAGATCCGGGGCGGCGGCCTGCTGAAATACTGCCACCTGCTGGTCCGGGGTTTCCGCGCAGCGTCGGACGGCGAGATGAAGCTGCTGCAGCGCTACATGTGCTCGCGCTTCTTCATAGACTTCCCCGACGTGGGCGAGCAGCGGCGGAAGCTGGAGTCATACCTGCAGAATCACTTCGTGGGCCTGGAGGACAGGAAGTACGACTACCTGGCCACGCTGTACGACGTGGTGCAGGAGAGCACCGTGTGCCTGATGGGCCACGAGAGGCGCCAGACGCTCAGCCTCATCTCCTCGCTCGCCCTCCGGGTCCTGGCCGAGCAGAACGCCATCCCCAACGCCGCCAACGTCACCTGCTTCTACCAGCCGGCGCCCTACGTGTCGGACGGCAACTTCAGCAACTATTACGTGGCGCAGGTGCAGCCGGTGTACTCGTGTCCGCCGTCGAAGCCTCAGCAGTACCTCAGCCTGTCGCAGCATCCCATGTACGCCACCTGGTTGCCCTGTAACTGAACGGTTTTATCTCGTAAATGAGGCGAGGAAACACGGGAGGCGACATTAAGGAAGGGAACCTGGATGGGACCAGCTGGGTTCTGGTTTCACATGCTGGAAGAGGCCGATCTGGAAGTTGGACCGAACCGAGGAGATGTCTTTGACAGTTTGAACATCTTCACATACAGCCGCAAAGAGTAGCAGAGGACACACAAGAAGACGCATTAAGATATTTCCCATGTGTACTGTGGGAATGTGTGCTAATGTGTGCTAATATGTGTGAATGTGTGTGCTAATGTGATGTAATGTGTGTGAATGGGAGCTAATGTGAGCGAATGTGAGCTAAAGTGTGTGAATGGGAGCTAATGTGAGCGAATGTGAGCTGATGTGTGTGAATGTGTGTACTAATGTGAGCTAATGTGTGTGAATGGGAGCTAATGTGAGCTAATGTGTGCTAAAGTGTGTGATTATGTGCTAATGTGAGCTAGTGTGTGTGAATGTGTGCTAATGTGAGCTAGTGTGTGTAAATGTGTGCTAATGTGAGCTAGTGTGTGTGAATGTGTGCTAATGTGAGCTAGTGTGTGTGAATGTGTGCTAAAGTGTGTTTGAATGTGTGCTAATGTGAGCTAATGTGTGCTAAAGTGTGTTTGAATGTTTGCTAATGTGAGCTAATGTGTGCTAATGTGTGTTTGAATGTGTGTGAATGTGTGCTAATGTGAGCTAATGTGTGTGAATGTGTGCTAATGTGTGTGAATGTGTGTTAAAGTGTGTTTGAATGTGAGCTAATGTGTGCTAATGTGTGTTTGAATGTGTGCTAATGTGAGCTAATGTGTGAATGTGTGCTAAAGTGTGTTTGAATGTGTGCTAATGTGAGCTAATGTGTGTGAATGTCTGCTAAAGTGTCTTTGAATGTGTGCTAAAGTGTGTGTTCACAGGCAATGCAAAGAAAAAGAGGAACTGGATACTGTTTACAAATCCAAAATCTACTTTGATATTCAAGTTTTTCTGAACTCTGAGAGCAAAAACAAACAACAAAACAATGCATGCTTTATTTCTGTCCAGGAATAACGTTGTTCAAAGTGCCTAGATGAAGCCTAAAGGGAAGAGCTGTTTTGGTGATTCTTTAGAGGACTGTCCACTTTGACCGAGGCGGTAGTGAATGTACCGAGGGTTTAGCTAGTTTTAGTCAAAGACTCTTATCAGCCGTCCTTGCTGGACGAGTACACATCCTGATTACCAAAGAGGAAGTAACAGCGTAATCTCATCATCTGTAGAAGCGGGTGAAGGGGGGGAGGTGGGTGAAACTAAAATGCTTATAAGTAGATTTGAAAGAAAAGAAAGAAGTTTGGCTGCAAGGAAGAACCAAAAAGAGAGATTTCTTCTAGCTTTTCTTGTTGTTTTTTTTGTTTTTTTTGCTGAATGCGTCCACAAACAGGCAACCAAAACCCCAATCTAATCATAAATCCAACAAAAAGGCAATCAATTAACAGATCTGACATCTCCAGCAGGATAGATCTGCGCTTACAGGAACCCTGTGGAGTTTTTGCCTCTGAGCAAACAAGAAGCAGTGTTTGCATTTGGAGTTACTCACCAGAAATCGCTGGGTGTTTCCTCGACACAGCAGCAGAGTGTTAGCAAAGTGCTGCAAGTGTTTCCTCATACGAAAGGTGAGGAAAAAAAGCTC
This sequence comes from Acanthochromis polyacanthus, assembly GCF_021347895.1. Classification (NCBI taxonomy): domain Eukaryota; kingdom Metazoa; phylum Chordata; class Actinopteri; family Pomacentridae; genus Acanthochromis; species Acanthochromis polyacanthus. Next base: position 35,416,284 of record NC_067128.1, on the reverse strand, counting down.
TACAGGAAACCTTTAACTTGCAAAACAGACAGAAACATGCAATGTGTAATGGAGGCGGCCAGTTTTTTAGAAATTATACTGGAAAGTTGTAAAAGAAATTTCTAAATCAGCAATGTGCACGTACAGAATACAGAGATACTGAACTGTGCATGTACAGAACGAGTTTAATTAGAGGGTCAATTGATTTTCTGCTGCAAGAGCTCAAAGAAAATGATGACTTTTAAAGAAAAAAAATGGCCCCCTGTGTGCTTCCTACAGCCTTGTTAGTTTAAATAAATCCAAAATCAACATGAAAAGCTGATATTTGGAGCATATTAAGTAATTTAAACCTGATTCTGAGCAGAACAGCTGCACAAATTCATCTGATTTCCAAAAATAAAACTGGTGATCCAGCACAAAAACCTTCCAAGACACGAGTTAGCTGCAGGCTTTGGATAATTTAATGTGTTTCCGCAGACAAAAGGCAAAAAAACAGGGAACCTTTAACTTGCAAAACACAGAGAAACATGCAATGTGTAATGGAGGCGGCCAGTTTTTTAGAAATTATACTGGAAAGTTGTAAAAGAAATTTCTAAATCAGCAATGTGCACGTACAGAATACAGAGATACTGAACTGTGCATGTACAGAATGAGTTTAATTAGAGGGTTAATTGACTTTCTGCTGCAAGAACTCAAAGAAAATGATGACTTTTGGAGACAAAAATGGCCCCCTGTGTGCTTCCTACAGCCTTGTTAGCTTAAATAAATCCAAAATCTACATTAAAAAGCTGATATTTGCAGCATATTAAGTCATTAAACCTGATTCTGAGCAGAACAGCTGCACAAATTCATCTGATTTCCAAAGATAAAACTGGTGATTCAGCACAAAAACCTTCAAAGAGTGCAGTTTGTGGATGATCTAACAAAAACCTGCCGTTAGCAAAGTTTACACTCGATCTGTTTGAACAAAACGCAGCTTCAACAGTCAGTCGGTGTGGAGTTGAGTTAAAAAAAAAAAACACAACAGTTTCATCCTGGAAAAGTGTTGTTTTAGAGCTTTACTCCTCATGAAAGTAACCTCTGAGATCATCCAAGCAATGAGACTTTAATGAGACCGGATCGTATCGACCGTCTAATCGATGTGGACGCTACAGAACCACACACCAGATGATCATCTCTGAGCTCTTTTCCTGCAGCTTGAAGGCATCCCATCCTCCTGTTTGCAGTGTAAGAGTAAATAAGAGAACAAAACCTGCTGCACCACAGATGATTGTTCCTGTTTAATCCTCTCAGCTGTTCTCAGTGTGTCTCCTCCAGGAAATAGTTTTCAAAAATGTACAGACGAATAACGATCACGTGGATTTCTGAGCGGCGATAAAAAAAAACAGTCTGGACCGGTAGAAGTTGGCGACGAGATGTAAAATTTATCAGCTTTGAACGTACAGCATCTTCTTCAGATCTCCTATTTTTCTATCGATCTTCTATTTTTGTACAGTTTGTGTTGGGTAGAAGCCGAGTCGTTGAATCTAAGAGTATTTTTTTGTTTGTTTGTTGTTTGTTTGTTGTGTTCTGGCTGATGAAGAGCAGCGCCGTGGCTCAGTGGAGACCCTCTGCTGTTGGCCGTCTGTGCGCTCTGAGCTGTTTTCTTATGTATTTCTGTTGCTCTAATGAGATTGTTTCACTTTTCCTCAGTGTTTTTAACCGCAGTCCTGGTTTCGGACACGGAAATAATGATCTGATGATTGTGTTCAAGTTGACCGACTTGATGATTAAAAGCGGAAAATCAGAAATGTTTTATTTTTTTGTTGTTGCTGCTGTTCTGACACACACACCTCCAGCCACAATGACACGTTTCTGGTTGAGCCAAGTTTTAGTCTGTTCCACTAAACGCTCCTCCTCATGAAAATAACACCTCAGATTGTGCAAACAATGAGAATTTGGTCAAATGAGATGTCGACCGACTGATCGATCTGGACACGACAGAACTATAGTTTCTGACGTTTTTCATGCATCTTATAGACATTTTACCCATTTTATGCCCTAGAAGACAAAACAAAAACAGTACAAGGTTACAACAGACTGCATGCATTTTGCAAAATCAGTTGCAAAAAAGATGTTTTATTTGTGAACAACCACAGTAATATGATGCTTCTGGTTGAGCCGGGTTCAAAGTTTTAGCAAAAAATAATGGATGAATCCTTAAAGGCTGAACTTTTGTCTTGTAAAAGTAACACTGAAGATTGCGCAAACAATGAAAATTTGGTCAGATCATATCTGACACTGTAGAACTGGACACCAAATTATCATTTTTGAGTATTTTGTCCTCAAGTTTGCACTGTGGGATCTGGATGCTACAGAACTGTACAACAAATGATCAGTTTTGAGCATTTTTCATGCAGCTTGAAGGCGTTTTGTGCCCATTTATTCATTTCAGGAACGAATAAAAAAACAGGACAAGGTTGCAGCAGGCTACAGGATTATTACTCAGGGAACAAACGCTGATGCACTGAAGATGTTTTATTGGCCGCCAGCCAGGGCAACACGATGTTTCTTTCACCTTGCCGAGCCCTGGTTTAGCCGAGGTAAACCACTCTGACGTTTGGATTCGGTGCCCAGAGGGAAGAGTCCTCATTAGGTCAACGTTCGGAGGTGCCCGGTCAAAGCCTCCTACACTTTTACTGCCAGCAAGTGACAGCTGAACGCGAAGGATTTCCCCTCCGTGAGACGTCATAGTCGAGCGTCAGCGGCCGCCGTCAGTGCCAACCTCATTAGCTGGGTACATGCCGAGCGCATGCATGGACCCGACTACCAGCAGAGCCCTGGTCTCCAGGGAACACATGGTAACTCTCAGAGTAGATTGGCTCCAGGTCTGCGGCGCTTTAATGCCCGGAAGCCTGGGCCTCCAGATGTCACTTTCCCTGCTGACGCTGGGATAAATACTCCTTCTTCCATGAGCTCTTTCATCTTCTTTTTCTTTACTTTCTTTATTCTGTCTGTTTCTGTGTCACTCTGCTTATTTTCTCTCCTCTGTATTCTTTATTTTTTAACCTTTTTCCTCGCTTTTATTGCTGCTTGCGTCTTGTCAAGGTCACTTGCATATTTTTCAGTCATTTTCTCCTCAACTCGGCCTCATTCCTGATGAATTTCAGCAGAGGGAGATGAGCTCCAGAGAGGAGACCGGGGCCAGTGTTATCCCCGCAAAGAGGGAGAGAGTGGACACTAAATATAGGCCCCCCTCTCAGCCACAGTAAGGACATTAGCCCATCTGCTGAAAGCTGATTAGCCTCCCTCCATGGACATGTACGCAAAGCTCCGGTGTGACTGCCGTGAGGGGGATTTAGCGGCTATTGTCCTGTAACACATACCGGCCTCATCTCCTGCCGTCTTTCAGGTCACTCTCACTGGAAAGGCCCTAAAAGAAAAAATAATCAGTCCACTTCCTTATCAAGAGCTTAAAGAGAACTGAGAACAAGGGATTGAGGCATTGAGGGTGTTGCACAACAAGGAAAAGAGCTAAACCCCGAAGCACCGTTGGCTTAGGAAGTCTGTTTGTGTTTTAATGGAGAGTCTTCGGGCAGCAGAAAGACTTCTGAAATCGTCTGACAGTACGAGATACGATCCAAAAGTTTCAAGACTTCCTACTTGGAGTGCAGCTGCTGTGTGTGTGTGTTTAACAACCTATAACACTGTACATCACACAGGTTGGTGTGATTAATTTAAAAATTAAGGTCAAGTAACGACAATTTGAGCTTTAAGTTTAGTTAAAGTATCGCCCTGTGCAGTGAGACTCTGCTCCCAGTGTTCCTGGCTCGAAGAACCATCCAAAGAAACAATACAAGAATCAACTGTTCCTGCAGAGCCAGAATTGCCCTCAGAATTTGACAAACTCTTTAAAGGATGTAAAGGCCTCACATCAACATGGAGTGTAGCTGCAGTGTTTGTTTAGGAGCCTACATTACTATGTTTTAAACAAAGTAACGGGACTAGTTTAAATGTTGCGGTTAATTCTCTTCTCAAAGTGCTCCTGCAACACTTGTGACATTCCCTAAAAGTCCAGACAAGTCAAGAACTATCTGTAATGAACTGAAACCCCCAAACTGTGTCAAAACAGCAACGCCTAAAGCCAAAAGGAAGAAGTTTCCAGGAGCCAATTTTGGTGAGAATTTTGGCAAAAAACTATTTAAATGTGGTTTTGGCCATCATCTCCGTCAAACTAGTCTCCTGGTGCAGTGAGACTCTGCTCCCAGTGCTCCTGGAACATGGAGTGTAGCTGCTGTGTTTGTTTAGGAGCCTACGTTACTATATTTTAAACAAATTAACGGGACTAGTTTAAATATTGTGGTTAATTCACCGCTCCCAGTGCTCCTGCAACACTCACCGAAAGTCCAAACATGTCAGGAACTACCTGTGATGAATTGAAACTCCAAAACTGTGTCAAAACAGCAACGCTTCTAGTCAAAGCTTCAACTGAGTTTCATTTTGGGGAAAAGGAAGAAGCTTTCAGGAGCCAGTTTTGATGAGAATTGTGAGGGAAGAGTGATGATAGTTGAAGCTGAAAAAAACTTTTTGGTTTTGGCCATCATCTCCGAAAAATTAGTCCCCCGGTGCAGCGATACTCTGCTCCCAGTGTTCCTGCAACGTGGAATACAGCTGCTGTGTGTGTTTAAGAACCTGTGTTATTAAACATTACACAAGTTGACATGATTAATTAAAGTTTTATGGTCAAGGCCCGACAATTTGAGCTTTAAGTTTAGTTAAAGTAGTCTCATCGTGCAGTGATATTCTGCTCCCAGGGCTCCTGTAAAACTAGTAACGCTCAGAAAAAGTCCTGCTTTATAAACACCGTCTACGTTGGGCGCAGAATCTCCTAAAATGTGTTGAAACAACAACTCTTTCACTTGAGTTTCAGTTTTGGGAAGAAGAGGAAGTCACCGGGTGCCAGATTTGGTGAGTAGGGTCGGTGGAAAGCGCCAATTGTGCCGTTGTGGCTAAAAATCTGTGAAATGTCATGCATGGCATTACACAACATGTCATGTCTGCTCTAAATGTTCCCTCTCAGAAACCTCAGGATGTTACAGCAGAACTCTGACTAGTTCTCAGTAACAACCGTGTGAAAGTTGAAGAAAACGGTGAACACACAAAGTCCTGGTGCTGCTGACCTGAGACTTCTTCTCGGGTCTTGGACCCAACCTGATTTACCCAAGACCTGATTTCTATTTTGTCATCATCTGTGTTAAAGTAGTCTCCTTGTGAAGAGAATTCATTTTTTACATTCATGATCTTAAAAGTTCCTAAAATACGTCTTCACTAAAATACAAATATTTTACACACTATAACAAATATTTTACACACTATAAAATTAGATAAGTTGATAATATAATATAATATAATATAATATAATATAATATAATATAATATAATATAATATAATATAATATATGGATAATATGAATTAATCTTGGGTATTTACAGTGTTCAGACAAATAAAATGTGTAATAAAGAGGTGTTCGGGTCGAAAAATTGTTTAAATAACTGCAATTTTTAAGCAAAGTTTAGAGCTAGATGGGACCTCTGATTAATCACAGATCATCAGAAGCAATGATTTACGCTGATATTTAGGATTTAATGAGACTTAGAGGTGATTTGAAGGAAGATTTCAATGAACAAGCTGCTTGTTTCTTCTTGCTTTTTTGTCTAAATGCAATGTTAAGCTGTTTTAGCTTCATATTTACCATCCAGAAATCAAAGTGGTGCTAATTCTTCAATGTAGAAGTCAGCAAAATCAGAAATCATTGCTTTATTACAGTATAATCCACACAGAGTGACCTCATTAACCCCACATTTGGGATTCCACATGTGTTCAGAAACCCAAAGCAATGGATCACCTTCAAAGATAAGATCGATGTTTGGTTAAAATACCACAGCTGTGACTTTAGGAGGAGCCATCAGAGAAGAATGAAGAAGAACTCTCTGATTTATCTCCCAGAGCCAGCGCCAACAGATTTATTTATTGCAGATTTAGTCGTTTCTTAGAGTCCAGGAGGATCTGAGACGGTAAGTATCGGCTCGCTGGGTTGTTTTTTCGCTCTCCAGGCACCGACTCATGTTGGAGATGGAAGATCGGTGGCAGCCAGAGGTTAAATAGGGATTTGTAGTGGCTTCAGGGCAAAACAGCAACATATTTCTACATTTAAAGGCCCGCAATTGAATACAAAAAACAGTTTCGAGATGTCAAAGATGACACGTATCAGACTTCTGTGAATCCTTTGAGCTTCAATTAAAGGAAATCAAAGTACCTTGTTCTTCTTTTCAAGAACCAGAAAAGAGAAGTCCAGCAGCTTTCCACGGAAGCTCCATGATTATTATAATGTGCCTGACTGAGAATCTACGCAAATCTCCAGTTTAGCCTTTTAATTCTACAGTATTACAGAAGACAATGTGCTTAAATTGACTGTTTTTTCACGTTGCACCACCGTTTGTGGGACGTTTTAATTTCCTCTTTTTAAATATTACATTTCTTTTAGTTCTGCATCCAAATCAACTTCAATTCTAACAAAATCACACATAATTTAGTTAAATGCAGCACAGAGGGAGATATTTTATGAGTGTTTAAGGCGGGAAAAGACTATTTTGTTGCTTCTTGATTATCTTTTTTTTTTAAATTATGCTTATTAAATGATCAAATGTAAGAATAATAGTGTTCTGGATCCTTCAAAAAGAATGTATAATGTGATTTGTTGGAGTTACACATACATTCTGGCTCATTTTGCATACAATCTCTGTGCTTTTTGAAGCTTTTTGAAGGTCTACCTGCCAGGCTGGTATTATGCAAATGTCACATAGTGATGTCATTAAGTAACAGAAGAAAAACCTGGACTTAAAACCAGGTATTTCAGGCAAGTAAGAACGTTTCTTTTGGAGAGAATAACTCACTTTGGAGTGTACTGTCCACCGGCAACAAAAACGTACGCAAACTTGGTAAGAGTTTGTTCAAAATTACTTAAAAAAAAGTCTAAGATGAAGCAAAATCTGTCAAAAATGAGCCAAAAGTTGTCGAGAATGACTAGAAATAATCGATAATGTGATTTGTTGGAATTACACATGCATTTTGGCACATTTTGCGGGTCATTTCTATGCTTTTTGAAGCTTTTTGCATGCCTAGTTGCTAGTCTGGTATTATGCAAATGTTACACAGTGATGTCATTAAGTAACGGAAGAAAAACCTGGACTTTAAACCAGGTGTTTCAGGCAAGTAGGAAGTTCTCTGTTAAAGACATGAACTCATTTTTTGAGTGTACGTTGCACACATTTTTTGAGTTGTAAAATATTCCAAAATGTCCTGATATCAGTGGAAGAATTTTCTCAAAATAATGTTTTGAAAAAGAATGCTGGAGCATAAAGTTCTAGTAATGTCATCACCAAACATTTACAGAATTAGAGAACGTTATCCTAACTTTAAGAAGACCGTGTGAAAACTTTACTAGAACTTTGCAGAACTTTCTCAGAATGTTATTAGAACAAAAAAATCTAGCTGGAGCCATGCGTGAGAACATATTTTAGTCATTTTTTGACTTAGTAAAAGCACGAAATTGTAAAAATACAGAATACAAATTGCTGAAAAAAGATGTATTGAGGTTGAACATCCCCAGATTATTATAAAAAGCTCAATTTAAGACATAGTGCTACTAAAAAAACAAGCTGGGGCTACAGAAAACCCCTCCTAACCGTTAGTTAATACCCTCAGAGGCTATAAATTTCACAGTAAAATAATAATGCGAGTCAAAGATGGAAGCTCGGTCAAATCTGAGCCACTTAATTCAGTTTTCAGTGTAAGAACAATTACATATTGTTGTCTAACCGCATGAATTAGCTCGTTATGGATTCTCACAGTGAAAACGTCTTTTCGGCTGATTTAATGCGACCGTTTAGCGCTTTAATGAACACCAGCCCTCCCTGGTGCTGCTCTCAGGCTCATGTTTGGGTCTTTTTCACAGGCAGAGGTCGGCTGTTGCCGTCTTTCGTTAATTAAACGGGAAATGAACAATGCCCATTGGTCACTTTGCAGCTCGTAAAGCGGCAGAATCAGGAGTTTTCGTGCTGACAGCAGGCTTGTGACGGTGCAGACGTGCACGAAGACGACTTCATTTGGAGGATTTATGGGCGGCAGGTGCAGATTTTAAACGTTTTTCTGCTTGTTTGTTTTGGTGATTTTCTGCTTGCTCCTGAAACAAAAGAATTTCCCCTTTAGTGATAAAAAAAAGTATTTTTGTTTAATTCCCATCTGCAGTTTGTCTGAAGTCCAAATGGACTTAAATTCTAATAAAATCACAAATAAAATAGTTAAATACAGCATAGAGTGAGATTTTATGAGTTTTTAAGGTGGAAAAAGACAATTTTGTTGGTTCTCAACGATCCGTTTTTTTTTTTTAAACCCAACAAACTATGCCTGTTGAATGATCAAATATAAGAATAATTATGTTCTGGCTTCTTCAAACAAAATGCATAAAGTGATTTTAGAGAATTTTGTACCAAAAATGCATCACTTCTTCCACATTCTGCATTTCAGTTCTATGCTTTTTGAAGCTTTTTGTGCAAATGTTACATAGTGATGTCATTAAGTAACAAGAAAAGCCTGGACTTAAAACCAGGTGTTTCAGGCAAGTAAGAAGTTTTCTGTTTGAGAGAATAACTAACTTTGGAGTGCACGAAAAGGCAGATATATAACTCAAAGAGGAGCCAAACTGAAGAACATGGGGTCTTTAATGTCTTCTTTGCTAACTTTCTATTGTCCACTACCAACAAAACCTTAAAATGAGCTATAATTAGTTTAAGAATTATTGAAAAAAAATGTCTACAATGCAACAAAATTAGTCCATAATGACTCAAAACGTAAAGTTTTCAGACCTGTAACATGCACAGATAAACAGTTATATGACACACTGAAGGAAAGGAGACTTGAAATTGGTTGAAAATGACTCAAAAAAATGTTTAAGTATAACAAAATTTGCCCAAAAAGGCTAAAGAATGAGTGACATTAAAGTTTGCAGACCTTTAACATTAAAAAAGTAGCTATATAACATACTGAGAGAAAGGAGAGCTAAAAATGTGTCTAAAATGACTCAAAGAATGACTACAATTAAAGTTTGCAGACCTTTAACTTGCACAGAAAAGCAGCTATATGACACACTGAGCTAAAATTTATTCAAAATGAGTTAAAATGTCTAAAACGAAGCTGAATTATTTCTGGGATGCGGTGCAAAGACACACACAGTGAAACATGCAGACGGAGGTCCAGCAGCAGAGCTACACTGGAGACCAACCAGAGTCCGTCCAGCTCAAGGGTCGGAGGTCGGAGAATAAATCAAACAACGACGAGACCAGACTGTGAGAAGTCAGTGTGTGTCTGTTCGCGGAGTCGGCGTCTCGTCTTCAGACATCTGTTGGCTTTAGAGATTACTGAGAGCAGCCACAAGCAAGAACTCGATCCTCTGATTATTAGGCAACACAACAATAATAACAAGTCAAAGCGGGGGACTTTTCCGTGGCTGAGAGTAAATCAGATTCATCAATAATGTGGAGGGTTTGTCTGCTGGTGGAAACAGCTGCAGAGGAGAGAGACTAAGAGGCAGAGGAGTGACACACAGCAGCGAAACCGTCCAGACCGAAGGATCGACTGTTTCAGAGGAATGAACCCGGTTAGAGGGCAAAGACGCAGAGCCTTTCACAATAAAAGTCTCCAGAAACCTCCTGGACATCTTCCAACAAATTCCAGATTAAATGTTTTTATAGCTTATTTTACAGCTTTGTATATAATGTTAAACTGCAGAAAATAACCGGGAAAAAAATCACAGAAAAATGTAATTTACAACAAAAATATTGCCAAAACTGTAAATATTGTTCACATCAAAAATCTATATAAAAATCTGTATTTGTTACAATGTGTCTCATTTGTGTCATACTGTGTCTCATTTGTGTAATTTTGTGTCTCATTTGTGTCATTTTGTGTCTCAATTGTATCATAATGTGTCTCAATTGTATCACAATGTGTCTCATTTGTGTCATATTGTGTCTCATTTATTTCATTTTGTGTCTCATTTGTCATTTTGTGTCTCATTTGTGTCATTTTGTGTATCATTTGTGTCATTTTGTGTCTCAATTGTATCATAATGTGTCTCAATTGTGTCATATTGTGTCTCATTTATTTCATTTTGTGTCTCATTTGTCATTTTGTGTCTCATTTGTGTCATTTTGTGTCTTGGTTTTGTTGTTTTCCTGTTTTTCGTATTTCATCAGTGTCATTTTGTGTCTCATTTTTGTTATTTTGTCTTATTTTGTCTTGTTTTTGCTGGTTTCTGTGTAGTTTATGTCATTTTGTGTCTCATTTGTGTTATTTTATGTCTTGTTTTTGTTGTTTGTGTCTTGTTTGTTTATTAGTTTATTGTCAGAATCTGTTTCCAGAGAGTCAGATGAGCCACTAAAATTACTGTTAGCCAAATGAGAAATGTCCATGGGTCCTTTAAAATGATATTTTAGAGTTCAAATCTTTTCATATGTCAGGAGGAGGAGCTTCTCAGATGATTTATTCTAATTAGACGGTTGCACAGGTTTCCAAAGGCGCTGTAGCCTCAGAGAAAGTTCAACTTTACCCACTGAATCCATGAGAATTCTGCTTTTCCTCTCCTGCAGAGAACCATCTGTTCTGCTGCTGTCAGTAACACACCAACCGGCCCACCAGGGTTCCACAGATGTCTGACTTTCACAAAAAACAAGCAGCTAAAAGTGCCAAAAAGCCCAATATTAACACTCCTAATGTTCGCTGTAATCAGGACCAAATCGTCGTGGAGTGGTTGTGAAAACACTTGAGTTGTTATCAGGCTGCAGCTGGAGCTTATCGCAGCGTCTCGTTTGTCTTGGCCCGTCCAACATCGCTTTGGAGGGCGATGCTTTCTTTGGATGTTTCCCCAGATTCACTGCAGAGCAACACGGAGCGAGAGTGTGAGTTTCAATTACAGAAAACCGAGGAAACGGGAGGAAAGTTAGCAGTTTGGAGTCATTTAGTGGAGTCAGAATTCAGATTAATGATGCAACGGATTCAACCCAGATGCTGCTTTCTGTCTCATTTGTGTCATTTTCTGTCACTTTGTGTCACATATACACACACATATATATATTTCTGTTATTTTCACAGTTTTTATTATACAGTTGTTGCTTTGTGTTTTTTATGGACTACATGCAAAAAAAATCTTTATACTGTATCTCTGTCGATAGATACATACAGTAGTATTTCCACACCTGATTTACCAAAAACGACAAAAAAAACCCTGCGTTATTTCCTGTTTTGTTAAATTACAGATAATAAAATTGGCTTAGATGTTGACAAAAAATTACAAATTTAATAAATAAAAATAGAAAATGTCCACATCAAATATAAACATTTTAAAAATAGTATTTCTTTCTTTAACATGTGCTAAATAAAGTAGTATTTTACTTAAATGAGATGAAATTATTTTTCACATTTTGTTATTTTCACAGTTTGTGACATCTGAAATTTTGTTGTTTATCTTTTTTGGGCAAAATGCAGAAAAAAAATCTGTAAAATCAAGAGAAAGAGCAGAGTAAGATTCCATCCATCATCCATCCTCTATCCACCGCTTTATCCTCTCTAGGGTCATGGGGGGTGCTGGAGTCTATCCCAGCTGACTAGGGTGAAGGCAGAGGACACCCTGGACAGGTCACCAGTCTGTCACAGGGCTACATATACAGACACACAATCACACTCACATTCACACCTACGGACAATTTAGAGTAACCAATTAACCTCAGCATGTTTTTGGACTGTGGGAGGAAGCCGGAGTACCCGGAGAAAACCCACGCATGCACAGGGAGAACATGCTCCATGCAGAAAGATCCCAGGCCCAGGCAGGGATTTGAACCGGGGATCTTCTTGCTGCAAGGCGAAAGTGCTAACCACTACTCTACTGTGCAGCCAAGTAAGATTCCAGATGAGTTTATTTTACAGTGTGAGGATGCTTGGCTGTGTTACATTACAGTATTACTGGATGTAGCCCAGGAACAGGCTTTTTATCGTGTTTACGTGCTGGACGTGTATTAAGGCGTGGCCCTGAATTAAACTGAGTCACCTTGAATCTCCACCCAGCAGGAACACAAACACTCTGAGCTCCAGCTGCAGGTCAGCGACCATCTCCAGGTTTCACCGCTTCCACCGATCTTTAACCTGAATTCTGACTCACGTTTCCTCAGTTTTCTGTCATTAAAGCTCACATGATGCACGCACAACGGATAGGAGTTTAATTTATTTCTATGAGAGACTCTGAGGGGAAAATCCAAGCTTCTGGATGAATAAAATAAACGCAGCATGGCTCAGAAAGAGCGGACAGAAGAACAAGTTGTTGGAGATCACCCCCTCTTTTCTCAGACGAAACTAAATGAACCAAGGTTGTCATCAGGTGAAACTAATAAAAACTGCACAAACAAATGGAAAACGGTCTATGGTCTAAAAGAGGACAGTGTGTGGTTGAATAGCACTATCCCCCACTAAATCTACCAGAGGTGGTAGAACAAACAAAAACCCCTTAAAACAAAAACAAAGAAGTGCTGGGTTCTGTGCACTGACAACACAAAGACAAACAGGCTTCCAGAAGAAGGCCGACTGATGGTGTCAAACCTTCCAGGTCTCCTACTTACAACCAACCGAGCGTTTGGATGATCCTTCCTTATATCCCGCCCAGCTGACTGGTGAAAGCACACAGCCCAGCTCAATCTCACAGCTGCAGCAGATTGATCTATCTGAGAGCCAGGCTGTGAACTTTCCAAGTCCATCACATCAGCACGGTGAAACATCTTTCTACTGATGATGGACAGAGTAGAGAGGAAAAGACTGCAGAGGATGGAGACAGTTCAATGTCGGTAATACGTGGAAAGAAAGAGACACAAAACAAGATATAAAATAAGACAAACAAGAGACAACGACATGAGCAAGACAAAAAGCAGCACAAATGAGACACAAAAAGAGACAAGCAAGGCAAAATGACACAAACACGTCACAAAATGATACAAATGAGACAAAAAATGACACAAACGAGGCACAGAAAGACAAAAACTATACAAAATGATAAAAATGAGACAAAAATGAGAAAAACGAGACATAAAATGACACAAACAAGACAGAAATCAACCAAAACAAGACACAAAATTGACAAAAACAACAGAAACAAGACACAAAATGACACAAACGAGTCACAAAATGACACAAATGAGACACAAAATGACATAAACGAGACAGAATCAACCAAAGCAAAAACAAAATGACCAAAAACAAAACATGAACAAAAACAAGACACCAAATAACACAAATGAGACACAAAAATGACACAAACAAGACAGAAATCAACCTAAACAAAACACAAAATTGGCAAAAAACAACAGAAACAAGACACAAAATGACATTTCCCTCCTGTAACGGCGTTTTCCTGCACAGACGGCGGACAGCTTTCAGGAAGCAGTAAATCATCTCCAGGTTGTGATCCACGACGCTGCCAGCTTTAACTTTCCGTTTCAGAGCTATACTTAGCCACCTGCAGGTGTGCTTGGTAATGACTGTGATTACAGGCCAGGTGAGGAGAGGCGCGATGCTTTCTAACCAGGATGTGAGCGCCTCTCTGCACCTTAAACACACATTTACACCTGAACACACACACCCCGAGGGAAGCGCAAACACAAACTAGCACAAATTAGCACCTTGCTGATTTAAATTTAGCTCCAAACGAGCCCTTCAGAGGGGATCAGCGCTGGAAATAAATGCCCCCTACACATCATACCGCTTATTTACAGAGCGCAGTCACAGCTTTGTGCTGACAATGCTGAGCCGGTCATGTCTCAGAAGATCACTTTACAATTAAAGGAACAATTAAACTATTAAATAAAGTGTGACGCTGAAAAGTCACCAATGTGTGCTCTGCAAAATAAGAAAAGATAAATTATGCTGTTTTTGCTGCTCCCTGTGTCTCATTTTTTAAATTTTGTTTTGTTTTTGTTGTTTTTGTGTTGTTAGTGTCATTTTATGTCTTGTTTTTGCCATTGTGTGTCTCGTTTGTATCATATTGTCTCATTTGTATCATTTTGTAACTCGTTTTTGTCATTTTGTGTCTCATTTGTATAATTTCGCAACTCGTTTTTGTCATTTTGTGTCTCATTTTGTGTCATTTTGTGTCTCATTTGTATCATTTTATAACTGGTTTCTGTCATTTTGTGTCATTTTGTGTCTTGTTTTTGGTCATTTTGTTTTTTGTTTTTGTTTTTCTGTCTTGTTTATGTCGTTTTGTGTCTCATTTTTATCATTTTGTGTCTTGTTTGTGTCATTTTGTGTCTCATTTGTGTCATTTTGTGTCTCATTTTTATCATTTTGTAACTCGTTTCTGTCATTTTGTGTCATTTTGTGTCTCATTTTTCTCATTTTTGTCTCATTTTTGTCATTTTGTATAGTTTTTGTCTTTCTGTGTCTCGTTTGTGTCATTTTGTGTCTCGTTAGCATCATTTTGTGCCTCGTTTTTGTTGTTTTCCATTTTGTTTGTGCCATTTTGTCTAGTTTTAGAAATATTAAATATCACGAAAAACTTGCTTTTCCAGCCTGCTGATGAGTTTTGGGACGTAGAGGGTTAATATTAATCCTGGAAAAACTGGAAAAACAAATCTTAAGGGTCCTAAAATACAACTTTAGATGTTATCGTGCTAATGCTAACCCCCTTGACATGTCTTTGAGGAGTTTTCTGCTGTTGGAAATGGAAATGGACCTTGATCAGATAAGTCCTGCTGGCCTCCTTTTTCTTCCCCCGCTCCAGCTGCTCTCTTAAACATTAAGTCTTTTCTTTCATTTCTGGTGTTAAACTGCATGAATCAGTCATTGTGACACCTAAAAATTAACGAGTCTGGTGCTGCTGAGCTGCCTTAAAACACACAAAGATGTGACGTTTTGCCTCAAAGCAGCAAGCGATGACTTCACACATCATTGATCATCACAGAAATCAATCACAATGGCCTTTTCTCATCCTCCTCCCTATGATTAGGACGTGGTTTGGAAGCGAAAAGTCCTCGCTAAAGTTTGGGAAGGATCGTGATCATGGTCAGAAGAATCCAGCTGTGACTGCTGGAAGGAGACGGGAGACAAACTGTGGTCATTGGCATCCGAAAACACCCCGATCCTGCTCCACGTTGGTCCAAACTCAAGCGCATCTCAGGAACTGTGGGCTGAAGAGCATGACGAAGCGTCCCTGAAGAGGAGATCTGATAGCGGTGACGCTCCGATGTTTCCTACAGAGCTGACATTTCAGGGTGTTCAATCAAACGGCGACGCGAGGAGGAATTGTGACAGATGATACGTCAATTCTCTAATACAAATACAAATGTTTTGCTGCTTTCTGCATCATTTACATCATTTTGTGTCTTGTCTCTGTCATTTTGTGTCTTGTTTTTGCCATTTTGTGTCTTTTTTGTCCTTTTGTGTCTCTTTTTTGTCATTTTGTGTCTCGTTTTTGCCATTTTGTGTCTCATTTCTCTCATTTTGTGTCTCTTTTTTGTCATTTTGTGTCGTTTTTGTCATTTTGTGTGTCTTTTTTGCCATTTTGTGTCTCAGGTCTGTCATTTTGCGTCTCTTTTAATTCATTTTGTGTCTCATTTGTGTAACTTTGTGTCCCTTTTATGTCATTTTGTGTCTCATTTTTGTCATTTTGTCTTTTGTTTTTGGTGGCTTTGTGTGGTTTATATTTTCTACTTTGCTTGTCTCATTTTGTGCCTTGTTTGTGTTGTTCTTTTGTGTCTTTTTGTCATTTTGTATTTCGTTTCTGTCATTTTGTGTCTCAATTGTGTCCTCTTGTGTTTTGTTTTTGTTGCTTTTTGTCATTATTGTCATTTTGTGGCCCTTTTGAATTATTTTGTGTCTTGTTTTTGTCATTTTGTGTCTCGTTTGTGTCACAAGTGAGACACAAAATTTGTGTTATTTCTAATCATATCATTGATTCAGACTCTATAATATTTTCTTTCACTGAAAAATGAGAACACAAACCCAAACAGAAGCTAAACCTCTGGAGGCAGCGGCTACTTTTCATCTGTTCTCTTGTTATTTGTACGCTTTTCATCAGAAATGAGCTCAATCTAATGCTTTATAAACACTGTCTCACTCATTTATAATGAAGAAGCAGTGGATAAAGTGAGCTCTCCAGAACCCTAAGTGCTGCGTTTGTGTCACTGTTGGAGACTGAGTGTATATATCTGTCACCAATGAGCCAAATAGCTTCTCCTGCAGCCAAAATCAGCTAAAAGATGTATTAATCAAAACCTCGCAGGCTATTCTCACAGCGAGATGACCCATTTTATTCCCAGTGAGAGGAGAAAGAAGCTCCTGTTTCCTGGTTTCAAACTTTTACCGTGTTTACTCAGCAAACACGGAGAAATCTCAAGTCACACTTGATGTTAGCGTCTGGTAATCACTAAGTTTCCGGTCTAAGTACGGTCACGTGATTTAGTTTCATTCCAGAACTAGATGACATTTTACGTCAAATTTCAAATAATCCATGTGCATAATGCTAAAACATGCAGATGTGTAAATGTTCTTGTCCCGAGACCAAATCTAAGAAAACTTTTCTCTTTTTGTCTCGTTTTTGTCGTTTTATGTCTCTCTTTTTTATTTTATGTCTTGTTTTTGTCGTTTTGTTTTTCTCGTTTTTCCGTGGTTTTCCCATTTTGTGTCTCAATCTTCTCATTTTGTGTCTCGATTTCGTTGTTTTGTGTTACCTTTTTCTAATTTTGTGTAGTTTTTGTCGTTTTATGTCTCATTTCTTCTCATTTTGTGTCTCGTGTTTGTCATTTTGTTTTTCGTTTTTCTCATTTTGTGTCTTGTTTTTCTCATAATGTGTTTTATTTTTATCATTTTGTCTTGTTTGTGTTGTTTTTGTCTCATTTTTTGTCATTTTGTTCCTCGTGTTTGTCATTTTGTGTTTCAAATTTGTTGTTTTATGTTTCATTTTTCTTATTTTGTTTCTCATTTTTTCTAATTTGTGTCATTTTTCTCCGTTGTGTCTCATTTTCCTCATGTTGTGTCTCATTTTCCTCATTTTGTGTCTCATTTTTTGTCTTTTGTGTCTCATTTTTCTCATTTTGTGTCTTTTTTGCCGGCTGTGTCTCCTTTTTTCTCATTTTGTGTCTCATTTTCCTCATTTTGTGTCTCATTTTCTGTCTTTTGTGTCTCATTTTTCTCATTTTGGGTCTCATTTTTGTCCGTTGTGTCTCCATTTTCTCATTTTTCTCATTTTGTGTTGTCTCATTTTTGTTGTTTTATGTCTTGTTTTTGTCATTTTGTTCCTCATTTTTGTCATTTTTTCTCATTTTAGTTTTTTCATGTCTCGTTTTTCTCATTTTGTTTTTGGCATTTCGTGTCTCATTTTTGTTGTTTTGTCTCATTTTTCTCATTTTGTGCCTCGTTTTTGTCGTCAAACAGCTTTCCTAAAGAATAGGTGGAGCAAAGCTATGTCCTCTCTTCTATTTTTCATCACATTATCAGCCTTGATTGAATGTCTCACTCTATATTGTCAGGATCAGAATAACTCATTTGACTTCTTTCTTGACTTTTTTCCATCAGTCAGTTTGTCCTCTTGGCAGTAATGGATGGAATAAAAAGGTACCATTGATGTATAAGCGGAGCCAATCAAGCTTCTGATGACTATGAAACAGAAAATTCAAACATTTTGAAGCCCAGATGTCCTCCTGTTCTGGAATGACTCAGGTAACAGTCACAGCTGCAGAACAAAACCATCGTTTCTCCTCGTTCTCTGCTGGAAATCGTTTCAGGATGATTACCGTGGCTGCGTTCGGGTTTCTCAAACCATTAATTTGTTACAGAAGCTTTGAGCGCCAACATCAGCAGTCAGACTGCGACCCGTCGGACCGAACCAGCCCAACCAGAACCTGCCTCCCTCTCCAGTCATGTGTTTGGCATGATTTGGAAAACAGATGTATCTGGTTGTTTGCTTACGAAAGCACAATGTGTGTCCGTTTAACCTCATAAACCAACATGTTTGCATTTATGTGAAGACAAAAGTTACCCAGACTCTAAAATCCCCTTCATTTTCTCACATTTCTGACTCTGTTTTTCCACTTTCCTTGCATTTTTCCCAGTTTCCCTGCATTCCTGAATCATCTAAAAGCCGGTTCTGGCTAATCATGGCTGCAGAAGTTATCTTTTTCCCCCTCTGTTTTGTTTCGGTTTGTGTATTTTTCTACACATGGCTCACAGAGAAACTGTGTTTGTTGTGCTCATCAAGTGTTCCCTTCAGAAAAAAAAACTGGCAGAGAGGAAACTGGGATTTTGTGGTTTATTTCTGCACAGATTTCTGCACCAAAGGCATGAAAATTTGCTCTGAACATCGCTACAGAGCAGATTCTGACAGAAACAAATTACTCCAGAATCTTCACCACGGTCGCTGCTCTTCTTCATGTAGGAAAGTGGAAGAAGTTCTCACTAGGTGGCCTCAAGATCGGAGGAAAAAATCTGCTTTTTTTTGGCCAATTTCTTCTCGCTTACGTCTACATTTAAGAGAAAATTGGAGCATCAACAACCCCCATTTTATGTGATAAAGAGGAATGGATTAATTATTCTCTAATTTGTGCTCTATTAGCTGCAGTACCAGCACTTTAAAACGGACCGAGCAGCAAATCAGCACCAAATACACGAACATATCGATGCATTTTCTGCATCACCAACTAAATATGTGTGGGTTACCATGACAACACAACACATATGGTCCTCTGGTGATATTTGTAGCTTACAGTTCAACAAGTTTGCAAATAAAACCTCAGCTGAGAGGGGAAAAGACACTTTTTACAGCTGTTTCAAGTCTAAAGATCTGAACAGAAGCTCCTCCAGAGCAGGTGAGGCTGAGCAGCATCGGTTGCCATGGTGATCTGGCAGGTAAACCTCAACATGCTTCAATAAAGCATTAATTTCACTTCTGGAGTCACAGTTTTCTGATTTTCCCGCCTCCTCTTGCTATTCTACCAGGAAGGATTACATTTTGAAGCTTTCAGCTCCATAACGTGTTGTGTTTGTGAGACATCTCTGAACTCACTCCCTCCGTCCAACTCTGAGGCCATGAGCTCATGCTTCTTGATTTTTTTTCCTTCTTCTCGTATTTGTTTTTCCTTCCTCCGACGGACATGCTCGGCTTCGGTTCCCACCGGGCTGATGGATGCGATCCTTCAGAAGTCCCACGTCGGTGAAGGTGAAGCCTCCGAACTCTCTGAGCTGCTTTTCTTCACCGGCAGCAGATTTATGGCGTCTGGAGCGACCCGAGGTGAGGCCGAGGGCACGGCAACGGTAAAGAGAAGCTGGAGATCAGACCAGAAACATTTCATTCCTTCACAGCCGGAGCTTCTCTAGGTCTTTAGTTATCATCTATAGGAGGGGTATCAAACATGAGGCCCGTGGGCCAAAACCGGCCCTTCAGAAGCTCTAATCCTTTTGTCACTTTTTGTCTCGTTTGTGAAAATTTTCGTCTCATTTCTTTGTCATTTTGTAATTTTTTTGTCCCTTTTTGTTTTGTTCCGTGTTGTGTGTCTCATGTTTTTGCTGTTTTGTGTTTCCTTTTCTTCTCACTTGTGTTTTTTGCCTTCTTTTTGTCATGTAGTGTTTTATGTGTGCTTTATTCATTGCTTTGTGCATCGTTTGTGTCGTTTTGCTTCTCGCTTATGTCATTTTTTGTCTCCTTTGAGCAAAATCTTGTCTCGTTTTTGTCGCTTTATAACATTTTTGTCTAATTTTTGTCTCTTTTTTGCTTTGTTTTGTGTCATTTGTCTAATTTTTTGTCATTTTGTTTTTTGCTTTTCTTGTTCTGGCTCATTTTTTGTCTCATTTTTGTAATCTTTCGTCTTGTTTTTCTGTATTTTTGTCTGACTTTTTTAGATTGTCTCATGTTTTTGTCACTTCGTGTTTCCTTTTGTCTTGCTTGTGTTGTTTGTCTTATCTTTGTCATTTTGTGTCTCGTTTTTGGTCTTGTTTTGTCTTATTTGTGTCATTTGTGTCATTTTTTGTCATTTTGTGTCTCGTTTTTAATTTTTTTGTTGTTTATTCTTGAATTGTTGTTGTTTTTTGACATTTTTTGTCATTTTGATCACAAAGTAAACTACTATATTATTCAGTTACAGATACCTGTGACTAAATGTTGTGTTTCTTTGTAGACACTCTGTGATCTGGAAGTTGTAAAACGATAAACTGAGGCTGAATGATGTTGTAATTGAATTCATTTTCCTAAAGAAATTTCAGGTTGATGCTTTGTAAAAGGATGATTCATTGAATGCAAATGTTGTCAATATGTAATTTTTTGCACTAAAACAAAGGAAACATTAAGAGTTGTGGTTATTTATTGGTTATTATGCTGTGATTTTACTGGTCACTGGAGTCCAAACTGGGCTGAATGTGGAACTAACCTGAATCAAAATGAATCTGACACCTCTGGTCTGCAGGTATGACGGCATTTAAAGAGTAACCGGACGTGAAAGTCATCACACATTCCCATGTCACACTGCAGCTCTGTTTACTCGTGAGGCCCACCGACTTTCACATCCTCCGTAGCCTCCATCTGCCCCGTGACCCCACATTTACCCTCCTTCTAAAAACACGCACACCTCGGCTGCTACGTCACTGTCGGGGAGTCGACCGGATCTGAAGCCCGGCTGAAGCTCCGGTCACGGTTCCGTCGGAGGTCAGCTCACCGAGATCCTCCCCTGTTGCCATGGAAACAACACAGTCCGGACACAGATTCAGCGCCTGAATGCAAAAACTCCAACCTTCTGAAAGCAAAAAAATATCAGAGCAAAGTGATTTTAAAGGGTTGGTACACCTCACCTTTCTTTTTGTTATTTAATTGCAAAGTTTTACTGTAACGTGTAAAGTATATTTTGAGAAATTTGAGTCATCGCTAGCGGTAACATTAAATATTTGATTAAACAAAAGTAGCCTTGCCTTCCTTAAAAACTTGTGCTTCCAAATATTGACTATCACTTACCATACCACTGACTGTAGGGGAAACATTAGTTCCTGTAATTCAATAGAGTTTGTTGGATGAAAAATATGTCCAAAATGAAACAAAAATGATCCAAAACCAAACAAAAATTGTCCAAAATTAGTTCAAACTTGTTGAGAATATGGTTAATCCTGAGGCATCCCAAGCACAGCGTGTGGATGTACCACAGGATGCCTGGAGAATTTAGATTTTCCCACTGTTAACTTACTTAAAACTTGTTGAGAATGACACAAAATAAAATCAGCAGACCTTTTACATATACATAAAAAAGCTTTATGGTAGTGGAGGAAATGAAGGATACAAGTTTGTTCAACGTGAGTCAAAAATTGATCAATAAGATTAAAAAAATGTCCAAAATTACTTCAGACTTGTCGAGAATGTGATTGATCATGAGGTAACCCAAGTATGGTGAATGGACGTACCACAGGATACCTGGAGAATTCAGTTGTTCCCACTGTGTTATGACTTCACATTTGCTGAGAATGACACAAATTAAAGATTCTAGAACTTGTAGAGAAAGCAGCTGTATGCCACACTGAAGTAAAAAAGGAACCAAATAAAAGAATAAAAGCAGTTTGATGTGTTCCTGTGGGTCCCAAAATCCACCTCTGACACAAATTTATCAAAAAGAAAGTCAAAAATTGTACCCAAACACGAAAAAAAAAGTCCAAAATTACTTCAAACTTGTCAAGAATGTGATTAATCCTGAGGTATCTCAGGTCTGGTGAACAGACGTACCACGGGGTACCCGGAGAATTTAGCTTTTCCCACTGCAAAATGACTTCAAACTTGTTAAAAATGACTCACAGTGAGGCTTCCAGACAAAAAACAGCTGCATTATTTTACTCTTCAGGACATAATGAACCAGGAAGCATCATATGCTCTGTAAAACACAACAAGTCACCGTGGATTTCCTCCACGCTTTGTGATATATCACATCATCGGGAGAACTACAGCTCAAACATGACTAAATGTTATTTAAGTGTCCTGTTTCAATCAAAAACTTTCCTGGTTGCCAAAAGCTGCTCTCTAATCACTTTCATATTAGTCACAAAAAGGAGGAGGGAAAAAAAGAGAAACGCTAATCGGATTAGTGCAGAGAAACGGCCAAATTCCTGACCTTCTCTGACCAGAACCCGTGTTTGTCTGGCGAGTTCGGGGCATCTGTTTCGTATTGACGGTGGAAAGATGTGGAAAAAAGAAAGATCTTTCGACTCGGGGAGGAAAGCGGAGCAGCAGCGGGTCGCTCCGAGTGTGGCTGTTTGTGTTCGCGTACGAAAACTCATCCCGTCTGCTGCTTTCAGCCATCTGAGCCCAGCTGGTGAGCAGATATCTGGGGAGGAGGGTTGATGGCAGGGACAAAGGTAATCCAGGGTGAGGCGGGCTGAACGCATAGACGCAAAGTTCGAGACATCTGGAAAAAGGACGCAGCTGTGCTCCAGAGTTGGGTTTCCTGTCTGCTGCTGGTGGAAGATTCATCTTTGCCTTTCACTTAAAGAAAGTCTAATTCTGCTGCTCTCAGATCTGCAGGAATGAAGGAGGAAGTAGGCTTCAGGCCTGGACGTTTATCACGCCGTCGTGTTTCGTATTCCCCTCGTCCAGCCGACGGTTTTGTTTATGCACATGTTATTTTAATCAGATGATTCCTCGACAATCAGAGATACCAGAAGATTCCAACAACAGTAAACTTCGCTGTGAACCCTGTGAACCGCAAAACCTGCCAATGGATCTGCAAAGGCATGTTATTTTTTTATAAAAGCTAGCTAGAGAGATGACATTTATAAGCCATAAACTGTAAAAGAAAAGAATGAATCCACAAATCTGTCAGAGAACTCAAACAAACTTCAGCTTGACAATGTGACATTTCAGCAAAATCACTTTATGGTACATGTCTTACTTTAAAAAATAAAAAAAAATTAAGTCTTTGCAAAAATTAGATTCTGTAAAAGTAAAAACAAATCAACAACTTTCAGCACAACTTTGAAGCCATGAATGACTCAGCTGTGACCAACAGCCATGTGACAAAAAATCAGAATTTTCAGCTGAACTGTAAAAATATTTTTGCTATTTAGAGCTTTTTTTTTTCAGTGTTGGCAACTCCTGGGAGCGTGTGAAAAAAATGTTGTACCTGTTGATTTCAGTTTATACATTTATTTTCTTTTTAAAGTAATGAAAGAAATTCAACTTTATGTGATATTTCAGCAAAATCACTGTATTCTACATGTCTACCTTTTAAAAAATCAACAAAAAACAAGTGTTTGCAATAAGTAGATTCTGTAAAAGTCAAAAAATTCATCACTTTTCAGCTCAATTTCCAAGTCCTTAATGACTGAGACATGACCAAAAGTCACTTGACAAAAATTCCTAGTTTTCAACTGAACTTCAGGCAATGTTTATGCAGAGGAGAGAGGAAAGTATAAACACCTGTGCACTAATCATGGTGTCTAATCAGCATCTTGATATGGCACACCTGTGAGGTGGGATGGATTATCTCAGCAAAGGAGAAGTGCTCACTGTCACAGATTTAGACAGATTTGTGAAAAACATTTGAGAGAAATGGTGATATTGTGTATGTGGAAAAAGTTTCAGATCTTTGAGTTCATCTCATGAAAAATGGGACCAAAAACAAAAGTGTTGCGTTTATATTTTTGTTGAGTGTAGTTAATGATGTGCAGTATGGGGAGACAAAATGACCACAAAGAGGCAAAAAATGACAAAAAATGAGCTACAAAACTACAAAAATTCACCCAAAAATATACACAAAACAACAGCAAAAAACCAAACAGAAACAGAGCACAGAGGAGCTGGTTGTTGGAGATACATCCAGCATGGTGAAACATCTTTCCACCGTAGAGTCGTGTTTAAAACAGAGTTTGTCAAGAATATTAAAACATGGAAATGGAGCAAACATTTTTCCAGATATTGGTAACACCTGTGGAAACATGCTGCACATGTTGATTCCAGGTTTTGTTTTTGTTTTTGCAAGAAATAATCAAAGAAACATTTTTGTTTTTATGAGTTGTGGCATTCTGACTGCAGAGAAGGTTCATGGTTTCCATAGAAACAGTGAAAAATGAACCACAGTGAAGTAAAATGAGACTTAACTCTTTCTTAACAGCGTCCTGAAAGCAAAAACCCGCCTTGGCCGGAGAAAAGCTGCAGACCGCAGCAGCTCGTTTTGGGTTTCGTGTGGAAAACTCAGATTAAAACAAGACGGAAAGAGAAGAAAAGTCTTTCTGGAGTTAACCGATTATTGTCCTGCAGAAGTTCTACCTTCCAGGGATGACAGCATCGTTTATCAGGGGAAAAAACACAAAAGAGGTTTTGGTCATCTGAAAAGTTTTTCCATTTTAATGTTTGCAGCAATAAAAACAAACAGAGCAACTGAAGCACGACGGCGCTGGAATCACTGCCGAGACAAAAGACATGAAAACACCGCTGCAGATAGTAAAAGCTTTTATAGGACGTGACCATTGAAATCCAATAAAAGCTTCAAGATTAGGACAAATATATAAGATGCCGCTTTTTACTTTGCTGCTGTTATTTATTGAAAAAAGCCTGAAGTGAGTTTTCATGTTTAGTTGCTTTATTTAGTGCAGCATTTACAGGATTTACAGGCATTAAGATAAAACTCGCAGCTTTAAATGATGACGACTTGCACAAGATAATAGTTTGTTTTAACTTGTGCAGTATTTTAGATTCATCTCTACTTGTCTGGAAGGAAACTGTCTCAGTAGAATGACAGGAAAAGGAGCTTTTGTTTAAAATAAAAAGACTGGAGAAGAATCTGGACTGCTTTGACAAAAGTTCAAGAAAGAGACTAGTGATGGAGGCCACCAAGACAGCTATGACTGCTCTGAAGAGAAAGGTCCAACTTAAAGATCTCACACTCATACAGTAATTTTTATGACGCTAATACAATCTGAGCCGTAGATCGACGTATCAGTGACACTTTTTCTTCTGAAACTGGTCTAAATGATCCTAAAGAACCAAAATCTAAACAATAAAAGCTTCAAAACTCTTGTAGCTGACAGCAAGCTCATTGAATTTAATAATATGTATCAGTACATTTCCATAAGCAATGGAAATTATAGTCCTAAAACATCAAATAAAAGACATGAATCCATTCATTTTGCCTGGTTCTCTCCTCCATTCATGTGTACATTCTTTCGCCTCGTATTTAACATCTGCCTACGTCAGTAACTTCCAGGTCGTGATATACTGCGGTTCATCCCAATTCCTGCTTCCAAACGTCACATTACATCCCTGACGACATCTCATGACTCTCCCCCGTACCCGGCGCTGACAGAATAATAAATTACACTACGATAGCCGACGTGAGGAGTCATAAAAGTGTATCTCCTCTTCCCAAATTACAGCCTTCACCTTCTCCTGAGCACATGGTCACAATTTGCGCAGTCGTCTGTCAGCGCGGCAGACGTTATTTATTCCCTCGAGGAAAGTCTCCTCCGTTTTTTGACAGGTATGCTGGCGAACAGGACAGGTGTCTGCGCCCGCTCGAGGGTGGAAACCCTTAAAATTGTTTTTGCAGCTGCCGGGAAACATCTTTATCGTCTTGGATTCTGCTTTCTGTGCAAATAAAAGTGGAATATCTGGAGCCAGGACGATCATCGCCGAGGACCACTGCTACTACGAAACCAAAGATATACGACGGTCGAGACAGAAACTCAAAGTGGATCATCAGAAAGTCCACAAACTCGCCAGATCTTGTGAATCACATGATATGGGGGTCAAAGTTAAAGTTAGCGATGTGGAAAAGATTGCTAATGATAATGTTCTGAGCTGATTTATTAGCATGTCAGGCTAAATAGAAGACGATTGCAAAAACTTCCCTTTACATCTGAAATGTTTGATTAAACCGCAAATTGCTGCCTGACTGCACGCTCGGCCGACTGATCAAACACGCCTATCTCTGTGAGGGATCATTATTGGGTTCTGAAAATGCATATCTGACCAGAAAACAAGCTCATTTTTATCCCCGGTGGCTTTAGCTTGTCAGTTTGAGCGGCACATACCACCACTGCGCTGGATAATTATCAGAGACAATAAAGGAATTTCAGCCATGGCTGACATCTGTAGTGCATTTAACCATCTCTTATTTTAGTACAATCCCTTCCAGGCATGAATGTAGCTGTGTGTGGGCAGTAGTGTGTGAATGAGATGCACATTTTCAACAAAAGAAACTCTGAGAAAAGGTTGTTGAAAAGCATCAGTCAGGATATGAAACAAGAAAACCTCCAAGTTCCTGAATATCTCTTGGAGTCCAGTTAAATCCATCATTAAGAAATGGAAGGAAGATGGAATAAGAATCAATCTGACAAGAGCAGGACGTCTTCCTCGAGTTACTAGAAAGGGACGAGTGATGAAGGTCACCAAGACACCTATGACTCTTCTGAAGGAGTTCCAAGCTTCAGCAGCTGAGATGTTAGAGACTGTTCATCCAACAACTGATGTCTGTTCTTCACAAGTCAGAGCTTTTTGGGAGGCAACGAGAAAGACTGTGTTGGAAAAAGATCAAATTAAACCTGGACAAGAATTCACCAGAAGACATGTGGAGACTCTGGAGTCTCCTGATAGAAGGTTCTTTGGTCTGAGGAGACCAGAATGGAGCTTTTTGACCATCAGACAAGAAGATATGTTTAATGAAAACCAAACTATAAACGTCATTGCAAACACACCATCGACACTGTGAAGCATGGTGGTGACATGATGTTTCTTGTCCTGAAAGGCTTGCAAAGGTAGACAGTAAAACGAAAGCAGAAAAGTCTAGAGAAGGGTTAGGGTTAGTGAAGGACAAACTGATGCTGTCTGAAGAAAACTGAAACTTGGAAAAGATCAGTTTTCCATCCAGACGATGAGTCGAAGCAAACAGCCAAAGATACACAGAAATGGTTTAAAGACAACAAGGTGGAAGTTCTGGAGTCCAGACCTTAGTCAAATGGAGAATTGGTGTCTGAACTTTAAAAAGTTCTGTTTTTTTCATGATCCCTTTGGAACCTGACAAAATTTGGGCAATTTGGCAAGAAGAATTTAGTTTTAAAAAAAGCAGCAACCAGATGTTAAGATAGATTGAGACCAACACAGGATCAGCCAAAGGTGCATTATATAATTTAAATTAACTAACATTTCTTCATAGAAGTCAGCTTTTATTTTGATAAAGAGTCTTTTTTTGGTAAATTCTTGTGAAAAAAGCCAAACTGAATGGATAACGATTCAACTTTGAAAAGCAATCAAAGGGGAAACCTTTCAACTTTTTGTCAGCACTATTGTATGGCATAAGACTGGATTTCACTGAGCAATATTACACAAAAATGAACAATACTTCAATGTCTTTATGACAAACTGCATCTTATAGTCACTTGTCTCCATAACAAGAACCTTATTTCACCCCTCCATGGGTGGCACAAAGAAAAGAGAGGATGATGCTGGTTTGCTTGGATCAGTTTCAATATAAGTGATGCACAAGCAACCCTACCCAAATCCTAAACCTACAAAACCAACCCCCACCCTAACCTAACTAACCCTGACCCTAACCTTAACAACAAATCCTAACCCTCCCAAGCCTAAGAATCCCACTAACTCTAACCCTACTATCCCTACAAACCCTAACCCTAACCTAACCTTGCCCTACTAACCCTAACTCACATCCTACTAATCCTAACCCTGCTATCCCCACTAACCCTGACCCTGGTATCCCTACTAAACCTAACCCTATCCCCACTAACCCTGACCCTATCGTTACTAACCCTGACCTTATCCCTACTAACCCGAACCCCACTAACCCTAACCCTACTATCCCTACTAAACCTAACTCTATCCCCATTAACCCTAACCTTAACCTTGGTTGCTGAGGAATGAATTCAAATGTCACATCCAGACATCTTTTGTCTCAGCGGGCAGCGACGGCTTCTTTAACTGACTCAGCAACAGGGAAGAATCGTGGGAATGGTGAAAACTTTGTGATGACTCAGCTCAGCTTCTCAACCTATTGGGTCCCATGTGGCCGCGAGGGCGGAATCCGAGCAAACACGGAAATGCTGGTTGTCTCTAACCACATCACAAACCGGATGAATCATCCTCAAGGAGGCTCAAAGGGGCGTCTGGATGCTGCGTGGGGATGAGGGGGGAGGGGATGTGGTTTAGAGTGTCGTCCTTTCAAACACAACGTCTTTTAAACTGACATCTTCAGGGCATCATTGCAGTATTTCCAACTATCTCCCTTCAGACGTACAAATCTGCGGTCGCCACGTAGAAAATAATAAACCCCAACATTTTAGCTTCTCATATCTGGTGAGAAAACATCCTTGGGTTCAGAGAGGCAGCCTACACATCTGCAGTGTTTGGTTTCCCAACAGCATCCAGCTTCCAGAGGTCTTGTACCTAATCAATAACCCTTCAGGAGCGGTGCTGGCTGATGTTGTGACAGCCTGATTGAGTATTTGCAACAAGGAATGCAAGAATGACATCAATAGCAGCAAACAGATGCAGTATCCAGACGCACAAACAGCTTATTTACATGTTTACTCAGCAAAAATCTGCAGCATAGGTTGAAACAAGGACTTCTGTTGCCTCTTTGGGTGTTTTGTGTGAATTTTACGTACATATACGATGCAGTTTGGTGAGACTTTTGAAGAAAATGCAACATTTTGGAGTTGAATTACTGCCGTTGCTTCTCCCAGATTCTTGGAAAGCAACAATAGGATAAACTGTTGTGTGTCATTCTGAAAAAATCTCAGCAGGCAAATTGAAATCAGCCGTTTTTATTTTTCCCAAACGGATTCTACAGTCTCACAATACACGTTCTTACAGGAAACTACATGATTTAAAGCATTTTCACTGAATCACCCACATATTAATATAGCAGTTAAAGGTTTACAATCTGCTTTATCAGGATAGAAATGAAAAATATTGGTGGATTGAAACGGTACCTACTTTTTAACCAGTTTGAAACTAATCTGAAACTAATAAAAACAGCATTTTTGCATCATATTAAATTATTGGAGCCTGTTTTTTTTCATATTGGGACTGTATCAGCTGGTGATTCAGCACAAGAACTACTGTGGAGAAAAGAAAGAGAGCATGGTGGTGGCAGCATCATGATGTGAAACACGGTGGTGGCGGCATCATGACGTGAAGCACGGTGGTGGCAGCATCATGACGTGAAGCACGGTGGAGGCGGCATCATGATGTGAAGCACGGTGGTGGCAGCATCATGACGTGAAGCACGGTGGTGGCAGCATCATGACATGAAGCACGGTGGTGGCAGCATCATGACGTGAAGCACGGTGGTGGCAGCATCATGACATGAAGCACGGTGGAGGCGGCATCATGATGTGAAGCACGGTGGTGGCGGCATCATGACGTGAAGCACGGTGGAGGCGGCATCATGACGTGAAGCACGGTGGTGGCGGCATCATGACGTGAAGCACGGTGGTGGCGGCATCATGATGTGAAGCACGGTGGTGGCAGCATCATGACGTGAAGCACGGTGGTGGCAGCATCATGACATGAAGCACGGTGGAGGCGGCATCATGATGTGAAGCACGGTGGTGGCAGCATCATGACGTGAAGCACGGTGGAGGCGGCATCATGATGTGAAGCACGGTGGTGGCAGCATCATGACGTGAAGCACGGTGGTGGCGGCATCATGATGTGAAGCACGGTGGTGGCGGCATCATGACGTGAAGCACGGTGGTGGCAGCATCATGACGTGAAGCACGGTGGAGGCGGCATCATGACGTGAAGCACGGTGGAGGCGGCATCATGACGTGAAGCACGGTGGAGGCAGCATCATGATGTGAAGCACGGTGGTGGCAGCATCATGATGTGACTCATGACAAGAATGTTTGATGAAGATCATCTGAGGTCTCGATAACATCTTGAGAACATTTGTTGAACGCTGGTTTGTTCTTCTTTTGTTG
The DNA here is from genome assembly GCF_021347895.1 of Acanthochromis polyacanthus. Taxonomy (NCBI): domain Eukaryota; kingdom Metazoa; phylum Chordata; class Actinopteri; family Pomacentridae; genus Acanthochromis; species Acanthochromis polyacanthus. Next base: position 35,386,274 of record NC_067128.1, on the reverse strand, counting down.
TCATGGAACATTATCTGACAACATCTTCCAAACATGTTCCAAATGTTTGTTAACCTCTAATCTCACAGGAACATTATTTAAAACATTAAATGACCTTAAAATAACCTTCGAGGAAAGTGTTTTCTTTGAACATTATTAGAATGTGGAGGTGTTGTTAGTCACAGCTGTGGGAAGGTTCTCCTGTTTGCTGGGAATCCAGCAGCTCTCATGTCATCTTCAACATGTGGGAGTGTTTTAAAAACGCGTTTCATCATCCTCATATCTGGAGAATGAACGTCCAGTCAGCACATCTGGAAACAGCTGCTTTAAATCTGACTAGAGATCAATAAACTGTCTCTGGAGGTCATTAATTCATAGAACCAATATCAGCCTCAGATACAGATAATGTGTGTGATGTTCAAACTTTTCTACTGCTTTAGTTTAATAAATATTCAACATATTTCTCTTTTTTCAACACTTTGCTGTAGTGGATCTAAAGTGTTTTCTATAAAAGTCACACTTTGCTGCTGTTGCTGCATAAAAACAATAAAACTGCTGTTCAGAAATAAAGGTTTTCTGTTCACTGGAACAGGAATAGTTGAGTTTGTATAAAAGTGTGATGCAGTAAATTTAACAAGGCAAATACAGGCCTGTTACTGATACATTATACATTATGTCTTGATTGTTAAATCTCACAAAATAGAAGTAAAAAAACAACTTTATGATACAAAAGTTACACATTTAACCCTCATAAACCAACAAATTGTCAATTTTCACTTAGATTTTTGCAGGAATTCAACAAAACTTATCAGTAACAGGCTTTTTTAGAAGCAGATTTGTGTCCGAGGTGTCCTTTATTTTGAAATTCCATCTATTTTCTATGTGTAATTTGCAATATTTCACCCGGAAACCTGGTTTTAATCTGCTCTGTTTGCCTTGTTAAATTTACAGCATCAGACTTTTAATAAAATTCCTTCTCCTGTGAACAGAAAACCTTCATTTCTGAACAGCAGTTTTATTGTTTTAATGCAGCAACAGCAGCAAAGTGTGATTTTTATAGAAAACACTTTAGATCCAGAACAAAAAAGAGTTGAAAAAATGGATCATTTTATTGTCGTATTTATGGATTTAAAGCAGTAGAAGTATCCTTAGTCTGAAAAACCACCTCTTGGTGGTATATTTAGCGTAATTAATGTAAAAATCAAAGTGGAAAACTGACATTTTGTCAGTTTATCTGGGGTAAATTTGGAAGTATTAGACTTTTAAGTCTTTTTTTATTGAAAATACCAATAAGTTATGCACCTTATTTCTTATTTTGCACATTCTTTTGTGCATTTGTTTCCTTATTTTTAGTGTCTATCTAAGGATATATCTATCTATCGCAATATAAAATAGTTTTTGCACTTGTGAATGTGTTAAATAGCTTTAAAAGTGCAGATTTTTTGCATTCTTCAGACAAATCCAGGCTGCTAATTCCCCATGCTAAGCTAACCTATTGCTAGGTCTAGCTTTACTGTCCTCTTTGTGTTTCCCCTGCAGACCTTCCTCTCCCACGTAGATGTTCTTATTTGTTGCTAAATAAAACCCGACGGGATGCAAAAGAACAGCAATCACGCAACCATACAGGGGTTTGGGTTAACTCGGTCAGGAAGGGACGAATTAACGCACATATCTGGACGTGATGGAGATGATGAGCAATTAGCGGCGACGGAGTCTCTCATTAGACGTTGTGAGACAGATTTACTGTACGTGTGATGGCGGGGGTTTAGTGGAGCAGCTGGTGGGGAAAATATGCAAAGACGTGGGGAAAAAAAGCAGCTTTTTACAGTCTCTGTGAAGCGTTACAGCAAGAAGAACACGATGTGAGATTAACCAGTGCCGTCTGAGCAGCGTCCAACGGTCTTGGGGACAACTGGAAGTGACGGCACAAACAGAAACTACAAAGTGGTGGATCAACCAGTTAGACTCTTAATGATTCAATGTGACGCTCTCAAATTGCAGCACAACAAAGATCAGAACGGAGCACAAAGGAGTTTCATTAGCAGCTTCGAACAACCGCAAAAACCCTGCTGGAGCTGCATATTGATCTCGTAAAAAAACAGCGGAGAAGGTCAAAGACTGATCACTTGACTGCAGTGAGTCATTTTCTGTCTCGATAAATTATTTCCAGACGAAATGCATTAATCCTCCTTTAACTGGATCAGAAACTAGACATAAAAGAGAAAAAAAATCAATGAAATATGAAGCTTTCTTGCATTCATATTAGGTGATTCTTTCTGCTTAGTAGCTCCAAAACGTCACGTCGAAAACATGGGAAAGCTTGGGGATTTTTTTTGTTTTGTTTGAGTTTTTTTGCTCTTCCTTCCAAACTAATCTCCCATTTGGGGTTTCGACATAATCGTCTTCTGCAGGCTTTTAAAACTTGGATGTTTTTAGCGTTGGCCTCTGGAGCCAGCGCAGTAAATAAGCTAACATTCAGCTCAGCGCTCCAGTGCAGATAAGTTTCCCACCCCATCACGGATTATTAAACAAAAAGAAGCTGTTTGTTTCCATTTTGGCTTCAGAATCACAGTTTATTCAATTGGAATAATGAATGTTTTGCAGTTTAGTCCTGTATCATTAGTCTGTTTTTCACTGCGGGAGCCTGAACCTGAACCTTTGTGCATGATCTGACCTGAATAACGTCCCTGTAAACCTGTTTCAGGACGATTTATAGGGGAAGTAAAAGTATTTACTCCAGGGAGGGTACTTCTGAAGCAAAAATGTTAGGGTGTAAATGTACAAAAGCACCATTTTTTCTGTTTTCCAGGTGTTTTCATCCAGTAGCAGCCCCATTCTCTCTAAAAGTCACCTTATAAGCCAGCACAACAAATCTCTGTCATTCTGTTTTCTACATAAAACTGGAGTTTTTTCGAATATTTATTGTTTCAAGTTGTTTAGATGCATTCCAGGAGTTTAAGTCGTGATTGAACTTGTTGAATTCGACACCACAACGGAACCCAAAAGGCTAAAAAGTTCAATTCAAGGCATTTCCTGTAAGCATTTGCACCACTTTGCTATGGTTTATAGCCATGCTAGAAGCTCTGGGTGAAGACCGATTTGTTGATTATACTCTATTATGGATTCACAAACACACAAAGCATGGTGGAATTAAAATATTCTACTTTCCAGTCCATTTGGAGGATGCATTTTCATACATGTTCAGTAGATCAGTATCTGCAAATTCAACACATAAATGAAAGATATCTGGAGAATTTAGAAATTCCCTTTCAAATTTCCACCTTGGCTCCGTCAATGGAACAAATCGAAGCACCTCCAAAGTCCTGCGGTGACGATTTAAGTTGCAGCGCTGTTAAAAATGAATTCTAAAAATGTGGAAGACTGAGAATCTTCTCAAAAAGTCTCCAAAAAACTAATTTTCCTTCATATGCAATCAGCAGTGACTTGCAGTGTGTACAGTCTGCAGATCTTTGTGGACTTGTGCAAACAGTAGAATTCACGTTACAGACACATTTGCAAACATGCAGACGCAAAGAGCAAGAATTTACCTTTAGAAGAAGTGCCAGTTTGAGCTAAGGGCTAACATTAGCATTGAATGATTTTTTTATTATGCGCCCTTATAGATATACAGACACACAAAGCATGGTGGAGTTACATCATTCTACTTTCCAAAACATTTGGAGGATACATTTTTATACATGTGCATTACTCTAGTATCTATAAATTCAATGCATGAACGCTACTGCACTTGTAGCATAACGGCTGCATGGACGTCCACAAAGGACAGAGCACAAGATTTCTGGAGAATTTAGAAAAATTCTTGCTGTAATTCCATCTTTGACTCTATCAATTGAAAACCCACATGAATAAAACCTCTTTGAAAGTTTTGCAGTTCCATTAATGATGAATAATAAAGATGTAGAAGACGGAGAATCTCCTCAAAAAGTCTCCAAAAAACAGTTTTCCTTTACATGCAGTCAGCAGTGACTTGCAGTGTGTACAGTCTGCAGATCTTTGTGGACTTGTGCAGACAGTAGAATTCACATTATGAAGACCTTTACAAACATGCAGATGCAAAGCACGAGAATTTGGCTTTAGAAATGGTGCCGCTTCGACCTTAATGCTAACAGTAGCATGCTAAGCGCATAGTCTATAGTCATGCTAGTGTCTCTGTAAAGGTATATTTGTATATTAAACTCCCTTATGGATGCACAAACACACACAAAGCATGGTGGAATTCAATTATTTTACTTTCCAGACAATTTGGAGGGCACATTTTTATACATGTGCACTAGATTAGCATGTACAAATTCACTGCATGAACACTACTGCACCACAAAGGACAGAGCGCAAGATTTCTGGAGAATTTAGAAATTCAAGCTCTAATTCCATCTTTGGGCTCCGTCAGCTGAAAGCCCACATGAGTATACCTCTTTGAAAGTGTTGCAGTTCCATTAATAATGACTTATAAAGATGTAGAAGACTGAGAATCTCCTCAAAAACTCTCGAAAAAAACGAGTTTTCTTGGTGCTAATGCAGTCAGTAGTGGCTTGCAGTGTGTACAGTCTACAGATCTTTGTGAACTTGTGCAGGTAATGAAAATTAAACCAAGCAGAAGCATGAATTTGCCATTAAAATGGGGATGCTTTTAGCTAAACACTAATATTAGCATGCTAACTTGCTCACAATATCAACGCTAACACTCAGTCAGTAGCTATCGCCAAATGTTTACGACGTTTACCAGTGTAGCTCAGCGTAATAGCATGTAAATATTTAGTAATTACCTTTAAAAACCCTTAAACTTATTGATAAAGTGAACATTTTTCCTGCACAGAGAATTTTTTCTGCCCCCCAAAGAGGTTTAAATGAGCACCAAGGGAAAATCAGTAGCAGGAAAATAAAACACAAGTTATGCTAATTGAGGTTTCATTTACTCGATGTAATTGACATTTATGTTTATGAAATGGTCAGAAATGACAGTAAAAAGCAAAAATCTCTGTCAAATAAGGTAAGACAGACTCATTGCTTTTCATTTTACTGTGCAGTCAACCCCCAGAGGTGCGTTCAGAGCCAGGAAAAACCCTGGATTTGGTTAGCTGTTGCAGGCATTTGGTCAAAAACTAAAGTATCGGACAAATCAGAAACATGTGCTGTGGTTAGAAAGTCAGAGAATCACCAAAGTCAGTACATTTTGTCCTGAAGGAAACACGAATGTCTGCACCGAATTCATCAAAATCCATCCCCACACTGAAAGCAAATGTTTAGTCTCAGTTTGCATCAATCTTTCAGTGTTATGACAACTTCTAGTTAAAATTATGTCCAACAAATGGTTCAAGTCGAGTCAGAGAAATTAGTTTTTCCACTACAAATAAAAGGGTTTTATATTAAAAATGACTTCATAAATGGTGATAAGCACAAGTTTATAAGGACTGAATTTAAGATGGAGAAAAATACAGACGGATATTCAATAAAGGGGGTAAACCATAAGACAACACGGAATAAAATTAGATTACAGCTAGATAAAATAAAATAAATTGCAGTAGAATAAAATGCAGTAAAATAAAAATACTAATACTGTAAAATAAAATAATAAAAGTAAATTAAAATAAAGAAAAATAAAAATTCAGTCAAATAAAATGGTAGTACTGTAAAATAAAATAAAATTCAGTAAAATTAAACAAAATAAACAACACAGCAAAATTAAATTAAATTACAGTGAAATAAAATAAAACATTAATAAAAATAAAACTATTACTGTAAAAATAAAATACAGTAAAATAAAATAAAATAAAATACAGTTCAATAAAATATAAAAACTGTAAATAAAATAAAGTGAAATCAAATACTAATACTGTAAAAAATACAATAAAATTAAATTTAATACAACAAAATGAAATAAAATTAGAGGAAATAAGATAAGATGAAAATATCTAAAATAATAAAATATAATATAGAAAGAAATTAACAAACTATATGAGTGGCAGTATTTTTAAAAAAGTATACAGAAATGTGCAAATGACACAAGAAGGTGCAGATAAGTTTAAGCTAATTTAGTTTATTTACTACAAGTTGAATCTACTTTTAAGACAATTAATACAAAAATGTCAGGTTGAATTAAACAGAAAGTTTAGTTAAAGTAACATTATCATGTCAACACAACTCATGCAATCATGTATTTTATTTATAGATGGTGAAAAGGTGCAATATTTGTTTAAAAACCTAAAAGAAATGAGGTGTTAGGGTTCATTCATGCATTTGGTTTTCTACACAGGTCGACTTCAGCTGCCAAACTGTCCGCTCTACAGGAAAGGGAAGTGTTTCAAGTTTTAAAAAAAAACCCACAAGAATATTTAGCAAAAGAGAGAAAAAATGCAGCCAGAAAGCTTCCTGGTTGGTGCAAAGCGTTCACGGCTGCACGTGTGAAACTAAAGTGTCTTTCTCTGCAGCAGCTCACCTGAAGACATCTGAAGCTTTCAAACTAAAGTGCATGTGCTAATGGGACGTCTGCATGAAATCCTGCAGTTTTTAGACGTTATTGCGGCTCGCAGCGGTTTGAGATCCAGGCTGTAATTCCTGCAGGGTGGCGCCGGTAAAGGTCACCCTGCCCCTGGGCGTGACGTCAGCGCCGACCTGAGCAGGGCTGCAGGCAGTAGGTCATCCACCTCAGATTAACTTTAACAGAACGTGACAGTGCTGAGGGACTTTGGTCTCAGTGGGGTGGAGGATTAACCAGTTTACCTGCAGCTAAAGCGGCCCAGATCCATTCTGCACACCGATATGAGCAGCTACGCTCAGGACAGCCCCCGATGTGGGGCGTTTTTGGAGGCGTTTGGTGAAATATTAGAATTAAAAACATGATAAAAAGTCAGAGAATCACCAAAGTTGGTTTGTTTTGTTCTGAAGGAAACGCAAACGTCTGCAGTGAACTGATGAGAATCCATCCACACTCTGGAAACAAACAGTTCTGGTGAAATTATGTCCAGCTTCTACAAACAGCAAATTACCTAAAAATTTCAGCATAACAGCAACTTTTTAAGGACGTAAAATCCAGAAGTCAAGGTGGAAAAACTGAGGTTTTCGAGACAATTCAGTTTGATTTGCTACAATTTGATTTTTGTTCAATGAACCCATGTAAACTTTTCTCTACCTTCTAATGTCATTTGCACATTTTGACACTCTTGCAAAGTCTGTTGATTTTTTGGATATTATACTTTCTATATTTTTAAAAAATCTTCTTTCATTTTTATTTTATTTATTTTAATTATTTTAATTAATTATTTTTTATTTATTTTATTTTATTATCTTATAATATTTTTATTTTATTTCATTTTATCTTTTTATTTTATTTTTATTTTACTGTGTTTTATTTATCCTCATGTTATTTTATTTTGCTTTATTTATTTTAATTTAACTTATTTTATTTTATGTTTATTTTATTTTACTATACTTTATTTTATCTTAATTTACTTTTTATTTCATTTCATTTTATTTATTTTTATTTTATTTGAATTTAATTTAATGTAATTTTTATTTTACCTTCACATTGTGCTCTAATATTCTGTGTTGTCTTATTGTTTACTCCTTTATTAAATTGCAATGCTGCTCATTAACTACAATTTAAGTTTTGTTTTCGAGTCAGTTAAGTCAGAATTTTTATTTTTTTATTGCACACAGAAACCAGTGTTGCCAACTTAGCAACTTTCTCGCTAAATCTAGCGACTGTCCAAAGCGTCCTAGCGACTTTTTTTTGTCAAAAGCGACTAGCCACAAATCTAGCGACTTTTTCTGCCGTTTTGGAGACTCTGACAGGAAACCTTCAGTTACTGTCCTCAACAAGCAGCAGATGCTGCTGTGAGCTTCTCCCCCTCCCAGAGCACAGGCTGTCAGTCCAGTAACCCCACAGCAGACCCAGTGTCTGACTAGAGGAGACCCACATCACAGCCAGACGACAGGTGAATTGTGCATGCACAAAGTCACTACAGATCCCATCCAGACTTACGGAGCGGGATATAAATGAAAATGTTTCTTCACTGTCATTATGTGGCTTTATAGACTAGTCGACTAGTCGCAAATAAAATTTGAGACGAGTCGGTGGGGAAATTAGTCGAAATTCCCATCCCATTGCATACAATTGTAAATTTGTCACCACAACTCGAAAAAACAATGTCTGCAACTTAAAACACTCATATAAGTCTGTACATGTTTATCTTTTAACCATTTAATTAGGTGATGCTAACGAGTCTCCTGAATTACTTTTTCTCCTCATAAAGTGACTGAAACTGTAGACTTGTTGGATCTGGTCTTTGATGGAGGATTTTGTGCCACAACTGTCAGCTGCAGCTTCCAGCTGGTTTCTAACTGCGGTAATCTGACTCCAGAAACATAAAAATACTGAGTCTTTGGAAAAACACTTTGCTTTTTAAAATGCAGAGAGAAGAGAAGCCCTGAAGTCAGTCTAGCTGTCATGAAGCTCTAAACAGCTGGATGCTTCTAGAAAGATGGAACTGAACTTTATGACTAAACCTTAAGAGACAGAAAAGCCCCAGTAAAGGACGTGTTTTTAAAGTTAATATATTATGGTTTAAGCTCTTTCAAAGAAAAATATAAAACAGTTACGTTGCTCTGAAGCTCTTAAACTTGTTATTATCAGTACAGGCTGTAAAACTGGCACTCTGAAGGTTTTTTCTTTTTCTACTGGCCTACATCCATGTTATGGAAATTTCTTTCCCCGTACACAGAAAAAGAGCAGAAACTCCGCATCATGTGTAGCATTTCATTTCATCTGTGCAATATTTCATATTTTCATTCAAATCGTAGCACTTTCCAGCTCTTCCTGGGGGATCCTGAGGTGTTCCCAGACCAGATGAGATACATAATCCCTCCAGCAAGTTCTGGATCTACCCTGAGGTCTCCTCCCCGGTGGACATGTTCGGAAAACCTCCAAAGGAAGCTTCTCTAGAGGCATCCGAATCAGATGTCCAAACCACCTTGACTGGCTCCTTCAGAGGTGAAGGAGCAGCAGCTGATCTTCTCAAACTATCTCTAAGGTCGAGCCCAGACACCCTACAGAGGAAGCTCATTTCAGCCGCTTGTATCCACAATCTCATTCTTCAGGTCTCTGCCCAGACCTCATGACCGGTCTGCTGCTCCACAGGTACCGTACCCGATGCCCACACAACACTGAGACGTGTCAGCCAAGACAGTCCAACAATGTCCAGAGCCTTCAGCATCTCAGGGCGGATCTCGTCCACAACTGGAGCCACCAAGGAGCTTCTTAAATACCTCAGCAACCTCTGCCATAGATATAGAAGATTCCCCCAAGTCTTCAAGCTCTGCCTCCTCCACAGAGGATGTGTTTACTGGATTCAGGAGTTCCTCAAAGTGCTCTTTCCAACTCCCAACAATGTCCCAAGTACAGGTCAAGATGTTCTCCTGACTGTACACAGCCTGAGCAAAGCCCTGCCTCTCCTTCCTGAGTCGAACGGTTGACCAGAACTTCCTTGAAACCACCACAAAGTCCTTCTCCATCGCCTCTCTGAACTCCTTCCACACCTGAGTTTGCTTTTGGCCAACCGGTACCCATCAGCTTCTTCAGGAGACCACTGAGCAAGCCAAGCCTGAAAGGCCTCCTTCCTCAGCCTGATGTCTTCCCTTACAGCCGGTGTCCACCAGCAGATTGTTGGGTTGCCTCAGCGACAGACACCAGTGATCTTCAGACCACAGCTCCTAACAGCTGCTTCTGCAATGGAGGCTTTGAATATGGACCACTCAGACTCCATGCCCTCAACCTCCCCCAGGATGCAGGAGAAACTCTTCTGGAGATGGGACTTGAAAACCCCACGGACAGGGTCCTACACCAGATGTTCTCCGTTCACCCTCACTACACGTTTGATTTTACCAGGTCTGTCCATCAGATCCAACTCACCACCAGGTGGAGATCAGTTGACAGCTCTGCTCCTCTCTTCACCCGAGTGTCCAAAACATACGACCTCGGGTCTGAAGATACGACTATGAAGTCGATCATGGACCTTTGGCCTAAGGTGTTCTGGTAGCAGGTACACTTATGAGGAACCTTATGCTGGGACATGGTGTTTGTTATGACCAGTCTATGACCAGCAAAGAAGTCCAATAACAGAACACCATTAGGGTTCAGATCAGGCCGTTCCTCCCAGTCACCTCCTCCATGTTTCTCCATCATTGTCCACGTGTGCGTTGACGTCCACCAGGAGAACTATGGGGTCTCCAGGTGGTACTCCTTCCAGGAACCACCCAGAGACTCCCACAAGGCCAAATACTCTGAGCTCTGTTCGGTGCAGAACCACAGACAACAGTCAGAGTTTCCACTCTGCAACACAAAGCCACAGAGAGGCGACCCTCTCGTTCTCCAGGGAGAACCTCCTGTCTCCTCCCAGGCTCTCAGGGACACTCAAACCCCTTCATCATGATGGGGTGGGGATTCATCGAGGGTAGTTTTGTGTGTAAATGCTGTACTGAACAGTTTAGTTTTTATGTGAATCCTGCAATTTTATCATCTTTTTTTAAATGTCTTTTTATTTTTTAATTGTATTTATTTCATGCACTCATTTTATTCTCCTTTGCCCTTTATTTATGCATTTATTTTAATAATATACCGTTGTTATTATGAAATCTAGTCTTGTCTTTATGGTTTAAGCTACACAGCTGAATCAAACAACCACAGGAGCTTTAACTGTATATTTTAAACTTCTTACATATATAATTTGATGCTTGTAACTCACTGTTCTTTTCTCTTTTTCTTATTCCTTCGCTGAGTGCGACGGAGTTAGAGTCCGTCTGCCCATCAGTCATTATGGGCTTATTGGCAGCGCTGGTCCTGAAGCAGCTGTAAATATAATTAGTGACCACACTGTGCTGGAAGTGGCTCGTGTTGACTCCTGCTTTCCAGAGCCTCAAACACTGAAGCAGTTTTTTTATGGATTTACATTACGCCGTGCTGCACTGTGACACATTTTGCAGTCAAAATACGGCCGCAGTCGATGCCAGCGAGGGAAAAAAATACTGAAAATACAAAAAACCAAACGCTGGGAATCGGGTTTCCTGCAGCGAAGCCAAGTCAGTGAACAAAGTGAAGCTGCTTCCAGTGCAGGAAAATATTTTCCCTCAAAATATTATCAGGCGGACAACAACAGTGTTCACACGGCGGGAAAAATGAGCTGCTTGTAATGGAGGTAATGGGTATCATCAGAGGACATATTAGAGGTTGGTGATAAAATACAGCAGCAGAGAGACAGAACAAATCACTCACTGAGGCTTTCACAGGCCCAGTTTTCATTAAGTGCATGAAGCCACAGTTTCTGAGGATCCCTGGTTAGGTGGCGGTATCTTTGAGCTGCTTATCGGCCGAAGACAAAGCTCAGATTTCATCGAGCCGCTTCCTTCCCTCTGGGTTACATCTGTGGTTTCTCCTTGTCAGGTAATCGCTGCGTTGCACGGTTTGTTTTCTATCTGCGGTAACCATCTTACAACCTGTTAAAGCTCACTCTGCTCACCGTTCTGCTTCATTTCCCTCAAAAATAAAGAGCCGCCGCTGCAGAACACATCCACAGAACGTTTCCTAGAAGTCAGAGCGACGATAATCCCCTGAAATCTACCCGTACATAGGAGCTGCACATTTTCTGCATTGCTCCGTTAATCTGGGGATGATCTGTGTTTGTGTGCTCAAACATATTTTCACAAGCCGTTGGAATAAACGTTTAGCTTTGCAAAAGGTCAAGTAATAATGTGATTACCGAAGGACTGCAGAGGAGGAAATGACCCAGAATTCAAGAGTAAAGAAACAAGTCTTTTTTCTTACGTAACTCGGTGCGACTTTCCTACGTCTCCTTCACATCTTTCCTTGAGCTCAAAGGAAAAAGTGTCGTGTGACGCCAATTTTTTTTGGGAATGATTGACCACAACCTAATAAAGTCCGGGCCAGTTTTAAGAGCTAAAAATAAAATCTGAAGCTAAATACATAACATGATAGATATTTTTCCTCACTGTGGGCCCATTTTTCACTGCAATCTCACGTAAAGACACAAATTAGCACAAAAAGATGCACAAACGGCCCAAAAACCTCAGAAAATGACATGAAGAGATGCACAAATGTACAAAAACGTCCAAAAATGACACCAAAAGATGTAAAAATGGCACAAAGACGTCTGAAAATGATGCGGAAAAAATGCAAAAATGTCACAAAAACTTCCAAAGTAACACAAATGATTGCAAAAAGATTACACAAAAACTTCCAAACATGACACCAAAAGATGTAAAAATTGCAAAAAGACGCTTGAAAATGATGCAAAAAAATGCAAAAATGTCACAAACTTCCAAAATCACACAAATGATTGCAAAAAATGTCACAAAAACTACCAAAATCACACAAATGATTGCAAAAATGTCACAAAAACTACCAAAATAACACAAATGATTGCAAAAAATGACACAAAAACTTCCAAAAATGACACCAAAAGATGTAAAAATTGCACAGACATCTGAAAATGGTGCGAAAAAATGCAAAAATGTCACAAAAACTTCCAAACATGACATCAAAAGTGAATAAAAACAAAAATGACACAGCAAGACAAAACATTCTCTCTATAAATCACATTTAACCTTTACTGAAAGTGATTCAGTGAATCATATTTTCCTGGAATAACTTGGAAAGAGACTCCTTTTAAATTCTCCTGAAATTCCTCCGATAACTTCTTCACGCCTTCATAGCTGCTGTAAACGGTTTTATTCCTGCGTTCTGCTTCTGATGTTCCTGCCGAGCTGAAGTGAAAAAAGAACTGTGATGAATGGAAGCTGGTTTGGAGCTCAGAGAAAGAAAACAGAGCAGCCAGGGGAGAAAATATACAGAAAAAACGGAAAGAAAAGGAAAAATAGGCGAGTTTGGGCAAAGAAATGAAGACGGACAGAAAGAAAAACTCTTTCATAGTCGGATACATAACATTACTGCATCAACGCAGTGATAAAGCGATTAAAAATACATAATAGAGTATTAATACACTGAAATAAATCTAAATCTGCTGTGAAGTTAATGATTTTATCTCATCTACCAGGGCTGATGAACAAACTAAACTATGAAACCTAAAACCTAAATTGTGATCAGTATATGTTGTATTTATGTATGTTCAGTGTTCTCCGTCTGTGGTGTACTTTGAGCACATATTGCTGTAGTACTTCCAGAGTAGGAGGAGGAGGTTCTCCAGCTCAGAGGTCAGCTGAGGACAGAACATTGTGTTTGCAGAGCGTCCTTTAGAACGCCGCTCGCTTCCTGTTTTTATGGGCAGCGGTAAAAACAAGTTTCATCCCCAAACTGGCAGAAAGCTGCGACCTAACACCACATCTAGAACCACCGGAGACCCGAAACCAGAACCAGATGATCCAGATCCACGGTGGAGCAAAATCAGAGACGGCAGGACGTTTAGAGCAGCAGGAATCCAGCTGTTTATGGAAGTAAACCACCGTAGATTCATCAGTTATCGACGAATTAATGCACAGAAAATGAAGAATTAAAGGTGAAACAGGAGGGAGATAGATTCTGATCCTGATCCATCCTGTCTCCATGTTAGGGATCATTTCAAACTAATTTCTACACCAAGGAACGTGGGGGTGTTATGTGACGATCAGGTGTACGTTTATCTGTGAATCTGTCTGTCTGCAATATTGCTCAAAAACAGACTAAGGGTGCTTTCACACCTGTTAGTCCGTTAGAGTGGTTCGTTTGGACCCAAAGGTTGTTACAATGTTGCTAATTTCAACTGGTTCGGTTCGCATTCACACCAGTGTTTTCGCAGTTGAATCAACTGCGATGAATGTTGTATCTCCCCCCAGTCGTTTGGTGGCGCTGTTCACAAAATAAGGTGTTTTAGATGACACAGGTGAACGCTGATTGGCGCAGCATGTGAAGAGGGAAAAGTCCCGGAAGAAAACATTCTGAACTATGCTCTCCTGTTCGTTCTGGTTGCCATATATTCGTATCATTGCTTTATGCAGCAAGCACAAATACTGCTGTTGTTCCAGCATGAAGCTGGCATTCGGTACGAGAACATTACACAGTCGCTTTTGGCTACGGAAGCTCCTGTAGACCAAAAAGTCTGCTGCACCATCAAGCCGGTCCGAATGGAGACAGGTTTGTGTTCTCACCAGGAGCGAACCGAACTGGAGTTCACATAGAACCGGACCGAGACCACCTCTCGAAGGTGGTCTCGGTCCGGTTCTTTAGTCCGAACCAAAAACATCTGGTCTGCTTTCACACCAGCCCAAACGAACCGTACTTGCTGGTGTTGCGGACTCCAGTCCGCTTTAAGCGGACCAAAATGCGTAGGTGTGAAAGCACCCTAAAACAACTGGATGACATTCTCAGGGAAGCTCAGAAATGTCACAAGGACCAAGTGATCAGATTCTGGCAGTGATGCAGCTTATAGTCTGGATCCACGGATTGTTAAAGATTTCTGTATCAGTGTCACTGTAACCATGACAACAAGTGAACACTACATCAGCTGCGTGCTGACGATCACATGGTTGATCCTACTACTGACTTATCGGTCAGAAGTGATACATGATCAGCTGATTAAACTGTGGAGGTGTTTCTGAGTTTTCCTTTACACCCTGAATTTACAGACTTTTCGGCAGAGTCTTCTTCATGGCAAGAAACCACTTCTTAGACAAACACTTCCTGTACTGCAGCAATGGTGCAAGTCCGTAACATAAAAAATAGGCCTTCAGAATAAAAGCATGAAGGGAAAAGTTATTTTAACACAAGCAGAACAAAGGCTTGCAAAAAATAATGAACTGATCTTTCTAGGAGTAATTTACACACATGTACGTCACGTGATTCAGTATCTCTACTTAATGTGCGCATGTACAACACACGCCTGTACTCAGCGCAATGTCATTTAGTTTGTGGGTACGTCTATATTAAATTATCACATTCTACGCTGCTGTGATTTCTGATCAGCAGTAACTAGTAAAAAAAATGTTGTATTTCTGATAATGCCATACGGGGGATGAGCAGGCTTGGAGGAGGACTGCGCTCTCTGAGGGCTTTTCTTATTAATAAAGTAATGCTTAATTGAATATGTGCAGCTTCCATTCATATGGACCCTGATGCTGCAGGTATTTCATAAACTCAGAGGAAATAATCAACAAACTAAGCTATAAAACCTGCATCATTGTTATGCTTGGTGAGCCTCACTAATCTATTTGTATTTGCGCACAAATGCTTGATTAAAAACTCCAGATGTGTGTCGTTTTGTGTCTCCTTTGTGTCTCCTTTGTGTCGTTTTGTGTCTCCTATGTGTCGTTTTGTGTCTCCTTTGTGTCGTTTTGTGTCTCCTTTGTGTCGTTTTATGGCTCCTTTGTGTCGTTTCGTGTCTCCTTTGTGTCATTTTGTGTCACCTTTGTGTCATTTTGTTTCTCCTTTTATCTTTTGTCTGTCATATGTGTTGTTATGTGTACTTTTTGTGGGATTTTGTGTCTTGTTTTTGTCATTGTGTCTCCTTTGTGTCATTTTGTGTCTCCTTTGTGTCTCCTTTGTGTCTTCTTTGTGTCTCCTTTGTGTCATTTTGTGTCTCCTTTGTGTCATTTTGTGTCTCCTTTGTGTCTCCTTTGTGTCTTCTTTGTGTCTCCTATGTGTCGTTTTGTGTCTCCTTTGTGTCTCCTTTGTGTCTTCTTTGTGTCTCCTTTGTGTCGTTTTGTGTCTCCTTTGTGTCTCCTTTGTGTCTTCTTTGTGTCTCCTTTGTGTCGTTTTGTGTCTCCTTTGTGTCGTTTTATGGCTCCTTTGTGTCTTCTTTGTGTCTCCTTTGTGTCGTTTTATGGCTCCTTTGTGTCGTTTTGTGTCTCCTTTGTGTCGTTTTGTGTCTCCTTTGTGTCGTTTTATGGCTCCTTTGTGTCGTTTTGTGTCTCCTTTGTGTCGTTTTATGGCTCCTTTGTGTCGTTTCGTGTCTCCTTTGTGTCATTTTGTGTCACCTTTGTGTCATTTTGTTTCTCCTTTTATCTTTTGTCTGTCATATGTGTTGTTATGTGTACTTTTTGTGGGATTTTGTGTCTTGTTTTTGTCATTGTGTCTCCTTTGTGTCGTTTTGTGTCTTCTTTGTGTCTCCTTTGTGCCATTTTGTGTCTCCTTTTTTCCTTTGTCTGTCATGTGTGTTATGTGTAGTTTTTGTGGTGTTTTGTGTCTTGTTTTTGTCATTTTGTCTCATTGTGTCATTTTGGGCTTTGCCTGTATGTTTATTCTCTTTTTTTTAATCTATTTTCTGTCATTTTTTCCTTCTCTGTCTTCTTTTGCTCATTCGTTTTTGTCATTTTGCGTCTCATTTGTTTTTATTCTTGCTTTGTTTTGCTTGTGTTGTACTGATTTGTGCTTCATTTGTGGCAGTTTCTGTTGCTTCTCCCTGTTCTGTTCTAGTCTTATTTTAATTTGTTTATTTGAGTCATTTCACTATTGTGTCCTAGTTATATGTTTTTACTTTTTACTTTTCAGACGCTGCATTTCTTACGTTTGTCTTTTGTTTATTTCTGAGCAACATCTGGCAGAAGAATTTCCTCTGAGATTAAATAAATGACAAAGAAACCTCGATGAACACCCTGTGAGAGTCGCTCATTTCCTGGCTCAACTTGCTGCAGCGCTCAGAAACACATCTTGACCGAGTTATGTGATCTTTTTCCAATCTGTGCTGCAGATCTCACACATCGACTCGGCGTTTTCATTGTCCTCCACCTCCAGCCTCTGAAAGAAATCAGCTCCTTTTATTCTGAGACTTCTGGAGAGTTTCCTAAAAGACTTTTCAGTGTTTTCATGTGGAGAAGGGTTTGATCCCAGCCGGTTCTGTTGGCCGTGAAGGAAGTTTCCCCTCAGTCAGCATCAATCAAACGCTAATATTCTCTCTGACAACGCTAAAAAAAAGAAGCAGCAGCCCCAGGTGGAAACTCTTTTCTGTCCCTTTATGTCTGATTTCTGTCATTTTATGTCTAATTTCTGTCCCTTTATGTCTCATTTGTGTCCTCTTTTGTCTCATTTGTGTCCTCTTTTGTCTCATTTGTGTCATTTTGTGGCTTTTTTGTGCCCTTTATGTGGTGATTTGTGTCTTGTTTTTGTAATTTTATGTGTCATGTGTCATTTTGTGCAGTTTTTTATTGTGTTTGTGTCATTTTATGTTATCTTTGTGTCACTGTATGTCTCATTTGTGTCACTTTGTTCTCTTTTTATGATGTTTTGTGTCTTGTTTTTGTCATTGTCTCATTTGTGCCATTTTATGTCTCATTTATGTCACTTTGTGTCTCATTTTTGTCATTTTGTGCAGATTTGTCTCATATTTTTATCGTTTTGTGTCTCATTTGTGTCATTTTATGTCAAATTTGTGTCCTCTTGTCTCATTTGTGTCCTCTTTTGTCTCATTTGTGTAATTTTGTGGCTTTTTTGTGCAGTTTTGTGTCTTGCTTCTATCCTCTTACGTCTTATTTGTCATTTTGTGGTGATTTGTGTCTTGTTTTTGTAATTTTATGTCTCATACGTGTCATTTTGTGCAGTTTTTTGTTGTGTTTGTGTCATTTTATGTTCTCTTTGTGTCACTGTACGTCTCAATTGTGTCATTTTGTGTCTCATTTGTACCATTTTATGTCTCATTTCTGTCATTTTATGTCTGCTTTTGTCTCATTTGTGTTATTTTATGTCACATTTATGTCACTTTGTCTAATTTGTGTCCTCTTTTGTCTCATTTGTGTAATTTTGTGGCTTTTTTGTGTAGTTTTGTGTCACGGCTTAGCAGGTCGGACCCGAGCAGAGAGCCACACTACCAAGGCTGGCTGGAATGAAAGTGCTTTATTGTTGGGGGGGTGAATAGTGGCTCGGTGGGGGGAAAACCAGAGTGCAGGAGCGGGGAGCGGCTGGTGTAGTGGGGGGGTTTTGGCCAGGAACGGGGGTCCAGGCAGGAACGGGGGTCCAGGCAGGTACGGGGGGGGGGGGTCCAGGCAGGAGAAAACCGGTGATGAATGGTCTGGGGAGAGCCGGAGGGGAAGGAGGACGGCGGGGATCCCAGACAGCTGGGACTGGCGGAGGCAGAAGGAAAAAAACCAACGTAAGGCAACTGGCAAACTGAACAGATTTTACCGGAGGCTAGAGAGCGAACTGACTGTGGTGTCTTTGTTCAACAATCTGGCAGGGAGTGGAAGGATGAGCCGGTTCTTATTGCTGGGGTGAGTAATCAGAGTGATGTCTCTCAGCTGTCCGGGAGCCGTAGAGGAGGTTGATTGCCTGAGTGGAGTCAGCTGGGAAGCTAGACTCTACTCAGGCACCGAGCTGTAAGGGAGAGACAGGGCAGAGGAGCGGATGGGAGACAGGAGCATGAGAGGGAGAGGAAGAGAAACCAGATGGGAAAGGGGGTATTGGGGATGTCAGGTGGGAAGGACAGGGGTGAGGAGGGAGCCCTGACAGTTTTGTGTCTTACTTGTATCCGCTTATGTCTTATTTGTCATTTTGTGCCCTTTATGTGGTGATTTGTGTCTTATTTTTTGTAATTTTGTGTCTCATATGTGTCATTTTGTGCAGTTTTTTGTTGCGTTTATGTCATTTTATGTTTTCTTTGTGTCACTGTATGTCTCATTTGTGTCACTTTGTGCTCTTTTCATGATGTTTTGTGTCTTGTTTTTGTCGTTTTGTCTCATTTGTGTTATTTTATGTCTCATTTATGTCACTTTGTGTCTCATTTTTGTCATTTTGTGCAGTATTGGGTCTTATTTTTGTCATTTTATGGCCGTAAAAGAAGTTTCCCCTCACTCAGAGTGCTCCATCATAAATCAAACCTCTTCTCTGATGGTGCTAAAAAAAAAGAAGCAGCAGCTCTGGTTAGAAATTTATGAAGCATTCACTCCTTTGGAAACGGCACCGCCAGATGTTGTGTGAAATATGACGAGTGATGAAAGGTTAGCAGACGGTAACTTTATCAGCAGTGAAAGTAGAAGATACCGGCGAGAGAGTGACGGAAGAGAAGGAGAAAACAGGAAGAAAGAAAACGGGAAGTTTAGTTGACAAAAAGACACTCATGTAGGTTTAAGAAGAAGAAGAAGAAGTTGTATGGTATCTGAATGTTTCCGGTGTCAGAATCAACACAGCAAATATAAAAATAGAAATATCTGAGCTCCTGCAGCTCTGAGGAACTTCTGCAGCTCGTTGCATCAATGAACAGTTTGTGTCGCTTCTCTTTTAGTCGACTTGACCCAAGAAATGTTGAGAAACACAAAGTTGTGGGTCAGAGATGTGCAGTAAGAGGCCTCAGTGTGAAGAAACTGCCCTTCACGGGTGTTTTGTGTCTGGTTTTGCGTCTCATTTGCATCATTTTGTGCTCTTTTTGTGATGTTTTGTTTCTTGTTTTTGTCAAGTTTTGTCCCGTTTGTGTCATTTTATGTCATTTTGTACCCGTTTTCAGTCTCATTTCTTGTTTTTATCTCATTTTTATTGTCTTCTTTGTTGTTTTGTGTCTTGTTTTGTACATTTTTTGTCATGTTCTGCCCATTTTTGTGTCACTTTGTGTCTCTTTTTGTCATTTTCTGCCTTATTTTGCCCATGTTGTGTCTTGTTTGTGTTGTTTTTTTCTCTTGCTTGTGTCCCCCTTTTCTTTTGTGTCTCACTTCTGACATTTTGTGTCCTTTTTGTGGTGTTTTGCGTCTTGTTTTTGTTGATTCGTATCTCCTTTGTGCCATTTTTGTGTGTGTTGTATACCCATTTGAGTCTCACTTGTGTCTCGTTTTTCTTTTATGTTGCATTTTTGTCATTTTGTGCAGTTTTGTGTCTTATTTTTCTTAGTTTCCGTCCCATTTGTGTCATTTTATTTCTCATTTTTGTTGTTTTGTGCTGTTTTTGTAGTGTTTTGCTTCTTGTCATTGTCGTTTTTTTCCCCATTTGTGTCATTCTGTGTCTCATTTTTGTTATTTGGTGCAGTTTTGTGTTTTGTTTTTGTCCCATTTTTGCTACATTTTGGCTCATTTTTGTCAATTTTTGCTTTTTTTGTGGTGTTTTGTGTCTCGTTTGTGTCATTTTGTGCCCTTTTTGTGCCTTTTTCATTTGTATCTGACTTTTATTGTTTTTTTGTTGTTTTGCATCTTGTTTGTGTCGTTTTATACCTTTTTGTCACATTGTGCCCTTTTTTTGGTGTTTTGTGTCCTGTTTTTGCCATTTTTCGTCTCATTTTTGTCACTTCATGTCTCATTTGTGCCACTTTGTGCCCATTTTATGCAGTTTTGTGTTTTGTTTTTGTCCCATTTGTGCTACATTTTGTCTCATTTTTGTCATTTTTTTTGCATTTTTTGTGGTGTTTTGTGTCTCGTTTTTGTCATTTGTGTCTCATTCTTCCCACAGCAAACATGAAAACAGAAATATCTAAACTGCTGCAGCTCTTCTGAACTTTCACAGCTCGTTGCATCGACACACAGTTTGTGTCACTTCTCTTTTAGTCGACTTGACACCAGAATGAACCCAGAAATGTTGAGAAACACAAAGTTTTAGGTAGAAATGTGCAAATATGAGGCCTCAGTGTGAAGAAACTGCTGGATGGTAACTGACTTATCACTGATTAGCTAAATGGACGATATTAAGAAAGCATTGACTGATTCAGACCGGACTGGAATAATTTAGAGTTTCACTGAGGAGGCTGGATCATTTATGACTTTTTAAAAGTTCAGAATAGCTCTTTGAAGCCCCTTTGGTGTCACATTCATTTTGTTTTGTGACATTTTTTAGTCATTTTGTGTTTTTTGTGTCCTTTCTGTGTCGTTTTATTCTTGTTTTCTGTTGATTTAGATGTAACTTTTTGCTTATTTTTTGTTTTTGTGCTGTTCGAAGTTGTGCTTTTGTCATGTTGTGCCTCGTTTTGTTAGTGTGTATCTAGTTTGTGTTGTTATTTTTGTCTCATTGGTGCCATTTTCTGTCTCATTTGTATTTTTGTGTCCTTTCTGTGTTGTTCTGAGTCTTGTTTTTGTCATATTGTGTCTCCTTTGAGCCGTTTTGTGTCTTTCTTCAGTCATTTTGTCCCATTTTTTAGCTTCTTTGTGTCTAGTTTGTGTCTTACTTTTGTTTTGTGTCTCATTTGTGTTGGTTTGTGCCATTTTTTGGTCATTTTTTGTCTCATCTTTATCATGTTGTCTCCAGTTTTTGTCATGATATGGCTTGTTTGGGTTGTTTTGTGTCTCGATTGTGTCATTGTTTTCCTCTTCTTTATGTTGTTTTGAGTCTCATTTTAATTTAGTATCACACTTACATTGTTTTATTTTAATTTTTTTGTCAATTTTTCTCATATTGTGTCTCGTTTGTGTTGTTTTGTGTCTTGTTTGTGTTCTTGTGTCCTTTCTGTGTTGTTCTCTGTCTGGTTTTTGCTTTGTTGTGTCTCTTGTGTACAGCTGTGTATCTCGCTTAAGTCATTTTGTCCCATTGTGTTGTTGCTTTCTGTCTCTTTTTTGTTACTTTGTGTCTCCTTGTTGTCATTTGGTTCCCTTTTTGTGCAGATTTGTGTCTTATTTTGTCATTTTCTGTCTCATTTGTGTCATTTTCTGTCTCATTTTTGTCATTTTGTTCCCTTTTCATGCAGTTTTGTGGCTTATTGTTGTCATTTTCTGTCTCATTTGTGTCATTTTGTGTCTCATTTTTGTGCTTTTGTTCCCTTTTCGTGCAGTTTTGTAGCTTATTGTTGTCATTTTCTGTCTAGTTTTGCTTTTGTATCTCATTTGCATTATTTTCTTTTAATGTTTTGTTGTTCTGGATCTAGTTTTTGTCATTTTGTGTCTCATTTGGGTCATTTTGTGTCTCATTTTTGTCATTTTGTTCCCTTTTCATGCAGTTTTGTATCTTATTTTTGTCATTTTGTGTCTCATTTTTGTCATTTTGTTCCCTTTTCGTGCAGTTTTGTGGCTTATTGTTGTCGTTTTATGTTTCATTTGTGTTATTTTGTGTCTAGTTTTGCTTTTGTATCTCATTTGCATTATTTTCTTTTAATGTTTTGTTGTTCTGGGTCTAGTTTTTTACATTTTGTGTCTCCTTTGTGCAATTTTGTGCCTTGCTTCAGTCATTTTGTCCTTTTTTTGTGTTGTTTTATGTCTCCTTTTTGTCATTTTGTGTCCCATTTTACTTTTGTGTCTGTTTGTGATGTTCTCTTTGTGTCTCTCTGACAGTTTTTCTCCCTTGTTGTCATTTTGTGTGTTGCTTTAGTCATTGTTGTGTCTCATTTTTCTTTTATGTCCTGTTTGTTTGAAAAACCCCACCGTCAACGTCAGAATCTGTAATCTTTTAACAGTTGTTTAGACTCTGCTGACCACAGAGAATATGTGAAAACGTTCCATCGGTAGTCTGTGTTTGCTGCAGATGAACTTTCTGCTGTCATCACCTTCAGTCTAACACAACTACAGTATTTACATGAACACACACTGCAGGACAGAACAAGCAAACACGTCGTCCACGCCGTCGTCCTTCAGCTCCAAACAGCTTCAGCCAACGAAGAGGAGGACGTTTGTTTGATAAATCACAGAAACGCTGCAGCTCTTTTAAACTCCTCAGATGCTGAGAAGATTTTAGAAATGAGAGGTTTTCTGCTGCACGGGTGAATAAGTGTGTAATTACAGAGCAGCTGCAGCATGAAATGAACGAGTGTGGAGTAAACTGGGTCAGAAGAAATTACCGGTTAGCAGCATTTTAAGTAGCGTGCAGAAAGAATTTAACAGTAAAATGATACATATACTGTCTATATATATATTGACATTAATGCAAAAATCAGCTGACACTAATCGTTATTCTTTTTTCTTTCTACATTAAGGTCCAAAACATCTCAAACGATGTCTAAAGTGATTCAAAAAATGTACAAAATATTGCTAAATTTCATTTTAAATCTGTCCAGAATGACTCAGACAAAAAAATGTATTCAAAATTTGTTCAAAATTATGAAAATTACGAATGACTAAATGACCCAAAATCACACGTTAATGTTCAAAATGTGTCTGGAACTGTTGAAATATCCAGAATGAATCAGAAAATAGTCCAGCAGCACAAATATATGTTAAAAATGACTCAAAAAAAAAAATCCAAGATGACAAAATGACGCTCAAAACAACTTAAATTCTGTCCACAGTTGTTCAAATATGTTCAAAATGACAAGAAATTCATCTGGAACAACTCAGAAAATAGTCCAGCACCACAAATATATGTTAAAAGTGCCACAGAAGTGTATTTCAAAATCACAAAATGATGTTCAAAACAACCTTCATTCTGTCTAGAATTGTTGAACTATGTTCAAAATGACATGAAACTCAAACATATGTTTAAAAATGTCCAAAAAAGGCAAAATTATGAATAACAAAATGATCCAGAACCACTAACTAAAGTTCAAAATCACTTAAAATTCGGCTGTAATTGTTTAAATGTTCATTAAAAAATGCCAAAATTAATTAGTAACAGAAAAACAGAAGTTATTATTCTTTATTCATTCAAGATTAAGGTCCAAAATATCTCAAAATCTGTCCAAAGTTAAAAAAAAAAAAAGAAGCCCAAATCGGTGTTAAAAATCACTTAAAATCTGTCCGGAATGACTCAAACAAAAATTACTTTAAATTTGTCCAAAATTATAAAAAAGTTATGAGTGGCAAAATGACCCAGAATCACAAATTGATGTTCGTCGAAATATCCACAATGAATCCAGAATCACCCAAACTCCCCCTGAATCACTGAAGAAACTTTCCTGTGGACTTCCTGCATCAGAACAATCCAGTTTCTCCTGGAGCTCCACAGACGGCTGCACAGCGACATCTAGTGGCGGAAACGGGACATGACGAACAGGAAGTGGGGCGTTTTCCGCTGCCATGGCAACCTGCAGAGCCAATAGATGGAGAGAGTTTCATTTAGGATGCAGAAACACACGATGGGCTCAGAAACATGGCGGAATATTTCATGTTTATTCAGATTTATAGACGATAGGAGGTCAGTTTGCTGGTTAGTTTATCCATCGCACAGATGAGACTCTTTGCCGCGAACCGCAGCTTTCGCGCACGCGCACACAACACGCGACAGTCGGCTCCCGCATGCGCAGCTGCGACCGCCCGGCTTCTCCCCGGCGTCCAGCAGATTGAGAGAAGATGATGCGGCTGACGGTCGGCCCATGTCGCTCGTAGCTTTCCTCCCGCCTTGTCCCGATTCTTTTGCCAAATTTACCGCTAAATGTTGACGGTACCGGTGAACGGAGAGCAGCTGTAACGGCACAAAGAGGAGGAGGAGGAGAAGAAGAAGGAAAAGAAGGAGAACAAGAAGGAGGAAGGAGGAGGAGGAGCAGTGACTGGAAGGTGTTGGGCATCAGATCGCACCGAATGTCATTAAACGCTTATAAATATCCAGAACGTGAGTAAAAGCGTCTTTTTCATCATTACGCGCGTTTATGAAGTTGCTTTAATTTGTTTTTTTAAACACATTTAATGTATTAATGTGTAAGATAAAAGGTTAATTCTCAGTTTTATTCTTTAATTAGGTGCCAGAATAAGAAAACCATCAGAATCGGTTATTTCTGCGCAGCTTTTACGCACAGTTCCATCAGCTAATCTCACTCTGCGCTTCATCCTCTCAGCCGCCCACCTGTTCAACCTGCCTGAAAACGCACGTTTCCACCAACCCCCAACGCTTTTATCCGCCGCGACGCGTTCAAACAAACCCACGAGCTGCTTTGAGGCGTTTATTCTCTGCGGATTCTACGCTCGGAGCGCCGTTTTTCCCCCCTCCTTTGCGCAGCCTTTGTCCGGCTCTTTTTTCCGGTGCCACGGGGCTCATGCGGGCAGATAAGCATCGGCCGGGCTCGCGGGTCGTCGGGTTTTTGTGCTTAGGGCCCACATCTAAGCTCGCAGATCAATTGAATTTAAGCCTCTTGAGCGGACCGAGCGGAACCTGCTGACACATGCGCCGCGCTCTTTGTGTTCGCGCAGAGACCCGGCTGACCCTCCCTGCGCTCAAACAGCACGCTGGATGTGTTTTTACGCGCAAAAAACATCGTCTATTCTGCACATTATCCGCATTATCAGCAGTCTTTCGTCCCCCTCCTGTTGCTGCTGCTTTAAACGGAGGAATTAATAATTTACAGGGCAGCTGATGTGACGCATCGGATTAATTATAGATTAATATGGAGACACCTGCTCTCAGCTCTCTGCTGGATAAGAACTCTTTATTATGCAACTAATTACAGCGGAGGATCCTCTATTGGGTTTAACAGAGGAATGATGTGTGTCAGAGTAGAAACAATAATGCTCCATCACGTCTCATGTAATTATCTGAAATTCAACAGGAATCGATACAAAGTGCGTTTTCTGTTAGTGGAGACGTTTCAGATGAACTGGAAAAGCTTCATCTGTGCACAAAAACACGCGAATATGAAGTAAAAGTGACACAGCAGAAAGTGAATGTGGCTCTGAGCTGCTCCACTGGAGACGGAATTAAACACTTTAACTCCGTTAATCGCCATCAAACAGAGAAAGTGTCCAGAGCAGGAGTCACAAAGAAAAGAGAAGAGTTGCAGCAACTTAAAGAGTTTGAGTTGCATCGACTTAAATCTTTTTATTCCTCTGAACTAAAAAATATGAGTTATTACAAAGTAAGTGTTTGTTTTACCGGAATGCATCCGTTATATCAGGATTTTTGTAAAAATTACATGTGTGTCGTTTAAAAAATTGAAGAAATATTAACATCATGATGTCAGATGCACCCATATTGGATCTACTTAAATCATTTTATTGTTCCTAAGTAAAAAAAAATAAGTTGCAACTTAATTTTTTTGGAAAATTAACCTGAAAATGTCTGTTTTGTCTAAATTAAGTTTTTGTTTTAGCCAAATGCATACTTCAAATTGTGTGGTTTTTTTTTTAAATTGATACCTTTCCTTTAAAAAATTGAAGAAATGTTAACATCATGATGTCTAAATTGGAGCTACTAAAGTCATTCTATTCCCACGACGTAAAAAATATGAGTTACTGGAACTTGATTTGAAGGAAAATCAAGCTGACTCTGTTGGTTATTTTGCAAATTAAGTGTTTGTTTTACCAAAATGCATACTTTAAAATGTAATTTTTGTAAAAAAAGATTCGTCTTTTGTTTGAAAAAGTTGAAGAAATGTTAGTGTCATGATGTCAGATGCACACAAATTTGGCAGTTTTGCTAAAACTAGAGCAGTTTAAAGTGACAAAATGTGATTTCAAGTCGATAAAATCCACAAAAACATCCACCACAGCAGAAAAGGATCAATGAAATTCATCCAACTACAACTTAAATACACTTTTTACAGCGTAGTGCATGAGCAAAATACATTCAGTACATGCAACAGTTGCAAACTGGAGCAGATTTCCCTTTAACTCTTGAAACTGCAGTGATTAATCAGCTGGTTATTCATATATATATATATACTGGTTTAAAACATAACAGTGGATGGAAGAGGTTTTAGAGCGAGGAAAAGGAAAATTACCTGCGTAAAACTGATGAAAATTGAAAATAAAACTAAAAATGTACATGTTTTGGTAAGTTTTGCTAGTATAACAAGCATTTTTGGTATTTAAAAGATCAGAAATGCGCCCAAATTTTGCACTTTTGCCACAATCAGAACAGTTTAAAGTGACAAAATGTGATTTTAGGTTGATAAAATCCACAAAAAGAACCCCACCAAAGCAAAAATGATCAATGATTTTCATCTAACAACAGCTTAAATCCACATTTTACAGTGGAGTATTTGTGTAAAATACGTTTAATTCATGCAGCAGCTGCAGACTATCAACTAGAACTGCTTTGCCAACTGATTTTTTAAAAAGGGCAAGTTTAAATTCTGTGATTTCCGCCTGTTAAAGGTGAATGTTTTCTCATTTCTTTTCTCCTCTATCACAACAATCTGATTGTCTTTAAGTCATTTAAGGAAACTCTGATCCACATTTTTCATCGTTTTCCAACCAAACGATCAACAGAGAAACTAATGAGAATGACGTTCTGCTTAATAAAATCCTGCTGGCTCCTCTAATGGGATGTGGGCGGTCTGTAATTTAATCAAATATTCTGTTTTCTCTGCAGTATAATCGAGACCAAAGGGAGCCATGGAGGTCGTAACGCATTTTGTGAATGACACTGTAGAGTTTTACAAATGGAGCCTTACTATAGCAGGTAAGACGGGATGGACGGCTTCGTACGTGTAGAAATACTGGTTCTAAATTCACGTACATATTCTGGGATAAAACACAGAAGAGGATAATAATGGATGCTTGTTGTCCCCTAAGAGATTTTAGCTGCTGCAAAAGGAGAATCACCAGCGTAAAACTGACGAAAATAAGAGATAAAAACTAAAAACGTGCATTTTATTAGCAAATGTTGTGAACATAACGAACATTTTTGTTCATTAAAAGCTCAGAAATGACAGAAAATGCAGAAAAAAAATGCAAATATCTGAAAATCCTCCTTTCAGTCCTTAATATACACATTTATGTATAAAAAGTTTTTTGACCAATACTGTAAAAGGACAAATTAATATTTGTAAAATATTTTTTGCTAATTTAAATAAAGTAAAAGTCTGTTTTATTATCAAATACTTAAAAAAACAAATGAATATTTGTAAAACAATATTTTTTTTCGCTGATTTAAATACAGTAAAATTTGGTTTTATTGTCAAATATTGTAAAAACAAGAAATTAATATTTGTAAAATAATATTTTCTAGTCATTTAGATATTGTAAATATCAGTTTTACTGTCAAATACTTTAAAAAGGACAAATAATATTTGTAAAATATTTTCTTTTGCTGGTCTAAATGCAGTAAAATATTGTTTTATTGTCAAATATTGTAAAAAGAACAAATGGCTCTTTGTAAATTATATTTTTGCTGATTTTAAAACAGTAAAAATGTGTTTTATTCTCAAATACAGTGTAAAGACCAAATGATTATTTGTAAAATGATTTTTTTTGTTAATTTAAATACAGTAAAATTTTATTGTCAAATACTGCAAAAAGAACAAATGACTCTTAAGAAAATCATTTTTTGTTGATTTTACACTTCAGGTGTCAGTGTAACACAGACTGGGTTTATTCTGCTTCTTTTAATGCATCGTCACTCATTTTTAGCAGGAAAAAGCCTGACAGTGGTTGAATTTTTCATGATTTTTGCAAAAATGCTTCATGTGCATTGATTTACCTGCAGTGCAAACAGCAGTAAAATGTAGATTTTACACAAAAAAGGCCAAAAAAGTGGCCAAAAGCTTCAACACGTGAGCATATCTGATATTTATGTCTGCAATTTCTTATGATAATATGGACACAAGACAATAATTACACTGATAACCAACAGTAGCTGCGATTATTTTAACATTTTTCTCATTTTAACCTCCAAATATACGCTTTGGTTCACATATTTAACCATTAGGCTCCTGATTAAATGACACAAAAACTCACCACGTGGTCGGTAAAGTTGCATTAAACGAGCTCTACATGTATTTTTCTCCTGATTTCTGTGCTTGATTACTTTCCCCTGAAGACAAGCGGGTGGAGCGCTGGCCCATGATGGCGTCCCCGCTGCCCACGCTGGCCATCAGCTGCCTGTACCTGGTCTTCCTGTGGGCGGGGCCTCGCTACATGCAGGACCGCCAGCCGTTCACGCTCAGGAAGACCCTCATAGTCTACAACTTCAGCATGGTGGTCCTCAACTTCTACATCGCCAAAGAGGTGGGTAACCAGATGAGACGCTGCTCAGGAGGACTTTAAGAGGGTTTTAAAGTTTCGAGATGACGGCTACGATAAAGTCCGGCTTTTTATAGTAAAAGATTATTGTATACAAAGATGGACAAACCCTCGCCTTAGGTTACTTATACGCTGCCTGAAGAACAGTTTGTAAGCTCCAGATGCCTTTAAGGACTTACATTTTAATGCTAATTACTGCGTCAGAGTAGGATTTTGTTTGTCCGAGTCCACAGTGTGGAAAACACTGAAGATACTATATTTTACATGCAAACACAGGATACGTCACATAAAAAATGAAGTCAAAAATTTGAGTTCCTGCAACTTAATCTGAAGGAAAATCAACCTGAAAGTTTCCATTTTTTCCAAATTAAATGTTTGTTTGAGCCAAATGCATACTTTAAAACATGAGATATTAAAAAATTATAAATCTTTCCTTTAAAAATTTGAAGAATGTTAACATCATGATGTCAGATGCACCTAAATTTTGCACTAAATTGGATCGACTTAAATCTTTTTATTCCTCTGAAGTAAAAAAGCCGAGTTGCTGCAACTTAATCTGAAGGAAAATCAACCTGAAAGTTTCCGTTATTTCCAAATTAAGTGTTTTTTTTAACCCAAATACATCCTTTAAATCATGATTTTTGTCAAAATTATGTCTCTTTAAAATTTTGAAAAAAAATGTTAACATCATGATGTCAGATGCACCTAGATTTTGCACTAAATTGGATCTATTTAAATCATTTTATTTCTCTGAAGTTAAAAATTTGAGTTGCTGCAACTTACACCCCCTGTCAAAAGTTTTGAGACGGGTTCTCATTCAAATGAATGAGGACCCGTCTCAAAACTTTTGACAGGGGGTGTAAGTTGAAGGAAAATCAACCTGAAATTCCAAATTAAGTGTTTGTTTTAGCCAAATGCATCCTATAAAACGGGCTATTTCTAAAATTTGACTTATTTTCTTTGAAAAGTTTAAAGAAATGTTAGCATCATGATGTCAGATGTGCAGAAATTTTACACTTTTGCCAAAATGAGAACAGTTTAAAGTTACAAAGTGTGATTTCAAGTTGATGAAATCCACAAAAATACTGGTCAGGTATTAAGACGCAGTATTTAAGAAGTTTTTTAAAGATTTAAGGTGACTGTTATGACGAATTCCAGCTTTTTGAAGTGAATTTAAAAGATTAGTGTAAATAAAAATGGACTAACCCTCATCTTTGGTTACTTACACCCCCTGTCAAAAGTTTTAGGACACCTTCTCATTCAAATGAATGAGAAAGCGTCCTAAAACTTTTGGGGGTGTATATGTTGCCTGAAGAGCAGTCTCAAAGCTCAGGATACATTTTAGTACTTTACTTTTCATGCTAATCACTTATTTTGTTTGCCCGAGTACATGGTGTGAAAAACGACAAAGATGTATGCAGACAGAGGATTCGTGTCGTATGTAGTGGTGTTTGGAAGAAGGATAAACAAACATACAACAGCTCATTTTACACGAAATAACTATGATTTATATGTGAGTCAGATGGTCGAATGCTAAGTCAAGTATTAAGACGCAGTCAAACGAGTATATGTAGTGCTTCCAACACTTAGTAAAGGCAGCTACTGAATGGAAAAATAAAACATACAGCACCAACCTTAAGCCTTATTATAATCTGAATTAATGAGTTCTCTAAAAATTCACCCCAGTACAGTTTTCAGTAGTACTTAAATTACTCGTAAATTTGGGCATTTTAACATGGAGGTCTATGAGGATGGACGCTTTTGGAGTCAGCCCCTAGTGGACATTTGCAGAACTACAGCTACGGCTTTAAGATTACAAAAACCTTTATTCTAGAAATGTTATAGCTAATGAAATAAATGTAGAAAATCATTATTAGTGAAGTTGGTTCCTAATTTTGGGGATTAGGGGTCTTAGAATCTGACAATACATCAAATTAGATTTTGCATTTCAATAATATTAATAATAATAACAATGAGCTTTCTTTCACCAGAACCTTTTAAAACTGGGGTTACAATGTGCTGTACAGAAAAGAGTGACAAGAAAACATTAAAAAGGCATAATTTTTTTTTAAAAAGACATCACGAACTGCTATAAACTTTTATAAAGAAGCTGTTTCATTAGCAGCTTTCTGCAGTAGTCTATCAGATCAACACCCAGCTGCTGTTTTTGTGGCTGCTAATTAGCATGTAGCATGTTAGCATTGGAGCTGACAGGTCGCTATCTCATCCTGCTATTTAATTATGACTGCAGCTAAAAATTACCCTCACTGTTGATCATTTTCTCCATTATTGTTGTGTTAGTTTGGTTAATAAAATGGTGAAAAACAATTAAAAAGTCCAAGAAAATGTCTTGATTTGTACTCAGCCTATAGATATTCTGTTTACCTTCATAGAGGAGGGGAAAAAACCCAAAACATTCACATTTAGGAAACAGAAATCACAGAATTTAGTCGTTTTTCTTTTTGATAAATGCTCAAAATGATGAATCAGTCGTGGAAGTAGTTGGGTGTTAATTAAATAGTTGACGACTGATTGATTAATTGTTGCAGCTCAGTGCTTCATATGAACGTAATCTGATGCTGAAGTGGTTGAACGGCGGGTTTAGTGATGGAGAAATGTGTTTTGTTCTGTAATATATCCACTCAAATGGAAGCAAAAGCTGCAGCAGAGGATGTATTTTTGAAGTCCTTTGAAATATGTCCTGTAATAATGAGCTAACAGTTGCTCTCTTGTCTGTGTTTCCAGCATCATTTAGTGTTTTCAAGCGTTCCTTGTTTGGATAATAGTGAATCAGAAGGAGTCCTTTGTGCAGCAGCTGTTATTATCGAGGAAACGTGTCTGGTTTTTCCCCTCAGATTTGTTCTAACCGGTCGTTTTCTGTCTTCTCTCAGCTCCTGCTAGGTTCTCGAGCAGCCGGGTACAGCTACCTCTGTCAGCCTGTCAACTACTCCAACGACGTCAATGAAGTCAGGGTGAGAAGCTTCAGAATAAATCAGTAGAACAACAGTAGTCTGGTTTAAAGCTGCAGAGGATGCTGGATGTGAACCCTGCAGTGACAGAAGACGGATTTCTAAACAGATAAATCACCAGATATCAGTAAAAACAAAACAATTTCATAATATGTTCCCCTTGGTACAAAGATTAACATGAAAAATCTGTAAAATCATATCTAATGATAAATGAGCTTTGTAGTTTCTATTAAAAAGCAAGAATAGCAGTAAAACTACCCAGAAAACAGCCTCGTGGGGTTCAGAAGACTGAATTATCATCCTCAAAGGTTATTTACAGGGATTTAAAGGCAACGGTATAAAAATAAAACGTACAACAGAATAATATGAATTTAAATAAATTAAATGAATCAAAAACAGTACAGATGAGCCGAGTAAAAATGCACAAATATTTTGTACTGTAGAAGACAAAA
Organism: Acanthochromis polyacanthus; assembly: GCF_021347895.1. NCBI lineage: Eukaryota > Metazoa > Chordata > Actinopteri > Pomacentridae > Acanthochromis > Acanthochromis polyacanthus. Next base: position 35,354,137 of record NC_067128.1, on the reverse strand, counting down.
GACAGGAAAATAAAAAAAAACATGCAATGAAGAAGAAAAATTACTTCAAATTAAGAAAATAAAAGTGCAGATAAATTTAAGAACAGCGGAGAAAAAAGACTGAGAAATAAAAGAAAAAAAATCTGGTCTCAAACGGGGAAAGTCAGGAAAAAAGGTGAAAAACCCCCCACAATGAATGAAAACTGTTAAAAAGAAAAGAAAAAACAAACAAAAAGAAAAGAAAAAACAAACAAAAAACTATGAAAATAACTGCAAATATCTGTAAATCATCCTTTCAATCCTTAATATACAAAATATGTGTTTCAAAAGCAGGAAATATGTGTAAAATAATATTTTTTGTTGATTGAGATACAGTAAAATATTGTTTTATGTTCAAATACTGTAAAAAGAAGAAATTGCTATTATTTAAAAATATTTTTTGTTGACTTAAATGCAATAAAATTTAGTTTTATTGTTCAATGCTGTAAAAAGAACTAATAATTATATATTTTTTTGCTGATTTAGATACAGTAAAATACTGTTTTACATTTGCTAAATAATGTAAAAAGAACAAATGACTATTTGTAGAAGTTATTTACAGGTTGGGCTTTTTTTTGTCTGAGAGTTTACCAAATATTATCTGTCATGTAACAAAACGGGGAAAGTAAGAGTATTTTTCCGGATAAACTGCAGCTGAAAGTGAGGATTTGAGCAGGTGCAGGTGATTTAAGGAGGGTTTGGTTTTGTCAGGAGGATGATCAGTCTCACCACCTAAACTCCTCCCAGTCTCCTCCCTCAGATCACCATGACCTTAATCAGGGACTCTGCTGCAGGGTTAGCGTTAGCGTTAGCATTAGCGTTAGCACAGGTGAGATACGAAGGCGTGGAGACGTCTCATCTTTCTGAACTTCTCAGTTTGCACCATCTGATCAATAAGTTGTCTTACTGTTTATTTTTACACTGATCTCATGTAGGAAGATTAAAATCCCTCTTTAGGTGAGGCACATGATTATAAAACTACAAAAAAATAAATAAAAATTAAGTGTTCAAACAACAGATGTGGAAGAAAAATAAACCAAACTAAACAACCAAACAATTACATCCAAAGACACAAAATAATTTTTAAAAATGGGCCGTTTTCAGTCGTTCCGTTTCCAATGCAGGAGAACGTTAAAAAATCCTAGCAGCTGGACATGATTCCACTTTTATGCATCAAACTGAACAATTTAGGCTGATTATTTTAGCTTATAAAGCTAATTTTTCACTGCTGATGGTGATGTTAGAGAGGAAGTCACTGCTGTTGGATGAAATACAGCATTTGTTGTCTTGTAAAATCAAAATTAAACTCCAGCTTGCAGCTTTCCATGAGTCTACTCAGGAAATGTTCTTTTTCTTCATTCTCAAAGAGGTTCCAGAGGGACGGATGTTGCAGTTAGAACATAAGTTCAGACGAAGCTCCTGCTGTGGAAAGCAGCCGGACTTCTGTCTGCGGTTGGATATGAATGAAATAACAGAGGATTTGCTGCACTTATTTGTAAAATCCACCACTAAAAATGTCTAAAATAAAAACTGTTTGTTGCAGCAGCTCAGCATCCTTTTATCTCCACTACAAATGAATATTATATTAACAGACTGAAGCCGTTAAAGATGCAGCTGGGATGTGTAAAGCTTTAGAAATGACCTCCAACGTCTGTGTTTTACAGCAAATTTGCACTAAATAAGCAAAGTCTGTGTTTTACTGAACTTACTGGCATTATACGCAGATATTATAATAATATAGTGGTGCATAATTTATTTGTTTTATTTTTATGTATTTCTTTATTTGATGGGGACAGAGCACATTAATGAACGTCTATTTAGACAGAACAGACATTCATATGCTGGATTATAGCAACAATGCTGATTTACATCTAGACAGCTGAGCGTCCTGAAAGACAGAAAAATGATCCAGATTTTGCTTTTCTGACTGATTTAATCTTTCTGTTGCAGCATGATCTCCTTGAATTTGTACGAAAAATGTTAAAATAATTGACATTGCAGCATCTGTAATCCTGGAAAATGTGCAAAGAGGAAGAAAAATCTTTAAAAAGACCAAAATGACCGAAATATGGTTAAATATGCTGCAAAATGTTGCACAAAAAAGGACAGAGAAATAAAAGTGTGTAAGTGTAAAATAAGAAATCAAGGGTGTCAGAAAAAACAGCACAAAAGAAACAAACATTGGAATACTGAACATTCAAAACTGTAAAAATAAATATATTAATTAATTAATAAATTAATAAAAGAAAGACAACAAAAAAAGGCCACACCAACAAAAAACATTAAAATAATTCCTCTCAATCTTTAAAACAGAACATTTATGTTTCAGAAAATAAAAATTAGTTTTATTATCAAATACTCTAAAAATAACAAATGACTATTCATAAAATAATGTTTTTTGCTGATTGAAATACAGTAAAATTGTGTTTTATTGTTAAATACTGGAAAAAAAAAACAGAGAAATGTTCCTTACTGCGTCCTGCATGTTGAATCCGTCTAATCATCCTTTGAGATTTTGCTTTTCTGACTGATTTCATCTTTCTGTCTCCTGAATTAGCTCCTAAAACGCTCCAAACTTTCACTTTAAATTGAAAATGCAGCTTTTATAATTCTCAAAATCCTCAATAGAGACAGAAGAAAGTTGCAGAGAAGATCAAAAATCTTACAAAGAAAGTGAAAAACGACCCAAAATGACCAAAATATGTTGAAATATGTTGGGTAATTATCAGTGAGAATCAGTGCAGCGACGCCAATGCGGTACAAACAGTGACTAAAGTCCGCCTGTTCCTCGTCTCCAGATAGCTTCAGCTCTCTGGTGGTACTATATCTCCAAAGGAGTGGAGTTCCTGGACACAGTTTTCTTCATCCTGAGGAAGAAGTTCAACCAGGTGAGCTTCCTGCACGTCTACCACCACTGCACCATGTTCATCCTGTGGTGGATCGGCATCAAGTGGGTTCCTGGAGGACAGTGTGAGTATCAGCTCCTCTCCTTTCACCTCCTTTGGTCCTCCACAGACAACATCTGACAGAACTTTAACATCGCTCTCCACAGCTTTCTTTGGTGCAACCATCAACTCGTCCATCCACGTCCTCATGTACGGTTATTATGGTCTGGCGGCGCTGGGACCTCAGATGCAGAAGTACCTCTGGTGGAAGAAATACCTCACCATCATCCAGATGGTGGGTAGCTGCACCATCAGCATCATCAGTGGCCATTAAGTAGAAATATTATGGAGTTTTGAAGGTCTTCTCTGCTTCTAAAATGCAACAAAAACTAGTTCCAACCAACATAAGGTTGGGTTAGAACCTAAAATACTGGTTCCTAGTGAGAACTCGACGCCAGCTGGATCCAAAAATATCTGCAGGTTTCAAGTCTCATCTTTTACCATCACGTCTGATGAGTTTAACTGTTTGCAGGGTTTTCTAGCTAACAGACTTCCATTGTTTCACTATAAGGCTGCAGCTAATGGTACATTCCTCTGTTGATCTTCTTGTTTTCTGGAGAAATCTGTTAGTTTTTGGCTCTACAATTGTCCAAAAATGTCCATCTAGACATTGTTTCCCCACAAAACAAGGCCCAGATGGACATTTTCAACAAAAAAATCACAGTTTTGAAGCTAAAATAAGAGAATTTCGACCTTTTTTTGGAAAAATAGTTGATGATTGATTTAACAGTTGACAACTGATGGATTAATCTATTAGCTGTTTGGTCTACAGATGTCAGGAAATGTCCGTCTGGGTCTTGTTTTACCAACAACCCAAAGAAACCTTCGTCTATCAAAGGGCAAGACAAGGCCCAGGTCAACATTTTCTCACACAAAATACTCACATTTAGTAGTCGACCGATAATTTAATAGTTGACAACTGATTGGTTCATTGACTTAAACATGACTTTCTGGATTCCCTGAAGGGTTGCAGGTTTGAATGGTTGCCTCGGCTGAAGTAAACGAACATGAATTTGATAACTGGCAACTCGTCAATCAAACATATCGTTTGCTGTAGCTCTAGTTTCCTGCAGAATGATTGGTTGTCCAGGTACCGAATGGAAACGATGCATGAACGAGGATCAGACTGATTCTTTGTTGTTGGTTGAAGTCCTCTTCAGACGCCGTATACACAACGTTTTATGGTGCTAAAGATTAGAGTTCTAATTAAGACAGTTTGGTTCGTAGTGTTCGTCCATGAAAAGTGTTCCTAATTGTTTAAACAGGAAGTTTTATTCTGGAAACGGGCAAGAACCTTATTAGAAAATCAATTCTCAGTCTAAAATACCCAAAGGTTTCTTTGGGCTGTGGGCAAAACAAGGCGCAGATGGACATTTTCTGACAGAAAACATTCACAGTTTAAAAGCTGAAATAGGAGAATTTTGAATATTTTTCTATTAATTGAATAGTTGACAACTGATCCGTTAACCGACTAATCATTGCAGTTTTACTTTCTGGATTCCCTGAAGGGTTCCAGGTTTTAAAGGTTGCCTCGGCTGAAGTAAACGGAAACATGAATTTGATAATTGACAACTGCTCAGTCCATCAATACCACAGCTGTTGCATTTTTTTCTGCATTTCTGGAATATTGCAATGAGAAGAGTTGGAACCAATCAGAAGACAAGTGAAGTTTATTTCTGGGATAGTTTTGGAATCTGTTCAAAAACACAAAAACATGGGAGAATAAAAGCAGTGTTAACGATCTGATCTTTGATGCGTTACAGTTCTATTTTGGCCTGTTTTTCACAGTTAACATCTGAATTAACACTTGTTTGCTGTGATTTTGCTAGATATTACTTCTAAAGTAATGTCTATTTCAGTGATATTTCTATAGAAACAGATTTTTAAGCGTAGAATATTGTGAGGAATGTCTTTACATGAGCTACAAAGCTGGTCCCATGTCTGCTTTGTTGCTTTATTTTGTAACTTCTGTTGCATTTCACTGCATTTCCTGCTGTTTTTTTGTTCTGTAATTAATCACCATTCACGCCTGTTTCCTCAGATCCAGTTCCACGTCACCATCGGCCACGCCGGCCACTCCCTCTACACCGGCTGCCCCTTCCCCTGCTGGATGCAGTGGGCTCTGATTGGCTACGCCGTCACCTTCATCATCCTCTTCGCCAACTTCTACTACCACGCCTACCGGGGGAAGCCGTCCTCGTCCTCGCACAAGGGCGCCAAGCCCGTCGCCAACGGCAACGCCACGGTCACCAACGGCCACAGCAAAGCCGAGGAGGAGGTGGAGGAGAACGGCAAGAGGCAGCGGAGAGGCCGAGCGAAGAGGGAGTGAAGCATCGGCGGCTAACGGGACAGTCGGGAGGACGGGGAGGGGAAGGAAGAACCGCGCGACGTCCCTGCAGACGGACGGACGTAAACTGGGACCAACTGGACGAGGCAGCAGAGAGTCTGGTTCTGGGAGGATGGAAGGGTGCTGGTTGTCCCCATTTACAGTTTTTTAATTCAACAAATCGCCGACAGGCTCCGAGCTTCGGACCGGAACCGGAACCAGAAACCCTCCAGGAGCTGCATGCTGCTCAGCAAACCAAAACTCACCTCCAACTTTTCTACTCTGGATTCCAGTAAAGTTTTAACGCTTCCATAGTCTTTAATGATGCTTAATTTATATTCTAGTGCTCTGAAAGAGTTTTATTGCATTTTAACTATTATCAACAACTTTTCTCTCGTTTTTTGTTTACAAATCTTTAGTTGAGTCGGCTAGCAAACGGAAAAATGAAACTGTTCTCACGTCTGCCATCTATCTGCTGTATTTAACACCTTCTGCTCTCCAACATGGACTTCACTCGTCTAACTGTGCTGCATTTACAGAATCTATTTTCTCTGTGTTCATTGTGAATTTAAAAAACATGGTTTAAAACACTTTGAGGATGAAAGTTTAGGTTTTTTTTTCTAGAATTTGTGCGATTATCTTTGTTAAAACTCATATTTTTGTGGGTCCTCGTGGTTTTATTTCTTTTTTTTTGCTGTGCGATGTAGCTGAGAGGTCGGTGGATGTTGATGTCTCGCTGCCACGTAGGACTGAAGGGAGCTTTTCTTTTTTTCTTTTTTATTTAAAAGATTATTTTACTGTCCAAACCTGACACAGCTTCCTGGCTGCACATAGAACTGAAATAAAGACGGTGTCAGCACCCCACGGGTCACGTTTGTGTGTCTTTGTGTTAGTTTTAGTCGTAGCATGTGCGACAAAATGCTGTAACATGACAGTTTTTATAAAAAGTAATCGATTGTTTCTGGAAAGGTGTCGATGCCGAGACAAAAATCACCATAAAACTGCATATTGGTGCATCTCTGCTTATTTTATAGCTTTATTTTTGTGTTTTATTTGCATATATTGGTTTATATCCGTCAGTCCGACACGTGTTTCTCCATAAATAAATGAACGAAACTTTAAAATGCTGCTTAAAATTGATTTTAGTGGCACTGATTTAATCCATGACCAGAAGACAAAAAGTTTATTTATGCTGTAGTTCTGAAATCTGTTCAAATACACAAAAAAATACGTAAAACATGAAAATGATGACAAGTATTATGGAAGAGACAGTAAAACTGTGTTCAAGATCAGCTTTTATGTGTTACAGTTCAGTTTTGGTTGTTTTTTTTACAGTTAACATCTTAATTTGCTGTCATTTTACCAGATATTCCCTCTAACATAACTGGGAAATGGATTTTTCTGTCTAATGATATTTTTGGTATAAAAACATAAGAGTGTCTTTATGTGAGCTACAGAGCTGCTCCCAGGTCTGCTTTGTTAGGTTGTTTTGCAAATTCTGCACAGTTGTTGAGTTTTTACTGCATTTCTGGCAGTTTTCTTTGTGCGATTTCTGCGAGAGTTGGAACCAATCAGAGGACAAATGAAGTTTATTTATGCTGTAGTTTTGGAGTCTGTTCACTCCAAAAAAATGAGAAACAGCATTAAAAAAAACTGTAAAACATGGAAAAATGGCAAATAATATGGAATATAATGGAAAGCAGTGGTAATTCAAATACAGTAAAACACTGGTGAAGAACATTTTTGGCCAGTTTTTACAGTTAATGTCTTTGTGTTGGTTTTCAGCTGCTGAAGGAGTGAGATGTTACCCATTAACCCAACTTAATCTGAGAGCCTTCCCTTCCCTCCCCCATCCTCCCCCGGTATCTCCCTCTTCCATCCCCCTTCTTCTTCAAGGTGCGCCGTCTTTGCCCTGTCCAGACAGATCTGCCCTAATCTTTGGGGGCAAATTGGCTTTAGCTCCAAAAGAGCTTACTTCCACGTCACTCCACGCAGGAAAAGCAGGTCACTGGAAGAGAAGCTAATCTGCCATCAGGTTCTCTCTGCAGATCTGGACCTGTGTGGATTAGTTAATGTTTGGCGTTGATTCGTAGCCTGAATGGCTGCAGAAGGAACACGATCTGAACGTCCTGCCTTTCTTCCTGTAGCTACAAACCACACTGTGGATTCACTAATGGCATCCGCTGAATTATTTATCCACAATATCCTTTTCCTTCGTCCCAAAGCTTCGGCTCAAACTCACTCTGAGCAGCTGAAACTACAGAATGGACTGAAAATAAATAGGTTTTAATGACATTAAGAAACATTTAAGGATCAAAATTGACATTAAAGTTGTATTCAGCATTGCAAAAGTAACAACCTGAATGCAAAAATGGATCTTAAAAGAGCTAGTTAAAACCTATAAACTGACAGTGAATTTTTGAGGACATTACAGTTAAAAGTGCAGATTTTTGCAGCTCTTTCACTCCTTCCTCCACATCCTGCTGGACTTTCCATCCTCCTCTTTATCCTGCTGCTCCACCAGCTGCCTCCTTTTCTCCCATGATGCACCGGTGTAGAGGTGGCAGCAGTAGATGTGAATGACAGAGTGGATGAGGAGGAGCGTTCGTCCTCCTCGGGGACGCTCAGGGATCTAAGCCAGGAGAACTAAGAGGATTGCAGCGAGGGCCGAGGCTTTTCTATCAAAGGCATTTAGCTCAGGTCACTATAACCTGCAGCCGGCAGCACAAACAGCTGTTCACACGGTTAAAACGCACCATGAGGGCTCACGTTTCTGCACAATTAACCAGACAATTCACTTTATTACTAGTAGAACTTCAACTGAGCAAATTATTCAGGGAAAATAAAATATAAAACACACCACGAGCGCTCAAGTTTCTGCACAATTTACCAGAAAATGCACTTTAATGTTAGTAGAACTTCATTTAAACATATTCTCCGGGGAAAATAAAGTATAAACCACACCATGACTGCTCATATTTCTGCACGATTAACAAGAAAATTCACTGTAATGTTAGTAGAACTTAATTTGAACATGTTTCTCAGGGAAAGTCAAGTAAAAAACACACCATGAACACTTGGTTTTCTGCACAATTAACTAGAAAATTTGCTTTATTAGTAGTGGAACTTGAACTAAGCGCAATCCTCAGGGAAAATACAGTACAAAACACACCCTGAGAGCTGAGGTTTCTGCACAATTTACCAGAAAATTCACTTTATTACTAGTAGAACTTAATTTGAACATGTTCTTCAAGGAAAATAAGGTATAAAACACACCCCGAATGCTCAAGTTTCTGCACAATTTAGCAGAAAAACAGGGAAAATAAAGCCTAAAACATACTTCTGCACCTCAAAAAGGTTCTCCGAGGGGCTGCCAACATGTGGAGCAGTCCTGGAAGTCTCCTGAGACCCTCGGAGGTCTGGTTACCGGAGGGTGAAGGGTCAGTTTGGAGGGTTAAACCCTGCAAACCTGACCCGTCATTCACTCATCTCATTAGCAATTATATGACTAAGGAGCTCATTCTAGCCTAAGAGAGTGGAAACAGTCAGCGTTTTACTGGCTCTCCGTCTGTGGCCAGATTAGCAGAGGACGGCTGGTGCAGGAGGAGCGCCACCTGCTGGAGATTTAACGCTAAACTTCACTGCATGAGCATGGTACACTGCATGGTACACGCAATGCTTTCCTGTCTGCATTTCATTCAGTTTCCTGCTATATACAATCACACAGACACTGGTTACCATTAATTATATTGGTTTATGTTTATTTGCAAAAATGTGAAAGTTGCTTCTGATAAAAAATGCATGACGGTTTATTTTGTAGGAGACATTGTTAAGTGGTTTTACAGCTGAAGACAGACACTGTATTGAAAAGCTTGCTGATGCTTCCAGGTGCAGTTGGGAACTCATTTATCATGATTAAAACTTCTGGAAGCTTTAGAAAGACGCGCATACAGAAGGAGGTGGAAAATCAAACTTGCATTCACAAACAAGAGTGCAATGAGGAGGCGTTTAGTGCTTTCGCAAACATTCAGTTCAAAGAATTACCCTGGCTTGCCTTTCTAAAAAGAAAATTTTCAGCAGCATCCATTGAAGCTGCAACTTTGGAATCTGAAAGTACTTCTGGAAACCTTTCAAGTGTTAAAGCTGCCCATTCATTTGGCTTCATGTTTACCTCTGGCCATCGCATTATTTTGCAAGGTGTATTCGCTTTGTCTTGATGCTTAGTTGAAAATGTTTTACTCTGAGAAATAATTTGGAGCCACTATACTAGAAACATAGCTCGGACTAGCCTAGCTTAGCTAGACTGTATTCCCGTTATAAGGGATATACGGGAATACGGTCTAGCCCTCCTCCATTGACACATTTTGACAGGTTTTCAAGCTCCGAGCAGATCAGACCGAATCAATCAGAGCACCAGAGGCGGGAGTTAATGATGCGACCGCAACAGAGCCAGGTTTCTCTCGTGCGCTTTCCTCTGTTTTGCACGGGCTGAATTTGTCCTTAAAACCTCAACAAGAAGCAGCTCTTAAAGCTTTTCTTTTTAAAAAGGATGTATTTTTAATTCCGGCAGGCTGTACGATAGAATGCGTAATGCTGCCCTCCACTGTTGAAAGGGAGAGCTTAGATTTTCCTCAGGATCCCTGTACGGCGAAGGAAGCTGTTAAAACTACAAAATATCATGGCGGAAAGGCAATTGTTAGGTCGATTAGTGATTGCATCACTCATGTGTTACGCTGATTGGCTCTCTCCAGTTCAAGCTGTGATTGGTAGTCCCGCCTCTGGGCTAGAATTGGTTCAATGGAGCAGTTCCAGACTGACTTTATGTGTATTTGTAATACACAATATAAAGGCTGTCTGGTCCCCAGGCAAAGCTAGCACTACTGTATCAAAGACAGAATATTTTCTGAAGTACCTTGTTCTTGTGTAGTGAAATTGTTTGACCAGTACATTCTATTTCAAAAGAATGGGCCACGTGCAAAACTTGGACTCAGCTGCATTACTTCCTTCACAGACAAACTTCAAATATATAAATCTGAAGAGGTAGCAAACACACTCCCCTGTTTCATTATCTGCAAAATTAATGCTAGCTCTGTGATAGTTACTTCAGCCATTGTTTTTACTGTTACTATGAACAGTAATGATGCTTTTACAACAGCTGCTGTCACTGCTACGGTCACTGATTTTGACCAAGACAAAAATATGAATCTGGAATTTATTTATTGTTGAATATTCAAGTACTGGTTACTGTTAATCGGCACCAGACCTGTTTGTGCTCCCCTTTCTGTGTGCCGGTCCCCATCTTAACCCCCGGTCTGTCACTGGGAGACATTGGATTGGACTACTGTAACAGCCTGCTTTCTGGGCTTCCCAAAGAGAGCATCTCAGGCTTACAGCTTTTGCAGAATTCCGCCGCTCATGTCCTGACAAAGACCAGGAAGCGGGCCCACATTACACCGATTTTAAGATCGCTGCATTAACAGACATTTTTCCACATAAAATAGATGAAACCAACATCCATGTTGCAGAGGGAATGACTAAATATTTGATAAAAGGAGAATTTGCACTAAAAACTCTCATCTAACAGATAAATCTGCATGAATTTACAGAACCAGCACTTCTTTTACTGTTAATTACATCTAATTTTTGAAATGTATTTACAGTACTATACTAGGATTTTCTCATTTTTTTCATCTATTAAACTGAATAGAAATATACATTTTTGATGCTAACATTTTTAGATTTTTGGACCTTTTTTTTTGCTCTTAATTGCTTATTTTTTTCTGTGATTTGACTAATATTATCTCTGACAAAACAACGTCAATGTGTAAATTAACAGTTTACACAAATAGGATATTTGTGAAGTTACGGCAATTGTGGAAATGATTTTATCTTTTTACATTAGACATGTTTGATTTGTTAATTTTATTAATATTTTAGTTTATTTAAACAGTATTAAATTAAACTGTCAAATGCAAACTAAAAAAATCGGTCAAAATACAGATTTTTTTTCAACAGTGTGCAGTCATAAGACAGATGAAACCCCCCTCCACTTTGCAGAGAAATAAATTTTAAAAAAAATCCAGATTTAAAGCAGAGCAGCAACAATCAGTTGATTAATTGATTAGCTGGCAACCAATAAACAAATCTTCAGCTGTTTTGGTAATCTATATATATATAGTAGTAGGAGCAGATTTGAAATTTCTCTAATTTCATTGGTGTCAGTGGGTTTCACTCATAATTAACTGATTGTCCATTTCACCTCTTTAAGCTAGGAACCTTTGTGGCGAGGTAGGGTTTCCAGCCGGAAGGGACAAATCAGTTGACCGCGGACTTCTGTGCACTGAACGCTGAAACTTGTGGATTTGAGTTGGTGCACTTTAGAGTTTTGTGGTAAACCAGTAAATACATGGTGTGAAAGCCAAGTTAAAACCAGCTGGACTTTGATTCATCGGTGCCGTTAGTAAGCGGCGCGTCAGTTCCGGTTTTATGATTCCCGGTTGGAGGCTCTCGGTGGCTTCAAGAATCGGCTTAGCCCCTTTAACACGAGTCAAAAACTGTTTGAAAAGTTCAACAACGGCTGCTGGGATTATTTTTGTCGCGTTTTGCTGGCGAGGACGGGAGGACGAGGCATTCATGGCGGCGGTGGAGGCTTCGAGGAGGAAACATGAGCGGATCATCACCCGTTAACAGGTGTTGTAGAATTTTCACACTCCCCGGAAAAATCTGACGCCCCTTCGCGTGAACGCGCGCGACTTACGTTTCACTCTGTGGCCACTTGACGGGTTTTCTGTTGTACGTTTACTGTTTATGCTGTTGTTTTCGGGTTAAATGTGATTAAGTACCGACCAGCAGACATATTTTCCTGTTAATTATGATTAGGTGACATGTTTCTCCTCCTGTTCTCATCCGTATATGCGCACCCTAAATGGCATGGGGGGGAGATCCTACGCTTGCTCTCAGCTTCACTCCTATGAGGACCATCAGGACAGGACAGGGTGTAATCGCCAAATATTGTTCATATTCCATCAATGTTCTACACGTGTCAATAAAATATTTGTTCACTGAGAAAACTTTATATCTCCTTACTTAAAATCGGGACTCTCCTAAGAATGCAAGATATGGCATCAAAATATGTCTGTTATTTATGTATAAAGTCTTTAATATAGTATAGTTCTTAAGTATAAAGTCATTTGTTATTGTTGTTATTTTATTGGGCCAGTTAACAATATCATAGAATTGAAATTCTTTATTTTTCCCACACCTGGGAAATTATTTGCTACAACAGCTAAAACACCAAATTACAAGTTAAAAAAAACCTAGTAAATTACAGTCTGTAAAAACAGAATAATAGAATAAGGGGCTAAATGATCACAGTATGGCAGATTAAGAACAGACAGACTATTTCAAAACTAAGACTTTAACAGAAATAAGCAGGTTCAGTTAACTGTGCAGATTGTATGAGATGAAATAAGATCTGGAGTCAGATTTGTTGGGTCACTTAACAAAATCTGACTCCCTCCTATTTTGGGAATGCAAGAAGTGACAACCTCCAAACTTTCTCAGCTACAACATCTGCACCTCTGCTGCTGTTGTAGCTGTGCAGATGTTGTAGCTGAGAAAGTTGTAGCTGAGAAACCCGTCAAGTGGCCACAGAGTGAAACGTAAGTCGCGCGCGTTCACGCGAAGGGGGAGTCAGATTTTTCCGGGGAGTGTGAAAATTGTACAACACCTGCGTTCAGACGCTGATGAATGATCAGTCTTCTGAAAAAGGTATGTGTAGCGCTACCACTGCTAATGATGGCCATCTAAAATAAAACACACTTTATGGCGTAATCCCAGTGCATTGGTTGCTGAAGTGGAAAAACATTTTGACTGTATTTAATGAGCTGTCGGACTTAATGGAGGATTGAGTGTTGGATGACACACCAGCCGGACATCATGGCCACGTTTAAGTTTTTTAATTCGAAATTATTAATTGGGAATTAACTCATTCGGAATTAAAGTTTTGTGCTTCGCGCTTACATGGAAATATTAATTCTGAATTAATTTTTACATGGACCGCACATTTATTCCCCTTCCTTAATTCCGCTTTAACGCTTGGACGTTGGAAAGGATTCTGATTGGACGGGGGGTGGGCGTGATGTAACCCTGTTTACCGGAAGAAAACAAACTTTTTTTTTTCACAAAGTCACAGGTAACATCCAAAGTATGCAGGTAATGAAACATAAGTGACAGAGTTAATAAAAATCACTTAAAATGAGAAAAAAGGAAAGAATGAAGAGAAAAAGAAAAAAACAGATTTAAGCATTTATAACAAATTCTTTCTTTTTTTTTTTTTACATATGTTAACAGTTTTTATTGCTTTGTGGTCATCAGATGGGGCCATTAACTTTAAATAGTATTCAAATTCTTTATGGAAGAAAAGATAATTTGACTTTTGATTACTAAATTTTGCTTTTATGGATGTGAATTTTACTAATATTAACATGAGATTGATAATAACGGCGTGTCTTTTTCACATCCATCATGTGTGTAAACTCCAAAGATGATGTTTGTAGAGCAAATCAAATTGTAGATTAGTTTTTCTATGTAGACACTTTGAAATTTCCTTCCACATTATTCTACTGTAGCTACAATACCACAAAAATGTGGTACTGTTTCCGGCTGTTCAGAACAAAAAGAGCATCTTCACATCTGTATCAGGTTTGGACTTAGTCATGTAATGTCTTAAGGGATAGATTTGAAGAAAACAAGCTCCATTTGCCGCAGCATTTCTTTCCCCAACAACATGGAGGAACAACTAATAAGCACGCTTTGCTTTTTATTGTCGTTTTGAAACAGCAACTCGACAACGGGCGCACTGCTTCTGTTGCAGAACGTGATCGTTGCTACGTCATCAGTACACGAAGAGCCAAGCATGCACAGAATGACCGGGAACCAACTAAAGCAGAATTAACTATACATAAATACAATGTACACAGGAATTAGTTTATTCGGAATTAATTGTTTACAAGGAGATTCTAAAGCGGAATTAACTTTAAGGTCCCATGTAAACGTGGCAACAGACGGGCGAGCGGGTGGTTAAACGGACTGCTACAGGACTTGCTGACCAGATAGACCGACTGCAAAGTGATAGAAAAACTGAACAAAGCAACCGCTTTAAGAAAAACAAAAGATTTAATGCAAAATGGTAAAACTGATGAGGTACAGAAATCTGTGAATGAGTTTTAAGAACTATGTGGTGAAATAAAGTGTTTGCACGATTCTTTAATGGGGTTGTTATCACCAGAACAAAAAGAAAGACATAGATGAAGGCTAAAATGATGTTTAACGATGAATTTATTTACAGTGTTGGAGAGTGAGTGAAATCTACAGAAAAAGGTGTGTCTGAAACGGGAAATATTCATACAACAGTTACACAAGTAACAGGTCAAGCACTACTTCCTCAGTAAAAATAAAAGCGGCAGACAGAGCTGCACTTTTAGCCTGAATGGAAGCTTTAAAGGAACGACACGAACAGGAGCAGCAGATAAAAAGGAACAACTGGATTTGATGATGGAGCTGGCTGCATCAGAGGCTAAGTTGTCAGTTTTGCAGGCTTCTGAGGGACAGGGCTAGCCTAGCCGCGCTAGACAACCCACAGCAACGAATCTAATTCTCTGCCAGGGTGGGTCTAGTTACCCTCCATAAGCCTCGAGGCTGGATGCTCCTAAAACTGGCCGGACCAATCACCACGAAGTGTAGAGTCAGAAGGCGGGCGTAACGAAGTGACGACAGAGGCGCGACGATTCTGACAGAAACAACGGAAACAACTAGCCTAGCCGCGCTAGACAACCCACGGCAACGAATCTAATTCTCTGCCAGGGTCGAAAGCAGTCGTTGAGCTCCATTAGCACCGACTCTGAATAATCTTTCTGTTAACATGTCTGTAATATACTTAAGCTTCACCCATTGACTGTATAAATAAGGCCTTAGTACACCAACAGCGCTTGTTTTCTCTGCCAGCATTTGAAGGTGATCCATTCCAGTTCAAAGCATTTCTTAAGGTGTTGAGGAAAAAGCAAGTAAAGCTGACTGCCTTTACTACCTGGAGCAGTTCACAAAACAGCAGCCAAAGAACAAGTGCAAAGCTGCCAGCACATGGACCCTAAACGTGGCTAAAGCTCTTCTCCAAAACATTTTGGTAACAACTAACAAATATTAAAAGACTTGAACAATAAAGTCAGAGGATGCCAAAGCATTACAAGCCTGTGCTTTGTTCCTACGTAGGTGCTGCAATGTGATGGAGGAGCTTCATCATATGCAGGAACTGGACATGCCAAGTAGTAGGAAAACAGTTGTTTCTAAGTGGCCATATAAACTTTGGGGAAAAATGGAGAGCTGTTGTTCATGACATTATGGAGGCTCACGATCAGAGAGCTCACTCTGTTGATGTGGTGGCAGGGCCGGCCGCTGGCATAAACACTCTATGCCGTTGTTTATAGCCACATCCACTAGAGGGGGCCACACCACAATAAGTGTGTGATTCACATTTTGTCCCTGTCTTTATTCCAATAAAACATACATCTGTTAATGCTGTTAATCATGTGCATGTGTGTTTTAACCCAATTACAAGCTGTGCACGTGATTTGGTAGTTGCCCTGTGCATGTTTTGGGGCCACAAAAAAAATCTTGCTTAGGGCCACCAAAGTCCTAGGGCCGGCCCTGTGTGGTGGTATTTCTGGAGAAGCAGGTGAGGATCCTGACTGATCCAACTTCAAAGATGTTCATGTAGATTATGACGATCCAGAGGTCAGAAAGGACGTCTCGTTTTTCTCATTTGGTGTCTTGTTTTTGTCATCCCCCCCCCCCCCCCCCCTTTTTTCTTCATGAATAGACGTTTTATTCTTGTTCGTTTTTTTTCCTGTGACTGAATTTACTGCAGGGATAATTCTGATGTAGATCTTTATTTTGAACTACTTTAAGTTGATCAGAGAATAAACCCTCCTCCAGACAGAAGCTCTCTGTGTCTCCGGGTTTTGACGTCATGCTGGAGCTCGGCGCCCTGCGGTGCCTGGTGCTGCCCGGAATCAGCGGCTCCTCCGCGGCTCTGCGGGAAGGAATCCCCGGGACACTCCTCTCCTCTCATCAAGACACGTCTTGATAGACGTTTGTTGGAACTTTTAGCACATTAACGGAGTAGCAGCTGTCGGTGTTTCAGCTGCAGAGAGTTTTTACTGCTTCTGGGTGAAGCTTAAAGTTAAGATGGAGAGAAGCGCAGAGAAAAGCGGCACCTAGTGGAGATTTAGCGGAAACGTCCTGCTGCAAAGTTCAGGTTTTAGAGATGTTTGAAGGCTGCAACATTTTAAAATCATTTAAAGCTTTGTGGTTAAATATATTTCAGTGTCCACTGCAGCAGATTGCGTGTATTTATGAGAGGTAGAAGTCGTGCTCAGTTGGTTCCAGCGGTGCGTAAAATGCGTCCTGCCGCTGGCGGCGCTGCTGATCCTCCATCCTCATCCTCGGCGGACAATAGCGCAGCAGGCAGGAGGCAGCAGCGGGCTCCCTCACCGGCTACAGCCCAGGAGAGAACCGCCAGACAGTCAGGCCGCTCCAGGTCTCCTCTGAACCGGGGAAGGAACAGAGACGCGGCGGGCAGGCAGAGCCGGAGGTCCGCGGACGGCAGGGAGAGGGAGCCCGAGAGCCGCCGCGCAGCCGCCGCTCCGCTGCCGGATGGTGCTGAGGCTGATACCGTCACAGCAAACAGGGCGGATGCTGCCGAAGAAGCGCCGACACATTCAGGCCGCCGCTCAGCCTTAAACTGCTTCAGAGGAGACTCCGACCGGCGTCGGCTCTCCGGCACAACTTCCGGGAAGGAAAAAGGCGCAGAGGGAGGCGGCCACCGGCGGAGAGGCGCAGAGTCTGCGGGCTGCGGCCTCGGTTCGGGTCTGTGGAGGGGAGGATGCTTGCAGGCTGAGCTGATCCACTTCCATCTGCAGAAGAGACTCAGGAGGAGCAGGATGCAAACCAGAGCCGAGGGGATGAGCTCCGTGGAGGCCGCGCAGGAGCAGCCGGAGCCGGGCGCGGAGGCGACAGAGGCGGGGTCGGTGACACAGCAGGACCAGGACCAGGCCCTGGAGGAGGAGATGGAGAGGCTGCTGGACGAGAACGAAGATCTCAAGGTCTGATATCCTGCTCGTATGATTCTCTGACATCCATTAGTAGTTATTTTAAAAAGCAGCAGATAAAAATACTCGCTGTCACCTGACTGGATTTGCAGAAAGTCTCCATCTGGGTTCATGTTATGAAACAGAAAAGCTTCATTTTTAACATTTAAAGCCTGAAATCATGTGTTTGCAGAGTCATCCCTGAACTGAGACATGAACATCTGTCTGCATGTGTCCATAAAACATTAAAATAAGACTAAAGCGGCTGCACATGAGTAATTGGTTATTGATTAGGCTGGTATTGATTCAGCAGATCAATCATATCTTGTGATTAGAGGAGACTCCCAGCAGAGTTGTCAGCTTAAATTTGCATTGCATGAAATACTAGTTATGCAAAATAACAAATAAATGTAGCTGGAACTCAGAAAGTGTTAAAAACTGTTGTTTAAATGTTGTTTTCCGGATTAAAAGCTGCTGCAGCATCTCTAATCTTTGCTCTGATTCGACCTGGCAGTGTGAGATCGAGGAGATGAGGACTGAGATGGACGAGATGCGAGACACGTTCTACGAGGAAGACACTTGTCAGCTGCAGGAAATGAGGCGTGAGTTAGAGAGAGCCAATAAAAACTGCCGGATCCTGCAGTATCGCCTGAGGAAGGCCGAGAGGAAGCGGCTGAGATACGCCCAGACCGGAGAGATCGATGAGGAGCTGCTCAGGAGTCTGGAGCAGGACCTGAAGGTAGAGGAGACGCAAAATCAGAAAAATGAGACACAGAACAATAAAAATGAGACACAAAATGAGAAAAATGAGACAAACGATAAAAATGAGATGCAAAATGAGACACAAAACAACAAAAATGAGAAGAAATGAGAAAAATGAGACACACAATGACAAAAACAAGACAGAAAATGATAAAATGAGACATGAAATTAGAAAAACATGAAATGACAAACAAGATGCAAAACAACAAGAGAAATGATAAAAAGGAGACTATGAGAAACAAGACACAAGATAAGAAAAGAGACAAAACGACAGAAACGGGACACAAAATGACAAAACTGAGACAAGACATCAAAAAACAGGACATGAAACGTCAGAAATGAGACACAAATCACAAAGAAAAGACGCATAGTGAGAAAAAACGAGACACAAAATGAGAAAAACAAAACCCCAAACAGCAAAAATGAGTCACAAAATGACAAAAGCGAGACACAACACCTTCAAAACCTTTTGAAAATGATGCTCAAACACAAAGCAACACCAAAGCTGCAATTTCAGCTCCTCAGCTGATATAAAAATGTTAATTTCTCTGTTTTTTGTTTTTTCCTCGCAGGTTGCCAAAGACGTGTCGGTGAGGCTGCACCACGAGCTGGAGAAGGTGGAGGAGAAGCGAACGAAGACTGAAGAGGAGAACGAGAAGCTGAGGCAGAAGCTCATCGAGGTGGAGGTGACCAAACAGGCTCTGCAGAACGAGCTGGACAAAACCAAAGAGGTGAGGCAGACGCTCGGCTTTTAGTCTTCAACGAGGCAAAAAGGTTGATTTTTAGGCATCATTGTGCAAATACTCCACCATTTCTGCTCCTCCTCTTGGCTCTGCTTTCTGGATTTTGATTTTAGCCAAACATGAGTCTTTTCCACCGCACCAGGTAAGACAGGAAAGCTGGAGGTATTCAGACTGGATGTGCTGCAGAATTTATCTCTTTTCTGGCTAAACTTGCAGCACAGAAAACACAAACAAAAAAAAAAGACAGAAAATGACAGAAATGAGACACAAAACGACAAAAATGAGATAGAAAATGACAAAAACGACACAAAATGAGAAACACAAGACACAAAGTGACAGAAGGAAGACACAAAACACAAAAGCAAAAACGAGACAGAAAATGACAGAAACAAGACACAAAACAACAAAAACAAGACCGAAATTAACAGAACGAGACACAAAATCACAAACGAGACACACAAAACAGCAAAAATGAGACAGAAAATGACAAAAACAACACACAAAATGAGAAACACAAGACACAAAGTGACAGAAGGAAGACACAAAACAACAAAAGCGAGACACAAAAACAAAAACAAGACACACAACAAAAACAAGACACAAAATGACGAAAACAAGACACAAAGTGTTTGTTTTTGTTTTTGCTAAACCTGCAGCACAGGTTCGTATTTTTGCATCTTCAAGTTTTTGGATGCAGCGCAACACTGAGAAACTTTACATTTTCCCATAGAGTTTGTATAATACGAGTAATTTAACATCCACAGACAACGAAAGCAACCAACTTCCAAATATATATTGACCGAGGCTTGGAAAGGAACTCTGTTTGCCACGAAGAGTCTATAATTAAAAAATAGACTTGTTTTTGAGCAAACGTCCAGTCCAACCTTTTGTAGAAATAACTTAATGATAAACTGGTCTATCTGTCTGCTGCTCTCACATCTAGTGCAGCTAGTTTCAGTGATTCTCGTGGAAATGTTTGGTTTTATTTCCCACATTTCTGCCTATTGCAGCTTTAAAATGGATGCATATCCAATTTCGTATTGTTTCATGTGAAAATGTGGAATGATATGACAATAAAGAACCTTTTGACCTTTTTTGACTATTGATATGTGTAAAATTATCCTCTGAGAGTCTCAAAGGACAGACGAAGCAGGATATCCGTCCAGACTCCTGCTGCAGTCAGTTTTATTGATTCTAGTAGAAGTGTAGGGATAAAACAAAGTTTTATTCATGCTTCTTATTCTTCGTTTGGTAGGCATGAACTTTCAATTTACCTGACAATCATACCTAAACACAACAGGAAGTAGGCCGTTTTGAATTATGTGTGATATTTTGGACCAATTTTTGCACATTTTCAAAAACTACAAACTCAGAGTAACCCGACAGAACTGAAATTTTGCCAGGATGTACAGCAGGCATGAGTGATCAAAAGTTATCAAAATGCTCCCCAACAGTGTGAAGGCGTGGCCATGACAGCCCCCGAAATTTCAGTGTTTCGTCATAAAACAGGAAGTGCTGTGTTACTAGCCTGCTCCAGTCCGCCTTAAACTTTACATGAGCGATCATACTCTGGCCCTGATGAATTCTACAGATCAAAATATAGTCGGAGAGAGAGCGCCACCTGGTGGATGGGTCACCATGAAACAGGAAGTTTTGTCTAAACAGTCTGTACATGCTCCAGTGTGCCTCAAACTTTACGTTTGTGATCACAGTCTGGCACTCATCACATCCATAGGTTCTAAATACGCTCTCAGTCGCAGCGCCACCTGGTGGACATGCTTGGATTCGAGGACCCGTTCAACGCTGCTTGCAGCTTTAATTGTGTGTTTGTAGCAGAAGCTTGTCTGGAGGCAGCGGGCGAAATATATTCACATTCTGCTGTTTATTTTTTACTTTTTTCGCCTTTTCCAGATATTTCTGGCTTTTACAGTAACCCCATGAATCGGTTGAAATGCACATAATCACGTATGTTTTTGAAATTTTCCTCTTCCAGTCTCAGAAGAGAAGAGGAAGTAAGGACGTCCCGAAGTCGGACAAGAAGGCAGCACAGACTCCTACTGAGGTGAGATTCTGCTAAAATAAAGACGATTAACATGTCGTGAACTCTTCTTTTCCTTTTGGTCATCTTGTGTATCTGTGAGAGCTTTTATCATGAATATGCACGAAGAAGACACGTTAAAGTGCTTAAACTTACATCCTTATGGAACGTTCGCTTTATTCAAATGAAGCTGCTGCAGAATCCTGCTCATCCAGAAGACTCTTAGAAAATCTTCTCCTGACTTTAATCTTTTCGTTCGACTCGAGGATTAAGTTTGAACCGCTCTGCTCGAATAAACTGTAAATCCGTCTCAGGAGGACAACGAGGACCTGAAGTGCCAGCTGGCCTTCATCAAGGAGGAAGCGGTGCTGATGAGGAAGAAGACGGCCAAGATCGACAAGGAGAAGGACCGGCTGGAGCAGGAGCTGCAGAAGTACCGCTCCTTCTACGGGAGAGCTGGGACAGCAGCCACCCTAAGGAGAGGCCGGGGGTCCACCACCACAGGGAGTCGGAGCTGAAGCTGAGGCCCCGCTGGTGAGGAGGAGGCCACATCCTGGGGAGGAAGATCGTGAGCTGGAGGTGAGACGGGACGGGCTGCTAGGCTGAAAAAAATAAATTAAAAAAACAGAAAAAATCCTGGAAAAAATGGTGAAAGTCTACCTGGAAGGGTTCCAGAAAATAATTATAAAATATATGTAATAAATTCAATTTGGAGTGGATTTAATTGGAATTAATTATTTTATTGTGACATAGTGTAAATAAATTCACCATCATTACAGGTTTGCCTTGGAAATTAATTAATAGTTATCAGTCTGTAAAATAACAGTCAATCCATAACTAAAAATAAATAAATAAAAAAATAATGGAAAATATCTAGAAAATGATTATTTTTCTTTGCTGATGTAAATAATTTTTTTTACACAATAATTACAATTGTGAAAGAATCAATCACATTTTTTGGCCTTTTTTAATGCAAAATATTATTTACATTAACTACAAATATTACATTAATATTATTTATAATTTAACAAAACAGGGAATTTTTTTAAAAATTAAAAATAATTTGCTATTTTTCAGTCCTTAGTATGCATATTTTTTTCTTGTAATTATTGTTAACTATCTGGAAAATAATTACATTATTTCCTGATTTAAATGCATTTAAAAAAATAAAAAAAAATACCTGGAAAATAATTCTGTTTTCTATTTTTCAAAACAGGGAAAATCTGTAGAATATTTTTCATTCCTTAATGTACATAATTTATCTTTCAAATAATAGAAAATATTTGACATAAACTTCTTCTTTTGCTTGTTTAAATGCAGTAGAAATTGTGTATTTTCACAATTAATTAACTATTTTTAAAAATACAGATATTTGATTTGAAACATATTCAGTTGTGGCCTGCTTCACCGTAATATTGTTATTATTATTATTATTGTTTCACGAGTAAATTAATACTATTTTCTGTTATTTTACAAGTTATCATTTAACAAAACGGGACATCTTTAAAAAACAGTTACAATAGAGGTAAAAGTAGTTTATATTTGTTTATTTTTGCAGTGCAGTTGGTCTTAATACTTAATTTAAACATCACTAAAATGTACAAAACACAGAAGCTGTAGTTTTTTGATGAAGGTAAAATGTGTGATGACTTTTAAATGAAGCGTTGCAGAAGTACTGGAGCACATTTAGTGAGTTTTAGTGGAAAATAAATGTAAAAATGACCATTTCCACTAAAATCATGCCTCACTTCTACTGTCTGATCTCGTGGATGGTTTTCCTCTCCTCTGTTGGTGGAGTTAACTCCTCACCTGTTTTTTTTCTCCATCAGGTGGAGAACAGAGGCCTCCGGGCCGAGCTGGACGACCTCCGCGGTGAAGGTGAAGGTTCTGGAGGCTCCGGCTGCGGGGCTCAGGGCGGCTCCGGCGCCGGCCGAGGCCTCGGAGACGACCTGACGGAGCTCCGGCAGCAGCTGCAGCTGGTGGAGGACGAGGCGGAGCTGCTGAGGAGGAACCTGGCCGACGCCGAGGACCAGAACAAGAGGGTCACCACCGAGCTCAACAAGCTGAGGTTCAAAGCAGGAACCCACGAAGGAGGAAGCCGACACGGAGCAGGAACGTCTGGAGGGACGGACGGAGCGAAGGCCGACGCTCTGCAGGAGGAGCTGAAGGCGGCCCGGCTGCAGATCAACGACCTCAGCGGGAAGGTGGGACCACAATTCATCGTTCTGTCGGTTCTTTAAGGTGTTTTACATGAGGAGGCCTTTCAGCAGGAGGTAGAGACGATGTGGAGAAGAGTTTTCTAAATGTTGTTTTTAAGCAGAAACGGCTTAATACCGCTGGCGTCTTTTTTTAGCACTCATTTCTGCAGGTTTTTAGGTAATTTTTGCCCTTTATTTTTCATTTTGGACCATTTGAAGTCACTTTGTACAACATTTAACAGGTTTTGAGTAATTTTGGACATTTTTTTGTGGTTTTTTTTTTGTCATATGAAACAAGTTTTTAATCATTCTGTGACGTCAATTTTATCAGAATTTTGCACTTTATTGGACAAACCCATTTTTTGCTTTTTTCCCCCACGTTTCTTTCTTTTTTTTCTTTTTAACATTTTTGGACAATTTTAAGTCTTTTTCAACAGGATTCATGTCATTTTTGCACAATATTTGACAGGTTTTTCACTGTCTCAGGGCGTTTTTTATCGTCTTTTTGTAATTTTAGACATTTTGACAGGCGTTTAGGAAATGTTTTTCAGATTTTTTTGACTCTTTTTGTTGCATTCTGGGCAAATTTCAAATCGTTTTGACCAAAGCAACAGCAGCTCTTCTTCAGTTCAAGAGATGTTGGAGAAGACTAACCTGAATATTGTTTTTTTAAGCGAAAACCTTAATTTTCCTTTTTAGCACTATTTTGCACAGATTTTTAGGTAATTTTTGATTTTTTTAAAGTCATTTTAACCATTTTAAGTCATTTTAGTCAAGCTTCAGTTTGCATGATATTTGACAGATTTTTCAGTAACTTTTTTGAAATTTTAGATATTTTGACAAACGTATTTTTGTCTGAATTTCTGACCATTTTTGACCATTTTAAGTAATTTTAGGCGAGCTCAGTCATTTTACACAATATTTGACAGGCTTAGAGTAGTTTTGGACATTTCTTGTCATTATTTTGTCTCATTGTTTCAGAATTTTGGACTATTTTGGACAAATTTAAGTAATTTTCACCAAAGTAAGGAACAATGAAGTTTTCCTTTTTCATCACTGTTTTGTACAGATTTTTCAGGTAATTTTTGACTTTTTAAAAAAAACAAAACATTTTGGACCATTTCAAATAATTTTCATCATTTTGCACAATGTTTGACAGGTTGAAGTCATTCTGGACATTTTTTTTGTCATTTCAGATCATTTTTTAGTCATTTTGAGACGAGCATTTACTAGATTTTTTTCTCACTTTTGGACTATTTTTGGTGCGTTTTGTACAGATTATTTCCTGGATGAATGGAGCCGTCGTTTAGGTTTTCCGTCTTTGTCCTCTTTCCTCTCCAGGTGATGCAGCTTCAGTACGAGAACCGGGTCCTGCTCTCCAACATGCAGCGCTACGATCTGGCCTCCCACCTCTCTTTACGTCCGAGTCCTCGGGACAGCGACGCCGAGAGCGACGCCGGCGGCGCCACCAGCGGCCGGCGTGAGAGCGACGAGGACTCCACCTCGTCCCGCCTGCTGCCGCCTCACCGTAAGCGCGAAGGTCCGGTGGGCGGAGAGAGCGACCCGGACGAGGTGAGGAACAACAACAACGGCGGCGGCGGCCGGTGTCTGACGCCCACCAGGGGGCTGTACTCGCCCAGCGGACCCGAGGGCGCCGCCTCCTCCGCCTTGGCTCGCTTCCTGCCGGGACGCTGCAGCCTGCGGGAGCGGCAGCAGATGATCGACATCCGGGTGGAGGCGGAGCGGCTGGTCCGGACCATCGACAGGCTCATCGCCGACACCGCCGCCATCATCTCCGAGGCCCGGGTCTTCGTGTCCAACGGAGACCTGATGTTCGGCCGCGGCGGCGAGGACGGCGGCGAGGACGAGGGCGGACGGATCAGAGAGCACGAGCTGCTGTACCGCATCAACGCCCAGATGAAGGCCTTCAGGAAGGAGCTGCAGAGCTTCATCGACCGGCTGGAGGTCCCCAAGACGGAGGAGCGCGACGAGGAGCCGCTGTCGGTGAGGACGTTTGTTTTTAAGGAAGAATATACTGAACACCGCTTCTGTTTCCATTTAGGACAGATTTTCGGTCAGTTTGGATTTTTTGTTTTTTTAACATTTTTGACCATTTTAAGTCACTTTAAACAAGCTTCAGGTCATTTTGCACAATATGACAGGTTTTGAGCAATTTCAGACATTTTTAGTATTTTTTTATCATATTAAACATTTTTTAATCATTCTCTGATGACCATTTAGGTATTTTCTGACATTTAAAAAAATCAACAAGCTTCAGGTCATTTTAGACCATATTTGACAGGTTTTGAGCAATTCTGGTGAAGAACTTCCTGAATGTTCCTTTTAAACAAGAAAAACTTCGTACCAGTTGTATTTTCCTTTTTCATCACTATTTATGACAGATTTTCAGTTAAATCTTTTTTACATTTTAACCATTTAAAGTAATTTTAGACAAGCCTCAGGTCATTTTGTACTAATATTTGACAGGTTCTCAGCAATTTTGGACATTTTTTGTAAATTTTTTTGTAATTTTGGACATTTTTTTAATCAGTTTTTAAGTGAAAAGAATTAACACCAATTGTGTTTTTCTTTTCATCGCTATTTTGAACATATATTTAGGTAATTTTGCCCTTTTTAAAACCATTTTGGTCCATTTTATGTAATTTTAGGCAAACTTCAGATGATTTTGTGCAATATTTGACAGATTTTGAAGAATTTTGGACGCTTTTTGTAATTTTTTTGTCATCTTAGACAAAAATGTTTAACTGGAACAGTTTTTCCTTTTTTATCACTATTTTCCACAGATATTTAGGTAATTTTTGACCTTTTTTCCACGTATTTTAAAACATTTTTTGACAATTTTAGGCAAACTTCAGGTGATTTTATACAATATTTGACAGGTTTTGAATAATTCAGGACATTTTTTTGTAATTTAAAAATATTTTTTGCACGTTTTGGACACATTTTGGACAAATTTCAATCAGTAAAGAGACGACGGTGTTCTTTTAAAAACCTCTGAGGCTTCATGTTGCTTCTAAACGTCTCGGACGGATAAATCTGATTCTGCTTCCTCTCCTCCTCTGACCTCACTTCCTGTTTGTGTCCAGATGTTCCAGCCCATCATCCTCCTCATCCTCATCCTCGTCCTCTTCTCCTCCCTGTCCTACGCCACCATCTTTAAACTCGTCTTCCTCTTCACGCTCTTCTTCGTTCTGTGATGCTCGTTTCCCTCGTTTGTTTTTTTTGTTGCTCTGTTGATTTCTTTGTTTTATTTTTTTGTTGTCGTCGTTTTTTTTTTCCCATCCCCATCATCATTTTGTTGCCAAGGTAACCAAGAGCTCAGACAGCAGCCCGGCGTTCGCACATCTGAGGACGTGTGGCGAGTTTCAGTGTCGTCATGACAACAACCTATCGACCAATGACGTCAACAGCTGGAGGTGAGTCACAGGTTTAAACGTCTGAAAGCATTTTTACGCATTTTAAATTTCAATCCAAAGTCCTGCAGCAACGTGAAGGAGAGAGAATCAGAAACGTTCTCGTCGTTTCATGTCTCGTTTGTGTTGCTTTCTGTGTTGTTTTTGTCATTTTGTGTCTCATTTTTGTGTCTCCTTTCTATTTTTCTGCGTCTTGTTTCTTTCATTTTGTGTCCTGTTTTTGTTGCTTTCTGTGTTGTTTTTGTCATTTTGTTTCTTGTTTTTGTCATTTTGTGTCTCATTTTTGTAGTTTTGTGTCTCCTTTTTATTTTTCTGGATCTTGTTTCTTTCATTTTGTGTCCTGTTTTTGTTGCTTTCTGTGTTGTTTTTGTCATTTTATTGCTCATTTTTGTAGTTTTGTGTCTCCTTTTTATTTTTCTGGATCTTGTTTCTTTCATTTTGTGTCCTGTTTTTGTTGCTTTCTGTGTTTTTGTCATTTTGTTTCTTGTTTTTGTCATTTTATTGCTCATTTTTGTAGTTTTGTGTCTCCTTTTTATTTTTCTGCGTCTTGTTTCTTTCATTTTGTGTCCTGTTTTTGTTGTTTTTCTCATTCCTTGCCTTGATTTTGTCGCATTGTATCTCATTTTAGCTGTTCTGTGTCTCATTTTGTCATTTTTGTCTTATTTGTATAATTTTCTGCCTTGTTTTTGTTTCTTTCTGTGTTGCTTTTATCATTTTGTCTCATTTTTGCTGTTTTGTTTCTTGTTTTTATTTCTTTATCTCCTTTCATTTTTTTTATTTTTATTGTGTTGTGTCTCATTTATGTCACTTTGTCTCATTCGTATAATTTTATATCTTATTTTTGCTGCTTTTTTTTGTTGTTTTTATCACTTTGTGTCTCATTTATGTAGTTTTGTGTCTCGTTTTTGTCGCTTTTTGCTTGTTTTTATTGCTTTCTGTGTTGCTTTTATCATTTTGTCTCATTTTTCTCATTTTGTGTCTCATTTTTGTAGTTTTGCGTCTCATTTTAGTCATTTTTTTGTCTTCTTTTTGTCATTTTGTTTCATTTGTGCTATTTTGTGCCTTGGTTTTGTTGCTTTTTATGTTGTTTTGTCTTTTGTTTTTCATTTTGTGTCTCATTTTTGTCATTTTATGTTTTGTTTTCTCTCTGTAAAAACGCTGCCTGTAGTTCGACCTAAAAACTGCCTGAATTTTTGTCACCTGACCGTTGATCACAGATGAGTCAGTCATAACTTTTCTGTTGTGTTCAGGACCTCAGAATTTTTTTGTTTTTATAGAATCTGACTAAAGTAAACAGGAAAATTTTGGCGAATTTTTAAGTCGGATTGATGAAGTTTACATTTGGTTGATTCTACACGACGCGTTCAAAGACTGTGGGATTATTTAAAACTGGCCTTCATGCTGAATATTAATGCAGAACGATGTGGGGTCAGGGTTTATCTATGTGTCTTATGGGGCAAATCATTACTGTCGTTATTCTGCATCCCTGAGCAACAACAGCTGTGTGGATTTGGGTTGATTCAAACACATATTGATCCGTTCTGTCAATTTTAATGAGAAAAAAAGACTTTTTAGATGCAGATTTGACACAGTTTTTAAGAAAACAAGCTTTATAAATACAACATGTGATGACAGAGAGTTAAACCGGGCCATGAAGCAGCAGCAGGTGAAGCTATTTTAATATTACATTACATATCTGTAATTCTTCCATATCAGAGCATTTCAGATCTAAAGAAAACTCACTTCTACCTTCATATGTGGAGTTATATGGCAGGCATTTTAATATTTATTAATGTGGCTATCTGGTGATGAAATTACAGATATCAGTAACTTCATTTGGTGTCTATGTAGTAGTTTTATGTCTCTCTGCAGTCATTTTGTCTCTTTTTATGTTTTGGTCTTACTGTAAAAGTTTTCTGTCTGTTTTTGGGCATTTTGTGTCTTTTTGTGCTTGTTTTGTGTCTCTTTTTGATTAATTTGTGTCTCTTTGTGGTTAATTTGTGTGTCTTTGTGGTTAATTTGTGTCTCTTTTGTGTTGTTTTTTTGCGTCTTTTCAGTTGTTTTGTGGCTGTTTTTGTCTGTGCTCATTTTGCATCCATGTGTGCTTGTTTTGTGTGTGTTTGTAGATGTTGTATGATCACTTTCTATCTGTTTGTGGGTTTGTGTTTCTTTGTGTTTGCTTTATGTCTATTTGTGGTTGTTTTGTGTCTCTTTTGGGCCGGATTGTGTTTGTCTTGTGTATCTTGGTGGCTGTTTTGTGTTTTTTTCTCTTATTGTGGTTGTTTTGTCTCTTTTAGGGCCTTTTTCTCTCTGTTGTTGTTGTTTTGTTTTTGGCATTTTCAATGTTTTATGTCTCCTTTTGTTGTGTTTTGTCTCTTTGCGGTTGTTTAGTGTCTCACTGTGGTTGTTTTGTGTCTCTTTGTAGATGTTTAAGTCTCTTGGCGATCATTTCCTGTCTCTGTGGTTGTTTTGTCTTTTTCATTTCATCTGTTTTGTGCCTCTTTGTGTTTTTTGTCTCTTTGTGGTTTGTTTGTGTTTATTTTCAGTTGTTTTGTGTCTTTTGTGGTCATTTTGTGTCTTTTTTCATCTGCTGTTTTGTGCCTCTGTTTGTTTTGTGTCTCTTTATGATCGTTTTTTGTCTCTAATAGTTTTGTGTCTCTTAGTGGCTGTTTTGTGTCTATTTTTTGTACTTTTTTTTTGTCTCTGCGTTGTTTTGTCTGTTTGTGCTCCTTTTACATCCATGTGTGGTTGTTTTGTGTGTGTTTCTTGATGTTTTATGTCTCTTGGTGATCCATTTCTGTCTCTTTGTGGTTGTTTTGTGTCTATTTTTGAAAGTTTTTTTGGTCTTATTTTGATAGTTTTGTCTTTTTGTGGTCATTTTGAATTTCTTATTGGGTCGTCTTATGTCACTTTGTGGTTGTTTTTTGTCTCTTTTTTTGCAGGTTTTTGTACTATTTTGATTGTTTTGTCTCTTTCTGGGCTTTTGTGTCTCTTTGTGGTCATTTTTTAAAATCTTTTTGTGTCTTTTTTTGACAGTTCAGTGTGTATTTGTGTTCATGTTTTGTCTCTTTGTAGTTCTCTATCTTTCAATGTCTGTTTTTTCATCTTATTTTGCTTGTTTTTTTGGCTGTTTATGGTCATGTTGTGTCTCTTTGTGGTTGTTTTTAGTCCGTCTGAGGCCGTTTTGTGTCTTTGTGGTTTACAGTTATGACAAATTAAAGTGTAGATTTATGAAATTACATTTACAACCAGTGAGGATTCAGATATCTGCAGATAAATGAGCAGATTTCTGTCATTAGAAACATGTTGAGTCCCTTAAACACTCCTTCTAATTAGGAGGAATTAATTTACAGCTAGTAAAACCTAAAGGACGAGCCGCAACCCTCGGCCACAGTGCTGCTTTAACCCGACACTAAAACACGTCGTCTCTTATGGAGCCTCTTTTTGTTGTTGGGGAACAACCTGTGCTGCCTGGAGGTGAAGTCAGGATAAAGTTCCTTCATGTTTTAGGGAAGACGACAGGTGGGGAGCGACGCCGCTGATCCCTTCAAACTGGGAGGAATTATGATCATCATGTCAGCAGCCAGAGGCCCCAGGATTCCCGATGGGAGCCCGATTAGTGGGAGGAATTAGCCAGAGCAGATGAACAGTAACAACTGTCTTCAGACGTCCCAAACGTACCCACGGCCGAGGGTCACTCCAGGACGCCCGACAATTCACGTGTTTTCCACAATTTGGAACGTAAAATGTTTGATTCCTGAGCCAACTGCACCATTTTTAACTAAAAGAGGTGCAATTTAAAGCCTGAAACCATCAAAAAAATCAACTAAAATTACATTTAAAGGCCAAAAAATGTTTGAAATGTCACAAAACATGCCCCGCCGTTTTCTTTTAGTCATCACTTAGTCTCATTTTTCTCCTTTTATGTCACAGTTTTGTAGCTTTTAGTTTTTGTCACTTATCGTTTTTGTAATTTTGTCACATTCTTGTAGTTTGTATCTTATTTGTCTTTTTTCTTGTTTTAGTTGCTTTCTGTATCGTTTTCATCATTTTGTCGCATTTTTCTCATTTTGTGTCACATTTTTGTAGTTTTGTCTCATTTTTGTAGTTTTGTGTCTTATTTGTCATTTTTTGTCGTTTTTTTTCTTGCTTTAGTTGCTTTTTGTATTGTTTTCATCATTTTTTCTCATTTTATGTCACATTTTTGTAGTTTTGTGTCTCGTTTTTATTCTTCTGCGTCTCATTTCTGTCATTTTTTCTTGTTTTAGTTGCTTTTTGTATTGTTTTCATCATTTTTTCTCATTTTATGTCACATTTTTGTAGTTTTGTGTCTCGTTTTTATTCTGCGTCTCATTTCTGTCATTTTTTCTTGTTTTAGTTGCTTTTTGTATTGTTTTCATCATTTTTTCTCATTTTATGTCACATTTTTGTAGTTTTGTGTCTCGTTTTTATTCTGCGTCTCATTTCTGTCATTTTTTCTTGTTTTAGTTGCTTTTTGTATTGTTTTCATCATTTTTTCTCATTTTATGTCACATTTTTGTAGTTTTGTGTCTCGTTTTTATTGTTCTGCGTCTCATTTCTGTCATTTTTTCTTGTTTTAGTTGCTTTTTGTATTGTTTTCATCATTTTTTCTCATTTTATGTCACATTTTTGTAGTTTTGTGTCTCGTTTTTATTCTGCGTCTCATTTCTGTCATTTTTTCTTGTTTTAGTTGCTTTTTGTATTGTTTTCATCATTTTTTCTCATTTTATGTCACATTTTTGTAGTTTTGTGTCTCGTTTTTATTGTTCTGCGTCTCATTTCTGTCATTTTTTCTTGTTTTAGTTGCTTTTTGTATTGTTTTCATCATTTTTTCTCATTTTATGTCACATTTTTGTAGTTTTGTGTCTCGTTTTTATTCTGCGTCTCATTTCTGTCATTTTTTCTTGTTTTAGTTGCTTTTTGTATTGTTTTCATCATTTTTTCTCATTTTATGTCACATTTTTGTAGTTTTGTGTCTCGTTTTTATTGTTCTGCGTCTCATTTCTGTCATTTTTTCTTGTTTTAGTTGCTTTTTGTATTGTTTTCATCATTTTTTCATTTTATGTCACATTTTTGTAGTTTTGTGTCTCGTTTTTATTCTGCGTCTCATTTCTGTCATTTTTTCTTGTTTTAGTTGCTTTTTGTATTGTTTTCATCATTTTTTCTCATTTTATGTCACATTTTTGTAGTTTTGTGTCTCGTTTTTTTCTGCGTCTCATTTCTGTCATTTTTTCTTGTTTTAGTTGCTTTTTGTATTGTTTTCATCATTTTTTCTCATTTTATGTCACATTTTTGTAGTTTTGTGTCTCGTTTTTATTGTTCTGTGTCTCGTTTCTGTCATTTTTTGACTCGTTTTTGCTGCTGTATGTGTCAGTTTGTGTATAATTCTTTTCATTTTTTTGTCTCATTTGGTTTGTTTTTGTTGTTTATGCAATTTTGTGCCTTATTTTTTGTTTTCTTTGTTGTTTTTCTTATTTGTTTGTTGCTTGCATCACTTTTCTTTAGTCTGTGGGAAACACTGCCTGCAGTTCAACCTAAAAACTGATCGCAACGTTTCCCCCCAAAAAAACGTACAATTTAACGCCTGAAACCGTGTAAAAATCAGCAAAAGTTACATTTATAGGCAAAAAATTTCATAGAATTTAACAAAACATGCCCTGTCGTTGTCTTTTGTGTCATAGGCTTCAATATTTTGCACAATTTGAAGCATAAAAGCTGAAGATTCTTGAGCTGATTGCACGATTATTCTGGCTGAAAAATGCAGAAAATGTGTGCAAACATTCCTGACATCCTCCTGCTAGGCTCTTTTCTGTGACGACCTTTAATAGAGATATTATTTTGCACAATTAATAGAGTAAAATGTGTGATTTCAGGACATTTTAAAGGCTAAAATCATGTAAAGTTCAAGAAAAATTACATTTAAAGGCTTAAAAATGATAAAAATGTCCACAGGCTCTTTTCATGACTAAAATCAATAAAGATGTATTATTTTGCCCAATTCGAAGCATAAAATATTAAATTTTGAGCTGATTTTTGCCATTTTCCAGAACATACTGTAAACTTTGAGTTTTGCATGATGTAAAGTTTTGCAAAAATGACTTTTAAAGGCTTAAAAATGCTTAAAATCTAAACATGCCCTGCCAGGCTCTTTTCTGTGACTAACTTCAGTCAAGATTTATTTTGCATGTAATTTTCCACAATTATAAGTATAAAATATGTGATTCATGAGCTGATTGCATCATTTTGCCAAACAAACAGATTAAAATCATGTCAAATTCAGCAAAAATTACACCTAAAATGCGTAAAATGTGTCCAAACGTTCTCAGCATCCATCTGCCAGGATCTTTTCCTTGATACCTTCAATGAAGATTTATTTTTCATATTAATTTCCACAGTTAGAAAGTATAAAATGTGTCGTTTATGAGCTGATTGCATCATATCTTCAAACAGACTTAAATCATGGAAAGCTCATGATTTATGCGTAAAAATGCGTAAAATGTGTCCAATCATTCCCGGCATCCACCTGCCAGCCTCTTTTTCGTGACTACCTTCAATAAAGATATTATTGCCGGTGACACATTATTACTCACTGTGTCACCCAAACCCATTTGGCATCCCTCGGAAAAATGATTTGCAGCGGGAGCCTGGTCACAAGACCAAATCTGCCCGAGCCTCCGAAAGCGGAGTAGCAACAGAGGCGCGGATTGGCGGAGCGGCGCAGCAGCAGCTGAGGCAGCTATGTAAACACTTTCCCTGTCCCTCCGTAATTATAGCCGGGATGTTGGTGACGACAGTTGTCCCATCGAGACTTCAAATGCTGGAATAAATTTGACATTATGACACCCGATGCCGGCTCCGGTGGCGCGCCCCGTAAACACCGGGGCGCGGTATAAAGAGCGGGGGACCCCGCTGGAACACGAGTTGTTTACCCTTTTACGCCGGACTTTGCGCTCGACAGATCGGAGGCAGGGGGCCCTTTAAGTCCAGCCCGCGGTGGGTTTTTACGTAACAGCGGCGGAGGGAAAACCGAGAGGAAGGAAGCACCGGGCAGAGAGGAGTCGGTGGACAGAATCTGTCCAAGAGCGGAACGGAGCGGAGCGCACGGGAGTGGAGCGGAGGATTGTACTGAAAACTTGGTTTAGAGCCGGAAGAAGAGCGGAGCACACAGAGCAGCTTTTTTAATAGTCTAATGCATGATATTATAGTAATTTTAATTAATAATAAAGCTTTAAATATTGCAGGAAATTCAGATTTAAAAGTGATTTTTTCCCTTATTTTTTACACTAGTTTCTCAATTTTACTTTGATTTTTCTTTAAATTTAGGTCAGATTTAGCTGTGTTTCCTGTTTTTTGGGGTTTTTTTTTGTTAATTTATTTCATTTTTGTGCGCTCTGACATGCCCGGGCTGCTTTTGGACATGCGGTCAGTTTACTATGCATAGTTACAAGATATTAATATCTGTACTCTTACATCACAGGTGGGAGGGAGGCGCCGGTACATTCAGCCACTTTTTCGACCTGGAACTCATAATACTAACACAACACAACAAACAACAACAACAAAGCCTAAATCTGAATCTGAGTGGCATTTAGAAGCCAGTTTAATCACTTAGAAATGAACTTTAGAGGCTCTGAGCTGTGATTTAGCAGAATTCTAAACATGATATTTACATTTACAAACTTATTTGTTTTTATCAAAATAACATCTTTTTTTGTTTGTAGAAAAAATAAATTTTTTTGCAATTTAAATACAATAAAATACTGAAATTTTACAGTCAAACTACTTCAGAAATAAAGAGTAGTGAGGTATGGACATCATTTGCAGTTTTAGCCCTTTTTTAAGTCAGCATGTTAATTATTACTTTTTCTTTTAAATTTTACAAACAGAGAAAATCTGTTAAATACCTGTGAGTTTTTATTTATTTTTTAATTTAAACATACATGTTGTTATGTCTAATAGGATCAGTTTCCCCCAGTTAAATACAGTAAAAATAGTCCAATTTTACAATTAGAATATTTATAAAAGTATAAATTTCTCATTTACATGTATGTGGACATTATTTGCTTTTTGGAAAAACTGTAAAATAACTTATTTCCATCCTAAACATACATAATGTTTCTTTCAGCATTTTTTTTTTTGCAATTTAAATGCAGTAAAATACTGGAATTAACAGTCCAGCTGTTTTTTTTCTGATTATTTGCAGTTTTAGAATGCTAGCATGTAAATTCTGACTTTTTCTTGTAATTTTACGGTGAGATATTGAACATAATTTAAGAAAACGGGGAAAACCTGTCAAATAACTGTTAATATTCATTTATTTCTTTATTTTGAAACCATTTTCAGTCCTCAGCATGCATGATTGTTTCTGACAAATGGCAGAAATAAAAAAAAGAAAACGGTTTTGTGGATGTTTCCTTCCTGATTTTCTGATTTGTCTGTACACCGGGCATATCTTAGCCTGTCATCGGTGTGCAAAACGAGCAAGGCCGGGACTTTTTGGCTGACAGAGCTGACGCCATGAGCACACAGCCGGGTCGTGTTCTGAGAAAACGGCCCGCCTCGGAGGCATGCCGGGGATTTTTGTGCCCCCATGTAAGCGGGAGTCTAAACGCTCGCTGCTGTCATGCGGTATTCTCGTCCACACGTGCTGCCTAGGTAGGCTTACAGGGCCGTGAATTTTACGGAAGAATGTCCAAGTACAGGGCCGTAAATATCTCGACCTCTGCGGAGGCGAAGCGAACAGGTGAGGCGAGTTAAAAGGCCGTTCAGCGCCGCGTGTTCCTCGGTGACCGGGCTTCGGTTTCAGGGTTTCACCGTCCTGTCGTTCTGCGGGTCAGAGTGACACGTTTTAAAATATGGGGGGAAAAGATAGATGTTTATGTCCACATTTTCAACATTTTTGGGAAATTTTTGAGCATTTTTGGTGGGTAAAAACAGAAATGTGAAAAAAAAATGTTTCTTTAAGAACATTCACAAAAAATCAACCAAAATCCACTGAAATTTGCTGGATTTTGGATTTTTTTTGGTGAATGTTCTTTAAGAAAATACTACACGTTTTGCATATATATATATATATATATATATATATATATATGTAATCACTTTAGATATTTTTAGGATTAAAAAATTCTAAAAATATTTTCAAAAAATTAGCAACAATCTTTCTTTTTGGGATGATTTTTGCTATTTTTTCAAAAAAATATTTATAAGAATTTTCTTGCCCTTTTTTACATTTTTTAATTTTGTTTTTTTTTTGATAATTTTTATAAGTGAATCTTTTAAGAAATTATTGGAATTTTCTTCCTGAAGCTGCTGCAAATTTAAAGTCTGAAAATGTGGGGGAAAAATATTGCTTTAGATATTCTTAGGATTTTTGAAAAATATTTTTATTAATTATTTTGAAAATATTTAAAAGAATTTTCTTGCCAAATTTGGGGGATTTTTTTAATGAAACATTTAAAGGAATTATTGGATTTTTTTTCCTGGAGGTTTTGGAAATTTAAAGTTTGAAAATGTGGGGAAAAAATGGTGAAACTTCTGATGTCCACATTTTCAGCATTTTTGGAAAGTTTTTGAACGTTTTTTGGTGAAAGAACTTTTCTTAAAGAAAATATTAGAAGTTTTTGCTCATATGTCATCACTTTCGATATCGTAAATTTTTTTGGAGGATTTTTACTAATTTTTTTTTAAAAAACTTGCAAGAATTTTCTTGCCAAATTTGGGGGATTTTTTTTTTTTTATAAATCAAACTTTTAGGGAATTATTTGAATTTCCTTCCTGAAGGTTTTGCAAATTTTCAGAAATTTGAGGATTTTTTTGCTGAATTTTTGGAATTTTTTCAGAAAGGAAACAACATTTTTTTGTCCCAGTAAATGAGGACAGCAGCAGGGTTTAAAAGGGGTGAAATCACACAACGGCACTTGAGTTTTTCCCTCCTAAGCGTCCATTAAACGGCCTCGTTGTCTCTCCTTTTGACCCTTTTAGTGTTTCCAGGCCATCGATCCGACCCCTCGCCGACCCCTGACAGGAAAAGTGAAAGAGGAGAAGCACAGGGCCGGACTGGAAAAGGCCTCCGGGCGTCGGAAGGGGTTCCTGCGTCATGGCAGCCATCGATCTGGAGCGTGGGCTGGAGCACGGCGGCCGGGGCTGGGGCCCGAGAGGCCGGAGCTGATGGACAACTTCGACTCGGAGATGCAGGAGTGGGAGGATCAGCTGCAGGACATCCAGAGGAAAATCGAAGAGGTGAGAGTTCCACCTCCAGCCTTTTACCGATTCTTTAGAACAAAACTGCAGCGATTGATGCAGAAACGGACAAACAGAACCAACCGTGCTCTCCATCTTTAACTGTGGAGGTCAATTATTCTGTTATTTACCAGAAAAAGAAACAAATTCAGCCACAACTCCAAGCAATTAGTTGTTTTTTCTTTGCTCCTGACACGTTTCTTCCTCACTGTAATCTCATTTTAGCTGCAAAATAAAGTCCAGAACAACCATGAATAAGGAGAGAGCAAAGAATAACAGAAAATATAAAAAAGAGAAAATACAAAACACTGAAAATACAAACACTGAAAAAGTGAGGCTCCACATTCTATTAATATTTCAATATTTGCATTTTTATCAACCTTCAGAAACTTTTTCACTCTAAGAAATGCCTTCTGTGCAGTAAAACACATTTAGAATACCAGAAATCATAAATATGAATAAATGAAAGCATAATTTCTTTTTTATATGAAGTAAAATTAAAAAGTGGCTCCACATACACAAATATTTCAATATTTACGTTTTTATTTTGCTTTAATTCTTATTTCCTGTCCGTTTTTTGTAAACACTGCCTGTAGTTCAACCGAAAAGTTCCTGAATTTTTGTCTGGTCACTGTAGATTACAGCTGAGTCACTGATATCTTCACATTTGCATCAAGAAGTGCAGAATTTTTTGTTTTTCACTGAATTTAGTTAGTGTACACGGTTCATTTTTGGCAGATTTTTAAAATGACATTCGTAGAATAAACCGAAAGTGACATGCTTAGTTCAAGGACTATTGAGGACCACACTAAAAACTTCCTGAATTTCTGTCTAGTCACTCTAGATTGCAACTGAATCGCTAATATTTTAACATTTGCACCAAGAAGTGCAGAATTTTTGTTTTTCACAGATTTTAATTGGTGTACATGCTTTATTTTTGGCAAATTTTTTAAACTAGACCCGTAGAATAAAAACGAAAGTGACACGTGATTAGTTTAAGGACTATTGGAAAGTTAAGAATTTATTTATTTCTTCAGTTTTTGGCTGATAAATGAGTGTCTTTAAGACATAATGTACAGTTTTTTGAAGGTTAGAAAGACAGAAATGTGGTGCATGTTAGTGGTTTTGTTTCTAAGTAAGAGCCTTC
Organism: Acanthochromis polyacanthus; assembly: GCF_021347895.1. Taxonomy (NCBI): domain Eukaryota; kingdom Metazoa; phylum Chordata; class Actinopteri; family Pomacentridae; genus Acanthochromis; species Acanthochromis polyacanthus. The sequence goes on along the minus strand of NC_067128.1, from coordinate 35,316,117 downwards.
GTGTGAAGGTGTCAAACTCGTGACCTTTTTGCAGCAACGATACGAATGTTAACAAGATAATTAAACTGCTGACAGACGTCCTGAAAGTGGATCCTAAAGGAAGGATTTCAGGGAAACGGACGCTTGTGTAAACTGTCGATCATGAGGGAAGTTGTGCGGTGATTTTGTGATGACTTTGAGACTAATTTCCTGCAGAACGATCCATGTTTTGCTCTGTTTCCAGCTCTACAATGAAGTTCAGGCCCGCAGAGGAGCGAACGACGTCGCCGCTGACAACCAGAGGAACGGCGTCCCGCTGGAGTGCGGATTGGGTCACCGCGGTGACGCCCACCCCGCTGCTATATCGGTGCCACATCACTATAGCAACGGCTACGGCGCCAACGGCTACCCTCCCGCCGGTCGTCAGAACGGCTGCTCCTGCCGCCACCCCAGCGGCGTGTCCGAGATCGGAGACCTGCTGCAGGATTATCTGGGAAAAGGCAAACAGACGAGCCGGAAGAACAACGGCGCTCGCCACGTGGTGAGTCACATTCCCGGCTTTTCCTTCCCGGTGCCTCATTCCGTCGGCATCTGCAGCTCAGGAGAAACCGGAGACGAAGCCGGGGTTCAGTCCGGAGCGTTTGGGTTACAGGAGTCAGTTTCACCGTCCGTCCTTAAAGTCCTGACAGAGGACAAGTTAAGACGTTAAAGTCTGTCGCTTCCACAGGAGACGTTTTCCACCAGCAAGTCCCACAATCAGCAGATCAGAACAGCTTGATGTCTACTGTGGATCAGGTTTTAGTGCAGCAGCCGGTAGACAGCCACAAGAATAAATGTAAAAATATTCAAAAATTTTAAAAATAAAAAAAATATGAACATCTAAAATAAAACAAAGAAATAATGAAGGAAATGTAAAATAAAAATACATATATAAAAATATTTGAAATGTAAAAAAGAAGAAATTGTTTTAAAAATATAAAAACATTCAAAAATTTATGAAGTAATAAAATGAAGTTGTACAAAAACTATAAATATATTTATGATATTTTTTTAAAATAATGAAGGAGATGGAAAATAAAATATATGAAAATATTTAAAAGAATAGTATCGAAAATATGAATGAATTAATAAATATTCAGAAATTTGAATTAATTTTTAAAAAAGAATCAAAAATTGAAAAAGTAAAAAAGAAGTAAAAAAAATAATATTAATGTATTAAAATAGTTTTAAAATAAAAAAGTAAGACTGAGAAAATTTTAAATTATGAATAATTTAAAAATATTTTAAAAATTTAAGAAGTAAAAAATGAAGCAGTAAAAATATAAATATATGAAATATTTAAAAATAAAAAGATCTAATGTTTCAAAAATATGCATAAATTAAAAATACTGAAAAATTTAAAAAATGAATTTAAAAATCATATAAATTATGAAAGAAACATTTATATAAATTGAACATATTAAAGAAATTTTTAAAAATGTAAATGTTTTAAAATGTTAAAGAAAATAAAGATAAGAAATGGAAGAAACATCAAAAAACAAATAAATATATTTTAAATATAATTTAAAAGTATCCCAAACTACATTTTAAAGGTTAAACAAGCAGTTGTTTAGTCTTTAAAATAGTATTTTGAAACCTTTTTCTATTATCAGTTGCCTCAAATCTCCGACCTACATCTGTACAACCAAATTTACAGCTTTTAAGTACAGCAGAAGTTTGTTTAAACAGAGTTTTTTTGATGTCTTTCAGCACTTCAGCGACACGATCAGAGTGAGTCAGGACGTCTCTGAGAACCACGATGCGTTCAGGAGAGCGTCCGGAAACGAGAGGTGAGTTTCTGATGTTTATTCATGAACGCTTTCTCGTTTGCCGATTATTTTCTGTCTCTTTGTGGTCATTTTGTGTAGTTTTTGGGGTCATTGTATTTTACTTTTATTTGACTTTTGTATTTTTAGTCATTGTATTTTTTTATTGTATTGGTCACTGTATTTGTGGATGTTTTGTTTCTGTTTGTGGTCATTTTGCACCCCGGTGTGGTTGTTTTGTGTGTCTTTCTAGATGTTTTATGTCTCTTGGCGATCATTTTCTGTCTCCTTATGGTTGTTTTTGTCTCTATGCAGCTGTTTGTGTCTCTTTGTGGTTGTTTTGTGTCTTTTTTGGGTCACTTTATGTCCCTTTGTGGTTGTTTTGTGGATTTTTTGGGTCACTTTATGTGTCTTTGTGGTTGTTTTGTGGCTTTTTTGGGTCACTTTATGTCCCTTTGTGGTTGTTTTGTGTCTTTTTTTGGGTCACTTTATGTCCCTTTGTGGTTGTTTTGTGTCTTTTTTGGGTCACTTTATGTCCCTTTGTGGTTGTTTTGTGTCTTTTTTGAGTCACTTTATGTCCCTTTGTGGTTGTTTTGTGGATTTTTTGGGTCACTTTATGTGTCTTTGTGGTTGTTTTGTGGCTTTTTTGGGTCACTTTATGTCCCTTTGTGGTTGTTTTGTGTCTTTTTTTGGGTCACTTTATGTCCCTTTGTGGTTGTTTTGTGTCTTTTTTGGGTCACTTTATGTCCCTTTGTGGTTGTTTTGTGGATTTTTTGGGTCACTTTATGTGTCTTTGTGGTTGTTTTGTGGCTTTTTTGGGTCACTTTGTCTCTTTGTGGTTGTTTTGTGTCTTTTTTTGGGTCACTTTATGTCCCTTTGTGGTTGTTTTGTGTCTTTTTTGGGTCACTTTATGTCTCTTTGTGGTTTTGTGTCTTTTTTGGGTCACTTTATGTTTCTTTGTGGTTATTTTGTGTCTTTTTTGGGTCACTTTGTCTCTTTGTGGTTGTTTTGTGTCTTTTTTGGGTCACTTTATGTCCCTTTGTGGTTGTTTTGTGTCTTTTTTGAGTCACTTTATGTCCCTTTGTGGTTGTTTTGTGGATTTTTTGGGTCACTTTATGTGTCTTTGTGGTTGTTTTGTGTCTTTTTTGGGTCACTTTATGTGTCTTTGTGGTTGTTTTGTGTCTTTTTTGGGTCACTTTATGTCCCTTTGTGGTTGTTTTGTGTCTTTTTTGGGTCACTTTATGTCCCTTTGTGGTTGTTTTGTGTCTTTTTTGGGTCACTTTATGTCCCTTTGTGGTTGTTTTGTGTCTTTTTTGGGTCACTTTGTGTCCCTTTGTGGTTGTTTTGTGTCTTTTTTGGGTCACTTTATGTCCCTTTGTGGTTGTTTTGTGTCTTTTTTGAGTCACTTTATGTCCCTTTGTGGTTGTTTTGTGGATTTTTTGGGTCACTTTATGTGTCTTTGTGGTTGTTTTGTGTCTTTTTTGGGTCACTTTATGTCCCTTTGTGGTTGTTTTGTGTCTTTTTTGGGTCACTTTATGTCCCTTTGTGGTTGTTTTGTGTCTTTTTTGGGTCACTTTATGTCTCTTTGTGGTTTTGTGTCTTTTTGGGTCACTTTATGTTTCTTTGTGGTTATTTTGTGTCTTTTTTGGGTCACTTTGTCTCTTTGTGGTTGTTTTGTGTCTTTTTTGGGTCACTTTATGTCCCTTTGTGGTTGTTTTGTGTCTTTTTTGAGTCACTTTATGTCCCTTTGTGGTTGTTTTGTGGATTTTTTGGGTCACTTTATGTGTCTTTGTGGTTGTTTTGTGTCTTTTTTGGGTCACTTTATGTGTCTTTGTGGTTGTTTTGTGTCTTTTTTGGGTCACTTTATGTCCCTTTGTGGTTGTTTTGTGTCTTTTTTGGGTCACTTTATGTCCCTTTGTGGTTGTTTTGTGTCTTTTTTGGGTCACTTTATGTCCCTTTGTGGTTGTTTTGTGTCTTTTTTGGGTCACTTTGTGTCCCTTTGTGGTTGTTTTGTGTCTTTTTTGGGTCACTTTATGTCCCTTTGTGGTTGTTTTGTGGATTTTTTGGGTCACTTTATGTGTCTTTGTGGTTGTTTTGTGTCTTTTTTGGGTCACTTTATGTCCCTTTGTGGTTGTTTTGTGTCTTTTTTGGGTCACTTTATGTCCCTTTGTGGTTGTTTTGTGTCTTTTTTGGGTCACTTTGTGTCCCTTTGTGGTTGTTTTGTGTCTTTTTTGGGTCACTTTATGTCTCTTTGTGGTTGTTTTGTGTCTTTTTTGGGTCACTTTATGTCCCTTTGTGGTTGTTTTGTGTCTTTTTTGGGTCACTTTATGTCCCTTTGTGGTTGTTTTGTGTCTTTTTTGGGTCACTTTGTGTCCCTTTGTGGTTGTTTTGTGTCTTTTTTGGGTCACTTTATGTCTCTTTGTGGTTGTTTTGTGTCTTTTTGGGTCACTTTATGTCTCTGTGGTTTTGTGTCTTTTTTGGGTCACTTTATGTCCCTTTGTGGTTGTTTTGTGTCTTTTTTGGGTCACTTTATGTCCCTTTGTGGTTGTTTTGTGTCTTTTTTGGGTCACTTTGTGTCCCTTTGTGGTTGTTTTGTGTCTTTTTTGGGTCACTTTATGTCCCTTTGTGGTTGTTTTGTGTCTTTTTTGAGTCACTTTATGTCCCTTTGTGGTTGTTTTGTGGATTTTTTGGGTCACTTTATGTGTCTTTGTGGTTGTTTTGTGTCTTTTTTGGGTCACTTTATGTCCCTTTGTGGTTGTTTTGTGTCTTTTTTGGGTCACTTTATGTCCCTTTGTGGTTGTTTTGTGTCTTTTTTGGGTCACTTTGTGTCCCTTTGTGGTTGTTTTGTGTCTTTTTTGGGTCACTTTATGTGTCTTTGTGGTTGTTTTGTGTCTTTTTTGGGTCACTTTATGTCCCTTTGTGGTTGTTTTGTGTCTTTTTTGGGTCACTTTATGTCCCTTTGTGGTTGTTTTGTGTCTTTTTTGGGTCACTTTGTGTCCCTTTGTGGTTGTTTTGTGTCTTTTTTGGGTCACTTTATGTCTCTTTGTGGTTGTTTTGTGTCTTTTTTGGGTCACTTTATGTCTCTGTGGTTTTGTGTCTTTTTTGGGTCACTTTATGTCCCTTTGTGGTTGTTTTGTGTCTTTTTTGGGTCACTTTATGTCCCTTTGTGGTTGTTTTGTGTCTTTTTTGGGTCACTTTGTGTCCCTTTGTGGTTGTTTTGTGTCTTTTTTGGGTCACTTTATGTCCCTTTGTGGTTGTTTTGTGTCTTTTTTGGGTCACTTTGTGTCCCTTTGTGGTTGTTTTGTGTCTTTTTGGGTCACTTTATGTCTCTTTGTGGTTGTTTTGTGTCTTTTTTGGGTCACTTTATGTCTCTGTGGTTGTTTTGTGTCTTTTTTGGTCACTTTATGTCTCTTTGTGGTTATTTTGTGTCTCTTCATGATTATTTTGTGTGTATTTGTGGTTGTGTTTTGTGTCTTTGTGGTTTTATGTCTTTTCGTGGCTGTTTTGCGTCTTTGGGGTCATTTTTTTGTCTAATTTTGGTTGGTTTTGTGGCTGTTTATGGTCTTGTTGTTCTTCTTTCTGGTTGTTTTTAGTCTCTTTTCTAATTAGGAGGAATTAAATGACAGATATCTGTAGTAGCTGTTAAAACCCAAGCGACTAACCATGAACCTCCCGTTAAACCAGGCTGGGTCCGGATCAGTTCCTGGGCAGCTTTGAAGAGACCGAGAACCGGAAGAACCGAGTGTCTCACATGAAGAGCTCCCCCAACAAAGAGAACGCCGGAGCCAAGCCGCCTCTCGGACAGCGGGACGCTCCGGTCGCTCCACCGACTCGCTCGCAGCTCGAGTCCCCGGCTCTGGACAGGAAGTCCTTCGGCCCCGGGGTCCTCGGAGACAGGAAGTGCGTGAGCCCATCTGTGCTCAGGAAGTTCGGCGCCATGCTGCAGGAGAACGAGGGGAAAACGCTGACCGAGTCAGGGGTGGTGGCCCCACAGGGACCGGAGCCAAAGAGCCCCACGCCCGGCTGTCAGCGCCGAGGGGCCGCCGCCAGCCCCGGCAGGCTGCCCGGCCGCGTGCCTGCCCAGAAATGCCAGGCGGACTGCGACGTGCTGACAGCAGAGCTAGAACCCAGCCAAGAGCGGGGGGCGGTGGACTCCAGCAGGCAGAGGGGGTCCAGAGCGTCCCAGCAGTGGAGGTCACCGTCCACCGGGAGCCCGAACATTAGACCGAGGACCAACAGCTCTGCCGGAGACGGAGCCAGGAGGCCGACGGAGCCCAAAATGGACTACAGGGCGTCAAGTCTTTCCTCTGGAGCTCAGAGGATGCACAGAGGAGGGCTGGCAGCACCCGAACTGAGGGATGAAGGACTTATCGAGCTGCTGGACATGCTGGAGATCCAACACGAGTTCAGCTCTGGACCCCGGAACGGATACGCCGCCTACAGGCAGGAGGTAGTTACAGCTTCATTTACCATCAGATTCACTAAACGCCGACTTCTACGACGTTCCTCTTATTTAATATGTAAAAATAGAAAAATGATTTTTAAAAATGTGAATAAATAAAAAAAATAAAAATAATATAAATGTATTCAGAATATTTTTAAAATAGAAATAAAAAGAAGTCATGAAGGAAATGAAAAATAAAAATAAATGTATTAAAAATATTTAAAAAGTAAAAAAGAAGAATTTGTTAAAAAATAGAAAAAAATTTTTGACCGAGTAAAAAAAATTAAGCAGAAAAAAACATAAATATATTAAAAATATTTTAAAACAATGAAGAAACTGAATTTTATATATATATATATATATATATATATATATATAATATATTTAAAAAGTAAAAAAATGTAATAAAGTATATAAATACATTAAAAATATGTTTAAATAAAAATAATGAAATGTGTAAAAAATAAATATATCAAAATATTTAAAAAGTAAAAAAGAATTTATTAAAAAGGTACAGAAGTAAGTTAAAAATATATACATATATAAATGTATGAAATACATGAAAACTTAAAGTAGCAATTGAAAAGAAATATAAATATATTTTTAAATATTCCAAAAAAAATCACAAAAATGGAAGAAACACAAAATAAAGAAATAATTATATTTTTAAAATAAATGAAAGGAAATAAACAGAACATCATTCCAAAGCTTGTTCTGTTGTCAGGTGCGTCAGATCTCTGTCCTACATCTGTGCAACCAGCGATCCTCAAGTAGCACAAACTGATTTAGAGCTTTAAAATGCAGAAGAAGTTTGTTTATTTACCATCAGATTCCCTAAACTGTTCTCCTCTCTGACTCCTCCGATGTTTCAGGTAAATTCGGCTGAAATGTCTCCAGTCAGACCTAAGAAGAGCTTCTCTCGTCCGGCCCGACCGGCCAATCAGCGGCCTCCCTCCAGGTGGGCCGCTCGAACCCCCGCTGCCAGAATCGCCGCCCCATCGGGCCCCATCTACCGGCCCCCGAGCCCCATGACGAGGACCCCCAGTCCCGCTTCCAGGCGGCGGAACCTCGTCCCGTATTCCCTGCAGACTGAAACGGTCATCATGTAAATAAGGAGGACGTTCAGCTTCATTTCACCAGAAAACATTCTCCAGTGTTGCTGTGGCTCTTCCCCTTTATCCGCCTTCCTCCTCCTCTTTCTTTTCTCTCATTTTCTATTGGATTTCCGGTGTTTTCTGTGTAACTGTGATTCTGAGCATGCAGCCCCGGGTCTCGAGGTCGCATGAATCCTCACTGCCGCCGCCTTCAATCAGATTCAGCCTGGAGAGAAAACCCCAGCAGAGGGACGGGTGGGGGGATTTTTGAGTTGCTAACTGTCGGCAACGGCGTGTTTTCCTGTATCATAATGTCCAAAAATATATTTAAGATGTCCGAGGTGAATAACACAGCTGTGACAGACGACTATGATTATGCCTTTAATGTATTTTTTCTGTTTCTTGGTAATAAACATGACAGTGCTTTGACTTTCTCTCACTGTTTCCTTTAACTTTGACTGATTTGTTGCTCGTCAGGCCGATGGACATCCGATCCCTGCATGTTGAAGCAGCCACATTAGGTAATTAGCCGCTTAAAAAACACTTAACCCTCCTGTTGCCTTCACTTATGGGCAGCCAAAAGAATATTGTTTCCTTGTCTGAAAAAAAAAATCCAAAAATTCAGCAAAAAATTCCCCAAACTCATGAAAATGTGCAAAACCTTTTACAAAAAAATTCCAATAATTCCTAATAGGTTTCCCTTATAAAATTATTTTAAAAAATCCCCCAAATTTTGGCAAAAATTCTTGTAAATATTTTCAAAAAATTAGTAAAAATCTTCCAAAAAAAATCAAAAAAATATCTAAAGTGATTACATATATATCATGAAAACTTTGGGGGATTTTTTTTTCAAATAAGTTTTCAGGGATTTTTTAAGGAATTATTAGTTTTCTTTCTGAAGGTTCTGCGAATATAAAATGTGGGAAAAAATCACTTTAAAGATTTTTAGGATTTTTATTGGAAGATTTTTTTTGGAAGATTTTTTACTAATTTTTTTGAAAATACAAGAATTTTCTTGCCAAATTATTTGTTTTATATAAACTTTTTGTCGGAAAGTTTTAAGGAATTAGAATTTTCTTCCTGAAGCTTCTGTAAATATAAAATTTAAAAATGTGGGGAAAAAAATCACTTTAGATATTTTCAAGATTTTTTTGGGAAGATTTTTGCTCATTTTTTGAAAATACAAGTATTTTCTTGCCATTTTTTAAAAAATAAATTTGTTAAGGGATACTTAAAGGAATTATTTGATTTTTCTTCATGAAGGTTTTGCAAATTTATTGTCTGAAAATTTGGGAAAAAATACATTTTCACAGTGAAACATTTTTGCTAAATTTTCGAACTTTTTTTAGTGGAAAAAAATGTTTCTTGAGAGCATTCACAAAAAAAATCAGCCAAAACCCAGCAAAATTTGCTGGATTTTGATTATTTTTTTGTGTGAATGTTCTTAAGAAACATTTTTAACATTTCTTTTTTTTCCACCAAAAAGTGTTCAAAAATTTCCCAAAAGTGGACACCAGACGTTTGACTGTGAATATAATTATTTTTATTCCACATTTTCAAACTTTAAACAATCAATTTTGACCCACAGGACGACACGAGGGTTCAGGAGCTGCATCCTTTCCTGCTTTGATTAGATTTTGGATCCTTTAAAACCTGCATCGACACCTTCCTGGGGCGAGGAAACGCACATTCACACGCTCTCGGGTTCGATAACACGATTTTCAAGCTGGCGTTTTGGTCGTCCGGAGTGTGAAATGTCACTCTGAGGCCGGGGCGGAGCTCGGAAGTCCTTCGGCCCCACGATGCCTCGGCCCTGTCACCCAACCTGCCGCTGCTATGTGGCACCTTGGACGGAAATAGAAAGCGTGACGTGTGTTTTGGTGCCAGAAATCTTAGCCCGCTGTCTTTAGAGGTATAAATAAAAAGAGAAGGGAAAGGGGGGGGCTCGGTGTTCTCACTGTCAACGTTTTGCTGTTTTACTTTCTGTAAAAAAATGATTTTCAGCTGATTCAAACCAGGCGTGAACTAACCGTGACGTCACCCGTTGGTTTCAACGCCGAGAAAATGAAGCCCGGATTTTGCTACTTCCTGGTCGTCATTTTGGATTTTTGGAGCCAGTGACGTAAAAAGTGTCATCAAACAGGCTGGACCGGAGAGCAACTCGGGGCAGGACCAGTCTATGGGACTGTCAATCAAGTATAGCCACGCCCCCTGGCTCCACCAAATTTAACGATTTATTTAAAATTCAGTATTGATTTATTTTAAGATCGGCCACCTGATCTCTCATTTTGACCATGAAAACTAACGGGAAAAATATCCTGAGCTGTAGAACATCAGTCTATCAAATTTTATTTTTTCCAAAAATGAATTGGGGTCTATGGAGAAAAAGCTTTTTGGAGCCAACCCTAGCGGACGGTGTGATATTGCAAGTTTTTGACACTTCCGGGTTGGCTTCAATTCTGGAGCCAGATGCTACGTCCATTATATATACAGTCTATGGTTCAAACACACCTTACTGTGTTGTAAAAGAAGAAATTCACATATTTCTAAATCCTCTGATGTAGAATTTAACTACAGTTTGTCTGTTTTTCAACAGACAGTATGTAAAATTAGTAATTTTCTGTCCTAATTTATTTGATATCTGTAATTAAATGGGGAAAATCTGTAAAATAGTGGAGCAATTTTTGACCTATATGCGTAATTTTCCTTTCAGTTATGCAAATATATTTATATTCTAAAATGTTTTTGTGGGTTTTAATTAAGTACATAAATTTGGACAAATTTTGTAAAAACAATAAAACTCTGACTTTTGTTTACGATTGTGGCCAATTTTTTGTGGTTAACGTGTAAATTAATTTACATTAAATTTGTTTTGTTTGTTTATTTTTGTAAAATAACATTTCATGTGGACATTATTTAAAAGTTTGAGGTTTTTCTGTAAAATAGTGAAGAATTTTTCGATATATGCAGCGGGGGCACGAGGCGCAGTGGTCCCCCCTGTGATCTGATTGGCCACCCTGTATGCCCCCCCCCAAAAAAAAAAATTTTCGTTGGAAATTTACATTACTGATACTCTGCTTTCCGACATTCCTGAACGCAACTTTGTTGTCCAACTGCACCTGAATGCACCAATGACGTCAGTTTGGTCTTTTCATTGTGTTTCATTTGGATTTGAAGAAGCTTTGAAGACGTTTCCCGATACCAGAGGAGAAGACGAGCAGCTTTGTACCTTTGCGGTAAGAAGACTGTGGCCGTTTCTCAGTACGTAACTGTCCGTACCTGGTTCTCATGTGCTCCTGAAGCTTCATCATCGAGACTGCATCAAACCAGACTAGTGAGTATAGATATAAATCAGTAGATAGATATATATATCTATGGCTGCAGCTCCATGTGAACAGGAGGGTTTTATTAGAGGAATTCACACTGAAACGGAGCTACAGCCCTGTGTCATCTAGGATTTATTTTCAAAGCTACATGTGTGACGGTAATAATCCGTGCCAGAGCTGACCATTAGCACTTCCGCTGGGTCGGCTAACTTCTGGTCACTCCATGGATGCTGTTGTCGGTAATGTAGCCAGAATATGGATTCATTTTTCGTTTGGGCTTGGCAAAGACAAGAACAAAAATATTCAGAGCAAATGGAGCAGCTAGCTAGCGCATATTTCAGTTTGATTTAAATTTTCGAAGTCACATTTTGAAATCATGTAATTTTTCTGTAAAAGAAATGACGTCTTTTATTTTGTCAGAGAAACCCGGAAACGATGTTTATCCGTAATTCTGCTAACTTGACTGAACGTGGGCTTCAGTTCCTGTTATTTAAACATAAATATGATGTATAAATGCAGATAGACTAAATATATTTCACTATGCAGACATTTTTATTGATGTCCAGTATATTTTATAGACCTAAACATATTTGATAGAAATATTAGAAATGGATTTCTGTTTCCTCATAATAATTGAGTTAACGCCATTAAATGCTCATCAGTGATTCATCTTTAGTGTGAAACTTTTACTTTAAACCTTTTTTTTAAAAAAAAGAGTTGTGATTTTAAGGTAAGACATTAAAGGATGGCTTTCTTAGGTAAATGAATTTAAGGTTTAATTGACTGAAATCTTTCAGTCAATGTTGTTTCTTTCAATTTGAAATATCTCGATTTAATTAATACAGCTCAGTCATAGTACAGCATATCACTCAAAAACGTCATAGAATAGCATGTCGTCCAAAGAATGTCATAGTATAGTGTATCATCCAAAAAACATGATAGTTTAGCTTGTCCTTCGACAAACGTCATAGTATGGCATATCGCTCTAAAAACGTCACAGTATAACATGTCGCTCTGAAAACGTCATAATATAGCATGACGTCCAAATACGTCATAGTATAGCATGTCGCTCAAAAAATGTCATAGTATAGCATGTCGGTCTAAAAACGTCATAATATAGGATGTCGTCCAAAAAAAGTCATAGTATAGCATGTTGCTCAAAAAATGTCACAGAATAGCATATTGCTCAAAAAACGTCATAGAATAGCATATCGCTCATAAAATGTCACAGAATAGCATATCGCTCTAAAAATGTCATAGAATAGTATGTCGCTCAAAAAACGTCATAGAATAGCATATCGCTCTAAAAATGTCATAGAATAGTATGTCACTCATAAAATGTCACAGAATAGCATATCGCTCAAAAAACATCATAGTATAGCATGTCGCTCAAAAAACGTCACAGAATAGCATATCGCTAAAAAAAAGTCATAGTATAGCATATCGCTCTAAAAACGTCATAGTATAGCATATCGCTAAAAAAACGTCACAGAATAGCATATTGCTCAAAAAACGTCACAGAATAGCATATCGCTAAAAAAAAGTCATAGTATAGCATATCGCTCTAAAAATGTCATAGTATAGCATATCGCTCTAAAAACGTCATAGTATAGCATATCGCTAAAAAAACGTCACAGAATAGCATATTGCTCAAAAAACGTCACAGAATAGCATATCGCTAAAAAAAAGTCATAGTATAGCATATCGCTCTAAAAACGTCATAGTATAGCATATCGCTAAAAAAACGTCACAGAATAGCATATTGCTCAAAAAACGTCACAGAATAGCATATCGCTAAAAAAAAGTCATAGTATAGCATATCGCTCTAAAAACGTCATAGTATAGCATATCGCTAAAAAAACGTCACAGAATAGCATATCGCTCAAAAAACGTCACAGAATAGCATATCGCTCTAAAAATGTCATAGAATAGCATGTCGCTCATAAAATGTCACAGAATAGCATATCGCTCAAAAAACGTCACAGAATAGCATATCGCTCAAAAAACGTCATAGTATAGCATGTCGCTCAAAAAACGTCACAGAATAGCATATCGCTCTAAAAATGTCATAGAATAGTATGTCGCTCATAAAATGTCACAGAATAGCATATCGCTCAAAAAACGTCATAGTATAGCATGTCGCTCAAAAAACGTCACAGAATAGCATATCGCTCTAAAAATGTCATAGAATAGTATGTCGCTCATAAAATGTCACAGAATAGCATATCGCTCAAAAAACGTCATAGTATAGCATGTCGCTCAAAAAACGTCACAGAATAGCATATCGCTAAAAAAAAGTCATAGTATAGCATATCGCTCTAAAAACGTCATAGTATAGCATATCGCTAAAAAAACGTCACAGAATAGCATATTGCTCAAAAAACGTCATAGAATAGCATATCGCTCAAAAAACGTCACAGAATAGCATATCGCTCTAAAAATGTCATAGAATAGCATGTCGCTCATAAAATGTCACAGAATAGCATATCGCTCAAAAAACGTCATAGTATAGCATGTCGCTCAAAAAACGTCACAGAATAGCATATCGCTAAAAAAAAGTCATAGTATAGCATATCGCTCTAAAAATGTCACAGAATAGCATATTGCTCAAAAAACGTCATAGTATAGCATATCGCTCAAAAAACGTCATAGTATAGCATATCGCTCTAAAAATGTCACAGAATAGCATGTCGCTCTAAAAACGTCATAGAATAGCATATCGCTAAAAAAAACGTCATAGTATAGCATGTCGCTCTAAAAACGTCATAGTATAGCATGAATTCCACAAAAAGTCATAGTATAGCATATCGCTCTAAAAACGTCATAGAATAGCATGAATTCCACAAAAAGTCATAGAATAGCATATCGCTAAAAAAAACGTCATAGTATAGCATGAATTCCACAAAAAGTCATAGTATAGCATATCGCTCAAAAAGCGTCATAATGTAGCATGTCGTCCAAAAAACGTCGTAGTATAACATGTCGTCAAAAAAGCATCATAGTATAGCATGTTACTCTAAAAACATCATAGTTTAGCTTTTAGTCAACAAAACGTTGTTATGTGCCGGCTGTCTGAAGTAGGTGAGGAGCGACAGAAAAACAGTCCAAACGCTGGTTTTCAGAGGGTTAGACGAGTATTTATTTAAAGAGTAAGTTTACAACAACACAACATGTGAGGGGGTTAAAAGCAAATGGATGTTAGTAAAATAAAAATAAATCAACAGAACTAAAAGTGAACTTCACGCTGACATTGATTAGCATTCCAACCAGTAACAAAGTAAAAGATAATCGATACGAAAAAACACCTCTGCTTGTTCACCTCTTAAAACCCAAATACACCCTAAACTAAAACTACCAATGGGTTCCTGTTTTCCTTTCTGAACAGTTCAAAGGTCTCTCTCTATCTCCCCACACATCCACCAACCACTGGAACACATCTCCAAAGTTCTGCTAAAGCTCAGCTTCCCCTCAGAAGATGAAGGAGCCTTTTGAGAGGCAGCTGGCATCGTGATTGGACGGTACTTTGGTCTGATCCAATCCAGCTTCAGCTCCAGAGACGGCAGGCAGAACGAGTCAACGGAGGCCGAGTGGACGAAGGCATGAAGCTGAGAATAATCCAGAAAACAACAGAGGAGGAGAGCAGCGGCCCAGGGCCAGAACAAACAGAGAAGCATAGTATGTCTCTGAGAAAACATCATAGTGTAGCCTTTGGGATGAAAAACACCATCGTATATATCGTATATTGTAGAAATAACAAGTCAAAGGAAAGACATACATTGTAGAATTGTAGTAATTGTGGGCCAAATGATTTACTGATTATCATTATTTTAGTTTTTACTGATTTACGGTAATAAATCAATTTAAAAATGGCACTACTTTGGCTCTGAACCTTTATGTAGCTGTGGTCACTCTGTCTTCTGGAGTGATTTGACTGGTTATATGTCACCAATAAAACTCCTTTAACTTAACATCTGTAAACAAAACAAAAACGTATCAACAAAGTTTTCTGTTAGAGTTTGTGTTCTTCTAAGTTTAACTCCAAGATTTTAAATACTTTAATTGACTGCAAATGAATATCTCCTCCAAATGTCTCACTAATAATCATTATCAGCCTTAAAAACCCACAAACACCCCCCCTCTATACTGGACCACACTTAGTACAGTCCAGTTCCCCCTTCTATAAATCTGCTTGGAATCTTCCACTTCCTGTTTGTCAAAGTGGCCTTCTACCTGGACAGGTTTTGTTGGAGCTCATCAACAAACATTTTGGGTAACTGTGCTTTAATATGGATGGATGACACTGAATTAGAGTCTGTTTTAATGAGACTGAGTTCAGATGTGTAGCTCTGTCATTAAATAGGAAATTATTTCTCAGAATTCACAGAGAAAAGTCTGAAATGTTTGCTAGGTTAGCGTCCCACGTGTTCTGTGGCTCAGCTAAAGCTAACTCTCTCCAACTTCTGGATCTCTGGAGCTGCTTGCTGTTCAAATATCTTGCTAGAGGTGCTGAAGCTCAGAAAGTCTGAGATGTTTGTTCAGAATCTGCTCATTCTCAAGTCTGATCTGAACTGTCCTCTTTAGTTTGAACTTTCCCTAAACTTAGGAGTTAATGACAGAGCAGCACATCCAGACTCAGTCTCATTTATGTTCAGATTAAACTTCAGTGTCATTCATTGATGTTAAAGTGCAGTTTTTCACATGTTTGTTGCTCATGCTCCCGACCAAACCAGTCCAGGTAGAAGACGATGTGAAGAGAAGCTCCAGAGGATGAATATCACACATTTCCATTGTAAATAAATGTCCTTTAATTAGACATTGTCATGCAAAAGTTGGATTTCCCTTTAATAATGTTCAAATCTTTGAGTGTTTTGTTGATGTTGGTTTCTAAATGTTTTCTGACACTCGGCCCCAAACATTAAAACCTTCTACGGCTCACAAGCTGCAACAATTCACACATTATCAACGATCTTTCTGACTAAACTAAGATAAAAAGTGAAAAACTGTCTGATTCCTGCATCATGAATGTAAATCTTTTTGGTTTTTATGACAGTAAACTGAATATATTTGGGTTTGACATTTTATAAACCAAAAGAAATGAATTAGTGGAGAAAACAATCAACAGATTAATGGACAAAGAAAATGTGTTTTCCAACATATATGGCTGAATTCCTCCAACATTACAAGATACATACAATTTAAATTCAATTTTATTTATAAAACGCCAATTACAGGTCAAATTGTCTCAAGACGCTTTATTTTTATAGTTTAAAATGTTTTTGTTATATTTAAAATATAATAAAGTAATAAATTAAAACCTCTTAACGAATTCAATTATTTGGTTTTTAAGAGACTAATCAACAATTAAAATAACTTTCTCCACTAAAACTAATAAACATGAGGTCAAATAGAAGGAACAGTTTTAAATCCTGCAGTCCCACGACGACAAGAATAAAGTTTGTGAACAAAAACTAAATCTGCTGCTGGATTCCATTAAAGTCCTAATAAATGATCATAAAGTGTGATGCTAAAGGTTTGTGGTGCTAAAAATCTCAAAGTAAAGATATCAAGTTGAACATCTGGATGGAGGCTGATAAAAGTTGACCTCCCTTCATTTCTCTGGAGCGACTCCATGGATTTTAGGGATGCTGGTTAAAGACCTGCTCTTCTAGTCGTCTTCCTTCCAGTCGCTGTAAAAAGTCACTCCATCCTCGCCAACACCTCTTCATGACAACTTGTTCTGCCTCTGACCTGGTGGAAACTCTAGAAACTCAGGAAAAACCCGTCGAGACTCGAAGAACTCGTCGGGCGGGGGAAGGTGTGGTGGGGGAGTAGATGGGGGCAGTGGGGGGAGGTGGGGGAGTAGATGGGGGAGGCCGCCACCCACCTCCCCTCCTACTCTCCACCCAAACTCCACCTTGGCTCCACCCATGTGGTCACTTTATTAGGAACAGAAACTACGATGTCAAAGGGACAATGAGTTTATTTCTGTTATCTGATCTGTAGCTCAGTGACTTAAGGGTTTGTCTATGGAGCTGCAAGTTGCCAGTTCAAGACCAGACCTTTCTTAAAGTTTTTGAAAAACTTAAAGAAAGAAAAGTGCCAGTGGTAGGTCTTGAACCTACTACCTTCCACTCAGTAGTCTCTCTTCTTACCCTCTGAGCTACTTGCTCAGATACTAATTCTTTTTTTTTGCGCATTTCTCATCGATTTTTTGACGTTTTCGAGGTTTTTTTTTTAAACTTGAGTCTCGACTGGACCGTTTTTCTCAGGAGGTTGGACTTCAGCCTTTGTGCTGGAGGGTTGAACCCTCAGTTCCAAGACTTTCCAAAGCCTCCACACCTCCCGAGTCCTCAGGACCTGAGCTTTCACACAGTCTGAGAGCTGAAATTTTCTAAGTCCCACAGTAGATCTCTGTTAGATTTAACCTTCAGACAGTCTGAGGACTGAAGTTTTAAAAGTTTCTCAGTACTTCTGTGTTAGTTTGAACTTTCTTGTTAACACTTAAAACTTGTGACCATGAGTCTTGATTTCACATTTAGACCATCCGAGTTCTTCTCAGACCTTCACCTGTGGGTTCTTCAGAAATCCTGAACAAACTTTGATTCTCTTCACTGAACAGTAAAGTTTGTGGAGATCAGAAGGTAACATTAGTTTGATCGATGCCTTCAACTACTAGTAGACTTTATCTGGAAAGCAGTTTTCTGAAATGAGTTCTTAGTAAATCTGTCCACAATCAAACCAAGAACACAGAAAGAGAAAATGTTTGAAGAACCAACTTGATGTTTTCATTTCAGACTAGAAAACACTTTAAGAACTTTATCTGTTTTTGCTCTTTTTCATCGTGTTATCATCTGTTCTGTTTAATTTGATCTTCTAAAGTCTAACTGGTGTCTTTTCAAATGTTTTGTCTTTAGTTTGATTCTTCTTAAATGTTTAGTTTTGCTCTTTTCTCACCTTTTATTCTTTTCTAATGTCTGATTTGACTTTGAAATGTTTTGCCTTTTTAATGTTTAATTGTTGTTTTTTTCAAATGTTTTATTGGCTTGTTTGAAAAACTTCCTTTTCTTTCCCAATGTTTAATTTTTAGATTAAATCTTTAAGGTTTTTCTTTATAAATGTCTTACCTTTTAATGTTTAATTTTATTTTTAAATGCTTCATTGTATTTTCTGTTTAATTCCTATTTTAAGTTTTATTGTCTTTAAGATTTAATTTTCTAATTAAATATTTATTTTTTAATGTTTTGTCTTTTTAAAGGTTTAATAATCTAATTAAATGTTTAATATTCTTGTTTAATTGTATTTTTAAATGTTTAATTATCTAAAATACTTTATCCTTAATGTTTAATATTTTTGTTTACAAAATGTTTAATTTCATAATTACATGTTTTGTATCTTCTGTTTAATGATCTAATTAAATATTTTGTCTGTCTAATTTAATTGTATTAATGTTTAATTTTCTTTTAAAAAGTTTTACTGTATTAAATGTTTTTTTCCTTTGATTTATTTCCTTCTTAATGTAGTTTATTTCTTCACTCTGTCAAGATTTTAACTTCAACCTTAAAACTGAAACAAACCCTTAAATCACAATAAAAATACTTCTGTTGTCACAATCATGAGTTGGTCAGTTATTCAGTTTATCAATTCAACTTTATTTGTTTAGAACCTTTCACACAGATGACAAAACTACACAAGCAAAGAGAAAAAACTATGATTAAAACTCAAACATTAAAAAAACAGATTAACATGGTAATAAAATATGTTGTGTTCAGGGGATGGAGGAGTTTATTGAAGTCTTCTTGGGCTCACACGGTAAAAACTGCAGAGCGACAGAAGAACCAACAATATCTCCCGTTTTTTCCTTTAATGGGTCGACTCTTCTGGTGCTTTCAGACCAAAGAACTACAGACTCTTCACAACCTGCTCAAACTCTTGGTACAGGACCTCACCACACGGGTCAACAAGGTTTCCTTCTCATTTCTACTCTGAAGCTCTCCTTCTCCTGCTCAAACTGCTGACAAATGTTTGTGCTGCTCTGAAGTCTGGTCTCCAGAACTTCCTAAAAACTCTCTTCTGCTGCAGGTTGTTTTGTAGAACTGTTCCAGAAAACCTCACTAAACCACATGGAGGGGCCTCAAGATAGTCGTCCAGATGAAACCGGACAAAAACCAAACTAGCACAACCCAAACGCTAAAGTCTCCTGCAGCCTACCAGAGAAGCTCTTTAAACAGAGAATCAGGACAGGAACTCTTACCTTCTGGACAACCAATGTTGGTTCACAAACTACCAAAAACCTCTAAAGACTCACTACAGCCAAGATAAAGACACAACTCAGCTGCACCAAATCCACTAATCACTGCACACATTTGCACCATGTGCTAACTGTGGCTAAAGAACCACATTTACCATTGCCACATTTATCCAGTACAAAGCCCTAAAACACACCAAGAAACACATTAAAGAGGATTTTACTGCTGGAAGCTGCAAGCCAACGCCTAAAGAACAAACTAAAGCAACGGAGCCAAACCCGGTTCAGTGAAGAGAAGCAGAGGAAATGTTTGACTGCAGACATAAAGCAGGAAGACACTGAGCTGCTCAGGTGTTCCTGATAACACCAAGCAGCCACCTGGACAGCCAATAGGAACACAGCTTATTGGAAGTCCAGAGGGCTGGCTTAGTGAAGGACATTTAGTTTAAAGTTGAAGCAGAAAGTTAACAAAGAAAGTTGAAAACCACCTTCTGATCCCTGAAATCTCTGAGTTTTCACACAAAGAACACCTGAACATGTCAACCTGGTTCTACAGTAGAACCTTCAATGTAAAAACGTCATAGTATGGTGTGTTGCTTAAAAAACATTATGACCGGCTGTCTAGGGTCGAGGATCAACACAAAAAGAGGACAAACGCTGGTTTCCAGGGGGTTGAAAGAGTAAGTTTACAACAACACAACATGTGAGCAGAAAAATCACAAAGTCTGTCTTCAGTTCAGCTGAAAATCTTAGTTTTTGTCTTTTTTATTGAGCAAACTTTTCAGGAAGTAGATGAAGAATAATTAAAGCTCTCATGTAGAAGTCCAACTTCTTCTGGATCCTTGTGGAGAGTTTAATCTTAGAGTTTGTAAAGATGTTGAGTTTTTAGAGTCGCACGGATTGTTTGGACATTTAATAACCGAGTCCTGAAATAAAATTTCAGTTGTGGATTTCTGTCATTTAGTCTGGACTAAACAAATAACAGCAGCATAAATCTCAAACGTCTTTATGAGGAGTCTGGATTGAGGTTTCTCACTTGATAATGATCAAAACATGAAATTTAAGTTGGTTTAAAGGAATATTCCACCTTAAATCTTTGAATGTTGACCTAAAAGGTTGGATTCAGGAAGTATTTCACCTACAAGGTCCTCACACATCCACCTTAAAGGAACATTCCACCTTAAATCCCTGGACATGCACCTGCAATGTTGGTTTAACCGAGTATTCTATCCAAAATCCTCAAAGAGACCAGAGGGGCTGTTAAAAGGAATATTCCACCTAAAACCTCCACTAGGGCAGTATGTGTAGCAGCGACAGCAGAAAGAGGTCCTCTGTGGGTGGAAGAACCACGTCAGAGTAGCAGCTCCCTTTCTGCTCTGACCTTACTCACTAAACTCAGTGCCATGGAGGACTTCAGTAGTTGACGTTTCCTGCTGCCACCTTCTCTTTTTCAGCTTTCTTCCACATCCGATCGCTCCCGACCTGGTTTTTGTTGACGTTTTTGACCTTTTTTCTCAGCTTTGATTGATCCAAGAACATAAAGTACATCATCGGCATCGACGGCGTAACTGATGGAGGGAAAACCAGCCTCACCAACCGCCTGATCAAGAACCTGCCCAACTGCTGCATGATCCATCAGGATGACTTCTTCAAGCCCCAGGATCAGACTGAAGTTGGTGAAGATGGCTTTAAGCAGTACGATGTCATCACTGCTCTGGACATGGACGCCATGATGAGGAGGATCTACGCGTGGCTGGAGAACCCGGTGAAGTTTGAGAAGTCTCATGGCGTTAATAACACCCTGAATACAGAGATGGTCCTGAAGGAGGAGGAGGAGACGCACATCCTCACTGTGGAGGACTTCCTGCTTCACACCTACAGGCCTTTAATAGACGTGCTAAACCACCGTTACTTTATTTCCATCCCACATGAAAAATGGAAAAAGAGGAGGTGCTCTAGGAAGTCCACGGTGCCAGACCCCCCCGGCCTGTTCGATGTCCACATCTGGACCATGGCCCTGCAACACAAGAACATCTGCTCACTGTGGAAGATCACTGAGAGCAGCTTTTAGTGATTTCTATGCAGAACACTGTGATGTTTGCTGAGCTGTGAACTATTAAATGATTTAAGAATGTGGAGTATTGTTGCTGTTTATTATTGTTCTCAGGTTTACTGTTAAATGTACAGAGTGCTACTTACTGTATTTTATTGTATTTTAAAATTTACATGACTGCACAGAACATTTCAGATTATTTTATCACAGATTGTTGTTGTTCACTGTGTATTGGGTCATACTCATTTTGATTTAGACTGATTAGTATACAGAACCCTGTGATGTTTATGGTTTACAGCTGAGAACTAGCTGCTACAAGTCCAGAATATTATTACTTATTTTAGGTGTGATAATTGTCAGTGAACATTCTAAGAAGTGGAAATTAACAGGGTTGTAAATAGTGCTGTTTTGTGCAATATTTGTCACTTAATTGCCCTCAGGATTCTGTCATTGAACTTACCAGTTTTACAGAACAGGCAGATGCTGCAGCTGATGATGCTGTAATTCACTTAAACAAGTCCATCATAATTTGAATGTTAACAGTCCAAAGTGAAACGGTCATATACAGCTTTCCTATTGGGTCAAAGAGCCAAAACAAAAACGCTATGAAAAATACTTTGGAAAAGCGAGAGGTTGGTATCAGCTTTCATTTTTTCTTAGAATTTTTCAGTGTCCCCCCCTGTGCCCCCCACTAAAATGAATCTAGATCCGCCCCTGGTTTAACCTAATTGTTGTTTACAATTTTGGCCTGTTTTTTTAATGATTAAGATGCATAAATAGTTTTTGGTTTGATCTTGGTATGTTTCTGTAACAACCAGCAGTGTTTTATCTAAATCAAACCTCTACATAATCTCTGAGCATTTATTTTTGGTTTCCTCTCTATCCTCTCGTCCTTTTCCAGGTCTGCTGTAAATGAGTCCGTCTTACAGCTTGGCACCTCCGTGAGCATTTTAACGAGGCGCCCTGTTGGCCGTCGCTCCACCGTCGTCATTGGGCCTCCTGCTAATTCCGGCCCGCGTAAATTAACCGTTTAACAACAGGAGATAAACCCTCCGCTGCGTTTATTGTCTTTCCTGCCTGACACGACATGTTCTTCATGTTCCTCCACCAGACGAACCGGAGCAGACAGCTGAGGTTGTTTGACGTCAGCAGGCCGGAGATAAAACGCTCTGACCCCCGAGGAGCCGTCGGTTAGCATCGTTGCGCAACCCTCATTATGCCCTGTTGTCCTGTTACTAAACCGGACACACGAGGACACCACGCCGCCCCCAATGGGATCGATGTCCAGCGCCTAAATCAAACCACTCCTCTCTTTCTGCTGGGGACAGAAATAGCTCCTCTGGTCTTTATTTTACTGAACCAAATGGCAATAGGCGGTTAATATTAGCTCCATGCAGCCACGGGTGCCCCATGGCAGGAGACACCGGGGTAGCGTGGGTATAAATAAACACTTTTCACCACAGAGACCGACATCCTGAAGCAGGAGAAGCAAAGTGTCTTTAATAAAATGATGACTGGACTGACAGACATCAAATGGCCTTCTAGATTAGCTTCAATGCTACTTTAGCCACTGAACTTCAGGTGGTTTTGTCTCATTTTTCTTCACTGTTGGTTCATTTTTCTCTGCAAAGTAAAGTCCTGCAGCTCCATGGAAACAGAACAACCATGAAGACGACAGTTAGACTGACAGAAAACATTTTTTAAAGTGAAAACAAAAGTTAAACTGCTTTGAAAATGTGTTTTGTACAACATTGGAATGGAGGCGCCACATTCTGTAGACATTAAACTATTTATATAATTTCCTTGACAGTTTTCCGACTCTACACATCATCAGTAGAAAGATGTTTCACCATGCTGAATGCATCTTCTATTTGTGTCATTTTGTTTTTCGTTTTTATCTAGTTTTCGTCATTTTGTGCCCTGCTTTTGTTGTTGCTTTGTCCATTTTTATTGTTTTCAGTGTTGTTTTTAAACATTTTGTGTCTTATTTTTGTCACTTTTTGCCTTGTTTTTGTTGCATTTGTGTTGTTTTTATCCTTTCGAGTCTCATTTTGTGTGTCGTTCTTGTTGTTTTGCGTCTCTTTGTGGTCATTTTGACACCTTGTACTGCACATATTTTTCTATCTCCATATTTCCATCTTCTCCACACTATTCCTCTCTCCTCTGTTCATCATCAGCAGAAAGATGTTTCACCATGCTGGCTGTATCTCCAACAACCCGCTGCTCTGTTCACTGCTTCTGAACCATTTATTGTGGGTTATTGTGGTGTTTTTGCATTTTTTAAGTCTTGTTTTTGTTGTTTTCTGTATTGTTTTGTTTTGCTTTAAGGCAGCTTTCTCTTATTTTTATCATTTTTTTTGTTTCCTTCTGTCATTTTGTGTCTTCTTTTTGTGGTTTGGTGTCTTGATTTTTTGCTATTTCTGTCTCATTGTGGTCATTTGTCTCCACATACTACAGATATTTTTCTATCTCCATGTTTCCTCTCTCCTCTGCTCATCTTCAGCAGAAAGATGTTTCTCCATCCTGAATGGATCTCCAACAACTTGCTGCTCTGTTCACTGTTTATGAGCCATGCTGCATTCATTTATTCATTCAGTAGGCTGGATTTTTGGTAAGCGACAGCAAGCAAATCTTCAGAAAACATCAAATTTTTACACCAGAAAATGTGCAAGTGCAAAAATAACTGTCACTATTTACAAAAATGATAGAAGCAGATATGTAGAATAGTACATGCACATGTGAAATGCACTGTTTTGATGAGAAAGTCTTTGTTTTTGAAGTATTTTTTACATAATAGCTACAAAACTAATTAACTAAAGCCATTTTTAATGGCATTTACATTACAGGCCTTTCTAATCCTGCAGCTGGATGCACGTTTTGCTTCTGTTCTTGCAGACGGAGCTGATTTGAACATTTTAACTCGTCACAGCAGGAGAAGCCTCAGATTCTCCTCAACATGGACGTCCAGCTCCATAATGCTCAGTGTTTTCAGCTCCGACATGCTAGGAAGTCTGCCAGCCGAACATCTGAATCAGCTTGACATAACGTCTCAGACATGTTCTGCTGCCCCAGGTCCACCTGTCCTGTGGCCTCTGCCCCCCGCGGTGCATCTCCATCCGGCCTGACATTCACCCTGATCTGCTGGAGCCCCGAGGTCCACCGTGAAGCTCCAAATAGACGCTTAACTGCAGAGCAACAGATGTGAGGAGCAGACAGACGGGACGGTCCAGAGGTTAAACGGGAAGAGGCGACACGTTTTACGGTGTTATGCTTCTCTGAAATGTTTCCTCTTGTTAAACTTCACACATGTGAGCGAAGCGTTGGTTTATGGCGTCCACCTGGAGGCGACTTGATGGTGGGAACATGGACCCGTTTCCTGTCGGATACGATCAGACAGAGACACCGTTTAGACTCTAAACTGATTTCAGAGACAGTAAATAAACTCAGAGATCGATCGCCTTCAGCAGATTCACACGGTTTCTGTAACCGTTGATCTTCTACAACGCCTGCATCAAGAACATCCACAGGATAAACTGGAAAAAATTTAAAAAATGGAGGAAATACTGCCAGGAAAAATCTGTGTAAAAAAATGAAATACTGTTACGTACAAAACCTGTAAAAAAAAAAAAGAAATAAAAATAAACATATATAAATATCTGTAAATTTATATATAGTTTTATGATATTTTTGACATTTAGTAATATTTTTATACTTGAAAACACACACATGCATATATAAGCAAATTTAATTTTTTTTTTTACTAAAAACTAGTATTTTACCATCTGTCATTTAACAGAAGGGAAAATCTGTCCAAAAACAACTAAAAGTCCCTAAAATACATAATTTTATTGTCAAATAGATGAATATCTGCAAAATGCTATTATATATTTTTATATGTAAATTAATATTTTGTCTGTAATTTCATGAGTTATTAACTGTTTCAATTCTTGAAATATATATATTTATACAATGGCAAATATCTGTAAAATGATGACATTTTTGCAATTTAAATCCAATCAAAGAAGAGTATTTTTATAGTCAACTGTTGTAAAAGAACAAATTACATTTATGAAAATATTGATATTTGATGTGGACATTATTAGACGTTTGCTTTGGGGATTTTTTTTTTGCTTTTTTTGTTTTCATATTCAATATGGAAATAAATAATTTTCCATCTTAATGAACTCGATATTATCTGTAAGAAAATCTGTAAAATAATGAAGCATTTTTTGATCTATATACATAATTTTCCTTTAAAATACGCAAATATCTGTAAAAGTAGTGTAATTTTACAGTCAAATGTTGTAAAAATCTAAATTACCGTACAGTATGTAGAAACGCAGATTTTGAAGTTTACAGTATTTACAGGTTTGTTATGAGGTTTTTCTGTAAAAAAAAAAAAAAAGCATTTTTTAATTTTATATACATAATGTTCTATCAAATTCTCAAATATCTGTAAAATACTATTTTTGGTGAAGTAGAAATTCTTGTCAAAAGAACAAAATACAGTTTAAAAAAATTATTTGTCTGCAATTTTGGCCTGTTTTATTAAGGATATTGTTTAAATTAATACCTTTTTTCTGTGATTTTGCTGGTTTTAATCTGTAATTTAACTTAAACAAGGTAAATGTGTGAAGTAATAATTAGGTACAGTTAACTCTTTCTGCTTTTACAGCGTGGATTCGTCTGTCGGTATTGACGGCTTTGAACTGTGACCGTGGAGGTCGACCCGGCAGACTGGAGGTGTACTTTTAAATCCCTCCACTCGGCACGTCCACGTTTCAGCCACTCTATCTGGAGGGGACAATCCGTCCCATCAGAGCCACGGCCTGGCCTCGCTCTATCTTCGTCCGTCTGTCCAAGCTGTCAGAGCGTCCTCTCGGATGCCGGATGATGACTGCGGCGCTACAAGAGGTGAGACCGTTAAGGACGGCCAGGAGGGGCCAGGAGGAGCCCGGAGGATTCCAGAAGCCTCCGTTAAAATAGAACAGGGGCCCGAACACGTCCCCCTTTGAAAGACGAGCCGCCGGGGTCGCCTTTCAAAACAAGAGCTCTCGTGGGATTAGCCGGTGTTGCTCGGCAGAGGTGACTATAGTGGTCTATTTATCATGTAACAGATGAGCACATTTAATCGGGCTTCAGCGGTCATCTGGGAGCCACTACACGACCCCGTCTGGACCTTTAATGTTCCCAAATAGAAACAAACACGCTGTCAGCACGGACGGATAAAGTTCATTCAAAAGAGTCCGCACCCACGCTAACGACTCCGAGGGGTCAGAAGCATTTAATCTAGTGAGGAAACATTTATTCCAATTTCACCCATGTGGTCATGTTTATATAAAAAGTGGTTCTGGATTTCTACAAAGAAATGATAGTTAATTAATACAACCACCATGCTTTCATCATGATGCCGCCTCCACCGTGCTTCATGTCATGATGCTGCCACCACCGTGCTTCACATCATGATGCCACCCCCACCGTGCTTCACGCCATGATGCCGCCTCCACCGTGCTTCACATCATGATGCCACCCCACCGTGCTTCACGTCATGATGCCACCTCCACCGTGCTTCACATCATGATGCCACCCCCACCGTGCTTCACGCCATGATGCCGCCTCCACCGTGCTTCACGCCATGATGCCACCCCCACCGTGCTTCACGCCATGATGCCGCCTCCACCGTGCTTCACGCCATGATGCCACCTCCACCGTGCTTCACGCCATGATGCCGCCACCACCCGTGCTTCACGCCATGATGCCGCCTCCACCGTGCTTCACGCCATGATGCCGCCACCACCGTGCTTCACGCCATGATGCCGCCTCCACCGTGCTTCACGCCATGATGCCGCCACCACCGTGCTTCACGCCATGATGCCGCCACCACCGTGCTTCGCGTCATGATGCTGCCACTGTGCTTCACATCATGATGCACCCACCACCATGCTTCACATCATGATACTGCCACCACCGTGCTTCATGTCATGATGCATTTAAAGGTTAAAGCTAATAAATCAACTAAAAACAACTGGGGCTGAAAAATGAGATAAACGTGACGTAGAAAGTGATCATATGCAGTTAGAAACGGAGAAGACCCATCGTATAAACTTTATGATTTTAGGAGGCGTCATAGTAATGACGCGGCTGTTATAAATGGTTCGGTAGCAGCAGGCTTAGCGCTGCATGTCACTCGATAGGCTCTAATGGCGTTCGCTCGATGAGAGTTACAGTAGGAGTGAAGTCATCGCTGGCTCTGCTGGGTGTGAACTACCCCGTCTGTCCATCTCTGCATTATGGCTGCAAAAAAATAAAAAATACTGATGCCGTTCTGCACAAAGACACAACATGCACGGCTGCAGGAAGACTGAAGCACACATTAGCACACATTAGCAGATATTAGCAATTAGCATCTTTGCTTTTTAACCCTCCTGTTGTCCTCATTCACAGGCACCAAAAAATATTGTGTCCTTGTCTGAAAAAAATCCAAAAATTCAGCAAAAAATTCCCCACATTTCTGAAAATTTGCAAAACCTTCAGAAAGAGAATTCCAATAATTCCTTAAAGATTTCCCTTAAAAGTTTTATTTTGAAAAAATTAACCCAAATTTTGCAAGGAAATTCTTGAAATTTGTCCCAAAAATGAGCAAAATCTTCCGAAAAAAATCCTAAAAATATCTAAAGTGATTCCATATATATCAGGAAAGCTTCTAATATTTTCTTTAAGAACATTCAGAAAAAAGTCAACCAAAATCCAGTGAATTTCGCTGGATTTTGGTTGATTTTTATGTGAATGCTCTTAAACATTTTTAAACATTTCTTTTTTCCACCAAAAAATGTTCAAAGATTTCTCAAAAATGTTGAAAAAACCCGCCGGCTCCGCTTCACTTTTACCTCCCTTTGTTGGGCCTAATGCCCCGCCGTCTTCCTGTTGTCACCACGCCTCATCTCACGGTTAATCTAAATACAGTCGCTGTTTCCATGGCATGTAAATCTGTCAGCGTGCAGCTCTCAATGTCCCACATAACATGTAACCATTATTGACATACACTGTGTGCTAATGGAAAAAGATTATTACCGTGTTCTGACTGCCGGGTGGCTCCATAAAAAGCCAATCAGATGATCTCGTACAGTAGCTTTAGTGTATTTATACATCTGTGAGTATTTACAGGCCTTTGAAGTTCATAGAGGTGGGTCCAAAATTATCCCCTTTTATTGGACTTTTTCCCATCACTTCTGAGCCTCAGAACTTAAAAAGATGAAAAACAACCAAATCTGAAGCAAAAAAAAAAACCCAACTAACTATGATGCAAAGCAACTAAGGTTAAATGCAAACAACCAGAAAAGCCAAGAAATGAGCAAAAAGGGACTCAAAACACCAACAAGTTACAAGTGCAAATGAACACCAAAAGATCTAAAAACAATCAAAAAATGACCACAAAATGAAAAAAAAAAACCACAAAATTTGACGTAAAATAGCCTAAATGAAATGCAAAAAAACACACAAAAAGTTGGCAAAATAACCAGAATGTGACACAAAATGACCATAAAAAGATGCAAAGGTCCAAATTTGTCACTTTGTAATGGATTTTTTCCATCATTTCTTATCCTCATCACTTAAAAAGACAACCAAAATGTGACACAAACTGACGCATAAAGACGGGGAAAAAAAACAGACTGAAGCAAAGCACCTCAGGTTTAATGCAAAACAACCGTAGAAAACCATGAAATGAGCAAAACATGACCCAAAACACCAAAATGAACTGCAAATGAACACCCAAAAGATATAAAAACTGTGAAAATATGACATTAAAAAGTCACAGACATTAACTGCTGTAGTTTTACTGTTCAAACTATGATACATCCCATAATACTGACGCTCACGGTTGGTTTATTAAATTGACTGATGGACAATCTTTAAGTGATTTGGGGACATTACTTGCTCATTTAAGACAGGTCTGGAGTCATTTTGAATTAGATTTTTCCCATTTTGCTAAAAAATTGCAGTAATGTTGAAAATTATGGGTCATTTTGGGAGAGTTTTTAGCCATTTTGGAAATATTTCACGGTCATTTGGATAAGTCTGAAGCATTCTGCAAACTTTGGGGCTCATTTTGGACAATTTTTGAGGGACTTCAGACAAAGTGGAACAGAACATCGAGGCTGTTTCTATGACTATGTCATGATGAGCGGTCCCTGCTGTTACTCAAAGAATTCCAAAACTTGAACTGAACCTGGGAAACTCAAGACAGCCTTCATCCAGCTGCACAAAGGCCTCATCGGTGCAGAGCTGTTGAAAGGTCGTCCTCCATCTCTACAGAGTGCTAATGAAGCCGTTCTTTGGGTTCTAACTCCACAAAGAGTTCCACTTTTGATCCATTTCAAAGTTACTGAAGTCACTGTTCTTCTGGAAACTCAGACCTTTAAAAGTGTTTTCATCGCTTCATTAGTGTTTGATCACTAAGGTTTGCAGAAAGTTCTTGGACTTTGTGGCTCAGTTTTTCCCCAGAAACTCAGATTGAACTCAGAAACTTCAATGCAAAACTCAACTAAACTCTCACAGGTGGATCTCAATCAGGGTTTAAGACGCATCTCAGGGATAATTACAGCCAAAGAGGAAGCAGCTTTGGAGTTAGAGAAGACTTCTGCGATGAATGAATCTGTGGTCTGATGCCATTTTAGCCACTTCAAATAAAGTCTAAACACGAAATAAAGTGAACTTGGGACTTTGCAGATCAGTTATGCCCAGAAACTCAGATTGAACTGCAGAACACTTAGATGCAAAACTCAACTAAACTCACAAAGATGGATCTCAGTGAGGTTAAGATGCATCTCATGGATAATTAAGGCAAAGAGGAAGCAGCTTGGGGTTAGAGATGATAAATATGCAGTTTGATGACATTTCAGCCATTTTCAAATACGAAATAAAGAACGCAAAAGGTGAAAGGGTCTGGATACTGTCCATACAGATGAACATCAACATGGAAATAGAGACTGTTTCTTCATAAATCTGAATAAATTCGATGATCTCAGCCGTGTTGATGACTGATCCCTGCCACAAGGAAAAGATAATAATTTAAATATGTTGTAATGAAGATTGTGATGTTTGTCCAAAAGCAGAAACACAACATCTGGCTGCACTCGCTCTACTGGAAGCTCTCAAAAGACAAAGTCTGGCCCATTCAGCCTTGTTTCTAATTCCAGTCACGGCTCGAATGAACTCACTCAGACGGAGTTTTTCTTCACTTGGCAAATCCTGCAGCTCAAGCCGCTTTGGGTGGCGACGTTTCAGGACAAATAAATCCACTTGTCGCACACGGTTTGCAGATTAAATTAATCTAAAACACACCAAAGCTCAGAAACTTTCAACCAAAACACAGATTCCAGTAACTGGATCACGTTTGTTTTCTGCTGAACGCTAAAATCTCAGATAAATGTGGAAGAAAATGACAAAAATATCTGACTGAAATCTGCTCTTATGACAGTTTCCTGCAGATTTTTACATTGAAGGAATGATCAAAGGATTGGAGCAATTTTTAAACCAATTTTAGAGCAGCTTTAACTGATTAAAGGCAACTTTAACTAATTTTAGAGCACTTTAATATAGAGCAACTTTAATCGCAATAATTTTGACTTTAGCTAATATAGGGCAACTTTAGCTAACAGCAACTTTAGCTAACAGAGCAACTTTAGCTAATATAAGGGCAACTTTAGCTAACAGAGCAATTTTAGCTAATATAGAGCAACTTTAACCAATAATTTAGACTTTAGCTAATATAAGGCAACTTTAGCTAATATAGGGTAATTTTAGCTAACATAGAGCAACTTTAGCTAACACAGAGCAACTTTAGCTAACATAGAGCAACTTTAGCTAATATAGGGTAACTTTAGCTAACAGAGCAACTTTAGCTAATATAGAGCAACTTTAGCTAATATAGGGTAACTTTAGCTAATATAGAGCAACTTTAGCTAATATAGGGTAACTTAGCCTAACGAGCACTTTATCTAATATAGGGTAACTTTAACCAATAATTTCGACTTTAGCTATATAGGGCAACTTTAGCTAATATAGGGTAACTTAGCTAACAGAGCAACTTTAGCTAATATAGAGCAACTTTATCTAATATAGGGTAACTTTAACCAATAATTTCGACTTTAGCTAATATAGGGCGACTTGAGCAATATAGGGTAACTTTAGCTAATATAGAGCAACTTTAGCTAATATAGGGTAACTTTAGCTAATATAGAGCAACTTTATCTATATAGGGTAACTTTAACCAATAATTTCGACTTTAGCTAATATAGGGCGACTTTAGCTAATATAGGGCAACTTTAGCTAATATAGGGCAACTTTAGCGAATATAGGTCAACTTTAGCTAATATAGGGCAACTTTAGCTAATATAGGGTACTTTAGCTAACAGAGCACTTTAGCTAATATAGAGCAACTTTATCTAATATAGGGTAACTTTAACCAATAATTCGACTTTAGCTAATATAGGGCGACTTAGCTAATATAGGGCACTTTAGCTAATATAGGGTAACTTTAGCTAATATAGAGCAACTTTAGCTAATATAGGGTAACTTTAGCTAATATAGGGCAACTTTAACCAATAATTTCGACCTTAGCTAATATAGGGCAACTTTAGCTAATATAGAGCAACTTTAGCTAATATAGGGTAACTTTAACCAAGAATTTCGACTTTAGCTAATATAGGGCAACTTTAGCTATATAGGGTAACTTTAGCTAATATAGGGTAACTTTAGCTAACAGAGCAACTTTAGCTATATAGAGCAAC
The DNA here is from genome assembly GCF_021347895.1 of Acanthochromis polyacanthus. Taxonomy (NCBI): domain Eukaryota; kingdom Metazoa; phylum Chordata; class Actinopteri; family Pomacentridae; genus Acanthochromis; species Acanthochromis polyacanthus. The sequence continues at coordinate 35,284,381 of NC_067128.1, read as the reverse complement.
TTAGCTAATATAGGGTAATTTAGCTAATATAGGGCAACTTTAACCAATAATTCGACTTTAGCTAATAATAGGGCAACTTTAGCTAATATAGAGCAACTTTAGCTAATATAGGGTAACTTTAGCTAATATAGGGTAACTTTAGCTAACAGAGCAACTTTAGCTAACAGAGCAACTCAACTCATTTTTGAACATTTTAACTCATTTAGAGCCCCTAGCTTATTTTGGCAACTGCACCTTATTTTAGAGCAACTTTAACAGATATAAAGCAACTTTAACAATAATATCAACTTTAGGCAATATAGAGCAACTTAACTCATTTTTGAACAATTTTAACTCACTAAAAGCAACTTTAACTAATGTAGAGCAACTTTAAATAACATTGCACAACTTTAACTCATCTTAGAGCAACCTCAACCAACATCGAGCACTTTAATATAGAGCAAACTGTATTTAATACAGAGCAACTTTAAATAACGGAGCAATTTTTACTCTTTTTAGAGCAATTTATCTCATTTTTGAGCAACTGTAACTCATGTATACATAATATTTACAATCTGACAGCTTTTTTAGTTTTCCAGTGTTGCAGATTTTCCACAACCTTTGTCTTTGCTTTTTCAGGTTGCTTTTAATTAGTGCAACAGCGCCCTCTGTGGACTCCTGCAGCTCACTGCATTTAAAAGACAAAGCTCTGGGACTCGTCTGTAAAAAGAAACCCAGCCAGCATGTGATTTTCATATTACAGATCAACACTTTTAATAGCTTGACAAACACCACACAGACAGAAATGTGTTTGGGATGGGAGGAACAGCGACCGTTAAAGTCAGAGCGCTGGAGCTAAAGGAGGAAATAAGACTGAGATGGAGCTGCTCCAAGTACATGTCAGTGCTTTGATATTAGCCCTACGGAGGACGGAAGACGAATCCAAATGCGTCTCTGCACACACAGCCTAATACTTTCCAGAGTTGGTCAGCAGCTTTTCAGCACCTCGATGAGACACAAACACACTAAAAGAGATAAAACAGCGAATATGAGCTCCCAAAGCCCCAAACACACACTTTAAATAAGTATTACCAACCTAATCAGCACAGCAGCAAGAAGTGAGCAGCTCTTCATCTGCTGTTAAGTGCTACATTAAAGCGAACCGTCACATCAAATATCAGCGAGCAACGTGTCGGTTCATTTAAACAGATACCACTAATTTACTCAATTAATGGGTTAGTTGTTTGGTCTGACAAATGGTTCAGGGTTTCCACAATGTCTGTTTAGTCAAAAGCCAATATATTCAGTTTACTGTCATAGAGGAGGAAATAAACTGAAAATATGCACATTTAAGAACTAAAGTTACAGAATTTATACTCAAAAATAGCCGAAAACCAATTACCTATCAAAATAGAACTAATTCAATAGTTGGCAAAGAAGTGTTGAAATTATACAAACTGCCAGAACTGACCAATTATCAGATCCAGTACTGTCCACAACCCAAAAATATTCACTTTACTGTCATAGAGAGGAAAATATTCAGATTTAAGAATCTGAAACGGCACAATTTAGGCTTTAAAAAGAAAATTGTTATCAACTAATTCAATAGTTGACGAAGAAGTGATGAAACTTAAATAAAAATTGTCAGAACTGAGCAATTATCTGATCAGATATTCTGCATTTTTGCCAATTACTGCTATTGTTTTAACCACGTTCCTGTTTATTTTTTCTATCTACAACTCAAAAATATTCAGCTTACTGTCATTGAAGAAGAAATTAGAAAATATTCACATTTAAGAAGGTGAAATCACAGAATTTAGACTTTAAAAATGTCCAAAACTAAATTCCTATCAAAACAGTCAGCAAATAATTCAATAGCTGACAAAGAAGTGATCCAAATGATATAAAAATGGTCAGAATCAGGCAATTATTCGATCCGATATTCTGCATAATTCCACTTATTGGTACTTTTTGTCCACAACCCAAAAATATTCAGTTTACTGTCATAGAGGAGGAAAGAAACCAGAAAATATTCACATTTAAGAAGCTGGAATCACAAAATTTTGACTTTTTCTCTTGGAAAAATAGAATTAATTGGGGTTTACCTTCCAACTTACAACTGATTGATTCAATTTTGCAGCTTTAATGTTTATAATCTATAATTCTGTCGTTCTGGATCCTTCCTTTGTTGACATCCCTTATTTGGAGGAATGTTTTTAGACTAAAATTGAGCATCTTAGTGGTTATTTTAATGCAAAAATATCAAAAGATGTCTATAAAGCAGACCTAAACGTCTAGAACTCGTTTCCTTTGGTGGAAAGTAACTTGATTTCACTCAAACTAATTAATCAGTTAAGAAAATAATTGCTAATTAATTGAACAGATGACAACTAATCAATCGTTGCAGCTCTTTATCTCACAGGCAGCGAAAGATGGTGATTCTGACCAAAAAGTTGATTATTTGTTCAAAAACACAAGACTTGAACCAGTTTCTAAAGGCCTTAAAACATGATAAAGGTCTAAAGTGTTAGCTATATTTAAATCAAACACAACAGCGGATGGAGTGCAGCGCTGACTGAGCCTCCTACAAACTAATAAAGATGACGATTTCATCAAACTGGATGGAGATTTTTGATTAACTTAAGATTACTGTGATGTAAAAACAAGTCTAATGCATACTAGGATCATATTTGGCACATGATTGATCACCCACAGGGGTGGTTTTCCTTCCTGGGACCTTCAGAGATGTTTTTTTTTGCTGAACTGATGAGTTTAAAGTCTGTCCCGTCACACTTCGGTCACAGTACACTCGCCATCCGGACTCCGAGAGCGAAGACTCAGAGCAGAGCTGGACGGTCGGCCTCTGGGAGGGATTCTGGTCGGCTGGCTCGGTCTTCTTTGAGCTGTCGGTTCTTCCCTCTCTTTCTCCTCATCCTCGCTGCTGCCTGAGGCGAACTCGTACTCTCCGTCCACCTCCTCGCCCTCCGGCTGGCCGATCAGCAGCTGAGAGAAGGATTCCTCCAGAGTGGACGGAGGTGGAGACAGAGGGCTGGAGAGGTGTCGTCCCAGCAGAGTCTGAGGTCTAACAGGGGGAAGAGACACCAGGATGCCGAAGGAAGACTGTGATTGGCCGGCAGAGTCCGAGCCGTCGGCCGAACTGACTCGTTCTGAGACGGAGGCGGCGGGTTCGGCTCCAGCCTCAGCCCGGCCACACCCTTCTTTGGGATGTCCACCACGTCCCTCTTGATCTTGCGCCTGCGTCCGTGTTCGTTCCTGCGGTACTGCACCATGTTCTCCAGGTCGGCTACGTACAGGAAGCCGGCGATCAGCATCTCGGTGCTCTTCCTGCCCTTAGCGAAGGCCTCCTCCAGCTCCCGGCTCGTCCTCTCGTCGTACTGCCACCAGCCGTTGCGTCCTTCGTAGTACCAGGCGAAGTCTCCGCGGGACTCTCCGGCCGCCCCCCGCCTCGGCTCAAACCAGAAGCCGCCGCCTTCAGCTCCTCGGGCGACAGCAGCACCGGCCGCTCCAGGAAGTCCTCGGGGATCTGCTGCCGGCACAGAGCGCAACGTTTGCTGTGCCAGGAGGCGCCTTTAACGCACAGGAAGCAGAAGACGTGGCAGCAGGGCAGGCGGACCGGATGGACGCAGCTCTGCAGGCAGATGGCGCATTCTTGGGAGGAGGAGGAGAGGAGTCGGAGGGGCAGGAGTCTTCCTCGATCAGCTTGGAGGAAGACGAGTTATTCGGCGAGCGGTCCAGCTCTCCACAGCCCGCCATGCTGCAGAGAAACGGCAACGTCACACAAATCAGCAGGGAATTACCTTTTTATTAAAGACCAAGAAAAAGAAGGTTTAGAGTTCTTCTGTTCAGACATAAAGTTTAAAGATAGATGTTGATTATCTTGATGGTTTCGGTGAGCAGCTCTCATCGAATCTGTCAAGGTAATCAACATCTATCTTTGAACTTATGTCTGAACAAAATAACTCTAAACTGCATTAACAAGAAGACACGATGAATGTTTTTGAACTAAGAAGAAGGTTTGATACGCAATTAACCACTTTATCCTGTTTGTCAAGGGACACAGGTTATTGTTGCCACAAAAATCACAGTCACAGAATCAAAAAATAAGAAAATAAATAAGGATAAAGGACTGATCTCATCTTGATACACGTTACAAAAGAGACAATTAAAACCTGAAGGGTGAAGCCGCCACACCCGGCTGAGGTAAAGGTTCAGAGTAAGGCCCTATTTCTTCTTCTACACAACAGTAGATGAGAGAAGACAAGATTACGACTTTGATTCGTCACTGATTGTACAGCCATGGCCATAAGTTTGGACACAAGTACCATGACGCTTGTGAATCTTAGAAAATACCACAAAATTGTCACTTACAATATACTTATGTTCTGTAATAGACATCAAAACAGACATAAGTCATGCTGTGTCCAAACTGATGGCCATGGCTGTATATTGTAAGTGACAATTTTGTGGTATTTTCTAAGATTCACAAGCGTCATGGTACTTGTGTCCAAACTTATGGCCATGGCTATACATTTACAGTCTTATGTTCAACGGTTTTTACAAAGATCCAGACGTAAAACTTGTCGGTTCTTATCCCTTAGATGCACGAGTGATTGGATTCTTATTTATAATGTGTATCAAGGTGAGATCATTCCTTCATCTTCATTTATTTCTATTCATGTGCGTAAATTGATTCATTTGAGCACGTTTCATTGCTGTGTAAACATTGAAAGTATTACCTGTGCATCTTGATTAATAGGCTAAAATGGCTGAATTCATAGTTTTCCCCTTGTCTGTGATTAGAAGTAGCTTATTAAAAGATCACTTATCCTCTATACTGACTGAAATTAAACATTTTCTCAGTCCAAACATCACCCAGCCCTACTATGACAACATGACAGTACAACTCCTCCTACTTGACATGCGCTGCTGCTGTGGAAACGCCCTCCTGCACACAGAACATTAAACCCAGCTTTATTAATAGCTCCATCTGTTGAAGTACTCTTCTAAGTTACTTTAATGTGGCAGGTTTAGTTACCTAAAGCAACCAAACAGCTAAAACCCAGGCTTTTATCATGATTTCAGTGTGACAGCTAGCATAACAAAGGCCCTCTCTGACTGAGCTAACACACCCACTTAGCTCAGCTAGCATTAGCCAACTGGCTAATTTAGCAGCTTTAACTCCCATTAATAAAAATAACTAGTCTTACCTCACTGTTAGCTGTTTGTCTGTAAATTAAACTCGAACTACTCAGTTAAGGTCAAACATTCGAATAGCTAACGCTAACTTGACAGCTCCACTAGCATATGTAGCCCGTTAGCCGTCAGCTAGCTTCCCGAGTGTTTGATTTCTCCATTAATAAACTCACCTGAACCGGAGCCGGGGCCGGTAGAAGCGTCCTCAGCAGAACCGCAGACGGAGATATTTATACATCTGGACTTATATTTGGTTCTGAAGTTCTGGACGCCGGAGCAAAGCGGTGACGGCGCCGTTTAAAGGCTGCCAGCCGAGCCGAGTAACACCGACCTCGGTGCTCCTGGATCGGAGGCAGTCACATAGTAGAGCCGGTACTAATGTCATGGAGATCTACGGAGACTACGCACCTACGTAACGTCCGTAGCGAGCGTCATGACGTAACAAGCAGGAAAGAAAAGCGAAGTTTCAGCCGGTACGAAAATGGAAAGCCAGGCTTCCGTCGGCCGCAATAAAAACACTAATAATTATAGTAATATTACTACTACTACTGCTGCTTTCGTATGACACATACAAAAGGTATTAACAACATTCGTTAATTATTGTAATAATTGTGATTACGTTTTTGTATATGTCATATTGTAAAAACTGTATCAAACAAATTTTCCCTTTTTTTGCATCCTAATTTTTTCTTTTCTTTAAAATGCCATCCCAAAATATTTGAACACACGCATTATTAACAATAGTTTCATGACATTACTGCACAATTGCAAAATTGTCTTTTTTAATAATTCTATAGAAAAATTTGTTCAAACTGACAGAAAATGATCCACAAAATGACTCAAAATCTGATAAAATCATTAAAAAAATTATCTAAAATTTTACAACTTTTCCCAAACGACAAAATTCATCCAACATGACCATCAACTTCATCAAAATCACTCCAGAGGTGTCCAAAATGGATTCAAATTTGCGCAAAATGACAAATAAAAAACATTTAAAATAACTTGAAACTTTGTCCAAGTGACAAAAACATGTCCAAAATGACTCGAAAATTAGTTTAAATGTATAAATTAGTTGAAAATCACTTGAAACTTGTTCTAAGTAACTCAGAAGTGCCTGTTTTGGCCAGGACATTCCTGAAAAACGATTCGTCTCCTCTGTGAGTTTCTTCCTGCTTAAATAAATGAATAAAAACTTGTGAAGCTGCAAAGATGAATTTGTTGGAACACATTAGTTTTATTAACTATTATCATCTGTATCCATTCAGTTCACTCATTTCTGTTGGACTCGATCTGAAAATGAGCTTCTTTTGTTTTTCAGATGAACACATTTTTACAGTTTAAAACAGTTTTTAAATTACGAGACACAGCAGAATGTGCAATAAGGAGCTGAAAACGTGAACAGATATCACTACAACCTTCTGCTTCGTCTCTTTTTGATGACACACTTCCTGATCTCTGACACATGAGGACAGGGATCTCCGTGGACACTCGATGAATTCAGGATTCGTCTGGTTCGTGTTTGTTCTCCCCCCCTGAGTCGTCGCATCCTCCGTTTGCGAATACAAGAACCCCAACGGCTCCACTCCCCGACCTCACAGTGATCTGGAGACGGAGGGAAGAAATGTGAGAGAAAAGCTGGAGTCATGCATGGTGGGAATCAGAAACAGGAGATGTCTCTTACTTTGTGGCATACACTGCATCAGCTGTACGTCGGCCTCGAAGCCTCTCGGACAGGTGAGGCGACACTGATCATGGAGAAAGTATAAATCTTCTCGACATCTCGTGCACACGTTCCTCCTCGTGCACACTTCACAGCCAGCAGGACATTCTGAAACAACAAGAAGCTTTATTTATAGCAGCTTTCAAAACTGGAGTTAAAAGGTGCTTAGCCATGAAGAGCAACAATAAAATATTATCTTTTCAAGCAAGTTCTGGGTGTTTTTTTTTGTACATTTTTCTCTGTAATTCAAAGTCCTGCAGCTCTTTGGAAACAGAACAACATGAAGAAAGAGAGAGAACTCAGAAGTGATGCACTTAGAATGACAAAAATTATTGTTAAAATAAAATTTGTGCAAAAATAATTAGCTCAACTAATGCATCTGCTCGTATTTTGCAGCAAAAATTCCAGTTAAATAAACGGAAATATTTGTTTTGAATCACATAAAAATGTACTTCAGTGACATTTTGTCCACCAGAAAAGAGTTGCATTTTCACATTTTGGCTCCAACTTTGAACCCCAAACAGCAGCTTTCTTTGCTCCTGCCTCATTTTTCTTCTCTGTAGGTTCATTATTCGTTACAGTTTGAAGTCCTGCAGTTCTCTGGAAACAGAACAGCCATGAAGAAGGAGACAGAACTCAGAAATGTCTTCTGTACAGAATGACACAGAAAGTGTCAAAGCTCATAAAAAAATAGGAAAGTTCAATTTCTTTGATTTATTATTTTAAAAAAAAAAAAAAAAAAACAGTTTGTCCAAGTGCCCACATGTGTTTCTGATACTGGAAAAAGAAATGGAGGCCACATGTGTTATTAATATTGAATAAATTATGCTGTTATTGAGCCACACTGCATTTATTTTATTGGTTTATTTTCTCTCGGTCTCTCTTGTCGTCTCCTCTCTGCTCTGTAGAAACACTTCCGGCAGTTCAACCTGCAAACTCTGAATTTTTGTCACTTCACTGTTGATCACAGCCGAGTCAGTCGTGGCTTCTCAGTTGCAGTAAGAAGAGCGGAATTTTTAGTTTTTCAACAGAAAGGGGAAATATAAATGCATTATTTTGGGGAATTTTTTTATATGAAACATGCAGAATAAAGTGATTGTAATGAAAAGTCATGATTTTAAGCTTAGATTTGGTTGTTTTGGGTATTTAGAATTGATTATTTTTACTGTTTTTGCCATTTTTGCCTTTGTTAAATCCCATTTTTACAAAGAGAAAGTAAATTTAAAACCTGCCCGTGGATTTTGGGACTCAGACGGTTAAAAAGTAATCAATAAAACATGCAAATTGGTTAAACATTGATCACAGGCACAATTATTTAGCTAAAGTTCAGGCTACAACTACTGAGAGTTTCATATTGGTAATTAATCTTTCAATAACTGTCTTGATTACGATTTATTTGTGGTACATTTTTAAATTGAGACATTGTTGATTTTATTGAAATATCAGGATTTTAAGCTGAGATTTGTTTATTTTTCATAATAAAACCGTACATCACACATGATTCATTAAAGAGCAGCCGAAAGCTGCAAGTCTGATTATTTATCCGTTTTTTCCGGTTTCTGTTTCTGATATGTGGTGGAATTTTTGTGATTTTTTAAAGATAAAATAAACCCACAAGTTGGTTAAGTTGGTTCAGAGCTTTAAGACTTTAAAACCAATTAATTTTCTGATTTAAGGGTTTGAGCGGCACAATAAGGTGTAAATAAACCATGTGGAGGTTTAGAAACTACAGTTGAGGTTGTAAGTCCATGGAGAAACTACAAGACTGTGAACAGCGTGGAACAGCGCCGTCTCACCTGTACATTCTCGCAGCGCTGCGTTCTCCGTCAGACCCTCTGGACAGCTGCTCTCACATCTGCCTCGGAACAGGAAGTGACCCGGGTGGCAGCTCGTGCAGAAATGTTGGCTGAAGCAGGAAGCACAGTCGGCTTTACACCCTGCAGGCCGACAGGAATGAAGCTCTGTCAGTTTAGAGCCACCGCAGAGTCGGACAAAGACGAGCTGCAGGTTCACCACAGAGAGGAAGATTCAGGCCTCACTGGAGACACTCTGAGATCAAAGAGGACCAGTAGTCCACCTGTACTGGTTTAGAGACTCTGTAGAGGGACGACACTTGTACTTTATTGACACATCATTACTGGCTCTCCTTGTAGAATCATAATGATATTTATTGTTACTGTTACTATTGGTGGAGTTATGCGACGATCAGCGCTGGTTTGTCTGTTAGCAACATTACGGAAAAACAGATTGGGATGAAATTCTAAGGGAAGGTCAGAAATGACACAAGGACCAAGTGATTAGATTTTGGCAGTGATGCAGCTGATAGTCTGGATCCACGATTGGTTAAAGATTTCTGGATCATTGCGAGATAGCAGCAGTGTCACTGTAACCATGACAACAAGTGAACACTACATCAGCTGTCTGCTGATGACATGATTGTGATCCTACTACAAATCCACTGCTGGGGACTTATCTGGACTTATCCGTCAGAAATGATACAAAGAACAACTGATTAATTGTGGGGGTGTTTGAGTCCCACCAAATTCCTGCTGCTCGCTACATATTTAGGCAATGTCCAACAATTACACAAGAAAGATGCAAAAATGGTCCAAAAACATCCAAAATTGACACAAAAATTGCCCAAAAATAACAAACAAAATGCAAAAGTGGCACAAAATTACCAGAAATAACCCGAAACTTCCAAAAATTACACAAAAAGATGCAAAAATGGCACAATATTGCCAAAAATGACACAAGATGCAAAAATAGCTCAAAATGTCCAAAAATGGCACAAAAGGATGCAAAAATGGCACAACATGGCCAAAAATGACACAAAAGAATGCAAAAATAGCACAAAACATCCATAAAATGACAATAAAGGATGGAAAATGGAACAAAATGACAAAAAATGGCCCCAAAACACCCAAAAATGTCACAAGAAGATGCAAAAATGGCACAAAAATGTCATAAAAAGATGTAAAAATGCCCCAAAACATCCAGAAATGAAACAAAGATGCAAAAACGGCCCAAAAACATGTAAAACTGACAAAACATGCAAACATGGCATAAAATTGCTAAAAATTACACAAAAAGATGCAAAAATAGCACAAAATTACCAGAAATAACCCAAACTTCCAAAAATTACACAAAAAGATGCAAAAATGGCACAAAATTGCCAAAAACGACACAAGAAATATGCAATAATGGCACAAAATGGGAAAAATGACATAAAAGGATGCAAACATGGCACCAAACATCCATAAAATTACAACAAAGGATGCAAAAATGGCACAAAACATCAATAAAATGACAAAAAAGGATGCAAAATGGTACAAAAATGAGAAAAAAGTAGCCTCAAAACATCCAAAAATGTCACAAGAAGATGCAAAAATGGCACAAAAATGTCATAAAAAGATGTAATAATGCCCTAAAACATCCAAAAATGACACAAGAAGCGAAAAATGCACAAAATGTCCAAAAATTGAACAAAGATGCAAAAATGACACAAAAACACGTAAAACTGACAAAAAATGCAAAAATGGCACAAAATTGCTAAAAAAAAAATGACACAGAGATGCAAAAATAGCACAAAACTTCCAAAAATGACAGAAAAAGAGGCAAAAATGCCCAAAACTGCCAAAAATTACACAAATCTGCGAATGGTGAAAAATTGTCAAAAATGACACCAAAAGATGCTAAAAATGCTAAAAGGACACAAAAAAGCAAAAAATAGCACAAAATTATCCAAAAATGACAGAAAAAGATAGAAAATGGCACACTGTCAGCACCTTGTAACTGCTTTTATGCTGCGTGCTGCTGACCTCTTGGCCAGGTCTGCTTTGTGAAAGAGATCCTGAACTCAGTGGGTTTTAGCTGGTTAAATAAAACAAAAACAATACATTCTTATGTGCTATATTTTTGATCAAAGTGGACACAGTCTAAAAAAGGTCATAAAATGAAGTCATTTGTGTCACATTTGCATTTACATAAGCAGTACTGATGTGACCCGCTGATGGAACGTCGTTTGTTTCTGTAAAATACGAGCGTCATGCCTCTGTAGAATCAGCCTCTTCTGTCAAACCAGTGCCTCCATCTCCCCGTCTACTGGTACTTACTGGTGCAGGTGCTGATGCCGGGTGAGCGTCGGCCGTAGTGGCCTCTGGGACAGGAAGCCAGGCAGGTTCCTCTCTGACGGATCCCGTCCAGCTCCAGGTGGAAGAAGAAGCGACTCTTACAGGTGAGGCAGCCGTTGAGCGGTGAGCAGGTGGCACAGCCGGACCGACACTCGCTGCTCACCGAGGAGAGGCCTGGAGGTGAAAAATACTCAATTCTTCTGATCCATTCACAGACCAGACGTTTGGCTGTATGAGGATTTTTGACGCAGAAATGGGTGAAGAAAGTGTCTCAAAGCTGTAAAAACACACTGATCGTGTCCACATGCTGCGTCTGTCTGCAGGAAATCTGAACCACATTTCTCTAAAGGCAGCAGAGGAGCTTAAATACTCACGTCTGTGCTGCAGAATATTCACGCCGTCCTGAGCTTTGGTCAGATTGACGAGGTGCAGAATCCAGAGGAGTGATTGCATCCGCATGTTTTCCTTCACCTCATCTGATCACATTCCTCGTTCAGACGGACACATGTAGAGAAACGAGGCGTTTTCTGCCGCGCTCCATGAGACCAGCCGAGCCGGCAGAAGAATGAAAACACAGCAGAGCACCGAGACATTCACACAGATCTGATGTAAAGTCTGCTCGGGCTCCTCCTGGTTCATTATCACCTCGTCTGTCGCCCCGAGCAGCCCTCACAAAACACAGTGCGGAGCCTTCCAGCCATAAATCAGCTGATCAAAACCATTCCTCGCCTTTTTTATACAGATTCAAGCTCAGAGTTGTGTCTAATACACATTCAAAAATGTGTTTTTTCTTCTTCGCTGTGCAGAATTTGACACTCTAAAGCTGTTTCCACTTTTATCAGGGCAAAGATTGAGCTCAGAACGCAAAGATTTGAGACAATTTCCAAGGATGTGAACATTGTAGACACAGCATTAGTAGTAAAACATAAAAAACAACATAGAAACAGGTGAAACTCATCATCATTTTGTCATTTTTGGTCTTTCCCAAGCAGAAGCAACCTTTTTTTTTAACATTTTGACCACAGAAATGGTTAAAAATCACCATTAACTCCTCTAACACACTGATTTTTCTTATTTCTTCTGACTTCATTGTCCAGAATTTGACATTTTAAAGCCGTTTGCACTTTTATCAGAGCAAAGTTTGAGCTTAAGACACACAGATACGTCATTTTTCACAAAGATTTAACAAATCCAAAGCGCATTTTTAGTAAAATTGTTCAAATCAACATAGAAATAGTGAAATTCATCATAATTTTGTAATTTTTTGTGTCTTTTCCAAGCAGGAGAAACTTTTCTTTGGTCATATTTAGCAAAAATGTGAAAAGGCCAACTCAGAAATGGTTAAAAATCCCCATTAACTCCTCTAACACTGTGTTTTTTGTGACTTCTTCTGACGTCACTGTGCAGAATTTGACATTTTAAAGCTGTTTGCACTTTTATCAGAGCAAAGTTTGAGCTTAAGACACAAAAATTTGCAACAATTTTCAAAGATACAAACATTTTAGACACAGCATTTTTGGTAAAACGTGTAAAATCAACATAGAAATAACGCTGACAGGATCAGGAAGGAGGAAGGGATGATTTAAAGGGTCGTAGAAATCTCTTTAAGTTAAAAAAAAAAAGAAAAATAAGGAATAATTAGATTGTATGAAGCTGTAGGTCGAGCTGCTTCTTTAATTAAGAGGTAATTATTATTGATTCTCTTCACATTATTGTAAATATTGGTTGCTAAGTGACACATTTCTCTTGTTTATTTGTGCTTTCAGTCAGACTGTAGGACAAAGGATCTGTTTTTCTTCTTTTTTATTTTCTGGAAACCCTCCAGGACATTAGCGGTTGGCCGTGCGCTCGTGCTTTTACTGAGCTGCTCCATGCAGCGACTGAAAAAACCTCCAATAATTGTCATTTCTCCACCGCCAAAACAAAACGTTTCTGCTCATTTGGTTCCGTTTTAAGTCCAAATGTTTTGAAGCAGTTCATGACTCCGTCCACACCAAAGTTTAAAAAAAGAAAAACTGAAATTCCCCTCCCAGACGACTGCTTTTAGTTAGTCTGCAGCGTGTTTCCCATTAAAACGAGGGTTAAAAAGCGGAGATAGGGGATGATTTGACTACCTCCCAGTGAGAAAAACCAAACTAAAAGAGCCGGAGGTGTCACACAGAATCAGTACATTCTCACAAATGTGCTGGAAGGCGATGAAAAGCTTCCAGAACGGCCGTTTATCGGCGTTTGGGAACTCTGCGGTTCTTAAAACACATCCGAGCCGCTCCAGGGCTTTCCGGGAAAAGTTTTCCTTCTTTTAAATCGACGCTTCAGATTCGCGATCTTTTTTTAGAACCTGTCGATTCTCGTAACGTCAAAGTTTCTCTAACGGGAGATGAGGTCCTTTAAATACAACGTTTTATCTGCAGAAAACCAGAGTAGAAGCCGTGAAAGCTCGTGTTAGAGAGCAGGTTTGTTCTTCAAAAGAGGGTTTTATTTCCCACGCTGGAGCTGATTTATCTGTAGGAGAGTTTGGAAACAGCAGCCGGACACACAGAACAGGAGAGGATATTTAGATAGAAGGAGTTCTACGGAGAACATAAGCAAACCTTGAAAGAAGGACGATGAAATACAAACTTCTGTGGAACTTTTTTTTGAATGGAGTTTGGTTTAACGAAGGTTCATTGAAGGTTTCCAACTAAAAAAAAATCGATAAAATCCACAAAAACTGTGAAAAATGTGGATCAGTTTCCTTAAATGTCTTAAGTCCAAAAAATATTCGGTTTACTGTCACAGAGGAGGAGAAAAAACTGAAAATATTCACATTTAAGAAGATAAACACGTTGAATTTAGACTGTTTTTGTGAGAAAAAAAAACATCTAAAATCTGCTTTAAGTGACAAAACTGCAGCTAAAATCAGAATTCAATCAGAAACCTTCTACTTCTGGCTTTAAATTGGATTTTTTTAATTAAGTCTGATTTAATGAAAGTTCGTTAAAGGTCTATAACTAAAAAAATACTATAAAATGCATTCAACTAATGAAAATGTGAATCAAAGTTTCCTCAAATGTCTCATTTTACCCAAAGAGCTCCAGTTTTCTGTCACAGAGGAGGAAAGAAATCTGAAAATATTCATATTTAAGAAGATAAAAACACAGAATTTAGACTCTTTTCTTCTTGAAAAAATACTCAAATGTATTAATTAATCATCAAAATTAGTTTAAAATGTGGATAAATCGAAGACGTTCAATTTACTGTCAGAAAGGAAAAAAGAAAACGGAAAATATTCACATTTATGGGGAAAAAAAAATCACACAATTTAGACTTTTTCTTCTTGAAGAATGACTCAAACTTAAGAATCATCAAAATGAGCTGTTTAGTCTTTAAAAATCTCTTAAAATGGTGAAAAATGTCCATCATTGCTTCCTTAAATGTCCTGTTTTGTCCAAAAAATATTCAGTTTACTGTCACTGAGGAGGAAAGAAACAGAAAATCTTCACGTTTAAGAAGCTGAAATAACTGAATTGAGCTTGGTTTCATGATTTCTTTCAGTTTCTACTGCAGTAAAATCCTGTTTTTTACATTATTGCACAAGTAATAATAACTTAATAAAAATACTGACTGACTAATATTAATTTTCTTGTACTTTTACGCATATCTTTTACTTGATTCTGATCCTCTGTAAAGCACAGAGATGGATGTGTTATTGGATATTGGAGGTTCGGTCATAAAAATGTGACTCCTGAGAGATGTGGAGGGGTGAAGGGCCAAACTGGTGGGGCTTCACAAACCCAGTAAGGTCTCCTGGGAACATAAACAGGACAATGTTTCACTCAGCGGGGAGCCGGATCAGATTCTGGAGGAAAATAACCACTGGAATGTTTGAAAAGTTGAAAAAAAAGGGGGGAATGATAAAGAGTCACGCTAAGACAAATCAATCAGTTCCTCCCACTTGGCATTTTATCTGCAGTAACTTTAGTACATCTAATAAATCCATGCAAGGTTTTACCTTCATACTATGAATATTTTGAGTTACAGGCCCTTCAATTCCCAGTTTCATCCTTTTCCCTTCACTTCTGAGCCTCAGAACTTCAGTCCAGCAGACAGACACAACATTTAGGAGGAAAAACTGAGTTCTGGTAAAAATCTGCTGTTGTTTTACATGTTTGCAAACTTTGACAAAAATATTGAAAATGTGCATGAAAATATGCAAAATCATGACAAAAAGATGCAAAAATCACTGCAAAAAGACAAGAATTCACCACATAAATGATGATAAATGACCACAGAGTCATAGTCACCACAAAAACATGCACGAAGAAAAGCAAAAGCATGACAAAAAGATGCAAAATCATTTTAAAAAATCTGCCAGATCTGACCAAAGCTCTCCCCAGACCTTATTCTTGACTTATTCTTCATCCTACTCCTGTTGTTGTACATGGGATGTGTGTATTCTGTGCTTTATAAATTGTATCCATTTGTTGATTTTTCATGCATTACCATGGAAAAGAATAAATGAAATGAAATGACCTCCTCACAAACATCTGGTTCTTCATCTTACAGAAACTTTTTTTTCCCCTCAGAAAGACACAAAGAATGACTACAAAAATATTGCAAAATGCACACAAAAAGACACAAGATCATGACAAAACCATGTGAAATCTCCACAAAAAAAAACCAAAATCACCATGAATTGCTGCAAAAAGACAAAAACTCACCACAGAAATATACGTGAAACCAGCAGAGTCAAAATCACCACAAAAATATTGTAAATGCAAGTTAGAAGATAAACAACTTAACCACAAAAAGCTGCAAAATCATTTTTAAAGATCTATCAAATCTGACCAAAGTTCCCCCAGAACCACCTCAGACCATCTGGTTCTTCATCTCCAATAACTTCATCAATGATCAGAGTTCTACCTTCAGACTGGGAATATTTTCAGACTTACAGGTCCTTGAAGTCCATAGAGGTGGGTCCAGATTTATCACTTTTTAATGGACTTTTTCCATCAAGCAGACAGAACCATGACATTAAGGAGGAGAAACACATCTGAGTTCTGGTAAAACTGACACCAGATCAGTTTAAATCCATCCAGGAGTCACGGTCTAAATAATAAATCTGTTTTCAGGTTGTGTCTGGTGTTCATATTTTATAGAGCAGTTTGGGTAAATCTTTTTCTGTTTCCGTCCTCAGACTGTGAACAACAGTGATGATGTGTAATCTTGGTATAAACACTAGTCTTTTCCCATTCCTTTTCAGCAATTTCACTCTTAAATTTGACATTTTTGTAGGATTCTGGTGCAGCAGCAGACTGACTGTGTCTTTCATGATAATTTAACAGATATTGTACAGTGAGATCTGCAGGTTCTCAGCGTAACTGTAATGTTTTCTTCTCTCGGGAGGCTGTGAGGAACCCGGCAGTGATACAGAACAAGCTGCAGATTGTCTCAGATAATATATGGAGCGTGAAGAAATGAGGAATTTGAGAAGCTGTGAAGCATGAAGCAAGAAACAGAAACCTGATGGATGATAAGAGAGCTGACAGGAGCTTCTATAAACATCCGTCTGTTAACTTAAAAATGTTTCGCTGCACATTTTGGGCATTGCTGCTGAATTTCCACGTTTGACGGTTTGTGTTCTGAGTTGAGGCACTGAGAGGTTTAAAGTATGAGCACGTAGAAAAGTAAGAATTAAAAGAATTAACAATTTAATAAAAAACAAAAAACTTTTATGACAGGAAAACTGAGAGATTTTCTTTCACAAAGAATAAAATAAAGCCACAAAACAGTAGACTTTAGGCAAAAACATACCACAGAAATAATCCTTCTGTCTTTTATAATGTCCACAAAAATGAAACGATGATCCTCGTCATCTTCATCCTCTCGACTTTTTCAACACTTTCTAGAAACAAGAAAAAAAAATCTCTGTAAGCTGGTAGTTTGTTTGTTTTTAAAATAAATATACAGAAAAATGTGTTTGATTTACTCCTCTAACAGTCATTGTTACATTAGATTTCATTTAAACTATACAGTTAAATCAGTAATAATTCTGTAAAAAGACTTTTTTTGGTTGAGGATGCACATTGTTTTCATTTAATGTGTACCTTTGGAGTGGCGATTGACACGTTAATGCATTTAATACATGACATATCTGACTTATAAACTACACCTACCTCATCCTCATACACTAAAGTTTGTATTTCTTTATTATGCATAAAATACTAGAAGACAGATGCCGTTATGTGCAGATAAACGAGTCATAGTTCTGTGAAGCGATGATGATTTGATGTCAGTACATTTGACACATTATTTTCATTTACAGCAGCTGACCACAGGCATAAGGTTTTAGTTTTGAAAAGTGTAGCAGCCTGTGTGAACGATCACAGGAGGTTTTATTTTGATTTGTTCTTGCTTGAGAAAATGCACTGTTTAGTTATTTAACTGCTTGGCGATGAGAATCAGTTAATTATCGTCAGTTAATTATCCACATCGTGCATCCCTAGTTTGTGGTTCTGCAGGCTGGTTCTGGCCACTGGGAACAGGATTTGATGAGGAAAAAGTAATTTTTTGATTTACGGCGATATGATTGAAGGTTTGCTTGTGGTAGTTTGGACGTTCTTCTGTCAGGAAAAATACACTTTTTAAACTGTTAGCCCATTCATAGTGCACTAGTCCTTAAATTTATAATGTTAGTGACTCTTTAGTGGCGTTTTGACCCACACTGACTGTTGGTATCTTTACTGAACTTCACCTGTGTTTAGACGGAGCCACAAATGTACCGTTAGCTCAAATAAATCCCTGGTTTTATTTTCTTACCTTAGCCACAGCTCGGACATGTTGAGCTCTGATGGTGGCAGATTTCTCCTCAAACGCTTTGGCCTTCGCCTCTTCAGTCAGACTGTTCAGGAACAGGAGAGTCACCAGCTCAATCTGAGGAAGTAAAAATCCACTTATTACTGAAGCAGCTGCTGTCAGTTAGCTGCTAACGTTAGCATCAAACAAAGCTAAAAGTACGAACCATCGCCTCTGACGCCGGTCGGACGATAATGCTGCCCTTCGCCTTCGTCTTGACGGTGCTCTTCAGTTTGGGCGCTTTTTTCAACATCTTGTTAATGCTTTTACCGTGAAATAAAAGGTCCCAGCTACTTAAAAGTTTGTTTACGTTTTTCAACCTCCCGCTTCGCCGACTTCCGGTTTGACTTCTTCTTTTGCTGCTGCAAATAAAATGAGGCGGTTAGACGCAACAGAGGCGGACTGCTGCCACCACAGGTCAAAGGTGGAACTACAACAACACAGTTAAATCCTAATGTGAAATATGATGATAACAACAATAATAATTTTTATTTATAGCACAAACAGTGGAATAAAGACCAGAGAACAAAAAGTGGAGAGTTAGATGCTGTAAAAGAAAGATACAAAATGCAAAATACAGAATTTCAGTATAAATAAATAGATGCAAACAAACATCAATCATACAAATAAAATAACAAAAACACAAAACATGCAACAACACCTTAAAGGAAACAAAAATGGATGTGTGGGAAAAGAGCAAAGGGAATTTAGAGTACATAGAATAAAATAAAAAAAGAAGAAAGAAAGAGGTAAAATGAAAGACAATAAAAGAAACAAAATCCCAGGTAATACACATTACAAATTAGTTTTAATTAGTCAGACTTTATTTATAGAGCATGTTTCATATAAATGAACTGTAACACAAAGTGCTTTAGAGATAAAAGGAATAAAAATGCAATAAAACAATAAACACAACCTCCAACATAATTTTAGAAATTGGGGAACTGAGGAAACACTATCTTAAATAACGCATAAAATGAAGAAACACATATGAAATAAACTGACATAAAAATAAAATAAGACGAAAATAAATAAAGAAGACTAAATATCTATTGATTAAAATAGATAGAGGTCAAAATTTACAAAAAAATATAAGAAAATAAGAAAAATACCAAACATACAACGAACAGACAAAAATATGTAAATTAGTGAATAAAGAGGGAAATCAATGAATAGAATGAGTTCAAAGAAGAGTAATACATATAAAATACAATTAATTAAACTACATTAAATAATCAATTTAAAAGTGATTCTCAGAAAAGTCACTAAAACAAACAAAAAAGTAGAACTGTTAAAGGAAAAATTTAAAAAGGACTCAAAGAAGAAACCAAAATATTAATTTAACAGATTAGATGTGTATAAATGTGTATAAATACCAAAAAAATACAGATAAACAATCCTGTAACCAGACAGGAAGTAGATTCTGTGGACTTTGCTGCCTCCCTGCGGTTGTTTCCGGTTACCGCACCGACAGACTCCGCCCCTCTGCTTCCGGTTTCGGCAGCATGATGGCAGCTTCCAGCGGGCAGAGAGCCGCTATGAACAACATGCTGCAGTTTATGAAGCTCATCGGACAACTCAAAGTAAGACTCGACCCGAAACTCTGGAAGTTTAGTTACAAAAATACAAAATAAATCACTTCTGGTGTGTTAGTGAAGGGGCTGGTAAAACCTGCACAAACAGGAAAACTCATTCATAAACAGAACAAGACAAGGGTACTGACAGCTTTGTACTGCAGTGAGGAAAAAGAAATAAGCTCTGTTGGATTCTGTCAACTCAGAAATGAACTGAAATATTGATTAGAGGGTCAGAAAATGCAGTATTATGAAACTGCAGCATTTATCTGATAATGTAAACCAGATATTATGGTTTAATCAGTATAAAATTATAATAAATTTAACATAAATAAAGGGACAGAGCAAAGACTTAGTGCAGTAAAGTCACAAACTGTCCCACAAAGCTGCAGAAACACGTTTTACGTTCATTTTTGCTCCTTCCTGACTCGTTCATTGTTCCTTCAGAGGGTTCCTCGGACCGGCTGGGTCTACAGGAACGTAAAGAACCCGGAGAGCGTCTCGGATCACATGTACCGGATGGCCATGATGTCTCTGACCATCACCGACCCAACGCTGGACAAACACAGGTGAGATTCTGCACATCATAGGGGTAACATCTGTACCATTCAATCTGAGCTGACTGGACAAAGATGTTATTTTTTACTTTATTCTGCCCATTTTTTAAAGTTAAATGTAGTTCTTTTATGTACAGTTTTATATACCCGTGTCAAATTGTGATTTTTAGTGAATTTTATTCACAAAAATGTTTTTTTTTTCCAACCTGGAAATGACATAAATAAGTGTAAAATAACAATTAGGCATTGTTTAACAATGTTTTATTCTCATTTGCCACTTTTTAATGTAATGTTAATGCAGAAAAAAACCCTGTTGGTCAAATAGAAATGTATTTGGGGCTTAACGTCACTGATATATTATATTAAACCATAATATCTGACTTACAGAGTCAAATAGATACTATTTTACTGTTTGTTTTTTAACACTTATTTATGCCTTTTTCATTCAGGAAAAAAAAAACATTTCGGTGAAAAAATTCATTATAAATCAAAATTTGGGCCCTGACTTACTGAGCTGCTGTTTAGATTGTTGTCTGCTTGGTTTTATTTATTCTTATTATGTTTTATTAATATTATTCAGTTTTGTGCAGCATCTTGGATTTTCGTTACAGAGGTTCTTCCTGAATAAAGTTATTATTTGTACTAATATAATAAATAATCAGGTGTGACTTCCTGTCTGAGTGTTTCCAGGTTCTTCCTAAATAAAGTTATTATTTGTACTAATATAATAAATAATCAGGTGTGACTTCCTGTCTGGGTGTTTCCAGGTTCTTCCTAAATAAAGTTATTATTTGTACTAATATAATAATAACCAGGTGTGACTTCCTGTCTGGGCGTTTCCAGGTGTATGAAGCTGGCTCTGGTCCACGACATGGCAGAGTGCATTGTGGGAGATATCGCTCCCTCAGACAACATCAGCAAAGCAGAGAAGCACCGGAGAGAAGAAGTGAGCAGAAAAAAAACTTAAAAACAACAGATTCTGAGCTGAAAATCAACGTTTTTGAGTGAATAATGTTTAAACACGACGAACATTTAACTGAATCTTTAACCCCTGGATTGACAGCTGGACATTTTCTCCACCTTGTTCTGTTCTTGAGATAAATCCTGATTCCTGTCATTTTTTTCTCCTCAGGAGGCGATGAAACGTCTGTCAGATCTTCTCCCAGATGGACTCAAACAGGAGGTTTATGGACTCTGGGAGGTTTGTCGTTTCTCTGATTTGCTCCTAGTTTTACTTCCTGTTTGCGTTCTTTTGTTTCACTCGTCTTATTTGCAGGAGTACGAGACTCAGAGCAGCGCTGAGGCTCGGCTCGTCAAACAGTTTGACCTCCTGGAGATGATTCTTCAGGCTCATGAGTACGAGGAGCTGGAGGGAACGCCGGGACGCCTGCAGGAGTTCTTCGACTCCACCACAGGTCGGTCTTTACGGTGCTTCAGGTTTGATCAAGAAGTTCTGGGACTGGCAGGAGATTTCGTAGGACATCAGGGTCTGAGGTCCAGATGTTTTTGAAACCTCTGCTAGCTTCAGCATTTTTTAAAATTTGTCAGTGAAAGTCCAACACATTGATGGCGACGAGCCGAGGGTCTGCAGCTGCCATCAGGAGGAGAAACAACATTTTTATTCTCCGATTGTGTTTTCAAGTCTCCCTCTTGTGAAAATCCAGTTTTTAAGTTTGTTAGTTCTTCCAAATGTTTTTTATGATCTCAGAGATGCATCATGAGCAAAACAATCCATTTTTCTGACCTGAACCTGCAGAAACTGACGACTAAAACACAGATTCAGACCTCTGAGGTTTCATAAATAACGAAGCTTACAGGCTGGAGCTTTCTGCGTCATGATTCTGGTTCCAACACCAACATTTAAATTACTCCAATATCACAACCGTTCATTACGTAGAATGCAGAGTTTCACAGTGTTTGAAGGTGAGCTGGTGCAGCTCAGTTACCGCTCAGATCTTTAAAAATTGTATTTAATATATGTGTACAATTTATTAGATTTTTATTTTCTTTATTCAAAAAGATATTTAAGAAATAATTAATTTATAAAATAAAATATTTAAATAGTTATGTTATTTTTTTATATATTATGTATTTTACTTTATTTAAAATATATATATAAAATGTAGATTTTTATTTAAAAAAGATTTAATAACCAATGTATTAAAGTCAACATAAAAATAATTAATTACTTTTATTTATTATTATTTATGTATTTTAAAATGTGTTTTATTTAATATGTTTAATTTACTTATTAGATTTTTTTATTTTATTTTCAAAAATAATTCATTTGTTAAAGTCAATATAAAAATAAAAAGATTTTACCTTTATTATTTATGTATTTTAATTATGTATTTATTTAATTGATAGATTTAATTTATTAGGTTTTTAAAAAATATTTAATACTTAATTTATGAAATAAAATATAGAAATAATATTTTATTCATTTTTTGTGAAATTTTAATGATGTATTTTTTAGTAAATCTATAATATTTCATATAATTTACAGTGTATAGTATTTCATATTATAATAAATCTAAACAAATTAAATTTTAAGCCATAAAGGCATTTTTGGGGTAAAACCTGTAAAATACTATGTAAATATGACACAGATTTGAATTTTAGGGTTTAAATCAACAATTTATTTAAAAAATAAATAACTCATGAAAAATATATAAAAATAATAATTTGTTACTTGTATTTATTATTTATAAATTTTTAATTATGTATTTGTTTAATAAATATACTTCATATAATTTTCAGTATATATAATATTTTATAGAATAAATCTAAACATAATTTAATTGTTAATATTTAGGGTTTTTTCCCGTCTTTTTCAGGTCGTTTCCACCATCCAGACGTCCTGCAGCTCGTCGCTTCTTTAAACGAAGAGAGACGACGTCACATGACCGACACAAAGACTTCTGGGAAATCACAGACTGCTGCTTCTGAACAACAAGAAAACATGACTTCACACAAATCATGACGTTACAAACGAGAAGAAACCTGCAGAGACGCACAAACACACAAACTGGACTGTGGAAGTTTGGATTTTTGAGTTCTTCCAATGTGCAGAAAATGAAACGGATGTTTTTTATGTTTTTTCTTCTGTTCCGATGTAAATTCTCCAGTTTGCAGAGCTGCAAAGTTTACAGTTAAGCTGGAAATTATTTGTAAATGTCAGATGCTGGAGCTAAAAAGTAGCTGCTCATGTAAAAACAGCCAGATAATATAAAAATACTAAACAAGTCAAAAATATGAGTAAATATCTGTGTAAATGCATAAATAAAGTCACATTTCTTTCCAAAAGGACTCAAAATTTGCCCAAAATGACTAAAAATGGTCCAAAATAACTGGGAACACATCTGAAAGGACGTAAGATTTATGGAAATGACTCAGAAAATGTCCTGAATGCAAAATGCAAAAAGTAAAAAACTGTCAAAATGACTCAATAAATATCCAGATTGACTCAAAATGTCCACATTTTTTCTAAATTAATCCAAAATGATGTAAGAATTGTCCAAAACAACTTGGAATGTGTCCTAAATAACTCAAAAATTGCCCAAAGTGATTTAAAATATATTGTAAAGGGCTTAAAATGACTCACAAAATGTCCAGTGACTAAAAACATGTCCAAAATACCCTGAAACATGTCCTACACGACCAAAAAAATGCCCCAAATTATTCGAAATTTGTCCAAAATGACTGGACACACATCTCAAATGACCTAAAATCTATCAAAATGACTCCAGAAAGGTCCCAAATGGCTTGAAATTTGTCTAAAAGTACTCAAAAACATGTCTGAAATTACAAAAAATATCCAAAATAACTTGAAATGTGTCCTAGATTACAAGGAATTATATAAAAAAAAAAGGTCAAAACATTTCCAAAATAACTCAAAATTTGCCCCAAATGATTTCAAAGTTGTCCAAAATGACTAAAAACTCATAAACTCACATTTCTTACATTTGAAACTGCTCCATATTTAATATGTTGTGTATTTTAAAAGCCATAATGTACTTTGTATGTTTCATGGGTCATTTTGCATATGAAGAGAAATTATTTTATTTTTTTCCAGGATTTTTCAGCACCAACAAGCTTTATTCTCCATTTCTAACACATTTTGTCATGTTCTTATAAACATACGTGATCTGGCAGATATTACATGTTATGTAGCAGCATCATTCTGCTGCAAAAATAAAAATACTGTGGCGCTTTAAAGTTTCAGAATTTGCCGTATTTCTGCACAATTACGACCTGAAACATCAGATTTTCATAAACGTCCTAAAAAGCAGATTAAAAAGAACCCAATGTAACAAATAAGACAGAAATATTAAACTTATTTAGTTTTTTTGAGGAAAATTATCCGACATCATCATAAATTAATTACTTGTGAATCATTTCCTTCAATACATTAATGAATAAAAGCTTCATATTTTACTTGAATTGCATTTTTTAATCTACTTTTTTACTCGTATGTAAATCTGATGATGTTTCAGGTCACATTTGTGCAGAAATACACTTAATTTTTAACTTTCCAGCAGCACAGTGATGCAGTTTCTCGACAAAATGTTAGAAATCTGATTTTGTTTTCATTTTTTGACGTTTCAATGAGCTCCTGTTGTACAGAACTTCATATTTCTACATTTATTGTTGTACAAATATATGATATAAAAACAGTCGTATGTCGTATTTGGTTTAAACAGTCTTTAATATGGACACATCAGCCATAAAAACAGGATTTTTTTAATGGATGAATACGATAAACACAAAGTTATCACACAGTTACGTCTTTGGGTTTAGTTAAAAATGTCTTAACGCGTTATTTCGCTCCAACTCGACACAAAATGTCAAATATTTCCGGTTATTTTCAGAAAGAAAACTCTCTGTGCTTGAATTTCATTAAACGTGTTTCAAACCACAGCAAAAGAAATGAATGAATCTTAATTAAAGCAGAATGTTACTGGCAGAAGTTTAATTAATGTTTAATGTTTTTTTAATGTTTAGTGAAACTGATTCCAGGCAGCTTAAATCTGCAGCAGGAAGTTAAAAATCTAAGAAAACTGACAGCAGATGTTGGATTAAAGCTCACTGATGAGTTATTTTGGTGCTTTTTTGACCATCTAAGTGTCCTGAGCTCGATAATCAGCCTGAAAAGTGTTCACAGTCTGCTGGGATTTTCAAAAAGTGACTTTTTGAAAATCTTTTAGGGGCCAAAATCTGAGAGTTTCAGGATATTTTAACCTCATTAAAGTGTCTGTTGTTGCTCGAAAAGATTCAGAAATCACAGTTTAACCTGAACTCACTACAGTTTTTCACAGAAAGATGATTTTTACATTTCAAATGTTCAGTCTGACTGAAGTTAAACACAGAAATTAGCTGCCTGGAGAGATCTCCGATCCGATCGCTGACATTTATCTGCTGCTTTGTTTCTACGTACGAGTCCAAATATTAATGAGAGGATGGAGGCAGAAAGACAACGGGACTCAGAGCTTGTCCAAAATCAGTTGAAGCATGTCCTAAATGATTCAGTGATGGTAAAAATGAGTCAAATGACTGGAAACTTGTCCAAAATAACTCAAAATTTAGTACAAAATAAATAAAAATGTCCTAAATGTCCTAAAAATTGTCAACATTAGTCAAAAGATGTCCAAAATGACTCAACATTTGTCCAAAATGATTTGAAATTTGTCCAAAAAAACTCAAAATTTTTAAAAATGACCCAAATTGAGCCAAGACTCGTCCAAAACGACTGTAAATGTGTCCAAAAGGACTGAAAATAGTTTAAAATAACTTGAAACTTGTCAAAAATTACTCAAAAACTGTCTAAAATGACTAAATATCCAAAATAACTTGAACATGTCCTAAATTACTGAAATGTCTACCAAACGATTTGAATTGTGTCCAAAAAAAAAAATCAGAATAAACATGGAAACATGTCTTAAATGATCTAAAAACTGTCAAAACTACTCAGAAAATGTCACAAATGAGTTGAAACTTGTCCAAAATGACTCAAAAAGATGTCCAAAATGACTATAGAATATCCAAAATAACTTAAAATGTGTCCTAAATAATTTGAAACTTGTCCGATATGACAGAAGAACCAATAACTTGAAATGTGTCCAAAATACACAAAAGTGGTCAATATGACTCAAATAATGTCTTCTAAATGTCAAAACAACCTGAAACATGTCCTAAATGCCTCACAAATTGTCCAAATTGATTTAAAATATGTCCTAAACAACTTAAAAATCATCAAAATGACTCAAATAAATGTCCAATGTGACCAAAAATAGATCTAAAATGATTCAAAACTTCTACAAAATGACCCCAAATGATTCCCAAATAACTTGAAGCACGTCCTAAATGACTCACAGAATGTCACAGCGACTCAGTTTATCCAAAATGACACAAAAATGGGGAAAAATGATCAACAAGTTAAAATTTGGCCAAAAAAAAAAAAGGAAACTTGCCTAAAATTACTCAAAGACGGTTCAAAGTAACTTGAAACGTGTCTGAAAAACTAAAAACAAACTTAAAAGTGAAGAAAAATGGACAAAATTACTCAAAATTAGTCCAGACCCTGCTCAGTTTCTATGCGATCAGTTAAACATGAAGCAGGTTTCTGTGTTTCCTTTCACTCAGACTAAACGTCTAAAATGATTCACGTAAAAATCAGCTTTAATGTGAAAAACAGCAGCTTAAAATCAACTGAAATCCTCCTTTAAAGTCTGTAAATATTCAGTTTATCCAGAATCTCATCAACCTTCTACAGCTTTAGGCGTTAAAACATGAAATAAAAAGTGTTTTTAGTCACATATGTGTGATAAGAAGCTAAAAATGTAGATTTTTTTGTCTCCTTCTGGTATAAAAGCTCCTTTTTTCCACTCCAGTCTAGTTTACAGATTTAATAAACTCTTGTTTCTGAGGAATCCAGTCTGACAGTCGACTCTCAATCTGCTCACCTCCGTCTGATTTCAGTCTAACAGCTGCTCAAAGCGTCTGAGGAACGTCTGAGGAACATCTGGGGAATGTCTGAGGAACATCTGAGGAACGTCTGGGGAACATCTGGGGAACATCTGGAGGTCAGACTTCCTGCTTTCATTAGTCACACAGAACTCAGACACAGATTTCAGTTTTATTCAGGATTATTTTAGTTTGGATGTTTCAGTCTAACACGGCCGCTCAGAGCTGTCCGTCAGGTTGTTGGTGGGCGTGTCCTGAGAGGTGGCGTTGGCGGCGGACGAGAGGACGTCCTCAAAGCTGCCTCCACTTCCTGTTCCTCCGACTTTGGTCTGGAATTAGACATAAAGGTAGAATAAACATGCAGCCTTTAAAATCAGGCTATTTTATAATAAAAATCACCAAAATTACACCATTTATCACAGCAAGAAACTGCAAAAACTGAAAAAATGTCAGATTTCCAACTTTTTAATAGTCCTTGAACTAATCATGTGCAAAATGCAGCTCAGTCTGGAAAATTAATTAAATCCGAGATTAAAATCTTCAAATGTCATCAAATATCACTTCATTCTACATCTCACTTTTTTATTTAAATAAAAAAATTGTCAAAAATGTAGTACTTAAATTAACTAAATTCTGTAAACTCTGACACGAATGAGACACGAAATGACAAAAATGAGACACAATGACACAAATGAGACAAAATAACACAAATGAGACATGAAATGACAAAAATGAGACAAAATAACACAAATGAGACAAAATGACAAAAATGAGACATGAAATGACAAAAATGAGACATGAAATGACAAAAATGAGACAAAATAACACAAATGAGACAAAATGACAAAAATGAGACATGAAATGACAAAAATGAGACAAAATAACACAAATGAGACAAAATAACACAAATGAGACAAAATGACAAAAATGAGACATGAAATGACAAAAATGAGACAAAATAACACAAATGAGACAAAATGACAAAAATGAGACACAAAATGACAAATGAGACATGAAATGACAAAAATGAGACAATAACACAAATCAGACACGAAATGACAGAAATGAGACACAAAATGACACAAATGAGACACAAATAACAAAAACAAGATACAAAGTGACAAAAGTAAGACACAAAACGACACAAAAAAACATAAGTAAAAAAAAGCAAGACATACGAGAAAAACAATACGACAAGCAACAAAAATGGACACAATGACCACAAAGACACATAAATTAACCAAGAAATAAGAAACAAGAGGCAAAACTGTTCCAGAGAGACACAAGTGAGTCAGAAAATAACAAAAACGACACACAAAAACTGTCCTTGAGACACATTAATAAACACAAAATTTACATTTGTCGAGCTGTAAAATCATAAATAGGTAAATATCTACAGTCCACATTTTTTCTCCAATGCTGTGAACAACTGAGGACACATTTCTGTAAAATAAATATTCAAAATTAGGCCAATCTTCTAAGTATCTCTCTGCTTCTTCATGGTTTCTATCTGCTTTATATTGCAGTGATAAATGAACCACAGTGAAGAAAAACACCCAGAAACTACTGCTTGGAGTTCACGGGGTTAAAAATAAAAACAGGAAAGAATTTAGCATGACTTTAGCTTCTTTCTCTGCAGGTTTTTGGCTCCTGAACGCTCATCTGCTGACTCTGCTATCAGGATCACAGTGAATATAAAAACCTTCAGCTTGTAATTACAGCCTGATTATAGTGTTTGGGTTCTTCTCTGTCACTTTATGTGCAGCAGAACCACCAGTTTGTCTCCATTTCTGGGGTACTAAACAGTTTCTGGTTCCGTTTTTAGAAACATTCTCGTCTTTGTTTGAATTCAGCCCCAGAAAAACACAACAGATGCTTTAAAAATGGCGTTTTATAAATGAATGCCGTCCTCTTTCTGTCACATTTACGCTCTTTGTTTCAGTTAAATGCTCCATGACATGTTTTTAATCGGTTACACGGTGAATATTAGCAAATTAAATCACAATATCTGCTAGAAAAACTGCATATTCAGCCTGATTGTTACCTTAATTGTAGAAACTGTGTTCTCGACTTTCTCCTCAAAAGACCTGAAGCTGGGAGAGTTTCTGTGGACGAAATAGATAAATAAAATGAAATCTTATTTTAAAATAGCAGCACAGCATTATTTCTAGAGTAGTAATAAAAGTAGAATCACTAAAATCCTGCCGTCTTTACAAAGGCTGGACTATAAATAACGTGTTAGACTAAAACAGAAGCAGGGAAGAAAAATGAAAACGTCACAGAGGTATTTTCTAGCACCACCACTCAGCCAATAACTAAATAAATACCAACACAATCATCACAGAAACGTCTTTTAAACACACACCGTCAACGTCATGACCCCAAAATTTGTCCAAAACGACTAAAAAACACGTAGAAAACTGAAAAATGTCCAAAATGGCTTGAAATGTGTCAAAAGCTACTCAAAAACTTCTGGAATGACTCCTGTTCAAAATTATTTCATATTTGTCAAAAACAATTTGAAACCCGCCCTAAGTTTGTCCAAAATTGTCCAAAGCACTTAATGACACAAATCCACTAATGTGTTTTCCACGATTATTAGAAACTTCAGAAATAACTTGGAATGTCCTAAATGACTTAAAATGTGTAAAAAAAATGTCTAAAATTACTTAAAAATGATCCCAAATAACTCAAAAATTTCCCCAGATGATTAAAAATGTGTCCAAATTAGCTTGAATCTTGTCCAAAATGACTGAAAATGCTTAAAAATGATATGAAGCGTGTCCTAAAAGACTAAAACATGGTCAGAATGACTCAAAATAAGTCAAAAATCACTTGAAAGTTGTCCGAAGTGACTCAAATATTGCCCAGAATTACTCAAAATTGTTCAGAACAACTTGAAACATGTTCAAAATGAACAAAAATAATTGTCCAGACGGCTCAAAAATAGCCCGAAATGACTCAAAAAAATGTTCAAAAGATGTTTTCGAAATGAATTGAAACATGTTCTAAATGGTCAAATGTCCTGAACAACTCAAAATCTGTCAAAATTGACTTTGAATCTTTCCTAAATGACGAAATAAATGTCAGAAAAGACCCAAAATGTGTATAAAATGACTTAAACTTGTCCCAAATAACTCAAAATGGTCCAACATAACTTGAAACATGTTCTAAATGACAAAAAATGGTCAAAGTGACTCAAAAACATGTCTACAAACTGGTGCAAAATAACTAAAAACGTGTCCAAAATGACCAAAATGTTATTAAAATTACCAAAAAACTTCAAAAAGAAATGAAACTTTGTCTGACATGATTCGAAATTTATCCTAAATGACTCAAAACTGGATGGAATCACTGTAAGCTGGTCCAAAATAACCTGAAAGTGGTCCTAAATAAAGCATAAATCCAACAAACAGTGGTTACCTCATGGTGGGCATGCTCATAGAGTGTCTGATAGAGTAGCTGTTCCAGAGAGCGGCAGAAAAAAGAAGAGTTAATGATTAGCAGAGGTCAGAAACACAGAAACAGGAGCTAGCAAACAGAAACCACTGCTCGTAGCTTTTCTTTTACGCCAGAATGAGCTATAGACGATAAAACACAGAAAATACGCAGAATATTACAGATTTTCTAGCAGGAAATTAACGGATTCTCTCCAATAAAAGCCATAAATGAGCTTCCTGTTAGCTCTCCAGTGAAGTTCAGAATCCTGATGTGAAGCACCTGACCGATCCATCAGCTGATCCGGACCGAGTTAAAGCTCCTCATGAGGAACAACTAATGTGGTTTAATCAGCTGTGTGATTCTTACCCGATGGAGTTGGACCTTAGGAAGCATGAAGGGAGGCAGAAAAACAGTTTAAGATGTTCGGACAAGCAGCAGCCAACGTTAAATCCACTTTAGTAGAACATTTATAGAACTATAAACAGAGATAAAAATCAACATGAGGCATATTTAAACACAGAATTATGTCAATGTGGACACTCCAGGAGCCAATTTACAGGTAATTTAGTCCGTTTTACACGTTAACGAAGTCAAAATGTTCTACTAAAGTCAAACAAACTCACTCTCACAGCAACTGGTTACCAACAAAAACACACACGAAATGCACGGGAAGGAATAAAAAGTCAGTCGGTTAAAAGAGGAACAGCATGAAACATGGAGACACGGAAACACAAAACGTGGAAAATCGTATCTGTAGCTGCACATATACAAGATAAGATTTGCAGAGTTACAGCAGCAAGGAAGAAAGTCTGAGATATTTTTAAAATGACAAAGAAAACCTCCAAAATAATTCCAAATGTGACCAAAATGATTTAAACCTGGTCCAAATGGCTAACAAAAATGGTCAAAATGACTCTAAAGCTGTCCAAATTTATTTAAAAATGTGTCGAAAATGACTCAAAAATTTCCAAAACGACTTAAAATGGTCCAAAATAACTTGAAACACGGCCCAAATGGCAAAAAAGGTCCAAATGATTCAGAATGTGTCCAAACTGACTTGAAACTTCTTCAAAATAATCAAATTGACTTTGAAATTGTCTAAATGACTTAAAATGACTTAAAATGGTCCAAAATGACTTGAAACATGGTCAAAATTGCTAAAAGATTGTCAAAATGACACAAAAATAGTCAAAATGTCTCAGAAAATGTCCAACTTGCCTTAAAATGGTCCAAAATGATTTAAAACACGATCAAAATGGTAAAAGATGGTCAAAACAACTAAAAATGGTTCAAATAATTTGAAATGTGTCCAAATTAACTTGAAATTTCTTCAAAATGCCCAAATTGACTTAAAAATTACCTAATTGACTTAAAATTGTCCCAAATGACTCAAAATCCGTCGAAATTGATTTGGAACTTTAAAAATGAAAAAAAAGTCCAAATGATGTAAAATGGCCCAAAACGACTTGAAACTTGTCCCAAATGGCTAAAAAAATAAAAGATCAAAACGACACAAAAATGTTCCAAATGACTCACAAAATGTCCAAAATAACTTTAAAATAGGTTGAAATTACTCTTTTTTTTCCCCCAAATGACTTACAATTTGTAAAACTGACTCAAAATATGTCCAATTTGATTTGTAGTTTGTCAAAAAAATGTCTAAAATTACATAAAATGGTCCCAAATGACATTGTTGGACTGAGATGACAATGAAAACTCGTTTTTAAGCTCTTATCTTTTCATTCTAAGCTTTTTTATTCTTAACTATTCAGATTTTGCAGCATTTGGTTTCTTAATACTTGAAGATAATTTCTATTAAACTTCATCTCAAGGATAAAAACTATTTCGCATTAATAAATTGCTCCGTCTTTCCATTTAAAACATCGGCAGCAGAGGTTTCCTTTCATTATTATGTTGAGTAGATTGTCAGGAATCTCTAAAAACCATGAGATCATGAGGGAAATGAAAGTCATCATTCCACCAGTAGAGGTTCACGCTCTGGAGAGAAACCAGACAAATGTTGGACTGTAGAGTGCATCAGTGGGTTCTAGAGGTTAATAACTAATTTGGTGTCAGGAACAGACATAATTTAGTTTTTTTTACGAGGTTAAAAGTTTGTTTTGCTCTTCTGTCTGTGGAAAACTCGCTTCAGTGATAGAAGCAGTGGAAGTTCTTCATGTTTCTGTTGACGATTCATGCAGTAGAACCCAAAAACAGCAGATATTTAGATGCACTCGCATATTATCCAGGAGGTAAAAGTAATAAAATGTCCACAGCAAAAGTCCACAGCAAAAATATGCAAACGGAGACTGTGGGAGCATACCTCCGAGGGAACAGTAACTCTAAACCTGCCATGCTGGAACATACCAGAGATAAGAAATGTTTCTTCACTCTCAAAAAGATTCAAAAAAAAAAATAAAAAATCACAATAAAGTGAAGTTCCTGAAACCAAGAACTAACAAAAGAATGTTGTTTTTACAATTCCCTGTAACAAACAGAGATACTTACTTCAATTCTGCAGATATTTAAAAAAATAAATTCAGCACTTTCTGTCTTTATATTGCAGATACTGTGTCCATAAACAGTGTTCACCCTGTCTGGAAGTTGTTGCTTTTCAATATTGAATCACAGGAACTTTGATTTGGATTGTTACATCATGATGCTGCCACCACCGTGCTTCACAGGTGTGTTTGTGATGATGTCCAGTTTATAGCATCTATTCTGATGGTGATAAAGCTCCATCCTGGTCTCCTCAGACCAAAGAACCTTCTTCCAGGTGTCTTCAGAGTCTCCACATGTCTTCTGGTGAACTCTAGTCCAGATTTAATTGGAGCTTTTTCCATCAGAGTCTTTCTCTTTTTCTCCATAAAGCTTTGACTGGTGAAGAACAGACAACAGTTGTTGGATGAACAGTCTCTAACATCTCAGCGGCTGAAGCTTGGAACTCCTTCAGAGGACTCATAGGAGTCTTAGTGGCCTCTCTCACTGGTCTCTTTCTTCTTGGTCTCTCAGTTCTTGAGGACGTCCTGCTCTAGTCAGATTCATTCATGTTCCATCTTCCTTCCATTTCTTAATGATGGATTTAACTGGATTCAAGAGATCTTCAGGAAATTGGAAATGTTCTTGCATCGTGCTGACTGATGCTTTTCAGTGACCTTTTCTCTGAGTTTCTTGGTTCTTCAGTCTTCATGGTGTAGTTCTATTCAGGAGTTCTGATCCAGCAGATAGAGGAGTCTTATACTCAGATAATCTTTATCTCATTTAACTGTGACTTCTAGCACCAACTGGCTGCACCTGTGTTGAATTTGTTATACAATCACTTATTTTATGTTTTATATTTTTCATTACTTGACATTATTTGTAGAAAAAGGTTTTCACTTTGACATGAGTCTTTTTACAGTAGATTAATGTCCAAAAATGACAAATGATAGAGTATGGTACAATAATGAAAAGCAACAAAAACAGCAAACTTCCAAGGGATGGATTTTATAGGCACAATATAGACAGTACAAAGATAACTGCATTAAATAAACTGAAAGTAGATAAAACTATCTAGGCGAGGGAAGACTTTTAATAGGCGCTGATGTCTTAAGATCTCGAAGAAACTGACCAACAAACCAACATGTACCTGAAGCTTTCTTGCTCTTTGATAAACCTGCTTTTCTCTCTGACCTTTAAAAGCTTTTCATGCTTTCTGCTACATGCATGTCCTTTTATACAAACCCATATTTTCTACATACACAAAGCCTCTCTTGGCTTCACTCTCCACTTTCTCTCAGACGCTGTTTGCATTTTTAGCATCTCAAAGACCGGCTGTCGGAGCGAGACGACAAGAGAAAGTCTTCGCCTGAAGCCCTTCAGCTCCGTCTGAAAGCAGCTTAATGTTAGCTTACATAATCTCAAGCTCCTCTGAACTGGTTGGAGCGAGAGTCAAAACTGTGAGAGTCGTGGAGATGGACGGGACAGATAAACCAGATAAAAGTGGAAGTGCATCAGCGGTGGAACAGGTTAAACTGGGTCAGCGGTGCAGAGTCGTCCAGAATAACTCAAACGGCAGATCTCGACTCAGCTTCTGCTTCTGTGTTTAAAGCTAGCTGCAGATTAGCTGCCTAAATTCATCAGATTCAACACCGTTCAGTACGTATCGAGTACCTCATGTCTCCAAGCTTCCTGCTGATGGAGCTGCCGAAGTTGCTGAAGGCTGCTGAGGTTCTCTGCCCGGCTGTGGAGAGCGTCTCCGATGTCTTCTTGTAGCTGAAAAACACACAAAATGTCCTTTTTTTTTTTTAAACAGCTCCCAGTCAATCCTGTGCTCGTATATCGGTGATTTTCACACATTCAGACTGTATAAACATGCAGGAACGCAATCCAGTTCATTCATATAGCATGGAAGGCTGCTAAGAAGGCGTAAAAATGCATTTAAGCATCTTTGAAGTCTAGGAGGCAACTAGAAAACGCAAAACTGGCAACTTTACAGGAGGAAGAGACGACAGCAAATACCCAAAATACAAAAGATCAACAGAGAAAACCTGACGTTTTCTATGAATGAGATTATTAATTGTGATTATGCATTGATTGTAGGGAAAAGTATTGCACAAATGATCGTACTTTCACATTTAAATGAACACTGCTTTCACGTCCATGTTGTGAAACATTTCTACTAACGTACAAAATAATCTCCACCTGAATTCAGAGCATCTCTCAGAGACAAAAATATAAATTAAAGACAGTACAATACAATAATAAAGTGACTTTTTTTTTAAGCTTTGGTCAAGTTTTCCAACAGAACGGCTGAAAGATTGTCTAAAAGTTAAAAATCCAACATTTCTTTTCCGTTTTTACAGTTTCTGGCTAAAAGTTCTGTCATTCTGTGATGTTTGTCTAAAAATACCAGATCTTTCCAACCTGCTGGCGGCTTTTGAGTTCATAAGAATGAATTTTTCCCCTATTTTCTGTCCTAATTCCTTTTGGTGTGAAGCAGATTTGATAAGAAGTCATGCTTGTTGTGCGTCCTGCTGGCGTTTGGCCTTTTGTTTACATCTAAATCGGCATCGCAGCTTCTCGTTTCTGGGTTTTCCCTGCTGCTGCGGTCTCACTGGT
Source organism: Acanthochromis polyacanthus (assembly GCF_021347895.1). Lineage (NCBI taxonomy): Eukaryota > Metazoa > Chordata > Actinopteri > Pomacentridae > Acanthochromis > Acanthochromis polyacanthus. Next base: position 35,248,863 of record NC_067128.1, on the reverse strand, counting down.
TCATTATAGATGAGGACGGAGGCCGAGCGTAAACCGATCTACAGGACAGAGTGTAACTGGATAAGAACGGAGGCCTTCGGAGAATATCCTCTTGCTCTTCTCTGTCTCTGGGTGTCTGGATATAAGCTCAGCGCTCAACATCGCGTCGGGAAATTCGATTGATTATCTGCAACTGTTAAAGAAGGAGCTCAACTTTGCTGCTTCTGGCTGGGAGTCGTGATTAGCTTAGCATCTGCGCTAAGAGTTCTGAAACAAAATCCACCTTCCAGCTCTTCTAAAGCTCATTAGAAACAGATAAAAACACTTTAACAACCTATAAGGAGTGTCAGTGAAGGTTGTTTGATTTTATTTCTCAATAATCTTGACTGGTTTTAGCATCTTGGTCGCCAGTTTTGCAGGGTGGGCTATTTAATTGCACACTAATGTCTGCTTTTTTAAAAAAAAAAAAAGAATATAAATATATAAAACCAATCATGACTAATGTCTTAATATGCAGATTAATGAAAAATGGTGTTTGTAGTTTTATTCAGTAGCTTCTAAAATACATATATTTCTGAAGATATGTCGCCAAATTAAGGGCTGAAAGTTGAGTTATTCAAAATTTAGTGTCATGTGTTAATAGTCACACGATAAGTAAAGTGCACATTAAGACAGTTTAATTGAATATTTTCCTGCAGGGCGTCACATTTATATGGTTTTACTCGTCAGATTCAGCAATTAAGATGATGAGAAAATAGATTTTTGAAGCAGCATGAAGAGAAAAAGTGAAAATAGTTCAAAATATACAGAAGAGGAGATGGATTAAACGCCACAAAACCCAGAGAGGTTCAAGTTGCAGGAGACAGAAATAATAAAATCCGTTTAAAAATAGTTTGTAATGATAAGAAAAGGGCTACCTTCATTAAATAAAACATTTTTAATGACTATTAAATGCAGGTATCTTGAGAGATATGACTCACAAAATTTTAAAAAATAAACTGAAATAGTGTAGAAATGTTTTGCCTAAATACAGGAGAGATAAAAAGCAACATTAAATACAGATTTTCTACTTTTTTTTTTATCCCTGTCTGTTTATGAGACCTATGGCAAAAAGCAAATTTTATTTTACTAAATGTCAAACTGTTCAATTAAATCTTAAAAAAGGACAACAACTCCGATTTAGATTTGGAAAATCATCTACATAAAATGCTGGAAAAACAACTAACTGCATTTGATTACGTTTAGATTCTTGATAATTATTACTTTCCTCTAATAAAAAACCCAACTTCAGTAATTTAACTGTAAGTTTTTAGCTGCTGTAGACAAATTTAAGTTTAAATTCATGTTGAGGTTGTTGTTTTTGGCTTTTTTTTGCATTTGATAAAATTTAATAACAGCAAATGAGGCACAAAACTGCTCAATTTAAATGAGAATCTGCATTAATACGCTACAGTAGATGTAAACTCTGTCTGCAGTGCTTGGATTTTAAATTTTAAAGATGCAAATATCTATCTACAATCAAAAATGTAACTTTGAATGATGTCTGACATCGCAGTAAATGTACTTTTTTGTACCTGTGCTGCTGTTTATGGATTTATCTCATCTAATAACACTTTGTGGACAGGAGCTAGTTCTTGTTTTGCAGAGTTTCATCCTAATTTTAATGAAACTAAACATCCTCCTTATACTGATGATGATTTTAGTAATAAACACAGTCTGTCTGCAGGTTTTTAAAGAAGCTTCTTTGTTTAAATTCCACTTCAACCTAAAAGACAGAAGTTAAAAATGCAGATTATGAACAGTAAATGTTCTCTATTGTTTGCAGGGAAGTGACATTTAAAGGAAGATGAGCTGCAGGTCAACAAAACAGCCTCCAGTGCTTCCATTTGATGCGTTTTTAATCAGCTTTATCAGACCTGTTACAGAGATAAACCACACACTGGATCGTCATCTGCTTTAATTGGCTTTTTGATATTTCTGTTTCCACTCGTTTGAAGGGCGTCTGTGTTGACAGTAAACCCTTCTGTCATGTGCTGCTGCTGCTTTAAACACCACAAACACACCTTAAAGCTGCAGGTTTCTCGTGTTTTTGCAGCTGAACTTACGCCGTGGAGCTCTGCATGTCGTGCCAGCCTCTGCTGAAGTTGTTCCTGAGCTCGCTGAGCGGGCCGACGCCCAGTTTCTGTTTGAGCTCGGCGTGTTGCTTCTCTTTGGACAACAGAACCTGCTTCAGCGTATTGATCTCCTCCTCCAGCTGGAAACACAAACACACACCGTTAGAAGCTGTTGTTCCGTCAGAAAACACCGTGTTTTTGTGTCGTTTTTCTTTACTTTTGTCAGTTCCTGCTGGATCTCCTCTCGCTCCTCATCTGTCAGGATGGAGTTGCTGAGGTTGACTTCCGACGCCAGATCTTCATCGGCCTCCCGCAGAGGCTCCGAGTCCAGAAAGCCTGTTTGAACGCACAAGAAAAGCTGCATAAATGGACTTGAATGTGTCTTTTAATGGAAAAACAATAATAAAATGTGTAATTACAACATCTTCAAGTGAGAATATGATTCAAAAATTGGTGTTTGGAGAATTTAAAGCAAGAAGAAACAAATCATTATTCTAAATTTGGACACCATCTTTTAATTTATATATTTTATTCCTACTGCAAATGTGCATCATTTCCAAATATCTTGATTACTAATAAGCAATATCAATATTGGCCTTTACTCAACTCCTATTAAATTAGTCTATAATTTATCTTAGAGGACCATAAAATCAATCAACAGTTAATGCAGATTTATGTAATTTAGCAGAATTTAAATTGCATTTTTGTACTTAATTATTTCTGCAGAAACATTACTGATCCCAGCTTTCCTTTTGCTGTATTTCTGGTGTTTCTGCCTCGCTGTTCTTTTCCCCGTCTGTCCGTCTGTCTGCACGTCTGACTGTTATGTAATCTGTGGCAGCAGTCTGAAGCCTCTAATCTGGATTAACTGATGCTGGATTATCCTGCAGTAACTCACCGACTGTACACACACACACAAGACACTGTCAGATTTCAGAATGAATTTCACGTCGCGATAATTGATTTCCGAGGTTCGGTGCACAAACTGCAGGAAATTCAAGCCAAAATTAAAGACATTATGCAAAAACGTCAGCTTGTTTACATCAGCGGGATAAAATAAGATTTAATCTGCAAACAAATTGGAACAAATGAAATTAAATTCTGCTGGACTGTCGTACATGTAACAGAAATACTTCATTGTAGTACTTTAACAGTGTATTTATACTTTTGTGCACCACTCACTCAATTACAACCACAAACATGCTATAGATCCTGAATGAAATCATTAAATCTGAATGAATGAATGAATGTCTGTTTGCAGCAGAGAAATTATTAGCATCAGCCGACGTTCATATACAACGCCAATAAACACTAAAATAAAAAGGCATTGTAAGAGTTCAGTATAGTTTTTTTTAAGCCAATGCAGGTTTCGCTTTAACGAATGCAAATATTTAGCTGCCACAGGTTCTCTTTTAGCTAACAAAGGTTTCCGTTTAGTTAACAAATGTTACTGTTTTGGTAAACACAGATTTCTTTTAGCTAACACAGGTCAGTTTTTAGCTAATGCAGATTCGACTTAGCTAAAACAAGTTTCATTTTAGGGTTTCATTTAGCTAGCTATTTTTCAGGGTTTTATTTTAGGTAGTGCAGGTTTCTGTTCAGCTAATGTACATTCTCTTTTAGCTAACACAGGACAAGGTTCATTTGGTGTAGTTGCTGAAAGATTATTTTTAGCTAATGTAGGTTGTCTTTTACTAAACACAAGTTTCATTTTAGCATTTTAGCATAGGGTTTTATTTTAGCTTGAGCAGGTTTTTGTTTAGCTAACACAGACTTCGTTTTAGCTAATGCAAGAATCATTTAGCTAATGCAGGTTTCACTTTAGCTAATGCAAGTTCTTAGCAGGCACAGGTTATCTTTTAGCTAACAAAGGTTTCCATTAAGTTAACGCGTGTTGTCTTTTTTGGCTAGCACAGATTTCTTTTAGCACAGGTCAATTTTTAGATAATGCAGGTTCTCTTTCAGCTAAAACAAATTTCATTTTAGCTGGTGTAGGATTTTATTTTAGCCAGTGCAGGTTTCTTTTTAGCTAATGGAGGTTCTCTTTTAAGCTACAAGAAGTTTCATCTCAGTTGGTACAGGGTTTCATTTTAGCTAGTGCAGGTTTCTGTTTAGCTAATGCAAGAATAGTATAGCTAATGCAGGTCTCCCTTTAGTTAACACATATTTTAGTCACAGTTTACCTTTTAGCTAAAAAAAAAAAAAACTCCATTTAGTTAAAAAAAATGGTCTGTTTTTTTTGGCTAACAGATTTCTTTTAGCTAATGCAGATTTTTTATAGGTACTTTGAGTTTCACTGTAGCTAATGCAAGTGTGTTTTAGCTGCCGCATGTTCTCTTTTAGCTAATGTTTCATTTAGCTGAAGCAAGTTTTCTTTTAGCTAATGAAGGCATTTAATAAGTTAACACTAGTTTCTTTTTAGCTATCATAAAAATCCTTTGAGCTGGCCCAAGGTTTTAGGTTCCTTATAAGCTAACAGAGGTTTCATTTTAGCTATGACTAGTTTACTTTTGGCTAACTTAAGTTTTTTGTAGGTTAGCGCAAGTTAGCTGATGTTGGTTGACTTGAAGTTAGTGCAGATTTTATTAAAGATAACCCAAGTATGTTTTATTTATTTTTTGTGCCCATTTCTAGCTAACACAGGTTTTAATTTAGCCAGTCTTGCATATGCAGACCATTCTCCAGCACTGACAGAGCAGTGTAGAATGGTCTGATTACACCTCAGAAAAAAAAACAGCTCTACTGATTTAAATAGTAGCCAAATTTAAAGGAAAACTTAAAACCTGCAGAAAACCCATGACAAGGCATTTTTGCCACTTCAGAGCAGACTATGTGTTCTATTTATGAAGAAGGTATACCAGAATCACATGTATTACAGTTTATATTTAAAGAAACAAAAGGTTCATTGTGAGTAGCTTGAGTCCACTTGTATACTGTTGCAGGATTTTCCCAGGGGATATTTGTTTAAGGCAAATATCACGACCGTGTGCACAAAACACAAGAGCAAATACAAGTAGGTCATTGTGTCACAGCGTTTGTTGTGGACTGGTGAACGTTTTGAATGGAAACTATTTAACCCGGATGGAAAGTGATTATTTTACCTGCAGTGAGGTGTCCTCTCTCTTCACATGGCAGCATTGTAAGACAAGGTGGGGAAACAGTGAGGTTAGTGATATACTAATAAATGTGCAGTGGACAACAGCTTAGGGCTTTGAAATCTAAGGTTAAAGGGGGTTTATCAGCAGCTCATGCAGCAAACAAACATAAATACAGCTCTAAAGCCAAACACAGCATGCAGCAGTTCACTTCATGGCAGGAAGCTATTTCTGCCCACATCACGCAGCAGGAGGACAAAGAGACGTTTAAACCCCTGTGGCTACTATGTAGGCTTTTTATGTCCGCTTTAAGTGCACTGAGACATCAGTGTTTGTCCTGTTTACACAGCTATAAGATCAGCTTAAAAAGTCATACATTTTCTACCAGTACTGAATATTAACTCGGCAAACACAAATGCACAAGAGGTTAATATTTAATATATCTTTAATATATCACATATCTACAACAATAAGCATCTCTGACTAAAGCTAGTTTTGTTAAGTATTTTTCACACCTTTGGACTTGCTAAAGATTGTGTTACTGTTTTGGTTTAAGATTTAGCTAACAAATATTCAAGATAATATGCATGTTGATAAAGCCTTCATGTTTACGCTAACACGGCTTCCCTTTTAGTGAAATTCATTTCCCTTGAAGCTAATGAATGCTTCTTTTCCCATGAATGCAGGTTTCATTTGAGCTAAATCAAGTTTCTTGTAGCTCCTGCAGGTTTTCTTCTTTGGTAACAGAGGTTTCTGTTTAGCTAACACAGATTTAATTTAGCTAATGCAACTAGCAAGGGTCTCTATTAAGTTAACACTACTCTCTTTCTAGCTAAATTTCCTTTATGTTGACCTAATTTTCTTAGGGTTTTTAGTTTTTTTTAGGTTTCCGCTAGCTAGCTACCACAAGTTTCTTTCTAGCTAATTCAGATTTCCTTTTAGTTGACCCAAGTATTTTTTTTTAGCTAAAATGGGTTAGGTAATGTGTTTTCTATAGCTAACACCATAAACTATATAGCAAACAAGTTTTTCTTTAAGCCAACACAGGTTTCGTTTAGCTAGCACAGGCTTCTTTAAACACTATTTTTTTCTTATGATCATACATTTCTCTTTAGAATTTTTGAGGTAACAGAAGTTAGCTAATGCAGGTTGACTTTTAGTTTTTCTAGGCTTATGCAATTAGCTACCACGAGTGTTTTTCAGTTAACACAGGTTTCCTTTTGGCTGACGAGTGTTTTCTTTGTAGCTAACACCATGGCTACCTTTTAACTGACCCAAACTTTTTGTAGGCTAACACTAGGTTAGCTAACAGAGGTCACCTTTAAACTAACAAAGGTTCCTTTTTGGGTTGACTCAAGTTTTTTTTATGGATTAATGTAAGTTAGATAACAGAGCTTTCTTTTTAGCTGAACAAAGTTTTCCTTCTAGCTAACACCATAAACTGTTTGGCTAGCTTTTATCTGGCCAAAGCTTTCTGTAGACTAGCGCAAGATTAGCTAACAGAGGTCACCTTTAAGCTAACAAAGTTTCCTTTTTGATTGACCTTAGTTTTTTTATGGGTTATTGTAAGTCAGTTAACACGGGTTCCTTTTTAGCTCACATTTTTTTCACACTCCTTCAGGCTTTATGTTTATTGTAAAAGATGGATGAGAGTAATTTTTTAACTAAAGAATAAAAAGGCAGATTGTAAGCAGCATATTTTATCAGCATCAGTATCTTCCTATAGAATGTGAAGCAGCACTTGGTATTTTCAATGTCATTTATAATATGATACACTGCTGTCAGTTCACTGGTATGTGAGGAATGCTGGGAGGTAATTTAATGGTCCAAGTCCTGGTTCACTGGAGAAAATCAGATAAATTGATGTTCAAAACAGAGTTAAGCACACTAACAAAACCTCTAAACAGAATCACTGTCTGTGCTACAATTACCTTAACGCTATAAAAACAGGAGCAGCAGTGACTGGGAAAGTTCAGGCTTCAGGTAAAATAAAACTTAGGTAAAAGATACAGAATGATAATTATATTAAGTGTATTTATTGATCGATATTGATTTGGACAAGTGCACCTGTCACCTGTGTACGTTTTGTGCAGGAGCTAACTATCTGCTATGACAAGACCTTCACTTTGGTTGAACACTTCACACGATACACATTTCTGCAAATAAAGCTTCTAAAATGTTTGAGAATTTGGATTTCAAGCATTATTTATTTAATATATTCATATTGTTTTTTTTAGCTACATAAAATTTAGATATTGTTAAGCTAATGCAAGTTTCTTTTAGCTACCACAGGTTGTCGTTCAGTTAAAGGTTTCCCTTCAGCTAACACAGGTTGTCTTTTAGTTAACACAAGTTTCTGTTCAGCTAACACAGGTTGTCTTTTAGCCAAAGTAAGTTTTCTGTTTTGCTAACAGGTTGTCTTTTAGTTAAAGCGGGTTTCTGTTTAGCTAACACAGGTTATCTTTTAGCCAAAGGAAGTTTCCATTTAGCTAACACAAGCTGTTTTTTTTTTATAGCTAATACAGGTTTCATTTTAGCTAACACAGATTTTTGTTTAGCTTTTTCTAGCTTTTTAGCTGGCCCAAGGTTTTAGGTTTGTTTTAAGCTAACAGACATTTCACTTTATGGCTCATGCAAAATTCTTTTCCTTAATGCATTTTTCTTTTCACTACTGCATGCCAACACAGATTTCCTTTTAGCTAATGTGGGTTTCCTTTAAGCTAACATAGATTTTGTTTGTTTTTTTAAGCCAAGACACGCTTCTGTTAACACTTTCCGGTTGTCATAAATTTCCTTTTTTTTGGGCCAAAGTTTTATGTTCATTTTAAGCAAAAGGAGGTTTAATTTTAGCTAACACTGTTTTCCTTTTGGCTGACTTTGTGGTTTAATGTTAGGTTAGCTAACACAGGGTCCCATTTAGTTGAAAAAGGCTCCCTTTTAGCTCCAAACCCATCTAAATATTAATTTAAAGTGCAATAAAATACTCGAAACAACCTCTAATATACCCAGTGTTACTTCTAATTAATTATAAATACCATTACATCATATATCTAGCTTCTTAAAACCCTAAATTCCCGGATTAAACACAGAGAACATGAGATCGATGGCATCGTCAGGTCTGATGGTGTCTAAATGTTCAACCAAAGTGAAAGTAGATCTAGACCTCTACAGGTTCTGGTCTACTTCCTGTTCACCTGTACAGTCCAGCTGCATGTCCCATGTGGTGGACATGACCCAGTTATCAGAGTGGGACATTGAGGAAGTATTACCCCACCGGTCCTGTCCCGGCGGTGAGGTTTTACCCCACTGTGTCACATTTTCACCATTTTGGACCAGCGGAGCCAAGTGTTCCCCATAAGAACTCCTAACCGACTCCTCAGCCGACGAGTAAAACATTCCCTGATTCACACCTGAGCAAATCACAGGTCAATGCAGTTTTAGTGCATGGTAAATACAGAAAGGGCTGCATTTAATCTGCCTAATTTAAGATTTAAAGTCAACTGATGGAAGGAAAACAGCAAATATGTAATCCTGCTAATACAACTAGTTAAGGAGATACAAAAACAGAAATAAATGATGAAATCCCATCAACCTCCACAGCTACATGATAATTTATAAGAATTGTGGTTCCTGCGGTAGTCTGTTTCTTTATGTTTGCATTGGGCTTGCATGTCTGCATCCAACATATAGTCATGAACAAAAGTTTACATGTACTTTTAAAAACATGTATATCATGATAGTCTTGAGTTACCAATGATCCATATAACTATGAATTTCCTGTGAAGGAATCATCTAAACCTATGAATCTCTGTCACAAAAAACAAAACAATCATGAGTTTTGGTTCTTTCAGAGATTTTTCCTGCATTGAAGGATTTTTGGTGAAGGTTTTAATCAAGTTTTTCCACCTCATACACAGTAAAGGCCTAAAGATTCACTCTGAGAAGGAAAGACTATTTTTAGAGCGACTTATTATAAGCATAAATGTAAAAATAAACGGTCTGTGATTAACAAATAAATCACAGTGAAGGTCTTTTCCTCCATGTTTACTCAGAACAAACCCACTTAAATCAACACAGAGTCACAAACAGGCAACATGCTGCTGGTTTCACTGGTAAACCTGCTGCTGGTTTCACCGGTAAACCTGCTGCTGGTTTCACCGGTAAACCCGCTGCTGGTTTAATTGGTAAACCCGCTGCTGGTTTCACTGGTAAACCCGCTGCTGGTTTAACCGGTAAACATGCTGCTGGTTTCACCGGTAAACCCGCTGCTGGTTTCACCGGTAAACCCGCTGCTGGTTTCACCGGTAAACCCGCTGCTGGTTTCACCGGTAAACCCGCTGCTGGTTTCACCGGTAAACCCGCTGCTGGTTTCACCGGTAAACATGCTGCTGGTTTCACCGGTAAACCCGCTGCTGGTTTCACCGGTAAACCCGCTGCTGGTTTCACCGGTAAACCCGCTGCTGGTTTCACCGGTAAACCCGCTGCTGGTTTCACCGGTAAACCCGCTGCTGGTTTAACCGGTAAACGGTAAACCCGCTGCTGATTTAACCGGTAAACGGTAAACCCGCTGCTGATTTAACCGGTAAACCTGCTGCAGTGTTTCCAGGCTTCTACTCTCGGTGGTCCACTGTGGGTCTAGAGAGGTGAGTCTTACCCGGGGCTGCCTCCGTTGAGGCCGAGTTAACCCATTCCTCTCCAGAACTGCCCCAGTCCACCACCGCTCCACTCAGAACATCTGAGTAAAGCTCTGCAGCAGGCGGCAAATCAGACAGAAAACCAGTTATACAGTAAAAACACACTGATGCTGTGGTTTTACTTTACCAGAAAACGTGACCTCTGATCCTCAGTGACACAGATTCTGACAACAGGATTCATCTGATAACCGACCAGACGAGACCCAAATGTGTGCCGAGTGGTGAGACTAACCGGCACCGACGTTCAGACGGTGTTGAACTCCTGAATACGAAAATCTCTTTTAAATCCAGCTGCCTAAATGAAATGGCATTTACTAGGTTTAAAAGGTTGTTTTTCTTCATATCATATTTGTTTCTGTCCTCCAGAAAGGTTTTATCAGCATCAAAATACTAACTATTAAAAACAAAAATAGTTTATGAAAAGAATTTTATTTGTTACAAAAAATGCAAAAAACAATTAGAACAAATTGTAAACATTTTTAGATGCTTTAAATAAAGCAAACTGTAATTTCATTTAAAAAATATGATTTGCGATGTCACACATTCTAAAAAAAATAAAAATAAATTTTTTATAGTTGTTTTTCCAGTAAAAATGTAAATTAATACTTTTTCTGTGATTTTAGGAGGTGTTATGTGTAATTTAAGAAAAATGTCAAGGAACAGCTAAAAAATTATTTACCATTTTTCAGTAACATAACAGTAAAAACATTTTCTTTCAAATAATGGAAAACATTTGTAAAATAATAATATTTTTGCGGGTTTAAAAACACACACAAAACAACCATATGTCAAAATACAGAATTTTGATGTGAACAATATTTACAGTTTTGACCTGTTTAGTTTGGTTTTATTTTTGTCAGGTAGCAGCTAAAAAATATTTACCAATTTTTTTATAGTCCTAAATATACATTTACAAATAATATACAAAAAAAAAAGAGTAAAGTGTTTGTAAAAATACAGAACGCTTAAAGTGGACAGTATTTACAGTTTTAAACAGTGTTATTAAAAAAATAAAATGTAATTTTTTTTTCTATAAAATTTTTTTTAATCAGCACCAAAATGTTTTGTATTAAAAATTTAATTAATAATATTTTTTAAATGTGTTTTGTTTATTGTGGTTTGGTTTATTCGAGCAAAACAGACATTTTTGTCATCAAACTCTCACCAAAAATGGTGAGAATCTGGCAGCATGTGTGCAAGATTATTAATATTACATAATTGTAGCTGCTTTAAATACCTTAAGACATGCATACACACGTGGACAAAATTGTTGGTACCCCTCAGTTAAAGAAGGAAAAACCCACAATTCTCACTGAAATCACTTGAAACTCACAAAAGTAACAATAAATAAAAATTTATTGAAAATTAAATAATCAAAAACAGCCATCACTTTTGAATTGTTGATTAACATAATTATTTAAAAAAACAAACTAATGAAACAGGCCTGGACAAAAATGATGGTACCTCTATAAAAGATTGAAAACTATTTGACCAGAGTGACATAATTAATTCAGGTGTGTCATTTAATTGACATCACAGGTGTTTCCAAACTCATAATCAGTCAGTCTGCCTATTTAAAGGGAGACAAGTAGTCACCCTGCTGTTTGGTGAAAAGGTGTGTACCACACTGAACATGGACAACAGAAAGCGAAGGAGAGAATTGTCCCAGGACATCCGAAAAAAAAATGATAGACAAACATCTTAAAGGTAAAGGCTATAAGACCATCTCTAAACAGCTTGAAGTTCCTGTGACAACAGTGGCTCATATTATTCAGAAGTTCAAGACCCACGGGACAGTAGCCAACCTCCCTGGACGTGGCCGCAAGAGGAAAATTGATGACAAATTGAAGAGACGGATCGTTGGAATTGTATCCAAAGAGCCCAGAGCAACCTCCAAAGAAATTAAAGGTGAACTCCAAGGCCAAGGTACATCAGTGTCAGATCGCACCATTCGTGGTTGTTTGAGCCAAAGTGGACTTCATGGGAGACGACCAAGGAGGACACCACTGCTGAAAAAAACTCATAAAAAAGTCAGACTGGAATTTGCAAAAATGCATGTTGACAAGCCACAAAGCTTCTGGGAGAATGTCCTTTGGACAGACGAGACCAAACTGGAGCTTTTTGGTAAGGCACATCAACTCTATGTTCATAGACTCAAAAACCAAGCATACGAAGAAAAGAACACTGTCCCTACGGTGAAACATGGAGGAGGCTCAGTAATGTTTTGGGGCTGCTTTGCTGCATCTGGCACAGGGTGTCTTGAAAGTGTGCAAGGTACGATGAAATCTGAAGACTATCAAGGCATTCTGGAGAGAAATGTGCTGCCTAGTGTCAGAAAGCTTGGTCTCAGTCGCAGGTCACGGGTCTTCCAACAGGACAACGATCCAAAACACACAGCCAAAAACACCCAAGAATGGCTGAGAGAAAAGCGTTGGACTATTCTAAAGTGGCCTTCTATGAGCCCAGATCTGAATCCCATTGAACATATGTGGAAGGAGCTGAAACATGCCATTTGGAGAAGACACCCATCAAACCTGAGACAACTGGAGCTGTTTGCTCATGAGGAGTGGGCCAAAATACCTGTTGACAGCTGCAGAACGCTCATTGACAAATACAGAAATCGTTTAATTGCAGTGATTGCCTCAAAAGGTTGTGCAACAAAATATTAAGTTATGGGTACCATCATTTTTGTCCAGCCCTATTTCATTAGTTTGTTTTTTTAAATAATTATGTTAATCAACAATTCAAAAGTGATGGCTGATTTTGATTATTTAATTTTCAATAAATTTTTATTTATTGTTACTTTTGTGAGTTTCAAGTGATTTCAGTGAGAATTGTGGGTTTTTCCTTCTTTAACTGAGGGGTACCAACAATTTTGTCCACATGTGTATATAATTTCATGGTTGCACATATAGATTTATTTTTTACAGTTGTGGCCTGCTATTACAGTCAGTTTGTAAATTATTACTCTTCTCTGTGTTTTTTTTTTTTTTGTTTGTTTGTTTGTATTTTTGCCATTCAAATCTTCACACCAGGAACAAATCAGCACCACAATGAGATCTTTGTTGGTTTAAAACAATCCTTGGAGAATATCTGAGAGTTATTAAGCAACCGGAGCCGTTGATGAAATCTGGTTACGCCACAGCTGAGCTCTACAGCAGGAAGCCGGCCGGTTTCACACACTCACTTCCTCTGTTTGGTTTCCTGACCTGCACTTCAACTTTTCCAGGGAAGACGGGATCACAGATTACAGCAGATTCACAGAAATGACACAAAACGGCATCAGCGGCTGCTCCAGACGGCCACGATTTGGAGGCAAAAACGCTGAATTTTATCAGGTTTTTTTGTGCATTTTGGCAGAAAATGCTTCAACTTCCTCCCCTTTCTTTCTTCTCCCTCCCTTCAGTCACAAGATCACATCCATTCCAGCGGTCATGTGCTAAATCAGAGGCCAGCACGCGGTCATATGGCCGGAAAAATCAATTAGAGTTTATATCGTGTTTAATCCCAGCTTTAATTCACTGCAGCAGCGTTCACACGGGGAACTTACAAAGTCTCCTAGACTCAGATTTCCCACTAAAGTTTCCCTCTAAGAGTCTTTTTTCCTGCGTTAACTTTTAACTCGAAGTCTGTCTGACTCCTGTGAGTGTCAACAAGTTTACATTTAAAACCGCACAGCTCAGGAATGCAATTAACTTCCTGCATAAACAGACTTTTCTCCTCCGAATGCTCAGATTCAGACTAAACTCAGCGACTAAACAGCTTCACAAACTCTATAGAAGACTGAAAACCACCATTGATTTTACTGCTTCTTCTTCTGTTAGTGATTTTCTGGACCATTAGTGAAAAATGTCAATTAATGTTTCTAGAGGAGGACATAAACCAGAAAAAAAAGTCTTAAAAAAATATTACATATATATATTTCAACTACTTAATATTAAGTAGTCGAAATTTAAATATTCAGATAATGTAAACATAGTCCAAACATAATAGTAAGTAATAATATTAATATTATGGCAATAAAAATAATAAAAATGTCTAAAAAAATATTAATTAAATAACTAAACAAATTACATTAAAAAATAGTTGAAACTGAAATTTTCAGAGAATTCCAAAAATGATCCAAAAATATTTTAAAAATTGTTTATATATAAAATACTTAAAAAAAGAAATTAAATTCTAAAATAAATAAATGTATTGTCCCACACATATTAAAATAAATGGAATTATTTTAAAAGGTGTGGGAAAATACTGGACAGAAAACTGAAAAATTCAGACGATGACCAAAATTGATCCAAACATATTAATACAATTGGCTAGCTTATTAAATATTTAAACATTTTATAAAATGTTTGAAATTGGCTAGAATATTAAATATTAAAATACATGTGTGTAAAACATAAAAAATGAAAAAATGTGCCACAAATATTAAAATAAATGTAAAAAAATGAATATAAAGTAGCTGAAAAAGAAATATTCAGATAGAGTTAAAATAATAATAAAAACGTCCTTGTATGTAAAATACCTTGAAATATAAATAAAATGTCTAAATAATATGAATTAAATAGCAAAATAATATTAATAAAAAGCAGCTGAAGCTGAAATATTCAAATAATGTCCAAAAATGGTTCAAAATATTAATAAAACTGTCTATAAATAAAATACTATAAAAATAAAAATTCTAAAATAAAAATGTATTGTTCCACAGCTGTTTAAAAAAATGCACAAAATTGAATAAGAAAATGTTAACACTGAAAAATTCAGACAATGTCCAAAAAAGGTCCAAAAATATTAACTAGTAAAAAAAATGTATAAACAAAATGCCCCACAAAATATTAAAATAAATGTCTAAAATGGATATAAAGTAGTTCAAAATTAAATATTCAGATAATGTTAAAATAATAACAAAATTAATAAAATGTTCCACAAATACTAAAATAAAGATATAAATCATAAAATAGTTCAAAACTGCAGCAGCTCCAACAGACACAATGACACTTCACTACAATAATATTAAAATAATATATTATATATATAATGTCTCAAAAAAGTGGTCCAAAAATAATTTAAAATTGGCAAAACATATATATAAATAAAATGTATAAAAATGCTTTAAAAATTTATTAAAATAACCAATATGTAAAATCCTTTAAAAAAAAATAGGAATAAAATACCTTAAAAATGCTCAAAAAATATGAAAACAGTTACTACTATATAAAACACCTTAAAAAGTAAAATAAAATATTGGACAATTCTAAAAAAACAAATGGTCCAAAAACAAATAAAATTAACTAGTACAAAAAATCTTTAAAAATGTGAATAAAATGTTCCACAGAATTAAAATAAAAGTATAAAGCTGCATATAAAGTAGTTTAAACCTGCAGCAGCTCCAACAGACAAACTGATGTTTTACTACCAATAATATTATTAAAATAAAATATCAGCCAGAACTTCTACTGCAGTACTACTTCTCACTGCTGTGTACTTGTACTTCATTCGGGTTTTTCCTACTTCTACTGCAGCGTTTGTTTTTAGAGGTTTCCCTTCAGGCAGCAGAACCTCAGACTCTGATTAAAGTGGAACCAGAACCAGAACCAGCAGCTGAACCAGGTTCCGGTTGTGCTGCTGGTTCTGGTCTGAAGCTCCAGAACCTCCTCCGTCCTCCGTCCCTCCAGAACCACATGAAGCCGCTGAACGGACCGAGCAGCCGGACTGAGCCGCTGCAGTCAAACTTCTCCTCCACCTGTCCAGGTAAACTCACCTGTAGCTGCTGCACTCACCTGTCTGTCTGCTCTCCATCACGACGCTCCGCCGACACACACTCCGTCCGACACACTCCTCGACACGCGCAGCTCTCCCCGCTCCTCTCTGCAGGTCACGCGCTCCGTCAGGCGGAGCTCGAAGCGCGAGCCAATCAGCGCGCGCTGCTTGAATTTACTTCATTACTGACCGGAAGTACTCAGTTACAGGAAGCTGAGCTCATTGGACACAAACACGACTTCATTCTTATTATTTTATTTGAACCGTTTCTGCTTTTTGCAAATATTTTTTTAATCTGTCTTTATTTGTTGTCTTATTTTTACTTCTGCTTCCTCTTAATGTTATTTCTTTTTTTAATCTTGCTATTATAATGATCATTATTTAGTGCTTTTCTTATTTTCTTCATTATTAATATTATTGTTGTTGTTGTTGTATTGTTACTGTTCTTATTATTTTGTTATTTTTACTTCTGTGTCTTCTTAATGTTATTTTTTTTTTACTTCTGACCAAATATTATAATCATTATTCAGTTTTTTTTATTTTCTTCTTATTAGTTGTTGTTGTTCTTATTATTTTTGTCCTATTTTTGCCTCTACTTCTTAAAATTACTTCTTTCTTAAACATTTTTGCTATTATCATAATTATTTTTTATTTTCTTCTTCATTATTATTATTATTGTTTTTGCCATCCTTATTATTTTTTATTCTTATTTTTACTTCTACTTCTTCTTAATGTTAATTTTTTTAGAAAATTCTTTCTAAAATATAATCAATTTTTAGTATTTATTTCTTATTTACTTCTTTATTATTTCTATTTTAATTATTTTTGAAATTTCATTTCATTTTCTTATTTTTTATTTTGTTGTTTTTTCTTATTATTATTTTTCTTATTACTATTATTTATTCTACTTATTTTTTACTTGCAAATATTAGCATTATTTTTTTCATTTTTCTTTTTCTTGCCACTAATTCTTATTTTTGCATCCTCCCGCTTCATATTATTTTAATAGTGTTACTTCCTCTTCTTAGCATTATTTGGTAGTTATTTTTTATGATTATGATTATTTTAAATATTTGTGATTTTTTTATTCTCATTATTCTTATTTACTTTTTCGTCTCCTTCTTTATTATTATTATTATAATTATTATTTCCACTTTTAACTGGATCTATTTTTCTAAGGTATTATTTTAGATATTTTACATATTATTAATTTATTTATTTGTGTGCAGCACTAAACACTGACAATAATTAGTGATGATAACTAATTAATACTAAATGACAAAATAATTTGCTTTTGTATAACTTTTCCATCATTTATTTGTACTTTATTAATTTTTACATCAGTAATCCTCCATGTAGCCTTAGTTATGGCTGTAATATTCGCTTTCTTATGTTACTTTAAAGTGTAGTTTTGCTCACATTAAAGGAAAATAAAGGCTGTGGTTGCTCTTTGCCTCCTGTGACGCTCTAGTGACCCCTGCTGACATGAAGCTGCATCACAGCTGCAGAGAAAAACCCTCATGTTCATAAAAAACAAGAGAAGCTGCTGTTTCCATGAACTACTGTCAAATAAAAGAGTCACAGCAGCACATTTGGCATTTCAGTCTGTTTATTCTCCATCAAACCTCAGATGAAAACAGTGTTTGTGCCTGAATACGTGAGCGATAATAACTTCAGCAGCTTGATTTTCTTCGACGGCGGCAGCAGGTGGAAGAATTTAACTCTGAAAAACCCAAACGAAGCGGCATCCTGAGTGGAAATGAAGCGAGTTTTTGGTTTAATCACAGACAGAAGGAATCAAAAAGTGCTTCTTTGTTTCAATGCAGAGTGAAGTTAAAGTGAATATTTTCTGTTTTTACAGTTTCTGGTTGATAAATGGTGTCATTTTAGAAAATTATTAAAGATAAAGATGAGTTTTTAACTCATTGACAGATTTGGGAGTAGTTTTGGAGAACTTTTAAATGGAAAAAGGTGATTTTAATAAAGTATTTTGTTTTCTGACTAAAATTTGGTGACATTTTTTGACAAGACGCTGAAATAAATGGAAGATAACACTCCAGAATTACTTGAAACTCATACAAACGGACTCAACAATTGTCCAAAATGATTCAAAAATTGTCCAAAGTGACAGGAAATTAATTTAAAATGGCTAAAATATGGTCAAACATTACTTGAACTTCATTCAAAGTGACTAAAATTGTCCAAAATGACTTTAAACTGATTTAAAATGACTCAGAAATGGTAAAAAAATGACTTGAAACTGATGTAAATGACTCAAAAATGGTCTAAAATTACTCAAAAGTGGCCCAAAATGATTAAAAATGGTCCAAAATGGCAAAACCTGTACGAAAAGACTTAAAACTTTCTTGGGGAACACCACACATCTTAAAAATCCAAAAATTATTTCTGATTTTACAATTTCTGGTTGATAAATAGTGCCATTTTGGAGAATTAATAAAGATAAAGTCGCATTTTATTGAGGTTTTTGGGGTAGTTTTGGAGAATTTTTTAATGAAAAAATGTGATTTTCATCAAACATTTTTGATTTTTGGCTTAAATTTGGTTACATTTTTTGACAAAGAGCTGATCTAAATGGAAGATGACATGAAAAATATGGTCAAACATTACTTGAACTTCATTCAAAGTGACTAAAAACAGTCCAAAATGACTTAAAACTGACTCAAAATGACTCAAATTTAGTCAAACATGACGTCAGATTCATATAAATGACTCAGAAATGGTCCAAAACAGCAAAACCTGTCCAAAAAACTGAGTATGAATGGACATTTTGGATTCCTGGACTCAATCCGAAGCTTTAAAATACAGATTTATCAGAAAACAAAGTTCCTGAATGAGCGTCGGTGTTAAAATCCATCGATATATCCAGCAGTAGTTCCACATAATTTACATTAACATGACGTTTTATTGTTTATTCTAAGTCGTACAGTGCGATTTCTGCAGCCACAAACTGATAATCTGATCCGTGTGAAGGCACCATTTACTCCATCATTAGTGGGATTTTTTATAGAAATAAAACGACCTGGAGGCATCAGCCAGCCGATACGCCCCAGAAAAAAGGAAAATAATTGGCTAAAATAATTAATAGAGCAAAAATAACTCGCTGTACAACAAGAAAAAACCCTCTAAATGGCATCTAAACATCACCTCAGTGGGCAGATTTGTGCATTTAAGGGTGAAAAAAACTAACATTGAGACCAAATAGTGATAAATTATAAATAATTAAAACCTGAAAAACTCATTCATGAATGCAAATCCAGAGGAAAAGCTGACTTTGACTTGATATTGGGTGTTTTTACTTCAATTTAAAGCTGCTTTTTGTTCATTTTCTGGTCATGATTGATGGAAAAATCATGTTAGTGGTGGTAAAAAGACATTCAGCAGGAGGTTTTGGGACAAAATGTCACCGAAATAGATTAAACCAACCAGCCACGACATTAAAAAAGTCAATTTTCTGCGTCTAAAACAATTTAGAACTGTCAAAAACATGGATTAAAAGCGCTCTGAAGGAGTCCTCTGATGGGTTTTTAAGGTTTGTTAGGGCAGATTGTCGTCTGCAGAAATATTTTGATGTCAAGAAATGTGTCCACATGGATGTAAAAATTAAAGTTTCTCAGCAGAACGTTGCCTTTAAACAACATTACTGATGTTATCTACTTTATATTTTAAGTGGTTTTAATGTTGTGGCTGATCGGTGTAGAAGGCAGGCTCATCTGAAAACAAAAACAAAACAAAAAAATGGTGAATTCATTCAAATTTTACTCATAATTTAACCTTCTGAACCTGTTTTCTGCTCAGAAATGTCTTCTGTGCGATAGAACGACAGAAAAGCGCAAAAAGAACCAAGAAAAGTTGAATTTCTTTGATTATTTGCTTCATAAAAATAGGGGAAAAAACTGAACTCAACGCTAATTTTTTTTTTCGAAAAGTCCACCAGTGTTACCGACATGAGAGAAAACTACATTAGGGATAAATAATTATTTATATTTTTAATTTATTTACATCCTCGTCTCAGTCATTCTCTGTGGAAACACCACCACAAACGTTACAAGAATAATCAAAATCTGTATCTTTTTCTGTATATTTTCGATGAAAAGTGGGCACGAACTGAGGATCAAACT
This sequence comes from Acanthochromis polyacanthus, assembly GCF_021347895.1. Classification (NCBI taxonomy): domain Eukaryota; kingdom Metazoa; phylum Chordata; class Actinopteri; family Pomacentridae; genus Acanthochromis; species Acanthochromis polyacanthus. Next base: position 35,229,082 of record NC_067128.1, on the reverse strand, counting down.
GCAATAATAATAAAAAATAATGTGATTCTTTTAATTTAAAAAAGCAAACAACTACTGTAAATCAGAGCGAGTCACGGCTTCACAATAGTGGCCAACGGGTTCGTTTTTTTAGTTTTTTCATTGGAGAATTAACGGTTTATTTTTGGACAATATTTAAATTAATATAGTTAGCTTCATATTATATGAAAACATCATGATTTAAGGCTTAGATTTGGCAAGTTTCTGGGGAAAATCATGTCATGATGAGCTCAAGCGATGTGGAAAAGTTGAAAATGAGACGTTTTTCTTCAGTTTCAATAGTTCCTGGTTGATAAATGGGTCAGTTTTGAGAATTTTCAAAGATAAAGTTGCTTTTTTAAACCACTGGCAGGGTTTGGGGTAGTTTTGAATGAAGGACGGTGATTTTCATGAAATATTTTAGATTTTTGGCTTAAATTTGGTTTAAATTTGGTTTTAGGTTTTTGATAAGGAGCTGAATTAACTTCATACAAATGGCTCAAAAATGGTCCAAAATGCAAAGAATTCTTTCTGTTTTTGTGGTTTCTGGTTGATAAATGGTGCTGGGTGTTTTTTTTAATCATTATTAAGGTAAAGATGTCTTTTTGGGTTCAGAGGATTAAAATATGAAGCATACCGTCCATTTTTACTGTCAGCTGATTATCAGTCAGATAAAAGTGAGCTCAGTGTGGCAGCAGCTAAAACTCGCCTCTACATGATGCATGTGAACATTTTCAAGCAGATCAGTGTCTTTAACTCACATTCAGTTCCATACATGTGTTCTAGTCTTCGTTTCCTCCGTGCTGCGTTCACTGCACGTCGGGAAAACGCAACGTCTCGAAGACGTTTTGATCTCTGCTTCCACTTCCTGGTTTTAAACTCGGTTGCTAGGCAGCAGCGGGTGTCAGGAAGCGGCTCTGATGATGAACATTAACTCCCTGAGAGCGACTCGAACCCGGAGATTTCTTCTGCTGCTGCTGAAACCAGCGTCTAACAGGATCTCTGAGGAGCTTCGTATGTGCAGAGTCACTGTTTATGAGCTCCGGGATGCTGGAACATGTTCTGGATGAAGCTAACGACATGCATGAAGCTCCAAACGTTCGTCCTGCTGCAGGTTGAAGCTCCATCGTGTTCCTTCTGTACCGCGCTGAGCTCTTTTCTGCATTAAAACGTTTCCGTAAACCCGTCCTGAAACACCAGAACCTCAGAGAAGCTTCCCATACTTTTGTTTTGGTGCCTCAGATGGTGGTTTTCTGAGTCCGTCCACGTCTCCAGACGGACAACCGAGGAGAAACGGCCACCAGGCGGCAGTAAAACAGAAAAAAATAAGGACAGCAGGAGGATGAAGGATCAGTGAAGCAGACTTTATAAGAGGGAATGAATTCTGGTTTATTCCAACCTGCTGTGTTTCCAAATAACGTCTCTGTTGTGGCTTTATCTAATGATGCACGCTTCAGGTTCGTTAGCTTAGCATTACTTTAGCATTAGCTTCCGGCAGTTTCACAAAGAAAACAGATTTTTGCAGTAAACTAATAAAAGAAACGAGCAAATGTTTCGTCTTAGTCCACAGGAAAAGTTTCAGGAATGTTCAAAATCTCTGGATATTTTTTAAATTACAGAATCCGGTGCAAATGGTTTCATTTTAGGAGATTTTTAAATGAAAAACAGTAATTTTCATAAAATACATTTTTGGCTTATACATAGATTTTTTTTAAAAAAATTTTTACAAGGAGCTGATTTAAATGGAAGATGACACTACAAAATGACCTGAAACTCATCCAAAATGACTCAGAAGATGGTCAAACTGACTGGAAATTGTGCAAAATGACTTGAAACCCATTAAAAAGGACTTTATAAAAAGACCAAAATGACTTTAAACTCATATGAATGACTTAAAAAAGGTCCAAAATGCAAAAAAATGTCCAAAGAGACTCCAAACGTTTTGGGGTCTTAAACGTTTTAACACCACACATGTTAAAAATCCAAAAACTACAGTTTCTGGTTGATAAATGGTGTCATTTTGGAGAATTTCTAAAGACAAAGATGCATTTTTAACCCACTGGCAGGTTTTGGGGTAGTTTTGGTGAAAAGGGAGCTAAAAAGTATGTCACTGTTCGACTGTTTACCTTTGAATACAGCTTTAGACTCCGATTAGCGGCCTAAAGGATGACGTTACAGATACTAGCAGTCAAAATTTGTCAAAGATAGCATGTTTGGAGTAGAGCTGCTGCTCCTTTGTGTCAAAAGCAGCCAGTTCAAATGTTCAACATCAAATTAAGATGCTTCCTGGACGATATTTGACTACAGCGCATGACTCTAAACATCAGTCGAATTAAACCACCTCTGACTCCAAACAGACCAAACTCTTGGCACAAAATCGTATATACTAGGGGAATCGTTACAGGATAGGCCTTTATACTAAAGATTGAAGCACAAACTAGAGGTTTTCTAGGAACTCCATATCTCTTCTGGCCTGGGAACACCTCAGGAAAAATGTTGGTGAGGAGAGAAAGGTCTGAACGACCGGATAAGTCTGCTGCCACCAAGAGAAATGAATGGATGGATGGAGCTAAACACAGAAATTAGCCTCCTGGAATGGACATTTAGCTAACTGCATTAGAGGTCTGCATCCAGGATGTCTGCTGTCCGACCTCATCACCCACTTATTAATCCACTGGTTCGTTTCCATGTGAGAGTCTGACTTTCTCTGTGAGGATGGAGGCAGACAGACGGCAGGACGTCCAGAATAACAGCAGAAAGTGAAACCTGTTGATGGCAGACTCAGAAAACCTGCATGGATCTCTGAAATTACTAGAAACTTGTCCAAATGACTGAAAAGTTGTCCAGAATGACTCGAAAGGACCAAAATGACCTGGAATTCATTTGGAATGACTCAAAAAGACTTAAAACTCATTAAAAAATTGTTCATTGTGACGTGAAATCCATCCAGAATGACTCAAATTTGACTGAAGGACTTGAAACTCATTTGGAATTATAAAAGAAAAAGTGGTGAAATGATTGAAATTCATCAAAAATGACTCAAACTCATTCAAAATGACGAAAAATGGTCTATTATGACTTGAAACTCATTTAAACTTTACTTAAAAACTACTTAAAATTGACTCAAAAATGTTAAAAAAAGACTTGAAGTTCATCAAAATTTACTCGAAAATGGTCAAAAGTTTGCATCCAGGTAGGTCAGCTAGCTGAGCATGGGACCCATAAACAGGAGTTATATTGGCCAGCCCATATCCATTTACTGCAAGTCATTCCACTTTCTACCCACATTTCCCGTCTCTATCTCCACTGTTCGCTATAGTAAAGGCAAAAAGACCCCAAAAAAGGTCAAAATGACTCAGGAGTGTCCTTGAAATTCACACATTATGACTCACAAATTGTCAAGAATGGTTTGAAACTCATTAAAAATGACTGAAACATGGTCCAAAATGACTTGAAACTTATTTGAAATGATTAAAAAATGACTGAAGCTCATTTAAAACGACTTACAAATTGTCCATCATGACTTGAAACTCAAAGTGAATCAAAAATTATCCATTATGACTCACAAAAGTGACTCAAAAGTGTTCCAAAATGACTCAGAGTTGACCAAAATGACTTGGAACTCATTTGGAATGACTTAAAATTGTCCATTATGACTTGAAATTCATTAGGAATTATTAAAAAATGACTCAAAATTGAACAGAATGACTTGAAAATCATATGGAATGACTCAAATATTGTCAAAAACAATTGAAACTCACTGAAAATGAGTCAAAAATGATCACAATATGACTTGAAACTCATTAAATTGACTCAATAATGGTCAAAAATGAATTTAAGCTCGTTAAAATGACTTAAAAATTGTCGAAAATGAAATGAAATTTATAGAAAATTTGTCAAAAATAGCCCACAAAGACTTAAAATGGATCCAAACGACATAAAAAAAATGCTTGCAACGCCTAAAAACTGGTCCGTTTTATTGGAGGAGTCGTCTGCTGATTAGAGAACCTCCAGATGTTTGTGGAAGAAAAGAATCCAGCTGTGGAGCTATGACTAACTAGCCTCAGGTTTCAGGTGGCTGATTTCTGTTTCCTTTCATTCGGGCTGAGATGTGAAAATACTTCATGTAAAGATTTGTTTAATTTGTTAAACTGCAGGAACTTCTGTGATCTGAGCAGAAAAATGAAGCTGAAACTGAAGATCTGGAAGTAGCAGGTTGGAATAAAGTGTTAAAAAGCTCCAAATCAAAGCAAGCAGACCTGAAGCTGATCAAACCCTGTTCAGCTCTTTGGTAAAGCAGCAACAACAATCATAATAAACCCTCCGGTCGACGGCAGAACAATGAGAGCGACTCGTTCAGCGCTTTGTTTTGTTTCTTCTTTGTTTTCACGATGCAGCGACAGAACGACACGCTGAGAGGAAAAAATAAAAAATGGAACTAAAAGGGGCTAAAAATTCTGATTTTCAAACCTTCTGGGAAGAATCTGAGTCACTTTTATCCAAAAAATCATCAAATATCTACCTTTTATTCACGTCACTCCCCATAAAAGTTAATTTTTTTTGAGGAAATCTTCACTACTCAGTCGTCTTTTCGTCTCCATGGCTTCGTCCCGTTTTGGTTTCTGTTTTCCTCACCAGCTGCTGCACAACTTGGCAACGAAAAATAAAGTCTAGCGGCTCGACCAGCAGCTTTAATGACTCCTGGAAGATAAACCCGACCAGTGTTCTGAGCTACATTCTGTGTTTAAAGTGACGTAAACTGAATTTTCTGCTGATCTGAGCGTCATTCGTTCTTTTTAAATCCAATAAAGAACCCAAAAAGTGTAATTTCATGACTAATTTATGACCTAAACAGACAAAAAACGGCTTCTTCTCAGAGTTCATGCTCAAGTTTTTAATAGAAAATGAGGAAAAACGGATTTTCATGAGACCAGGAAGCTTCTTTGTGTTGATAAATTTGCAGAAAATAGTGATAATAAAATCTGACTGAATTTTATTTAGACCTCATTTTCATTTTTCTTATATATTTACATTTTGGTCAAACCTGAACAGTCAGACTTTAATTACAAAATCCAGATGTGTACACGATCGCTCAACATCTGCCTAAAATCACTCTGATTTAAAGAGACTAAAAATGGACCAAATTGACCTGAAATTCACTGAAACTGACTTATAATAGTAAAAAGAAAATTCAAAGATTGACCAAAATGAATAAAATTAATTGAAAATTACTCAAAAACTTAAATTATTAAAATTAATTCAAAATGACTCAGAAATTGACCAAAATGACTCAAAAATGGTCCAATATGACATCAAACGCACACAAATTGATTAAAAAATAGACCAAAATGACTAAAAATTAATTTAAAATGACTCAAATCACAGAAACTCTTTCAAAGTGAAGCAAAAATTGTCTAAAATGACTTGAGTTCATTTAAAATAAGTAAAAAATGATTCACAATGAGTAAAACTCATTTAAAATTACTAAAAGTGGACCAAAATGACTAAAAATTAATTTAAACATCACTCAAAAATTGTCCAAAGTTACTTGAAACTCTTTTAAAGTGACTAAAAATGGACCAAAATTACTTTAAAGTCATTTCAAAATGGTCCAAACTGTCTTAAAACTCACTTGAAGTTATTAAAAATTGACCAAAATGACTGAATCTCACGTAAAATGACTTCAAAACTGATCAAAAATAATTAAAAACCAATTTAAAATGACTGAAAAATTGACCAAAAATGACCTAAAACTCATTTAAAATGACAAAAAATGGATGAAAATGACCTTAAATCCATTTAGAAGTACTCCAAATTTGTCCAAACTGACCTGAAACTCTTCTAAAGTGACCAAAATGTCTTCAAACTCACATGAATTGATTTAAACATTGTCGAAAAAGATTCAAAAACTGATCAAACTGATTGAAATTCTTACAAATTGATTTAAAAAATTGTCCAGATCACAATCTCATTTTAATCTAAATTTGTGTCCCGTTTCTTCATTTCTTTAATGTTTTTTGACTTGAACATAAATTCTTATGTGCAGAAAAATGAGTTATTGTTTTTGTTTAATGTCAGATTCAGAATTAAAGCGTTTTAGATTTGATTTGTCGATTTTTATCTTTGGTTTTAAGGTTTTTAGGGAGTCTTTGCCTCCATGTTTAACAGAACTTTCCCCAAAAATATTTCCATTTGCATCTTTTTCTTTGTATTTTATTAGATTTGTCTTCTAGTGATTGTGTTTCATTATTTTAACTCTCAAACTCTTGAAAACACATTTTTTTTAACCCCTGATTCTGGATTAAAAAGAAGGAGTGACGCTCAGTTTGTGTTTTCTGTTCGTTCTGCTGAATAAATCGGGGGCTAAATGTTGTTAAAAAGAGAGAAAATCCTCCTCCCTCAGGTTCAAACCTCCTTCCAAGCAGCAGCGACACATAAATAATCTGGATAATGTGCAACAATAAGAGGAATAATCCCGGCTCCACTTCCTGTTTCCTGCCTGAAACGTCCCCGCCAGAATAAAAGTCTGAGTTTAGCGACGACTCCGGCTCCCTGAGGAAGGTTTCCGTCTTTTGGTCGTCAAATCCATCGTCCGGATCCTCGGGTTCGCTGCTGCTTCTTCCTCCTCTTGCAGACGTAGTAAACCGGGAAAACGACCAACCCTGAAAACGACCAAAGAGAGTCATCAGAACAGCTTCTAGGTTCTGCATGGTCTGTTAGAGTCATTTGTAAAACTTTATTCCACATGAAAACAGCCAGGGAACACTACATAAGTCCAAATACGGCTTCTGAATTGTTTAACAGGGTCAGTTTTACCTTCATTTCACATGCAAACGTCTGGTAAAGTGGAATAAAGCACTCTGGTGTTACCTATGACGAGTGCCAGAGCTCCGAGCACCACGACCAGCAGGAGGACCACCGGAGCGATCAGAACCTTGGAGGCTGCACAAACACAAACAGGAAGTGCAACACGTCACATCCCAGCTGTGGCTGTTTTCAGGTTCTGTTACTTCTGTGTTTCCAGGCTGTTCGGTGCTGATTAACCAAAGACAGAACCAGAGTTTGGCGCTCCAAATTAAACAGTAAAGGAGTCAAAATGACAAAGATGCAAATCTGGAGAAGTCTGCCACCGTCTATAAAAGCTAGTTGACCTTCAACGGCTGAAGCTGGACTGAACTGAAACAGAGGAAAACGTGGAATAAGAGGCAGCTTTAAAACAAATGACATGAAATGACACTGAAAGACGGAAAAAGGACACTAAAAGATGCAAAAACAACCCAAACGGACACAAAAAGATGCAAAAATGACACTTAAATGAAGAAAAAATGACACTGAAAGATGCAAAAAAGACACTAAAAGAAACAAAAATGACACAAAAATGACACAAAAACACAAAAATGAAACTGAAAAATGCAAAAAGACATTAAAAGAAGCAACAATGACACAAAAAGACGCAAAAATGACACTAAAAGGCAAAAAAGACACAAAAGAAGCAAAACAATGAAATGAAAGAAGCAAAATGACACAAGACACAAAAATAACACAAAACAAGCAAAAATTACACTGAAAAATGCAAAAACACATTAAAGGAAGCAACACTGACACGCAAAAAAGAAAAAAGACACTAAAAGAGAAAAGGAAAGGCAGAAAGTGACAGAACTGACCGCAGACGGAGCCTCTGATGAAGCGTCTCAGGTGAGGTTTATCCGGCAGGTAGCGATATTTGCAGCCGAACACGCTCAGGTTGGACGTGTGGTCGCCGAAAAACCTGGACATAAAATCCAGGATGAAGACGGCAGAACGAAACGAGCTACAGAGGAGGAGAGGAGAGGGAATAAAGACCCAACCTGAGGTGTCGGTATCGTTCTCCACAGCGGTAACAGAAGTTGGTGTTACACTGAGTACAGGTCATGTGATCACAGCCCTCTGTTCTCTGGATGTGGATCTGAAAGAGACGAGAGGAAGGAGGCAGATCGGTTAGGTCTGAAAATATGGAAACGAGAGGAAGAAAAAGGAAGGAGGCAGCTCGGTTAGGTCTGAAAATATGGGAACGAGAGGAAGGAAAAGGAAGGAGGCAGCTCGGTTAGGTCTGAAAACATGGAAACGAGAGGAAGGAAAAGGAAGGAGGCAGCTCGGTTAGGTCTGAAAACATGGAAACGAGAGGAAGGAAAAGGAAGGAGGCAGCTCGGTTAGGTCTGAAAACATGGAAACGAGAGGAAGGAAAGGAAGGAGGCAGCTCGGTTAGGTCTGAAAACATGGAAACGAGAGGAAGAAAAAGGAAGGAGGCAGCTCGGTTAGGTCTGAAAACATGGAAACGAGAGGAAGGAAAAGGAAGGAGGCAGATCGTTTAGGTCTGAAAATATGGAAACGAGAGGAAGGAAAAGGAAGGAGGCAGATCGGTTAGGTCTGAAAACATGGAAACGAGAGGAAGGAAAAGGAAGGAGGCAGATCGTTAGGTCTGAAAACATGGAAACGAGAGGAAGGAAAAGGAAGGAGGCAGCTCGGTTAGGTCTGAAAACATGGAAACGAGAGGAAGGAAAGGAAGGAGGCAGCTCGGTTAGGTCTGAAAATATGGAAACGAGAGGAAGAAAAAGGAAGGAGGCAGCTCGGTTAGGTCTGAAAATATGGAAACGAGAGGAAGGAAAAGGAAGGAGGCAGATCGGTTAGGTCTGAAAACATGGAAACGAGAGGAAGGAAAAGGAAGGAGGCAGATCGGTTAGGTCTGAAAACATGGAAACGAGAGGAAGGAAAAGGAAGGAGGCAGCTCGGTTAGGTCTGAAAACATGGAAACGAGAGGAAGGAAAAGGAAGGAGGCAGATCGGTTAGGTCTGAAAACATGGAAACGAGAGGAAGGAAAAGGAAGGAGGCAGATCGGTTAGGTCTGAAAACATGGAAACGAGAGGAAGGAAAAGGAAGGAGGCAGCTCGGTTAGGTCTGAAAACATGGAAACGAGAGGAAGGAAAAGGAAGGAGGCAGCTCGGTTAGGTCTGAAAACATGGAAACGAGAGGAAGGAAAAGGAAGGAGGCAGATCGGTTAGGTCTGAAAACATGGAAACGAGAGGAAGGAAAAGGAAGGAGGCAGATCGGTTAGGTCTGAAAACATGGAAACGAGAGGAAGGAAAAGGAAGGAGGCAGATCGGTTAGGTCTGAAAACATGGAAACGAGAGGAAGGAAAAGGAAGGAGGCAGCTCGGTTAGGTCTGAAAACATGGAAACGAGAGGAAGGAAAAGGAAGGAGGCAGCTCGGTTAGGTCTGAAAACATGGAAACGAGAGGAAGGAAAAGGAAGGAGGCAGCTCGGTTAGGTCTGAAAACATGGAAACGAGAGGAAGGAAAAGGAAGGAGGCAGATCGGTTAGGTCTGAAAACATGGAAACGAGAGGAAGGAAAAGGAAGGAGGCAGATCGGTTAGGTCTGAAAACATGGAAACGAGAGGAAGGAAAAGGAAGGAGGCAGCTCGGTTAGGTCTGAAAACATGGAAACGAGAGGAAGGAAAAGGAAGGAGGCAGATCGGTTAGGTCTGAAAACATGGAAACGAGAGGAAGGAAAAGGAAGGAGGCAGATCGGTTAGGTCTGAAAAATAGAAACGAGAGGAAGGAAAAGGAAGGAGGCAGCTCGGTTAGGTCTGAAAACATGGAAACGAGAGGAAGGAAAAGGAAGGAGGCAGCTCGGTTAGGTCTGAAAACATGGAAACGAGAGGAAGGAAAAGGAAGGAGGCAGCTCGGTTAGGTCTGAAAACATGGAAACGAGAGGAAGGAAAAGGAAGGAGGCAGCTCGGTTAGGTCTGAAAACATGGAAACGAGAGGAAGGAAAAGGAAGGAGGCAGATCGGTTAGGTCTGAAAAAAAACAGATGAAAGGGAAGAAGTGTGAAGGATTGTGTCTTTTGTGTCATTTTTGTCATTTATTGTCATTTTTGTGTTTTTTTGTGAATTTTAGTGTCATTTTGTATCACTTTTGTGTCTTTTTATGTCTTTTACTGTCATTTTTGCATCTCTGTATGTTTTAGTGTCATTTCTGTGTGTCTTTGTGTCTTTTAGTGTCATTGTTGTGTCTTTTTGTGTAATTTTTGAGTGTTAGTGTCATTTTTGTGGTGTTTTTGCATCTCTGAATGTTATTTTTGTGTCATTTTCGTATATTTTGTGTCATTTAGAGTCATTTGTGTTTTTTAGTGTCTTTTTGTACAACTTTTGTCATTTTTGCATTTTTTAGCATCAGTTTTGTGTCTTATTGTCATTTTTGCATCTTTTAGTGTCATTATTGTGTAAGTTGCATCATTTTTGTCTTTTTATGTCATTTCTCTGAGCGTCATCTTTTCATGCTATTTTTGCTTCTGTTACATTTTAACACAAGTGTTTTTTTTTACAATTTTGCAAAACAAATAATCATTTTCGTACGTCTTGCTTCCTTCTGCATGTCGTCGTGTTTCCACAGAGCTGCAGGACTTTAGCCTCAGAGTTAAAACAACGCTATCAGAAGTTTCTGTTCTGTCAGACTTCCAGCTCAGCATCTGTTGGTGACGTACTGAACGACTGCTGCAGTTTTAAGTTCAGCAGCTTCAGACTCTTTTTGCGGCTAAACGCAGCTCGACTCCAGTCTGTCCAACCTCCTCCTGCTTCCAGAGCACAAACGTGACGGACACAGATGGAGAATGTTTGCTGCTGTGAGCAAACTGTACCGGTAATTAGCTTAATTTATGTCTAGCTTGGCCGTAATGAGGCTGTGAGATAAGAAGCGGGCTGCTCGATGACGATCAGAGTGCAGCAGATCTGACTCTGTGCAGCAGAGACGTCATTTCATCAAAACCTTCTCTGCCTTCTGAGCACAACTTTCAAGACGACTTATCTTCTACAAAACATAAAATGACGCCATTAATGGGAAAGAAACTTGAAAAACTGAAAGGAAATGTCAGATTTTAAACTTTGAGATGTTACTTGAACTATTTCTGTCACAAAATTTAACTAAGTCTAAGCTTAAAACTGTGATAATTCATTGAAGTCACTTTATTCTACGTGTGCCATTTGAAAAAAATACAGAAAAAAATACTCCTCGATACTTTAAAATGAAAAATCTGCGTCTCCTGACTCAAAATGACACCATTTATCAGAGCAAGAAACTGAAAAAAGATCCTGCATGGCTTTCATTTTCATCCAGAAAATTAACAAAATCTAAGTTTAAAATTGTGATATTTCATCAAATTCATGTTATTCTACATGTCTCATTTAAAAAATCCACAGAAAAAATAATTCCCATTTTTTGGAAAAGAATACATTCAAAAATGAAATGAAAATGACACAAAGAGACACAAAAAATGACACTAAATGATGCAAAAATGACAATAAAAGATGCAAAAATGACAATAAAAGATGCAAAAATGACACTAATGACACTAAATGACACTAAAAGATGCAAAAATGACACTAAAAGATGCAAAAATGACAATAAAATATGCAAAAATGACAATAAAAGATGCAAAAATGACACTAATGACACTAAATGACGCAAAAATGACACTAAAAGATGCAAAAATGACAATAAAATATGCAAAAATGACAATAAAAGATGCAAAAATGACACTAATGACACTAAATGACACTAAAAGACGCAAAAATGACACTAAAAGATGCAAAAATGACAATAAAAGATGCAAAAATGACACAAAGAGACACAAAAATGAAACTAAAAGACGCAAAAATGACAATAAAAGATGCAAAAATGACATAGAGACACAAAAATGAAACTAAAGGACGCAAAAATTACACTAAAAGATGCAAAAATGACACTAAAAGATGCAACAATGGCAGGGAAAGATGCAAAAATGACACAGAAATGAGATTAAATGACACTAAAAGACACAAAAATGACACTAACAACCAGAGCAAGAAACTGAACAGGAGGAAATGTTGGATTTTCTACTTTCTGACAGACCTTTTTCATCTGGAAAATTTGCCAGATCTAACCTAAAAATGGTGGTATTTAATCAAAATCACTCTACATGTCTCATTTGTCTCATTTAAAAATGTAAACATTGACCTAAACAGATTTTGTGAAAAAGTAAAAATTCTGCACTCTTTGACACATCTGTGAAGTTAAGAGTGACTCAGCTGTGACCAGCAGTCAGGTGACAAAAAATCAGAGATTTCCAGTGAATAGCTTCAGTTTTTGTTTGTTTTGAAAAGCCCTAACGATGCCATTTATCATTTCTGTCTTGCAGATCTCCCTGCACTTTACATCCCTGCATCCATCCGTCATCCGTCTCTTAACCTGCATCCATCCGCCCTAAAGCTGCACACGTCTAGCATCTCACCTTACACTCTGGACACTTCTGGGCGTTCCTCTGGCCGTGCTCGATGACGCTCGCCCAGGTTCGTAGCAGCTTGTCTCCTTTCCTGTAGTCGCGGCATTTCAGGCCGTTGTGCCAGGGAGCGTGGCATTTAAAGCACCACACGAACTGGCAGTTGCTACACTGGATCTGAAGAAAATACAGAACAAAAATAAAGATTAAAACAAGTTGGTTTATACGGCACCGAACTATCATCACACAAGATGACAAAAAGATGCAAAGACACCACAAAAAGACGTGAGATCCTCGCAAAGAGTCAAAGCCACCACAAAAAAAGGACAAAAAATCATAAAAACAGGCAAAATTATCAAAGATACTCAATGCAAAATCACCACAAGAAGTCAAAATGGTCATAAAATCATACAAATCACTACGAAAGGTCAAAGTTACCACAGAAAGTTGGGAAGTTACATTAAAGTGAGGTAACAACAACGTGTACTTTCCACAAAACGTCTCAAAATCACCACAAAAAGATGTGAAAGAAACACAAAAACTCTTAAAATCACCACAAAAAGATGTGAAATAACAATAAAAAGTCTCAATGTCACCACAAAAAGGTGTGAAATTACCATAAAATTAGGTAAAATCACCACAAAAAGATGTGAAATAACTATAAAAAGTCTCAATATCACCACAAAAAGGTGTGAAATTACCATAAAATTGTGTAAAACCATCACAAAAGTCTCAAAATCACCACAAAAAGTTGTGAAACAACCATAAAATAAGGTAAAATCACCACAAAAAGATGTGAAATAACTATAAAAAGTCTCAATATCACCACAAAAAGGTGTAAAATCCACACAAAAACACGTGAAATAAGGTAAAATCACAACAAAAGATGTGAATTCAGCATGAAAAGTCTCAAAATCACCACAAACAGATGCAAAATTAACATAAAATGACATAAAATCACAGCAAAAAGGCGTGAAATCCCTACAAAAGTCTCAAAATCACCACAAAAAGTCTTGAAATTACCATAAAATTATGTAAAATCATCACAAAAGTCTCAAAATCACCACAAAAAGTCATGAAATTACCATAAAATTATGTAAAATCATCACAAAAGTCTCAAAATCACCACAAATAATCAAGAAATAGCCATAACATTAGGTAAAATTAGCACAAAAAGTTGTGAAATTACCATAAAAAGTCTCAAAATCACCACGTAAAGACATGAAATTACCATAAAATTTGGTGAAAATCACAACAAAAAGGTGCAAAATCACCATAAAAAGCGATGAAATGAGTACAAACAGTCTCAAAATTCAGCTCTAATTGACCCAGAAACAACTTGGGGTTCAGACTAACGTGTTTCGTTTCCCACACGATTCCTGCAGCTGCATCTCTTCATTCCTGCAGAACGTCGTCAGGACTCACCTTGTACTTGTGCTCGGAGCGGTTCTGGTTCTGGTTCTGGTTCTGGTTCTGGTTGTGGGTCTTCAGGGAGGTGAAGTGGCTGCACTGAGGACAGGGTTTGGTGCTGGAGTCCAGCTGGCTGAGCTCCAGGAAGTAGTGGTATTTGGCCACGTCCTCAGGAACCAGATGAGAAACCACCAGAGCTTCATCCAGGCTGCCGCTGCACTCCGGGATGGGACAGCTGATCAGAGCTTTGGCCACGCGCACCTGAAGGAACATCACACAGGTGTTTGGTTCAGGAACGCTCACTGGTGAGTTCACATGTTTACAGTCTGTGAATAAACCGAGGTTCAGATGATTTCATACGATCAAATACTCATTTTTCATGTTGTCTTTGAATGTATTTATAGTAATAAGGCTGCAAAGAGAAAAAAAAGACACAAAATAACCACTAAGAGCCAAAATAACCACAAAAACACACGAAAGCACCATGAAACAAAAAGTCAACGTTGTGAAATCCCCACGAAAGCATCAATACACACCCAGAAAAGTTGCAAAATCTAAAATATACACAAACAAAAATATGCCTCAAAGTGACAAAATCACCACAAGAAACTGTGGTATTACCATAGAAATAGGCACAATTACTGCAAAGATATAAAATTTCCATAAAAAGGTGCAAAATTAGCCAGAAAACCATGCTAGTTCCTCACAAAGAGTCAAAACCACGACAAAAAGACTCAAAATTAAAACAAAATAACACAAAATTAACAAAAAAAGACTCAAAATTAACACAAAAAGCTCAAAATTAACAAAAAAGACTCAAATTTAACACAAAAAGACTCAAAAATTAACAAAAAAGACTCAAAATTAACACAGACTCAAAATTAACACAAAAAGACTCAAAATTAAAACAAAATAACACAAAATTAACAAAAAAGACTCAAATTTAACACAAAACACTCAAAATTAACAAAAAATACTCGAAATTAACAAAAAAAAGACACAAAACCACCAAAAAAAGACTCAAAATTAACACAAAAAGACACAAAATCACCAAAAAAGACTCAAAATTAACACAAAAAGACTGAAAACCACCATAACAAGACATAAAATCACGGCGAAAACACGGCAGATCCCCACAAAGAGTCAGTACCACCACAAAAGGACTCATAATTAACACAAAAAGACTCAAAATTAACACAAAAAGACTTAAAATTAAAAATGAACACAAAACGACTTAAAATTAACACAAAAGACCCAAAATTAACACAAAATGACTCAAAATTAACACAAAAAGACTCAAAACCACCACAAAAAAAATCTAAATGAACACAAAACCACCACAAAATGACTCTAAACCACCATAAAAAACACACCATAATGACACAAAATCACCACAGAAAGTCTCAAAATGAACACAAAAGACTCTAAACCACCATAAAACGAGGCAAAATTATCATGAAGACTCAACAAGATGTGATGTTAGACGAGATCTCTTTTATTAAAATCTGTGAAAAACTCTAATGCTCCGACTGAAGATGCTCCACGTCTGAACTCTGTGTTTGTTGTGTTTCTATGTTGTGTTCCTCTGATTTACTCTCTAATAGAAGTCAGTAAATAATTAACCAGAGAACAGAAGCAGGGAGGAGCAGAGTGACGTCAATGTGGATCACACACACACAGACACACACAGACTATTAGTTTGTGGGAATCAATAAGAGTGATTGGACGTATCTGCAGCGTCTGGTCGCTAACTGACCTCAGCTACACAAACATTTACCGACTCCAGCTGCTCTCTGAGGTAAATAAAGCTGCTGGACCAAAACAGAAACCCACGTCCTTTACTCCATTATCTGTTTTAAGCTTCATTTGTCTACTTTAAACCTTCATTTATCTAGTTTTAACCTCCATTCCACAATAAGATGTAAAGTCCCTACACTAAGTCAAAATAACCACAAAACCTCTTTAAATGTTCATTTAGCGTTTTTTTTTTTAGCAATTTTGCGACTACGGCGATTTTGCATCATCTTGTTGTAAAATTGCATTTCTTGTGTTGTTTTGACTCTTCTTGAGGATTTGTTTTTTTGTGGATATGTTGCAACCTTTTGTGGTTTATTTGCATGTTGTACGGTTATTTTGCATGTTTTTTTCATTATTTTGCATCTTTTTTGTTCTGAATTTGCATCTTTTTGTGCTGATTTGATTTTGTGAAAATGTTTTCTCTTTAAAGGTGATTTTGCAACTTTTTTGGGATGGTTTCGACTCTTTGAGAGGATCTGATTTCTGTTGCTGCAGTGTATGTTTGACAGAATACGTAACACAGGTACTATTACTCTCCTGTTTCATTTTATGCCTAGCTCATTTCTAGTCTTTGTTTCCTCTGAGGGAATTCTTTTCCTCGTTTCATATTTTCTCCCTTCGCTGTAAGCCCATTTAAAGCCTGTGAGACCAGTTAAAACGACACACAATCCAGCGTTTAGTCAGAAAAAACAACAATAGCTCCGAGCTGTGACGGCGTTACACCCAGAATCCTTCACAACACAAACACCGCCTAAAGGCCGCTTACATGATGATGAAAATGGATCCTCTGCAGACACCGAGCTGTTGTTATTGTTGCCACAATACCAGTCAGTGATGACCAGAGCTGGACTGGTTTTACTGGTTGTCTCCATCATACTGTTACCGTGTGGTCTGTTTATAACGTGGCGGCCTTTGTTCACTGTTAGAAAGCAGGACGTTGTTCTGAGCTCAGGGGCGAATCCACAGATTACCGAAAACCTGCCAGATTAGCTTCACAGAGTCCAGCCACAAACTTTAAGTAACTTTACTCAGGGATTCCCTCAGCTCAGGGTTAAAAAAACTCAATTAAAACAACTTTTTAGCAAAAAAACACTATAGCAACCATGCAGCATTCTCTATTTTATGAAACAAAAGACAGCATTGAGTCATGAACATGATTAATGTTTGTTAAACAACGAACCTCACAAAAGGCTGGTGGTTATTTCAAGACAATAGTGACTTTAAGTTCAGTCAAAGCTGTTTGACATGTTGATGCGATGCTAATTTTTACGGTATAACCAATAAACAGAGTCAGCTGTGCCACCTAAATACCTGCTGCTACTAGAAAGCAATGAGTGAAGATTTTAAACAGTTAGCTAAAAGACATGGGAAAAGAGTTCACACACTTTAGCAGTTAGCAAGAAGAAATACATCAACAGTTGCCATAGCTAGCTAAAAATTAGCTAGTGAATTGTTAGCAAAGTTTACGCAGGTCACTACTTTTAACAGTTACTAAAAGAAACACATGAACAGTTGCAATAGTTAGCTAAAATTAAAGTTAGCTTAAAGAAATTGATCAAGAGTATAATACTTTTAACTGTTATCTAGCTAAGATAGGTAAAATTGAATAAACTGTTTAGTTAGCTAAAGCAGATGAACACTTGACAGCTAAAATTGTTAATTAGACTGTTTAGTAGCTTAAAGTAATGAATAAACCTTTTACTACTTTTATTATTTAGCAAAATGTAGTTAAAAACAGGCCAAAACTGTTAAAATAGTTAGCTGACAGCAATGGATCAACAGCTCACTACTGTTAACATTTAGCTAACTGTAATGGATAAGTTCGTTACTCGAGCCAGCTCGCGACCAGTAATGGATAAACAGCTCATTAGTTTAGCCAGTTAGCTACCAGTAATGGATAAACAGCTCGCTACTTTAGCCAGTTAGCTAAAACTAATGGATAAACAGTTTGCTACTTTAGCCAGTTAGCTACCAGTAATGGATAAACATTCGCTATTTAGCCAGTTAGCTATCAGTAATGGATAAACAATTTGCTACTTTAGCCAGTTAGCTATCAGTAATGGATAAACATTCGCTACTTTAGCCAGTTAGCTACCAGTAATGGATAAACAGCTCGCTACTTTAGCCAGTTAGCTAAAACTAATGGATAAACAATTCACTACTTTAGCCAGTTAGCTACCAGTAATGGATAAACATTCGCTATTTAGCCAGTTAGCTAAAACTAATGGATAAACAGTTCGTTACTTTAGCCAGTTAGCTATCAGTAATGGATAAACATTCGCTACTTTAGCCAGTTAGCTAAAACTAATGGATAAACAGTTTGCTACTTTAGCCAGTTAGCTAGCAGTAATGGATAAACAGCTCGCTACTTTAGCTAGTTAGCTAAAACTAATGGATAAACAGTTCGCTACTTTAGCCAGTTAGCTACCAGTAATGAATAAACATTCGCTACTTTAGTCAGTTAGCTACCAGTAATGGATAAAGATTTGACATAGATAAACCGATAAACTGTTTAAATAACCAGACACAGTTTACTACTTTAAACAGTTAGCTAAAACTAAGATTGATGCTAGAGGTACGGACCCGTACCCATAGCATCTGTACTAGAGGTACAGATATAGGGCATATATGACATATAAATTGCCATTGTTTCATGCCGTGATTTTGTTTGTATGTATACAGCTGTTATATAACTTTAACCATGACATAGATCTACTGAAATACATACAATACTCTATTATAAACCTTTCTACACCGCAGCGATCTCATTCATCTTTATTACTTTTTAAATAACTGGCCAAAGACAGCGGGTGTAATTATAGTGAATGCAGTAGAGACACATGTATATAGAGCACAAGCCAGTTCATATCGACATGGAAGTCCTGTTTGCCATGAAAATGGCCACTCGATAGGGGGCGCTGGGGTATTTCAGGCAGCGAGAATTAAAGAAGCAAATGGAAAGTGCCGTATCTGTAGGCCACAGGCTACGCGTACGGATCCGTATCTGTAGACACTACGTAAAACTAAAGCAAAAACTATTAAGTAGCTTTACCAGTTAGCTAAAAGAAACAAATAAAAGGTTGATATAGTTAGCTAAGATTGACAAAGAAACTGTTTAAATAGTTAGCTTAAAGCAATGGACAAACAGTTTGATACTTTAGCCAGTTAGCTAACAGTGATGGATAAACAGTTGGCGTGCCTAAAACTAACAAATAAACTATTCAAATAGCTAAAGGTAGCAGATAGGCAGTGGGGATAGTTAGCTAAAGTAATGAATAAACAATAGCCACCTTTACCAGTAACATTCGTTATCTGGTCACAGGAACATAAATGGAAGATGCTTTTAGGCAGAACAGTGGACATAAACAGGTTAGGTGGCCTTAAAGTAAAACAGCTTGACTGTTATCCAGTAAGCTCCAAAAAGCTGTTCATAAGTGCATTTAAATTTCTATATTTAAGGCTTAAAGTTTTCCAATAACTCCAATATTATCGCCTTGGTTAATGGAGGCTACAAGTTGCTGGTTTAATCCCTTTTATAAGAACATGATTATGACCAAACCAGTACCTTTTATCCTCCTGTAAAACACATCTACCTGCAGGACAAACTGCATAAAATCCAGAGTGTTCCATTTACCACAGACTGAGATCCGTCCTGACACCGCTCTAACTGAAGCTACTGAGGGTTAACATCAGGCCTCTGTGCTAAAACCAGCCTGCAGCGCATTAACGGAGAGAAAAATTCCACCTACACAGGATAGTTTACACGACCCTTATCAGAGGATCTGCTCGTCTCGCTGCCATTATTCCTGCTGTGTTGTAAAAGCAACGACAACTGCAGATAAAAAGCGGCTGATAAACGCTGTTCTATCTGCACAGATTAAAGCGGATCACAGTAGCAGAGACGAAAAAGCGCAATTTCTTCCAATGCACAAGGCTCAGAATACATTAAAACTGGGATTATGAGGGAAAAAAGCTGACTGGGAGCATCTCAGACCAAAAAAAATAAAAAATCCATTCAGAAACACTTTAGCTGTGGCGCTCCAGCAGGCAGACTCTACTGAAGATTAATGGAAGCAGCGTTCATCCATCAATTATTCATTTCCTAGATGTATCTGCGTAAATCATCACTGCACAAACTTCTCTCCTGTTTTATAATGGATTCAACACAGGAAGCTGCTCATCGGTAAACTAATTTACCCAGAATTCATTGCAGATACACTCTCCACCTGTTAGAGCCGAGCGATTAATCGAATTTAAACCAAAATTTGAAAAAGAAAATTCAATTAGCAGCTCGGAGAAACTCCAATTTAAGCCCTGGATGATAGTAAACTGCCTTAAAATTTTAAAAACGGTCAGAAACTGGTTACAGAAATCATTTTCTAACTGAAAATGATTTAGCTTTTAGTTACTTTTAATTAAAATGTAAATTTAACCCGACATACACACACATTATTACAGTTTTTCTATCTTCAATTGTTCTACGCTCATTTTTGTTTCTTTTTTTAATAAAATCATGTTGGAAGCAGGTTTTCATCTTTACATTAGAATATAATGCTGCTATTTTGATAGTATTGTGCGGTAATTCTTAGCAAAAATAATCAATCAATCGATCAGGTGCAATCTATTCTGATATTCATTTTGAAAGAAAAAAGTCTAAATTCTCTGATTCCAGCTTCTTAAATGTGAATATTTTCTGGGTTTCTTTCCTCCTATATGACGGTAAACTGAATATTTTTGGACTGATTGACATTTTTCACCATTTTCTGACATTTTAGAGATCAAACAAATTATCATTTAATCAATTAACCGTCTTAATGATTGATTGAATGTGAAAATAATTGTTTTAAGTGTGTCATTAGACATTTTATGGACCAAATAAACAATCATAAACATAATAAATAGAGTAATTAATGATGGAAATCATTGTAAATTAGAACCTTATATAGTAGAAAATCACTTGTTAAGTACAATACTTGAGTAAATGTACTCAGTTACTTTAAATGACTCGCTCAAAGCTCCAAAATGCAGATTAGATGTAGGAGTGTTCAGATATGCAGTATTTCATCTTGAAACACTAATTATTAGTATTTTGTCGTGAAATACTAATATGTGCAGAAATGTTCAAGTCTATTTTATTGATAAATGAAATTGTTGCTGTTGTTAAATTGTTTGTAAATTTTTAAAAAAGTCCAATTTAGTGGCTTAATTTTCTACAAGTATTGACCAAAACTTGAATTTTTGAACACATAATTTGCTAAATGTTGACTGGCATTTTAAAAAAACCAAACAATAATCAATAAAATAATCAAAGTAATCATTATTTACAGCTCTAATAAACCTCCACCAGATGTTTTAAATCTATTCCACAGGAAATACTGACCTGAAACTTCAATTTAAAATATTATATTTCACACTAAAACCCAGAGCAGACATTTATTCCCTGCTGTGTGTAGTTTTTTACTTTAACGATGCCTTCGCTGACTCCATGTAAAACTCAGAGGGACGTGTGAGAAAGAGTCTGGAGGAAGACGGTGGATTTAATAATGCACAGAAGAACATGAGCGTTTTATCTAAACGTTTCTAAAAGAGCCGGAGAGGAAAAGAAGAGGCTGCTATTGTGGAAACGGCTTCGTGTTTTAGTGCAGAATGTGACCCAGGTTTACAGGAAAACGTTTCTATCACAAGACGAGGAGACCTGGAGATGCTGCTCTGATGTTATTTCATTAAAATGTACGGTGAGAAACAGCCTCTGCAGTTCCCAGAACCTGTTTCTGAATGGAGAAGATCCAGATATAGTAATAATAATACACTAAATAACAATATATACCATCAGCTGACGGACCCAGCAGCTGGTTCTGGTTCTGGACACGACCCTGTTTATCACCACTGGTTGAAAATATTCAGGTTGTCAGAGAAGAAGGCAAAGAAGAAGAGCCAAAACCACCGAAAAAAGACACGAAATCGCCATAAAAACAGACAAAATTATCAAAGACTCGACACAAAACCACCACAAGGAGTCAAAATTAAAACGAAAATATGAAAAATCAGTGCAAAGGGTTAAAAAAACACAGAAAGATGTGAAATCACCACAAAAATTAATAAAAATCACAAGAAAAATATGTCAAATCACCACAAAAAGACACTAAATCATCATAAACGCACGCAAAACTATCAAAAAAAGACTCAACAAAAAAAATCCCCACAAGGAGTCAAAACTATCACAAAAATATGCAGAATCACTACGAAGAGGAAAAGCACTCACAAAATTATGTGAAATCATCATAGAAAGATGCAAACAAACCACAAAGTCGTCAAATCACCACAAAAAAATCTCAAAAATCACCACAAGGAGCCAAAATTAGCACGAAAATGTGCAAACTCACCACAAAGATTAAAAAAAGACCACAGAAACACGAAAAAATCACCACAAAAATATGACAAAAAAATGCAAAAATCTCCACAAAAACACACCTGATCAGCACAAAGAGTCACAATCACCACAAAAAGATGCAAAATCACCTAAAAACAGGCAAAATTATCAAAAAGACTCAACACAAAATCTCCACAAAAAGATGCAAAATCACTACAGAGTCAAAATAACCACACAATAATGGGTCTGGTCCACGTCCCCATGTGCTCCCCTCGTAGATTAAGTATAAAAAGACATATTCTTTACATAATCTGCTCTATTTATTATATTATTAATTATTACTATTAAATATTCAGTTGATCGTCTTTGTGGTTCATTGATAGAACATAAATAAGGTGTAAAATGATTAATTCCCTATAATTATGTTAAATTAATATTATTGATTTATTATACATTTAAATAATAATATATTTAATTAAATACAAACATTGCGCTCCCCTCCCACCCACCTGGGAACTGACGTAGAGCTTCAGACACCCGTCACATACGGCCTTTCTGCAGCAGGGCAGGGAGGCGATGGTTTTATCCTCCAGGCACACCCGGCAGCTCTGCACCGCCGTCCCCGCACCGGCCTGCTCCAAGTACAGCCGGTGGGACAAGTCCCCGAACGGGTCCACCAGGTCCTCCAGAGTGTACAGAACCGGTTCGGGACTTGGACTCCCTTCCCGTCCGGTCTCCAGGTCCGTTTCTGTGTCCGGTTCATCCCGAAGGTGTGACAATTCAGCGTCCGCCGCGATGCAGTAGACGGTGCAGTAAACGTGCTGCTTGGCACCGACACACTCCTCCAGAGTGTCCGAGCTGGGGTCGCCCTCCCCGGGGTGACGGCTCCGGTCCGACCCGGTGGCAGGATCAACTCCGGTACCAGCAGAACTCGCTGAGGTTGGCTCGTTTTTAGTCCCCGCTCCGCCCGGTTCTCCGTCCGACTTCTCACACTCTCCGCATTCGGTCCCGTTACCGTCAGTACCGTCGCCGTCTCCGCGTCCTTCGGAGCTTTCTTGTTTCTGCATCCGACCGTTGAAGCTGAAACGCAGCGACGGAGACTTCGGTTCCCCGAAGTTCCTCCTCAGGACCTCCACGGCGCTGTATCTCCGCCCTGCTCGTCTCCCTCCGCCGTTGCAGTTGTTGTTGTTGTTGCCCTCCGCATCCCGCCGCTCCCCGCCGCCCTGCTCCTCCGGTTCCCCGCTGCCTCCGTCCAGCGAGATCCGGGACTCGGAGCCGCTGACACGGTCCGGTTCAACTTTACCGTCCGAGGAGGAAGTTTCAGCGGGCGGGTTGCGGGACAGTCTGGCCCTCCCCTCCTCCAGGCTGCTGATAAAACTCGGCATGTCACAGGCGGCGGCTACCGGTCCGTCATCGTCCATCCCAGGTTCGGTTCGACCCATTTAGCGGAGCGGTTCTGCCCCAGTAGAGATCTCTGGTCCCGGCCGGACCTCCGCCGTCCTCCTCCAACTCCGGCCACCAAAACAAAACAAAGCCGCCGCTGCTTCCGGGTTCCGAGCTGCGGAGGGCGGTGATAGGCGGAGGGGAAGCCTAGTGGCGGAGCCCGGCCTCCGCAGGACGGAGGACCGGACCGGGACCGGACCGGAACCGGCCCAGGGGTCTGTAGTGGGCCTGGACCTGCACCGGAGCCGGGCTGTGGAGCTAAAGCCACTGTGGGACACATTGGAGGAAATGGATTGAGTTATGATTTTTTTGGTGGTTGGAGGAATCTAACTTTATTAAAATTCTTAAAATTATATATATATATATATATATTACAAAAAATAAAAGGCCAGAATTCTAAGTTTAAAGTCAGAATTATGCAAAAAAAAGCATGAATATTAACTTTAAATTCTTTATTTGAAATCTACATTTTTAGGAGAAAAAAGACAGAATTTTGAGCTTAATGTCAGAATTCTGCAGAAAAAAAAAATCAAAACCCCCAAATAAAAACAAATAAATAAAATGTCCGATGTCCATGAAAAAAACTGAAAAAAAGACAGGATTATAAATATGTATTTAAACTCGAAACTCTGCGTTTAAAATCTACTAAAAAGAAAGAGAGACAGAATTCAAAGCTTAACTTCAGACTTCTGACATTTTTTTTTGGTGACAACGGTCAAAATTCTGGAAACGTGCCAGAAATGTGAGCTCATAATAATTCCATCAAAAATGTCCAAGTCTCAAAAAAAAGAATTAAAATTCTGAGTTCAGAGTCAGAATTTATTTAAAAAATAATTAAATAATAGTTACATACTCAGAAAAATTCAAAATTCTGAAAAAATATCAGAATATTTTTGTAAAAGTCCTAATTTAAAAAGTCACAATTCTAAAAAATAAATAAATAAAAAAGTCATAATTAAAAAAATAAAAAAGTCCAAATTCTAAAAATAATAATAATAATTCAAAAAAATCACAGAGATAATACTAAAAAATTAAAATCAAAAACAAATAATTGTAAAAAAAATAAGTCATAATTCTAAAAAATCTAAATAAAAAAAGTCAAAATTCTAAAAAAAATTAAATAAAAAAGTCATAATTCCACCATTAAAATCTGAATTCTGTTAAGAGTCAAAAATATTGCAAAAAAAAATTCTGAAAAAAATGCAAATTAATTATTATTGATCAAATATCTGCACTGATTTTCATAAATCTCCAAAAGCCTCGAAGTGTATTTTACATATTTTAATTCCATCTGCATGAGAAAGACATTTCATGGAAGTAAAATAGCCCCAAATTCCTCTCTGCATGGAAGAAGTAATGTTTTATCCTGTATTGTTGTATTAAAACTACTTTAAAAGTGTGATTTACAACCAGGAGAAGTTATGTGTGTATTAGTTTAATGTTCTTACAGTAAAGTGCACTTTTCTGAAGTATTTCTGCTTCCACTTTGTAACAAATGAGAGGGAAATGTTGACCTTTACTGCATTTATCTAACAATAATTTCACTGTTCTAATCGAATATTGCAAACCAGGACTTTTCCTGCAGTGATTCACCAAGATTTTCTAACCTTACTGGTTCTGGAGTATTTTTATTTTGCTGTATTGATGCTTGTATTGTCCTGCACTGAACATATGTGTTATTAAGCTGCTTTATAAATGATTGAATTATTTTTAACAGGTTTATTTAAATGACCCTAATCGTGTTTCTAAAATCCTGGAGGACACGATTTAAAACCTTTCTTCTTCTGTGTCCTCCACGTTCATCACACCAACAGTTTTCTCAGTTTCTTCGTGACACAAACTAACGTGAACCGAGACGCCGCGTTTCCATGACGACCAGACAAGCTCCATCCGCCAATGACGTCCGTGACCTCGTGTTAAAGTCTTCAGAAATCAAACTGAGACTGAACCGTCAGACTCAAGAAGAAGAATTGCAGAAACACAACCTCGTTAGAAGCTAAAACAGCAGCTAGAAGACGGATCGGTGCAAATCTGCAGCAGCTTTTTGTTATAAATCAGCTCATTACTAACAGACGCAGCTTTAACGTTTGTTTTTCTGGATTTTCTTGGATCATATGGACTGTTAAAAGGAATCCAAGTTAGAGCAAGAAGTCAGAATTCTATATTTAAAGTCAGAATTTTACATAAAAATGTCAGAATTCTGAGATTAAGGTCAGAAAGTCTGGAAAATTCAAAATTGGGAAAAAAAAAATCAGTTTAAAAGAAATAAAAGATGAAAAAGAGCGTGAAGATGCCGAAAACAGAGGTGTGATAGATTTAATTTGTCTCAAGACTTTCTTGAGATAATTAAGCGAAACATGGTTTCAGGTGAAGACAAACTTTGACAGCTTATAAAACAAAAACTAGACAAGTTAGCCTTTTTCTTTTGATAACTTTTGTTTGGCTGGATATTCACTATAATCTGTGCAAATATGAAGCCGGAATATTGAACGGTGTCGGAGGAGATAATCTTTGAAAGGTTTTCATATTTTGGGTTATAGCGCCCCCTAGATTGACGATAGCTGAAATCGTTCGGACAGGTTTTTGCTGTAATTTGAATTAATTTCCTGAAAAGAAATCTCAGTTTTCCTTGTTTTACTTTTCTGACATGTTAGAGTCAACAGTTTTCTTTTTAATTGTTGCATAAATACAAAAATACTGTCAACAACCGAGAAAATACTCCATTCTCACCGTGTTTTAGGAGTAAAATGTTCTATAAATGAGGCTGTGAGTGAAATATGAACAAACCTCTCTGTAAAAACTTAAAACTGGAGAATTTATTTATTTAATACGAGAGCTGCTGAAGTGGAGATTTAGGAGAAAAAACTTTACATACACGTTTGCTTTTTAAATCTTGACTTTAGCCAATCAGAGAGCACTTTGGCTTCAATTTTAACCATTTTAAAAGCAGATTTCTTTGCAGGTAAAACACATTTTAAAGCACAGAAACAGACTGGACGTGATCATAAGAAAGAAAAGGACACAGTTAGTCGTTCCTTCTCCACGCTCTACTTTAATCCCAGCTTCTAGTTTCTGTACATCAGCTGTAAAAAGAGAAGGAGTTCAACCAACGGACGGCTTCGTATCAGCGGAGGATTTTAAACTTTAAACCCAGAACCTGAACTCATGAATGTAATCTGATTATTGAATCCTCTAAATGCTCATCTGACAACTTATTCCATTTAATTAGATGCATAAATGCAATAAAATTCAAATTTACTGATCCAGAGAAACAGTTAAAGTTGCAAGCACTATTTCTATGGTTGGTTTGACGAACAAATGTCACATCAACTCAAATTTTAGCTCTAATTTAAACTCAAATTTCTGTGCTAGTTGAATGGTAGCTAAATTTAAGTTAAAGGAACTCAATGAAATGCATTTGATAGCTTCATTTTTTCACCTTTTGTTCAGGATAAACAAATAATTCTGGCACATTTTCAGGTACTTTTACAAATAAATTCCACTAAAGTAATAAATTTGGCGATATTTTCAATTATAATACGACGAAAAGTAGACTTTTCTACAGAATTTAAGCTACTCTCATTAATATATTTGAACAAAATTCATTGCTAAATAGGATTAGCATGAGCTAGCCAGCTGATAGAAGAACACATTTCACCAAATATTCAGATTCAGAATCCGAATGAAATTACATTCAACCAACAAACTCCACTGAGCTAGAGAATTTAGCTTTTCCTGTACAGCTAAATGTATTTTTAATCACCAGTTAAGTACGTGAAAAGGGGGAAAAAGGGGAAAATAAGGTTATTAAGCCAATTTTGTTTAGCTACCTCAACTTGTGTTTAGTTTTAAACCAACTAATGTAGAAATCTGAGTTGAAATTACACAAAATATTAAGTTGATGCAACAAAATTCTGTCAAACAATCCTTCAAAACACTGATTGCAAGTAAAAAAGTTGATCTAAATCAGCAGCTTCTGATGTATTTAATCATTTATTGACCTGATAGCTGACAGAATTTAGACAAAACACGATCCTGGCTTCACTTTTTTCTACTAATTGTGAACTTGAAGGCGCCACAAACTGACTTTTCTTAGAGTCGAAATGAATAAATCTGCAGCTAAAAGTGACTCTGATACTTTAAAACATCTTGTTCCTGCTCTTATTGCTTTTCATTCATCTTTAACAAGTTCTGGTTTGGATTAAATTGGAGTTTCTTTTGCAGATTCTGGGTTTTAAAGCTGAATAATTCACCGCCACACAGAAAACAAAGTCACACACTCACACACACACACATATGGGCCACGTTATATCTCTGAAAATCCCTTCTGACTTTGCCAAATTGTGGATTATTACACAGTGTCGGTTAAATCAATCCATCCAAAAGACGAATAAATCAACAAATCGGTTCACTTTCACTTCAAAAAGTGTCGTTTAACTGCATCCATTAAGCTCCCGGATTGGAATTTACCAAAACAAACATCCATCTGCAGCTTTTTTCACTCATTAAATGTCATTTAACGGGTCAAATGTCGGTTAAATTTAGTTTAATTGAAGTGGAAGTGAACCTGCAGCCCCGACAGAAATGAAAGAATTACAGGTTATAGTGCAACTAATTCTCCTCCTGAAATACGCTGTACAGTTGGAAGGAATAAAACATAGTAGTCCCACTTATACACAACATCATACGGTATTAGTCAACTAGAAAAAACAGTAAACACGGCCACACGCGGTTAAAAAACGTCTAGAAGTTCTCAAAGGTACATTTTAGCTGCTTGTTTTTTTTTTCGTTTTTTTTTTAAATCACCGGTTTGTTATTTATAGAAAAAAAAAACTCCACAAAGTTCACGTTTCGGACTCTGGAGCCGAGGAGCATTCCACGGAACAGTTTATTAGTCGGCATGAGATTAAATACGTTTGGAAACACCTCATGCAAACACACAAAAACCTCCGAACGCAGCCTGTAGAGGGCGCCAGCGGACAGAACGGGAGGGAAACGGTTCGTCCTTCCTCTGGGAGCGTCCGAGGCCTCCGACGTTTGGTCCAGTGATCGCGACTTAACGAGGATTCATCTCCCACCACAAACTAAAAGAGAGATTTGTTTCATCTGTGAAGCTGTTGGCACTTTGAGCGTTAGAATTCGTGGAAGATTGGAGCCGCTGAGTCTCGATCAATAAGTTAAAGGAATAAATAACGAATCGAGTGATTTCCTCGTCGGTGAAGGTTCGACTCTCTGCAGGACTCTGACTGTGATTGTCGTTTCTGTAAAGGGCGTCTGGACTCTGGGTGGAAGCTTCGGGCTGATTTTCTACTATTTCACTCATTAAAAGAGGATTCTGGTTCATTTCAACCTGCCGCATTTCACTTCAATGTGGGTTTTTTTGGGTCTGCTTGATCAAAATGATTCAAAATTTGACCGAAATAAGAAGCAACTTCTCCAAAATGACATGAAATGTGTTCAAAATGATGCAAAAATGGTCCAATATGGCTCAAAGTTGGTGTGAAATGACTCTAAACCTGTCCAGAATGACTTGAAACTTGTCCAAAATGAGACAAGTTCTCAGAAATTACTTGAAACATCTCCAAAATTATTTTAAAGTTACTTGAAACCTGTCCAAAAAGAGTCAAATATGGCGCAAAATGACTCAAAATTACTTTAAATTTGTCCAAAATGAGACATGTTCTGTGAAATGATCCCCAAAATTAAATATAAATGGTCCAAAATGACTTGAAAGTTTTTAAAGTCAGCTAAATGTGTCCCAAATGACAAAAAACCTGTTGAAAAAGACAAAAAATGTCCAAAAACATTCAGAAATGGTGCAAAATGACTCAAAATGACTTGAAGGTTGTCTACAATTATTTAGAAACTGTCCAAAATGACTTACAATTTGAATAAAATGACTCAAAGTTCTTCAAAATGACCTAAAATATTCTCAAAACTACTTAAAAATGGTTTGAAACTACTTGAAACTTGTCTAAAATGACTCAAACCCTGCTTGGAATAACTAAAATGGTCCAAAGTGACTTGAAACGTTTCTTCCACAGTCAATTAGACTCAAACTTGGTGGAAAATTACTTAAAATGTGTGTAAAATTACCTTGAATTGGTCTACTATGACTCAAAATCAGCACTAAAAGTCTCCAATATAACGAAAAACTTGCACGATGTGACTCAAAATCTATTGGAAATGACTTAGAAGTCATCCAAAAACACTTGTTACAGCAAAACAAGTGAGGAACAGGAGAAAAAAGTAAAAAAGGAAGATTTGGCTGCAGAAATAAATTAATTGCACTGAAATATTTCAGCTTCGGAACAAAAGACGTCGACCAAAAACAGGTTTTCTGTCTTGCAGTTGCTGTAATTCAAGTCATCTGGATAAAGTACTTGATGTTTTCATGTTGTGATATCGGATTTCTTCCAGTATTGTGCAGCTTTTAAAGCTAACACAGTTGGAAAAATGACAGATTTCTGCTTTGGAAAACTAAAAACTTGTAAGAAAACTATCTTTCTCTTTAGAGGCTGCAGAAAGTCCGTTAACGTGAAACTCGTCAGGTTGAAATAAGTCAGAATTCTCCTTTAATCAGATCTGGACTCTTTTATCTTCTCTTAAAAACAGAACCAACATGTGTGACAGATTGGACTCTTAGAGGACGGAGGAGGACGACCAGCCGCTGTCTGTCCTCCACGCTCAGCCTCAGTTTGTGTCTCGGGCGGAAGACGAAATATTCAGACAGCTAAAGACACGTGTGGAACGTCCAGCAGCGTCTCAGGGTTCCTCCAGTCGCTGTAAACATCGTTAGGATTCACATTAAAAAGGTGAAGGAGTGTGCATGCACGTGTGTGTTCACATGCACGGATGACACGAAGCTGTTAGTTAACATTCAGACCAAGTCCAGGTTCTAGAAAAACAAAAAAAGAGACAAACATTCGTCCATCGGTAGTTCAGCTGGAAGTCCGGTGTGAGATCCGTCAGGCACCGAGAGCAGAAGAAGAAGAAGGAGAAGAAGATGTTTGTCTGGGTTGAGCTCTTTGGTCAGGCGACAGTATGGATATTCACATTCGGAGCCTGAGGGAACGTCAGGAGTCCAGGAGCGGCGTCCTGCAGTTACCGAGTCCGACCACACGAGGCCGCTGTTTCATCAGGAACTCCAGCCGGGCAGACGGAGAAGTTCAGGTCGATCAGGAATCTGTTTGTTCAGACGGAGCAGGGCTTGGAGAAGTGGGTCGTCGGTAAGGCAGAACTCCTGGAGAAGCTTCTGGGTTTATTTGGACCTGCAGAGAACAAAGAGAAGGAGGTTAGACAAGAGGAAATGTAAATACAAAGACCTGCAGAACAACCATGAAGAAGGAGAGAGAACAAGGAAACATCTTCTGTGAACAGGACACAGTTAGAGAGACACAGAGACGAAAATACTAAAAAAGATCTGCCATTGATGAGTAAAAAACACCAAAATTACATGAGCAGTTGCAAAAATGACACTAAAAAACACAAAAGATACAAAAATGACACTAAAAGAAACAAAAATTACACAAAAGATGCAAAAATTACACTAAAAGACACAAAAATACACAAAAAGTTGGAGAAATGACACAAAAAGATGCAAACATTTTAAAAAACATGCAAAATCACACTAAGAGATGCAAAAATTACACAAATGGTGGCAGTAATGACAATAAAAAACACAAAAATGACTTAAAAGCTGCAAAAATGACACAAAAAGACACAAAAAATGATACCGAAAGCTGCAAAAATTACAGAAAAAGATGCAAAAATGACACTAAAAGATGCACAAATTACACTAAATTTCACAAATTACACTAAATGATCCAAAATGTTACAAAACTCACGCAAAGATGCAAAAATTACACTAAAAGATGCAAAAAGTACCCAAAAGATGCAAAAATTACAATAAAAGACAAAAAAATACACAAAAAGTTGCAGAAATGACACAAAAAGATGCAAACATTTTACAAAAACATGCAAAAATTACACTAAATGATCCAAAAAGTTACAAAACTCACGCAAAAGATGCAAAAATGACACTAAATGATGTAAACATTACACAAATGGTGGCAGTAATGACAATAAAAAACACAAAAATGATATAAAGCTGCAAAAAATGACACAAAAAGACGCAAAAAATGATACCGAAAGCTGCAAAAATTACAGAAAAAGATGCAAAAATGACACTAAAAGATGCACAAATTACACTAAATGATCCAAAAAGTTACTAAACTCATGCAAAAGATGCAAAAATTACACTAAAAGTTGCAAAAATTACACAAATGGTGGCAGTAATGACAATAAAAAACATAAAAATGATATAAAAAGCTGCAAAAATTACAGAAAAAGATGCAAAAATGACACTAAAAGATGCACAAATTACACTAAATGATCCAAAAAGTTACTAAACTCATGCAAAAGATGCAAAAATTACACTAAAAGTTGCAAAAATTACACAAATGGTGGCAGTAATGACAATAAAAAACATAAAAATGATATAAAAAGCTGCAAAAAGTTTTAAAAATGACACGAATAGACGCAAAAAAATAGCACAAAACCAATTTCTTGCAGTGTTTCTGGTCCTACAGAGGAAGATTTCTTTTATATCTGAGCTTCATCATGAGGCTGAAACTAAAGACTGAGAAATAAAGCTGATTCTGTTGTTATGATTTGATTTAGACGTGTTTGTGGTGTTTATGGAGGTCAAACAGAAGCTGATTTAAGGCTTTTATTTATTTCCTCGGAGACGCTGCAGCTGATGTCGGTTTATTGGTCCCTCTGGTCGGAGCTAATAAACGCTGGAGTGACGGGACGGCAGCTGGGGAGCAACGATAGCGTGTTGATGGCGTGTGTGTGTTTAAAGCCTCCTATCATGGATATTACGTGTGTGTATGTTTGCAGACATTATCTGGAGGTCGATGATTTATGATGTCGGCTCCACGGGGGACGAATAAAACTACAGAATGCTCCTTTATTGCCTTTCCTCTTCGCTCCATCCATCACTCTCTCTCTCCTCCTTCTGTCCACTGCTCTCTCGCCCTTCGTCTTCCTCTCATTTGCTGTTTTCTAATAAAAACTGTTATCGATAAGCTGTCGGATGTTTATTCTGCGCAGGCGGATGCCAGTCTTGACTAAAACCTGGATTCAGAATCTTTTTGTGTCTCCAAAGAATTATTTGGAGACACAAAAAGTTTACTATCCTCCTGATAGTAAACACAGGTGGAAATGAGTCACTGTGGACATCAGGGGCTCAGTTTAAGGCTGCACTCGCAATAAATTCACATTTTAAACCGGTTAAAATGCAGTTTTTGAGCATGTTAGCTTGTTTGTCATGAGTGAAACGAGCAGAAAACACCACGACTGAACTTTTCTAGGGTTCAAACCTTTGATTAATTTGAATTAGAGCTCAAATCCTTCATTAAATATTCACTTTCTGTCCATCTGATAACATTTTCCATCATACAAACACACCTTGAGCATTGTAGCTTAGCTTCAGTACCGTCGTTGTTTTATTTGTCTTGTGTTTAAAATTTGAATTTAGTGGGTGGGTAAAGTAGTGAGTGTGTGTGTGTGGCAGGAAAAAGACAAAAAAAGACAAAAATAGCACGAACAGGTGCACAATTTACACGAAATGGTATAAAAATGGCACAAAAACGTGTAAGAAATACACAAAATGTTGCAAAAGTCACACAAAAAGGCAACAATAGCACAAAGAGATGCGAAAATGACACTAAAAGAAACAAAAACAACTATTTTTGTTTTATTACGTCATTTTTGCATCTTTCTGTCATTTTTGGGCCACTTTTTGATTCTTTTTCAGTAAATTTTGGCAGTTTTGGGGCCATTTTTGCATCTTTTTGTGTCATTTTTGAGCCATTGTTGTGTCTTTTTAAGTAAATTTTGGCAGTTTTGGGACATTTTTGCATCTTTTTGAGTAATTTTTGAAACATTTTTGTGTATTTTTCAGTAAATTTTGGCCATTTTGGATCCATTTTTGCATCTTTTTGTGTAATTTTTGAGACATTTTTGCGTATTTTTAAGTAAATTTTGGCAGTTTTGGGGACTTCTTGCATCTTTTTGAGTAATTTTTGCGACATTTTTGTGTATTTTTCAGTAAATTTTGGCAGTTTTGGGGACATTTTTGCATCTTTTTGAGTAATTTTTTGCAGTTTTGGGGACATTTTGCATCTTTTTGAGTAGATTTTTTGCCGTTTTGGGGCAATTTGGTATCTTTTTGGGTAAATTTTGGCAGTTTTGGGGACATTTTTTATTCTTTTTGAGTACTTTTTTTGCAGTTTTGGGAACATTTTTGCATATTTTTAAGTAAATTTTGGCAGTTTTGGGGGCCATTTTGCATCTTTTTGAGTACTTTTTTGCAGTTTCGGGGCCATTTTTGCATCTTTTTGTGCCATTTTTGTGCCATTTTTGGATCTTTTTGTGTCATTTGTGAGCCAGTTTTGCATCTTGTCATGCTATTTCTTTCTTTGCATAATTCTATGTGTTTTTTTCTTTTGTGAAATAAATAAATTAATGAAACCTTTGTCTTTTTAACTGCGTCTTCCTGGGTATTTCTGAGTTCTCTCTCCTTCTTTGTGGTTGCTCTGTTTCCAGAGAGATGCAGGACTTAAATTGTAGTGAAAAATCAAACCAGAGAAAAGAAAAATAAGACAGGACACAAAAAAAGGTTTTAAGAGTCCTGCCAGTCCTCTGCAGGAATTCGTGCATGTTCCGACCACAGAAGCTTCCCTGTGGAACCTCTCTGAAGGAAGAATAAAGTTTAGGGAAGGTTCTAATCCGTGGTCCTGGAAATCTGCTGTAAGGTCTTCAGTGTCAATTTAGCCATGTTTGCTAACAGAATAACTTCTGTTGTTGTTTTTCCCATACAGAACTAGAATTATGTGCAATAAGTGCTATTTTTTTGTTGTTTTGGTGCATTTGGAGATAACATTACGGCTGAATCTGTTGAATCTGACGCTGCAACGGAAAGAAAAACTTGTTTCTGCAGTGAAAAACCAACTACAGAGTGCATTTTATTTTTGGTTTTAAAAGCAACGGAAGTTGACCCAAAGGTTTTTCCAATAAAAAAATACAATAAATGTGACAAATTTACCCGATTAGTTTGAACATTAGGGTAGATTTTAGACTCTAGTGAGCAATGAAGCTGGATCATTTGAACACCTTTTAGCACAGCATCTTCATGACTTGCTGTGGGCTATTAGTAAAAAAATAAAGCATTTCTCTGAGGATTTGTGGACAGTGTGAGTGTACTTACATGTACATGGGCTGTAGCTGCAGGTGGGAGGTCTTCTGAGGCCCCTGGTAGCCGTACGAGTCGAACCCTCCTATAAAATCAACTGCAAAACAACAACAACAGAACAAAAAACAGCTCAATTAGAGACAGCATATGTGTGTGTGGATCCAGCTCCCACATGGTGACTCATCGCTTCAGGCCTCCAACACCTACAGAGGCCTCTGAACCTCTGCTGCCGCTCGCCAAGGACCGAGGCATGAAAGCCAGTTAAAATACGACCGTAAGAACGCCCGACGGTGCAAATATTCCTCTATTTTAAGCTGTAAGACTGATGCGATGACGTATTTACGGCGTGAGAATCCGCTGAACTCCTGAATTATGGAGGCCGGCTGCAGAGATGGGCGGCCAGCAGGTGGTTGAAGCAGCGAGGACGGACTTCTGAAGTCGTGATATTTCCCCGCTTTGATGTTTGGAGAGCTCATAAAAGGCTCCTTCCTCGCCTTGATCAGCAGACGAACATGTTCTCTTATTTATTCAGAGAGATTTCGTAACATCGACCACAATATGAAACTCAGTGGTGGAGGTGAATGACACAAAAATGTACAAATATGACACAAAAAGGCAAAAAAAATGGCACAAAAATTCTCAAAAAATTACCCGAAGAAATGTACAAATGAGAGAAAAATGACGAAAAGGACAAAAATAGCAAGAACAGATGCACAAAGGACACAAAAACTTCCAGAAATGACAGAAAAGGTTGTAAAAATGACACAATAACTCAAAAATTACATGAAAAGGTGTAGAAATGACTCAAGAAGTTCCACAAATGACACAAAAAAGACAAAAACAGCA
Organism: Acanthochromis polyacanthus; assembly: GCF_021347895.1. Taxonomy (NCBI): domain Eukaryota; kingdom Metazoa; phylum Chordata; class Actinopteri; family Pomacentridae; genus Acanthochromis; species Acanthochromis polyacanthus. The sequence goes on along the minus strand of NC_067128.1, from coordinate 35,193,669 downwards.
TGATCAGATACACAACTGACACAAAAACCTCCAGAAATGACAGAAAATGACTGTTTTTGTGCATTTATGCATATTGTCGTGTCATTTTTTGATGATTTTGTGTCATTATTGCATTCTTTTGTGTCATTTTTGGATGATTTTGTGTCACTTTTGCATCTTTTTCAGTCATTTTGGGCATTTTTGCACTTGTTTTTTTGCATCTTTTTGTGTCATTTTTGGGCATCTTTGGATCATTTTTGGATGATTTTGTGTCACTTTTGCATCTTTTTCAGTCATTTTGGATGTTTTTGCAGCATTTTCATCTTTTCGTGTCATTTTTGGGACCTTTTTGGAAGTTTTTGTGCAGTTTATGCATCTTTTCGTGTCATTTTTGATTCTTTTCATGTAATTTTTGGACAGTTTTTGCATATTTTTGGGTCATTTTTGAACCATTTTATATCTTTTTGTGTCATTTTTGGAAAGTTTTGCATCTTTTTCAGTCATTTTGGACGTTTTTGCACATTTTTTGCATCTTTTTGTCTCATTTTTGGATGTCTTTGGATCATTTTTGGATGCTTTTGTGTCACTTTTGCATCTTTTTCAGTCACTTTAGATGTTTTTGCAGCATTTCTTTCATCTTTTCATGTCATTTTTGGACATTTTTGGGCATTTTTAAAAGTTTTTGAGGAGTTTATGCCTCTATTCATGTCATTTTTGGACAGTTTTTGCATATTTTTAGGCCATTCTTGTGTATTTAAAGAACAAATTATTTTTTTTCTTTTTAACTATGTCTTACTGGACATTTCTGGGTTCTCTTTCCTTCTTCATGTTGTTCTGTTTCCTCAGAGCTGCAGGACTTTAGGTTGAAAAATGAGCCGCAGCGTCTAAAAATGCGTCAGGAATGAATAAAAGCTGCTACTGGAGACGGAGGTTCAACCTGATGAGTGCTTTAATGAGGACATCGGGTGAGTTTTCCATGAAGAGCAGCCCATCGACACCGAAGCGTGTTCAATTCAACACGCATGAATACTAATGAGAATAAATGTTTCCCTCCTGAACAGAGAAAACATGAAAGTGTCACGTTGTCGGGGTTCAGGATCACGTATTTATCACCATTAATGGAGCATAATGGGGGTTATTGAGGAGACAAAGCTGCATTTAAATCAGTAAAACTGAAACGCTGCTGAATTATTCATGTCTCAACGTGATTATTATTATTCTTGTTATCATTATTATTGTCATTATTATTTGACCTTTTCCTGCTGCACTTTTCTGTTTCTTCTGCAGAGTTTGGCAGAAAAAACAGAATAAAGACGACGCAGAGCTGCAGGAATATTTATTCTGATCATCAAGAAAATCATCATTTGTGCAATTTTTAACGCATAAATGGTGATTTTATCTTCATAAATGTGACTATTTTCTGGTTTCTTTCCTCTTCTATGACAGTAAACTGAACATCTTTGGACAAAACGAGACATTTAGGGAAACTTTCAACCACATTTTTCTTACATTTAATGACCAAACAACTCAAAGCATGCACTTCAGCATCTATCCTGATAATTTTTGTGACATTTTTACATCGCTTTGTGTCATATTTGGAAGTTGTTGCATAACTTTACATCTTTTTGTATCATTCTTATGTGGTTTTGTTCATTCTTAGATATTTTCATGTCATTTTTGGACATTTTTGTGACATTTTATGTAGTTTTGTGTCATTTTCACATATTTTTGCTTCATTTTTAAAAAAAAGTTTTTGAGCCATTTTAAACGTTATCAAGTTTTTGTGCTATTTTTTACATCTTTTTGTGTCATTTCTGTACATTTTTTGTGTTTGCATATTTCTGTGTCATTTTTGCATCCTTTTGTCATTTTTGCATCTTTTCATGCCATTTTTGTGTGTTTAGTTCTTTCTTTTTACATCTTTTCATGTCATTTTTGCACGTTTTGGGGTCATTTTTACATCTTTTGTGCCCTTTTTGAAAGTTTTCGTGCCATTTCTGCACATTCCTGTGCCATTTTTACATAATTTTGTGTAATTTTTGCACATTTTTGTGCCATTTTTACATTTGTTTTTGGTCGCTTTCGAACTGTCTAACTGTGTCATGCAGGTGTTCTGGAATTTTTGTATAATAAATAATCAAAATCAGCTTTGGGCTGAAGATTTACACAATAAATAACAAAACTCTGATGTTCCAACATAAAAAATATAAAGTTTAGGAACATGAGAGCATGAATACCACGGATAAAATATTTTTTAAAATGATATTAATAACAGATTTAAGTACCAAATATATTAAGAAGAGGCAAATGATCTCATTAAACACAAATAAAATACCGTGCTCTTAATTTGAAAGGGGTAAAAGTACTAAACACAATAATGGATATAAAACTAGATGTTTTTTCAGTTATCTTCAGTGTTTATTTGAGTCTGTGTGACACATCTGAGCGTGTGTGAGGCCGATAAGACTCAGTACGAGGTTTAATCTCGTCCAGAAAACACACAAACGCTCACACGAGGCCAGAATAATTATCAGACTAATGAGCTTCCTCAGCAGCTCCAGATCTTCATCGGTCCTCGGCGACTTCCAGCTGCTGATGATGATTGTTTATCCTCCACGTTCAGCAGATTACAAGCGCAAAATCTCCTTTCTGCTGCATGAAAACGAAGCGTCTGACACGAGATTATTAAACTTTAATGGAGGCCAAAGCCTCAGTTTGAACCCTGATTCTTAAAAATGAAGATTATTCCTCATTTCTGTGGAGTTTGAAAGTTTAAATTGCGTCTCCTCTGACTGTTTGCGTTCTCCCATGATCCAGAAAGTCTTTGTTTTAACGCCAGTTTTTTAAAAACATATTTTCATGTCGTTTTTGGAAGTTTTCAACCATATTGTCGACGTTTTTGTGCCGTTTTTATGTCTTTATCAGTCATTTTTGGACATTTTGTGTCATTTTTATATCTTTTTGTATCATTTTTGGAGATTTTTGTGTCGTTTTTGGAGGGTATTTTTTATATTTTGTGCCTTTGTTGTATCTTTTCATGTCATTTTTGGAAGCTTTTGTCTCTTTTTGCCATTTTACATCTTTTTGGGTCATTTTTTGGATGTTTTGTGACATTTCTACATTTTTCTGTGAATTTTTGGAGGTTTTTGTGCCCTCTTAAATAGAAATAATTGAGTATCTTCATACTTTTTGCATTTTTTTGTGTATTTGTCTCATGTCTTTGTTCTCTTTCAGTAATTTTTGCAACTTTAAGTGTAATTTTTGTGTCTTTTTGCATCTTTTGTGGTGTTTTTTCTTATTTGTAAATCTTTTTGGTGTATTTTTGTATCTTTCTTGCTTTTACAACCAAATTTTGTCATTTTTATATCTTTTTTCGCTATTTTTGCACATTGTTGTGTGATTTAGTGTGTGTTTTGTGCTATTCTTGTCTCATTGTGTCAATTTTGTGACTTTTTTGTGCCATTTTCACACCATTGTGCATCCTTTTTGCTAGTTTTGATGTCATTTTTACACAATTTTGTTTTATTTTTGTCATCAGCAGTGAAGAAAAATGAAACAGGAACTAAAAACCTTGCTTGAAGTTAACCTGGAAAATACTTAGTGTTTAAGCTTGAAAAGTTCTACATAAATAAAACTTGTTATTACCATCATTAATGCTATTAAAGTAATGTATAGGTGACCCATCTTTGTGTAAGTGGAGACATGTAGGGTACTTTAGAAATGAAAAAAATCACAAAATGCTGATAAAAATTGCATAATTTTGATGAAAACTACTGAAAATCTGTTTGTGTGTTTACTGCTGGAGCCTTAAACTGTATTTTTGTGTTCTTTGTGTCCTCATGATTACCGCCTATCTGAACCTTTAAGCGTCCCGACAGGCAGCAGCTGTGGAGGTTAAAGGCTTCGTTTCCTCCGGTGTTCAAACAGAAACTCTGCTGAGGCTGTTTGACTGCAGCATGAATCAGCAGGAAAAGCTCAGCGTCGCACCAGAGAACAGAAACAAGAAGCTCTGCAGCGCCTCAGCCGACCGGAAAAAGAGACGCGACATCGAAGAAAGTCACCTGTTGTCATGATAATCCGAGAAAAAGGAACTCTGACGAAGATTTTATTTTTGAGAATCAGACAAACAGGAACAATGTGTGAGACAGAAAACTGTAATAAAGTGAAAAACATTGATTTACTTGAAATTATATATGAATATATAGAGTCACTCAGAAATGTCAGAAATGTGGGGCATTTTTTTCCAGTGAAGTCAACATTAAATTAACCATAAATCCAGTCTAGGCATTGTTAATGTGGTAAATGACTATTCTAGCTGTAAACGGCTGATTTTCAATGGAATATCTCCATAGGGGTACAGAGGAACATTTCCAGCAACCATCACTCCTGTGTTCTAATGCTACATTGTGTTAGCTAATGGTGTTGAAAAGCTCATTGATGATTAGAAAACCCTTGTGCAGTTATGTTAGCACATGGATAAAAATGTGAGTTTTCATGGAAAACATGAAATTGTCTAGATGACCCCAAACGTTTGAACGGTCGTGTATATGTTACGCTAAACTATGCTGTGCTACGCTACGTAACATTACGTTACATTATGCTATTTTACGATGTGTTATGCTATGATGTGCTATGCTATGATGCACTATGGTATGCTATGCTATGCTACACCACATTACAGTACATTATACTACACTAAACTATGCTATGTTATGCTATGCTGTATTGTGTTATGTCACGCTATGCTACGCGATGCTATGCTACGTTACAGTGTGTTCTGTTATACTACATTATGCTATGTTAGACTATGCTACGCTACACTAAGTTATGTCCCATTATGTTGGAGAATTCAGACTATTTATACTTAAAAACATTTATTAAACTGATTGAGTATCATAATAGCTAAATATACATAAAAAATTGACAACCTACAGTAATAATTAACTGCGAAAGATTAAACTATAACAATTTTGATTCTCTGCAGACTGAGCATAAATTTTGTGCCCGTCAGTACTGAAACTGCTATGCTACGCTATGTTACGGTGCACTACACTATGCTATGCTATATGATGCTATGCTATGTTACATATGCTATGCTACATTACATTATGCTATACTATTTCACCTTATGTTACATTATGCTATGCTATTTTAAGCTAAGTTATGCTATTCTATGCTACATTATGGTACAATATGCTACGCTACATTACGTATGCTATGCTACATTACATTATGTTATGCTACTTCATATTATGTTACATTATGCTATGCTACATTACACTACATTATGCTACGTAATGCTACGTTGGGCTATGTTATGTTGTGCTATGTTATGCTACGTTACATTATGCTATATTATGCTATGCTTTGTTAAATTGTGCTACATATTGCTATGCTACATTACGCTAAGTTATACTATGTTGTGTTACGCTACATTACGCTATGTTGCATTATGCTACATTACTGCTATGCTACATTATATTATGCTACATTATGTTATGCTACATTAGGCTAAGTCATTCTACGCTATACTACATTGTGTTAAGTTACGCTATGCTATGTTATGCAGCATTATGCTTTGCTACATCACATTACATTACATTATGATAAGTTATACTACTTTGCGCTATGCTACACTATGTTACATTATGCTACAATAATGCTATGCTACATTATATTACGCAACATTATGCTTTGCTACATCACATTACATTACATTATGCTATGCTACATTATGCTAAGTTATACTACGTTGCGTTATGCTATGTTCCATTATGCTACATTACTGTTATGCTACATTATATTATGCTACATTATGTTATGCTACATTAGACTAAGTCATTCTACGCTATACTACATTGTGTTACGTCACGCTATGCTATATTAGGCAGCATTATGTTTGCTACATCACATTACATTACATTATGATAAGTTACACTACTTTGCGCTATGCTACACTATGTTACATTATGCTACATTATGCTACAATAATTCTATGCTACATTATATTACGCAACATTATTCTTTGTTACGTTACATTACATTACTTTATACTATGCTACACAGCATTATGTTATGCTATGTTACACTACGCAATGTTACATTATGTTACATTATGCTGCATTATGCCATGCTACATTACGTTTATGCTACATTATGTTAAAAATAAACTAACAATTGACAAACCAGCAGAAATAATTATCTGTTGCAGATTAAAATTAAATTTTTTATTTCTCTGCAGCCTGAGTGTGAATTTAGTGTCGGTCAGTCTGTGAACCATGCAGGTTATTTCTTATGCAGAGAAAAACAAACATGACTTCCTGTTTAATGAGAGCATTAAGTGATGTTTTGATGTGTGAGCCTCTGTGTTTGCATTAATGCGTTTTAAGTGTGAACTTACAGCTGTCTTCTTCTTCAGAGATGAGTTTGACCACGTAGCAGGCGTAGATGAAACCCACCAACTGCAGAAACACAAGAACAAAACAGAAAAGCATCGGATTATTATTAGAGCCTGAAGGGCTTCTGGACCAGACAGTAAACAGGTGGCGACGGAAGTGGAGCGGAACGGCAAAATAGAGCAGGAAGGCTCCGGAAACCTGCCGTCTTTGACCACAAACCACACATTTAATAACTCATCTTTAAAGCCTACAGGTATAAAACACTCTGAGGGAGGAAACATGTCAGCCTGTGATCGCTGAGGATGGGTTTTCAGCTCTTAAAGGTGTTCAGACGACGATGAAGCAGCAGCAGCAGAACACCTTTCTTTGCTCCCCTGCTCTCATTGGCCGCCTGTTTCCATGGCGACAGATGCAGGAAGGCGAGGTCGTGGAGGTGGTTGACCCGCCGACGGAGGGAAACCGCGTTAACCTGAATAAAGAGGCTCTCATGGAGGCCACATCCACCCGGTTGGTTCTTTTTTGTTGTTTTGTTTTTAATCGGCGTTCAGATGAGGTTTAAAATTCAGCGTCTACCTCAAGGTCTCGACCTCATTTAGTCTAAATAACCTCCCTCAGCTCCTCTTCCGTCTTCCTCCTCCTCCTCTTCCTCCAGAAAACACGGCGGTGATATTCTGCATGAATCCACTTAAAGACGTTGCAGCTCTCAGGAGGAAACCAAAGGATTCACGCAGAATCCAGATGTGACTAAAAAAAACCCACAGCTGTTCAAAGATCTGACTGCAGGTTGTAATGTGGAAGATTTAAAGCATATTTATCAATTTATAATGTTAATTGTACTTGTTTTAATGCTCAAAAACACATTATTTTCCTCATATTTGTACATAATATCGATACAATGTGTTTACATTTGTATAAATAATCCGTATTCTGCACATGTATACATTTATAATCTTACATTTGGCGTCTCTTAATAGATATTTACATTAAAAAACACATGATTTCCCTCATATTTGTGCATAATATCTATACAGTGTGCATGTGTGTTTGTTTAAAGATCCAATTTTCTGCACATTTACAGGTTTATAATTCTGTTTTTTCCTGTATTCATAGATAATTACATGCTCTAATGTTCAAAAACACTTTATTTTCTTCATATTTGAGCATAATATTTAGATAGTGTGTTAATATTTGTATAAATTATCCATATTCTGCACATTTCTAGATGTATAATCTTATTTTAGGCACCTATTCATAGATATTTATGTTTAAATACACATTATTTTCCTCATATTTGTGCATAATATCTATATGTGTGTTTCTGTTTGTTTGAAGAGCCCGTATTCTGCACATTTGCGGGTTAATAATTCTATTTTTTGGTGTCTATTAATAGATATGTACATGCTTTAATGTTCAAAAAGACTTTATTTTCCTCCTTCTGATGCATAATATCTGTACAATGTCTCTATATTGACTCAGTGTTGACCAAAAGGTTGTAAACATTTTATAAATGGATCAAAACTTCAGCAAAATGAATTTAAAAAACTGTCCAAAATGACAAAAAGGTCAAAAAAAAAAAGAAATTGTTAAAAATGACCCATAATATGCAGTAAATTAGTCAAATAATTTGGCCCAAATTTACCTAAAAATGGTCCAAAATGACACATTTTTTCTAAAATGGTTCAAAATTATGCAAAAATAACTGAGACATTGCCAAAATGATAGAAACCTTTCCAAATTGGGTCAAAACCCAAACAAAATCACTTCAAATGTTCCCCAAAATGATTCAAAATTTGTCCAAAGTGTGCTTAAAATGACTTCAGAAATTTGCCCCAAAACATCCATAATGACTTAAAAATGATGCACACTTTGAAATGTTTGTTTTTTTCTGGTAAGTTGTTCAGAAAATATCAGAAAAACGACTAAAACTTTATATTTTTCCGTTAGGACAATTAAAAGAAACATGTTGTTTTAATTTTCTGAATGAAACTTCAGCTGCAGCTCTAATCCTGCTTCTGCTGAATGAGTAAAACTCTCATTTCTGTTGGTTTTTGTTTTGTTTTCTGAACGAGTTCAACAGAATCTGCACATATCATGAATTAAAACCTCGTCAGAAAGCTGCAGCTGCTTCATTTACTGTCTGCGCTCAGATAAAACCAACCCAGATGAAAGTGATTAATGTGATTATTGATTGTAGTTCTACTGTGATTTCTCAGAGCCGCTCCGGCTGACAAAATGTTTTCATCACAGATCATTTGTAGAGAGCGTCGCAGGGGAAACATTGGAGTTTTTGTTGGCATCATGAGCGCATAAACAGATTTAATCAAAGGGATGTGACGCCTTCATCACAGCAGCAGAAAGACGCAGCAGAGATGGATGAACTTAGTAAATGTTGTAAAGAAAGACTGAGCAGATGGCATAAACAATCCCAAAATTAGTCAACACTGTTACAAAGCGATCTAAATAAATGATAAAAATAATCCCAAACAACATAAAAATCTCCACAAAGATCTCAGAATATGTCCAAAACAACCAAAATATCATCTTAAGTTACAAAAAAATCATAAAATGATTCAAATATTTTCAAAAATACTTAAAACTGATACAAGATGATGTATAAAAAAACACCCAAAACAATAGAATCATTTCTAAAGATGATTTAAAACTTGCACAAAATGACTTAAAAAATGTCCAAAATCTAAAACTCAAAATGGACCCAAAATTACTAAAAACAAAATGTTTATTACATAAATTTACCAATGTGGCTCAAGAAAATTTCCAAATGGCTCAAATGTACCCAAAACAACCCAGAAAAAAGACTTAAATGTTTCCAGAAGGACTCAAAACAAACACAAAATGACTAAAAATATTTAAAATGACAACAAAAATGAATGACAATGACACAAACGTTTAAAAAGTTGATAAAAAAAATCAAAAATTACTAAAAAAAATCCAAAATGGCTAAAAATGTACCTAGAACAACAAAAAAGGATAAAATTACAAAAAACTTTTACAAAATGACTTAAACATTTCCCAAATGAAAAAAAGAATCTGAACTGATGCAAAATTACCTACAGGATATGACAGGATAATTTTCAAAATGGCTCAAAGTGTAAACAAAACACCAAAATGTCAAAAATGGCTAAACCAATGACTTCATCTAGACTTCCTGTGTGATGGAGGACTAACCGATGACTTCCTCTAGACTTCCTGTGTGATGGAGGACTAACCGGTGACCTCCTCTAGACTTCCTGTGTGATGGAGGACTAACCGGTGACCTCCTCTAGACTTCCTGTGTGATGGAGGACTAACCGGTGACCTCCTCTAGACTTCCTGTGTGATGGAGGACTAACCGATGACCTCCTCTAGACTTCCTGTGTGATGGAGGACTAACCGATGACTTCCTCTAGACTTCCTGTGTGATGGAGGACTAACCGATGACCTCCTCTAGACTTCCTGTGTGATGGAGGACTAACCGGTGACCTCCTCTAGACTTCCTGTGTGATGGAGGACTAACCGATGACCTCCTCTAGACTTCCTGTGTGATGGAGGACTAACCGGTGACTTCCTCTAGACTTCCTGTGTGATGGAGGACTAACCGATGACCTCCTCTAGACTTCCTGTGTGATGGAGGACTAACCGGTGACCTCCTCTAGACTTCCTGTGTGATGGAGGACTAACCGGTGACCTCCTCTAGACTTCCTGTGTGATGGAGGACTAACCGATGACCTCCTCTAGACTTCCTTTGTGATGGAGGACTAACCGGTGACCTCCTCTAGACTTCCTGTGTGATGGAGGACTAACCGGTGACCTCCTCTAGACTTCCTGTGTGATGGAGGACTAACCGATGACCTCCTCTAGACTTCCTGTGTGATGGAGGACTAACCGATGACCTCCTCTAGACTTCCTGTGTGATGGAGGACTAACCGGTGACCTCCTCTAGACTTCCTGTGTGATGGAGGACTAACCGGTGACCTCCTCTAGACTTCCTGTATGATGGAGGACTAACCGATAACCTCCTCTAGACTTCCTGTATGATGAAGGACTAACCGATGACCTCCTCTAGACTTCCTGTGTGATGGAGGACTAACCGGTGACCTCCTCTAGACTTCCTGTATGATGAAGGACTAACCGATGACCTCCTCTAGACTTCCTGTGTGATGGAGGACTAACCGGTGACCTCCTCTAGACTTCCTGGATGATGAAGGACTAACCGGTGACCTCCTCTAGACTTCCTGGATGATGAAGGACTAACCGGTGACCTCCTCTAGACTTCCTGTATGATGAAGGACTAACCGATGACCTCCTCTAGACTTCCTGTGTGATGGAGGACTAACCGATGACCTCCTCTAGACTTCCTGTGTGATGGAGGACTAACCGATGACCTCCTCTAGACTTCCTGTGTGATGGAGGACTAACCGGTGACCTCCTCTAGACTTCCTGTATGATGGAGGACTAACCGGTGACCTCCTCTAGACTTCCTGTATGATGGAGGACTAACCGGTGACCTCCTCTAGACTTCCTGTATGATGGAGGACTAACCGGTGACCTCCTCTAGACTTCCTGTATGATGGAGGACTAACCGGTGACCTCCTCTAGACTTCCTGTATGATGAAGGACTAACCGATGACCTCCTCTAGACTTCCTGTGTGATGGAGGACTAACCGATGACCTCCTCTAGACTTCCTGTGTGATGGAGGACTAACCGGTGACCTCCTCTAGACTTCCTGTATGATGGAGGACTAACCGGTGACCTCCTCTAGACTTCCTGTATGATGGAGGACTAACCGGTGACCTCCTCTAGACTTCCTGTATGATGGAGGACTAACCGGTGACCTCCTCTAGACTTCCTGTGTGATGGAGGACTAACCAATGACCTCCTCTCTAATGTTCTAAAGGTCTCCTCCCTGGATGGACATTCTGATCCAGAGCTCTTCACTGAACAGCAGCTGTTGACATTCAGATAATTTCCCTCTGAGCTGCCATCACAACTCTGGATCGGAGCTCGGGGAGCGTTTGGGGAGATTATCGGAGGAAAGACGGTGATTCAGGTGTTTTTAAACTTTCAGTGGATTCCTGTGTCCTCTGTGTAGAACTGCAGAGATCCAGAGAGGATATTTGGAGATGCAAATGACACCAACTCTTTCATTAATCAATTGATTATAAGTAAACAACATAAAAATGTAGTATTTGCAGCATTTGAAGTCAAAATGACTAAAGCAACAGTGTGAATGTGTGTTTTTGTGCTGATTAAAAGTCCTTTTATGGTGTGAATGTATGTTTTTGTGTTGGTTTTGCCTCTTTTTATGGTGTGTTTCCATGTTTTTGTGGTGATTTTGGGTCTTTATGGTGTGATTGTTTGTTTTTGTGGTGATTTTGAGTGTTTTTGTGCTGATATAGTCTCTTTTTTTTGCTGATCTTGTTTCATGGCGACTTTGCAAGCTGATGTGGTGATTTTGGGTCTGAGGCAGGTTTGTGGCGATTTCATATCTTTTTGTCATAATTTTTGCATAGTTTTTACTTCATACTGAAATAATAACATCAGATTAAACAGACTTGCTTTTTTTCCAGAGCTCAGGTTGTGTTGTTAAAATGTCATGTGTCTATCTGCTGTACTGATAAAGTTCTGAGGCTCAGAAATGTTGAAAAAATGCTTTAAAAGGGTTTAATTTGGATTTTAAGGGCCTGTAACTGTGTAAATATTCACAGTATGAAGATAAAACTTTGATCATTCAATAAAGTTCCTGCAGATAAAGAATCAACTGATTCTGAGGAGGTTTGCTGGGAACGTTTTTTCAGATTTGGTTGATTTTACACGGAATAATTCAAAGTGAAACAGCCGAAAAGATGCTCTTTATTACATCTATATTTTTTACTACCATCGTTCATTCAGCCTGTTTATCTTTTCTGGACAGTCTGTTCCTGAGCTGGAAAATAAAGACGTCACAGCAACAACTCAGAGTCACCAGTTTCAGTTCTTTCTACAGGATGACTTTCTGCTCCGCTGAATCAATCCCTCTAATTACACTTAATGCAGACTAATCTTGTATTAAAGCCTGAACGGGAGCCATGAAATATATTCATCAAGAAGCTGCAGATAAACTCGTATGAAGCGAGGAGTGAAACTAGAAGGTGCTTTAAAGTCGTCGCTGCAAACATTTGTTCGGAACGTTCTGTTCAGACTCAGAATTGGAAAAATGTTCCAGAAATGCTGAGTTTATTACCCAAACCGTCGCTTTTCTCCGTGTTCGGACGCCGCCGACGGGTTTTACCGACTTCCTGCTGCATAACTAACCGGAGTTTACCATGGCAACAAGCAGCAGAATGAACAGGAATAAAGACGAATCTCCCGAGAATGAAAACTCATAAAAATGTGTTTTGTTCTGAACGAGATGCTGAGAGGTGAAGTTGTTCCGGTTACTGCAGAGATCCGAGGTGATGTTATTTCCATTTCCACCTGCGGTCACCCTCAGACAGAACCAGAACAGAACCCAGCGTCTGTCTGACAAACCTGTAGGATTAAATATAGTCCACGCGAATGCAGACAAAAGCTGGAAAACGGTATCAAGAGGAGAAGCTAAAGTACCTCGTTGTTTTGCTGTCGTGTTGTATTTAAACGCGTTAATTCTAAACACTGTAAAAATAAAAATAAAAACACACACACATCCCGTAAAAAACTGTGAGTAAGGTGGCAAAAAATGTGCTAAAAACATGGAAATATTGTAATGTTTTTTTAAAAATCTGAAAAATTATCAAGCATGGTGGTGGCAGCATCATGACGTGAAGCACGGTGGTGACATCATGATGTGATGTCATTTTTTGTGCCGTTTGTGTCATTTGTCCATTTTTTTTCACGCTTTATCATTTTTGGTCTAACAAAATAATTTTTTTGTTTTGTTTCATGTTGTTTGTCTCATTTTTTGTGGTTTTGTTTATCGCTTGTCACTTTGTGTCTCATTTTTGTGATTATGTTGTCTTGTTTTTGGTCTTGTTTGGTCTGACGTGTGACGTTTGTCTCATGTTTTTGTCATTTTGCATTTCTTTTGCATCACTCGTGTTGTTTATTTTTGTCATTTTGTTCCTCATTTCTCATTTTTTGTCTTGTTTTTGTCATTTGTCTCATTTTTTTGTCATTTTGTGTCTCATTTTTGTAATATTTATCTTGTTTTTGTTGTTTTTTTTGTCGTTTTGTCTGACTTTTGTCGTTCGTCTCATGTTTTTGTCATTTTGTTTCTCGCCTCTGTCATTTTTTGTCTCGTTTTTGTCATTTGTTGTTTTTGTCATTTTGTTTCTCATTTGTCATCTTTTGTCTTGTTTTTGTCATTTGTTGTTTTTGTCATTTTGTTTCTCATTTGTCAGCTTTTGTCTCGTTTTTGTCATTTGTTGATTTTGTCATTTTGTTTCTCATTTGTCATCTTTTGTCTCATTTTTGTCATTTGTTGTTTTTGTCACTGTCTCTCATTTGTCATCTTTTGTCTCGTTTTTGTCATTTGTTGTTTTTGTCATTTTGTTTCTCATTTGTCATCTTTTGTCTTTTTTTGTCATTTGTTGTTTTTGTCACTGTCTCTCATTTGTCATTTTTTGTCTTGTTTTTGTCATTTCTCTCATTTTTGTCATTTTGTGTCTCATTTTTGTAATATTTGTTTTGTGTTTGTAGTTTTTTTTGTCTGACTTTTGTCGTTTGTCTCATGTTTCTGTAGTTTTGTTTCTCGTTTTTGTCATTTTGTTTCTCATTTGTCATTTTTTGTCTTGTTTTTGTAATAATTGTCTTGGTTTTCTTGTTTTTTTGTCTTTTTTGTCTGACTTTTGTCGTTCGTCTCATGTTTTTTGTAGTTTTGTTTCTCGGTTTTGTCATTTTTTTTGCCTCATTTTTGTCGTTTGTTGTTTTTGTCACATTGTAATTTGTATATTTTGTCTCTTTTTTTGTTTTGTTTCGTGCCATTTGTCTTGCTTTTGTCATTTTGTGTCTCATTTTTCTAATATTTCGTCTTTTTTTTGTTGTTTTTTTTTTGTTTGGATGTGGTAGATTAATATTCCACCAACTCATTCACTTCCAGCCCTCCGTTGTACAACTTTCACTCAGCTTCTTTTTTTCTCTGACCTTCTAATAATCGGCATGAGTCACTGGCGGTAAAAAAAACTAGAAGTAAACAAGATTTGAGCAGAACGTCGTGTGAATGCATCAGCGACGGCTCAGAGATTCATTCTGATCTAAATCTTGCTTCGTATTCGAGGTCTGACTGTGCAAAAAACCTTCCAAATGTGTCCGATAAGGAGCCTCATGGGCATCTTATTTGGGTTTTCTCCGCTGCAGAAACAGATACGATCAGACTTATGGCAAACAGGATATTGTGTTTACATCCGGCGACACCGAAACTGGAGTTTGTGGAATATTAACAGGATATTGACGTTCTGCGTTTCGGCTCTCTGCTCCCCGATCGACAACAAAACTGAACCCAGAGTCGTTTTCAGACGACTGAACAGCTTCCATTCTCAGAGTCTCTGAAGAAATATTATGACTTTGAGACATGAAAAGTCTCCTTCAAGAGCAGAAGAATGAAAAAATTTGGCTGGAGCTACAGCAAACTGAGTTATTGTTTGATTTAGAACAAAATCACACAACTCAGAGCTAACAAAAAAAAAAAAGAAAGAAAATGTTAACATTTAAGCAGCTGGAATCTGAAGATTTTTACTCCCACCTCTTTTTCAAAGGCATAATTGCAAGATTAAAATTCAGGTTTATTGATTTAAATAAAACTTTGAAGCTGCTATTTTGACATAATGTTGCATGAACTTAATTTTGTGTTTATTTTAAACCCAAATTCCTGCACTAGTTGGTTTAAAATCACATTCAGGTTGAAGTAAATTAATTAAATTGACTTAAAAACTACATTTTTTTCACCAACATCACATCTTTTACAAATAAATTCCAGTAATTCCACTTTTCTTTCTGTGATTTTACTAAATATGATCTGTAATCGAACAATGCCAAGACAATCTGTAAAACACCAGCTAAAAAAATCCAGCCTCAAATATTTAAATATCTTGTGCTCAAATACAGAAATACAAATAAAAATAAATTAAACTGCACTTCAAACTTAAAAAAAAATCAATCCAAAAACTACTGAAAAAAATCTGATTGACAAAAGAAAATGTTTTATACTTTTGTGACTTAAAAAACTTAAATACGTAATGCACAAAAAAATTCATTTCAATTAATATTTTTATTATTTTCAAATTTAGCTTATGCTTTTAATTATTAAATCATTAAAATACATTTCATTGAAGAGGAATTCATTTTGAGTTTATTTGTCGAACATAATGTCGTTGGAAGTCGCCTAAATTAAAACAAAAATACGCAAACTGCTGCATTAGTGAGTTTTGTTGAGCTCAAACACGATATTTTAGAGTGAAATTGACGAGTAATGGATAAATCGTTGCTTCTCTGTAAGACTTAAAACAAAACTGCACCATACAGAGATGAATTTAAAGCAAACCATCCTTTATAAACTAGTTTCTTTCAGGATTCAGTCCCTGAAAGCTGCCTGGCTGTTTTTTAGTTGTTGTGGAACTGAATTCTAACAATTAGCAGGTACAACAAAGACGATGAAAAAACTCTGCAATTAAAGGAGTTTAAAGAGCTTCTTCCTCTGAGCTGCAGTTTGGCAGCGATCGGATTGCACCAGAGATCACTGAGAAAGTTCTGGGAGTTAATCAGTCAACTCTTCAAAATAAAACAGGAAGTAAGAGTTAGTAAATTAGTTAAAGACTAAAGAACCAGGACACAAAACCTGAAGAAACTATGTTAGAAAGTCCATTTTATGTGAGATTATTGAATAACTTGGAGCAGAAACAGGCGTTGAGCCTCGTATAACATGTTTTTATTCACATTTTTTAAGTATTGCATCAAAAAAATTGCAAATCGAGGCAGAGCTTCACTGGAGATGAAAACAATTTTCCAATAATTTCTGACTTTCTGAACAATTAACTTGCATGACTGATCACTTTTTAATATTTTGTCATGTCCAGAAACCATTAAATATGCCCAAAACCAGCTGACCTTTACATAACAATCACAATTTTCCTGATTATGAACAATTCCTGAGCGTTTTTCTCCGTTTTTCTCTTGTAGACGGACAAAATCTTTTTTTTGTTTCTTCTTCTTTTAGGTTTTTTTTTAGGAAACTGGTGTTGTCTTTGGCATCTTTTACCCTTTATGTTACAACCATGCAGCCTCTAGCGCCACCTTCTGGTGATATGCAAAACACACAAAAAATACAAGAACAACACAAACACATAAAATGGCAGAGAGAAAAAGAAACAAAAATGGCACTAAAAGGTATAAAAATGTCACAACAATGGCACTAATGAATGACAAAAGATGTAAAAATTACGCAAAAACACACAAAAATGGCACCACGAGGCGCAAAAATGACAGAAAAAAGATACAAGATGGCAGTAAAGATGGGAAAATGTACTTTTCTAAATTAATACTTAAGCAAAGTATGTGCAGCTTTTATATCCCGTCTTTCAACAAGTGTCGCCTTTAAATAGAGTGAAGCTTCCCCAGCCCGCTAATGAGGCAGCTAACTGCTAAACATGGAGGTTTGTCAAAATAAAATGTACTTTTTTAAATCCTTCAGTAAAATATGAGTAGTTTTTTCATCCCGTCTTTCCTACAAGTGCCTCCTTTAATTAGACTGAAGCCTTCCTGGTCCGCTAACGAGGCAGCTAACCGCTAAACATGCAGGTTTTCTCTCGGAGCTCCACTCAGTCGATTCCACTCAGCGGCCGGTGAAGCCGTCAGACTGAGCTCATGGAGCGTGACGGTGTTTCCACTCACCAATTACAGTCAGACGCACAGCGCTGCAGCTCAGACAGCGTGGAAGCAGCAGCAGCATCGAGCGGAGAGGAAGAAGAAACTCTGTCTGCTGGAACGATGCATGGAGCTGCACTGGAGCTGCTGGCTGCATGTCTGTGTTTGAATTAATGCAGAGCTGCAGATGACCGATCAGCTGCAAGAATTTACCAGTTGTCCAGAATGACTTAAAATGTTTCGAAAATAAATCAAAATTGTCCAAAATTCCTTAAAATTGTCAAAAATTACTCAAAATATATCAAAAATGACTCAGAAATTGTCCTAAATGAATGAAACTGCATCCTAAATGACTTGAAATTGTCAGAAAATGATTCAAAATGACTGAAAAATGTCCCAAATTCCTTAAAATTGTCAAAAGATGATAATTGATCCGAAACAAAAATAAAAAAAATTAAAA
Source organism: Acanthochromis polyacanthus (assembly GCF_021347895.1). Taxonomy (NCBI): domain Eukaryota; kingdom Metazoa; phylum Chordata; class Actinopteri; family Pomacentridae; genus Acanthochromis; species Acanthochromis polyacanthus. Next base: position 35,176,019 of record NC_067128.1, on the reverse strand, counting down.
ATTCTTGTCCCAAATTACTCAATATATGCCCTAAATGGCTTGAAATTGTAAAAAAAAAAGACTTAAAATTGATCCAAATGACTCAAAATGCGCCCTAAACAACTGGAAACTGTCAAAAAATATATAAATTGGGAATATTTTCAGTTGTAATATGAAGAGTTTAGGCCACATTTACTGATGCATTTGGTGAAATAGATTTAGCTGTGAAATTTAGCAAACCAGAGCATACAAATGATGAAGTTTAATTTAAAATATGGGCTCTGCTGGAGATGCTGAGATAAAAAAGAGTCAGAAATCCTGCAGAATTTAAAACCACTTCCTGCAACGGTGAAGGAAAGAAAACAGAGCCGGAGCTTCTAAAGCAGCTTATCCAGACCGTCCTACGTTAATGAGGGTATGAAGTTATTAAACTAATGGAGCCTGGATGCTTTATTTCACTCTAAAACAGACTCAGAGAGACTTTAGGAAACATTAAAGCTAATGTGGTAGAACTGGACCAGGCTGCAGGTGAATAAAACAGCAGAAACGCTTCCACAGAAAGTCTCACAAACCTTTTTAATTAACAGCTACAGCTTCACAACCTAAAAGAAACTCTTAAATAACTTCTTTTTGCAGGTGATATGATAATATTTTTACTCTCTACAGCTTAAAGATATAAAAAATAAACTACAAGGACGGTTAAATGCCAAAAGAGGCATTAAAGGACGACTATTAGCTAAAATAAATCACAGAAACGGCTTCATGAGGTGGTAATTTGCTCATAGCTGCTGTGTTTTAACATTTAAAGTAAAGTTTTGGTTCCTTTCGACCTTCTGTAAGTGAGATGCAGCTTTAAAAACAGCTCCTGAACAACCTTTAGTAGGAGGCGATTAGCATGAACTCCCTGCAGCTACGCAAAGAAATCACATTTTTACATTCATTTTCAGTCGGACTGATATTAAACACAGAAGTTATCATCCTGGAACTGACATTTTTCTAACTGCATTAGAGATCTTCATCCAGGATCCTTGTCCAGCCAGTTTGTTTGTTTTTCTGAGTCTCTGAATTTCACTGTAAAAATAAAGACATGAAGACAACAGCACGTCCCGAAAGACGGAAAATCCTGCCTCTACAAAGCGACGGTGGTCTTACAATCATTGCTCTGCTTCTGATGCACTAAGACAGTTTATGTTGCTGGGAAAATTGGAAAAAAATAACTCAGAATTTCTCCAAAATTACTCAAAACTCTGTAAAAAAAAATGACAAAAAAATGTCTAGAATTTACCAAAAAAAAGCTCAAGAGGACAGAAAACATTCCTGAATTGACTTAAATTTGATCCTAAATTACTGAAAAGTGCCCCATAATGACCCAAAATGACTCAAACTGTCTCAAAATTAATCCAAAATGACTCAGAACCGATTCAAAATTACTTAAAATGTGTCCTAAATGGCTTGAAATTGTCAGAAAATTACTCAAAAGAGATCTCAAATGACTTAAAAGTCTCTAAAATCCCTTCAAATTGATCCAAAATGACTTGAAATGGTCCAAAAAATTACTCAAAATTGATTCAAAATGACTCAAAATGGTTCAAAATGACTTAAAATTTTCCAAAATTCCTTAAAATGGCCCAAAAATGACTCAATATGTATCCAATATGACTCTAAAGTGACCCAAAATGACTCAAAAGTAATCCAAAATGACTCAGAAATGGCCCAACATGACTCAAAAACTATTCAAAATTACTTAAAATGTGTCCTAAATGGCTTGAAATTGTCAGAAAATTACTCAAAAGAGATCTCAAATGACTTAAAAGTCTCTAAAATCCCTTCAAATTGATCCAAAATGACTTGAAATGGTCCAAAAAATTACTCAAAATTGATTCAAAATGACTCAAAATGGTTCAAAATGACTTAAAATTTTCCAAAATTCCTTAAAATGGCCCAAAAATGACTCAATATGTATCCAATATGACTCTAAAGTGACCCAAAATGACTCAAAAGTAATCCAAAATGACTCAGAAATGGCCCAACATGACTCAAAAACTATTTAAAATTACTTAAAATGTGTCCTAAATGGCTTGAAATTGTCAGAAAATTACTCAAAAGAGATCCAAAATGACTTAAAAGTCTCCAAAATCCCTTCAAATTGATCCAAAATGACTTGAAATGGTCCAAAAAATTATTCAAAATGTATTCAAAATGACTCAAAATGGTTCAAAATGACTTAAAATTGTCCAAAATTCCTTAAAATGGCCCAAAAATGACTCAATATGTATCCAATATGACTCTAAAGTGACCCAAAATGACTCAAAAGTAATCCAAAATGACTCAGAAATGGCCCAACATGACTCAAAAACTATTCAAAATTACTTAAAATGTGTCCTAAATGGCTTGAAATTGTCAGAAAATTACTCAAAAGAGATCTCAAATGACTTAAAAGTCTCTAAAATCCCTTCAAATTGATCCAAAATGACTTGAAATGGTCCAAAGAATTACTCAAAATTGATTCAAAATGACTCAAAATGGTTCAAAATGACTTAAAATTTTCCAAAATTCCTTAAAATGGCCCAAAAATGACTCAATATGTATCCAATATGACTCTAAAGTGACCCAAAATGACTCAAAAGTAATCCAAAATGACTCAGAAATGGCCCAACATGACTCAAAAACTATTTAAAATTACTTAAAATGTGTCCTAAATGGCTTGAAATTGTCAGAAAATTACTCAAAAGAGATCCAAAATGACTTAAAAGTCTCCAAAATCCCTTCAAATTGATCCAAAATGACTTGAAATGGTCCAAAAAATTATTCAAAATGTATTCAAAATGACTCAAAATGGTTCAAAATGACTTAAAATTGTCCAAAATTCCTTAAAATGGCCCAAAAATGACTCAAAATGTATCCAATATGACTCTAAAGTGACCCAAAATGACTCAAAATTTTTCCAAAATCCCTTAAAATGTACCCAAAATGACTTTAAAATGGCCCAAATTACTCAAATCTGATCCAAAATGAGTTAAAAGTGGTCCACATTACTAAAAATGGGTCCTAAATGATTTGAAATTGTCAAAAAAAATACTCAAAATTGATCCAAAATGACACAAAAACTGTCCAGAATTCCTTAAAATCCATCAAAATGACTCAAAAATGTTCAAAATGTCTCGTAGTTTGCCAATATTTACTAGCAGTATGTATTAGCAATGATTTAACACTCATTTATCTGCAGATGTGAGGAATCCAGTCGTTTATCTACATGTAATGAAGCTGTAGGAAGCCTGATGCTAACTGCTAATGAAATGTGCTACCTGAAAACGCTAAACTCTGTATCCTTAAATCACTACAACAGACACATTAATGGTTGAAACAAACTTGAATTCATCTTTAAATCCAATCTTGACTCCTTTTTCTTCGCCTGAGTTTAACTGTTTCCTGATGTTAGCCGTTTGCTAAGCTAGGCTAAACACGGATACCTCTAGCTACCAGGAAAGTGATGCAATCCATGTGCCAATGCATATAAAACCTACTCAGGACTGCTATATTTAGTATTTCTGCTGCTTAAATCACATTTTTCCAGCCATAAATGCAACACATGCGCTGCATGCAGGTTTCTGTGTTTAAAGATGGCGGTTTCACTTACAGCCAGGAGTATCTGCAGCGAGGAGTGAGCCACCTCGATGAACTGGAAGTCCATCAGACAGCCGGATATAGAAATATACCGGTGGTCCTCTGGCGCCCAGGAGGGAGGAGGCAGGATGGGGGTGACCCTGCAGCCCGGCCCGTTCTCCATCCACCAGGACCGATGCATGGACAGGTTGAAGGTCAGGACCAGGTCCGAGTCCTGGAACCAGAGAGAGCGTAAAAGGAGGGTTACAGCCGGAGACAGGACGAGGTTTTAGCCAACAGACCTCCTCAGAATCAGCTGCTTTTTTATCTACAGTAACTTTAGAGTGTCTATTAAAGACAGGGAAAGTTTCGCCTTCATACTGAGGATATTTTCAGAGTCACAGGCCCTCAAAATACACATTTATTGGACTTTTTCCATCATTTCAGAGCCTCAGAATTTCATCAGTACAGCAGATAAATACATTTTAGGAGGAAAAACATCTGAGTTCTGCTAACAACTACATTTTTGTGAAGATTTTGTGTCTTGTGGTTATTTCGTGTGTTTTTGTGGTGATTTTACATCTTTTTGTGGTGATTTTGTATCTTTTTTGTGGTGATTTTACATCTTTTTGTGGTGAGTTTACATCTTTTTGTGGTGATTTTGTATCTTTTTTGTGGTGATTTTACACCTTTTGTGGTGATTTTACATGCTTTTGTGGTGATTTTGTATCTTTTTGTGGTGATTTTGCATGTTGTTGTGGTGATTTTGGTTCTTTTCGTGGTGATTTTGGTTCTTTTCATGGTGATTTTGTTTCTTTTTTGTGGTGATTTTACATCTTTTTGTCATGATTTTGTATCTTTTTTGGGGTGATTTTACATCTTTTTTTGTGGTGATTTTACATCTTTTTGTCGTGATCTTGTATATTTTTTGTGGTGATTTTACACCTTTTGTCGTGATTTTACATGTTTTTGTGGTGATTTTGTATCTTTTTGTGGTGATTTTACATGTTTTTGTGGTGATTTTGTATCTTTTTGTGGTGATTTTGCATGTTTTTGTGGTGATTTTGGTACTTTCTGTGGTGATTTTGGTTCTTTTCATGGTGATTTTGTGTCTTTTTGTGGCTATTTTGTATCTTTTTGTGGTGATTTTGCTTTTTTTGTCTTTATGTGGTACTTGTGTCTTTTTGTGGTGATTTTACATCTTTTGTGGTGATTTTGTATCTTTTTTGTGGCGATTCTACATCTTTTTGTCGTGTTTTTGCATCTTTTTGCTGTGATTTTTGTTGTGATTTTGAAACTTTGTGGAGGGTTTGAATATTTGTGTAGTAATTTTACATGTTTTTGTGGTGATTTTAAGTATATTCAACAAAAAGATGGTGATTTTTCATCATTTTCTTGTAATTTTGCATGTATTTGTGGGGATTTGTAATCTTTGCGTGGATTTGGGGTCTTCCTGTGGTGATTTTGCATCTTTTTGTTGTAATTTTGCATGTATTTGTGGGGATTTGGGGTCTTCCTGTGGTGATTTTGCATCTTTTTGTTGTAATTTTGCATGTATTTGTGGGGATTTGAGGTCTTTCTGTGGTGATTTTGCATCTTTATGTGGTGATTTTATGTATTTTTCTGAAGATGCTGACTTTGTGGTGATTATATTTAATGGTCAATACACAGAACCTAAAAAAAGGACATAAAATCACTGTAAAGAGTCAAAATCACAACAAAAAGATGCAAAATCACCACAAGGATTTAAAGTCATCAGTCCATGGATGTTATTTTGTCCATACTTGGAGTCATTTGATGTAACTTTGGACAGTTGTGGTCACATTTAGAGTGATTTTGGACCATCTTTAAATCATTTTTAATGTGTTTCAAGTCATTTTGGACAATCCTTGTGTCATTTTGCTGCAATCTTAGTTATTTTGGAAGCCATTTTTAAGGAAATTCGTCCAGAGAGACGTCGTCTTTCTGGAAGTGGTGGAGAAAGCTTAAAATCCGTATATTTTACCAGTTCTACTTCCAGTTACCTCTGTGGTTGTAAATGAGGAGCGTCTGCTTCGTGCTTTTTAATGCTAAGAGCCTCAGAGACGTAGAATGAATCAGTGATGATCGTCGTCTGGGTTTAAATAATGCAAAGACTCCACTTAGCATGGATCAATCCTCAGACTAAAAAGCCTCAATAATGCTTTTTAAATGCACCAAGAATACACAGTTTTACCAAAACATCACAGCTGTAAGCACATATATATGTAACAAGGGTAATATTATGTTAGAAATTACATGTTTTTCTACTAAAATCAGCTCCTTTTTGTTCCTAGAAAGTGGGTTTGGTGCTACTGGAAGAGATAAGACCTGAAAGAAACTTATTAGCATCACCTGTTTTAATTCCATATTTCCCTTTTTATCTTCTTCCTCCCACCTCATCCCCTCTATACCATTAAAGCTTCATTTTTCCCCTCTCCTCTCTCTATTAATTCCTATCGCCGTCTCCCTCTTCCTCCTCTCTATTTCAGCCTAATGAGTAAATGCCTCATTAGCGCGGAGCTCTGATTAATACCGGCTCCCCTTGTTGTGCTGCTCTTTTTAATGAGTAAAACCTCTTTAAATTCCTCCCTCCGTCTGTCGCGTCTTTCATTCTCTCACCTCTCTCCGTTACAAAAAGGGGTGATGATTATTTCACTACGGCATCGTCCTCACACACAAACACACACAAATACTTCTGAATGAAGATCTGGACTCCAGCCGCTAATTCTGCAGCGTTTCCTCGCTTTATGACGGCGGAGAAAATGAAGATAACGAACAGAATGAGCTCGAACTCGGTCAACTTGTTTGGCAAAGTCTTCTGAGCTCGACACTTGTGGAATACGGGAACAAAAGAAGCTGCGAAAAAGACACAAAGCAGCTTTAATTATTCATATAAACCTTAATCATTAATATAGTTAGATGTTCATTGGTTTTATTAATGAAATATATGAACCTACATTGCTCTATTTTCATGTCTTGCAGCTAGGATTTGTCTTTGTGATGTATTAAGAGTCAAAGCGGTTGGATTTTACACCACAGTGGAAACAGAAAGGTTGAAAGAGTCAGTTAGGTAGCAGTTTATATGAACTTTTGTGACACCAACGACTTTCCAGAGTTCCTCCTTTTTCTAGTTTCAGAATTAATATGCAACATGCAAGATCACCACAAAAAAACATCCAAAAACACCAGATAAAAGCGTGAAACCAGCACAAAAACAAGTGGAATCACCACTGAAAGGCAAAAAAAAATCATCAGAATTTATCATAAAAGATGCAAAATCACAGCAAAGAGGCCAAAATCATCACATAAAGAGTAAATTCACAACAAAATAATGCAAAGTCACCTCAAGGAGACAAAACTGTCACAAAAAGATTTCACAAATTACTGCGAAAGGGCCAAAATCACAAAAAAAAAATCAATCATCACAAGGAGTCAAAATTATTGCAAAGTAAAAGGTGCAAATTACTGCAAACGTGTCCAAATCACTACATAAAGATGAAAAATCATCAGAAAAAAATGAAGCAAAATCACCACAAAAGATACAAAATCACCACAAGGAGTCAAAATTACTGCAAAAAAGATACAACACCACTACAAAAGGATCAAAATCGACATAAGGAGTCAATATTATCACAAAAAGATGAAAAATCCCAACAAGAAGATGCAGAAAAATTCAGAATTATTGCAAAAAGATGTAAAATCACAGCAAGAGGATCAAAATCATCATAAAACGTTGCAAAACCACCACAAAAAGACGCATAATCACTGCATGGTGTCAAGATGATGACAAAAAGATGCCAAATCACCACAAAGAGCCAAAATTATCCAGGAAAAGAAGCAAAATCACTGTGGAAGGGTCAAAATCACTATATAAAGATACAAAATCACAACAAATGACCATAAAATGATGCAAAATCACTACATGGTGTCAAGATTATCACAAAAGACGCAAATTCATGACAAAAAGATGCAAAATCACAGTGAAAGGGTCAAAATCACAATTTTAAAATGCAAAATTACCATAAAAAGATGCAAAATCAATGTGGAAGGGTCAAAATCACTATATAAAGATACAAAATCACAACAAATGACTATAAAATGATGCAAAATCACTACTTGGTGTCAAGATTATGATATCACAAAAGACGCAAATTCATGACAAAAAGATACAAAATCACAACAAATGACCATAAAATGATGCAAAATCACTACATGGTGTCAAGATTATCACAAAAGACGCAAATTCATGACAAAAAGATGCAAAATCACAGCGAAAGGGTCAAAATCACAACTTAAAAATGCAAAATTACCATAAAAAGATGCAAAATCAACACAAAAAGATGCAAAATCACCACAATGAGTCAAAATTACTGCAGATACAGACGGAAAATCACTGCAAAAGGATCAAAATCAACAGAAAGAGTCAAAATTAGCTGTAAAAGATTCAAATCACCACGTAAAGATTCAAAATCATCACATGTCAAAGACTACACATCATCTGCACAGAAAGACTCAAAATCACCACAAAAACACCGACTAAAATCACCACACGCTGTGAAACTATTTCCTGAATCCAACATGAAGGTTTGTCAGAATGAACTTCCTCCAAACCAGAGGAACATAAACCAGCGGTTCCAGCTGCAGTATTGATCCTAAATGGAGGATTTATTTAAATAATCCTGATCTATGAATCTGTGGTTGATGGTTTGTTTTAGACGACGGTTGGCTCTGTTCAGACTTCAGATTTCTGCTGCCTCTGGTCCGTCCTCTCAGCTCTTTGTCTCGGTGACGCTTCAATGAACCACATCTGGTTTTCCTCCTTCCTTCTCCCTCCAGCTCTCTCTATTTCCCTTCAATTTCCCCCCTTCCTTTGTCTTTTACTCCCAGGAGGAGCAGGACTGAGGAGGGAATAAACCATCAGAGGAGGATTTTCTCCCCGATGGTCTCAGAGTTGCTCAGGGATTCTGATTTAATGCTGCTCCGGAGACTATCAACCATTTATAACTGTCATTTGAACACCAATTCACTGTTAGTTCACAGGTTTTATGCCTTATTTAAGTAAATAACAGATAATTTCCAGGAAAATCACAAGAAAAAGTATTAATTGAACATGGTGAGTACAAAAAACAGGCCATCAATAAATAATATATAAAATTTTATGCAAAGTACCTAATGCGCGTGACTTTTTAAATTACTTTTCTGTTATTTAAATCAAAAGAAATTTGAAACAATATGTCGTCTTACAGATTTTACCTGTTTTGTTAAATTACAGATAACAGAAATAGTAAAATCGCTGAGAAAAAGGGTTTAATTTACATACTGACTGCTAAAAAACACAACAAACGTAAATAACACCGGCATCAAAAACCTGGTTATTAAAAAAATAAATGGCCGCTCATTGTTGGACAACATTTGATTGTAAAATTACACTATTTTTTAGAGTATTTAAATCAGAAAATACATAATTTTACAGATTTTACCTGTTTCCTGTTCAGTTTAATTACAGGTAATGTTCAGTAAAAACCAAAAGACAAAAAAAGCTTAATTTAAAAGTTGTCTGTAAAAACAATAACAATTTAAATAGGGCTAAACTGTGAATGATGTCCACTTAAAAAATAACCATGTCTTGTGCTGTAACAACACTTTGTCTACAAATTGTAAATAATGTCTTCATATCTGAAGTGTCTTATAAATGGTAGCATTTGACTTTGACTCTTTCCACTGTATTTAGATAACAAATAGAATTTATTTTCTTATGATTTATTTATTTGTTTTTTTTTTACTTCTTTTTACAAAAAAAATCTGAATCTGGTGCTTTAAGTTGGAATATGTTGACTATAACTGGACTGGATTTTAGCGTAAATCCCAGTTTATTGTTTTAAGTCAATAAATGAGTTTAGTGGAGATGGATGGATGGATGGATGGATGGATGATGGATGGATGTATGGATGATGGATGGATGTATGGATGATGGATGGATGTATGTATGTTTAGATGGATGGATGGATGGATGTTTAGATGGATGGATGGATGTATGTTTAGATGGATGGATGGATGGATGGATGGATGGATGGATGTTTAGATGGATGTTTAGATGGATGGATGAATGTTTAGATGGATGTTTAGATGGAGGGATGGATGTTTAGATGGAGGGATGGATGTTTAGATGATGTTTAGATAGAGGGATGGATGTTTAGATGGATGGATGTTTAGATGGATGTTTAGATGGATGGATGGATGGATGTTTAGATGGATGTTAAGATTGATGGATGGACGGATGGATGATTGTTTAGATGTTTAGATGGATGTTTAGATGGATAGATAGATGGATGGATGGATGGATGGATGTTTAGATGGATGTTTAGATTGATTGATGGATGGACGGATGGATGGACGGATGGATGGACGGATGGATGGATGTTTAGATGGATGTTTAGATTGATGGATGGACGGATGGATGATTGTTTAGATGTTTAGATGGATGGATGGATGGATGGATGGATGGATGGATGGATGGATGGATGGTTGTTTAGGTGGATGGATGGTTGTTTAGGTGGATGGATGATGGATGTTTAGATGTTTAGATGGATGGATGGTTGTTTAGGTGGATGGATGGATGGATGATGGATGTTTAGATGGATAAATGTTTAGATGGATGGATGTTTAGATGGATTGATGGCTGTATGGAGGGATGGATGTTTAGATGGATGGATGTCTAGATGGATGGATGGATGGATGGATGATGCATGGATGTATGGATGTATGGATGTATGGATGTTTAGATGGATGGATGATGCATGGATGGATGGATGGATGGATGTTTAGATGGATGGATGAATGTTTAGATGTATGGATGTATGGATGTATGGATGTATGGATGTTTAGATGGATGGATGTATGTATGTATGGATGGATGGATGTTTGATCTTCTAAACCATCTAACAGCCTGTTGTCGTTGGTCAGATGATGGTCCTTAAAGGTCAGAACTTCTCTGCAGCAGCAACATCAGCCTGATTCTGAGTAAAAGTTGATTTTTCACTCTGTTTAACCAACCGTCCGTCTGTTCATTCACACCAACCACATCAGTCACGCTGCAGCTCCTCCTTGTTTGCTCTGATTTCCCGTGAGGCCTTCAGGCTGGAGGCTGTGCTGCTATCAGATGGTTGGAGGTTTGTTCCATCCTGACCTGAACCACAGCGACCCATTAGCATCTCTAATCAGAGCCTCCACGTCACCCTTCAATCTGCTGCATCTGAGGACCAATTATAGTCCTTCTGCCCCTGGAGGAGTCCCAAGATTCAGGGAAATGGAGGAAGAGATGGAATGACCTCACGTCAGAATCTCATTTAAAGAAAAACATCTGCAGCTGAATGTTGAAGCTGCTAGAAGTAACGTTTTTATACACTCCTGTTCACCAGGTACACAATTTTATATCGTATATAATGTTATATACTGTCCACATCAAAAATAATAAACTACCATTTATAAAATACAGTAATTTATTCTTTTACATTTTCTAAAATACATTACTTTTATGATTGTATTTAAATCTGAAACATATAGATATCTGTAGCTATATCAACCTATCTATCTATCTATCTATTGATCGATATATATATTTATATAGCTACCGATAGCTATATAAAAATAGCTACAGATAGCTATATGAATATAGTTACATATAGCTATAGATAGCTATATGTAAATATAGCTACCAATAGCTATCTATCTATACATATAAGATTATAGCTATAGTTTATTTATACAGCTACAGATAGCTATATAAATATAGCTACTGATAGCTATATAAATATAGCTACTGATAGCGATTTACATATAAATATATAACTATAGTTACAGATACCTATCTTCATATAGCTATCTGTAGCTTGCTATATAAATATAGCTACCAGTAGCTATCTATATGTAACTCTCGTTATAGATAGCTACAGATACATATATAAAAATAGCTACCCATAGCTATCTATATATAACTACAGCTATAGATAACTATATTTATATAGCTACAGATAGCTACCCATAGCTATCTGTAGATACATTTATATCGCTATCTGCAGCTAGCTATATAAATATTCATCTCTGTAGCTTTTGGGCAGATTAGCCATTTAGCATAGCATCTAGCTTCATTGCTAACGAGCTAAATCCATCCCAATCAGGGCTTGAAATCAACACCAGATCCTTTATGAGCTGCAGCCAATCAGTGTTCAACCACCCAGCTCTGAATCCGTACGGTAACGATGAATAATCAGGAGGAATCTGCAGCTCCAGGCTCCGCTGGCTGCTACAAATGTTAAAGAAAACTGGGGAAAAAAGCCAATTTCATGGCATGATTTCAACAAATGCGTCCATTGATCAGAGCCGGTCGGGGCTGATGGATTAAGTCGGTGAATCAGGGTGGATGTTTTAACTGGAGCGCCGATGATTAAACGTGTGGGATCCTCTCATTCATCGTCTCAGTGAATACTGAGGGGAGGGAAATTAAGCGACTATTAGCATTCAAACCGGCCCGGCTATCCGCCTTCACTCTCTTCAGGGATGAATTGGGCGGTTTGCAGTTTGATTTACTGTCACTTTTCTTCTACTATTTATCCTGCAGCGGAAAAACTCGGTGATACGAAACTGATATGAAAGCCACGTTTGATATTCTGCTGTCAGAAAACCGATACCGTCTTTGTTGAAACAACTTTTCTTTCTGGATCCACATGTGGTTTGTTTCCCAACACGTCGTCTTCTATAACTCGGATCGTCTGTCTGAGCCTCCACATGAATCTTTCTGTACTTTTATCTCTCTGCAGTCGCTCCGACTCGCCGTCACCACCGGTTTGATCGTTTTCTGCGTTCTCTCATGTGAAAACAGTGAAAGACTCCAGGTGTGAGTCTGCAATACAAACTGGGGCGAGCTCTCTGATTGGTTAACGAGCTGCCAGCCTGCAGCTGATTGGCTGAGAGCGAAAGGAGTCAAGATGGTGTCAAAATAAAAAAATAAACGTTTAAAAAAACATGAAAATCTGTCCACAAGAGTGCCAGAAAAATATGTGGACAAATTTTTAAAATTAATATAATTAATAAATGTACATTTTCTTGTTGATCTGAATATATTTTTATATATAAAGAAGATTGAAATTGGGAGATGTTGTTGAGATTCTATCATGAGCCATGTTTAATTTATGAATTTATTCAGTATCTGCATTCATTTATTCTTAGTAATTCTCATAGTTATTTATACATGTAGGTTTATGGATTTTTATTGGAACCATATCATTCAAATATTGTTATTTTTCGGATATTTATTGATGTATTTTTTTAAATCATGTAATGACTATAAAACTAAAGTTTTTAAATGTAATTTCAATGTTTTTTTTTTCCATTGTGTGAATTACAGATAACACTGAATACAATCACTGAAAAAAATATTGATTGACATGATTTACATGTCAGAAAAAAAGTGAAATCAAATGTAAATAAATCTGTATGATACTATCAAACTCATGTGCAGTATTACTTTTCTAAGTAGTCTGTGCAAAATCGGTTTCAGAATCATGTGTAACGAGACAAAATATTACAAAAACTGGACAAAAAATAACAAAAATGAGACAAACGACATGAAACAAAAAAAGAAGAGACAAAAAATTTGACAAAAAAGCTACAGCAACAAAACAATGGAGAAAGAACAAAAACGAGACAAAAAATGACAAAAGCGAGAAACAAAATGACAAAAAAATAGACAACGCAAGCGAGGCAAAAAGCAAACACAAAATGACAAAAACAATACAAAAAACTCCAAATAAAGCAAAACACAAAGTGACAAAAATAAGACAAAAACACATGTGAGACAAAAAGGGAACAAAATGACAAAAACATGAGACAAAATATTACAAAAATGAGACACAAAATGACAAAAGAACCATGTAATATTTTACTGTATGATCAAAACGGCGTCATGGTCTAGAAATTATTTAAAATTTGCACTTTTACGAATTTACAATCTGCAGTTAAAGTGTTTTCTGTAATTTTTGCACTTTACAAAGTCGGGCCTTATTGGACCCTCTGGAGGGCCGGTTTTGGAGCCCGGGCCGCATGTTTGACACCCCTGCTGCAGACATTTAGGTTGAGGAAAAAGCACACTGACAGAGACTGAAACTGGGCTTTTTCTTTAGGAGTAAACCAGGTTTTTCTTTATTTACGAGGCACTTCGGGGACGTTTGGATGTGCTTCGTGTTTCCTTCTGACAGCTTTTCCAGCCACTAGCAGAGAAAACGCAGCAGCAGCAGCAGCACACGCATCACACACATAATATGCAAAATAAAAAACCATGTGGGATGAACCTCCGCCTCCTCACTGCTGACTGACAGCTGGTGAATCCGTGGATCTCACCCAGAGGCCGGCTGCATCCTTTAAAGCACACTGGCCGTCTGAGTGTGGAAGATATGCGAGTATTTCTGTGACAGCTCTCCCTCCACAGGCGTCCATCACAGATCTCTTTAAACATTCACTCTATGGCAGCAGCCGGCGACAGGCTGATATACGCCACCCATCTCAGGCTGAAACTCAAATTACTGTCAGCACTGGATGTTCACCTTATCTGGTGTCTGAGGCTCTACAGCAGTGGTGTCAAACATGAGGCCCACGGGCCAAAACCGGCCCTCCAGAGGGTCCAATCCGGTCCATGGGATGACTTGTAAAAATTATAGAAAAGACATTAACTGCAAAATCTATTTAAAAAAAAAATTAAACTATGTAAAACCTAGTAGACACCTATTAAATGATATCAAATCTGCTAAAAACCTACATAAAACATAATAAAAACTCATATAGCAACTTAGAAAAAGACCCAATAAACACCTATTAAACAACACAAAATCTGATAAAAACCTACATAAAACATAATAAAAACCCATATAGCAACTTACAAAAGACCTATATGAAAAAATAACAAACATGTATATAAATACCTAATAAAAACCAATAAAAATGTATAATACCTAATAAAACCAATAAAAATGCATAAACCCTAATAAAAATCAATTAAAAATGCATAGTTCCTTATAAAAAGCAATAAAAATCTATATAAAAACTGATCAAAACCTATATGAACCTATTAAAAAACTACATATAACCTATATGAGAAAATAACAAAGAACCTATATAAAACACAATAAAAACAATTAAAAACCTATATCAATCTGAATACAAATAATTAAAAACCTATTTAAAACCTAATAAAAATCTAAATAAAACGTAATAAAAACCTATATAGAAACCTGAATAAAAACCTTTAAGAAAAGATAATAAAAACCTAAATACAACGTAATAAAAACCAATAAAAAAACTATATAGAAATTAATAAAAACCTATACAAAGCCAATACAAAATTTACATAAATACGATTTAAAAAACTATATAAAACTTAATAAAAACCTATATAAAATTTTAAATAACCTACATAAAACATAACAAATTATAAAAAAATTAATGAAAAAAATTAATAAAAACCTATTTAAAATAATTTTACAAATCCATATAAAACTAAATAAAAAACCAATAAAAAAACCTATATAAAAACTAATACAAACCTATACAAAACCAACAAAAAAATTACATAAAAACTGACAAAAAAACTATTAAAAAAAATATCTATATATGTACAAAAAATGACCAAAAACCTAAATGACAACAAAATATAAACCTAATAATAAAACTGCTTCGTCTGGTGCCGTTTCCATGACAAACCCAGAAATAATCCAGGAATAAAACTGCTGTGAGTCGGTCAGCATCAGCAGTGATGTTTTCCACGACATCCCGTCAACTTTCAGCATCCTGACGTCTCATAAACCAACTTTATCTCAGTCGTGACGTTGACCTGTCTGCTAACCTGATTTCACCGATTCCTCCTCCTCACCGTCTGAGATTTGCCTTCCTCATCGAGAGGAAGCGTGAGGTAAATTTCAGACCTTCATGGGGCTGATATTTCTGACTGTGATGCTTCAACACGCTGAGAATTCGTGGAGTTTATTTGCTGGAAATGAAACGACCTGAAGCTGAGTCGACGTGTCATCTTTGGCTGCGATATTTTCTGTTACCGCATCGATTTTAAACCAGGCGTTCGAGGATAAAACGGGGTGAAAAATGACATCAAAGCTCGAATCCAACAGCGGACCGATAAGGCGGCATAAATCAAAGCGAGCCTGATTGTCAGCTCGTTTCATGCACAGATGTCAGATCAGTTTAATGAAGAAAAATGGAGCGTGTCACAATCAGTTATGTCCCGTGACCCCGAAGCAACGGCCCGAGAGTGTAGAGTAATGTCTTAAATTGGAGCTTTGTAGCCGCCGACACGCTGCTGACCAGAAACAGCAGCAGATTCTCGACAGCAGTTCACCAAAAAAATGAGGAAAAAACGCCGAGACATGAAGAGGATTCACACGAAAACAACATGAAAACAGGCTGACTGCAGGCCGAGACGAGGAGGAATTACGAGGAGATGAAGAGAGAGAAGCAGGGAGGCGGCATGAAAAAGCTAAAGAGGCAGATTTTGTTTATATCAAAGTATTCTCCAGGCACAGAGAGCTCCATCATTACCCACATCAGATAGCAGCAAATGCATGAAGGAAACATGAGAAGAAGCACAACTATGCAGGAAAACCATGTCATCTAATTATGGTATGGAGACATGTCACTCTTATAAATAAAAAAGAAACCACGTTTTTGATCTAAATCTGTAGCTGTCAGGATGTTGGAGTTCAGCTTTCATGGCATTTCTATCTACCTCAGCTGTGCATAGACTTTAAGGCTAATTCTAAAAAGACAGCAGGCTAGCATTCTAAATCCAGATGATGTAAACAAGACATTTACAAGCATAAGTGCAGGACTTTTAAATTCTAAACAAGTTTGCAAAATGCTGATTTGAGCTCCGGCTAAATGTGTAAGTCTCTGCAAAACACAGCACAGGACATCTGGAGAGTTTAGAGCTTGTTTAATGCTAATTACGAAAAGATAGCAGGCCAGAATTCCACATTGAGATGGTCTAAATGAAGACATTTTATCTGCTTAAATCTACAGGGCTCCCCTCAGACTTGACTGCAAAATTTTGTCAGTACTTATTTCTGCTGTTTGTCCAGCACAGTGAGCACAGAATAGCTGGAGAATTAGGGCTTTCCACTGTGTTTGGGCTCCGTAGATGAGAACCCACTACAAGTTAAACATATCGATATATTTCATATCCCTAGAAGTTGATTGGCTACTACAGCAGACGTTACAGAGAGATGTGGCTGCATCAAATCCAATACATTTGAAAATTCATTTATTTTAGCAGGTATTGGTTAAAAGAAGTACTGTAAAATGGGAAAATACTGAATATCGGATCTAATAATTGAGTTTCACTTGGGCAGACGATGAAATTTACATGGACACTTGCGGACATGTAGAAAGCATGAACTGGTGCTTCATTAGCATTATCTCACTTTCTTTTCTTTTTGAAATGCTGGATTGTGTACTGGTTTGCTTTGACTGTTTCTGCTGTTTCTATTAATGTGGGAAAGAACTCTGGTTCCTAATCTCCAGTTAGCCGACAGTCAAGCAGCTAAAGCTTGTGAAGGATATCTGGAGAACGTAGACACCTGATGTCTGATAATGCCATTTTGAATTAAAGTCATGTTTTTGTCCAGGTTATTGATTCATTTTTATTCTTTAACAAGCATTTCATAAACTTCTTGTTTCCAGAGGTGAGTATTTATTTAGTTTTTGGTTTCTTTTCCAGCAGTACATCTTCATTTCATTGGTAAAATCTACACTGCGGTTGTAAAATGATGCAAGCAAACACAATGAACACAATGATGTACTAGCAGCAGCATCACAGCAGATATTTCTGTCTGAATTCCCAACAGAAATCTGTTTTTGTGGAGTTTCTTTGTTCTAAATCGAGTGGAAACCATCGCAGACGCTGCCGTGCTTGTTTTACATGCAGTCCGGTGTAATAATAGCCCTCAGGTCAGTAAACAAGGCCTGAAACGGCGGGTGATGGATTCGTATCTCACACAACAGCTGGTGAGTCCGATCGGGGGGAGAACTGAGACTCTGTGGCTCCTCTCTGCTTCGCTAACTGGGTCAAGGTTGATTCGCCCTTCAGCGAGACTCACGCAAACTGTTCAGGCCGTAAAAACAAGCTGCTCAGCGGCCGGTCTGCGCGCGCCGCTCTCCGATTGGTCAGCGGGTAATTGGTAAAGGTGTCGCTAATTAACCGGCTGCTTCGCCCTCATTAGAAACCAGATGTGTTGGTTTTGGTCAGAGGAGCAGCAGCCTCTGAGACGACGCTCTCCTAGAAACACTGGACTCCTGTAATTCTTTGTAACAGAATAAAAACTGATTTTATCCAGGCTGTTTCTATGCTGCTTCTCCACGTTTCCATCTCGCCCTTTAGCCTCATAAAATGAGTATGATGAAAATAAGCAGTGGTTGGTTGCCTGTTGAGAGGCATAAATATCATTAAAATGTGAGATCAATGAAGCTGCAGGTCTCCAGAAACAAGGCGGAGGGATTTTATGCAAACTTCTGGATGCAAGAAACCTTAAAAAACCTGCAGTACTGTTCAAAAGTTTGGGGTCATCCAGACTACTTCATGTTGTCCATGAAAACTCCCACTTTTATCCATGTGCTAACATAACTGCACAAGGGTTTTCTAATCATCAATGAGCCTTTCAACAGCATTAGCTAACACAATGTAGCATTAGAACACAGGAGTGATGGTTGATGGAAATGTTCCTCTGTACCCCTATGGAGATATTCCATTAAAAACCAGCTGTTTCCAGCTAGAATAGTCATTTACCACATTAACAACGTCTAGACGGAGTCAAAGTCATTTTAGTTCAGGGTCCACATTTAGCCCAATTTGATCTCCAGTGACCAGTAAAATCACGACATAATAACCTATAAATAACCACAAGTCCACATTTTTCCTTAAAAGTTCACATTTAAGTAATTATCTTTTTTACAAAACATTCTAAACAACCTGAAATTTCTTAAGAAGAATAAGTAATTTCATCAGCATTCAGCCTCAGTTTATCGTTTACACATTACAACCTATAGATCACAGTTTATCTGCAAAGGAACAAAACATTTAGCCAGATGTACCTGGAACTGAATATTGTACTTAATGATGAAAATAACAAAAATCGGGCAAAAAAAGGACAAAAAAACATCAAAAAATGACAAAAATCAGATGAAAAATGACAAAAAAAACACAAATTGCAAAAAAAATGGACAAACGACAAAAGCAAGATAAAAAAATTACGCAAATGACACAAACCAAAAATGACAAAAACGAGAAACAAAACAACAAAAACATGAGACAAGCAACAAATCAGACAAAAAAACCCAACAAAAACAAGACAAAATATGACAAAAATAAGTTAAAAGAACAATGACCAATCCAGTATTTTACTTTATGATCCAAACAACTTGTCATGGTCTAGAAATGATTTTAAATTTATAGTTTTAATAATTTATAATCAGCAGTTAATGTCTTCTCTGTAATTTTTACACTTTATAAAGTCATCCTGGATTCCACCCTATGGAGGGCCGCTTTTAGCCCGCGGGCCGCATGTTTGCCACCCCATCTCCAGATTGTACTTCTGATTCATTTAATGTCGTCTTCACTGAAAGAAAACTGCCTTACTTTCAAAGATAAGGACATTTCTAAGTGACCCTAAACTGCTGAACGGCAGTGTACATTCGGTACAAAATGAGCTGAAGAAAACGCACCTAGACCGCTAATTATGACTGAAAACCAACAAAGTGCGGACCAAAACAAATGCAAAGCGGCACAACTGCAGCTTCCTGTGACTTATTAAGCTGATGGCAAACACGCTACATAACTGTCCAACGGTAAATTACCGCAGATTGTGGAGGGAAAAACTACAATTTCTTGATCACAGCGGCGTCGAGTGTAATCAGCGATAATCAGCGCTGCCATCAGATGATTCCTCGTGTTTATGAAGCCGCTGATTGGCTTTAATAAAGAGCCAAAGTTGATGATCTGTGTTTAAAAGTCAACAATTTGTCAACGTGTGAAGCCCAAAATTCTACAAAGCCAGTCTCTATGTCAAAGAAACACCTTTAAACACCACCATGCATCATTTAATGAGAGAAAAGCACATTTACAGGTGAATTATACGGTATAATCAGCTGACAGCGTAGCCTGAAAGATCCTCCGAGATCTTCTGTTATCACCGTCACACCTGATAATAATGAAGGTGTAAATGAATCTGAGTGTTAAAGCAGCCGCTGACAGGGTCGTGAACCTGTGATTACCGGAGTTACTGTAAATTATGTGACCTTTTCTGTCAAAAGACATGAAGAAAAACACCTCAGCAGTTTCAGAAGTCGCCGTCGAAGGAAGGACGTTATTCCACAACTCTTTAATATGCAGGACTCAAACCGGAACTTAGTTAAAGACAGACGATGGAGTGCAGAAAGCAGTAGTTTTAGGGAAAAATGGTTCTAATCCTGCCATTTTTTTCGACCAACAAGCTTCAGATTTGCAGCATACTTCAAAAAAAATCTTTCCTCGTCCCATGAAAGTCCTTCTTTGGTCATTTCTAGTCATTGTGTGCTTCTTTTCCATTCATTTCTGTTCATTTTGCAGGTTTTTTCCCTTGGTTTGTGTCCATTTGTGGTAGTTTTGTGTCTCTTTGCAGCCATTTTGCATTTAGTTGTTCTTTTGCACACTGAGGAGGTTTTATCTCTGTTTGCATTACATTAGCATGGATCTGTTTGTGTTTATTTTCTTTCTCTTTTAGTCAGTTTTTATCTTTTTCTGGTCATTCTTTTTCTTTTCCATTTATTTGTTCCCATTTTGCACCTTTCTTTTCTTGGTTTGTGTCTCCTTTTTGCATCTAGCAGTCTTTTTGTGTTGATATTCATCTTCATCGGCACTGAAATCTAACTCTAACCCCTAAAAACTCACTTCTGTGTATAAAAATCATGAATTTAGCATCCATGAAAACACTCCCTTCCTCCCTCTAAATGTCTTAGATTTAACTCTGTGCTGTTACTTCCTCTTCCTGCACCAACAACTCCTTTGCTAGCTGCAGCTCAAGCACACCAGCTCACCAAAACACTGTAAAAATACTTCACAAGTTGTAATACTGAAGTAGTTCAGCCACAAATGTTGGAACCAGGAACTTATTATGAAGAATAATGATGCAGAAAGCTTCACTCAGCAAGCTAACAGGACCGGTTCTTTAGGTTTGGTCTGTACAAACATCTAAAAGTCTGTTAACTACTTCTTTTACTCACGGTGTGTCTTCTAGCACATAAAAAAACATCATATAGGGGTGTTTACAGGGTAAAATAACCAGATTTTTACTCCAGGAGGGTGTTTAAATACCAAAATCAACAAGGTGCGATCAAAAAGTTAAGAAACTGCTGCAGATCTGTTCACTATCACTATCTACATCTGTGTTCTAGATGGTTTTTGTCAACTGTCAGCTGCACTTTATCGATTTCCCCATGGAGCTTCGGCTTTCACAGACAAACATCGTGTTCCATGCAATCACTGAGTCCGAGACCAGAGTAGCATGTCATGTAAAGGCTGACTGTTTTATTCAATATTTATGTGGTTGTGCATCGTGAATTTGTACCTCAGAGTGGGATTGTGAATGCAGAATTGTACTGTAGCATCCTGAGGAGTCTGAGGGAGAACAATCGGCTAAAATAAGCTGAAATACGGAGCGTTGTAAATGCAGCAGGAGCACTGGGAGCAGAGAGTCGCTGCACAAGGAGAATACTTCAACAAGGATGGCAAACAAATGCATAAAAGGGGACTGCTTTTGATACTTAAGGCACAGACTCATAGCTTTTTTTATTGTTTCTACTACTTAGTCCTAAACTTGGTGGTTTGTGCAAAAACAGTCCACAAAGTTGCTGTTTTATTGATTTATTTGCGATAAACTGCTGCAGATTTTCACCAACATTATTCAAAAAGGACTAAACGCTGTCTGGAGACTATTTTCAGCTGTAGATTCATGCAAATTAACCACCTTGGTGAGCGTTAACAGCAGCAGGTAGGCAGGCAACTGTAAATCACATCTGGTTTTGGATTTTTTTAGGCATAACACTTAACAGTGTCACAAGTTTTCAACTCCTGTTTCGACTACTTAAACCCAAACCTGGTGCTTTCTGTAAAGAAACATGCCACAAAATTGCATTTTATTTGTGCTAAATTGCTGGGTACGGCAGATTTTCACCAATATTATTCAGAAAGGAGTGAATACTGTATTATAGGACAATTTTCAGCTGTGGATTCATGCAAATTAAACACCTTAGAGAGGATTAACAGCAGCAGAAGTCTAAACTGTGTGTGCAAAAGGAATCCAGAGTGTCAATAATCATGAAAATAAATGAACAAGTGAGAGTTTTTATGAGTTTTTGGACAATAATGGCACAGTAGAGTTAAATATATCAGGCTCTGGCTGCACTTAGATCGCTGGTTTGGGCCTTTTCTTTGGATTTAAGAAATAATTTTAGTCTTGCATCTGGATGTTAATATGAAACACTTCAAACTGAAGCTCAAATGGTTTCTTAAGGAATCACTGAACTCCAGAAATCCCGCATCCAACAAAGCCGCAACGCTCTGATGTCGGTGTGAGTGAAATGAGACAGAAAAACAGTTTCCTTACTCTGGACAAATCTCCGACCTCCAGGTAGAAACAGATGATGAAAACGTTCCAGGTCATCCAGACGACGAGCCAGGCGGCGTACTGCAGAGAGGAAACACAAAGAGGGAAGTGAGACGCAGAGCAGCTCTGACAGCAGAATTAAAAAAGCATGTTCACACCGAGCAGACGGAGGAAGAAGACGGAGGGAGAAGACGGAGGGAGAAGACGGAGGGAGAAGATGGAGGGAAAAGAAGGAGGGAAAAGACGGAGGGAAAAGATGGAGGGAGAAGACGGAGGGAGAAGACAGAAGGAAAAGACGGAGGGAGAAGACGGAGGGAGAAGACGGAGGGAAAAGATGGAGGGAAAAGATGGAGGGAGAAGACGGAGGGAAGAGACGGAGGGAAAAGACGGAGGGAGAAGACGGAGGGAAAAGATGGAGGAAAAAGACGGAGGGAGAAGACGGAAGGAAAAGACGGAGGGAGAAGACGGAGGGAAAAGACAGAGGGAGAAGACGGAGGGAGAAGACGGAGGGAGAAGACGAAGGGAAAAGACAGAGGGAGAAGACGGAAGGAAAAGACAGAGGGAGAAGACGGAAGGAAAAGACAGAGGGAGAAGACGGAGGGAAAAGACAGAGGGAGAAGACGGAAGGAAAAGACGGAGGGAAAAGACGGAGGGAAAAGACGGAGGGAAAAGACGGAGGGAAAAGACGGAAGGAAAAGACGGAAGGAAAAGACGGAGGGAGAAGACGAAGGGAAAAGACGGAAGGAAAAGACGGAGGGAGAAGACGGAGGGAAAAGAAGGGGGGAAAAGATGGAGGGAAAAGACGGAGGGAAAAGATGGAGGAAAAAGACGGAGGGAGAAGACGGAAGGAAAAGACGGAGGGAGAAGACGGAGGGAAAAGACGGAGGGAGAAGACGGAGGGAGAAGACGGAGGGAGAAGACGGAGGGAGAAGACAGAGGGAGAAGACGGAAGGAAAAGACAGAGGGAGAAGACGGAAGGAAAAGACAGAGGGAGAAGACGGAGGGAAAAGACAGAGGGAGAAGACGGAAGGAAAAGACGGAGGGAGAAGACGGAAGGAAAAGACAGAGGGAGAAGACGGAAGGAAAAGACAGAGGGAGAAGACGGAAGGAAAAGACAGAGGGAGAAGACGGAAGGAAAAGACAGAGGGAGAAGACGGAAGGAAAAGACGGAGGGAAAAGACGGAGGGAAAAGACGGAGGGAAAAGACGGAGGGAGAAGACGGAGGGAAAAGACGGAGGGAGAAGACGGAGGGAAAAGATGGAGGAAAAAGACGGAGGGAGAAGACGGAAGGAAAAGACGGAGGGAGAAGACGGAGGGAAAAGACGGAGGGAGAAGACGGAGGGAAAAGACGGAGGGAGAAGACGGAGGGAAAAGATGGAGGAAAAAGACGGAGGGAGAAGACGGAAGGAAAAGACGGAGGGAGAAGACGGAGGGAAAAGACAGAGGGAGAAGACGGAGGGAGAAGACGGAGGGAGAAGACGAAGGGAAAAGACAGAGGGAGAAGACGGAAGGAAAAGACAGAGGGAGAAGACGGAAGGAAAAGACAGAGGGAGAAGACGGAGGGAAAAGACAGAGGGAGAAGACGGAAGGAAAAGACGGAGGGAAAAGACGGAGGGAAAAGACGGAGGGAAAAGACGGAGGGAAAAGACGGAAGGAAAAGACGGAAGGAAAAGACGGAGGGAGAAGACGAAGGGAAAAGACGGAAGGAAAAGACGGAGGGAGAAGACGGAGGGAAAAGAAGGGGGGAAAAGATGGAGGGAAAAGACGGAGGGAGAAGACGGAAGGAAAAGACGGAGGGAGAAGACGAAGGGAAAAGACGGAGGGAGAAGATGGAGGGAGAAGACGAAGGGAAAAGAAGGGGGGAAAAGATGGAGGGAAAAGACGGAGGGAAAAGACGGAGGGAAAAGACGGAAGGAAAGACGGAAGGAAAAGACGGAGGGAGAAGACGAAGGGAAAAGACGGAAGGAAAAGACGGAGGGAGAAGACGGAGGGAAAAGAAGGGGGGAAAAGATGGAGGGAAAAGACGGAGGGAGAAGACGGAAGGAAAAGACGGAGGGAGAAGACGAAGGGAAAAGACAGAGGGAGAAGATGGAGGGAGAAGACGGAGGGAGAAGACGAAGGGAAAAGACAGAGGGAGAAGATGGAGGGAGAAGACGAAGGGAAAAGAAGGGGGGAAAAGATGGAGGGAAAAGAAGGAGGGAAAAGACGGAGGGAGAAGACGGAGGGAAAAATGGAGGGAAAAGATGGAGGGAAAAGACGGAGGGAAAAGAAGGAGGGAAAAGAAGGAATGAAAATAAGGAGGGAAAAGATGGAGGGCGGTGTCGCTTCTGATGCTGTCGGGATTCAGAGAAACAAAAACAGGAGCAGAGAGTTTGTCCTGAATCACAGCAGACAGGAGGAGGAAATAGAGAGAGAGTGGAACAGAATCTAGGCGCTCCGGTCAAACCTTCATTCCCTTTTCATTATCTGGACGTCGCAGCTAAACGCCGGGCGTGCACGTGGAGGCATGCACGGTTTATACAATGTGATGGACGGTTCTATGGAGGTTCTGAGGCGGATTTTTGGGGAACTTGTGGAAGTTTTTAGAAACTATTTTCTCACTAGAAAGAGGAAAAAGCAGCAAATAATTCAAATTTTTCCTTTTCCCCACAACATATGACTAAATATTGATAAAAATATAAAGGCGATAAAGTTTAAAGATTTATCATGATAAAATGTTAGATTTTGGCTGATATCAATATTTATTAATCATTTTTATTAATGGGTTGATTTATTTGAGATACATTACCGTTCAAAAGTTTGGGGTCACTTAGAAATGTCCTTATTTTTCAAAGAAAAATGAAGATAACAATAAATTAATCAGAAATCCAGTGTAGACATTGTTAATGTGGTAAATGACTATTCTAGCTGGAAACAGCAGATTTTTAATGGAACATCTCCATAGGGGTACAGAGGAACATTTGAATGGTAGTGTATGTTCAGTATGTTCATGTGGTTAAGCTAAGCTAAGCTAAGCTACGATAAGATTAAGCTGCACTAATATCAAAGGAAATGCTTGTGCCGGATGTTGCTGAGAAACCCCCCCCCCCAAATGATAGAACACTAGAATTGTAGCGTCCAAAAAAGCAGCAAGATATGAGGACAATACAATACTGAAATATAGTAAGTAATTTAACTAAGACTAGAATAGAACAGTATGAAATTTATACTGTCAATAATACCGAGGAATTAAATAATATCACACATGATGATGTATTATTGCGCCAGAAAAATTAGATGAAACTAAAATACTGCACAATAAATCAGCAATTTTGTACATAAAACTATGAAAACTTGAAATATTGCACATGAAATTAAATGCTGCACACGATTGACTATTGAGAAACAATGCTGTAAATAACTCTGATGTTTTAGCTGTAATTCCTGCAGAAAAGCAGGAGTTATCCAGTTTGCAGCCGTTCTTTATTTAAGACGTCTTCTCTCTTTGTACCAAACCGATGACATTTTTGCACCAGAACTTTGCTAATAAGTTTATTTTTCCAAGTTAGACAGCGTTGGGGAGGATTAGTGTTAGTATTTAGTCAGAAAATGGAAAGAAAAATGCAGAAAAATCAGTCAGAAAAGTCAGAATTCTATATTTTCTGTAATTTGTTGAACAGTTTTCTATTGTTTTACCAGGCAGACCTCATATAAATGTTCAGTAAACACTTCCTCCTGGTGTTTTAACCACCTGTACTCGTTTATTTCTTTCTATATGAATGCTTTCAGCTCATGAGCCCACTTAAAGACAGTTTTAATGGCTGGCAGCTCTATGATCTGTTCTTCTCTCGGCTCCCAGGAGACAGAAAAAAAAACACTAAAGCGTCGCTCGTTCTGGTTGTTTAATGCAGAGCGTCGGCTAACGAGGCGACAGGAAACAGAAGCGTAAACTGACCCCGGTGACGTATCTGGGCCTGAACTGGACAGTACCGAACAGGCCCAGGATGACCACGATGATGTGCAGGAAGTTGGTGAGGATCGGAGCCCACTGGTAGCCCAGGAAGTCGATCACCTGCCGCTCCAACACACTCACCTGGAGGAGGAAGAGAGAAAAATAACACATATCATGTTATCATCTTATAAAATCCAGATGCTGTGATTTCTTTCGCACATCGTCTCTAAACTCTGTTATTTCTTCACCTCGACTGGTTATTTCTGAAATATTCTGGGTCCCAAAGTGAATGATTTGACTAAAAAAAGTGAAAATATCACCTAAAAAGTGACACAAATCACCTGGACTAATGTTATTATTATTATTATTATTATGACCATCATTATTAATATTTTTTTTACCGCTATTAATATTATTCTCATCATCATTATTATTACCATTGTTATAATAATTATAATTACTATTATTATTATTTTTACCATTATTATTATTATTATTATTATTATTATGACCATCATTATTAATATTTATATTTTATTTACCGCTTTTAATATTATTCCCATCATCATTATTATTACCATTGTTATAATAATTATAATTACTATTATTATTATTTTACCATTATTATTATTATTATTATTATTATGACCATCATTATTGATATTTTTATTTTTTTTACCACTCTTAATATTATTCCCATCATCATTATTCTTACCGTTTTTATAATAATAATAATTACTATTATTATTATTACCATTATTATTATTATTACTATTATTATTACGGATTATTTTAATTTAAATACTGTCCATTCTGTTCATAATCAATCATACTATGCGTATTTTACCACATTTATTCTGTCTTTAAAATTCTCCTACTTGACATTTTTCCTTTTCGCTGCATTTTTACAGATTTTCTTTTTTGCAAAATCTGCTGTTTTAAAATGTGCAAAATCTGAAAAAAAAAGCAGTCAGATAAATAAAAGTGGAGCAGAAAGTCCAATATTTCCTCTGAAATGTGTTAAAGTGGAAGGAGACAGTTGGACAACACAGAAATGCACCATGAGTAAGATACCTGGGTCTTAAATGAAACATTTAAACATGTTACGACAACAATTATGTATTTTTCTTCATGGAAAGTTGCTTTAAATCGCATGTATGGTGTAATATTTAATAAAATGATGCCCGTGTGGTGATTTTTCTTAATGGAGGTGATAAATATCTGTCTGGAA
This sequence comes from Acanthochromis polyacanthus, assembly GCF_021347895.1. Taxonomy (NCBI): domain Eukaryota; kingdom Metazoa; phylum Chordata; class Actinopteri; family Pomacentridae; genus Acanthochromis; species Acanthochromis polyacanthus. The sequence continues at coordinate 35,148,559 of NC_067128.1, read as the reverse complement.
AATCTCCATATTCTTGCGTACCGGGCCTGAGGGTCCTCATTAGAATTTAAATGATAGTATGATTGTTGAGAATGGGCCTTCAGGGGGCGACTACAGTCAATAATAAGCATGATCGACTGCGCTTAGTAAAGAAAATGAGGCTGGGTTGCTTAATTTTACTGAAATATCTGCATGTTTCTGACCTTTTTGTTAAAGGAAAATGCCTGTTCTGTTGATAAAATGACCCCGAAATGAAGGAAACTGGTTAAAAACATGTGGATTTGTTAAAAAAATACAGTTAATTCTTCTCCTTTTGATGCTGGAGATTCTTCTTTTGTGACTTTTTGTGTGAAACTGAACATTTAAACCCCCTGATGATGAAGTTAAAGCATCGGCAGAGTTTATCTTCATATGTCACCAATCAGAATAACGCTTTGTTGTTATGAAGTAAACTAATCAGTGTGTGTGTGTGTGTGTGTGTGTGTGTGTGTGTGTGTGTGTGTGTGTGTGTGTGTGTGTGTGTGTGGCTTCATGCTGTGTTTGTTAATGAAGTCGGCACTGTTAAATGTATTATGAAGCCGGCAGACAGAGAGGAGGGACAAAGACGAGACAAAGGATAAAAAAGGAGATATTTTTAGCTTCAGTTACGACTAAAAGAAGTTTTTAATTACTACAGCTGCAATAATTAATCAGTTTGACTATTAAAACAGTCTAAAATATCTAATTTCAGCTTCTTAAATTTGAATATTTGCTGTTTTTTTTCTCTTGTATGATAAAAAAACTTACACTTTGGGCTTTTGTTGGACTTTTTTTTATTGTTTTCTGATATTTTATTACTCAAAAAAAACCTGCATTTAATCAACAATGATGCAGTAAATCAACTTTAATTTTCTTTTATCTACAAAAGTTTCTTTAATTTGCTTTTGCTCATTTGACACGTTGACAACTATTTTATTAACCGGAGACTTTTATTTTGACAGCTGGTTAAGTAGTTTGAGTGATTTTATGAGAAAAAAAATCTGAATTCTGTGATATTATCTGCTTCAATGTGAATATTTTTGGGTTTTTTTTCCTCTTTTGTGACAGTAAACTGAAGATCTTTGGACAAAACGGGATATTTGAGGAAACTCTGAGCCACATTTTTCATCAGTTTAGACACCAAACAAACAAAAAATAATCACTGGTTGCAGTAGTTGACTTCATCCAATTCCTTTGAAAAATGTTTAGCTTTAACCCTAAACAGAGAACTTTTATGAATAAATGATTTCTTTTTATTGCCCCAGTAGATTTTAGAATCAGCATAAATTTCAGTCAATAAAGTACATTTTCAATTTATTTTAGACAAAACACTCTAAATTCTGCAATCTCAGCTTCTTAAATGTGAATATTTTCTGGTTTCTTTCCTCATTTATGACAGCAAACTGAATACCTTTAGGTTGAGGAAGAAATGAGACATTTGAAGATCACATCTTGTTTTTTTTTACATTTCACCATTTTCTGATACTTTATAGACTGAACAACCAATCGATTAATACGTTTAGAGTTGTTTTTGGGAGAAAGAAGTCAAAATTTTGTTATTGTAGCTCCTTAAATTTGAATATTTTCTGGCTTCTTTCCTCCTCTATGACAGCAAACTGAATATCTTTGGACAAAACAAGACATCTGACGGCATCATTTTAGGCTTTTTTGGACATTTTTCACAATTTTCTGATATCTATTAAAAAGCCAATTGATCAATCGGTTAGAGACATTTTTATTGAAAGAAATGATAAATTCTGTGATTTTAGCTTCTTAAATGTGAATATTTATTTGTTTCTGTCTTCTTTCATGACAGTAAACTGAAGATTGGAGGACAAAACACAACATGTGACAACGTTATCTTAAATTTCTGACATTATTCGCCACTTTTCTCACATATTAAACCACAAACAACAACTTGATTAAAAGAGAAAGCCATTGACAGCGAAAATAACGTTCCCCTGCAGCCTGATTAGACGCCAGCTCTCTGAACGGAGGCTTCCTTCTGTTTGTCCTCACTGTTTTCACACACACTTCTGCATGGCTGAGTTTTGAGCGGCCTAATGTGAGACCATATGGCCTCGCAACAGACACATAGCAGGTACGCACACGCACACAACACACACACAGAGAAAATAACACACCAAAACAGACACACAACACGCACACAGAGAAAACCACACTAAAACACACACACACACACACACACACACACACACACACACACACACACTGCGTACGAAACAGAATTTAGTTTTAAATATGTGCGATTTATGAGGAAATAAGAAATAAAGTGTGTATGAATGTGTGTGTGCCGACGTGTGTGCATCCAACCGTGTGTGTGTGTGTGTGTGTGTGTGTGTGTGTGTTTTCATGTCAGGGCAGGTCTGCTGTGCTTGCACTTGACAGCACCTGCTGTTATTGGACACACTGGGCTCAGCTGGCACCACAATGTGTGAGAGTGTGTGTGTCTTTATGTGTGCGTGTGTGTTTCTGCTTTGTGTATCTGCTTCATTGTATTATGTAAAACTGTGTCGTCCCATTGACAGTTATATAGTGCAGCGATTGTGCACACACCCGTGCAGAGGCCATTATAAAAAAGTCAGGGGCCTCCCAGCCTATTACCGAGGCCCCTGGGGGCCCTTCTTTCATTGCCAATAATATAAACAGGCTTCCCTCCAGCTGGAACACACACGCAAACACACACTCCCTCCCAAAAATATCTGCCCAAACGGCAGTGCGGGGTCGGCCATGAAAGCTGATTTTTTATCGATCTCACCTGAGCTAATAATGGAGCTAATAGCAGTGACATTTAAACCCGCCATCTGTCCCCCCCCCACATCCTTTCATTGTCGTTAGAGGCCTCATTCTTCAGCTCTCCGAACACAAAGAACTCCCTCCCTCTGCAGCGACAGACTCTGGATGAGGCGTGAAGCTCTGTGATCTGAGCGGCCGATGAAAGCTTCAGATGGAGCTTCCAGTCGGATCCTCTGGGATCTCAGGCTTTGATGCTGATGCTCGTTTCAGAGCTGCTGCTGCTGCTTTACATTCAGGTTATTCATCTACTGTATAGATACAGATACTGTCAATCCACTTGTGAACTGAAAATTGGTAAAAGAAACAATGATGATTTTAGGATTATTTCTGATGTGGTGCTTTTTTATAGCTATTTTCTGCAAGCTGAAAAACTATGTTTTTATAGGAATAATTTGTAGCACACTTTTAGTACAAAAAGCATATTCTATTTGCCTTTTTTCTCTAATAAAACATATTAGATGTGGAGAAAGGCGTCCCACAAGGTACTATATTGGGTCTCCTGTCATTTACTTTAAATCTGGTAATTTGTTGCACAATTTTATGGCATTTTTTTCCTCAAACGTATGTCTATTGCCTGATCCTGATCACAGTGAAACTTTTCAGATAAAAAATGTGGGGTTTTAATAGACAGCATTGCTGTTTTTGTCCTTTTTCTGCAATCTGATAATGAAACAACTATGATTTTTGTTGTAGCAAAAATTCTAGCACACTTTTAGTTCACACAATATATCTTTTCTTCCATTTTTTTCTAATCAACCCTATCAGATGTGGAGCAAGGTGTTCCACAAGGAACTGTATTGGGTCTCCTGCCATTTACTTAATGGATCAATCTGGTTGTTTTTGTGTATCTTTTTTGGTTCAGCAGTGCTTTTTTCCTGCAATCTGATAATAAAAAACTGTTTTTTGTAGTAGAAATAAATTCTAGCATACTTTTAGTTGACAAGTCATACACTGTTTGCCTTTATTTGTCAAATCAAGCCCATCAGGAGAAAGGTGTCCCACCAGGAACTATGGTGGGTCTCTGGTCATTTACTTTAAATATGGTAATTTATTGCACAATTTCTGAGTATTTCTTTTTCTCAAATGTGCTTTTGCATGTCTGTTGACTGATCCTGATCTCAGAGAGACATTTCAGATATATAAAGTGGGGTTTTAATGGAAAGCAGTACTGTTTTTGTCCCTTTTCTGCAATATGATAATGAAGTAACTATGCTTTTTGTAGTAGCAATATTTTGTAGCACACTTTTAGTTCACAAAGCATTCACTACTGACCTTTTTTTCTGTAATCAAACACATCAGATGTGGAGAAAGGTATCCCACAAGGAACTATGTTGGGTCTCCTGTCATTTACTGACTTTATGGACAAATCTGGTAGTTTTGGGTGCATCTTTTTTATACAAACGTGGTTTTGCATGTGTGCTGCAGTGCTTTAAGGGACAACAGTACTTTTTACAGTCTGAAACAAATATGGGGTTTTTTTTTGTAGTAGGAATCCATTCTAGCACACTTTTAGTTCACAAAGCATACAGTACTTGCTGTTTTTTTTTTGTCTAATAAAAATTTTGCTTGATTGATGCATTGTGAATTAGTGTATTTTTGAAACTTTCTGATGCGTCAGTCTCATGAAAAAGATATGCAAACACTTCTTTTGTCTTAAAGGAAGCTGCAGATGAAACAGAAAGACAATAATGTTTCTGTAATTCTTCTTACTGCCAGTAGGGGGAGATAAAAGCTCCACACAGCAGATTTTATTCTCCCCAATAAAATCAGCATTCACCTCTATTTTCATTTAAAAAGCAGATAACTTCACTATTATGCCTTTTGCAAACATAAAATTAGATGTTGCCCTCTTTTTTCCCCCAAGCTTCACATAGATGCAAATTTTCCTCTCAAGGATTCAATACTTTCTACTGAAATGTGTCAGTTCAGTGAGGAGCTTTATAACTGAACGCTGGTTAAAGTTTCAAGGCTACTTCTCTAAACCATGCCCTGTTGCTCTTGTTCTCCACACAGCTGCACAATTTACCATCAAGGTGAGGTTAAAGCACCGGAGGTCGCGATGAATTATTACTTAAATGTGAAAAGAGAGACTGAAATCGATCTTTTATTGAGGTCAACGAAGGATTTTATGAAAAGGAATACAGAGCGTTTTCTGGAGCTGCAGCGACGTGGGAAAAAAACACTCTGAGGGAATAGAAGAGCTGCAGACGGATGATGAAAGAGACGGCGAAGAGGCAGAGATTCTTCAGAGAGTTCGGGAAATATTTTCGGTCTGTTCGATAATGAATGATAGAAGAAAATCAGAGGATGATTATTGCTCCAGACAGAGACATCTGCACTGTGCGACCATTACGACACACTGCGGAGTGATAAAAGTGTCTTTTATCTTGAGAAGAAGAAGAAGTGATTAAGATCCGAAGAAGAAGCTCCGACATTCCTGCTTCCTCACTCTCAGCTTTTCATTTTCTCCAAACATCTTTCCTGTCTTACATATTTAATATCATTCATCCATTTCCAGACTTGTTGTGTCGTAAAAGTTACCTCGTCTGCCTCCTCCGTCGTTTTCCCTCCGTCACACTCTAAAAAGTCATGTCTGGGATAGACAAAGGAATAACAATTGGTCTTTTTAAATTGCAATGAAATTATGTTCCGCCAACAAACCAAGCCGAGTTTGGGGAATTAACTTTTTCTCTACAATCAAAGATTTAATTTGACAAACAATTAAGTTGCTCCATGTTTTTGTTCAATAAAAAAGATTACGTTCAACTAACAGACCACACTGAGTTATGGGATCATACAACTTAATTAATGATTAATTGTTTAAGTTGATTATTATTTTAAGTTATTTTAAGGCACAGTAGTCCTTTTTTTTGCAATCTGATAATGAAACAACTATGTTTTTTGTGGTAGGAATAAGTTCTACCGCACTTTCAATTCACAAATTATACAGACTTGGCCATGTTTTTAAATCAAACCCATCAGAAATGGGGAAAGGTGTCCCACAAGGAATAATGCTGAGACTCTTGTCATTTCATTTACGGACAAATCTGGTAGTTTATTGTGTTCCCTAGTGCTGCTGACATTATTGGTGCAGAAAAAGTCAAATTAAATCCATTTTTGAAAGCATGAACGGTCAAATTTCTGCATGTGTGCTGCCTGATTCTCATCTTGGTGAGACGTATCAAATGAAAAGTTAGGTTTTAATGGATGGTAGTGCTTTTTTGCCTTTTTTCAGCAATGATAATGAAAGATCTACTCTTCATGTTGCAGGAGTACATTCTAGTGCACCTATAGTTCACACAGAATAGTCTTTGACTTTTTTTTTTTCAAAATGAAACCCAAAGAGGTGTCCCACAAAGAACAATGCTGGGTCTCTTACTGTTTACTTTACAGACAGATCTTGTAGTTTATGCACATTTTCTGGGTGGTTTTCATTCAAATGTGCTTTTTTTAATGTGTGTCCTCATCTCAGTGAAAGTTCTTAAATAAATGAAGCAATGCTTTCTTGTAGTTTATCTGCATTTTTGTAACAACACGAACATGCTTTAGGTTGAAGGAACACATTGTAGAATACTTGTAGTTCAAACAGTATATAGTATTGACCACTTTTTTTCTAAACAAACCAATGCAATCTGGCGAAAGGTGTCCCACAAGGAACTGTGTTGGGTCTCCTGTCATTTACCTTCCAGACAGATCTGGTAGTTTTTGCACATTTTCTGGGCACTTTTTGTTCAGATGCACTTTTGCATGTATGTCCTCATCTCAGTGAACTTCTCAAACAAATAGTCAGGGCTTCTTCTCCCTTTTTTCTGCAGTCTGATAATGAAATAAGCATGCTTTAGGCTGCAGGAATCGGTCCCCTGAGCTGCTTTTTAGATTGTTCTGCTCTACCTCCTTCTCCTCATGAAGCATTTCCCTCCCTTCCTCTCTCCGGCTGAGAGTTTTCTCTCGGTTCTGTGACCTTTAAAAAACTGCTGATCAAATTCTGCTGCTCATCCCATTACAGACGATGGAGAGGGAGGGAAAGGAGAGAGGGATGAAGGGGAGGAGATCAGGTCAGACAGGGGGTAGGAAGAGATGGATGGAGGAGGAGGAGGAGAAGCAGCAGGGAGGGAGGAAGAGGAGAAAAAAACAGGCCGAGGAGGCGAGAAAATATCCAGAAACACTTCACACAGAGAGCGACACCACCGAACAGCAAACTAGAAACACATTCCAGCAAATTTATGCCCCTTTTTCCTGCACAGATTTCTTTTTCTCTTCTGTTTCTGTAATCATCGTGAAGTTTATTCTGATAATAAAACTCCGAAGCAATCGTGGTTTACTGTTAACTTAATTAAGGCCGCCTGCCTGCGCAGTATCCCACTGTGTACAGCAAAAGCAATCTCCTATCGATTCAGTTCACACAACGATCAATTCATCTCCATTGGAGGCTATTAGGGACCATTTGTGGCTACTTAGGGCTTGGAGAGAGAGGAAAGACGGCGGGGAAGATGGAGGCGAGCGAGCCGAGTGGGGAAAAAAGACGAAAGGATGTAAGATAGGAGGCAGAGCGAAGGCGTGGGAGGGAAGCGAAGAGACAATGACGATCATAGGTGAAAATCTCTCCATTAAATATCCAATTTCCACCATTCCGACTCGCTCGTCGTCATCACAGCTGTTCAATCATATCTTTAGCTGACGTAATGTCCTCAGCCGCTCAGCTGGACGAGTTCTACACATAGTTAAAGTCCCACTCGAATTAACATTGCAGGACGATGGCCGCCTGTTGTAAGCTTCACTGAGAAACTACCTGAGACTCATACAGATGCTACGTTAGCATGAGCTGCCCCAACTTTCAGGAGAGTTTCATTAACCTGCCACTGAGCCCCGAGGTGCACCTTTCAAATCTTCTGATCTTACGGGAACTTCAGAGGCTACTGGATGAGATTATGGAGATGCCGCGGCTTAATATTGGGATCTGTGATGGCGTTTGATCACGTACAGAGGTGAGGCTGAAGGAAAACACCGGGATACAAGCAGCATGGATGTTGGAAAAGCTGAAGAAACGCTAGAAATTCACCGACTCTTCCAAACATGCCTCACATTTTTAGTTTTTTAAAGTCTAAACAGGCATACTTGGAGCTGTTATCCATCCACAAGAAGTTGAAAGTTGGGACCTCCACTGATTTATTTTGTAGAATATCCAACAGATGCTCCTTCAGGTTGATATCTGGGAGTTTGGAGACTCTTGTTATGTTTCTGAAACCATTCCTGAAAGCTTGCAGGGCTCCTACTTAATCAATTCCACCTACTGACCAGATAATCAATGTTATTCACTTCACCTGTCAGTGGTTTAATTGTTGCGGTTGATCGATGTAGGCGTCCTTCAGTTTGTAGCCCAAAGGGAGGAGCAGCCAATAAAGTGTTGATTGGAGGACCTTAGAGATCTAGTGGTGCTAGAAGGCTGCAACAGAGCCCTAATTATAAATAGAGATCTAAAAAATGACTACAAGAACCAGGAAATTAATGCAAAGCTTTGTTGAAATTCATTGCAAAAAGAAAAAAATGTGTAACGAGACAATAGCTTAGCGCGTTAATCAAAAAAGAGTGGTGATATTATACCTGTAGTTGGTTTTCTTTTGGTTCAAAAGATCTACTATTGCAGCTAATCAATGACACTGGTTTAAACGATCAGTTTTATTACAAAATGCTTCAGTTTGCCTTGATAATTTGGCTTTCAATGAAGAGCTACAGAGTCGTGATGAAACTAAACTGCACAGACGTCCGATTTCCTGGCGCCACTTTGGTCACGACTCTCCGATCCGTGTTCGGATTATTCGCTTTGGCTTCGTCTGTTCTGGACTATCGTGATGTCGGTTTGTTAGACTCTGGCTGCCGAGTCCGTCAGCAGATGGAGGAAGATTTATCCAGTTAGCGGCGTCGTGTAAGAACAAGTGAAACAAACTGAGATGGATCAAGGCGCGTTAATGAAAGTGGCGCTCGTGGGCCGACGTCGTGGTCGCTTCGTCTTCATATTGCAGACTTAGAGACGTGATGAGCAGCCGCTGGCTCCAACGCAAAAACCCATTTTCTCACCTAATTTGCAGTAATAAGCACATGAACAAATTGCGGCTGCTGTTTGGCGTCCGACGTGCTCAGACAGATTGACAAATCTTATTCCCGTAACAAAATCACACGGGAACACTGAGGGAATCTACTCTTTTTTGCTTCTACTTTTTAAATCCCTGCTTGGAAAACTGCTTAAAATCTGGACTACATTCAATGTTCCTGCTCCATTCCACCAGTCGAGATAAAGACAACATGATTTCACGCATTAACTCAATAAGATATGCAGACCACTGGCTTAAATATGAAGCTGTTTAGCTGAAAATGTGCCAGTCATTGCTGGTTTTATCACAGATGGCTGAGGAATGTTCCAGTCGCACAAAACACCTTAAGTTGTCCACTTAAGGTGCGATTTCTCCTTAGCTGAGGGATTTATTCACAGGTGCTGCAAAACATCCCTGAAGAGCTGTTCTTAGTTAAGGAAAAAGAGATTTTACAGCAGTGAAATCCTGCAGTTTCCATGGAGACTCTTTGCTTGTGTTACCTGTTATCGTCTCCCGAAGAGGGCTTATGGGTAGTTTAAAAAAAAAGGTAGAAGAAGACAAAAAAGAAAACAGAACTGGTCAAAGGATGAAAAGAAAATAAATAACAGCTAAAACAAAACAACAAATGTGGGAGGAAACTGCAATGAAAATTAATTCATGAGTCACAGTGGTTTTGTTCCATACTTTGCTGACTCAGGCCTTTTGCGTAATTGTAAAACCTTCTACACTTCGAGCACTTTCTGGGTGTTTTATTTTGCTCCTGTCTCATCTTTCTTCACTGTGCGTTACTTTTTCTCTGCAATATAAAGTCCTGCACCTCTATGGGAACAGAACAACCATGAAAAAGGAGAGAAATGTCACTTAGAACACATAATATAGATATTTAACGATTTTCTAGCTTTCTCTCTACTCTGCACTCTCACATTAATATTCACAACATTACCTGTAATTTATTGTGAAATATCAGTCAAATAACAGCTTAAAACATATTTACCTTCTTTCAATCCATAATATGCATGATTTTTTCTTTCAAATAACATAATAATGACATTTTTCAGCAGATTTAAATACAGAAAAACTATGTAATTTCACTGTGACACATTTTAAAGTTGCTATTTGTAAAATATCTGATTAAATCTGATATTTAATGTGGATGATATTTACAGTTTTGTCTGTTGTATTTGTTTTTCTTTTCTAGTAAACATTTAAAATCATACTTTTTCTGAAATTTTACTATGTTGTCTGTAATCAAGCAAAAAAAATGATGGTTTATTAAATATTTAGTATTTTTATCCTCAATATGCATAATTTTTTATTCACATAATTGCAAATATCTGTTGAAATAAATATTTTGGACTATTTTAAATACAGTAAAATATAGTGTCATTTATGGTTGCAAAAAATACATATATGCTTTTTATGTGGACATTATTTAGTTATTGTTTTCACATTCAACATTAAAATTAAAAATAATCTGTGACTTTATTTTTTGTCTGTAATTTAGGAAAAAAGGAGATCTGCAAAATTAAAGTTTAAAAAAATATTTACCAGCTTTCAGTCTTTCATATAATTTTTTTGCTCAAAAAACAGCAAATATATCGTATTTAAATAAATAATGACATTTTGTTGCTTTAAATACAGTAAAATCTAGTTAAATTTTACATTTCAATTTATTTTTAATATTTTTTTTTCCGTGTAAACACCATTAAAAACATGTTTGACTATTTTTCAGTCCTTCATGTGCATCATTCTTCTTTCAAATAACGATAAATATCTTTAAAATAATTATATTTTTGTTAATTTACATACAGTAAAATGTAGTGTAAATTTAAGATCAAATGTAAAATAATTTGTAGTTTTAAAAAATAGGAAGCGTTGGTGTGGACTTTATGTAAAATAATGCTTTTTTCTTTGATTTTACTAGTTGCAATTAAACAAAACAGGCAACATTTCTATGAAGTTCAAAAATAACACTAAATTACTTTTTCTTTTACAGTTCAACACGACAGAATAGCTGCTATTCTTCTAACATTGCTGTTATCTCCATTAACACATCGTCCTGCTCCCTGTCCACCACAGATCCATTTCATATCTCCTGGTGAATTAACCGGAGTGATTAATATTCCTGGGAAACATTTCTTTATGTAAACGTGGCATTTAAATGCCAGAAACACGGCTAATCAGTTTGGTATTTCGACAGATCTTCCCTCCCTGCCTGCGACTGTCCACCCCTTCCGTCTTCATCCATTCCTGCCGATGTTCTTTTGTTTTCCTGTCGGCTGCTCGCTCTCTGCCTGGAAACAACAACGGGAAGAAAGGGTCTCAAATCCACCTCGGTGGCTGCAGTTTGCTCGCTTTCCCCGCTAACATCATGAGACGGACGCTGACGCCCCGCCGGATTCGGTTTATTCGGCCAATCAAATGAGAGAAAGGGGGAGTGCGACCTCAAGCTGGGAGGAACAATTGGTGGCACGTCTCCATCCCAAAATACAGACGGCAAGAGGGTTATTTATAGCAGCGACATCTGAATGGCGCACACACAATAACCACACAGCTACACAACTCTGAACACACACCGTTGAGCACAAAACAGAAACAGCCAGACGTGGCAGATCCAGACGAACACAGTGGAGGCTGGAGGAGCTCATCCATCAGATATCATTACAGCAACATGTGTGCGTGTGTGTTTGTTCTGGCAATCATGACGTTGTGTGGTCCAGATCTGTCCACACAGTGACGTCATGGGGACCTCCTGCGGAATGGGGACCAAAAAAATCCGGTCCCCATAAGAGAAGAGAAGAGAAGGTGCCTGTGTGGTTTTTAGAATTGGTCCATAACACAGGTTTTTCACTGCAAATGTGTGTGTGTGTGTGTGTGTGTGTGTGTGTGTGTGTGTGTGTGTGTGTGTGTGTGTGTGTGTGTGTGTGTGTAATTAGCAATAATTGCAGGTTGCAGCAGAAGCTCCTTACAGTCATTTAGTCCGACTGATCAACTGATTATGATTAATATGAGACACCAAAGAAACGCAGCGTTCCAGACGCTCATTTCTTTGTTAGATATTTTTTGCTTGGTCGATATGAAACCAGATTTTCACTCGTCCTTCAGTCGCTGGCGTTAATTTCATGAGCAGAAAAGCACTAACCTGGCAATAGCCAGATTAATAATTGTGTAGTTCTTGATAGTACTCCACAATATCAATCTGGGACCGCTCCATGTAAATCCGTTCGGAGGAAAGAGGCACGGATTGGACAATGTAACAGTATGTCCCGCCTCTGACAGGTTTGTTTTTAGCCAATCGCGGGATCTTCACAACGAGCGGAGCCAATTGGTAGATTAAACTCTTACCAAAACCCGTAGGTAAAAAAAGCACAAACATCTTTACCATCCAGAAATGCGCAAAGCGCCTCTCGTTGTTCTTCCTTCAAAGAAGCGATAGGAGATTCAGCTAAAACTGACTTAATAGCAGCATCTACACGATCGTTGTCCTCCGTTGCCATGTTTGTTTTGATCTACTGGCGCTTGGTGTCGTCTTCACACCCGGATATCCCGCCCCACACACGAATACTGCTGCGTGATTGGCCCGTGCTAACTTGGCTCTGTACGAACAGTGAAGGCGGGAGCGGAGCAAAATGGTTTCTTGAGAGATTTGTGAACTCACAAATATCGTGAGAAATCAACTTGCTGGCAAGGTTAGAAAAGCACTAAATCAAAAGACATTTACAGTTTTGGCTTGTTTTGTTTGTTTTTCTTTTCCAGCAATCATGCAAATTCATACTTTTTCTGCAGTTTTATTAGACATTGTCTGTAATCCAACAAAAAAAAAAAGTTTAAATATAATTTTGTATTTTTAAAAATCTCAATATATCTCATTTTGTCTTCAAATAATGGCAAATATCTGTTAAAATAATGACTTTTTTTTTTAATTAAATCAATGACCTGTCTGGATTAATCCATAATTTCTTGCAACTGGAGGAACAAAGTACCTGGTAACACCCCCATGGACCCAACCCAATAGAGACTGGTAAGACATGTTCTGACCACAGGTACCATCCCTGTTTTAGTGATGTTTTCAGTATGGGAAAAAGAGCCCCACTCCAGAAAAGGTGAGGCCTTTAAAGCTACCATCAAGCATGGCGGTGGCAGTATCATGCTCTGGGGCTTTCTAGAAGTGCTTCTGGACTAGTTTCAGACTGTATGTAGCAGCAGATCTCTAATAACAGGCTGAGCTGCAAAAACAACTACAAGAATCAGAAAATTAATTCAAAGCATTGTGGAGATCCACTGTAAGAAGAAAAATATGGAATTAGTCAAAGGCTTAGCATCAAGAAAGAGTGGCAATACCCAGGGAGGAATTACACCTACAGCTGGTTTTCTTTGGGTTGCATCGCGGTTCAAAAGATCTAAGGGTGCAGCTGATCTATGATATTGGTTTACACAACCAGTTTTGGAACAAAATATTTCAATTTGCATTGATATTTTGGGTTTTCATGAACTTGTCAGGTGGAAAATCATGTATTACCTGAACGAAGTCCAAGCAGTTTCTGGGAGTCTTTTGTTCCTTTATCCGCTTTCCTTAAAAATGCGATTAAAGGCAATTTTGATGAAATATCATGATGGTTGACTTAAATTGGCCATTTTTATCAAACAAAACAATCCAAATTAAATGATTCTTTTTATTTTTACAGTTTCCGGTTGATAAATGGCGTCATTTTGGTCAAGCAGCCGTTTTTTATGCAGCACATTTACAACAAAAGCTGTTGCACAAAAGTCCCTTCCAATAAAAAAAAAACAAGCTGATTGACGTTGCAAAATGACCGAACAAGTTTAAATACTTGAGTTAAAATCCTGCAGTCTTCTTTACAGTGACTAAACTGCATGAGGGATTCAAACCCCTGACAAAGATTACATCATAAAAAATAACGAGTTATAGAAGTCACTGGAAACCCAAGACAGACTGATGTCAACTTTTGTTTGCGACTACAGATACTTTGCTGGTCATTGTTTTGTCCTACTGAGAGCTGTTGCATCCGACACCACAAAGGAAACAGAAAGGCTGAATAAAGCGCCGTTCCTGTAAACGAAAAGCTGCCTCTTGCTCTATTTTCAGAAATTCTGTGCAGGTGCGTGCTGCAAACACCGGCTTTTGTTTTTGTTTCTGTCGATTTCATTTTGGCTCCGGAGGCTGCAGGTAGAGGAACATTTACTTCATCTACTGATAACATGCTTATTTTTTTCCCCTCCTGCGACCAATCGATTGTCTGAGGAGCAGATTGAAGATTTTCTTTGGTTCACTTCATCCCGACTCTTGTTTTCCTTCGTCTGCGCTGCCTCCCTCTGATGTTCTTATCTGAGCCTCGTTAATCAAACTATTTAGCAGAGAATTTACTGCCTTTGATGGAAACCTTGTCCATCTGTTTGTCTGCCTGCCGCCGCCTTTGAAAGCTTCCTCTTTCTCTAGCTGTCTGTCAGATTGGCTTTTTTTCTTTTTTCTGTCTGATCCGTCCAGACCAAAGAAACGCTGATATTATCAGAGGAGAGCAGAAAACGCTCAGATTTGTCTCAATATGTTTTATCTGCTCTGCTGCTTTGATCTGAACTGGACGGAAGCGCACAGCAGATGAGACGACATCGGACGGAGCTTGGCGATGACGCAATGAGATTTCTGGTGCATGTTTTAAAGATAGATTTTTGCGTTGAATTGTGCAGCAGACGTCAGGAGTTTGTGCATCCCTTCTTTATTTTTCAACCCTCTTTGCTTCATCACAAACCTCTTCCCCGTCTTACTTCAAGCTCGTCAAGTTTCTGCCTCCATTAACCTCCCCCTCCGTCCTCCCCTCACCCCTTCGCCTCCTTTCCTTCCTAATCGGTTTCTGTGTCACTATTCAACACACACACCCGCAAATGCAGCTCCTCAGTCAATCCGTAAGTGAATTATCAGCCCACCGATGGGTTTTCCGTCCGTATCCTCTTATATCTTAATGGCCGATCTATGCAGGCAGTGCTTTTATGAGAGTGTTTGCATGTGTGCTGGTTTAGCTCATCTGCTGCATGATAAATAGGAAGTATTACGAGGCACCTCTATCGCACCCAGGGGCTCTCGCTTTGTGCATGTGTGCGTGTTTAATGCCTGGTTTTTGTCGGCTTTTTGTGCGTGCGCTCGAACAAAGTAATGGACTCGGTGTGTGCATGCAGCGTGTTTTGCGTCTTGAGTGTGTGCGAGAGTGGAAGCGGGAATGACAGCAGATAAACCCACAGATGGACGCCCAGCGGGCTGAGAAACATTAAGACTGCACAAACACATTAACACACACACTCCCAGTCGGAGGACGGTAAGTAGATATCCGCCGCTCCCTCAATAACCTCACGGGAGCCAAATGAAATCAACCACATCATTGGAGGTTGATGTGTGCAGCTGAGAGTGGTGTGTAATTCCTGTTTTAGGTTAAAAAAAGATCACACTGAGGAGGTAAATTACAGACAACCTGAATGGAAAAGCAACAAAATCGATAACTAAAGAATATGTTAATTCGTTTTTCTCAATATTGACTGTTTTTCAGACTGACTACTGCTTACTGGAGTGTACAATGTAAAAAGGGGCCCAACCGTTTTAATACTATCAAGACAAAAAGCTAATTTATTTGTCAGGAGACCCAACATTGTTTCCTGCAGAACACTTTTTCCACACATCTGATGGATCGGATTTGAAAACTAACTAAAATCAATGGCAGAAATTCAAATTTTCAGCTAATAATGCACAGTCCTAACAGTGCAGAACACTGGCCTTCTGGTGCTGTCATCTATGAAATTTCCAGATCTTAATAAAGTCAAATGTTCATGCCTTAATAGTCAATGAAAACATTCATTAAATTTGACTTTTTCTGCAGCAATGATGGTACTGAAACCAGAAAGTGCAATAAGCTAGCAAATCTGTTCGTAAACCAAATGGCAGGAGACCCAACATTATTCCTTGCGGGACACTTTTTTCCATATCTGATGGATATGATTTGAAAACAACAACAACAAGAAACAGCAAAAATAAAATTTTCACCTAACAATGCAGAACATTGGCTTTCTGATGCCATCATACTAGAAAATTGCACACCTAAAAAAAAAAAAAAAACAATTATGCTGTCACAGTCACTGAAATATGGATTTAAATCGGCTTCTTTTGCAGCAATAATGGCAACAACACTACAGAACACAAGAAGTTGGTAGACTTGTATGTAAACTAAATAACAGGAGACAACATAGTTCCTTGAGGAACACTTTCTTACACATCTGATGGATTTGATTTGAAAAAAAAAGTAGGTGACATTCAAATTTTCGAGTAACAATGCATAGTCCTAACAGTGCAGAACATTGGACATCTTATGCTATCATCTTTGAAAGCTGCAAATCTTGATAAATCTAACCATTCCGGATTGTACAGTCACTGAAAATTGGATGTAATTAGACTTTTTCTGCAGTAATAATGCCATGAAGTACTAGATTTGTCTCTAAACCAAATGACAGGAGACCCAACATGGTTCCTTGTGGGACGTCTTTCTCCAAATGTGATGGGTTCGATTAGAAAATAAAGGGAAATCGTGTATACTGTGTGAGCGACAAGTGTGTTTGAACTGTGATTTGCTGTTATGTGTATAATCTGCAAAATGGAATGTGAGAATATCATGAGTGGAAATTTTATATTCAGGGTGCGTAATTCTAAGAGTGCAGAACATTGACCTTCTGATGCTGTCATCCTTGAAATTTGCAGACCTGAATAAATCTAACCCTTCATCCTTTCACAGTCAATAAGAATGGATCTAACTGAACTTTTTCTGCAACAATAATGGCAAGAATATTCGAGAGAGCAACGAGTTAGCAGATTTGTCCATATATTGTTGAAGCAATTCCTTAAAAACGACAACATGAACAAAAACATGTAATTCATGCGACCTATTCCAACTACTTAATTTAACGCAGTGTTGCAGGAACACTTATTAGTTGCAAACATTATTTTTGATGATATAATATTTCTAATTGCATCAACATAATATTGTGTGAAATTTAAACAGATATTGCTCTATTAGTTGATTTAGAACTACATTAAAGTTTAATGAAATTGGTTTGAAAACTAAATTTTTTTGAAGTTGGGATTTCGTGCCCCATCCCTTAACTTCTTAACACAGTAGCAGTTCATAATTATATTCATTAAGTACACTGACTAGAAGCGTAAAGTCCTTGATTTTTTTCTCAGCTCACTATTCATTGTAGCTGAGTCAGTGATTGCTTTGGAATTGTGCCTGGGATTGCAGAATTTTGAGTATTTACAGAATCTGGTTACTGCAAATGCTTCGTTTTGGATTTTTAAAAAAAGACATGAAGAATAAAGTGATTTTGATGAAATATTGGGATCTTTTGCTTATATTTGGTTGTTTTTAACCACCAAAACCAAAAGTAACACATGCCATTTTTAAAAAATAATACGCCTTTCAGACTAGTTTAGCAACTTTTCAACATAATAGAATTAAATTGGGCATTGGAAATTAACACAAATCACAAAAACACTCACATACTGTATAATACTCAAGCACAAAAGTAGCATCTTGACTCTTTATTGCTACTTAGCTCATGCCTGAAACAACTGAATTAATAATTATCCGCTTTAACAATGTGAAGGTTATTCAGTCATCAACACGGTCCCGACTCGCAGCCCTGAACTTGAAAAGCTGCGATTCACATGTCGGTTTATTGCATCTGCAGCCTGAAAACAGCCTGATAGATTCCAAACACAAGCTGTTCCTCAGAACGCTTCAGCTCCTCCACTAAGTTCGGAGACAATAGCGGCAGCAAGCTTTATTGTGTCTGGTTCGGGGCCAAAACTAAATTAACTTTGTGTCCGGCGCTGAATGGGAGACATGAAAAGAACCTGCGGCTGACAATGAACCGCCGGCCGTCGCTGCCACCTTATTTAAATGAGCTTCATTGTGCTCTCAGTGCTCATAGCTTCAATGGGCGCCGGACGCTTTATTTCCTCCCGCTCGCCGTTATGAAGCACAAAACATGGCAGTATTTCCATGATAGGACTCGGCTGCTATCAGCGAGGCCACGCCGCCCATCGTCCGGCCGACACTCGACACCAAACCTCGTCGGTGTGTGTTTACTGTGCAGAAACGCCGGCAGCAGGTTCCACTTAAAGCTTTTATTGATGCTGTAAATCTGGAAAAGCTCTGCAGGTTTCCATCAGCTGGATACCTGATACCAAACACACTTTCACATTAAGGTCTGTGATTCCTGACAACTGTGTAGCTCAGAAACCTGAGATTTGTTTGGTACGTTGGCAAGTCTTAATTTAAACTGATGCATCTGTGAGTTTTCTTCATTAATTAGAGTCAGAAACAGTGAAGTTGACAACATGATTTTAATTGAGTTGCCCCAAAACTTAGGAAATTTGACTTGAAGCTTGTCCAAATTAACTTGCAACTTCTCCAAACTGACCCAAAGAATGTCTGAAATTCCTTGAAACTTGTTCAAATTGACTCTAAACTTCTCCAAATTGACTCAAAATGACTCAAAACCTGCCCAAATTGCCTTATAACTTATTGAAGTTGACAGGAGATATGTCTGAGTTGACCCCAAACTTGACCAAATTTACTCAAAACTGTCTTGAAAGTTGTCCAAAATGACTCACAACCTGATCAAAGTGATTTGTCCAAACTAATGGAAAATTTCAACCAAAACTTTCCCAAACTGACTCAAAACTTGTCAAAAATGATTCAATTGGCTCAAAATGTCTTGAAACTCCTCCAAAATTGATTCAAAACTTGCCTAGAATTACTTTAAACTTCTCCAAATTGATCCAAAATTTGCCTCGAACGACTCAAAGCTTGCCCAAAATGACCAAATTTACTCCAAACTTCTCAAAACTGTCTTGAAAGTTGTCCAAAATTACTCAAAATCTGCCCAAAATGACTTGAAACTTGGTGAAAAGGGACAATTGTAAGTCAGTCTGTATGCATTTTGTGTCTCTACATGTTGGCTTTCCATTAAACCTATGAACACAACGAGGGACGGAAGGTAAACTTGACTGATTTTAAATGAAGCCGTGATGTTTCTGCTGCCGCCGCCCGGATCCGCTAACTGCTCACTCTCCTCTATTAATAACCACAACAGGACCGGACCACTAATTTGGAACAGGACAGGACGTTTATTAAATAAAACGCCACTAAAAGCATGGATCAGAGTTAGAGGAACCGCTCAGACTGTCTGTTTGGAGAGCGTCTCCTTCTTTATCTAATAAAAGTTAAAGAATCACAGCGGCAGCCTGCAGCCACGTCAGATGAATTACAAAGAAGCAGGGAGGAGAACCGAGGGCAGCGTGGTTTTTTACGTAACACCATCCTGCTGCCTCAGATCACATGAATGTGAATCAGTGAAGTCGCACAAACTGTGTTGCCAGTTGTGGTTGGAGTTTATCCAGCCGAGATGTAAACTTTCGATGCAGAATTAGCATGGGACGGATGGCTCCTGTCAGTCCCGAGTAAAGCAGCAGAATGTCGTTGGGTGACTTTGTGTTTTCTGATCGGAGCTCTGTACCGATCAATACTGATTATCCAGCAGCTCTTATGGCTGGAAATTCAACAAAGCACCAGAGACAGGAATCAGCATTTCAGAAAGAAAACAGGAAGCAGAGAGTTGGGAGTCAGGTCTTTAGGTTTGAGTTAAAGCGTCAGACCCTACAACTCTCCAAAAAAAAACCAACGCACCCACTACTTCGGCCACGATGCTGCAACAGACCCACAATTCCTCAACCTCTGTGCATCACACCTACAGCTCTACAACATACTTAGAACTCTGCAACATGTCAACAACTCTGCAACACACCCAACACTCTGCACCACACTTACAAGTCTGCAATGGAACCACAACTCTGCAACACATCGATGATTCAGCAACAATTCTGCAGTGCAACACACCTACAACTCTAGAACACATGTACAATTCTGCAATGGACCAACAAGTCTTCAACATACCTCAAACTCTGCAACAACTTCAAAACGCACCCACAACTCTCCCAAAACTCTGCAACGCATCCAACACCTCTGCAACACACCTACAAGTCTACAACACCTCTGGAACACGCAACTCTGCAACACACAACTTGGCAACACCTTTGAAACAACGATTCTGCAACACACTGACAGCTGTGCTCACATCTACAACTCTGCAATACTGTACTTATCTCCCACAATCCTTTTATGAAAACCAAACTACACAATGTCTTCCTGTTGCTTGAACACACAGGTTGCCGTGTGCAGCGTCACAACCTGCAGATCCGACGACATCCGACCTGCTGAGTCCTCCTTACTCTGCTAAAAACCGCACACACAAACGCAGCAGAGTCCACTGACCTGCTGTCTGCCCTGAAACTGACCTCCTATCTGAAACCACACACACTCTGGTGATTTACGACTCGTATTTGCATCTTTAATGGAACGAAGCTGGAGCCGATCATCTGAAATAACGTGTTTGTAAAAACTCAGCCCAGTAATTTACTCCTCATTATTCTGGGATGCAGCAGCACCGACTTCACACAGAAATTATCTGGACCTGGAAATATAAAAAATGCAAAACCGCTCCGTTTCTGGGCTGCCACCAATTACCGGTCCTTTTAAAAGACGTTCGGTGGCTGTTTGTGTTTGAAATGAACTCCTCTTTCTTTGCTCTTGTGAGGAGGTTTGTGCAGGGATTGGATGGAGGTGTTCCAGAGATTTACTGTGTTTTCACTGCAGGATCAATCTGCTGACACATGCAGCCGTCAGATTAAGCCTTTAAACATCTGCACTTCTTCACCAAGCCTCAGAACGCCGGAAGCACGGACGGGAAAGCTTAAATAAAGTGATTTTAAATGCATTTAAACAGTTCGATGTGCTTCAGCTGCTCACCTGGAGGGGTTTGTGTCGTTTATGCAGCATTCAATGCGATAAAAATGCTTCTTTACGGGGTTTTAGAAGGATTTATAAACACTCCAGACTTTGAGGGAGACAAAAAAAGTTCAACCTCTCAACCAAATCTGTCAGGAAACTGTGAGGACTGCTGGTGGGGAAGAGAATTTGGCTGACGGACGATCTGGAACAAGAACCCTGCAAAAATTGGACGGCGAACTAAACGTCTGTCCAAGTTTCAGACTGAATTTGGAACATTTTTCTTGGTCATTTTGGACAAGTTTTGATTGATTTTGGACATTTTTGTGTCATTCTGGTTCATGTTTAACAGATTTTAACATTTAATACAGGACTTGAGTCAGTCTGGACAATATTTGTACCATTTTGGTGAAGTTTGAAAACATTTCTACACATTTTGAAGATGTTTTGGGTATTCTGGACAACTTTCATTTTCTTTTTGTTGGTCATTTTGACTCTTTTAAAACAGGTTTTGAGTCATTTTGGACAAGATTTTTACCATTTTTGTGAAGTTCTGAGTAACTTTGAACAAACAATGATTCATTTTTGAAGAGTTTTTGCCAAGTTGGAAACAGCCTTAAGGCAACTGAAATAAGTTTGAGGTATTTTGTTGCTCAATTTGGACAATTTTTTAATGATTTTGTACATTTTTGGGTCTTTTTTCCCCCAATTGATTCATTTAAGAATTTTTTTAAGTGATTTTGAACATTTGGTCAAGTTTTGACTCATTTTAACAACATTTTTAGACATTTTGGATTTTTTTTTAAAAAAGTATTTTGGACAATTTGTGATTAGTTTTCAGTTTTTTGGAATCATTTTGGAAGAGTTTCTTTTTCCATTTTGGAAAAGATTTCAAGGCAAGGAGGTTTTTTTTGTTTTGTTTAATTTGGAACATTTTTGTTGGTCATTTTTGGACAATTTTCTAGTGATTTTGGAGATTATTCTGCTCATTTTGACTAATTTAAGACAGGTTTTGAGTGATTTTGAACACGATTTTTACCATGTTGGTCAAGTTCTGAATTATTTGAACAAACAATGAATCGTTTTGGGAAATTTTTTGTCATTCTGGAAAGATTTCAAGGTAAATTAGGTAAGGTTGAGGGATTTTGCACAATTTGTTGCTCAATTTGGACAATTTTTGATTGATTTTGGACATTTTTGGGTCATTGTGGTTCCTTTTTTTAATTTAAGACAGGTTTCGAGTCATTTTGGATGCGATTTTTAATCATTTTGGTCAAGTTTTGAGTATATTTAAAAACATTTCTAGAAATTTCGGATATTTTTGGGGTATTTTGGACAATTTTTAAGTCATTTTGTAAAAATCATGGGTCGTTCTAGGCAGGTTTTTGAAAGATCAAGTTTATTCATTTAGGTAATTTGGACTTAATTTTATCATTTTGTGAGCGTTTTTGCCATTTTGGAAAGATTTTAGAGCAATTTAGATAAGTTTGTGGTATTTTGGAAAATGTTTCGCTCATTTGGACAATTTTCAAGTGATTTTGGAAATTCTGGTTCATTTTTAACTCTTAAGACATGTCTTGAGTCATTTTGGACAAGATTTTTACCATTTTGGTCAAGTTTTGAGGAAGTTTGAAAACATTTCTAGACATTTTGAATATTTCAGACCATTTTAAATATTTCAGAAAAATAATAAGCCCTTTTAAGTACCAAATCGCCATTTTTTGTAGAATTTATTACAGTACAGGTTCGTTTTACTCTCTCCGTCTCCCTTCTCGTCCTGTCTCATCTTGCTCTGTGTAAAATTAATCATGAGAAAAGGTGAGAAGCACAGTCCTGGTTAAAAGAAATGACAGATGCTCTTCTTTTCTTGGAGGATGGTCGTGTTAAAGGGTCACATCCCTCCTCTCTCCTCCTCTCTGTGACCCATCTTCCAGCATCCCTCCTTCGTCCTCCTCTTCCTCCTTCAGTCCACCTTGTTCCCGTCTGCCTCGGCTTTATTTAACCATCCATCCATCCTCCTCGTACCTTTACTCGTCCGTCTTTTATCCCTCCTTCCTGCAGCATCCCTCCATCGTCCTTCCTCCAGGTTTCCACAGCAACGCGACACCACACATGCAGCAGCGTTTCCCCTCAGATGTAATCAGGCTGAGAGGTTGTCAGGGCTTCTCGTCGCCATCCATCATAAAATCCTTTCCGGGGATTGGACAGCTGACAGCGTCAGCATTACGCATCGTCTCTCCTTATTTCAATCAATCAGCTGCTATCGGCTGCCTTTCAAAGACTCTCTGACTGATCGCGGTGGAGTTGCTGTTTGTTCGTCGTAGGAAAACTTTTCAGAGCAGCCTCACCTCACACACAAGACGAGATGAAACTTTATCCAGATGTTTGCTCAGAAAACACGACGGGAAATAAGATACAGTACTGAGAATACAACAAGATAAATTAAGACCAGAATAGAAAGAGAAGAAAGCAGTACGTCAGGCTGGTAAAGTAATATCGTACGAGAAGAATCCAATAGAGCACAGATCTCCCATTTCACAGCCAGGAGCGACTTTCTCAAGTGTCAACATGCAGAAAAATTAGAAAACTGTTTTACCGCAGAGTCTATTTGAAGATTCTGGTACCGAATGTACACCCCCTGTCAAAAGTTTTCGGACACTTCCTCATTCAAATGAATGAGGAAGTGTCCTAAAACTTTTGACAGGGGGTGTAGATAAAATTGTTTCTTTTATCGTCTAGAACTTGTTCTGAACAACTACACATGATGACATGAGGCTTGAAAGTTTACCCAGAATGCACTTTTTAAAGCAAATATGCCCAAAATTATTCAAAATATGTCCATTTTTAACTCATTTCGGAAAAGGTTTTTACCATTTTGGTCGAGTTTTGGTCAAGTTTGAAAACATTTCTGTACATTTTGGAAATGTTTTAGGTAATTTCTTATTCATTTTGGTTCATTTGGGCATGATTTTGTCATTTTGGTCGAGTTTTGAATAAATCTGAACAAATTATGAGTCATTTTGGTTGAGTTTTGAATAAATCTGAACACATTATGAGTCATTTTGAGAGAGTTTTTGCCATCTTTGAAAACATTTCAAGACATTTTGGAGATGTTTTGGGCATTTTAAGGTCATTTTGGAAAAATTCTGAGTCATTTTTTGGAGATTAACTTACACTCAACAAAAATATAAACAGCGCACTCACTGGACATGTCGCCCATTGAGCATGTTTGGGATGCTCTGGATCGGCGTGTACGACAGCGTGTACCAGTTCCCACCAATATCCAGCAACTTCACACAGCCACTGAAGAAGAGTGGACCCCCCCAAATAAAACAAAACTGCACATTTCAGAGTGGCCTTTTATTGTGGGCAGTCTAAGGCACACCTGTGCACTAATCATGGTGTCTAATCAGCATCTTGATATGGCACACCTGTGAGCTGGGATGGATTATCTCAGCAAAGGAGAAGTGCTCACTATCACACATTTAGACAGATTTGGGAACAATATTTGAGAGAAATGGTGATATTGTGTATGTGGAAAAAGTTTTAGATCTTTGAGTTCATCTCATAAAAAATGGGAGCAAAAACAAAAGTGTTTATATATGGTATATATGGTTTATATTGTGCGTTTATATTTTTGTCGAGTGTATTTTTTTTCATTCATTTAGGTTAATTTGGAAATAATTTTGTCATTTTGGTCGAGTTTTGAATAAATCTGAACAAATTATGAGTCATTTTGGGAGAGTTTTTGCCATTTTAGAAAGATTTCAAGGCAATCTAGATGAGTGTAAGGTATTTGGAAAATGTTTTGGACAATTTTTGAGTGATTTGTGAGAGTTTTTTTTTTTTGCCATTTTGGAAAAGTGTCAATTCAGTTTTGATAGGTTAGGGCTACTTCACACACTTTTTGTTCAATTTGGAGCAATTTTCTGTCATTTTTTAGAGATTTTGGACAAACAGACATTGAACTGCTGCTGTTTGAACTATGATACATCCCATAATTTTAGTGAAGTTTTGAGGCACTTTGCATATAAATATCATGGAAATCGTCTGTAATGACTCAAAACGTGTCTAATCGTTGAAAAATGACTAAAAAATGTGCTAAATCACACAGAAATTGTTCAAAATGCCATAAAAGTTGCACAAAAATGATATAAAACAACTCATTAATAAGGTAGAAATCCATGCCCACACTGTTTCACTCAACATCTCTGTTCCACTTTAGAAAATCCAAACTTACTGACGCGATAACAAGGGAAGAAAAGATGGATTTTAACTGGAGGGGGTCTCTCAAGATTTCAGACACTCCTGAGTCTTGGCTGCTTCTGCTGAGGAGAAGAAACCAGTTGGAGGCTGCAGAAAATTCAAAATTTGGCACTAAATTCATCGAAAAACTGACCAAAAGAGAGCAACTTTAAGCTTCTACTCGACTTAAATGATGCATGTAAGAGAAACTAGCGCTCAGAATGGGATGTTTCTCAACAAAAACCGACAAAAATCTGATATTTTCGTATTGACTGAGTCACTTTTCAGCCCATTCAAGGCTTACAGATGCTCCAAATTCCACTTGACAGAAAATGAATGAAGCTTTGACAATAAAGGAACACTTGACAGCAGCTCAGTGACGACTGCTCTTCCTCTGGATGTACAATTACACAGTTTTAGGAGAGTCTGGTCAGCAGGCAGGACGTGTTAAATCGCTCATATGAGTCATTTTTTTATTATCTTCTGCACTATCTGGACTCCCTGACACACCAGCAGCTCTGACACCACGTTCAGAAACACAGCCAGCTTCTATTTCGGTGCTGAGAGCTGAAAGCCGACACCGAGCTTCACTTCTGTATTCAGAAACACAGGAGATTGCCGGATCTGATTTCCACGTGTGTGTGTGTGTGTTTGTGAGTAAAAAACAGAAGCGTGTGTGTCGGCTAATGAGGCCGAATCAATCCAGGAAAGACGACTACAGGTGAGGATGAAAGTGCAACGGCGTCTGGAGGAGAACTCTTCTTCGTTGGTGCCTTCGGAGGCCACGTGAGGAGGCAGAAGAAGAAGACGTGAGCTGCATGACAATGAGACTTCATTTGTGTTTGCGGCAGAACAAAGAGCCAAGTAATATATTTATAGATGAAAATAATGGCGGCTTCTGGAGAGCTGACAGAAGACCTTGGCAGGCGGCGCTGAAAATGTGACCCAGCAGATAAGAGAGCTGCTGTCAGAACACACCAGCCTTTCTGGAAGGTTTTTTTTATTTTTTTTAGGCGACCAGCAGCGAAAATCACAGATTACAGCTGAAAACGCTGGTTTTAGAACACGAATGGAAAAATGGACCAGTTTGGATTGAAACGTTAAAAAAAAGACCAAAACTGTAAAAAAAAAAAATCCACATCTGGCCGTTAAATTCAACGTTTTGTTCTGTATTCAAATCAGAAAAATGTAGTTTTCCAAACATTGCTGTAATTTGAAAAAAAAATTAAGGATTTAAAAACAGAAACTAATATATTTTTCAAGATTTATTTGTGCAGTGTAACAGTTTACCCTGTTTTGTAAAATTATAATAAATTGTGATGTAAATTTATTAAAAATATATAATTTTGTCATTAATTCTGTTACAGTGTTTGACAGTAAAAATTCACAGTTTCTCTTGTATTTAAATGAGCCAAAAATATTATTTTCTAGCTATTTGACTAAATAAATGTCTGCAATGAGGATTTAAAAATGGAAAATAATATTCTGGTTTTATTTTTTTCATTTTTGAAGTCATTTTTTTATATAATTCATCAAACCAGGTTGGAAAGTAAAATTTTACAATTTGTTCTGTTTATTAATCAGCTAAAATATATCAGCTCTTTAGCTAAAATATATTCCTGATATTT
Source organism: Acanthochromis polyacanthus (assembly GCF_021347895.1). Taxonomy (NCBI): domain Eukaryota; kingdom Metazoa; phylum Chordata; class Actinopteri; family Pomacentridae; genus Acanthochromis; species Acanthochromis polyacanthus. The sequence continues at coordinate 35,121,877 of NC_067128.1, read as the reverse complement.
ACTTTTATGAAGAAAGAAAAGATCTATCAGGCATTTTAAAAAGCCTTCTTTTTAGGATTTTTTCTCATTGTGGATTTTATTTTTTATTTTATAGTAGTAAAAATCCACAATTGGTTATACAGTGCTGAATTTACTTTTCCAGTTTTCCCAGTTAAAAATTAGTTTAAAAAAAGAAAGAAAAATATTTTTTTAAAATAACATAAAGCACATTTACATCACATCCTCATTAAAATAATTTTTGAGTAATTATGTTTTCTACAATGTTTGATAGTAAAATGACACTATTTCTGCTTTTTTTAATTTAGCAAAAATATATAGTTTTCTAGATATTTGCTGTTATTTGGAAAAACATCTAGATTAAAGATTAAAAACTGCAAATAATATACACATAGATATATTTACTTTTTAAAAACCCTCTCATCCTTCAGCTGCTGTATCTTCACTTTTATTTTCACTGTTTTTCAAAAATGTGCTTTTTAAAGACCATCTTTCTGTTTTTGTACTTTTATTTCACAGTCAGTGGGTTTGGAATTTTATTGGATTGCTGTATTTTAGTCTTATGTAATAGTTTAATTGACACAAATTAGTCCAATTGTTTAATTATGGGCCATTATGATGATGATTACAGGGTAAAATTTCTACACCAGCCTCCTCCCACAAACACAAACAGGATTATTTTTATGTTCCTGTACACAACAAACACATGTTCTGTTAATAATGCTGTGAACTCAGAGTCCGTCTGACTGCCAGCAGCCCCACAGTGCTGGAAACAAACCGTCTCAGCAGCTTAGAATTTATTTTCTGGTCCCACTCGAGGGTCTTTTTGGCCTAATTCAGACCAAGTTCAGCTGCAGCGAAGCAGCTACAAACTGCACCAGACGTACCGAAGCGTTCTGGCCCACAAACATCGATTAACACAAAAAAAACAACAACAAGAGCAAGCTGGAATAAAACCAAGGAAAGATTCACCTCCATCTGCTGCAGAAATCGCCTAAAGAAGAAGGAGGAGTTGTGAAGTTTTCGTGTAAATCTGCATGTTTGAGGTCTTTTTGTTGATCCTCCCAGTGAACGTCGCTGATGTTTGTCCTCAGACGACCTCCTGGAAGCACTCGGCGGTGAAGCTGTTACTGGAGATGTGTTCATTGTGCGATTCCTGAATGATTAATATCTAATTTGCACGAGGACAGAACAACCTGCATCGCTACAGATTGCTGCTTCTTGAAGCTTCCAGAGCAGGAACTAGATGCACCTTTTATTCGGTCAACATCCTCGACTCCAGGTTAACCCTCTGAGCCCCAAAAAGGAGAGCTTTGTCTCAAAAATCACCAAAATGACACCATTTATCAGAGCCAGAAACTGCAAAAACACAAAGAAAGAACAGATTCTCAGCTTTCCCACGGTCCTTGAACTAATCATACCAGATAAAGATGTGAAAATGAAGCAAATCTGAGGTAATTCAGGAGATTTCATGCTGCATTTGACTTCATTTTGCATCTTTTTGTGTCTCTAATTTGCATCTACAGTGTGTGTGGTTGTGTTGTTTGTCTTTGTGGTCAAATTTGCATATTTTTGTGGTTAATTTGTGTCTCTGTGGTTGTTGTAGGTCACCTTTTGGTGATTTCATGTCTCTCTGTGGTATTTTGCATTTGTGTCTCTTTGCGGTTGTTTTGTGTCTCTTTGCGGTTGTTTTGTGTCTATTTGTGTCTGTTTGTGTCTCTTTGTGGTTGTTTTGTGTCTCTTTGCGGTTGTTTTGTGTCTATTTGTGTCTGTTTGTGTCTCTTTGTGGTTGTTTTTTGTCTCTTTGTGGTTGTTTTTTCTCTCTTTGTGTCTGTTTGTGTCTCTTTGAGGTTGTTTTGTGTCCCTTTGCAGTTGTTTTGTGTCTATTTGTGTCTCTTTGCGGTTGTTTTGTGTCTATTTGTGTCTCTTTGTGGTTGTTTTGTGTCTCTTTATGGTTGTTTTATGTCTCTTTGCGGTTATTTTGTGTCTCTTTGTGTCTGTTTGTGGTTGTTTTGTGTCTCTTTGTGGTTGTTTTATGTCTCTTTGCGGTTGTTTTGTGTCTCAGTGTCTGTTTGTGTCTCTTTGCGGTTGCTTTATGTCTCTTTGTGTCTCTGCGATTGTTTTGTATCTCTTTGTGGTTGTTTTGTGTCTTTTGTGCACTGTTTTGTGTGTCTTTTTGGTTGGTTTGCATCTCTGTGATCAATTTGCATCTGTTTGTTGTATTGTTGTGGTGAGTTTCCTGCCCTTCAGGGTTGTTTTGCATCTTTTTGTGATCCTTTTGCATCTCTTCATGGTCATCTTGCATCTTTTTGAAATCATTTTGTTCCACTTTATGTCCATTTGCATCTTTTTGGGAGTCAAATTTGCATCTCAGTCTTGTTGTTGTATGTCACTTTGTGGTCATTTTACATCATAGGAGCGTTGTGAGTCCATGAATCTGTCTCTGGTTCACCGGTTATCTTTCCTTGAACATTTTTAGGAACCACTGCATATTGAAAACCAACCCTAACCCCTTCTGTTCTGGACACGTTCTGATCAAGTCGTCTACCATCACAGTTTGTCTCTCAGATTCTCACACTGAACATTTTTCCTGCTTCAACACGTCGGCTTCAAGAACTGACGGTTCACCTGCTGCCTCATAAATCCACCTGCTGACAGCAGCCATGTTAACCAGATTATCCCTTTTCTTCACCTGTCAGAAGTTTTAGCGTACAAGACTTCACTTCTACCATCTCAAAATTCTCCAACCTTCATCTCTGCTCAGGACTTCCAAAGATACATCTGAACACAGGAAGCATTTTTCAGTAATCACCTGAGAGTGAAACTCATCCACTGCAACATTTTATGATGAAACATCGCTGTCGAATCGACCCGCAGATTTATAAACGCCAAAGTCATAAGTAAAGCAGCTTCGTAGCAGCAGCTCTGCAGCCAGAAGGAGAAAAAAAAAACCTCCCAACAAGACTCCAGCAGGCAAACACCATATGTCTGGGTTCAAGTGTCCATGGTGATAACGAGACGAGCAAAGAACAAGCGAGGTGAAGTCTGTCTGAGGAGGAGGTCGGGGCTGACAGATGGGTCGACACAACATCAGACGAGGAAAACAACAGCTCTGCTACTGAGGGCGGAAAACTCACAGTCAGTGGAGGAAAGCAGGGAGAATTTAGAGATAATTAGCTCGAGTTTTTCCACTTCCTGATGGATCTAATTACACTGGTCCAACAGTTTCAAATTGCAATACTGTACTTTATACTGAGCAGTACTAATCCAATAACTTTACTCTGAAGTTTTATATTAATAAGGTAAAATATAATAAGCAAATCAGTTATGTTGTAGTATTGTCAGTTACTGAATTTATTTAACCTACCAAGAATTTTAATACCACCACCATTCAAGAGGAAATGTTGTCCGTTTTACTGCATTTACCTGACAAACTTTAATCTTTAACTACCTGCTATTGCCCAAATCTTAACGCATCATTAGTCTCAGGGTGATCTTTGGCTGCCTCCTAACTTAGCTGCTAGCCGCTAGCCATTAGCATCGCGACAGAAGCAAATTTCCTGGTTTGTGGCAACAGCTTGTGTTCATGAAACACAAATCTACATCTACTTGGGGTTGTATTATGTCTCTTTGTGGTCAATTTTGCATGTTTTTGTCGCAGTTTTGTGTCTCTTTGTGATTGTTTTGTGTCCATTTGAGGTCTTTTGGCATTTCCATGGGATCTGTTGTGCATTTTGACTGTTTTACATTTATATGTGATCAGTTTTTGTCTCCTTTTCATCGTTTTATGCCACTTTGTGGCCCATAATCAATCTATGCCTAATTGCTAAGGATATAAGACCTTTTACTGTCAGCTTGGAGGCTTTAGAAAACTCATGAAGACCTCAGAGTCCAACTACACCCACCAGAAATGCTCCAATATTTCACAGCGATGTGCAAAACTGAACTCAACTTTCAACTTGTTGAACGTCTTTGCCGTCTCTGTTGAGCATTACCAAAGATCTGGAGTCCAGAAAACACCATTCACACTGGTTTGGTGTAGACAGCAGCACGAACAGTTCTCGTTTCTTGACCTTATTTACTTCATTACTCCTCGGTGCACCATCTAAAAGGTTAAATCTTGTACAGAACTGTATTTTGCTCCACCGACACCGAAAACTTTGCGGTGTTAAACGACCCGTTTACCATTAATCATCCGTCCGTCCACATCTCGGGTATCTATCCATCATCGATCCATCCTCTCTCGTTATCACCGGCCTCATATCTCCTCCAGCTCTCTCTCCAAACATCAATCCCTCCATCTCGCCATCGATCCACACACTCGCTCTCATCCGTCTGTCCTCTATGAATACGTCTATCTAACCATCCCTCCTTCCTCCAGAGGCTCCTTATCCCCGTCGAAGGGCTTCTGCAGCGAGGCCGGACACGCTCGGCTGCCCGCGATGTCCCTGCACGCCAACACACACACATCCACAGATACACAAAGACAGTTCCCCGCCAAGACGCACGGACATCGTTTTCACAGCTCCCTGAGCAACTCAAATGGCCCGAGAGAGGCTGTGCAGAGCAGCGAAAGACAGACTAAAGGAGAGGAGGGAGAGAAATTACAAGGCAGCACTGATACACAGCCAGAAAGATAGAGCGAAGCAGTGTAAAAAAAACAAAGAAACAAGAAAAATGTACGTTTTTCACTTCTGTAGCCGCTGTGATAAACCTCTGAGATGATGTTTTATCAGGAGGAAAAAAAGCAAAATCAATACTCATCTTTCTGGCTTTTTCAGCTAAACTAGATAACTTTTGTCCCCTTCATCAGCGTCATAGCATCCATTAAGCGCCACTAAATATCAGTGTCAGATAAAGAAAAATAAGGTGGAGCAGCACGAAAAACCAACAAAACAAGAAAAATGTGCAAGTTTCTTTGCGGTTTCTTGAAAAATAGCTAAATTTAAACTCCTCTTTCTGGCTTTTTCAGCTAAATATCCTCTTTATCCTTCTTCGTCAGCCTCAAAACATCCCTTAGGCTCCATTAAATATCATTTTTATTGTGGGAATGTGGTTGTTTTCCACAATTTAAAAGACTAAATTGTACTTTTTACTCACTTTATGTTGCAGTTTCAGATCAAAAATGAAATGAAAGTCTAATAATGCAGTAAATGATCTATAAAATTGACCTTTTTGCTAAATAAGTACATAAGTAGTAAGATCTTGAGCCGAATGTTTGGCAATTTGATCATTTGTTTCTTATGTAGGTTTTCAGTTTTCTATTTTGGAATGCAGATATGTGTTTTTTTTGTCTTTACTAAATGTAATAAACCTGCAAAAATACATCTTTTCTCTTGTCGGAAGGCATTAAGCATAACAGAAGGCTTTGTCATGGTGCCCATTACTATTAAATATAGTAAACCTGAAAAAATACAGCATAAAGAACCCAAAAAGCAAGAAAAAAGTTTAAGTTTCTTTTCTCCTCGTGTAAAAACAGCTACATTAAGACTCCTCTTTCTGGCTTTTTCAGCTAAATATGGAGCACTGATAACTTTATCCTCCCTCCTCAGCCTCATAACATCCATCAGACGCTGCTAAATATCAGCGTCGTCATGGAAACGCTCCACAGAGGAGGAGCTCGTCTGACACCAGTCGTACCTCCGTCTCATAATTGGGTGTAATGAGGCTCGAGGCGTCGCTTCGCTCGCCGTTCGGATCCGAGCCGCTTTGATGTAATGAGATCAAAACGGAATGTGAGGGTTCAACAACAGCAGCGTCAACAGGATGCGAGTTCTGGAGCAACAATGGAGGAGTTTCACCTTCAGGGTAGAAAACAAAACGGCAGCTTCAAGAAGAGCCAGAATCTGTCGGCCTTTTCCTGACCGTTGGCCGTTGGAGGTCACTTTTCTGCCGTTGCACATCTCAATGTGGCGAATTTGAGTCTTTCTGTGGTCACTGGAGTTGTTTTATGCCCCTTTTTGGTAAATTTGCACCTTATTTTGATCATTTTCCATCTATTTGTGGTTGTTTTGTGTATTTGTTTTGTTCATTTTCATCTTTGGAGTGATTTCAGGTCTCTCCATGGTAAACTTGTGTCTCTTTGTGGTCATTTTGCATGTATTTGGAGTTGTTTTGTGTCTTGTTTTGGTCATTTTGCATGTATTTGTGGTTGTTTTGTGTATTTTTGTGTTCACTTTGCATGTCTTTGGGGTGGTTTTAGGTGTCTCCATGGTAAATTTATGTCTTTTTGTGGTCATTTTGTGTCCCTTTATGACAATTTTGCATGTCCTTAGAGTTGTTTTGTGTCTCTTTGTCATCATTTCGCATGTCTTTGAAGACATTTTGTGTCTTTTTTAGTAAATTTTGGTCTTTTGTGATTATTTTATGCCTCTTTGTGGTTGTTTTGCATCTTTTTTCGACACTTTTGTGTATTTTTGCAGTCACTTTGTGCTTCTCTGTGATAATCTTGCATGTCTTTGGAGTTGTTTTGTGTCTCTGTGGTTGTTTTGCGCCTCTTTGTGGTTGTTTTGTGTCTCTGTGGTCATTTTGCATGTATCTGGAGTTGTTTTGTGTCTTTTTGTGGTCATTTTGCATGTATCTGGAGTTGTTTTGTGTCATTTTGCATGTATTTGGAGTTGTTTTGTGTCTTGTTTTGGTCATTTTGCATGTATTTGTGGTTGTTTTGTGTATTTTTGTGTTCACTTTGCATGTCTTTGGAGTGGTTTTAGGTGTCTCCATGGTAAATTTATGTCTTTTTGTGGTCATTTTGTGTCACTTTATGACAATTTTGCATGTCCTTAGAGTTGTTTTGTGTCTCTTTGTCATCATTTCGCATGTCTTTGAAGACATTTTGTGTCTTTTTTAGTAATTTTTGTTTTTTGTGATTATTTTATGCCTCTTTGTGGTTGTTTTGCATCTTTTTTCGACACTTTTGTGTATTTTTGCAGTCACTTTGTGCTTCTCTGTGATAATCTTGCATGACTTTGGAGTTGTTTTGTGTCTCTGTGGTTGTTTTGCGCCTCTTTGTGGTTGTTTTGTGTCTCTGTGGTAATTTTGCATGTATTTAGAGTTGTTTTGTGTCTTTTTTTGGTCATTTTGCATGTATCTGGAGTTGTTTTGTGTCATTTTGCATGTATTTGGAGTTGTTTTGTGTCTTTTTGTGGTATTTTGCATGTATTTGGAGTTGTTTTGTGTCTTTTTGTGGTATTTTGCATGTATTTGGAGTTGTTTTGTATCTTTTTTTGGTAAATTTTAATCTTTTTGTGATAATTTTATGTCTCTTTGTGGTTGTTTTGAATCTTTTTGCGGCTTTTTTGTGCATTTTTGCAGTCACTTTGTGCTTCTCTGTCGTAATTTTGCATGCCTTTGGAGTTGTTTTGTGCCTCTTTGTGGTTGTTTTGTGTCTCTGTGGTTGTTTTGCGCCTCTTTGTGGTTGTTTTGTGTCTCTTTGTGGTCATTTTGCATGTTTTGGGTTTCTTTTGTGTGTGTCTGTGTAGCCAATTTGCATGCTTCTGGGAACATTTTGTGTCTTTTCAGGACTGATTTGTGTGTTTTTGTGGTAAATTTGCATCTTATTGTCATCATTTTGCATCTCTTTGTGGTTGTTTAAGGTCTCTCCGTGTTAGATTTGCATCGTTTTGTGATAATTTTCTGTCCCTCTGTGGTTATTTTGCATCTTTTGTGCTTGTTTTGCACACTTTTACAGTCCCTTTGCACGTCTTTGTGATAATTTCAGATGCCTTTGTAGCTGTTCTGTGTGTCTGTGTCATCATTTTGCATCTTGTTGGGAATATTTCGTGCCTCTTTGTGGTCATTTTGTGCCTCTTTGTGGTCATGTCATGGCTGTTTTGTGTCTCTTTGTCGTTAATTTATGTACATGTTTGGTCACTGTGCATTTCTGTTGGGTCAATTTGCTTCTCATTGTCATCATTTGGTGTCTCTTTTTGGTCATTTTGCATCTGTTTGTGATCAATTTGCATCCATTTGTGGTTGTTTTGGGGGAATTTTTTGCAGTCATTTTGGCCTTGTGGTGATCATGTTGCATATCTTTTTGATCATTTTGCATGTTTTTGTGATCATTTTATGTGTCTTTGCATCTTTTTGTAGGCGTTTTGCATCTCTTTTTGGTCATTTTGCATCCTTTTTTAGGTGTTTTGCATCTCTTTTTGGTCATTTTGCATCCTTTATTAGGTGTTTTGCATCTCTTTTGGTCATTTTGCATCTTTTTGTGATCAGCTTCCATCTCTCTGTGATTGTTGTGTGCCTCTTTCTCATCATTCTTTGTGTCTTTGTGGCTGTTTTCCGTCCGTCCGTGTGTCTTCCTGGCGGTGTGTAAATATTGAGGCAGCAATATTTGACCAAACACCACTCAGCTCATCCGTCAGCGAACAAGGTCGGCTTCTCAGCGGGCTCGGATCATCTCGTGACCTCTGCTGCACGTCGGCGCCTCGCTTCCCTCCCCGCCGCCTCCGAGCGTCGATACGAAACCGGCAGCGATCTCTAAAGACGGGGTCACGGCTCGGCGGTGGGCTGCAGGGAGATTGAAACCGGCCGCCTGATTGAACCGAAGAATGAAAGCGGCTGCAGCAGCTTCATCCTGCAGCTGCTATTTAACAGCAAAAGGTTTCAAGGATTACTTCAAAAATCCATAAACGGCAACACTAATGTCTCAGTACTGAAGACTGAAACCACTGTTTGTGTTTTGTTCCCTCATATTCTGCAGGAACACAGAAACTGAAGATGAATTACTACATTTCTAACAGAGCTAGCTTTACATCAGGAGCTGCTATGAAGTTTACATCGTCTTTGATCCTCTTTGTTTCCTGCATCACAGACGGAAAAACAACCGCTGCAAAGGATAAAGTTGAAGTTTTTGCATAAAGGGAAGCAGTGAACACTTTGGTTTGCAGGTTTTCTTTGCAGACAACAGCAGGTGACACCCAGATGGCAGTTTAGCATGTTAAAATGCAACAAAAACCAACACATAATCATGTTAAATGATCTAAATACTGGTTAAAAATAAGCATATTTATGATTCTGTTCACAGCAATGCAGCCCTGCTGGATGCTAATTCACAAAAATGCCATCAAACTTCACCACAAGTTTCAATTATCTTCACTCTAAATCAGCTGCTTTGTGCTGAGAAGCTTCAGTTTGAGGTTCTGCAGCGTGTTTTGCTCACATCTGGACGGATTCAGCTCCGATCTGCACCTCCTTCCTCTCCATAGCAACAGAAACAGAAACCAGAGGATGTCTGTTTCGGAGCCACAACATCAGAAAATACAGGTTTAACTCAGAGAAGATGGAAAAAATTAAAAAGGTGGCCACTATTTGAAGCTATCAGAGGCTGTTGTGTTGAGTAATACTGAAAAATACAATAAAGTGGAGAAGAATTAGTCCCAGAACGAAAAAAAAAAACCTTTAAGTGTCTAATTGTGTTGGTTTTTGTGTTCCCTAAAAGATACAAATTGATAAAGCAGACACACAAATAACTACAAAAACATGCAAAGTTAGCACAAAGAAGCACAAACTGCAAAAATACACAAAACAGCTGCAAAAAGATGCAAAACAACCAACAAAGTGACATAAAATGATCACAAAAAGAGGCAAATTTACCATGGAGTGACCGAAAACAACCACAAAGACATGCAAAATTAACAAAAAAAGACACAAAACAACCACAAAGACATGCAAAATTAACAAAAAAAGACACAAAACAACCACAAAGATATGCTAAATTAACACAAATATACACAAAACAACCACAAAGACATGCAAAATTAACAAAAAAAGACACAAAACAACCACAAAGACATGCAAAATTAACAAAAAAAGATGCAAAACAACCAACAAAGTGACATAAAATGATCACAAAAAGAGGCAAATTTACCATGGAGTGACCGAAAACAACCACAAAGACATGCAAAATTAACACAAAAATACACAAAACAACCACAAAGACATGCAAAATTAACAAAAAAAGACACAAAACAACCACAAAGACATGCAAAATTAACAAAAAAAGACACAAAACAACCACAAAGATATGCAAAATTAACACAAATATACACAAAACAACCACAGAGAGACATAAAGTGTTTCTAAAAAGAAGCAAATTGACCACGCAAATGCACAAAACAACTAGAAAACATGCAAAATTACCACAAAGAAGCACAAACTGATTGCAAAAATGCACTAAACAGCCGCAAGAAGATGTGAAACAACCACAAGAGGCGTAAAACAAACAAAGAGACACAAAACAACCACAAAGCGACCTAAAATGACCACAAAAAGATGCAAATTTACAAAAGAGAGACACAAAAAAACTCCAGAAACATGTAAAATTTCCACAAAGAAGCACAATGGACTGCATAAATACACAAAACAGCCACAAAAATATGCAAAACAACCACATAAGAGACATAAAACGAGCACAAAAAGATGCAAATTTACCATGGAGAGACCGAAAACAACCACAGACATGCAAAATGAACAAAAAAGACACAAAGCAACCACATAAAGGTGCAAAATAACCACAAACAGATACAAAATGACTTCAAAAAAGATGCAAATTTTCCACAGAGAGATGTAAAACAACCACAAATTGATGCAAATTGACCACACAGCTACAAAAACATGCAAAATTACCACAAAGAAGCACAAAAAGATGCACAACAACTACAAAGAGACATAAAATAATGACAGAAAGATGCAAATTTACCAAATATAGACACAAAACAGCCACAAAGACATGCAAAATGACGATAAAGAGACACAAAAAAACACACAAATTTATCACAGAGACTCATAACTACTCTAAAGACATGCAAAATGAACACAAAACAACTACGAATAGATGCAAACTGACCACAAAGAGACAAAAATCAACCATAAAAAGATGCAAGTTCACCACATTGAGATGTGAAATGGCAGAAAACTGACCTACAATGACCAACGATCAGGAAAACAGATTCCGGCTCTCCTTGAAGCTGCCCTTCTGTTATTTTACCCTGAAGGTGAAACTCCTCCGTTGTTCCTCCAGAACCAACAGAATTTTAAGCTAACTGTGTTGGTTATTTGTGGGAAAACATTTAAGAAAAGTGTTCTTCTGTAAAGGTGTGGTTTCCAGTTCCTCCGTCTGTGAACGTCTGTTTTTTAAACACTTTTTGGTTAAAAAAAAGAATTGTTAAAAAATGTTTCTTTAAGAACATTCACATAAAAATCAACCAAAATCAAGCGAATTTCGCTGGATTTTTATGTGTGGCTTTTTGCGTCAGTTTGGATCATTCCATGTCATTTTTGTGTCATTTTTGTGTCATTTTGTGTCAGTTTTGCATCTTTCAGTTTCATTTTTGTGTTTTTTATTGCTATTATTGTATCTTTTTGTGTCTTGTGTCAGTTTTGCATCTTTCAGTGTCATATTTGTGTCTTTTGCATCAGTTTTGCATCATTCCGTGTCATTTTTGTGTTTTTTTAGTGCTATTTTGTGTCATTTTTGTGTAATTTTGTGTCAGTTTTGCATCTTTCAGTGTCATTTTTGTCTTTTTGCGTGAGTTTTTCATCTTTCAGTTTCATTTTTGTGTTTTTTTATTGCTATTATTGTATCTTTTTGTGTCTTGTGTCAGTTTTGCATCTTTTTAATGTCTTTACATGCAATTTTGTGTCTTTTACAGCCGTTCTCCTGTCATTATTGTGTCATTTTATGTCTTTTTTTGCATCTTTTAGTGCTTTTTTGTGTGTTTTTGTGCCATTTTTGAAATTTTTGGGTGCTATTTTTGTGCCTTTTTGGGACACTTTTGCATCTTTTCGTGCTGTTTTTGTGTCCACCAGAACAGTTTTAATCCATCATGTCGAGGGGAGACCATCACTGCATCCTGGGCTTAGCGTGAGAGAATTATGCACCTCGGCTCGACGTCCTAACATCCTGTCTGTTGCTACATGTTGTGGTTCACATAAAAATCAACCAAAATCCAGCGAATTTCGCTGGATTTTGGTTGATTTTTATGTGAATGTTCTTAAAGAAAATATTTGAAGCTCCTGATAAATATGCAATCATTTTAGATATTTTTAGGATTTTTTTTGGAAGATTTTTTTTTTTCCTTTTTTTGAAAATATTTACAAGTTTTAGATTTTTTTTTTAAATTTTTATTTCTTGCCAAATTTGGGGATTTTTATTTTTTTTAAAATACAACGCTTAAGGGAAACTTTTAAGGAATTTTATTCTTGAAGATTTTGCAAATTTTTTAAAAATTTGGGGAATTTTTGCTGAATTTTTGGATTTTTTCAGACAAGGGAGCAATATTTTTTGGTGGCGTAAATGAAGAGTACAGGAGGGTTAAGACACCTGGTAAAAATTAGTGTAGCTTAAAATAAGTGTTCCCAGCTAATTTTAACATCTCAAGATTCTTATTCTTATTTCAAGAACAAATCTTACCAAGCCATTTTTCACTTGTCGTACTGGCAGATGTTTGAACTTATTTCAAGGTTAAAGCTCTTTGAAGTAAGTTTTTTTCTCTTGTTTTGAGAGGGGCATTTTTTCCAGTGTAAAGGCTCCACTGAGTCAGATTCCACTTTGTGCTGCTTCCACTCTTCACACTGTTTTACGACGACACCGCAACACTTTTACACGACGAGCCGCCGCCTCGACCCCGTGGTGTTTTCTCACCATAAAAACATCTCGACTGGAAAATTGCTCTTTGTGGAGGGAAGAGTGGAGCTGGAGACGGTTCAGATGGAAAACAGCACCAACAGAGTCAAAGCGCTGCACAATATCCTGAATAATGGTCGCACTTTAACACAAAACAACTTCCTCAGCGCAGAATAAAATACGTCTTTTTGCGGTTGATTTTTGTCTCTTTGTCGTCAATTTGCATCTATTTGTGGTCATTCTGTGTCTCTTTTTGGTAAATTTGCATCTTTTTGTGATCATTTTGTGTCTCTGTGTGGGGTTTTTGTGTTTGTGGTGATTTTGCATGTCTTTGGAAACATTTTGTGTCTCTTTATGGTCATTTTGTACATTTTTGGAGTTGTTTTGTGCCTCTTTTTGGTAGATTTGTGTGTTTTGTGATTATTTTATGTCTCTGTGTGGTGGTTTTTGTGTTTGTGATGATTTTGTGTCTCTTTATGGTCATTTTGTACATTTTTGGAGTTGTTTTGTGCCTCTTTTTGGTAGATTTGTGTGTTTTGTGATCATTTTATGTCTCTGTGTGGTGGTTTTTGTGTTTGTGATGATTTTGTGTCTCTTTATGGTCATTTTGTACATTTTTGGAGTTGTTTTGTGCCTCTTTTTGGTAGATTTGTGTGTTTGTGATCATTTTATGTCTCTTTGTGGTCATTTTGCATCTTTTGTGATTGTTTGTGTGTCCGTGTGGTAAATTTGCATCTTTTTGTGATGATTTTGTGCCTCTTTGTGGCCGTTTTGGCCTTTTTCTGGTTGTTTTGTGTAATTTTCCAATCACTCTGTGCCTCTTTGTGGTGATTTTGCATGTCTTTGGAAACATTTTGTGTCTCTTTATGGTCATTTTGTACATTTTTGGAGTTGTTTTGTGCCTCTTTTTGGTAGATTTGTGTGTTTTGTCATCATTTTGTGTCTCTTTTTGGTAGATTTGCATCATTTTGTGTCTCTGTGTGGTGTTTTTTGTGTTTGTGGTCATTTTGCATGTCTTTGGAAACATTTTGTGTCTCTTTATGGTCATTTTGTACGTTTTTGGAGTTGTTTTATGCCTATTTTTTGGTAGATTTAGGTGTTTTGTGATCATTTTATGTCTCTTTGGGGTTGTTGTGTGTCTCTGTGGTTGTTTTGTGTGTATTTGTAATTGTTTTGTGTGTCTGTATGGTCAATGCATGCCTTTTGTGGTTATTTTGTGTCTCTGTGGAATGGCTTTTGTGACTGTGGTTGTTTTGCATGTCTTTGGAAATGTTTCATATCGGTTTGCGGTAAATTTATGTCTTTTTATGATCATTTTGTGCCTCTTTATGGTGATTTTGCATGTGTTTGGATTTGTTTTGTGTCTGTATTTGGTCGTTTTGCGTCATTTTGGAAACATTTTATGCCTCTTTGTGGTCATTTTGCATCTTTTGTGATTGTTTTGTGTGTCCGTGTGGTAAATTTGCATCTTTTTGTGACGATTTTGTGCCTCTTTGTGGCCGTTTTGGCTTATTTTCTGGTTGTTTTGTGTAATTTTCCAATCATTTTGCACCTCTTTGTGGTGATTTTGCATGTCTTTGGAGCTGTTTTGTGCGTCAGTGTGGCCAATTGCCATCTTTCTGGGTACATTTTCTGTTACTTTGTAGTCAGTTTGCATCTTTTTGTGGTCATTCATTCACAGTAAAATGACAATAAAAGAAGCTAAAATGGCACAAAAGTAACGACTAACCCTGGGTGATAAAAAGCTGAGCCCAGGATGCAGTGATGGTGGCTCCTTAACGTAGTCACGACGGATTGGAGCCGCTTTGGTCGACACAAAAACGGCGTTAACACATGCAAGAGCAACCATGCAAAAATGTAAAAAAAAAAGCAGAAAAAGATGTAAAAAGTGACAGTTCTCTGAACTGAAGAAGCCTCTTGGATGAGAGGAAAAGTGTCTTCAAGGAGCTTTCTTAAAGTCCAGTGGATTGATTTAAACTTCTTTGGGTTCCATCAGAGGCTTACAGTCGACCAACGCTGGGTGACAAAACGACAGCAACGTTTCCTCTGCAGGCTCTGCTTCAGAGTAAGACTGAAACAGCAAAGATCAGGAAATAAGGCAGTCTTCTTTCCTGCAACTGTAAACATTGTTGTATTTTTTCTGTGCTGAACCTTTTGCACTGTTCTTATATATAAATATCCAGATTTGTTTCCTCGGTGTGTCTGAGCAGATGCAGTCTGTCAGAGCGACTGTAAATAGGTTAATCACGGCACCAAGCAGAGACACAAACAACTGAGGAATCTCACTGCACAGACTCTTTTCTGCACACGATAATGAAGCCTTTGAAATGCCGCATCATCAGGATTGCTAAGCAGAGGGATTCAGACTTTAAAAAGTAGACAACATGTAGCAACAGACGGGATGTTACGACGTCTAGCCGAGGTGCATAATTCTCTCACGCTAAGCCCAGGATGCAGTGATGGTGTCCCCTTGACATGATGGATTAAAACTGTTCTGGTGGACACAAAAACAGCACGAAAAGATGCAAAAGTGTCCCAAAAAGGCACAAAATAGCACCCCAAAATTTCAAAAATGGCACAAAAACACACAAAAAAGCACTAAAAGATGCAATAAAAGACACAATAATGGCAGGACAACGGCACTAAAGACACAAACTTGCATTTAAAGAGACTAAAAAGATGCAAAACTGACACAAGACACAAAAAGATACAATAATAGCAATAAAAAAAACACAAAAATGAAACTGAAAGATTAAAAACTGATGCAAAAAGAGACAAAAATGACACTGAAAGATGCAAAACTGACACAAAATTACACAAAAATAGCACTAAAAAAAACACAAAAATGACACGGAATGATGCAAAACTGACACAAAAGACACAAAATGACACTGAAAGATGCAAAACTGACGCAAAAAGATACAAAAATGACACTGAAAGATGCAAAACTGACACAAGACACAAAAAGATACAATAATAGCAATAAAAAACACAAAAATGAAACTGAAAGATGAAAAACTGACAAAAAGAGACACAAAAATAGCACTAAAGGACACAAAAATGAGACTGAAAGATGCAAAACTGACAAGACGCAAAAAGATACAATAATAGCAATAAAAAACACAAAAATGACACGGAATGATGCCAAAACTGACACAAAAAGACACAAAAATGACACTGAAAGATGTAAAACTGACGCAAAAAGATACAAAAATTACGCAAAAGGAATCAAAAATCAAAAGGAATAGTGACAAGAAAATGGCCCTAAAAGACACAAAAAATGCATTACAAGACACTAAAAAGTTGCAAAACAAGACACAAAAAGACACAATAATGGCATCAAAAAACACAAAAATGACACTATAAGATACAAAACTGACAAAAAAGTACTAAAAGACACTTAAATGATATCAAAGAAGCAAAAATGACATAAAATGAAATTTTAAAAAAAATGATGAAAGGCTCAGCCCAGGGTGCAGCGATGGAGCCCCTTCAATATAGTTATGGATTGGAAAACAGTTTGTAGACATAAAAAGATGCAAAAATGACACAATAATGGCACAAAAAGACACAAAAATGACATAAAATGACACTAAAAGATACAAAAAAATGACAAAAAGACAAAGATGGTGATAAATCGCTGAGCCCAGGATGCAGTGATGGAGCCCCTTCAGCATACTTAGGATGGATTGGATCTGCTTTGGTGGGCACAAAAACGGCACTAAAAGATACAAAAGTGGCCCAAAAACACAAAAAACGCACTAAAAGATGCAAAAAATGACATGAAATGACACAAAAACTGCACTAAAAGTAAAGTTTCGTGTTTCAGGCTGACAGTCGTCACTGACTTTATAAAGTTGGAAGCCACCTACTGCACGCAAACTTTACAGTATTTGCAGACGCAGCGTAAAACTACAAGCAGCGGCTCGTTCATCGTTTAGATTTGTTGTGTAGAAGCACGGGACCCGGACATAATTGAGCCTCTGTGGATGCAAGAAAAGCACAAAAGACAAAAATCGATGCGTCGGACTGAGAACAGCAGAAGCAGTTCCAGTCTGAGTTAATGCAGCCAAGTTCAGGAAGCACGAGTTCCAGAGACTAATAAAAATATGTGTCGGCTGGAACGGAGCTGATCTGAGTCTGACCTGATGAAGTGAATCACAGCAGCAGCAGCAGCAGCAGGTAATTATTTAGAGAGTTTGGCCTCCAAAGACACCATTCCTGCAGGAGAAATGTTCCTTAAACCAGCTGCAGACCGAACTCCTGAAGGTTATATGATGACCGCGTCTCTGTTTCACCTGTACAACTTCAAAAACTGCATTAAAACACAATAACATACACATTTTAGAACAGTTTTTTATTCAAAGATGCAAATATGACACAAACACACAAAAATGGAACTAAAAGATGCAAAAATAGTATTAATTGATGCAAAAACTCCACTAAAAGATGGACAAATGATACCAAAAAAATGACAAAAAGACACTAAAATGGCACTAAAAGACGGAAAAACGACAAAATAAATACAGAAATTACACTAATTGATGCTAAAATGCCACTAAAGCATGGACAAATGATACAAAACAACGCAAAAATTACAAAAAAGACACAGACGTGGCACAAAAAGATGCAAACAGCGACACTAAAAGATGGAAAAATGACATAACATGAACCAAAAGAAAAAATGGCACTAAAAGATGCTAAAATGGCACAAAAACACACAAAAAGGCACTAAAATATGCAAAACATACCATAAAATAGCACAAAAAGACACAATAATGGCACCAAAACATAGAAAATGACAAAAAAAATGCAAAAAAATGACAAAAAGACAAAAATGGAAATAAAAAGACATATAAAGACACAAAAATATTCAAAACTTGCACTAAAAGATGCAAAAAAATGACACAAAATCACACAAAACTAATAAATGGAAAATTGACAGAAATAAACATACAAACTTTAAAAAGACACAAAAATGTCACTTAAAAAAATGCAAAAATGGCACAAAGAGACACAGAAATGGCAATAATAGACACAAAAAAGTCACTAAAAGGTGCAAAAATGACATAAAATGACACAAAAACACAAAAATGGCACTAAAGGATGCAAACGTTACACAAAAAATGCAACAAAAAGACACAAAAATGACACCAAGAGACAAAAAAAGTACAGAACTTACTGACGATAGAGAACTATTTCCATTAAGTCCACAAACTCTGAGACACACTTGAAAGTTTTAAAAATGTGTCAAATCTTTTTTTTTCTGTAAAAGTCCTGCAGTGGGTGTGATAGCCGTTAAGGTCTCAAATATCCCATTAAGACCGACTTTGAGAAGCAGAAAAAGCTGAAAGGTGTCCAGGTTCACTGTATTTAACTGACAGGTGAAAGAAGAAGGAGCGTGGGTGAAGCTCGGTCTGGAAGCAGCTCATCAGCGGCGCTAAGTGAGAGCTCGTTTAGTGCACCGAGCCTCTGAACGGGCCGGCGGTCAGATCGGCGGCGAGGAGGCGGAGACAAGGCGGCGAGATAAAAGCAGTGCACGGAGAGGAGGGCGGGCTGCTATGAAAAGATGGAGACCCGGGGCCACAGAGTCTGACAAATTAAGGAGAGTGGAATAGAAAGAGCGACAGAAAATCTATAAACCCGGAGCTGGGACTG
The DNA here is from genome assembly GCF_021347895.1 of Acanthochromis polyacanthus. NCBI lineage: Eukaryota > Metazoa > Chordata > Actinopteri > Pomacentridae > Acanthochromis > Acanthochromis polyacanthus. Next base: position 35,103,594 of record NC_067128.1, on the reverse strand, counting down.
TGTGTGGCCGGAGCTGGACATAAAGGACGGAAAAAAAAGGCTTTTCATGCGGAGGAAGGAGGCCGAAGATTACGACTCCAAGAACCTCACAGCAGATTTCAAATGCTGAAAACCAACAGCGGACTGCAGGACGGCTGAGAGCCGCTATTAAAATGATGGAGCTGCTGCAAAACAGCAAGTTAAAGTGACTATTTAGGCCAAGTTATCAAGCTGACGCCGGCAGTAAGAGATTAGATTTTAGAGAGCAACTCGCAGATGCAAAAATGACACATAAAGACAAAAAAATGGCACTAAAAGATGAATAAATGACAAAAGATGTAGAAATGCATTAAAAAGACAGAAAATCGCACTAAACATTGCAAAAATGACACAAAAAGATGCAAAAATGCACAAAACGAAGTAAAAATGGCACTACAAGATTCAAAAATGACACAAAAGATGCAAAAATCGAACTATAAGATGCAAAATGGCATTAAAAAGATGCAAATATGGCACAAAACAAAGTAAAAATGGCACCAAAAGATGCACAAATGACACAAAAAGATGCAAAAATCGAACTATAAGATGCAAAGTGGCATTAAAAGACACAAAAATGGCACAAAACAAGTAAAAATGGCACCAAAAGATGCACAAATGAAACAAAAATATGTAAAAATCGAACTATAAGATGCAAAAATGGCATTAAAAGATACAAAAATGGCACTAAAAGACAGAAATGACACTAAAAGACATAAAAATTGCACCAAAACATGCAAAAATGACCCAAAACGAAGTAAAAATGTCACCAAAGATGCACAAATGTAACAAAAAGATGTAAAAATGGAACTATAAGATGCAAAAATGGCATTAAAAGATTAAAAAACGGCACTAAAAGATGCAAAGTGACGCTAAAACACACAAAAATGGCAGTAAAACATACAAAAATGGCGCTAATCGGTGAAAAATGGCACTAAAAGATGCAGAAATGATGCAAGAATACAAAATAATGGTACCAAAAGATGCAAAAATGACACTAAAAATGGCACTAAAAGATGCAAAAAGGACAAAAAAAGACATAAAAATTGCACCAAAACATGCAAAAATGACACTAAAAATGGCACTAAAAGATGCAAAAAGGACAAAAAAAGACATAAAAATTGCACCAAAACATGCAAAAATGACCCAAACGAAGTAAAAATGTCACCAAAGATGCACAAATGTAACAAAACGATGTAAAAATAGAAACTATAAGATGCAAAAATGGCATTTAAGATTAAAAAATGGCACTAAAAGATGCAAAAGTGATGCTAAAACACACAAAAATGGCACTAATCAGTGAAAAATGGCACTAAAAGATGCAGAAATGATACAAGACTACAAAATAATGGCACCAAATGATTACAAAAATGGCACTAAAAGATGCAAAAATGACACCAAGAAACAACAAAGTCACCAACAATGGAAAACTGATGCTTCATATGAACTGATGCAGAAAATGGGACTTTACTATGACGGAAATTCAACATTTCCAGGCTTTCTTTGTTTTGTCTGAATCAACAAGACCTAAATCAGAAATAATCTGCATCACTTTGTGTTCTAAACTTTCTTTTCTTTAACCACATCTTCTTCACCAGAATCTATTTGCTCTTTCTGCACAGCATTGACCAAAACATGTCGTGTGCTTCTGAAAAAATGGAAAATTATGAAGAATATTTAAATTATGACGTTAAAAAGCAACGCTCTTCCTGCAATTGATGCCAGAAACCAAATATAGTAGAAAACTGATATTCATGTCAGGAAATAGATTTATTTTCCGCCTCAGTGTGTCTCCATTGCAGCTGCACATTCAGAGCGTCTAAACTTTAAACTTCATTCACTGAACTGAAGTGCATTTAGGTCAACACCATCCCATAACGAAGCGCATCAGTTTGTTTTTGGTGAAATTTAATGCGGACTGATTGAATATTCTCTGTGATAAATACCAACAGACGGATCAGTTTTCCAATCTGTGTCCTATTAGCTGCAAGACGAGGAGTGAAAAACAAACGTGGATGAAACATTAAAACATATTTATGTAGTTTTCTGCATCACCAGCTGAGAGCATGTAGGTTCCCATGGCAACAACATGCATACAGTCAGCGATACTGTAAGTGTACAGCTTCATTTACAGGTATTACTGACATGCATGTCTGCCAAATAAAACATCAGCTGAGACACAAAAGATGCAAAAAATGACATAAAAAGACACAAAAAAGACACAAAAGATGCAAAAATGGCATAAAAACTGCATTTAAAGATGCAAAGAGACACAAACATTACACGAAAAGATGAGAAAAATGACACAAAAACACACAAAAATGGCACCTAAAGACGCAAATAGATGAAGAAGACATAAAATGACACTAAAAGCTGGAAAAATGATACAGAAAGACAGAAAAATGGTGCTAAAAGATATAAAATGACACGAAAGCATGCAAAAAGACATAAAATAGCACTAAAGGATGGAGAAACAATACAAAAAGACATAAAATGGAACTAAAACATGCAAAAAAGATGCAAAAATTACACTAATAGATGCAAAAAAAGACAAAATGTCAAAAAAGACATAAAAGATGGAAAATGGCACTAAAAGATGGAGAAAATTTTACAAAAAGACGAAAAAAGTCACTAAAAGATGCAAAAATGACACAAAAACACACAAAAATTATATTAAAAGATGCAAATAATGACAAACAAGACACAAATAGACACAACAAGGCACTAAAAGATCCAAAAATGACACAAAAAGACACACGAATGACAGTGAAAGAAAAAAATTACCACTAATAGATTGCAAAAAAAAGACAAAAATGGTACTAAAGATACAAAAATGGCACTTAAACATTAAAATAGATTAAAGACACAAAAATTACACTAAAAGATGGAAAATGACACAAAAAAGCACAAAAATGACTAAAAGATATAAAAAAAGACAAATGGCATAAAAATGGCATAAAAAGATGCAAAAAATTATCTTAAAAGATGCAAAATATGACAACAAGACACAAAAAGACACAAAAATGTCACTAAAAGATGTAAAATAAATATACAAAAACACATAAAATGGCACTGAACGATCCAAAAGGACACAAAAGACACTAAAAGATGCAAAAAAGACAAAAAAATGACACTAAAATACGAAACTTCAGTCTGGAATTTGCATGAAAAATGTGAACATTTGAGAACCTCTGAGCCTAAATTTAGTGAAAATCAACCTGTAAGTAGTGTTATATTTGGCCTGTAACTGTAAAGTCAGGTTACCTTCTGACTGTTTTTCTGTTTTATTATTTCCAAAACCGCATCCAGGTTTAAGCGTCGGCTGGCCGGTTTAAATGTCTGCACTGTCACTGTTTTACAGTCACACGCGGCCCACATGCAGAGATACCGTTTCTGCATTCATGTTGCAGCTTCCAAGAGGTAAATTATTCATTACGCTGCTCAGTGGTGGAAATGTCACAGAATGTAGAGGCTGAGGCCAACAAACAGAGTCCCAGGACAGGCTGAACGGACAAAACTGGTCCCCATTTATCTTTCAGGAATCTAACTCATACATTCTCACAGTCTACATTGGCAGCATCATTCATCTCCTTCCTCTGGATTATGAATTATTATCTTGGCTCTAATTGTGCTCTACACCACATTACAAGCCTGTAATTTCCCCCCATTCGCTCGATTTCAATTACCAGCAACGACATAATTAGTGTTCCAGCAACATTAACACCCAGCAGCCGTCTGGATGAAGCAGCCAATGGCGGGCGGCGGTGCTGCTAGCCGGTCACACTGTTGGACGGTTGAGTGAACTGTTGTTGGACTGTTGTTGGACTGTTGGTGGACTGTTGGTGGACTATTGTTGGACTGTTGTTGGACTGTTGTTGGACTGTTGGTGGACTGTTGTTGGACTGTTGTTGGACAGTTTGTGGACTGTTGGTGGACTGTTGGTGGACTGTTGTTGGACTGTTGGTGGACTGTTGTTAGACTGTTGGTGGACTGTTGTTGGACTATTCTTGGACTATTGTTGGACTACTCTTGGACTGTTGTTGGACTGTTGTTGGACTATTGTTGGACTGTTGTTGGACTATTGTTGGACTATTGGGACTGTTGGTGGACTGTTGGTGGATTATTCTTGGACTGTTGTTGGACTACTCTTGGACTGTTGTTGGACTGTTGCTGGACTATTCTTGGACTGTTGTTGGTCTATTGTTGGACTATTGTTGGACTGTTGGTGGACTGTTGTTGGACTGTTGGTGGACTGTTGGTGGACTATTGTTGGACTGTTGTTGGATTATTGTTTGTCTGTTGTTGGTCTATTGTTGGACTGTTGTTGGATTATTGTTTGTTGTTGGACTTTTGTTGGTTTGTTATCAGACTATTGATGGACGATTGTGGTCTATTGTTGGACTGTTGTTGGATGTTGTTGGTCTGTTGTTGGATTATTGTTTGTCTGTTGTTGGACTGTTGTTGGATTATTGTTTGTCTGTTGTTGGACTTTTGTTGGTTTGTTATCAGACTATTGATGGACGAATGTTGGTCTATTGTTGGACTTGTTGGACTGTTGTTGGACTATTCTTGGACTGTTGTGGACTGTTGTTGGTCTATTGTTGGACTGTTGTTGGATCATTGTTTGTCTGTTGTTGGACTTTTGTTGGTTTGTTATCAGACTATTGATGGACGATTGTTTGTCTATTGTTTGATCTTGGAAGTGTGGACTCGTGGTTGTCTGTTGGACTGTATTCTTTGGATTGTGTCTTGGTGGACTTTGTTGTGTATCAGACTATTGGATGGACGAGTGGTCAGGACTGTTGTTGGTCCGTTGTAGTGGTTTTGGTCTGTTGGATTATTGTTGGTTTGTTATCAGACTATTGACGGAGGATTGTTGGGTCTATTTTTGGCTTATTGTTCTCGGTTCTACTGTTGGACAGTTGTTGGTGATGAATCTGGATGACTGTTGGGACATTTTGGACTTTTTGTTGTGGTATATTGTCGAATGATTGTTGAGCAAGTGTTGGTCGATTGTTTGGTTGACTGTTGGTCAGTTGTTGGATGATTGTTGAACTGTGGTTGGTCTAAGGTTAAACATTTGTTGCATGACTGTTGGACTTTTATTGGACGATTGGTTGGGTGGATTGTTGAGCTTTTGTTTTATGATTGTTGGCACTACCGTTGAACTATGGCTGGGCTATAGGTAAATGCTTGTTGAATGATTGTTGGACTTTAATTGAACGGTTGTTGAACAACTATGAATGATTGTTGGGGTTACTGTTTGTTGTATTACTTATTGTAGTTTCGCTGCTAACTTTGTGCCTCAAAGAGTCCATATTCTGCTTTTTGATTCCTCCTTTCTTTTGGACTTTTATATCCAGTAGCTGCCATTTGGTGCAGACTTACGATGCCTGAAGATGCACTTTCAAGACCTTGAATCAAACTTTTCTTTTAGGGAGGAAAAGTTTGATTTCTGTATGTGGGGATGTTATGACCCTGAGACATTTTTCTTCTTTGTAATCCTGTTTTCCACCTGCCAGATTCTTCCTTGTGCTCCACTGGTTTGTAATATTTTGGGGGGATTTCTGCTTGTTTCTGGATTTAAAGAACTCATGTTGTTTTTTTGGTTCTTGCTTTCATCACTGTGTTATGTAGCTGCCTTTTTGTGCAAACTTACAAAGCCTAAAGATGTACTTTCATGATCTTAAATAAAACTTTTCTTCTAGGGAGGGAAAGTTTAATTTTTGAGAGATTTATTTTGATATTCCAGATCTCTCTTTACTCCTCTCAGTTTGTCTGGAATTGACCTGAGCAGTTAGACAGTTCAGTAGAAGCAAAACACCTTATTTGCACCAGTTTTCTCATGTTTTACTGGTTTCAGAGTCCAGGTTACAGACCTATCATACCATTTCTTTCATTATTAGTGTAGCTTGAGGGTGAAAACTTCAAAATAACATAAAGCTGCTTTGCTAAACAGTCGTTTAAACGGTGTAGAAGTTCTTTCTTGTGAGTAAAAAATGGGAAAACACGCCACATGTCATGTCCAAGTTTTCTCAAACTCTGTCTTCAACATCTACACCAAAGAGTCATTCTCTCCAACAGGAAATGCTGCTTCTTACCTCCTGAATCTCCTCATTTGAAGTCAAGATTTATCTCCTCACTACAGCTCAGACATCTGGAGTTACTGACCAACCTTACCTGGCTTAGGTAGGACCAGGTGTCCAATCAGAGCAGGAGGATGAGTCTTAAAGAGACAGGAGCTAAAAATGGAGCGTTTCAGACAAAGAGAAGCTGCAGTAATGTGCAGCATGAGGGGAAAATAGTGTTGTGGTTTGTGGCTTTGTTCACTATTTCCTGTTTTATTTTGAAAAGATCCATGTCTCTGTGTTTTACTTCCTTTCTTTGTCGTTTGGCCTCATTGGTTCCACCTGTGGTTTGTCTGTCTGATCAGTTCTCTGGATAAAACATCATCATTTTCTCCCAGACAACATGCCTCTTTACCAGTTTGTCTTGGGTTTTTCTGGCTTTATTTGGGAGGGATTCTTCCTCTGTCTGGATTACTTGGACTTTGCGTTACTTCCTGGATCGGCAGCCATCTTCTGTTTTTTCTTGTCTGACTTCTTTTACATCTTTGGTAAGTTTTATTGAAATTATCTGTTGTTCTTTCACTTCCTGTCTGCTGTGTTTGCATCTTTTTTCCCTCCTATCCAACAAAATGTGCTTTTGGACACTAAAGCATGTAAACATATTCTAGTAAACCTGTAAACGTGCAGAATATGGGCTCTCTACCAATTATGTACATGTACTCATCGATATTTCCAAATAAAGCTGAGATGCTTCACTTCAGGATCCATCCTACAATCTTCAAAATACACCTGAGATCACTAAAGTTACTTGTTACTTGGAGTTCTTGTGCCGGATCAGTCTGTTCTTATCCTTTCAGGAGAAAATAATCAGGTTCCGATGATTTATTTTCAATGCAAATATCAGATTTTTGTGTTCATTTAGGCAATAAAGGCTGCAGGTAGAAAAAATGCAACACAATATCGCCTCAAAAAGAGTAAAAACCACTACAAAAAGATGCAAAATCACTGCAAAGGGATGTAAAATTACCATAACAAGAGGCTAAATTATCACAAACATATGAAATTACTCAAAATCTCAATATAAAGACGTGATGTCACCAGTTGATTTAGTTCAGTTTTCAGAAATCACATGAAAATGTTCATCTGGTTGAGAATTTATTGAGGCTAATAAGGCTGCAGCTATGGCTAAAGTGCTTTCTGACACGATTTACTAAGAAAATCATGGAGCATGAAAATAATAGCATGTTAAGTGTTTGAAACCAGTGATTATTCCCTGACATCCGGTGATATATATGTGAAATTCCACAAAATGGCTACAAAGAGATGTAAAATCACCAAAATAAGGCATGAAATCATCCAAAAAACATGTAAATACATCATGAAAAGTCATAAAATCAAGAGAAAAAGAGTAAAAATAGAGGCTGAATTGCCACAGATATGTGAAATTACTCCAAAAATATCACAAAAATATGTGATAACACAAGTTAATACAGTTCTACTTCCAGAAATCATCAGTATATGTGCAGACACACGTAGTACTAGTTGTGAGGATTCAGTTCTTGTTTGTCTCTTATGTGATTGTGACTCTTAGCTTTGGAAAAAAACTAAACAAATTCCGATGTCAGCTCAGGTTTAAGTGCTTTCTGGCATCAGTTCACTGAGAAAATCCTTGACGGGTTAATCGATCATGAAAATAATCACCGGTTTCACCCGTTGAATGGATGAAACCAGTGACTGTTCCCTGATATTTGGAGATGTATACCTAAAATTATGCAAAATTGCTCCAAAAAGATGAGAAATCACCAAAATAAGGCATGAAATCAGCACAAAAACATGCAAATACATCATGAAAAGTCACAATATGATGACAGAAAGAATAAAAATCACCAGAAAAGGAAGCTAAATTGCCACAAAGATGCGAAATTACTCCAAAAATGCCCAAAATTAAAACAAAAATATGTGGTAACACAAGTTATTATAGCTCTGTTTCAGAAATCTGGTACATATACTCGTCAGTTGTGAGTCTCTTATGTGATTGTGACTCTTAGCTTTGGAGAAAACTAAATTAATTCAGACGTCAGCTCGGGTTTAAGTGCTTTCTGACATCAGTTCACTGAGAAAATCCTTGACTGGTTAATCGATCATAAAAATAATCGCTGGTTTAAGTTGTGGGAGCTTGTATAAACTCAGAAAACATTTCATTTTAAACTGAATCTTGCAGGTAACTAGCAGGTCTGTTAGAATCAGAGAGCATCACCTGGTGTTACGTCCCCGTCGGTCGTATTTCTAACCGGCATCGTTGATCTCTGCTCGGCTGAGGTGACTCTGTAATTAACTCGACTAATGAAGCAGCAGAAACGCTGCTGCTGGTTACATAAAGACATCAGTTCGAGCACAACAGACAAACTGAGCGACTGTTAACTGTAGCAGGAAGCTCACTCAGAAAACAAACACGACCAGGATGATTTTAGCAACTACCTCTGAGAATGTGGCAGAAAAATACATGAAACTGTGGAATAATTATTAAAAAACTGTAAATAAATGAATGAACAACAAAAACCCCTAAAATAATGGCATTCCTGCAGATTTAAACACAAAAATTATGTGATTTTTGTGGTTAAACGTTGTAAAAGAATTAGTAAAAATACAGATTTTTGTTTTTTTAACTTATTTTATTGCAATTTACTATATATAATCTGTTATATAACAACGAGAAAAAATCTGTCAGTTTATAAAACAATATTTACGACATATCTGTTACTAATAGTATTCCGCTGATGTTAGATACAGTTAAATGTTTTGTTCATTTTTTTAAAGCTGAAAAAAAAATTGTCTGCATATTTTTAAAGAATTCTTAGATTAATGAATAAATCAAAAATCTAATAAATAAAATGAATAAATAAAATCGATTTTTTTAATATAACTGTTATAGTCCTGAAGCATAATTATTCTTTCAAACAGCATTTATTCTGTTCATGTCTGATTTAACTAGATAATGCGGTGAGCAATCTGTAAAGTGAAAAAAAACATTTAAAAAATATTATTTGTAATTATCTCTGTGCAGTGATTTGTATGATTTATTACATGGATATTACTGACAGTTTTGGTCTTATTTTTCCAGTCCTTTTCTTTCAAATAACTGCAAATATCCATAAAACTATGATATTTTTACTGATTTAAATTTCTAAAAATGTAATTTTATAGTCAAACGTTGTTCTTAACATGTAAATTGAAACATTTTGTTTTCAGTAATTTAACAAAATGAGGAAAAGCTTAGATTTTAATTTTTTTTAAATATTTTTTTTTTAGTCCGTAAGCATCATTTTTCTTTCAAATAACAGCAATTATCTGTAATATAATCGCATTTTTCCTTATTAAAAAGAACTTAACTGGACTATAAAATGTAGGGAGAATAAAACATTATTATTATGATTTATTATGTGGATATTATTGACAGTTTTGGCCATATTTTTCCAATCCTTAATATGCATATTTTTCTTTCAAATACCAGCAAATATTCATAAAATAATATTTTTGCTGATTAAAATTTTTAAAACTGAAATTCCATGATAAATACATAAAAAATCTAATAAAACAAAATAAATAACTAAAATAACACGAATAATAAATTAAAGAATTTTTTTGTATCTAATTTTTTTAGTCCTTTACCATCATTTTTCTTTCAACTATAAGCCTTTATTCCGTTTATATCTGTAATAGAACAACATTTTTTGCTGATTGAAGTCATGTTTATGTCAAACACTGCAACACAATGAATTACAATTTGCAAAAATAAAGATTTTGAGCAGTTTTTTCACAGTCGACACCTAAATGAAAACATTTTTCCTGTTTTTTTTTATTACACGTTTGTAGTTTCAACTAGATATGTGTAGTCCAGAAATTCCCATCCCAGACTGTTAAATAACCTCTTAGCAGCGTTGTTTCCCGTGTTTCTGCAGCGTTCAGACGACCACAGCAGATCAGCAGCTGTAGTTAAGAGTGCGTGGCGGCGTCAGGCCCGCGGCTCAGCTAGCTAGCTAGCGCCACTATCGGCCGCTATTACGACGGTTAGCAGAGCAAAACATGCTGTTGACTATGGAACGGCATTAGTTCCACCGCATTACACACAACGACTGTCTGTGTGACGACGGCAGCTCGTTCAGGCTTTTATTTCACCTCCGGAAACACACAGCGTCCTCATTTACAGCGCAGCCGAGTGTACGTTCCCCACATGTTCGCTAACACAGCACGCTTTCTGCTTTTCCTCAATGGGAACCAGCCACCAATACAATGAAGCTCTTACAGCCGGCATCATATCTGCTGCTAAATGAGCTGCTTTCCCCACACAGGGCTCCTGTAACGGCCTCCTATTGAGCGTGACAGTAGGTCTTCAGTGGCCGTACACGCCTGCTGCAGCTTCATGCTTATGCATCCGTGCACACGTATGTTGTTGGGGTGATTCTGGGGGTTTTTGTGGTGAATTTGCATCTTTATAGTGGTGGTGATCTGTTTTTTTTGGGGTCATTTTGCCTCTTTAAATGGTGATTTGGCGTCTTTTTGACTCTTTCTGGTGATCTCACATCTTCATGTGTTACATTTGCTCATTTTGTGATTGTTTTGAATCATTTTGTGGTGATTTCCTGTCTTTGTAGTGAGTTTGTCCTCCTTAAATTGTGATTTTTGCATCTTTATTGTGGTGATTTGACTCTTTTTGGGATCTTGCATCTTCATGTGCTATATTTATTGTTTTTGTGGTGATTTCCTGTCTTTGTAGCTAATTTTTCCTCCTTAAATGGTGATTTTGCATCTTTGTTGGGGTAATTTGACTTTTTTGGGGGTCTATGTGGTGATTTCCTGTATTTGTGGTGATTTTGCCTCTTTAAATTGTGATTTTTATTTTATTTTTTTGCGGCGATTTCCTGTCTCTAGTAAATTTTGCCTCCTCAGATGGTGATTTTGCATCTTTGTTGTGGCGATTTGACTTATTTTGGAGATCTTGCATCTCCTTTGTGGTGATTTCCTGTTTTTTTTGTGCTCATTTTGCCTCTTTAAATGGGGATTTTGCATCTTTGTTGTGATGATTTGTCTCTTTTGGGGAGGATCTTCTTATCTTCATGTGTTATATTTACTCTTCATGTGATGGTTTAGAGGCTTTCTGTGCATCATATCTGCTGCTAAATGAGCTGCTTTCCCCACACAGGGCTCCTGTAACGGCCTCCTATTGAGCGTGACAGTAGGTCTTCAGTGGCCGTACACGCCTGCTGCAGCTTCATGTTTATGCGTCCGTGCACATGCGTGTACAATGTGTCATTCTGCTGCAGAAACCTCCGTCTGTATGGAGACAAACGGCGGGTTTATTTTGCGATGAGCGCCTCCACTTTGCTGCTCCGCTTCTGTTTGAGCTGCTGATTTCCTTCATTTCCCCCGACGGCCTCCAGAGAATCTCTCCTGGACTTATTGCTCTGCTGCAGCTGCTGCTCCTGCAGACGCTATGTACAGTAATAATGCCTCTTTTGGTTCGACGTGCAGCTGAAATGAGCAGATTAATGGTGATTGTAGGAGTAAAACCAACGGTTAAAAGAGCCGGGAGACAGTTAAAGCCACGCAGCGACTCCACCTGCAGCTTTACGAGCCCAAATTAACACTAAATCAGCATACAAAGCTCATATCTGCAGCAGAATGTAATGTTTTGAGCATCATATTTTATACTGAATTAACAGCCAAGTGTGATATTAAAGATAAAGGTGAGAAAAGGTGCAAGATCCAGTTAAAAATGAAGGATTTTGCTGCTACAGAGATGTTTGAATGGACAGTTTTGTTCATTTCAGTGGAAAACAAGTGCAAGAAATGACAGATTTCCCCTAAAATTGGAACTCAGATTGCAAAATCTGTCAAAGTAATGCACATCATTCATCCTTAGAACAAAAACCGATTCAGAGCAGAGCAGCTGCACAGAATCAAAAGATTTCTGAAAATAGAACAATATCGACTGATGATGATGATGCGACTTTTTCGGGTGATTTTGCATCTTTGTTGTGGTGATCTGACTCTTTACGGGGATATTTCAAATTATGTGATCTATTTTACTCTTTTTGTGATGTTTTTGTGATGATTTACTGTCTTTGTAGTAAATTTGGACTCTTTTGCAGTGATTTTGCGTCTTCTTTTAGTTATTTTGAACATTTTTTTTTCTACCTGCAGCCTTATTTGCCTAAATAAAATCCAAATCAACAAAAAAACCTAGCTTTTGCACCATATTAAATCATGATAGACCGGGAGGAGAGCAGGTGCACATATTCATGATTTCTGAAAACAGAACTGTAACAACTGATGACGTTTTCAGTGCGTTTGTGGTAGTTTTGCCTCTTGTATATGGTGATTTTTCATCTTTTTTTGGTAGTTTGTAATCTTTCTGGGGATCTTGCATCTTTATGTGGTATATTTTACTCCTATTGTGGTGGTTTTGTGCCTTATTGTGGTGTGTTTGTTTGCTTTTTGTTGTGATATTGTGTGTTTTTGTAGCAATTTCACTACATTATTATATTTTTGATTGTTTATAAGGTGGCTTTGCATCTTTTTGTGGTGATTTTGCGCCTTAATGTGGTGTGTTTGCATGGTTTTGTGGTGATTTTCTGTTTTTGTCGTGATTCTGCACAACTACAGAACTCTGACAAGTCAGCCGCTGTTTTTAGACGATCTGCATGTTGATTGTTGAGCTGAGATGTAAGAAACCAGGAAATATTGACATTTAAGAAGCGTTTTTTTATCCTTCAAAAATTACTCAAACCGATTTGATCACCTCTTCACATAGTTGGTGATTAATTTAATTGCTGATAACTAATCTCTTGGCTTTCATCTCGGCTCTAGTTTTTGCTGCTGCTGTCATGAACTAACACTGTTTCTGATGGAATACATGAAGCTCAGGGTTCTGCTACGATTAGACGATCAATCAGCAGCTGTTTTTAGTCATTTTCTGAACAAGAGGATTTGAATTTGCACCTCAAATGTGAGACTTGGACACTTTTATATCTTTTAGCTCTGGACTCTTGAAGACGCCGTCTTGTTTTGTCCTCAACCTAAATAGTCAGTTTACTATCACAGATGAGGAAAGAAACCAGAAAATATTCACATTTAACAAGCTGGAATCATAGAATTTAGACTTTTTTCCCCTCTTAAAAACAGGCACACAAATGAATCCATTACCAAAATGGCTGCCAATTAACTTAAGAGCTGATAATGAATCTATCGGTTTTTGTATGAAACCATGAATAGGCATCAATGCAGATCAGCTAGCTGCTGTTTCTAGATGATCTGCATGTTGGATGTTGAGCTGCTGATACACAAACTTCTGTCTGTCCATTTGTTGGAACAAAACGCAAAAACACGAACTATTTCTTTGACGTCCGTTAGTTTGGAGCCAAAACACTAAATAAGTCAAACCTATTGGTCTCTACTGAGTTGGATGAGTTCAAACGGGATGTTCACAGATAGTTTGTTCCTTCTAGAGCCACAAATAATTAAAATTAATCATAAAAGGAACATCAGCGATTGAGAATACAGTTGGACGAGAGAATATCAACACAACCAGTCATCCTGGACACTGCAGACCAACAAAATGATGCCAAAGTCCTACAACTGCACTAATGCTTGGTTTTCTATTTGTACTGGAGATGCTGAAGAAGCTTCTACATGTTCATTTACATGTACTTAACAAGGAGACAATAAATCTGGATCATGCTTAAGATATAAATATCAAGTTCTCCAGAAGTACCAACTTTAATGTAAAACTACGCTGTTGTTCTGTCAACTAAGACTACTTCGTGTTTAGACTTTCTTCCACCACCTTGAGGCCAAAAACCAGCTGCAGATTTGAACCTCTCTGATGGATTTTTCTCTGCTGGAGCTGCTGAAGGAGCTCATGCACAGGAACTACCAACTATGATTCTCTAAAATCGCCACCTTTAATACAAAACTACGCTATTGCTCTGTAGAATGCGACAGTTTCGTGTTTATACCTTCTTCCACCACCTTGAGTCAAAGAGCTTTGAGCTTCTCCAACGGCATTGGAAATGAGGGAAAGGTCAATGTCCCTTCGAGAATAAATAAAGGTTTGAAATGAAAATATGTTCTCTGCGGTAGATTGTTGATGCTGAAGGATGCACAGGAACTTTGTTTCTCCAGAATCGCAGACTCCACCTTTAATGCAAAACGACACTATTGTTCTGTAGAAGACTATTTCGTGTTTATACGTTCTTCCACCACATTAAGGCCAAAGACCATTTGCAGCTTTGAGCTTCTCTGATGGATTTTTTTTTTCTGCTGTAGATGCTGATGGAGCAAAGGAACTATCAACTGTTTCTCCAGAATCACAGACTCCACCTTTAATGCAAAACTACGCTATTGTTCTGTAGAAGACTATTTCATGTTTATACATTCTTCCACCACCTTGAGGCCAAAAACCACTGGCAGCTTTGAGCCTCTCTGATAGATTTTTCTGTTTGTTTGGAGAAAAATGTGTCTTTAACTTCATCTGACAGCAGTTTACTTGCATTTCAGCCCATTTAGCCCATTCTAAAGTGCAGAAACTACCCGATGACACACTCAGACCCTCCCTGTCGCCTCCAGTTTCCAGTGACAAACACCGAGATGTTGGAAGATGCTCTGAGAGATGCCATGGCCACACATTTCCACCCATATGTCGCATGCACATCCATCCATCAGCCATCCAGCCAGACTCCACGCTCCATCCATCACTGCCCACTTCCATCAGCCCTTCAGAGCTCCATAAAGATCTCCATTCATCTCCTCCACGTCAAACCACTCGTGTCGTGACCTTTTATGCACCTATCAACTCCACAAATCCATCTTTCCATCCAGCCCCGTCTGACTCTGATCCCACATCATCATCGCTCGTTTCTTCCCCCTCATCGATCCGCCAATCGATAGTAATCTTAACACTCACCAGCTGCATGCCACAGATGAAGGCCAAGGTGCACCTGCCGCTACAGCAGCCCATGGCGTCCACGTGGGGCCCAGAACCTCCGCTTCAAGATCCAAAGGAACCCTCCAGAGGGCCGTCTGGCTGGCCGGCAGCCCGGCTGGAAGCCTCGGGGAGCAGCAAGCTTTCTGGCGGCTACTACTTCATTCAGACACTACCAGTCTGAGGAGCTCCAGAACACATGGGGGGGTCGAGGGTTGGAAGATGTTGGGGGGCGAAGGTGGACCTTTTGGAGGGTCAAGTTCCACAGAGACGGAGGCTTCAGATCAGCTGCATCTGAACCGGATTCCTGTTAAATAACAGACTTTCCAGTGATCCTCATTGGAGCTGAATCCAGAAGACACCAGATGTGAGATGAGCCGGATTTACCCCCCAGATGAAATAATCCTGGTGCTGGGCTGATGGAAGCAGCCTAATTTGTTCCAGGGTGGAGAAAACAAGTGAAAGTGGTTCCAGCCTCTCCTCTCCTCCCGCTCCTCTCAGGGGCAGTAACGGAGCATCCTTCACCAAAAGCCCCGCGTCTGTACCTCCAACACACCGCCGCACTCATCCACCGGATCTTATCCAGACACGGAACGGTGCGTAAAATTTCACCGGAGCGGATTCCCAGATCACCAGCACCACTCAGCCGTTGGCCCCTTCATTCACCGGGTCTCCGCTGGAAATTGTGTTAAAATAAAAACACAAACACACACACACACAGAGGAACGTGTCCAAATTTCGCGCACGGAGACGGTTCAATTCTCAGCCAAGTCTCCAAAAAAAGAAGGAAAAAAAAAAAAACGCGCCGCGGGTCCGAGAGGAGGAAGAAAAGCGGCCAAGTTTGGGGAGTCGTCTCCGGGTTCGTCTGGAAGGAGTGGAAACGGGGAGACAATAGGAACCGGGATGGACCAACGGACCGACAGCAGCCGAAAGGAGCGTCTCCGAGTCCCGCCTGTCGTCTGGCAAGTTCCAGCGCTGCAGCCGCGGACAACATCCGGCGGTGGATTTCACAATAAAACTGAGTGGAACAATTTTCATCACCGTGAGCTCGTTTTTCCTGCAGATCTATGGAAAAAGAAGAACCATAAAGAAAGAGTCAGGACTCAAGAATGTCTTTTGTGCAGAATGACACAATTATGACAGAAATCGCACAAAAAGTGGAATTTCTTTGATTATTGTCCATTATTTCCCAAGTGTTCACAAATGTTACAACGCTGGACAAAAAAATTGTGGCTCCGCATATTATAGATATTTATTTACATTTTAAAACTTCTCTCCAGACTTTTCTTTCTACTCTGCTTATCAGTAGAAAGATGTTTCTCCATGCTGAATGCATCTCCAACTTGCTGCTCTGTTCACCGTTTCTGAGCCATGCTGCATTTATTTTATTGATTCGGTAGCTTAGGTTTTTCTCTGTTACTCTTTTGTCGTCTCTGTTTTGTGTCTTGTTTGTCATTTTTTTGTTTCATGTGTGTACTTTGGCGACTCGTTTGTGTCACTTTTTGTCTTGTTTTTGTTGCTTTCTGTCTGGTTTGTGTCACGTTTTGTCTCTTTGCAGTCATTTTGTCTCATCTTTGCTATTTTGCATCTCGTTTTGGCAATGTTGTGCCTCATTTGTGTCATTGGTGCCTTGTTTTTGTTGTTTACAGTCTTGTTCATGTCATTTTGTCTCACTTTTGTAATTTTGTATTTGCTTTCTTGTCTCGGTCTTGCTGTCTTGTGTCACTTTGTTGTTGTTTCGTCTTCACATTATATAGATATTTATCTATTTCCATGTTTCCTAACCACACTTTTCCACTGATTCTGAGCCATGCTGCATTTATTTTATTCATCCTGTAGCTTTGATTTTCCTCGGTCTCTCTTGCCGTCTCTGTTTTGAGTTTTGTTGGTCATTCTGTCTTGTTTTTATGGTTTTGTGTCTCGTTTTTGTGATTTTGCATCTCGTGTTGTCATCTTGAGCCTCTTTGTGTTATTTTTTGTGTTGTTTTTGTCTTTATTTCTCTTTATGGTCATTTTCCGTCTTTATATTATAGATATTTATCTATTTCCATGTTTCCAGCCTTCTCAAACATCTTCTCTCCCCTCATTTTCCACTCGTCACTGTTTCTGAGCCATGCTGCATTTATTTTATTCATCCAGTAGCTTTGATTTTCCTCTCTGTTGTCGCCTCTGTTTTGGTCATTTAGGGGCTAATTATCATTGTTTCCTGTGTTGTTTTTTGTTGTTTCCTCTGTTGTTTTTGTCTCTCTGTGGAAACACTGCCTGCAGTTCAACCTGAAAACTCATTTTACAATTGTTTGCAGAATCTTTTATACAGAATCTGGTGTCTTTTTATGACTGAAAGATGTAGAATAACACGATCTTGATGAAATATCGTGAGTTTAAGCACACATTTGGTCATTTTTCTTGACGCACCACACTGATTAGTTCATGTTAATTGACTGAATTTGGGTTTAATTTGCAAACACGCCTTCTACTCTGAAGCTAAAGTGTGGTCACTACATCATTTTTTCTGGACAACATGGCCAATGTTTTGTCTAACTCCCATTAATCTAAAGGTTCTGTCTAAAATGTCTTTGTGAAACTGGCCCCTGATGTTTTTGGTAATTAGGCGGTAAAATTATGTGCATAAATCTGCATCAGTAATCGGCCTAATGACTCAGAAATAATCGACACACCAGTTTCTCTCCAGTATCGCGCATCGCTGGCGTTTCTAGGGCTGAACGGTTAATCGACTTTGATTTGGAACAATTCATTCACTCTCACTACATCACATTATTAAGTAGAGATTAGTTTTTACATGACAGGAGAGTTTGTTTTATGTTTTAGGTTTTTTTTTAATCAAAAAGCCAAATTAAGTGGCTCTTTTTATACACACGGTATGAATGTTTTGTTTTTGTGTGTGAAGTTAACTATTAAAAAGCATTTTTTATGGACAACTATTACACCGATTGTCATAGTTTGTTTGTTTTAAAACAAAGATTTAAAGTGCTGTCGTGCAGTTTAGCTTTATTTACACAAAATGTATGTTTCTAAAGTAATTAACAGTAATAATACTGTAGATGAAAATACGGAAATAACACTGAATGACAAAACAGTAATCACAAAAACAAAACAAGACTGTAGTAATAAAAACAAAACTGTAAATAAACATAGTAATAGCACATAAAAAATACAATTAAAATGAATATTTCTGTAAATGTAAATACAGTAATAGCACTGTAAAAAATACAAAATTACTTAAATATTAGTACTATAAAGAAAATGCAGTAATAATATTTATAATACTGTAAATGTAAATATGGCAATGGCACTGTAAAAAAACACAATTCTACTAATAAGACTAAATAAAAATATAGTAATAGTACTGCAAAAGGAAAATGTAGTAATGAGGTTAAATAAAATAATTATTGTCTGAATGTAAATAAATAGCACTGTACAAATACAATGCTAATAGAACTAAATAAAAAATATAGCAATAGTACTGCAAAAAGAGGTATTAAATGAATAATTCTGTATATGTAAATACAGTAGCACTAAAAATACGATACTACAAATAAAGAGAACTGTACTATAAAGAGGAAATGCAATAATAAACAATGATCATCACAATAAATAATAAATGTAAATACTATATCACTGTAAAAATATTACTAATGATAAAACTTAGTAATAGTATTGTAAAAATAAAATGGGTAAGAATAATGTAAATAAAAACACAATATTTGTACTGTAATAATACTACTGTGAATTTAAATACAGTAATTGTATGTAAACATTTTTGCCAGCTGGATAGCAGTACACTCGATATTTTCCCCAATCTTCCATCCCTGAGCATTTTATAATATTTTTTGCACGTTTTTTCCTCATCCTATCTGACCCTCTGGGCTCCTGGAGGCTTTTATTTTGAAGGCGGAGGTGTCCGTCCGTCCTCCTCTCTGTTGCAGAGGCTTTATGTGGCTGATGTGAGGCTCAGCAGGGAGCAGCAGCTCTTTGCTCCCTCCAACACAAACAGAAACAGGGATGGAAGAAGCAGCTGCTGCTGAATGTGGCCTTCAGACAGCAGCATGAATGAAACTCTCAGCAGGAAGTCGCTGCAGCCTGATTTACATGAACTGGAGGCCGCTAACCTGCTCCTGATGCAACAGAAATTCAAAAAGAGAAAGTTGTGCAGCTTGAAAGAAGAGCTCACAGCTTAAGCCACTTCAGAGGGTCTTATTTAGCAAATAAGGCAACAAAATTCACATTTTCCCAAAGATTTTAAAGGATTTCTTATCAATTTTAGCTTTAAAAAATAGGAAAAATACACAAACACATAGCTCAAGTCTGGATTCCTAGTGCATTTTTGTAGGTTTATTGTCTTGAAGAAGACAGTAAGAGATTGTCAGAGATTTGATAATGCTGTTAAAGCCACATAAATGAAGAGCTTTTAAGTCATGCAGCCTGTTAGAGCTCACAGCTGTCTGTTTGAATTTATGGAATAAAAAAGGGCCTCATTTAGAAACGTTTGACACAAAATACACACAAGCATTTCTCCAAAGATTTATCGACCATATTGGCTTAAAAGCAGAAAAAAAGAGGAAAAATACAGTGTGTGGTTGTGTTGTGTTGTGTCTCTGTGTGTGGTTGTTGTGTCTCTGTGTGTGTGGTTGTTGTGTCTCTGTGTGTGTGGTTGTTGTGTCTCTGTGTGTGTGGTTGTTGTGTCTCTGTGTGTGTGGTTGTTGTGGGTCTGTGTGTGTGGTTGTTGTGGGTCTGTGTGTGTGGTTGTTGTGGGTCTGTGGGTCTCTGTGTGTGGTTGTTGTGTGTGTGTGTGTGTGTGTGTGTGTGGGTCTCTGTGTGTGGTTGTTGTCTCTGTGTGTGGTTGTTGTGTGGTTGTTGTGGGTCGGCGGTGCCACGCCTACAAAGCGTCCGGCCGTTTAAACAGACACCAGGTTTAGAGGCTATCACTGCTTTAGCTATACAACATCATGGCCTGTTCCCCCTTCACCATCAATCTCTGTCGTCCCTCCCTCTGCCTCCAAACTCACAACTACAGCAACACAACACACACCCAGGTACACAACACACACACGGCCGAGCCACACAGAGCGACAGGACTTTAATTACGCCTCTAATCTTGAGTGACAGCGGTCTGAATAACGAGCGATTCCCTCGACGGTCCTCCAACACGTCCACGAGTTCTGAATATCATCGCTTCTATCAGTCGCTGCTGCTCTTCTGCTCTACAAGCTCAGAAATTCAGCTTCCTTCCTGTTATCTGAGGAGACAACTGGACCCCTGGTGGTTTTAAAGAGAGAATAAAGGACAAAAACTATAAATATGAATCTGAGTAGAAACAAGAGACCAATAATCTGAAGGTAAAACATCAAAAGATAGCAAAAATCTGCAAGTTGTAGCATCTTAAATGTGAATATTTTCAGGTTGTCTTTGTTTCCTGTCCCGTTTCATTGGGTTTTAAGGTTTCTGGAGGGTTAGTACGTAGGGAAATGAGTGTGCAATTGCACTTTCCAGTTGTTTTTGACCATTTAATAAACAAAAATATCTACTAAGCTTCAGGAAAAATGATGATTTTATTGTCTGGCTTTGTAACATTTTGACAAAAATTTAGCCTTTTCCATTTCTTTACGTCTTAAATATAAATCTGAGCACAAATAGGAGGTAAAAGCATATATATAATACTAGTGAAACCACTAATCTGTAGGTAAATCATTTTTTAAAATGGCAAAAAAAAAAAAAAGGTTTTGGGAGAATAAAGGACAAAAATTATAAATGTGAATCTGAGTAGAAACAGACCAATGATCTGAAGGTAAAACATCAAAAAAATGTCAAATCTGCAAGTTGCTGCTTCTTAAATGTGAATAATTTCAGGTTTTCTTTGTTTTATGTGAGTCTCCTCCAGTTTTTCCACATCTTAAACATAAATCTGTGCAGAAAATACCAGAAATGGCACCAAAATTTTCAATAATCTACTAGATCCAGCTTTGTAAATGTGAATATTGGCAGGCTTTCTTTTTTTTCTGTCCCATTTCATTGGGTGTAATGGTTTAAGGGGAGTTCGTGCACATTATATTAAGCATGAAGTTGCATTTTCCAGTCATTTTTTGACCATTTAATAAGCAAAAATATCAACTGTGCTTGAGGAAATTAAACCTCAGTCAACAAAACTGGTTGATTTTCTTCTTTAACCTTGTAATAGTTGGTCAAAAACTCAGTCTTTTCTATTGTTTTTACATCTATAATGATGTATCAAGTCTGAAGGTAAATCACAAAATGGCAAAAATCTGAAAGTTGATGCTTCATAAATGTGAATATTTACAGGTTTTCTTTGTTTTCTGTGACAGTAAACAGGATTTGTGGGGTTTTAAAGCATTTTATGGGGTGAGTACACATGAGAATGAGCTTGCAGTTGCATTTTCCAGTTATTTTTGACCATTTAATAAACATTGTTTGGACCATTTAGGTCAAACCTCAATTACAAAAACTGGTTTAAAAATTGCTCCTTTTCTTCTCCAGCTTTGTAATAGTTGTTTTTTTACATTTTAAATGTGAATTTGTGCAGGAATTGCTTCGAATACGGCAAAAAGTCAGCTGGTTCTATCTTTGCAATTCTTAATATTTTCTGGCTATCTCTGTTTTCTCTGACGGAACACAGAATATCGTTGGGTTTTAAGGCTTTTTTCTGACTCGTACTGCATTTTCAGGGAGTTGACTACACAATAGTAATCATGCAGTGAGTTTGCTTTCACCTTATTTGACAGATCTTTGCATTTTTCTGTTATTTCCAACTATTTGAACAAAAATGTCTGTTTTGCTTAGGGAAGTTAAAAGTTAATTAACAAAACTGGTTTAAAAAAATGTTGCTTTTCTCCAAAAACTCAGGGTTTTCCTTTTTTTTAAATTAATCTGAATAGACACAGGTGTGTTTTTACAGGTAAAAAATGGGTTTGTCCATCAATCAGTGCATTCATGTGTACTTTACATTGAAGTATCAATTCTGCATTTGACTAAAACTAGTAGGACTTGGAAGAAAAGCAGCCAAAACAATCTGAAAGAGGCAGTAATACGATAGATTTCACGTTGTGCTGTTGTCAGTAGAAGATGGCATAAACGTTGGGTCAGGGTTCCTTCTTTGGTTTCAGTCAGGTGAAACTCTGTCCAGCTTTTCTTGCCGATGCCTGCCGCCTTCCTGTCCTATCGATACAGCGCATTTGAATTTGATTCTGACGCCGGCAGAAGGTGATAAACAGAGCGAGGCAGATGAGCGACGGGCTGCAGCTCCTTCCAGATACCAGATAGTCTGTTTATTACTTTATCTATGAGGACCAGATGTCACCAGATGCTGCCGCCGCCAGCCGATGGGAGCCCACACGCACCAACGCAAACCTGCTGCCACCCGACACACCTATCTGGAGGCAATCTAACTCTGACCCAAAATATGGGGAATGTCTGATATCGGTTACAGCGGCCGACTCGGACGAGATGTTTACGCCTCGTGGACGGAAATTAGATCTGAGTTGACATGCAGGGAAAGAGGGAAGAAGAAGGAGAGCAGGAAGGGAAAAAAGTGAAACATGAGGGTCACAGGGGGATAATTCACTGCTGAGAAAAAAGGGAACCTCCATGTTAATGTTTTGGATGTAAAAATAGAAGGAAAATGCAGATCACAGCAGCAGGAACATGAAAGCAGAAACTGAGGCGACTGCAGAAAGCAGGCCGAGATAAAACGGTGCAGAGTGACGAGGCTGTCGCACACGTTTAGTCTTACTGATAAAGCAGATTCATGACTCTGCAGCAGTCACATAGTGAGGGAAATAAATGACAAACTGAGGTGGTAAGAACACTCCACTCCTCTGTCAAATGCTGCAGTTTAATCAAAGCTAGAGTCTCAGAGATAATACAGTGACAATATCCAAAACCAATAGATGTATGTGTAGGTAGTTCACCAGTTTCATGAGGAGGCTGGAGGATCAAAGGGGGGCTAAATGGCAGAACTTTGATTCAAGAAACTGATTGTTGTAGGTTTTCACTTATTTCGGTTTATTTTGTGACGTACATTTTGTTTTTACTCATTTTTGGTTAAGTTTAGGCACCAAGAACTCATGGCATCCATTTTTAAAGTTCATACATCTGTCAAACTACCCTTTGTCTTTGGAACCATCCTGTATCTATCAATCTACCACACATCTATTGATCTACCCTACATCCATTGAATGACCCTACATCTATCTACCTCACATTTTTCAAATTACCCTATGAAGGTACCCTGAGTCTATCAAGCGACCCTACATCTGTTGAACTACCCTGTATTTAACAAACTATCCTGTATCTATCAAGCGACCCTACGTCTCTTGAATTACCCTACACCTACCAAACTAACCCCTACAATTGTCAAACTACCTTAAATCTATCAAACTGTACTACATCTATCAATAATATACCCTATATCTATCAAACTACCTTGAATCTATCCATTAACCCAACAGCAACAAACTACCCTACGCCTATCAATCTACTGCACAACTATCAAACTGCCCTACAACTATCAAACTACACTTCATCCATCAAATTACCCTCCGTCCATTGAACTACCCTACATCTATCAAATTACCCTACATCTGTCAAACTGCCGTACATCTATCAAGCCACCTTACATCATTAAACTACCCTACATCTACCGAACTACCCTACAAATATCCAAATGCCCTACATCTGGCGAACTACCCCACATTCATGCAATAACCCCAGATCTATCGATCTACACTCCATCTGTTAAACTGCCATACAACTATCAAACTACCCTATATCCATCAAACTACTTTGCATCAACAAACTCCCCTACATCTATCAAATAACCAGACATCTGCAAAACTACCCTACATCTATTGATCTACCCTACAACCCTCTGTTAAAATACCATCCAGCTATCAAAGTACCCCACATCTATCAAATTACCTTACATCAGCAAACTACCCTACATCTGTCAAAGTACTTCATATCTGACAAAGAAAAAAAAACTACCAGAATTCTCTTCCGGTGTCTTTAAACAGAACTTTACTGAGCAGTAAATAAATTGTTAAACCTTCAAAAATTAAAGTTGGACTGTAGAAACAAAACATTAACATACTATAAACTTTTTGTGGATACGGTGACCTTGTCGACGAACAGCTTCATCGTTCTGCTACATGAAACATGCAGTAACCTTTCTGGCCACAAAACTAACAAAGTAACTAACCAAGTCCAATATTAGCCCCACTTTTAGTTCTGTTCATTGTGTCTACTAAGTCGTAGTTTGTTCCTGGTATGCAGCGACTGCCAGAAGTGTCCAAGGAAAGATGATTGGGGAAATGGAAACAGTCATGAAGTGTTCATGCTGACACTCCACTAATTAGGTTGTCCACTAATCACAAGGTTGGCAGCTTGATTCTCTGCCCTTCCACATGCTGAAGTGTCTTCATATCTAGACTGTGAACCCGAAGTTGCCCCTGATGGCAGGTAAACGCCTCCCGTGGCAGCTCTGTTGGAGTGTCAACGTGTGAATAGGGAACACTGTAAAGCACTCTGAGTACCACTGAGGAAGAAAAGCTCCATACAAGTGCAGACCTTTTACCATTTATCACTGAAAGCTCCAACAAAGGACATCAGAACTGGACCATGGAGGGGTGGAAGAAGGCGTCCTGATGAATCAAGTTTTTTTGTGTTTTTTCTTTTTTGACAGGCAAGTGCATCAATTATCTGGAAACAGATGGCAGCAGGAATGAGAAGTCTGTGGAGGAAGTGTGATGCTCTGGACAATGTTCTGCTGGGAAACCCTGAGTCCTGCATTCAGGTAGATGCCACTTTGCGCATATCAATACTTTCTATACAAACAGCAACACTTTCAGTGCTTTAGACAATGACTTTAAACTGCTAACTGGACATGCAAAGACAAGAATTGCAACAAAATAGGATTTTTTTTTTTCAAACTAAGGTCTACATTTAGTTTTAATAGACTGGATACCATGTGATGCTGCTTCTTGGGAACCTTCACACCTACATAAACATTGCTGTACATCCTCTTCCATGGCCTCTTCCAGCAGGAAAATGCTTCCCACCACACTGCAGATTGTTCAGGAATGTTTCGAGGAACATGACCAAGATGTTGACTCAACTTACAAATGACTTTACAACTTCCAGGATTTAAACAATCTACAGGAGGAGGTATACTTTATTAGGCCAGTGGTTTTAATGTTGTGGCTGATTGGTGTAGAGACACCATCCCCAAAGTAGCGTTTGATCTGTTCTTATTGTGCGGATTTGAATCATAAAAGCTGATTTTAGAGAGAATCTGCAAAGTTAACCAGTATGTGGTGCAGCCAGACTGGGGGCTTCCCTCTGCACACACAAATCCTTTCCTTTAGAACAGAAACGCAGTCTTACGCAAGGAAGTCGGAGCGTTTAAGTGAAATATCCCGCTGACTGGCTGATTGTTGCATAACCGGAGGCTACACTGTAATTCCTGCTTTTTGCTGTGCAACACTTGAGCTCAAATCAACTGAGCTCAAAGTGTGCTTAAAAAAGTACACTCACGTTGAAAAAGGCTGTTTCTGTGTCAGACCTCTCTGGCTTTTCATTCATTTTCAGCAGACAAATGCTACAAATCCAAATGGAATGACAGGAAAGTGAATGTAGGACGATGTTTGGGAGGTTTTTTCTATCAATACATGGATAAAAACCTCTGTATGCTCCCATGTTTTAGATGCATTCTGACACCGTTATCTGGCCGTGTTGTCTTTCCACTGCCACCTGTCATATTTTCTGTTTGAGAGCTTATTGTTTGGCAGAAGCTGAACCATTTGCAGCTCAGTGTCAGAAAGACGGAGAGAGTCGAGGCTGATACCGACACCTGTCATCATCCAGAATCAAGAGGTGGAGATGACGAGCTCTCAGGTTTTTTTAACCGCAGTGAGGACAAACAGGAGTTTATCTGGCATGAAAAGACAGATGTGGAATAATTCATGTGTGCTGCTAATAATAATAGGCTTATTTGTGGCCTGCTGACTGCAGGGAGGGAATCCATAGAGACAGGAAAGGTGAGAATGTTTTCTTTTAAAAATCACCAAAATTGCAGCATTTATCAGAGCCAGAAACTGCAAAAACAGAATGAGTCACTGGATTATCATTTGTAATGTGCGGCTCTGCTTGGATAAACAACCAAATATATGCTGATAGTTGTGATATTTCATTAAAACCACTTTATTCTCCATGCTGCATTTTAAAAAAAATCCACTGAAAATAGACAATTTGGACCAGATTCTGTAAAAGAAATCCTGATTTTTTTTTATTTTTTTTTAGGTTGAATTGCAGGCACTGTTTCCACAGAGAGACTGAGAGGAGAATCCAATAAAATAAAAGAAAAAATGAACAGAGGAGCAAGTAGTTGGAGATCCATTCAGCATGGTGAAACCTCTTTCTGATGATGAGCAGAGTAGATAGAGAAGTCTGGAGAGGAAACATGGAGATAATTCAATATCTGTAGAAAATGGAGACAAAATGACCCCAAAGAGACACAAGAGCAGCACAGAAAACGACAAAAACAAGAAATTAGGCACAAAATTACCAAAACAAGACACAAAACGGCAAAGATGAGACAAAAAGACAAAACGGAGACGAGAGAGACGGAGGCTAAAAGGATTCATAATATCACAATATCTGAATAATTTGTCTGTAAAAATACCAACTCTATCTAGTTTTATATCCAAACAAACTACACTATAAGTTTCACATATACACAGTAAAACATTTATATATTTTTTAAACTGTTTTTAGCAGTGCTATTAGTTCTTTAACATTTTACTGTTATTTAGCAGATGTTACCTCCTTTGTTAAATGACATAATTAATAAAATCACTGAAAATGTTTTCAAAAATTAAAAACAAAACGGCCAAAAACCAATAAAATATGTCCATACCAAAATTTAGCATTTATATAAATGATAATTAGGTATAATTACTTTAATTTTATTATTGACAACAACTTATTGTAAAATTCACAATATTTTACTGTATTTAAATCAGAAAAATACAAAATTTTTATAACTGCTAGGAAGAAAACGAGAAAACACGAGCCAAAAGTTCTTTTCTAATGTTTCTTTAATAATATGTGACCATAAAATTACACAGTATTTTACAGATATTTACCTTTTTTATCGCTGTTTTTATGTTTTTTAGACATTACAGTCTTTCACCTTTTTAAAATACTTTTTCTGGCATGTTTTCTGTCAGATGTTTAAGATTTTTTTTGTTGTTGTTATTGTTTTTACAGTGCATTAAGGAGGCTCCAATCATGATTAATGGCAGAGAAAAGAAGAAGAAACTAAATTCTAACACAGATCTGTTTTCAGTTTTTCCTTAATCTGTGGTTTCTGCTGAGATATTGAATCAGTCGACCGTTTATTGAAATATGTGAGAGGTTTAGAGGGGAAAGGCGTTAAAATCGAGAGCCGAGAGACTGAAAGAAGCCTCAGAAGTTTTGATCTGTTGCTGTGTTGTGTTTTAAAGCTCGTTATATTACGTAACCTATCAAATCTGCACGTTTAAAAGGGCTGTCAGGTAAATGCAGTGCAGCAGAAAGTGAAGTGCTTCCCTCTTAAAAATGGAAAGAGTCCAGTCAAGGATGTTTGAGCTGTAACTCGGAGGTAAACTGTTCTTCTGTTTTGTTTTATAGGAATGCAACTTTTTTGATTTGGCAAATTCTGCAGAGCGAAAGGAGTTCGTCCTGTTAGCTAAACGCCTCCAAGGTTTCACTCACCTCTTGCAAGGACACGAAAACACAACACAAGGCCACATTTTTCCAAAAAAAATCTCAGCAAAATGGCAACAAAAAGCTTCAATCTGGAGGCTAGTGTGCAGCTAAACAAAGGCGTCCCGGGTGCATGTGTGCCGAGGATAAAGACGTCTCCGCCATGAATCACACGCTAATTCGGTTTTATTCGTGCTCCACGTCTGAGGCAGCATTTCCTCGTCCTATTAGGCCGCCCGTGTGTGTGCACGTACTCAGTCATGTGTGTTCCTGCCTGCAGGCTCGACTCTAAGTGCTATTAGATCTGGATATTGCGGCGGTAGCTCACAGCGGCTTGATGCGATTCCACGCCGTTGTCATTTTTATCAAGAAGGGGCCTAAATGTGTAATGTAAATCACAACAAGCTTTAAGCCCTGCAGGGTCACTTTCTGTGCAACGCGCTCACTTCTGCAGCTCCTGCATTTTTTTATTCTCCACCAATAGGAAACCTCCTCAAGGATGCCTCACATTCTTACCGATTAGATCTGAGCTTTAAGCAGAAACACATCCTGCAGTACCTCTGACAAATATCTAAGCTGGAAAACTGCTCATAGAGCACTACGGTGCCAAAGCTGCTCATTCCCCCGTATGGCATTAGCAAAAATGCAGCATTTTGTTTTTATTTATTGGTTATTGATGATCAGAAATCACAGCAACATAGAATGTGTCCATTTAATACAGATGTACCCACAAACACAATGACTTTACACTGAGCACAGGCGTGTGTTCTGCATGTGTACGTTATCTACGGATACCACATCACGTGACCTAAATACACCCCCTGTCAAAAGTTTTAGGACACTTTCTCATTCAAATAAAGTAGAACCTGTCCTACAACTCACAGAGAACCCTCAGAACCGATGCTGGTGTTGCTTGCATGTACTGCTGCTCTGTCCCTTCTCCTGATATCTGTATTTAAACTGACTTACTGCAGCCTACGTGACACAGAAAGACGACACACGTGATTTTATTTTAAATGCTTCTTGTATTTTTAAACTGTGTCTGGTTTTTATTTGATTTCCATGAATCCTCCAGTGGTTTCCTCTCCGTTTCTCTCGACCTCGACTCTACAAAGCGCCGAAACAAGAAGACAAAGGAAGTCGAGACCGGAGTTATTCCCGCTTTTAATGATGCAACGAGGCAGACGGTACGAGGACGGAGAAAGAAACCGAGGCAGAACAGACAAAATAAGAGACGAGGGCGAAAGAACAAAACGATTATAGTGCGAGACGACGGCGAGTTAAAGGAAGCAGAGCTGAGAAACGCCGTGATGGAGATGTAGAGGATATCGATTGGTTAAAAATGCATGAGGTGTCTGAAGTGCAGCTCCTCCTCGCTTTCTGATGCCCCGAAGCTGAAACATCGTCTGTGTGAATGCTTAATCGCTGTTTTATAGGATTTGATGCTCTGAATAAGTTAGTTGATGAGCCCCTCAGCTGACCGACAGATTGGAACGCAGCGAGTGATTCAGTCGGTTAGTCAGCTCCTAACGCAATCTGTCAGTAAGTAACAGCCAGATATGATCTCTTACCAGGATAAATCACAGATTCACATGTAGAACCGGTTGTTTTTTATGATTATTATAGTGCACAAGTCATGCACACGACATCTGAAGGAACTTTTCTTGCCGTAAGCGAACAAAGAAAATGTCGATTCGGTGCTTTCTGTCTTTGCATTTTATTGCTGCAGATGGATCGAAACAGAATAAGGAAACGGAGCAGCAGAGTGAAGATGGATTTTGACAGTCAGTTAGTGAATTTGCTCTTAAACGAGGTTGTTTTGCTTCATGCTCCTCTGCTGGTTCCTGTTTTTATTCAGCTTTGCTCTTAGAGTCGCTGACATTTATCAGATTCTCTCCCTTGTTTTTCTGAAAAGCACATTGTGGAAACACCAGGAGCTAAATAGTAAAGCAGCTCATGTTCACAACGCTGATATCCCGATGCTTGGGAGGTGGAATGTTCCCCAGGTTCTTAAAACGTACACGATCTTCATCCAGATGAACATTTTGGTTCCACAACTGAAAACACAGGTTCAGTTTTAATCACTGTGTCTTCTGGAATGAATGAATCCTCATGAATCATTCTGGTCATCCAGACAGTTGTGTTAATCAAGTTTTCTTAGTTTTTTGACCTCTTAACTTCTTGTGAGTGATTACGTTTGACTACAGCTGCTGACTCCTCTGATCCTGTTCAAATAGAACCCATTAGATCCACTCATTAGACTCAAACACTACAGTGGGAAAGTCTGAGGAGCTCAGCAAAGCAAATATTTACATTTAAGAACCTGCAATCGGAGAATTTTGACTTTTTTCTTTAAAAAATTACCCAAAACTGTTAACGGATGATTAAAATAGTTCCATATTTTCTGCAAATTAGCAAATATTTAGATTATCAAGCAAATTTTCAAGCAAAATGTCAAAAATGCCATGCTTCTCGCTTCTTACAAATGTAAAATAGTTGTTCTTTCTTGTCTTTTATCACACTTAAAAAGCTCACGGCACATTTAAAATATGATTTGGTTTTGACGATCATAATTAAATGTCTAAAATGACTCAAATAGCCGTCTTAGATTCTTGTGAGTGATTACATTTGACTACAGCTGCTGACTCCTCTGACCCTGTTTAAACAGAACCCATTAGATCCACTCATTAGACTCAAACACTACAGTGGGAAAGTCTGAGGAGCTCCGCAAAGATCTGAAAAGTTATTGACTTGAACTAGTCAAAGTCAAATTTCGAAGCAAGCATCAGACAATAATTCATCCATTTGTCAGAATAAAGTTCATGGTCCAGTTGTGTTGCTGCCGCCATCAGGAAGAAAACACAAACTATCACCTGCTGCTGAGAGACCATTGGTCAGGATGGTCAAGAGTCAACCAAGAATCCTCAGAAAGCGGGTCTGAATGGATGAGAAGTTGCTGGAACACAGCTGTCAGTGTCCACAGGGTTTTACATCAACATGAGCTAAGAGGATCCATGAAGAAGGAAGTTCTTCCTCTAGAAGCAGAACCTTAAAGCTCCACTCAAGTCTGCTGCTGATCACATGGACAAAAAAAAGACCTTGTGGAGGAAAGTTCTGTGGTCAGATGGAAGAAAAACTGAAGGTGAGGCCATTAACCCCAAGAACACCATCAAGCATGGAGGTAGAAGTATCAATGCTTTTGACTGGTTCTGGACTTTCTTGGGACTGGTTTATGTTTGGTTTCAGTCTTGTTCTCCTGATTTTGGGTGTGATTTAAAGTTGGTTTATGATTTATTTTACTCCATCTGCTGCTGGAATGAGGACTGGTTTCAGACTGTCTTGGGTGAGTCTTGGACTTTTTGGGAGTCGTTTAGGTTTGGTTTTTGGGCCCCGTGTCGTACTGATTTTTGACTTCAAGATCTGGTTTCAGTTTTGGTTTTTCACTGGTTTCAGACTGGATTCTGTCTGGTTCTGAACATTTTTAGACTGGTTTAGGTTTGATTTTGGTCCTGGTTTTAGAACTGGTTTAGGACTGGTTTCAGACTGTCTTGGATGGACCTTTTTTTTTTTTAACCCCAAGGAACCTGACCTGTGAGATGGAGAGCTGGTCCAATGATTCTCTGATGATTAATTATAATTAATTTAGGAGATTACTGGCCCTAGGATTCAACAACACCCAACCTACCATCAAGCATGGTGGTGGCAGCATCATTCTCTGTGGAACTGGAGCTTTACACAAAGTAAATGGAATAATAAAGGAGGAGGATTACCTCCACGTTCTTCAGGAAAACCTGAAGCCATCAGAGGAAGGCTGATCTTGAACACAGTTGGACGTTTCAACAAGACAGTGAGCCCAACACACATCAGATGTGGTAAAGAAATGCTTCCATAAGGCTAGAATGAAGGTTCTAAACTGGTCTCCAAAAAGTCTTGACCTAAACCCATCCAGAACCCAAAGAAACAAGTCAGAAAGACAATAAATTTCATTGAATTCTGTCCAAAGGAGTCAAAGACCAGAATATTGTAGACGAAAACCAAAAACTTTACATTTAACCAAATGTGAGCATTACTGTATGTATACTTTTGACCCAACTGATTTTGTTCTATTTCCCGTAGACCTTTAATAAGTTTATGAAAGAACCAAAATACATGATTGTGTTTGTGTCAAGCGTTCACGTGTTTCAATGATTCCATGACCGACATTAGGAGTCATAGGAGTCTCTGGAAACCCGAGATTGCCATGATATAGATGGTCTTTACAAGTGGATGGAAGCTTTATTTCACGATTATAGCTGTGATGAATGTGGTTCCTCATCAAGTCAGGTTTTTTCTTCAATTTTCTAGATCAAAGCGCTGACAGAGTTTTACATTAGTATCATATTTAGCCTAACCTCTGAGTATCTTTAGCGCTAATTAGCTGTCACTGAGGTAAAAACTGTTCAAAAAGCTCCGATAATCTAGCAGTAAACATGCATCATTCACAGTCTATTATCTTCTACTCTGTTCTTTACTAACACGCCGTCACTGAGAGACTGATATCCGGAGCCGCCGGCCTTTTTGGATTGAGCAGGTTTTGCGCTAACACACACATCAACTCGGCTGGTTGACATAATTATCTGAAACAGCGAGAAATCTTTTCCTGGCCGGCACGCTTCGCCCTACAAACACTGAGCGAGAGCGTCGTTTCCCATCAGCAGCATAGCTCTGGGCTGGTTTACATTTGCATAATGAAGTCAATAACACCGGCCTCCTGGGAGGGAGCACGGCGACATTATTACTAATTTAATAAGAAGCGTGTTGGCGCGTCTGTTCGGGGAGGAAACAAAGATGGAGAGAGATAAGGATGGGCTGAAGGGTGAAAGGAGGACATGGAGCTGGAGGAAGACGAGGAGGTGAAGGAGTCAGGCAGTAATGAAGGAGAGTTTGGGCGGTAGAATGCTTTAATAATGGCGTCCCCTGACACAAAAATAAGGCACAAAATGAAGAAATGAGACACACCATGACAAGACATAAAATGGCAAAAATGAGACAAAATGACACAAGTGAGGCACAACATGACAAAAACAAGACAAAAAAATGTCAAAATGAGACACAAAATGACACAATTGAGAGAGACACCATGACAACGACAAAACAAAATGGCAAAAAATGACACAAAATGACACCAATGAGACACAAAATGACAAAAGCAAGACAAAAAATGTCAAAAATGAGACACAAAATGACAAAAGCAATACAAAAAGTCAAAAATGAGACCTAAAATGGCAAAAATGAGACACAAAATGACAAAAGCAATACAAAAAGTCAAAAATGAGACCTAAAATGGCAAAAATGAGAAACAAAATGACAAAAATGAGACAAAAATGACAAAAATTAGACAAAATGACACAAATGAGACACAAAATTACAAAAATGAGACAAAATGAGATACAAAATGACAAAAGCAAGACAAAAAATATCAAAAATGAGACACAAAATGACACAAATGAGATACACCATGACAAAAACAAAATATAAAATGGCAAACATGACAAGACGCACAAATGACAAAAGCAAGACAAAAAAAATGGCTAAAATGAGACACAAATGGCAAAAATGAGACAAAACAGTAAAAATGAGCCACAAAATGACAAAAATGAGACAAAATGACAAATGAGACACTAAATGAGAAAAACGAGACATAAAATGGCAAAAATGAGACACAACATAACAAAATGACACAAACGAGACACAAAATGACAAAAATGTGCACAAAAAGGGCAAACATTACACAAAATGAGGCGCAAAATGACAAAAATGAGACACAAAATGACTTTTTTTATTATTATGTTTCAAAGCCTTAGTATGAAATCCAGCAGTAGCTTCACAAAGTGGATGTGCAGGACCAATTCAAACTGTCTCTGGTGGGTCTTTTTGAACCCAAGAACACCAAACCTATTATCAAACATGGTTGTGATTTGATAAGAAGCTGTTGGCATGTCTGTTTGGGGAGAAAAACAAAGATGGAGATAGATAAGGAAGAAGAGAAGGACGGGCTGAAGGGTGAAAGCTGGAGGAAGACGAGGAGGTGAAGGAGTCAGGCGGTAATGAAGGAGAGTTTGGGCGGTAGAATGCTTTAATAACGGCGTCCTCTGCAGCCTGGAGGCCTGCAGCCGTCTCACATCCTAAACAGGAAGCTGCTGCCTGGAGGCATCGCCGCCCGCCGCTGCTTTAACACAAGATCCAATTTATAATCTGAAGTCATGTCTGATTTATGCCCAAATAAAAATCTTAATTTGACAAGTGAAGACAAATAAACAGCTCGTTTGTGTGATCCCGCGTCAGGTTGGTTTATTTCTTCCATTATTCTCGTTTCGCTGGTAGAAAATGACGGATTTAAACGGACACTTGTTGTCTCTGGAAAGCAGGAAAAAGTGCAAAAGTGGAGCGGGTGACGTTTGTTACAGTTCTGCTGGGTTTAACTGATAACCAGCCAGCTTAGCAGGGAACGTTAGACAGAACGTTAGACATTTACCTGATGTTGTGGGAATGTTCCCTCCTATTAAAGTGTTCCTGTATAACTACCAGCCTCAGTGCTGCGCATTGATTGCTGTTAGTTTCATCAGAATTACTTTGAATGTTTGGTTTCATCAGAACATCTCAGGAGTGAAGAGTCTCTGAGTGAGTACAGCAGCTGTCTGATAGAAGTGACACAGAAACGCTGCAGGAAAGTAACTAAGTACAGTTACTCAGTAGTTTTAAGGTACTTTACTCGAGTATTTCACTGTTGTGCTGCTTCTCCTTCCACTACATTTATCTGTCAGCTTTTTAAAGCAGTGAAATTGTCTAATCACATTTCAGATTCTTTAAAATTCATGTCATCTTTGTTTTTTTAAAAATGCTCAATACTACAATTTATCAGCAAGAAAATGTCATAAAACACAAACAAACATCATATATTCAACCCTTCAGGGTCATTGAAGTATAAAAACTGAACCAAATATAAGCTTAAATTTGTGAAATTTGATCAAAATTGCTTTATTCTACATGTTTCATTTTAAAAATGCCCCCAAAAAATAAACCATATCAGAATAAATTTTGCACAAAAAATGAATAAATTAATAAAAAAGGTTAATGGAATGACCTCACTTTAATGCACGTTAAATAAAGATAGAAGATAATTACTGTGAGTGAATTCAGATAATTTATTAAACTATTAATTTATAAAATCCTTACCCTGTTACCAAACTATTAATAAACTTAAATATTAATATTTATATATGCTAAATAAGTATTATTAGTTTATATTATATATATCAATAGCTATATTAGTGCTATACTTAAACATTAGTAATATTAGTAAATTATGTCAATAAGTAACAAGTAATTTTGGACAATTTGTTAGATTGTTTTTGTTTTTTTATTTGTTAAAAAAATCCTTCCCTTGTTACCAAACCCTTAATATACTTAAATATTAATGTTTAAATATTTTAATTACTATTTCATTATATTTAAATGTTTAACATATTTACATATTAACACATTAGAATAATTATATTGTATATTAATAATTATATCAGTGATGTGCTTAAATATCAATACATTACTGTAAGGACAATTTGTGAAATTAATAATTTATTAGGTTATTTATCCAATTATTTGTTTAAAATCCTTCCCCTGTTACCAAATTATTGATCTACTTTTAATATCTGTACATTTCCATAACAGGAGCAGTACTTTTGTAGATTTCTTGTTTATTTTTTACTGATGTTTTTGCTTTTTCCTCTCTGCTGCTGTAAGATTTCCCCACTGTGGGATTAATAAAGGGTCATCTACCTTATTCTCACATCCTACAGATTTCTGGCCACATTTTGCTTCTTTCAAAACATCTAAATGAGTAAAAATAAGCAGCTGATGTGGACTACAGACCAGATCGGATGCGACCAACCAAGTACCTGAGCAGACGGAGAGCCTCTGGGGAATAAAAGTCCTGATCTGATCTGTGATCGTCGGTCCAGTTCTGGCTGCTCACAGGCCAGAACCTGCTGTGTGTTGATGCGAGTTCACGGACCTGGAAACAAACTGGACTGTTTACAGTGAACCGGCTGCAGACACACACTGGGAGGCAGAATCTGGCAGAAAAAGGCCGGACAGATGGAAGGAAGCAGGGAGGACGAGGAAATGAAAGTCTGAGAGTCCAGAGCAGCAGCTAGAGCTCAGAGAGGAAGAAAATATCAGGTCACGGACACAGTAAGTAAGGAAGATGGATCAGAGAAACACCTGTAACTATAGAATGACATGTTTCAAAAACAAGACAGTGAATGACAAAAATGAGACAGGAAATGACAAAAATTAGACAACTGGCACAAATGAGACACAAAATAACAAAAAATGAGACAAACAACAAAAATAACACACAGAATGACAAAAACAAGATAAAATGGCAAAAATTAGACACAAACAACAAAAATGACACAAGATGACAAACGCTAGACACAAAATGGTAAAATGAGACCTGAAACAAAATAACAAAAATGAGACAAAGTGACACAAATGAGACACTGACACAAATGAGACACAAAATGAGACCACATGAGACACAAACGGACACAAATGAGACACAAACTGACACAAATGAGACACAAAATGACAAAAATGAGACGGAATGACAAAACAAGATAAAATGGCAAAAATTAGACAAAACGACAAAAATGACACAAGATGACAAACGCTAGACACAAAATGGCAAAATGAGACCTAAAACGAAAATGAGAAACACAATAACAAAAATGAGACAAAATGACACAAATGAGACATTGACACAAATGAGACACAAATGAGACCAAATGACACAAACTGACACAAATGAGACACAAAATGACAAAAAATGAGACACAAAACGACAAAAATGAGACAGAATGACAAAAAACAAGATAAAATGGCAAAAATTAGACAAAATGACAAAATGAGACGAAACGACAAAAATGGCAATGAGACACAAATATGACAAACGCAAGACAAAATGGCAAAATGAGGCACAAAATAACACAAATGAGACAAACTTGACACAAATGAGACACAAAATGATGCAAATGAGACACAAAATGACAAAAATGAGACATAAAATGACAAAATGAGACAAATATGACAGAATGACAAAAACAAGATAAAATGGCAAAAAAAATTAGACAAAATGACAAAAATGACACAAATGAGACACGCAAGACATAAAATGGCAAAAATTAGACACAAAATGACAAAATGAGGCACAAAGTAACACAAATTAGACACAAACTGACAAAAGCAAGACATAAATGACACAAATGAGAAACAAACTGACAAAATGACACGCAAAAGGGCATAAATGAGACACAAATTACAAAAATGATGTAGTATGATCAAACTCTTCTGTATGTAGGAGTGTTGAGCTGTAGTCAATCGTAATCACTCAGGAGAACTTAAAAGGGCTTGAAACTAAGAAAATTTGATAAATGCAGATACATCAACAAAACTGATAATTCAGTTAATGTTTGTGTATTTTTGACCCATACTTCCAGAAAACCCACAACAATACTAAGTACTTGGGTTTCCATCTTAGAAAATTGTGATTGTCCACGTTTTTTTGGATACCGTATAATGTTCACATTCTAACTTTTTCTGCAGAAGTAGGACCTGATCTTGGTGTGTTTGCTGTGTGTTGTGTCCCCCCAGTGTTCGTCCTACATTTAAAGCAGTCCAAAGCTAATGCCAGCTGCTGTCTGCTTCTCTAATTATAGCCTTTGCAGTGCAGGCTCCCAGGGCACGGCTGGGGGTCAGGTTACTCCTTCCACCGCTCCCTCGTTTAAACTGGGCCTCAGAAACCGCTTCTGACGGGGCTTAAAAACTCACACGGGGCTCGGCGAGGTATTTATTCACTTATTTACTCCTCAGCCTGACCTCTGTTTGACAAGCCTGCGCGCTCAGGAGGAAATATGTTTCCCTCGGAGGACGTGCAGGAAGGTTTAAAGCACTTTATTCTCCCAGTCAAGGACGCCGAGTGAATATGTTTGGAGTCTTGTAACTCGTGCTAAAGCGTGAAACCTAATAAAAGAGATGAATATACAGGTGTAAGGGAAGCAGGGGAGATCAGAGACGTGGAAAGCAGCCTCTCGGAGGAGGAAACAGGCGAAACTTCCAATCATTAAACCATGATGAATGGGCTCTGAGACTTTAGAACCTTTATCTCGTCGCTTAATTCCTGATTTTTGCTCTGGTTTCTGTCACCTCTCTTTGCATTCCTCTCTCCGACCTCCTTCCACTTGTTCATCTCTATTTTGGACCCTCAGAGGGGGCAGGGAGACTCTCGCTGGGTCGACCCTTCCTCTCTTTTCTGCTGCATTTAACCATTCAAACCTCCAAACCTCTCATGTTATAACTTCCCGGAACCTTCAGGAGCAACTTTGACGATAAAAATTTATTGGATTTACTTCCATTTTTTCTCCTTTGGGGTATTTTTAGCCTGGCTTAAAGACGTCTCTCTCTCTTTTTTTTCGTCAGCCGGGGCTCGACCGAGAAGGATTTAACGAAGGAGTTACATGCTTGTTTCTATGGTAACGCTGCATTTCCAGCGCCTTTGAAGGACCGAAGGTTATCAGCGAACATCTGGCAAACTCTAAAGGTACTTTAACAAAATCCATTCAACTCCCGATGAACTTTAGAATAAAGATCTGATGGAATGAATCTCAGGGCCTCTGCAGAGTTGACACCGTTCTTCTGTCTCATTGTCATTTAAAGGCTGCCAGAAACAGAAACCCACTCTGTTAGCTGCTAATGTTGGCATATTAGAGGCTGATCTTTTGGGTTTTTAACTATAAATCAACTCACATCAGTAATATTTTGACATTTTTGCAACTTTAGACTCATTTCATGGGTTATGTTTTACCAACAAGCTCTACTTTGTGTGAAATTAGACGGAAAATAGAAGTATATGCTGTGTTATAGTACTTTATGTTGTTTCTGTTACATTTAATCACATTACTACCTCTTTTTCTTCCATTTTTAGACGTCTTTATTGTAGAAAACAACCCAAATGAGAACTTTTATGTGTATGTGATCAGAATATGATGATTAACCCTCTAAACTCCAAGAAGTTTTTCCTCACTGCGGCTCATTTTTCACTGGAATATAAAATCCAGAACCGTTTACATCATGACGTAAAGTAGAGAGGACTCAGATAGGTCTTATCGTGCCATAAATTATATAAAAGAAATACTTTTAAGAAATGGGGGCTCTGCGAAACTGTAGAAAGATGTTTCACCATGCTGAATGGATCAACGACCTGCTCTCTGTTCACTGTTTCTGAGCCGTGCTGACTTTATTTTTCTGATCCAGTAGCTTTGACAGTCATTTTCTGTCTCTTTTTGTCATTTTTGTGTCTGGTTTTGTCATTTTGCCCTTTTTTGTCATTTTGTGTCTTATTTTGTTGCTTTCTGTGTTGTTTTATTGTTTTTGTCTTGTATGTGTCATATTGTGTCTTATTTTTGTCATTTTATGTCATTTGTGCCATTTCATGTCCTATTTTGTTGCTTTCTGTGTTGTTTCTATTGTTGTTTTTTGTCTTGTATGTGTCATTTTGTATCTTATTTCTGTCATTTTGTTATTATTTCTGTTGCTGTCAGTGTATTTGTCTCATTTTTTGTGTCGTTCTTGTTGTGTCACTTTCGTTTCCCCAAACTGTAGATAACTAACTTAACTATTTCCATGTTTTCAGTCTCTACTAACTTTTTCTCTCTACTCTGCTCATCAGCTGTAGAAAAGTGTTTCACCATGTTGGATGTAACGTTGTCATCTTGTCTCGTTTTTGTCATTTTGTCTCATTTTTCTAATTTCTGCCATTTTATGTCTCATTTTGTTGCAGTTTTCTGCCACTTTGTGGTAATTTTCCCACCCTAATTTTTATTGTTTTAGTTGTTTTCTGCATTGCTTTAGTTATTTTCTGCATTGTTTTTGTTATTTTCGGCATTGCTTTTGTTATTTTCTGCATTGCTTTGTTATTTTCAGCATTGCTTTTGTTATTTTCGCTATTGTTTTTGTTATTTTCTGCATTGCTTTTGTTATTTTTTGCATTGCTTTTGTTATTTTCAGCATTGCTTTTGTTATTTCTGCATTGCTTTTGTTATTTTCTACATTGTTTGTTATTTTCTACATTGCTTTTGTTATTTTCTACATTGTTTTGTTATTTTCTACATTGCTTTGTTATTTTCGACATTGCTTTGTTATTTTCTGCATTGCTTTTGTTATTTTCGACATTGCTTTTGTTAATTTTTGCATTGCTTTTGTTATTTTTGCATTGCTTTTGTTATTTTCAGCATTGCTTTTGTTATTTTCTACATTGTTTTGTTATTTTCTACATTGTTTTGTTATTTTCTACATTGTTTTGTTATTTTCTACATTGTTTTGTTATTTTCTACATTGTTTTGTTATTTTCTACATTGCTTTTGTTATTTTTGCATTGCTTTTGTTATTTTCGGCATTGCTTTTGTTATTTTCTGCATTGCTTTTGTTATTTTCGGCATTGCTTTAGTTATTTTCGGCATTGCTTTTGTTATTTTTTGCATTGCTTTTGTTATTTTCAGCATTGCTTTGTTATTTCTGCATTGCTTTGTTATTTTCTACATTGTTTGTTATTTTCTACATTGCTTTTGTTATTTTCTGCATTGCTTTTGTTATTTTCGGCATTGCTTTTGTTATTTTCGGCATTGCTTTTGTTATTTTCTGCATTGCTTTGTTATTTTCGGCATTGCTTTTGTTATTTTCTGCATTGCTTTTGTTATTTTCGGCATTGCTTTTGTTATTTTCGGCATTGCTTTTGTTATTTTCGGCATTGCTTTGTTATTTTCGGCATTGCTTTTGTTATTTTCGGCATTGCTTTTGTTATTTTCGGCATTGCTTTTGTTATTTTCGGCATTGCTTTTGTTATTTTTTGCATTGCTTTTGTTATTTTCTGCATTGCTTTGTTATTTTCGGCATTGCTTTGTTATTTTCGGCATTGCTTTGTTATTTTCTGCATTGCTTTTGTTATTTTCGGCATTGCTTTTGTTATTTTCGGCATTGCTTTTGTTATTTTCGGCATTGCTTTTATTTTCTGCATTGCTTTTGTTATTTTCGGCAACCTAAAAACTTTTTTTACTGACAGCAGAGTCAGAGACAATCAGTTGTGTTGAGGAGTTGTGTTTAGTTCTTTACAGAATGTGGTGCAAAATATTATAATTTCAAACTTAGAAATCGTTTATATCCGCGATGAGTTCAAGAACCACTGGGAAAATGAAAAATCTGGCAATTCTTTCAATTTTCAAAATTTCTGGCTGATAAATGATGTGATTTTGTTTTGCCTTTAAAAGAGCACGGTGTCACTTTATTTTAATAAATCAACCAATAGGGCAGAAAATTGTTTCCTTTTGACGACAGAACAAATGAAATCTTTTAAAACAGCAGTGATGGAACTGTTTTTGCTCTGAAACCCAACCGGTGCAGACAATAAAGAGAATTTCTCATGATATTAGCTGTTACAGATTGTAATTTAGCTGTTTGGCTGCTAATTAGGGTATAATTGTGTTTCCTCATGGTCTAATTTGTTTCTAATTTGATTCAAATTACATCTTGTTATGTCTAATTAGAGTTCCTTAAAATAAAGTTTCACTATTTCAGTGAACAGCTGAGTGAAAATGAGAAATTAAACCTCATTAAAAGTCACAATTTTGTCTTCATGACTCAGTTTAACATTAAAACCTGCTGCTTTGTTGTGACTTGCAGGTAAAAAAAAAAAAACTGGACTTTTACAAACAAACGTAAACCGGGCCCTCCAGAGGGTCCAATCCGGCCCGCGGGATGAATTTGTAAAGAGTAAAAATTACTAAGAAGACATTAGTCGGAAACTATAACTTTGTAAAACTATAAATTTAAAATAATTTCTAAACAAGTTGTTTTGATGATAAATTAAAATACTCGATCGCTCGTTGTTGTTTTGTCATTTTGCGTCTCATTTTTATAATGCTTTGTCTTGTTTTGTTGTTTTTTGTCAGACTTTTGTCCTTTGTCTCATGTTTTTGTCATTTTGCGTTTTGCGTATTTGTTGTTTTGTGTTTCCTTTTCGTCACGCTTCTGGCACGGTCTATTTTTTGTCGTTTGTTTCTTGCTTTTGTCACTTTTTGTCTTGTTTTTGTTCTTTTTCCATTGTTTTTGTCACTGTAACTTTTTGTTGAGTTTTTTTGTCTCTTGTTTTCCTTTGTGTCGTCTCCTTTTTTTTTTTCCTTTTTTGCCTCATTTTTGTAATTTTTTTAGCTTGTTTTTGGTTTTTTGCCCTTTTTTTGTCTGACTTCTGTCATTTTTGGTTTTAGTCATTTTGTGTCTCGTTTTTGTTGTTGTGTTTCCTTTATATCTCATTTGTGTTGTCTTATTTTTTCGTTGTGTGTTTTGCTTTATTTGTTGTTTTGTTTCTCGCTTTTGTCATTTTTGTCTCCTGTGTGTCATTTGTGTAATTTTTTGTCTCATTTTTGTCATTTCTCCACTTTTTTGTGACTTTGTACCTTTTTTGTCAAATTTTTGTCTGTTTTTTTGTTTGTCTCCTGTCATTTGTCTCATTATTTTTGTCTTATTGTGTCTCGCTTTTGTCATTTTGTGCCTCATTTCTGTCATGTTTTGTCTTGTTTTTGTTGTTTTTTGTTGTTCTTTTATTTTGATTCAGTTCCAGGTAGCTGTGACTAAATGTTGTGTTCCTTTGTAGATGAACTGTGATCTGGAAGTTGTAATGTGGAAATGATAAACTGAGGCTGAATGAAATTGAATTTATTCTTCTTCAGAAATTTGAGGTTGTTGATAATGTTTCATAAAAAGATAATTCCTTAAATGTGAACTTAAAGGAAATATTAGGAGTTGTGGTTATTTAGAGGTTATTCTGCTGTGATATTACTGGTCATTGGCGATCAAACTGGGCTGAATGTGGAACCTGAACTAAAACGTGTCACTGTCACGACTAAATTTATTGATAAAGCAACATTTCAGTCTTTTCCTTCCCTCTTTATCCCGCTGTGCATCTGTTCCTCCAACCCTTCCCTGCTTTTCTTTGACTTGTGACCCCTTTAAGTGAAGCAGCTTGAGCTGTTTCTGAAGCCTGGAGAGTTCAAAGTCTGCAGCATTTCAGAAGAAAAGCAGCTATACTTTCCCTTTTTGTTCTTCTTTTTACCATCTTAGGATCTCTCAGATGTATCTCGGTATCCACAGGGGGTCCTGAACCTCCGGCTGGGAATAACTGCACTTTGAAGTCGAAACGATTAGCTATCTTTTCTTTTTTTTCACCCTTTTTTTATTGTTCTTTGTTCCTCGGCCCCATTAAGTAATTTGTAAAGCGGGGAACAATCACTGATGTGTAAATCGTTGCTTTCATTATCTGCTTTTACCACATGTCAGATCACAGCCGCTTCACACTTTTATCTCTGCACATCAGTTTATGTAATATGTTCCGATTATTTCACGTCTGTGGCTTACCATGGTTTTAGGAGAGTAAATCTTTATATTTTAATTGCACTGTGCATGAAAAGGCAGCTTTAAACTCTTTCTATAACGTTTTGTCTTGCTAAAACAAAGTGCTAGAAAATTCTGACCGACATCTTTTATTTTGAAAGAAGGGTGCTTTTAGTTTTATTTTAAAACTCGATTTAAAGAGCGAGAAACACCAAAAAGGCAGATTTAGTTGCAATAAGAAATTAATTGCATTGAAATATGATAGATGCAGAAAAGATGATGTGACCAAAACATGATGCAAAGTTAGTTTTGACAGTTTAAATCAGCAGTTATTCAAGTTATGTGCCTAAAATCCCTGTATTATTTTCAAAAATCAATATCACACTGTTGTTTTCCCCCTCAACATCATGCAGATCTAGATTCTGACAAACAAAAGTCGTCTTCAGACCGTTTGGTATTTTTGCAAGTTACAGTGTGTGGGAGTTTGTTTGAAACTTTCTGAACAAAAAGTGAGTTCTTTAACACTCTTTAATCTTTGTTTTGTTGCTAAGAATCCAATAATTTTGCCTCCACTCCTAGGCCTCAAAAAAGTACATTGAATCAAACCATCTAAGGTTTTTTACTGTTTTTAATGCATCGTTTCTGGCAGCAAAAGTAAATTTTCCAATTTTGTGTCTCTGCAGTGGTTTTAGTACCACAGTTATAGAAGCTTTGTTTGTTGGTGGAACAGAGAAAAAG
The DNA here is from genome assembly GCF_021347895.1 of Acanthochromis polyacanthus. Taxonomy (NCBI): domain Eukaryota; kingdom Metazoa; phylum Chordata; class Actinopteri; family Pomacentridae; genus Acanthochromis; species Acanthochromis polyacanthus. The sequence continues at coordinate 35,059,539 of NC_067128.1, read as the reverse complement.
TTCACAATGTGTGGTTTTAAAGGTTTATTCCGCACAAAATACAGCATTCTGTCCATGTACTTCAACCAAATAGCACTTTTAACAAATGACTAGTGGTTTTAAAGGTTTATTCCACCGAAAAAACCTCAAGAACCTGCAGTTTTAAAGGTCTATTACACTGAAAATACAACTTATTGTCCACATACTTCCACATTCAAAGGTTTAGTCCAACCAAATAGTGCTTTCTAATCCATGGCTTGTGTTTTTAAAGGTTTAGTTCACCCAAAAATCTGTCCGTCCATCCATCCATTCATCTAAACATACATCCGTCCATCCATCCATCCATCCAAACATACATACATCCGTCCATCCATCCATCCATCCATCTAAACTTACATCCATCCGTGTGCCCATCCATCCAACCGTCCGTCCATCCATACGTCCATCCGTCCATCCATCCATCCATCCATCTAAACATACATCCGTCCATCCATTCATCTGTCATCCATCCATTTGTCCATCCATCCATCCATCCGTCCATCCATCCATCCATCCATCCATCCATCTAAACATACATCCGTCCATCCATTCATCTGTCATCCATCCATTTGTCCATCCATCCATTAACCCATCCATCCATCCAAACATACATCCGTCCATCCATCCATCCATCCATCCATCCATCATCCATCCATCTAAACATACATTCATCCATCCGTCCGTTCATCCATCCATCCATCCATCCATCATCCATCCATCTAAACATACATTCATCCGTCCGTCCATCCATCCGTTCATCCATCCATTCATCCATCCGTCTGTCCATCCATCCATCTGTCTGTCCATCCATCCATCCGTCCATCCATCTGTCCGTCCGTCCGTCTGTCCATCCTTCCATCCATCCATTCATCCATCATTCATCCGTTCATCCATCCGTCCATCCATCTGTCCGTCCATCCATCCATCCATCCATCCATCCATCCATCCATCCATCCGGCTCTGTTTTCCCTGTTTCTTTCAGGTTGCAGTATAATGTGGAGAATTGATGTTTGGATTCAGTCTCTGCTCTCAGTCTGACCTTTCTGTTGCTGCGTTCAGTTAACAAACTGCAAAATCAATTTAACATAATTCTGCCCACACACACACACACACACACACACACACACACACACACACACACTCTCTCTCTCTCCGATGATTCAAGAAAGCTCGGCATCGATCCGGTTGAACAACAGTTGGTGTGTGTGTGTGTGTGTGTGTGTTGCCATTTCACAAGTGTTTGTGATACAAAAGCTGACCATTGATCAAAGCCTCGGCCGGTCAGGAAAACCAATCGATCTGCAGCAGGTAAAGCAGAGAAAAGCCTCATAAACACGAACGGCTTCTGCAGCCTCGTCAGTCACCCTGAGCAGATATTTCATGCATGCCAGCGTCCACCTGTTGTTGCCGAGCTGGTCTTCACACCAACCGCTGCTCCTCCTCCACCAGCAGGACAGAATTAGAACAATGTGGGTGAAGCTGCTGACCAGCGTTCAGGGCGAATGAAAGGCGACAGCAGCTCGGTCCAAGCCGTGAGTCATCAGAGCGCCGACTTTCTGACAAATACGCTGCTCATGAAGCCAACTGCTGGGCGTCATTTCTAATTCTAGAGGCTTTACTGGAGTGCAGTTATGAGCTGCTTCTATGAGGAGTCAAGAGACCGACTTACCATGAAACCAATTAATGCAAGAATGTTCCCTTCAGCCAATCAGCACCTGAAATATGTCTCTTTTAGTTACAAAATAAGGTGTAAAAAAAAAAAAAAAATGTTGAAAATCTGGCATCAAAAGTACCAGAGGCTGCATTAAACTGCATCTTTAGATTATACCTCAGCCACTTGTTTTATTTTAAAGGCGACGTTAGCTTTTGTAGCCCACAAACACTGTAAAGAAACCAACAACAAACCAAACTATGGACAGTTTTGTAGATTTGTATATGTTTTCTTCAATTTCGTCAGATGCGAGAACATCAACCAACCAATCATCATGGACAAGTCAGACCTGCAAACTGATGCTAAAATACTGCAAAAAAAAATGCAGTCTGTTGGTATTGAAGATACTGAAGGAGTTTGTGCACAGAACATGGAAAAAGCAATGATACTGTTGCTTCTTCTCCAAAATAAGCCATAATACAACAATATCGTGTTTATACCAACTTCTACTACCTTTAGCCAAAAAGCATCTGCAGCTTTTTGCTTCTCTGATGGATTTTTCTTTGTTTGGTTGGAGAAAATGTCTCAGAATCAACATTTTTTTAACTTAACCTGACCCCAAGTCACCTATAGATTTTTTATTTTAGAGCATTTAGCAGCTTTTTACCTTCTGAAAGTAACACTGAAATCTTCCAACCAATGACAATTTGCTCAAATGAGAGCATATCAACCGAACAATCAACCTGGAGACTGCAGCCTTAGAAACTGATGCTAAAATTCTAAAAATGTAATATTACTTATTTTCTGGTGGTACAGTAGACGCTGTAGGTCTTGGAGATGCTGAAGGAGCTTGTGCATGTTAGTGTTTGTGCACAGGGCATGGAAAATCAATGATACTGTTGCTTCTTCTCCAAAATAAGCCATACTACAATAATATCTTGTTCATACCAACTTCTACTACCTTTAGCCAAAAAGCATCTGTAGCTTTTTGCTTCTGATAGATTTTTCTTTGTTTGATTGGAGAAAAATGTCTCAGAATCAAATTTTTTAACTTAACCTGACACCATGTCACCTATAGATTTTTATTTTTAGAGCATTTAGCAGCTTTTTGCCTTCTGAACGTAACACAGAAGTCTTCCAACCAATGAGAATTTGCTCAATTGGGAGCGTTTCAACGAAGCAATCAACCTGGAGACTGCAGCCTTAGAAACTGTGGGTTTGTCCTGGTTTTTTTTCCCATCTTTGCCAGGTTAAAGTGGGAAACAAGCTCTTACTTTCTGCTTCCAGTAGTCACTGCATTGGCTGTTTCATAGTGTTGTGTAGTCCGGCTCTCCGTCCAGGCTGCATAATGGGATATAATGGGGCCAATTTACTCAAGTGATTGAGTTTAACTCCCCGGCAGAAACGGTAGCAGCGACGTGGGCTGAATCCTGGCCTGAGGTATCTATATAATCTAATATAATGAGGGCACAGCGGCGGGAACATTGTCACCGCGCCGCATTCACTTTGCATTAATTGGCAGCGAAGATGAGACTTCTCTCAATGAGGAGCGTCGTAATGAATCACGGACGCAGACGTCCTTAGGAGTTTATTTAAAGTGAAGGATGTATTTCTTCCAAATGAGCCCTTCATTCACATCTGCAGCCTTGTTATCACTTCATATCAGAACATACACAGCGGCAGAGCTGCACATAATGAACACAAACAACCAAACAAAGGCACGTAATCACGTTATCTGATGAAAACTTTCTTTAGAGAAGTCATTTGTCTTATTTCAGAGATGGAAGATGAGCTCCTCTGTGGGCTCCTGTTGTACTTTCTGCACATATTACTCCGCATGAAGACCAGATTTGAGCTTAAAATCGTTTTAATGCAGAAATCTGATGAAGTCTCCTTTGTATTCGTCCACAGCTGCTCACTTCCTGTAGATTTTTACAGGTATTGGCACTTTGGCTGCTGAGGTCTGCAGTATCAGTGTCCTGGAAAAAGCACCGTTTCAGCAACAAATGAGATCCATAATATTTATTGGACCACCATGAACAGAAATGTGCTGTTGACTGAGTTAAAAGAGCAAACTGGTCGGAGGTTATTCCACTAAAAATACGACTTTCTGCCCGTGTACTTCTAGTTCTAAAGCCTTAGTCTATTCAACTAGTACTGTCTTGAGAATGACTTCTTTTTTTAGAGGTGATTTCATGGCTGCAAAACTGTTCACATCAAAAAAATTCCCCTGTACAAACGGTTGAATAACGTCGCCTGCAGCTCAATGTTCATGTGATTTTTACATGCAGTGTGTAGGGAGGAGCTCTGAGTGACAGGATTGTCATATTGGGGACTAAAAATTTGCATCTTGAGTCCAGTTTTTGACAATAAAACCATTTAATATCCAAAAGACAGCTTAATAATGTGCATAAAGATAAAAATGTTTATATTCTAACCGCTTTCAGACTCTTTTCCGTTAATCTGACGGCAGCTGAATGTGTCGGCTTCATGTATAAAGCAGCATTTTGCTCATTTTTTAATTTTTTGGCAGCCTCTAAGTCTGAATTGATGCCGGTACATTAACAAACAGAGACAAGATGCTTTACAAAATCACATAAAACATCCTTTTTATATTGAATTTATGCTAAAAATGTGCATTTGTTCATAAAAATGTAGCTTTACAGGCATGAAAACAAAGTCTGTAACAGGCCAGATAGATAAGAATCATCAGTATTCAGTGTAAACTAACAGGAGCTGATGTTCAGTTTGTTGCTTCCTGTTGTTTAGCATTGTTTCCTCTGAGTTTATTGACAGCAGCAGCACCATAAGAGACAAAGCCACGCATATTTAACTTCATTATTTACTGATAATTATAATGAATCAGAATCTAAAAGCAGACTGCGGTGATGTGGTTTTAAAGGGTTTTTCCACTTAAAATACGACTTTCTGCTCATGTACCTCTATTTTTAAAGGTTTATTCCACTTAAAAATAGTATTCTGGATGTGACAAACCTTTAAAAGTAGAGGTTTCTGGACAGAAAAGTAGCATTCTAGGTGGAGCAAGCCTTTTTAACCACGAGTCGTTTGTTCTTTAGTCTACATATAAATTCAGATTTTTTTTCTACCTGTTTTACGAGACTTTTTCTGTAATTTAACAAAACAAAAAATCTGTAAAATGTCAGGAAAATTTTTTATTTGCCATTTTGAAATCTTTAACATGAATTGTTTTTCTTCTTCTATAAAATATGGATCTTTTTCAGATTTAAATACAATAAAATTGTCCTTTCAACCTCTAATATTGTAAAAAAAACAAAAAAAAAACATAAAAGATGTTTTATGTGCTTGTTATTAACAGTTTTGGTCAGATTTTTCTGCAGTCTACATGTAAATTAATACTTTTTTCTGCATTTTATTACATATGTAATGCAATTTAAAAAAACAGGTAAAATGCGTAAAATAACAGGACAAGTCATTATTTGCCATTTTAAAATCTTTAATGTACATTTTCTTATTCTGTAAAATATTGACATCTTTCTTTTTAAAAAAACATAAATACAGTAAAACTAATTTCAAGATCAAATATTGTTAAAAAACATTAAAAAATGTTTTATGTGGACATTATTTACAGTTTTGGTCTTTTTTTTCAAAGTTAACGTGTAAATTATTCATCATTTTCTCAGATTTTACAAGATTTTATCTGTAATGTAACAAAACAGAGCAAACTTCTGAAATATTAACAAATTATTAATAGAAATTACAGTCAAAAGGTTTCTGAACACTAAGTATTTTACAATAGAGAGCTGTAAGTAAACAAAATGAAAAATAATTATGTTGTCAGCTGATATTTGCTGATATTCTAAACATTTTGTGACTCGTTAGACGGCTTAATTATTCAAATATTCTCTTCATGTTGATAAAAAAACCTGAATTCTTGCAGAATTTCTTTAGAAATATAAATCATCTGTATATTTACATTATTTTTCAGGTTTAACCCTCCGTCTTTTCTGTCTTCCTGTCCTCAGCTCTCTCCACCAATGAGCAGCCAGAGCAACGGCGGGGAGGCGGTCCCTGCCTCTCGGTCCAATCAGAGGACGTTCCTGGATGACGTCGTCCTCACCTTCAGCTCTCCGATGGCGTGGCTGCTGGTCATCGCTCTGATCATCACCTGGTCAGGAGTCGCCATCGTCCTGTTCGACCTGCTCGACTATAAAACTCTGGCAGGTAGTTCACGTTTTTATCACCTTTTAGTAGATTTAATGCTCATTTTTACCATTAAAATGTGATTATAATGTGGTTATTTTAATTCCTAATGACACTTTCCTTCCACTCACCCATTTTCAGTCACACGTTCATGCTCCATTGTTCCAGACATTTTTGAAGCAGACTTCAAAAGTGGACATAATCTCATGAAATTCATATTTTCAACAGCGTCCGGACGTCAACGTGCAGGAAACGCAAAAATATCAACACTTCAATGATATCTGCTGTGTTTCTTGTTGACCTGACAGACGGATGCTTTGGAAATGACAGTTTTCAGTTCACCGTATTTCTGGGTGTACGTCCTTAAAGGAGACATGTACACGTGCAGAACGGATTAAAGGACATTTCTGGTGTTAACTTGCTCACAGATCAGTCAGAGGGGTTGGTTTCAAACGGAGGACCTTAAAGACAGAAATAACCCCAAAAAACTGCCACAGAAATGGTATATATTAATATTATTTTCCATTATTTTTAACCAAGATCAGTTGTGAACCAAATATTAAACCATTTTTCAGGATTTTAATCCTTTAAATTCCAGTTTGCTTAGATAATGCCGCAAAATTGTAGTTTTCCATAAAACAAGCAGTAATTCCTCTTTTTTCTGTTAAAAAATCTATTATATTTTAATATTATTTTCCTTTTTTGACAGAAATTTGTTCTGAACCAAATATTACTTAAATATAATTTAAAAAGTAGTTATTATAATTATTATCACAATATTGGATATATCAGCGATCAGTTTGAAAAACACACAAAACCATAATTTGTTTCCTTGCAATAACAAAGGGATGAAAAATATATATTTAGTTGGGATTATATCAATTATTAGCAACTGAATTGATCCCATGAATTATTTTATTTTTGTGTATTTTTGTCAGATATAAAAATAGCACACCTGGAACCTCACACAAAGTTCCATTAAAACAAATTATATATGAATATTTTCCTCTTTCACCAAATTAGATTTCAAATATTTATTTCAATTAAATTTCTAATTAAATTCCAATCTGTTCGATCACATCGTTGTTGTTCTGTTTTGGATTTTTTAGGGGGAAAGAAGTAATTTTAATGATTAATAATACTGTTTGTTGCGTTATAATTTTTTCTGTCTTCTAATTATTAAATTTTTTTTCTGCTTTTATTTAGGTATATTTTTATCCAGCATCAGGCCTGATCATAACCAACAAATATTCATCTATTTTCAGCATTTACTGCATTGTCTTTATGCAGCGTTGAATTAAAATAAACACAAATGAATGTTCTATATTTTCAATGAACAGTGAATTATTTTACATATAATACGTATACGTTTTTTTCGTGATCACAGTCTGGATCACAGTCGCTGATTGTTATTTTGAATTCAGTGTTCCTGCAGGTTTTTAATCGGCTGCTTTGCATCATCAGCTGCTGCCTCACAAACTCCTTTTAATCTCGTTATCTCCGACTCAACACTTAATTGTCTCCAGTGATCACACTTTGTTTTCCGTCATCCCGCTTTAATTACTTCAGATGACACAGAATGAATTTCCCGGCGACGCTGTTGATTAGTTGAAATAAAACGAAACACTGGAGATCCTCCTTCAGACATCCTGTGTTCTGCTGAAGACCGTTCAGACGTTCTGTGATCAGGATTATAGAACCGTTTATTCATGTCTGCAGATAAAGAGAAGACGGCAGAGAAGCATCCGGCTGGATTTAAATCACAAAAATAAAGAAAAACAGATCTCAGAGCAACATTACTGCGGTGTAGAAAGATAACAAAAGAGGAACGTTCTCAAACTGATACTCAAACATGCTTTCTAGATCTTCTCTCGTCTTATTATTATTCATAAAACATTCCTGTGCTGCAATACGTTAACGAAGGTGGAACATTCTGTCTGCAAAGTTCTCGAGGAACCACGATACCTCTATGGAAACGTTCTCACAATGTTCCATGATAACAAAGGAGAAACGTTCTCAAACCAACATTCAAAAGATGTTTTCCAGACGTTCTAGGCCTGAGATGAGAGAATGTTTCTGTACAGAACCTTTTATAACGTTCCTGTAATGTGATCAATTAAAGGTGGAACGTTTTGTCTTTTTATTGAGGGAACACATTATAGAACGTTCTCCTATAAAATGTTTCCACAACAAAGGAAGGATGTTCTCAGTACAACATTAAAAAAATGGTTTCAAAATGTTATCTAGACCCTAAAATGACAGAACGTTCTTTATAAGATGTTCCTGTTCTATGATTTATTAATAAAAGTGGAACATTCTGGCTGCATTGTTTTGATGATGTTGTTGAGGGAACACGTCATAAAATCTATAAAGCGTTCTCACAGTGTTCCACGACGACGACAGAAGAACGTTCTCCATTCAGAACATTAGAACATAACAGTCCAACAATGTTCTCAGCAAACATTTCTAGAACATCTTTAGCTACCTCGGAGAAGAGCATTCTGGGAACTAAAACTTAAAGCTCAAAGCATTTGTAGAACTTGAAGAAGATTTTTAGATTTAAAAAAGGAACATTTTATTTAAATGATCAAAAAACACAGTGTGTGAGCTACAAAAACAACGAAGGAACGTTCCCAAATCCGTATTCAAACATTGCTGTGCCGTGATATGTTAAAGAAATTGGAACATTCTGTCTGCAGTGTTCTCAAGGAACCCATTATAGAACTCACAATGTTCCATGATAACAAAGGAGAAACGTTCTCAAACCAACATTCAAGCAGATGACAGAATGTTTAATGCAGAAAAAAAGAAAATGATGTGATAAAGGTGGAACATTTTTGTCTTTTCATCGAGGGAACACTTTATAGAACGTTCTGCTGTTTTAAAAACGTTCTCACAATGTTCCGTGATAACAAAGGAGAAACATTCTCAAACCAGCATTCAACAAGATCATAGAATGTTTTTATGCAGAACATTTTAGAACGATCCTGAAATGTGATTTATTAAAGGTGGAACGTTTTGTTTGTTTGTTGAGGGAACATATTATAGAACGTTCTCCTATAAGATCATTCCATAGTGATCAGTCTAGTTTATTCATCAAATCATGTTTCCAATCACATTTATACCCATAAATAAGGTTTATTTGGACTTTTTTCCTATTTTCCCTGCATTTAGAACCAAAGTGCTCCTTTCGAGAACCTCTAGAACCCACAAACTTCCATCATCAGCTCACATTTGATGAAGTTCAGTGAATAAACCTCAAAGGTCAAACCTCTCCTGCTCACAAAAGGAAATCAATCCCTCTGTGGGCTCCAGTGTGCAGCTAATCCACTGCAGTAATGACCTTTCTGTCCGTTCTGCTCACATCAACACGTTCTCCACCACGTTCTCCACCATCACCATGTAGGAGGATTATAGTCCCGCCCTCTCATCTCTAACTCCTCTATTCTCCATCCTCACGCCGCCCATCACCTGCCATCCCATCCAAAGACTACACTTCATACTGTGACGACCCCGTTTGTTTATCTCCCGGTAAAAACACAACACCAGTGGAACCGCAGTTTGGATGCATGGCTTGGTTGTGGAACGTTGCATGTGACAGTCTAAGCTCTTTAAAGGGTAAATCAGCTCTAAATCAGAACAAAAACTGCTGCTTTACTTCCGCCTGTGGGTGAAGCCGCTTGTTTTCTGCCCTAGAACCTCACTTTGTTGAGCTTCTTAGATGTTCTTCAGTCAGAAAATTGGAGATTTTTTAAAATAATCGACAGGATAGATGGATGCAGTGTTGATTTTCCTTTCAAAGCATCAGCCTGCGGGCAGAGAACGCTCCCGCAGCATTGGATAACATTACATGCATGTTCTAATGATGCTTTAAAGAAAACGTTTTAATTACACGTTCAAAGACAAATGGCTGATGTTCTGTTATAACGAAGGAGGAACGTTCTCAAAGCAACATTCAGAAAATGTTCTCAAGGTTGTGTAAAACGTTCCTGTGCTGTAATGTATAAACAAAAGTGGAACGTTTTGCCTCCAGAACACAACATAGAACATTCTTCTGTAAAACATTCTCACAGTGATCCATAATAACAGCAAAAGAACGTTCAGAAAAATGTGTTCCTGATGTTTTCAAGGAGTGTTCTTAAGTGTTCCTCAGATAATTTTTGTAAAACGTTCCTGTACTGCAGTATATTAACAAAATTGGAGCATTCTGTCTGCAATGTTCTGAAGATGTTCTTAAGGAACACATTATAGAGCATTCTATTAAACATTCTTATATTGTTCCATGAAAACAAAGATGCTTTCCAGATGTTGTCGAGACCTCAGTTCACAGAACGTTTTTTCACAGGACATTGTTCCTTTTTATTGAGGGAATATTTTACAGAACATTCTTCTTTAGTATGTTTCCACAACAACAAATGAGGGATGTTTTCCATATAACGTTCAATAAATGTTTTTAAGGCGTTATTTAGAACAGAACGTTCTCGGTAAGATGTTCTTGATATAATAACAAAGGTGGAACATGTTGGCTGCAATGTTCTGAGAAAGTTTTGAAGATATTCTTGAAGAACATGTTAGGTGCTGCTATAAAGCATTCTCAACGTGTTCCATGATAACGAAGAAAGAACGTTCTCAAACCAACATTCAAACAATGCTTTCCAGATGTTATCGAGGCCTCAGATGATAGATTGTTTCTTATCCAGAACATTTTAGAACGTTCCTGTAACATGACATGCAAACATGGAACATTTTCCCTTTTCATTGAGGGAGCGCATTAGAGAACGTTCTACCATAAGACGTTTCCACGGTGAAAACAAAGGATGTATGTTCTCAGTACAAGCTTCAATACGTTTTTCCAGATGTTGAGACCTTGTGATAAGATCTTTATGAGACGTGTAATGTGATATGTTAACAAAGGTGGGACATTCCATCTACGATATCCTGGGGGATGTTCTTGAGGGAACCCATTGTAGAGCGTTCTCCTATAAAACATTCTCACAATGTTAAATAAAGGAAGAATGTTTTCAAACCAACATTCAATGTTTTTGAGACCTCATATGGCAGAACGTTCCTAACAAAGGTGGAACATTCGGCTGAAATGTTCTGAGAATGTTGTTGAGGGAACATTACGGAATGTATGAGATGTTCCACAGTGTTTTATGATAAGAAAGGAGGAGGGTTCTTAGTGCAACTTTTAGCTTAATTAATTTAATTCTAATTTCAGTTGTCATCTTTAGTTATTCTACCTTTAAAGAAGAACATTCTGTGAACTAAAAGTAAACTTTCTTCATTAGTAGAACTCTGCAGAACACTTGTGAGCAAATAAAACTCGAGCTGTAGAGCCTTGATCTTCGATTTTCTTGATTTATTTCAGTGTTTTCAGAGTTTTTCAGCCTTCACAGCTACAGTTAGGTGACAAATTAAAAGGGAAAAAAACATCTTTCTGGCCACAAAACAGAAGTTCAGAGAAGAAAACCAAAACCCTGAAGTCCTTGAATGAGATTTTACTCTTTTTCTAAACCACATTTCATGCAGGGGAGACAAGAAAGCATCTTTCATCCAGGTCTAGTAAACACAGTTCCAGAGTTTAGGGAGCCGCTGTCCTCCAACATCGTGCTTATCTTCCATTTCCTGGAGCAAATATTTGCCGGCCGCCTGAGACAAAAATCCGGACAGCATTTTTAATCACAAGGTTTTTCTCCCGGCACGACGTTTCAATAAAAACCAGAGCGCGTACGTGGAACAGCAGGGATTTTTTAGACATAAAAGATGAAAATTCAATTCCTGCAGCAGCGACAGAGCAGAGATAGAAGGTTGTGTTTTTTTTATAGCTCATGTTATGGGAGCATAAAGCGTAAAGTCTGAAATATCACTCATTCAATTTCAACATGGAAACTCGGTTTGGGGTTAGACGAGGACACGGACAGTCTGCAGGAAACACAATGAAGCAGTGGATAAAATGCAGCAGGACGGAAAACGGGCAGAGATGAAACCTCGTTTTTCTTTCTTCCTCTGGTGGAAATACAATCATCTTTAGTGCAAGTGGTTATTCTTTAACCTTGAGATGACCCCCATAAGTGGGTCAAAAATGATGGTAAAAATTAAATTTGCACTACTAGTTCTTATGTCATTGATTTATAGCCTTTAATCTTGCAAGGGTTAGGGTTAGCATCTCCACATGATGATACTGCCACCACCGTGCTTCACTGTGGGGATGTTTATTAGGATATACAGTGTTTGTTGTCCATTAAAAATATCTAGTTTACACAATATCTGAGGAACTATTCAACATAAAAACCTAAATATTCACAATTTTTTCTCATAATGTTATTGATTTATAATCTGCCATATTGCAAAGCTGAGAGGCATCTCCACATGATGATACCGCCACCACCGTGCTTCACAGAGGTGTCTAGTCCACACAATATCTCAGGAACTCTTAAAGATAAAAGCTTAAAATTTTCAGTTTTTTTCTCATCACGTCAATGATTTATTATGTCATATTGCAAAGCCAAGATATATCTCCACATGATGATACCGCCACCACCGTGCTTCACAGTGGTGTCAAGTCTACACAATATCTCAGTAACTGTTAAAGATAAAAGCCTGAAATTTTCATTTTTTTCTCATCATGTCAATGATTTATAATCTGCCATATTGCAAAGCTGAAACATATCTCCACATGATGATACCGCCACCACCGTGCTTCACTGTGGCATCTAGTCTACACAATATCTCAGGAACTGTTAAAGATAAAAGCCTGAAATTTTCATAGTTTTTTCTCATCACATCAATGATTTATCTGTCATATTGCAAAGCCAAGATATATGTCCACATGATGATACTGCCACCACCGTGCTTCACTGTGGGGATGTTTATTAAGATATAGTGTTTGGTGTCCATTAAAAATAACGTCTAGTCTACACACTATCTCAGGAACTGTTAAAGATAAAAACCTAAATTTTCACTGCTTTTTCTCATCATGACATTGATTTATAATCTGTAATACTGCAAAGCCAAGAAACCTCTCCACATGATGATACTGCCACCACCGTGCTTCACTGCTTCAGTCGCTGTCTCAGCGGCAGAGATAGAAGGTTGTTTTTTTATGACTCATGTTGTGGGAACATAAAGCATAAGGTCTGCAATATCAGTCATTCAATTTCAGCGTGGAAACTGGGTTTATTGGTAGATGAGGACACAGAGTCTGCAGGAAACACAATGAAGCAGATACAGGAACGGAGATGTAGAAAAATGCAGTAATTCAGAGGAGATTAAAGCCGAGTGGACAAAACGCAGCAGGATGAAAACATCTTTCTTTCTCTGATGGAAATAAAATCATCTTTAATACAAGCGGTTACTCTTTGACATAAAGGAAATGCAGGGATAGAAAGAAATGGAAAACATCAGAATTCCGAGTCTATTCTTTGATTTGGATGTTAAAACTGCCACAATATCAGCCTCATTATCAGAAAACATAGAAATCTGAGCATCATTTTGCTTCTTCTGAGAGTTTTTCTAGAGTTCTTTCTTTACATCTCTGCAGCACAATTTGTGTTTTTCATCTTTTTCTTTGTGTTTATCGTTTTTGATGTGCTGAACTACAAAACAAAAGGGAGAGTACATGAAAGCAAGACGACGAGGGAAAAGAGTGGAAGAAGGAATAAAAGCTCAGCGTCTGCGGTGCCAGTCAAAGGAAATGTCGACGCATTAATCGGCTGTTTATGAGCTCCAGTGGTCGATGCGACTCCTCCACACCAGGCGAGGAGGGAAATTAGAGAGATCCTCATAGAGAAGCACAACAATGCGTTCAGCGCTTTAGCGATAAATGTGCTAATCTGAGTGTTCCTCAGAGAAATGGATGCAAAACACCTGCAGCAGTTTGTCTGAAGAGCAGCTTCACGAGGGTTTTTACCTTCACAGAAGTCACGCTTAAAATTAAATCTGTGATTCTTCTGAAAATCGGTGCAACATAAAGCTAGAAATAATGCTAATAAGCTTAGATTCAAATGAGAAAAAAATGGGTTTTAAAGTCACCTCCATCTCAAATCAAGCTCCTTCTGCTCAGCAATCTTTGATTTACTTGAAACCTTTCTGTCATAAACTCTTCTTGTTTGTTTTTGCATCTGTGAAATTTCAGCTTCATATATCAAATACTTTCTGAGATAATTGGTATTAAAAATTGCCGGTCACCTTGAAATTTGAGGGTGTTTCAACACCTCAGAAAGTACTGATTAAAAAATAAATAAATTTGCACAAATATTTCTCACCATGTCATTGATTTATATTTGTTAGGGTTAGCGTCCCCACATGATGATACCGCCACCACCGTGCTTCACTGTGGGGATGTTTATTAAGATATACAGTGTTTGGTGTCCATTGAAAAAACGTCAAGTAGTCTACACAATATCCGAGGAACTCCCGAAGATAAAAACCTGGAATTTTCACAGTTTTTCCTCATCGTGTCATTGATTTATAATATGTAATATTGTCATCATCTCCACATGATGATACTGCCACCACCGTGCTTCACTGTGAGAATGTTTTCAAAAAATGTTCCAGATGTTATCGAGGCCTCAGATGATTTTAAGAGAACGTTCCTGTTATGTGATATATTAACAAAGGTGGAACACTCTGCCGTCAGTGTTCTAAGGATGTTCTGAAGGAACATATTCCAGAACATTTTTCTATTAAACATTCTTACAATGTTCCATGAAAACAAAGGAAGAATGTTCTCAAACCAGAATTCAAAATATATTTTCCAGATGTTATCGAGGCCTCAAATGATGCAATGTTCTATGATGTTCTTGTAATGTGATTTATTAAAGGCAGAACATTGTCATTTTATCAAAGGAACACATTATAGAACGTTCTTCTATAGCAATAACAAATGAAAGATGTTCAATCATTCAGAAAAACATTTTCAAGATGTTGTTGAGACCTCAGATGATGGAGCGTTCTTTATAAGACGTTCCTGCATTGTGATACATTAACAAAAGTAGAACGTTCTGGCTGCAATGTTCTGAGGATGTTCTTGAAGGAACACATTATGAAATCAATAAAACGTCCACATAATGGCAATACAAGAATGTTTTCCGGAACATCGTGGCAGAACGGTGTAATGATGTTGTCAACAAACATTTCAAGCAGACCATTCTGGAAACTGAAAGAAAACTTCCCACCGACAGAACTTTCTCAGAACGTTTTTGGGAACATCATTGCCAGATCAGAAATTGGTTCCACCATGTTGGTTGGTTTATTTATGGGTTGAACTGACTCCTGAAATGGAATAAAACTGGTGAGTGACGCTGCTTCATGTTTACAGACGACGCCAGAGGTGGAAAGGCAGGTAAAAGTCTTTAGATTCTGCTTGGATTGTTGTTGTTGTGTTCTGCATCGTGGAGAAATAACACAATCAGTATGAAAAGTGTGCGTTTTTCTTTTTATCTACGTAAAACTGTGACTCTAACACTGATTGAGACCTGCAGTGAGCTGAGCTGAAGGCTGCCAGTGATCTTTGTCTGTGTTTTTATTTTCCTCTCTGCATCTTGTCGTCGCGTAAACAACGTTTGCGTCTTTGTTTCAGGTCTTCCTCCTCCACCTGCCATCGCCAAGAGAGGAATGAAGCCCAGAGGCAAGCAGAAACTTCCTCTCTGTCACGTTTACTACAACATTTAAATCATGTTTTTTACAGAGACCTACAGTGACATAACAAAGCTCTAACAGCTGCATGGAGTGAAGAAAATAACACCCACACGTCATTTACAGGCATACAGTACACATCTGTATAAATACTGTGGTGGTCGCTGGGTAAAAATATCTTTAAACCTCATTTAACTACATGAGCTTATTCTAGAAAAATCTTCTAAAGTTATCAAAAATGATGAAGAGAGGACAAGCTTTGTTCTACCCATTCTTTTAGAAAGCTGTTTGATGATGACGACAAAAACAAGACACAAAACAACAGAAATGGCACAGAAAATGATAAAAACGAGACACAAAACGACAAAAACAAGATGCAAAACAACAAAAACAAGACACAAAGCGAAAAAAACGAGATGGAAATTGATACGAACAAGACATAAAAGACAAAAGGGGGGTGGGACAAGAGAAAAACGGCAGTTTAGGGGGAACTCCAGATTTTTTTAAAAATATTTTCAAACATTCTTTTCCTGTTGCCAGCAGGTGGCGCTATGACTGTGAATGAATAATAGCATATGGATGTGATCAGGGCAGGACTGTGATCAATGACGTGAAGTTTCAGGCGGATTGGAGCATGTTAAGGATAGTTAGACAGCACTTCCTGTTTCATGGCCAAGCATCAAAGTTCAGGGGGCCGCCTTGGCCACTTCTTTTGATTATTGCTTATTATTTTAATAACTTTCATCATTAAGGCCTGCTTTATGTAGCTGCTAAATTTGAGATCTCCCAGAGTTACACCCTATGAAGAGTTAAAAGCTGAAAACGATCAAAAATGCCCAAAAATCTTAGCCTAGCCGCGCTAGACCCATGTTCTGAAGGCACAAGGGTCTAGGGCCACTCGACAGGGAGGGAGGCGGGCTAAAAGGTTGTCTTTCAAATCACTCTGCAGCAATTGGGTAGGTATACAACCAATCAACGCAACAAATAGGCTGACGTAGTTCCTAGAGCACCGGATTGTGGCTAAGTCCCATTAGCTTCCCAACCAGCGGAGCCAACTGGTGTATTAAGGATTTGCCATATCCCGTTGGCATAAGTCCAAATACGTCTTTCCTCTCAATGAAACACTTCAGTGCCGTCCTTTGTTTATCTTTCAAGTTGAATTTTAGCTTCAAATCTTTAAGGGCTGTGGCCAAAGCCGAGTCGAAAGATAACTGTTTATTGTGCGCCGGTTGTTTCTGTCAGAATCGTCACGCCTCTGTCGTCACTTAGTTACGCCCGCCTTCTGACTCTACACTTCATGGTGATTGGTCCGGCCAGTTTTAGGAGAATCCAGCCTCGAGCCTTATGGAGGGTAACTAGACCCACCCTGGCAGAGAATTAAATTCGTTGCCGTGGGTTGTCTAGCACGGCTAGGCTACAAAAGTCTCACAGTTAAAGCAAAATGGCTGACTTCCTGTTGGGTTTAAGGTATGGCTGCCACTGGTGGATGTAGGGAAACATCCTGCCCATAGTCAACGGTACAAATGTTGTAGTGGAGCCATTTTGCCACACACCAGTCTTATAAAATATCAAATTTTTCACCAGTTCTACTGTGTGTTTTTGAGCATGTTTAGGCTTCAGAAATGTGATTCAGTTTGGTGAAAAATAATTCCTTGCAGTAGACTATCACTGTTGGCTATATAAAACTTAAATATTTATATTTTAGCATCATGTTTGTTGGAAACTTTGCAGTTTATTAAAATGCACAAAGGAAAAATCAAACACAGAATGCACAAAAATAAAATTTCATTGATGACATTTATGTGTTTTTAAGCCGTTATTATGTTTGGTTTGTAGTTTTATAATGAAAGTTTGCCTTATTTCTAATCTTTATTTCCTGCTCTAACTTCATTGGTCATCAACCTTCCCTTGTATAAATTCAGCCCTGGTTTCTTCGTTTGTCTGTTCACCTTCTTGTATCTTCATGTTCTTGTTTCTTGGGATTTATTTACTTTGTTTGTTCCTGAACTCTTTGTTTACTTTCTGTTTCTTCACCTGCATGATTTTTAAGCCTGCACAAAATGTTTCTTTGGATTGAAGGTTGCTTTTTGTCCCTCGTCTGTATCCTGGATCTGAATCCTTGAACTGAAAATTGCAGAAAAAATCAAAACAAACAGATTTATTAAACTATCGTGCAACTAAATTCAATAAGAGATAAACTTTATTCGTCCCTCACTGGGGAAAATCGCACACTGTAGTGAAAATAACAAGAAAATACAACAAAAAAAGGTAGAATCTAGAAAACAAAGACGACAAAGTATGTGCACTCTTCACATGTACAGATTTGTTTAATAGTAGTGGAGAAAGCTTGCTTGTGTTAAGTCGAAAATGTGACTTTTTGTGGTGCTTTCTTTTCTTTTTTTTCTTGCAAAAAATATACAATTCCAAGTTCCAACTTGCAGTCGAACGCAAAATTATGACATTTTTTTTTTGCAGAGGAATATTACCACATTTCTTAGATTAGCTTGTAATGCTGTAGATGCAAAGATTTATATAATAATTATGACCATCGTGTTTGCTTACTTGGCTTAACTAACATTTATTTAAATGAAAATCTCTATTTTTCTTCATTCAGTTTTACTTAAATTACCTAAAAAAAATTTAAAAAGCACCTCTTCTCTTCAGATTTCATTTTAATGTTCTATACTTTTATTCTAATTTGCAGTAGGCGGGATTCGTCCAATAAGATCGAGCCCCGCCGTCGTTCCCGCTGACATCACGGCGGAGGAGAGCGCTGATTGGCTGGAGATGCTGTGGAGCTTTGCCGCCAGTCTGGTGGCTCCCGATGAGGAGGAGGAAGGTATTCAGCAGCTAACCGAAACGCTCACATGTAAGAGAACATCAGCTCACACTCATTAACCATCCAGTGACTCATGACTAATAATGACTCATGTTCTTCATCCAACAAGAACGCTCACCGGCTAACAGAACCATCATGAATAAAAATCACCAGATTCTGGGAGGAAGGAGATGAACTTCACATCAGTTATCAGAAGAAATGTTCCTGTAAATGTTCTGTTAATGTCCTTAAACGTTAGCTAAAAGCACCACCAAGTTCTAATAATGTTTCACAGAAAATGTTTCAGTCAATGGTTAAAAGAACGTTTCACCATAAATTATGTTCCATGATAACTAAGAGATAACGCTCTCATTCAAACAATGGTTTCCAGATGTTATTGAGGTTTCAGATGAAGGGATGTTTATCATAGAGAACATTTTATAACATTCCTGTAATGTGATGTATTAAAGGTGGAACATTTTGTTGAGGGAACACATAATAGAACATTCTTCTATAAGATGTTTCCTCAGTGATGACAAAGAAAGAATGTTCTCAAAGCATCTTTCAAAAAATGTTTTCCAGATGTTATTGAGAACTCAAAACATTCCTGCACTGTGTCAAAGTAACAAAAGGTGGAACTTTCTTCCTGCAATGTTTTGAGGATGTTCTTGAGGAACACATTACAGAACATTCTTCTATGAAACATTCTCACAATGTTTTGTGATAACTAAGAAAGAAGGTTCTCCAGCCATCAGCTGTAAAAATGCTTTCCAGATGTTATCGAGACCTCAGAACGTTCTTTATGAAACGTTCCTGTCCTGCCACGTATAAACAAAGGTGGAACATTTTGGCTGCAATGCTCTGAAGATGTTTTGGGGATGCTGTTGAAGGAACACATTATAGAACATTCTCACAGTGGTCCATGATACCAAAGGAAGAATGTTCTCACACTTACATTCAAGCCATGTTTTCAAGATGTTATCAAGATTTCAGAGGACAGAGCATTTTTTAGGAGACGTTCCTGTGAGTGGAACATTTTGGCTGCAATGTTCTGAAGATGTTTTGTGGATGTTGTTGAGGGAACACATTATAGGATCTATAAAACGTTCCAATAACGTTCCACAGTGTAACATGAGAACAAAAAAAAGAACGCTTTCAGTGTAGCTTTAACTTTTGGAAACGTTGGAGCACTACAATATTACTCATTTTTAGAACATCCTTAGTTCTCCTGCCTTGAAGAAGAACATTCTGGTCACTAAAGAAAACTTCCTGCGCAAAACATTAGTAGAACTTTTCAGAACTTTCCCAGGACATTTTTAAATTAAAAAAAAATCCAGCTGGGTAATATTTAGATGTTCTAACTCAGACTGATGGGACGTACAGTTGTGTTCTACATGAGGAACTGTTTACGTTAAAAGTCAAAGAACCAGCTGACAAATGGAGAAATAACATTTTCTAGAAACATCAGCTGTTTTATTCCCATGTAAAGAACGTTTTCTCTGTGAGAAATAGCTGCAATCTGTAGTTTATTATGTGTTTCAATATTTATTCTGATTTTGTTTTTCAGCTTTCCACTCAGAGGAACTTTGAAGGAGACGAGAACATTGAAAGCATTAGAAGAAGAATGGGAACCGAAGGTCGAGGATGTTGTAAATTAAACCACTCTGATGTTGTTTTCTGTCTGTTATTAAATGGAATTTGGTGAATTAAAAACTCCCCAAACTGAACTTTCGGCTTTGCTTTCTTTTCTTGAGTTGACCTGCTGATTTTACACCATGTCAGAGTCTGTGTTTATTCAAACAGATGCTCATAAAGTCAAGTTTAAACTTCCTAAAAAGAGCTGTTCATGCTTTGAATTCACATTTTTAGTGTATTTGCGCTACAAAGAGTCAGAAATCAAACGGCCTCGGTTGCTCTTGATGTAATTAATGTATTGTCTGGGGCTTTGTAGCTGATTTTTCTTCTACAAAAGAGATGCTGTGTGGGCGAGACATCCAGCAAGCTGTCTGCCTTTCTGTACTTATATGTTATATAAGGTCTGTTTTGTCTTTTTGAAATGAGATGAGGCGATTCTTTCAGTAAATTAAAACTGAAACAGCAGTTTGCGTATCCTAGTTCAACAAAAATCATACAGATCATCTAAAAGCAGCAACTAAATAACAGATGAAGTTATTTTTTCAGATATTGAATGAGTATTAGTGTCTGTTTCTATCATTTCAGTTGAAAATAACCAGATTTAAATTATTTAATGGCGCAAAAATTAGATTTTTATGTGAATTTAGGATTCATTTGGGCCGATAAGGCAGCAGGTTGGGAGCATTTAGTTCATCAGATAACAGCTTTATTATGTTTTTCTAGCATTTTGGAACCATTTGGTGGGTTAAAGGGTAGGTACTATTTCAGTCACTACAACCCTAAAAGTCAGTTTTGTGTGTTCTGGCTGCTGAATTTTCTACTTGATGTACTTTATTTGACAGTCTATGATTACTGCACCAGCACTGGACAGTCGGCACAGAAACCAGATTTAAAACTGTAGTCTAACGTGACATCAGTGGTGGATCTTCCATGGTGGATCTTCCCCCCCGTGATCTGATGTGCCCCCCGTGTGCCCCCCCAAAATTTTCGTTGGAAATTTACATTACTGATACTCTGATTTCCGACGCTCCTGAACGCAACTTCGTTGTCGGACTGCACCTGAATGACATCAGGTTGATCTTTTAATTGAGTTTCATTTGGATTTGAAGAAGTTTGAAGACGTTTCCTGATGCCAAAGGAGAAGAGGAGCAGCTTTGTGCCTTTACGGTAAGAAGACTGTGACTGTTTCTCAGTACGTAACTGTCCGTACCTGGTTCTGATGAACTCGTGAAACGTCATCATGGAGACTGCATAAATACTTTCATTGACTGCAAATGAATATCTCCTCCAAATGGCTCACTAATAATCATTATCAGCCTTAAAAACCCACAAAACACCCCTCTATACTGGACCACACTTAGTACAGTCCGGTTCACCTTCTATAAATCTGCTTGGAATCTTCCACTGAAAAAAAATCGCATTTTTTTTCGACATGGTATTTTATGGCTTTTTTTTGGACAAAATTCATGATTACTTTTTGAAAGAAAACTGCTCTATAGTGTTTTTCATGACCTACTGTACATTATTTCATCATATGGCATGTTTTTACGACATGTTGAAAAAAATCGCATTTTTTTCGACATAGTATACTACGGTGTTTTTTTTGGACAAAATTAATGCTGACTTTTTTTTTTAAAGAAAACTGCTCTACAGTGTTTTTCACGGCCTATTTTACATTATTTCATCATATGGCATGTTTTTACGACATGTTGAAAAAAAATCGCATTTTTTTCGACATAGTATACGACGGTGTTTTTTTTGGACAAAATTAATGCTGACTTTTTTTTTAAAGAAAACTGCTCTACAGTGTTTTTCACGGCCTATTTTACATTATTTCATCATATGGCATGTTTTTACGACATGTTGAAAAAAAAAATCGCATTTTTTTCGACATAGTATACTACGGTGTTTTTTTTGGACAAAATTAATGCTGACTTTTTTTTTAAAGAAAACTGCTCTACAGTGTTTTTCACGGCCTATTTTACATTATTTCATCATATGGCATGTTTTTACGACATGCCGGGAGGAAGAACCGCGTCTGAGTGGCAGCTCCCTTTCTGCTCTCTTTTTACTCACTAAACTCAAGGTCCATGGAGGACTCCAGTAGTTGACGTTTCCTGCTTCAACCTTCTTCTTTTCAATTTTTTTCCACGTCCGATCGCTCCTGACCTGGTTTTTGTTGACATTTTTTACCCTTTTTCCGAGCTTTTGACCAATCCGAGAACATGAAGTACATCATCGGCATCGACGGCGTACCGATGGAGGGAAAACCAGCCTCACCAACCGCCTGATCAAGAACCTGCCCAACTGCTGCGTGGTCCATCAGGATGACTTCTTCAAGCCCCAAGATCAGACTGAAGTTGGTGAAGATGGCTTTAAGCAGTACGATGTCATCACTGCTCTGGACATGGACGCCATGATGAGTACGATCTACACGTGGCTGGAGAAGTTTGAGAAGTCTCATGGCGTTAATAACACCCTGGACACAGAGATCCATAAAGATCCATTAAAAAAAACATGAAAAATACTTTGTAAAAGCGAGAGGTCGGTAGCAGCTTTCATTTTTTCTTACAACTATTGGGTGCCCCCCCAAAATATCTGTTGTACCCCCCTGTGTCCCCCACTAAAATTTATCTGGATCTGCCCCTGCCCAACATACAGAGAAATTTATGTTTTATGAACTTTTGTGCCTTAAATATGACAGATACTCATTTATATGGAGTTTGTGTGGTTTTGTGTCTCATTTGAGTTTTTTGTGCCTTGTTTGTCTCATTTTGTGTCTTGTTTTTGTCATTTTGTCTCATTTGTGTTGTTTTCTGTTTGTTTTTGCTATTTTGTGTCTCGTTTGTGCCATTTTCTGTCTCATTTTTGCCATTTTCTGTCTGGGTTGTGCTGTTTTATGTCTTGTTTTTGCCAATTTGTGTCTCGTTTGTGTCTTGTTTGTGTTGTTCTGTGTCTCATTTGTGTTGTTTTCTGTTTGTTTTTGGTATTTTGTGTCTCGTTTGTGCCATTTTCTGTCTCATTTTTGCCATTTTCTGTCTGGGTTGTGCTGTTTTATGTCTTGTTTTTGCCAATTTGTGTCTCGTTTGTGTTGTTCTGTGTCTCATTCGTGTTGTTTTGTATTTCATTGTTGCCATTTTGCATCTCATTTGTGTGGCTTTGTGTTTCATTTGTGTTCTTTTTCCTTGTTTTTGCCATTTTGAGTCTCGTTTGTGTTGTGAAAGCGGCGGAGAACAATCTGTAACCTCAGTTTTATCCCAGATCATTTATTTAATATAAAAATCCATCCACTTCATGTAAAACTGTGTGCAACAAGTGTTACTGGATCATTATTATTGATGCTGTGTGTTCACGCTGCAGCTGGTGGAGGTTCGATACGTTCTGTTCATAAAACACAACCAGCCGGCATCGTGGGAATGTGTTTCCAGCGTAATGAAATTATGAACTCAGATTGAAAGTCTAATGAAATCCTCGTTTTGTTGCAGCTCTAATGGATTTTAACAACATTGCAGTGAACCAATCATCTCTGCGACTGAACGGGGACGGATTTCAATAAACGACATTATCATCCATTCAAACCACGCTTAGTTGGAGGTTTTAATAGAACGAATCAATCAGATCAAGACTGTCTCATGACATAATGGCATAATCAAGGTAAAAGTGAATAATGGAAGTGTGTTTGCTGATCCAAAAGCAGAAAATCAGAAGATGTAGTCACTTGACGTGTTGTTTTTTTGTTGATGAAAAGCCGCTTTGATTCGTCGAACGCCAATCAGGTGAGGGTCTGTTGGGTTCCTGAGCTGCATCCAGATGATAATTAAACACAGAATTATTATTGTGACTGTTTTTAATTAAACCCTTAAAGCAAAGAGACACAGCATGCGAAATTACACTGCATTTTTATGCTGTAATGAATTTATTTCTTTAACTTTGAGGAGGAATTTGACCATTAGGGAAATTTAGACTCCTGAGCAGAGAAAACTTTGCATCTCTGCGACTCGCTGATAAGCAGCTTATTTGTTGAACCTGTAATAAATAAAAAACAGTAACAATTTACACGTACACTCCAAAACAAGTGCAGCCAGTTGGTGCTAGAAGTCACACAGTCAATTAAATGAATCATCTGAGTGCTGTGAATGTGTCTGAGTGACTGTCGTATAAAGGCTCCTGTATCAGTGGATGCTGGATAAAACTACAGCATGAAGACTAAAGAACACCCCAAGAAAGTCTGAAAAGGTTTTTGAAAAGCATCAGTCAGGATAATACAAGAACATTTCCAAGTTCCTGAATATCTCTTGGAGTCCAGTCCATCACGAATAAATCTGACTCGAGCACGACGTCCTCAAAGAGGGAGAGACTGTTCATCAACAGCTGTAGTCTGTTCTTCACCAGTCACAGCTTTATGGAAACAAAGAGAAAGACTGAAGTCAACTGGAAGAAGGTCCTTTGGTCTGAGGAGTCCATCAGAGTAGATGACATTTGGTTGACACCAAACACTGAACATCATCCCAAACACACCGTCCACACAGTGAAGGATGGTGGTGGCAGCATCATGATGTCATTTACTTCAATTTTTAGACATAAATACATGCAACAGTGATTTTAAAAGTGAGCCAACACTCTGCTGCCTCTTAAATAAACATTCAGATTCTCTTTTAAGTCAGATATATTAAAACGCAGACGTCAGTGTCAGACCGACGCTGACGTCTGCTCTCACTGCAGCAACAGTAAATATTCAACATGTGAAAGTGTGACGCAGATTTATCTCCGAAGCTGCACGCTACAAGAATTGTGTTCCCGCCTGTACAGATGCGTGTGTGCCTGTGTAATGCACCTAGCCCGAGGGCCGAGGTTGCCAGGTTGTGTAAATAAATTAAAGCAACAAATTATGTTTAAAAGCTTCTCCCTGAGGCCAGGAAAAACTCAGATCCATTATTCATGGCTTTTACTGCCGGGAATCTAAAGCCAGGTGTCTGTGTGTGTGTGCGTCAGCAAGTGTGTGTTTTTTGTGTCATTATTCAAAGATTAACCGCCCTTACCTCATCGCATTATCTCGTTGATGAAACTGAATTGCATTTACATTCTGATACCAGCAATGAAAGCACAACGGCGACCGGTTCAGCCTCTTTTCAATGCCGCAGCAAATGGAGAGATTCTGGTCGCAATATTGCAAGAAACCTGTCAAAGCTGACGTCGCAGGTTTGCTTTGCGTCGGATTTCAGTAAACAGGGAGAACATGAGTGTGTTTTCAAGCTTCGGGAACATACACAGTCTTCTTTCCTGGAGGTTAAAGCTTCCAGCTGAAGTCGTGTACGTGAGTGGAGAGCTGCAGTCGTTTTTCCAGGTCAGCTGACTTATAATTCAGTAAAAGAATCTGCCACAGCGTGCGGTCGGTTCGACTTTAACGGGAACCTTCTTCACACATGAGCAAACCAATCCAGCTGCTCTGTTTTCTACTGCAGAGCATCAAACACTGAAATATGGAATCAGAATAATACACGTGATTTCTGCACTAACTTTGCACAAGACTGCAAAACATAAATTTCCAATTTCAGTACATTTTTTTGCAGGTTTCCCTTAAGCCTCTTGTTACTAGAGCATATAAACATGTAAACTCAATTTTTTTAAAGTGCTATTGCTGATTAAGATGAATTAAAAGTATTTTTTTCCTCATTTAAGATATGATTAATGTACGTAATGCATAAAGTCCTTCATTACGCATAACTTTAAACTTTAATGCAATTTAAACAGGTGATTTCTGTAAAAACAAAAATTCCCTCCAGGATGGTTGCCATTAGAAGTTAAATTAACTATAGAAACCAAAGCTATTTCTTACAGCAGGCTGAATACGTGTTTATTTCTGCTGTAAAGTTGTACAATTTAACATGGAGGTCTATGGGGATTTACTCGCTTTTAGAGTCTACTCTAGTGGACATTTGAGGAACTGCAGTTTTTGGCACTTCTTTAATATTTACTTCATTTTTTTAGACAGATTTTTCCTCTTGGTGTTGGAGTGTGATGAGCATATAAACACATACATTTAACTTTTCAGTGTGCTGCTGCTGATCAGGGTGAATTAAAAAGTATTTTCCTTCTCATTTTCTGCTGCTAAAGTTGAAAAGAGTCAACTTTTAACGTGTATTTCCAATGAAAAAAATCAAAAAAAGCAACACTAAGAAGATCAGGTTCTGCTGCTGAGGTCAAGTGTTTCCAATCAACCAAGTTTTAGCAGCTAAAGACAAAAAACTCTGCAATCACAAGGTGTCTGAGAGCGATGAGGTATAGTCTGTAAAGATCTCTCATTACATGTCTGCTTGCATTGAAAACAAAACCCTCCAGCTGCAGACTCTCCGAAGCTGCAGCGTTTTACAACCATCTGAAAGCATAATTCATACCTAAAGTGTGAAGAGATCGGTGAAGCAGTTCTGCACCTTCGAATGTTGAAACGTGAGTCGGACTCTTGATTCCCCTGAAGAGGCCACAAAGAGCGAAGTGGAGGAAATGTCTCAGACTGAACAGGGATGTTTGGCAGCACCTGGAACAGACAACTCAACAGGACCATGTGCAGCAGTGTGGAAAATGGAAGAGGAGAAAAAACGAATTTACCCTCTGCTTGTTGGTGCTTGTTAAAGTCTCTGCTGCTACACCTGTTTCACTTCAGCTCTGAAAGACAGCAGTGTAATTGTGTAGAAAAAGCTGGATCTGACTCTCTGAGGGAAGTTTTTCTGCAGTGAGGAGAATCTAACCTGGAAGCAAATGACATACCATCGCCTGAGAAGACAGTGGACATACTATAGGGGCAGTAGTATTTAATGTATTGCACATTCCCGCATGTGATGTTCAATAACACATTTTTATTAATTTTATGGCTGCCAAGAATGAAAATGTCAATGCTCTGACAGCAGAAATTGTGTTCCAAGCTTTCAAACCATGCTTTGGTCTAACCTTTGGTCGCTATCAGCATTGACTGGCCACTTCAGAACTTCCACCTTGTTGTCTTTACACCATTTCTGAGGATCTTTGTCTGTTTTCTTTTTCTCATCGTTCTACAGGTTTAAGTTCTCTTCAGACTGCATCAGGTTGTCCTCCAGGATTTCTCTTGACTTTACAGCATTTGTTTCACCCTCTACCTTTACAAGCCTCCCAGGACCTGCTGCTGAAGAACATCATGATGCTGCCTCCACCGTGCTTCACGCCATGATGCTGCCTCCACCGTGCTTCATGTCATGATGCTGCCTCCACCGTGCTTCATGTCATGATGCTGCCTCCACCGTGCTTCACGTCATGATGCTGCCTCCACCGTGCTTCACGCCATGATGCTGCCTCCACTGTGCTTCACGTCATGATGCTACCACCACCGTGCTTCACATCATGATGCTGCCACCACCGCGCTTCACATCATGATGCTGCCTCCACCGTGCTTCACATCATGATGCTGCCACCACCGCGCTTCACATCATGATGCTGCCTCCACCGCGCTTCACATCATGATGCTGCCACCACCATGCTTCACATCATGATGCTGCCTCCACTGTGCTTCACAGTGGCATTGATGTGTTTGTGATGATGTTCAGGGTTGTCGAGTTTGATGGACAAAAAGCTCCATCCTGATCTCCTCAGAGTAAAGAACCCTCTTCCCGTTGACTTCAGAGTCTCCACATGTCTTCTACTGAACTGTAGTACAGATTTTTACAACAGAGTCATTCTCTTTTTTCTCCTTAAAGGTTTGACTGAGGAAGAACAGACAACAGTTGTTGGATGAACAGTCTCTCCCATCTCAGCGGCTGATTCAGAGGACTCAAAGGTCTATTAGAGGAACATTCTGGGAACTAGACTAAAAACAATCAGCTGAAAACATTAGAAGAACTTTGCAGAACTTTCTCTGAACAATAGATTCTAGCTGAGTACTTGTTACATTTTGTGCTCACCTGTTTTGAGGAGCAACTTTGGGTTTCAGTGTCTTGCAAAAGGACACTTGGAGGGGATCCAGATCAAAACACCAACGCTGCAATTAAGGTATGACCCACTCTACCACCTGAATGACTGGTATCTTGCTCAGCAGCAGAAATGTATCCACAATTTTAAGAGTTTTGTGGAAAAAAATGGATAAAAGTACTAGAATAGAACACCGCTGTCTGGAAAAGCAGTCTCACAGGGAATAATGTGTCTGACTTGGCAGCTGAAAGAAAAACAAATTATAAAACTTGGATGTTTTCTGCACTAATGATCCAAAAGCTAGCAGCATACATCTTCTTCTCTTTGCAATGCCAGATTTGGTTCTTAACTTCTCCCCTGTGAAGCTGAACTCAGCAGCTGTTTGGGGTTGAAGGTCCAAACTGTTGGAGCAGCAGTTTCTGCAGAAGCTGCCAGTTTTCTGACGGACAGTTCAGCTTCACTTTAATGCACGAGGGTGTTTCTATGCGACACTCGCTTTATGATTCATTATTCAGGACTTTTCACCCACTCGCATATGAAATAATCATTCTTCCACAGACCTACAGCATCTTTTTAACATCTAATGTATTCTATCCCGTGAATCCAGAACAGATTTGAGGATCCACGGTGCCACAAACCTTTGATCAGAGTCCTCCCGTGATGAGCTTCGTGCCACCAGACGTCCGGAGTGTGTTTGCAGACGGCGTCGGCGGCGCTCTGCTGAGTGTGTAATCACAATAAGCTGTTTATTGTACATGTGTGTTCATATTCCCTTCATTACCAACTCCTCAGACTGTAATCTCACACAGGAATCAAGCACAAACGCCAACATCGGACCAGATTACGAGCCTGCAGGAGCCGACACACACTGCTCGGTGCTACGGCGCTGCTGCTGCTACTCTGATTACTGCCTCAGCGGGAATTTGGGGGCTTTTCAAAACAGAACTGGAGACGGGTTTAACCAGGTTACCACACAAAAATGTTAAATCCTCAAGTGTAGCTCTCGAAATCAAGAGTGCCAATTCACCAGTGGTCCTTGCTGTGAAACCTTGGCTGGTTAATGCCGTGTGATAAGAATGACAGATTGAATCAGCCCCTGCAGAGGCAGGAAGTCTGGCAGCTGATTGGCACCAACAAAAGCAGAAACTGTTTCAATCATTCATGTTATTGTTGGACATCTTGGAGGAATAATTTCCTTTCTTGGATGCTGTGAGTTTGATATTAAAACCGCTCTCGTGCCTGTGATCATGAAGCAATCAGCAGCTAGTTAGCTTACCTTAGCATAGAGGTTGGAAACAGGTGCTAAATCGGCACAACGAAACCTTTCAAATTTATGATTGTAAAGATGCAGTGCAGGATTTTTACATATAAAACCAAACAATTTCACTCAGTGCTGCAGAAGTCCATCAGCTCCAGGTGAATCTCTGTGGATTTCACAGTTTAATGGAGTTTTAAATCTGGTTTCTGCTCTAGTGCACGAGTAGTGATGCAGCAGTAACTGGTTTGACAGAGCTGAGGATGGAAGACACTGTAGAGACGGAGCAGCTGCAGAAGAATATGGTTGAGACTAAGGAGGAAAAACCAAGGAAACGTCCAAGGAAAGATTCTGATACTGCAAATATGAAAGAAAATTCAGAGGAAGGATTAGAGATTGAAAAATAAAGACATCAAGGCATCTGTCACAAGCATGCATCTGCAGTGTCTGAGTAATTATTCAATGCCAGGAGGCGGAGACAAAAGTTCTGCTTGTTTTGCTTCCATCCTCATCATGTCGACAAAACAGGAAGTTCTTTTGCCTGACCAAGTACTAGAACCCCACACCCCTATTTAAAATCACAATCTGAGTTATGGACACATGAAGCACCAAGTAGGGAAGAACGGGGTATAAAATGAGTCAGTTTTTATTTGAGGTGTCGCTACAGTGGAGGCATGACAGTAATGTGTAGAAATAAAACATGTACTGCAGCATGTGGGGCATTCCTGGGAATAACGGGTTTGGATCTAAAATACTCTGTTTTTAGAATACGGCTTTCCAAATAAAAGTGTTTTCTTGCCTCAACTTGCCCCCGGTAAGGGGTAAATTGAGCCTTTCAAGAAAATATGTCAGAGTAAATTGTGCCACCAATTATGTTGAGGTAAAATTTTAAATTTTAAACCCAATATAATCCTAGATCTGTCTCTGTTCATCCAAGACCTGGAGGGCAGATCCTGTTCTCTTCAACCCTGTTCGAGTTACTCATCAGTTGTTTTGTTTTTATGTCCATGAATTGCTTTAAAGTCTTTCTGTCCATCTTCATCTGCCTCCTGATGGTTGGACTTCCCATTCTTTACTTCTCCTACGGCTCTCTCCAGATCCTTTAGAGGAACTGAAGTCCTGTCTGTCTTGCACATCGTTTTTGTTATTTTTGTTGATTCCCCTGTTAGTAGTTTGACTGTTTTAGCTGATCTTTGTAAATGAACTAGTTGCTCACTGCAATCCTGCGTTTATTGCACAGATAGAGTTGTGTACTTACAATGAGTGTGGGGAATGCTGACATATTGAGCCCTGAAGAAGTGTTGTGAGGAACCAAAGAGGCTATCCGGACTCACCGGATGCTGACTGTGGGAATCAGCCTGCCTCATCTCAGTCAGATTTATGTTCTCCTTCCGCTGTCTTAATGTTTCGTTTTACAAAATCCACTCTGCTACGCCCTAGCAACTTAGCACGCTGGCAGTTTCAGGCCTTGTAGAGGATTTGGTTCATGCATTGTGGCCGTTTTAGTTTCTGATTCTTTTGTTGAGACATCAGGCCTAATGTCTGAACAAAAGAATCAGAAACTAAAATATCAACAAGAAGACATAATGAACGTTTCTGAGCTATGCATTGTGGCCGTTTTGCTAATTTTCCAAGTTTATGACCGTGTTCATCTCCCTCCATCAAAAACAGTTCCAACTCCAGGGGGTCCACGACTTATGATGGAGTTCAGTTCCTACGGAGCGACACAAGTTTATTTTCGCGGTCAGTCGTAAATCCAGTGAAAATGTAAACAAAGCCATTACATGCATCACAACATTGATCAGTTCTTTGAAAAAGTCGTGAATACCAACGACTTTCATGCATGTATGAGTCATTTTACAAGAAGATAACAGAATATGTTGCACTGTTTTTACAGCTTGAACATTTTATTGCGTCTAATTTCCCTTCCATGGCTTTCATTTTCTTTGAAGGACTGCCATCAGAAGAGTCTGACTTGTGCTTGGGAGCCATAATGGAGGGCAGAAAGTTAGCGAATGTAGCACAATCCAAGGTGGAGTACAGCCGGAGAATGTAAACAAAGCCGTCTTATAGCGCATATTCGTCCGCTCGTAACCAGTTTTGATGTAACAATGAAACGCCGTAGGTCAAGGACGTCGTAAACCAAGGAACCCCTGTATTTTGATGTTTTTTTTTTAGCTCCTTCTAAGACACTGTGATTGCTTTAAAGAAATACAAACAAGCCCAAGCATTATTTTATCTGCATGGCAGAATGACAGTGGGGCCCAGTCAGATCAGTCCGCAGGGAGACTGTTATTGTGTCGACAGAACTTCTACCAAAAAATGCTTTTATGTGTAAGAGCATGTCGGTGGGAGATGGCTTTATGTTTTACCACACTTTATCTCATAATTAACCGCTTTTTAATGCAACACAGCTCAGCTTTGAAAAATCTCTGTGCATAACTGAATAAAATAAGCATAAATGAATGTGTCAAACAATTAAAATCCAACCCATCAAACACATAATGTACAAAGTGGACGAGAGCTGTGATTCATGGTTTTTTGTGCCACATTCTTTGAAACACCAAGGACTCTGTAATGCTGTCATACAATCAGAACATCGACAAATTATCATTTTCCAGCCAGAAATCTTTGTGCTTTATCAACAGTTTGTGGATCCGTCTTAATCTCCTCACAGCGGAATTTGTGATTCTGGTGCAGTGGGTTTAAAAAAAACACACACACACACGTCTCAGCTCGGCTCAGCTCCTCTACTTTTATGCAAAGACAGATATTGTGACATTATTTAGCATCATGCTCACAAACAAATCCAATCCGACTCCACGTGCAGCTCCTTGTAGCTCGGTGAAACGAGGAGGATATTAAATTTGTCAACCTGAGAGCGTTTCTGCAGTGAAAGGTGGCCTAATCTGCTTCTCCATGCAGCTGTCGTGATCAAAGGAATCACACTCCCATGACAACAACCCACACACACACACACACACACACACACACACACACGCAGTGACACAACCAGGCGCATGGATACACCCCGACACACAAAGCAAAACTCGCTGCCGCTTGATGTTGTGTGTTTTCTGTAAGAAGCTTGACTCCCTGCTGCGAGAGGACGGACGACACACACTCAGACAAACACACTCGTGCTCCCACGCCGCCTCAAACCGCAGCCAGAGAGAAGAAACCTTTCATTCTGAAAGACTCTGTCACTTTTAGCCGGAATAAATGAAGACGTAGTTTCAAAGTGTGCACATTTTAAAATATTCAATGTTTCTACAGATGCAGGAGGATCATCAGAGCCACTCTCATGTGCAATCAGCCGCTAGTTAGCTTAGCTTAGCACAGAAACTGGAAACAAGGGCAACATCTGCACAACAAAACATCCAAAAGTCCTGATTTTAAAGCTGCAGTTGCAGGGTTTTTACATCAAGAAAAAGCATCTATGAAAGGTTGTTGATTCTGTCGATAAAAAAGAAACTTGAGATGAAAGTTTGCAGTCTGAAACGAAAGAGATCAACACCGCCACGGGCCTGCATCAATGTTTGAGCAATTACTCAAATGTGCACAATCTAAAATTCTGCTGCATTTCTACAAATGAAGGAGGATCATCTCAACCACTCTCAGCTAGTTAGCTTAGCTTAGCACATTGACTGGGAACATTGGCAAAATCTCTAAAAGTCCTGATTTTAAAACTGCAGTGCAGAAATTTCATGCACAGAAAAATCATCCAAGAAAGGTTTCTGATTCAGCAGATAAGAAAAGAAATTTGACAGGAAGATTTACAAAAGAAAGAGCTTCTTTGTGCTTCTACAATGTTTGTGCGGTTATCCAAATGTGCACAATCTAAAATATGCATCATTTCTGCAAATGCAGGAGGATCATCAGAACCAGTCTTGGCTAGCTAGCTTAGCATAGCATAGAGGCAGGAAACTGGGGCAAAATCTGCGCAACAGAACCTTTAAAATGTCTGATTTTAAAGCTGTAGTTGCAAGTCTTCCACATCAAGAAAAAGCATCCAAGAAAGGTTTCTGATTCTGCAGATTAACTCGAGAAGGTTTACAATCTGAAAAAGGTGTATGTCACAGGCATCCATCTACAGTGTTTGTGTGATCACTTAAATGTGCACGGTCTCAAATATTCAGCGTTTCTCCAAATGCGGGAGGATTTTATTCACCCAAGAGTTATTTGAATGATCTGAAGGCGGCACATGAGAAGATATGAGAATGTTTCGGTGATGCAGATGTTGTTGTGCAGATGTGGTGTTGTTGTGTTGCTGCAGGTTTTCCCTCCTCCCTGGCAGCAGAATCCACCCAAACCCTCCTTTCATGCTTTAGTCATCCCGCCGCTGCTGCAACATCTCTCCTGGCTCAACTCCCAAAGAGCTCTTTAGCCTTTTGCAGAGACTCACGTCGTCCCTGCAGACCCACAATGCATCGGACACAAACCTGCAGCCCTCGGTCATCTGCATGCCACTTAGCTCTGCAGCATCCCAGTGATCCTGCTCTGGAATAACTTCAGTCTCATCAGCAGAGTTGCTCTAAAAAAAACTGATTTATTCACCCTCTGATCCTCTCCGCTGGATTTTCACACTCAGGCGTCAGCACGAGAGGATCATTCAGATTGTGTTTGTGGGGTTTTGTTTGGAAAAATAGAGAAAAATGTAATTTAATCAAAGCTGCAAAGAGACAGTAGAGACAGAAAACATGCAGAAAAACAGGTTTGATAGCAAACAGAGGCTCTGATTTGTGGAACAGTTTCCTGTTATTGAACATATTTTCCCTTTTTGTTGTTAAATTACAGATAACTGGTAAAATCATGAACTCCACAAAGATTTTAATAATCTCCACATGGTAATTCATTCTTCTATATGCGTGAAATAACACTGTTTTCTCTTTCTCTAATTATATCAGCAAAAACAAATTATGATTCTTTGTCATGATTTTAAAAAACAAATGCATAACCGCCATGAAATGATGCTAAATTACCACAAAAGACACAAAACTACCATGAAAGGATGCAAAATCACCACAAAAAAGGCAAAACCACCATGAAAAGATCTAAATCACAAAAATACACAAAATTACCACAAAAAGATGCAAAACTACCATGAAAAGATACAAAATCGCCCCAAAAGGGTACAAAGTTGCCACAAAAAGATGCTAAACTACTATGAAAAGTCACAAAATCACAATAAAAATATACAAAATCCCTGCAAAAAGACACAAAATTACCATGAAAAAATGTTAAATGACCACAAAAATACTCAAAACTACCATCAAAAGATGCAAAGTCACCACAAAAAGACACAAAACTACCATTAAAGGATGCAAAATCACAATAAAAATATACAAAATCACCACAAAAACACACAAAACTATGACAAGATGCAAAATCCCCACAAAAAGACACACAGCCACCATGAAAAAATGCAAAATCACCACAGGAAGATGCAAAATTAGCATGACAAGATGCAAAATCACCACAAAAGACACAAAATTACTATGTACAGATGTTAAATGATCACAAAAATACTCAAAGCTACCATAAAAAGATTCAAAGTCAGCACAAAAAGACACAAAATGACCATGAAAAGCTGCAAAATAAACATAAAAAGACGTAAAATTACCATGAAAGGATGCAAATTCACAATAAAAATAAACAAAATCACCACAAAAAGACACAATTTGCAATTTCATGCTTTTGGAAAGACACATTTTTCACCATTTAATGACCCAAACAACTAATCTGGAAAATAATCAGCAGAGAGAATAATTGTGATTTGGCTTATCTAGTGTGGCGAGGCTGTTAAATGAGCATTCAGAGCTTAATATGAATCAGTTTCCTCCATTTGTTTGGGATTTATCCATAAACGTGATTAAAGATAAATGAAAGCTGTGGCTGTTGCTGTGTTTTCCTGTTAACAGAGAAGCAGAACAAACCTGCTGTTTCTCCTCCAGTCAGCCAAACCAGCCGCACTTTAATCACGGAAAGTGTCACATTAATTCAGACAAATTCAAGCAATCTAGTTTTCTAATAAAGCTGTCATATTTGCATCCGCTGACTTACGCTCGCCATCGTTCCAGATTAATTCCTGTCACAACCTTTTGATTTATGAATAACTGAGGGCAGCGTCTCAGACTGGGAGCACAACCTCCACTTTTAATCTAACATGTTGCCTCCGACACACAAAATCACATTTCACTGTAATTGAGTGTGCTGAGAAGCCCGTAGCTGATTTCTGTAGTTTTTTGCAGCATCATTTCTGTAAAATGTCCAAATATCTGCTGCAGAGCTGCAGCCTGAACCTCCACAAGAAAACAAGAAGACAAGAAAATATGTTCCAGACGAGACAAACAACAAACCCAAAGTCACAGCTCAGAAAATCTGCTTCAAGGCTTTGAAGACTTTTGTAGAACTCAGCTTCTGCAGTAATAATAATAATAATAATAATAATAATAATAACAATATGAACAATAATAACAACAACAGTAATAGTAGTATTAGTGGCAGTAGTAGCCATAATCTTTTAAAAATGTTATTTTTAAAAGATGATTGTAGTTTTTGTATTAACATTTATTGAAGCCATGTTTGTAGTTTTTACATGAACACATGTTGAATGTGCGCTCATATAAAACTACAAATGTGGATTCAACAATTAATAAATAATAATAAACTGATGAAGTCTGTCATGGCTGCAGTGAATCCACCGGTAAAAAAATATTCTGTGTGTAAACCACCAGGGGGCGCAGTCTGTATATGACATATAATATACACTATAATACCAAAAGTATTCGCTCACCTGCCTTGACTCTCATATGAGCGTCAGTGACATCCCATTCCTAATCCATGGGGTCCAATATGACGTCGGTCCACCCTTTGCAGCTAGAACAGCTTCGACTCTTCTGGGAAGGCTGTCCACAAGGTTTAGGAGTGTGTTTATGGGAATTTTTCACCGTTCTTCCAGAACCTCACATTTGTGAGGTCACACACTGATGTTGGACCAGAAGGCCTGGCTCTCAGTCTCTGCTCTAATTCATCCCAAAGGTGTTCTATCGGGCTGAGGTCAGGACTCTGTGCAGGCCAGTCAAGTTCATCCACTCCAGACTCTGTCATCCACGTCTTTATGGACCTTGCTTTGTGCTCTGGTGCACAGTCATGTTGGAAGAGGAAGGGGCCAGCTCCAAACTGTTCCCACAAAGTTGGGAGCATGGAATTGTCCAAAATGTCTTGGTATGCTGAAGCATTCAGAGTTCCTTTCACTGGAACTAAGGGGCCAAGCCCAGCTCCTGAACAACAAGCCCACACCATAATCCCCCCTCCACCAAACTTTACACTTGGCACAATGCAGTCTGACAAGCATGGTTCTCCTGGCAACCGCCAAACCCAGACTGGTCCATCAGATTGTCAGATGGAGAAGCGTTATTGGTCACTCCAGAGAAGGCGTCTCCACTGCTCTAGAGTCCAGTGGCAGCGTGCTTTACACCACTGCATCCATTCCTGCATGGCTTGGATGCAGCTGCTCGGCCATAGAAACCCATTCCATGAAGCTCTCTGCTGAAGCTCTGTTCTTGAGCTGATCTGAAGGCCACATGAAGTTTGAAGGTCTGTAGTGACTGACTCTGCAGAAAGTTGGCCACCTCTTGGCACTATGCTCCTCAGCATCCTCTGACCCCGCTCCATCAGTTTACGTGGCCGATCACTTGGTGGCTGAGCTGCTGTCGTTCCCACACACTTCCACTTTCTTATAATACAGTTGACAGTTGACTGTGGAATATTTAGGAACGAGGAAATGTCACGACTGGATTTGTTGCACAGGTGGTATCCTATCACAGTTCTATGCTGGAATTCACTGAGCTCCTGAGAGCGACCCATTCTTTCACTAATGTTTGTAAAAGCAGTCTGCATGCCCAGGTGATAGATTTGATCCATCTGTGGCCATGGAAGTGATTGGAACACCTGATTCTGATTATTTGGATGAGTGAGCTGATACTTTTGGAAATATAATGTATTTATGGAAAAGAATCAACACACATACATAAATTCCCAAGTAACAGGTCATTTACTAGGACAAAACCAAACACTGAAACTTTTTTTAAATTAAAATTTGCATTATAAAGACATTTCATGTTCAAGCTCTTGGTAGGAATTCGGTGTATGGCAGCATGAGTTACAACAAAAAATAATTAAAAATACATTCTTCAAGTTCTCTGTTTGCTATAATGCCAAAACAGAGTAATATTCCTAAATCTATCAAACATGTTCCTTCATCAAACTGTACAAACGTCATGCAGCATGCGTTATCCCACTGAATCATTCATATGACTGAAAAGCAGCATTTCATCAAACATCTCTGCAGGATTTACAGCAACATCACATAAGGCAAAGTTTGTATTCAGTTGCTTCTTTTGGTTGAATGTCAGTCTGCAATAAGAGCTGAGGAAAATAAACAACAAGCTCACTCCTTCTCCTCAATACAACCTCATATGTATTAGAAAATGTACTGAGCTACATGCAGTGGAGTACAGATGTTCACTGTGTGTCATTCACTCCATGCATTTCTGATTATTCCACTGAGGAAACACAGACTGAGACCGGCCCAAAAAGTCTGTAACACTTAAAACTTTTCATCCATGTTGCTGCAGATAATATGCCCTAATGAAGCTGTGCTGGGTTTGGACTGCAGGATGAACCCAGTTTGATGTGGAATGGCGCCATCTGGAGGCAGAACGGAGGTATTTCATCAACAACTCTTTGGCTCTGGTTCATCTTTCATCCTTGTGGCCACAATCATGGCCTCATAGTATTAATATAAAACTACAAACATGGATTCAGCATGTGTGTTTATGTAAAAACTACAGACAAGG
Source organism: Acanthochromis polyacanthus (assembly GCF_021347895.1). Lineage (NCBI taxonomy): Eukaryota > Metazoa > Chordata > Actinopteri > Pomacentridae > Acanthochromis > Acanthochromis polyacanthus. The sequence continues at coordinate 35,021,545 of NC_067128.1, read as the reverse complement.
ATTCATTCAACATTTGAATTATTATTATTATTATTATTAGTACTACTACTACTAATAATAATGTAAAATATCAGCTTTAAAAACTTTATTTATCTTTAATTATAGGAAATCCAAACCTAGATGTGCAGATGAAACATCATGGCAGCTGGCCTAATGACCACTTTTTCAATTTTACAGGGGGCGCTACAGAGCCATTTTGCCACATGTGTCCCATATAATATCAAATTTTTGGCCAGTCCAGATGTACATGCAATGTTTGACGCATTTTGGGGTATGTTTAGGCTGCCAAGGTGGAGTTTGAAAAGACGGGAAAAGAGTGAAGAAGAAGAAAAAGAAACCCTAGGGTTTTTTTTAATAAATATATAAAATATGAAATAAATTAAAATGAAGCTCAGTTTAATGAATAACAGTAATAATCTTTAATAAAAATGCTGTTTTTGGTTTTATTGTCATTACTAGTGGAAATTCACAGTCAAATTTGATTTGTATAATAGAAAAATTGTTTTACAGTCAGAATTACATGCTTTTCTGATTTAACTTTTGAATTTAAAAAACAAATCCTGTTTAAGTACCAATGCAGTGGAGTAAAAATACCAGACCGTCGTGGTGAAGAGAGAGCTGAGTCACAAGGAGAAGCTCTTGATTTAAAAGTCCATCTACGTTCCAACCCTCACCTATGGTCATGAGCTCTGGGTAGTGACCAAAAGAATGAGATCACAGATACAAGCGGCTGAAATGAGCTTCCTCTGTATGGTGGCTGAACTCAGCCTTAGGCTACGTTCACACTGCAGGCTAAAGTGACCCAAATCTGATTTCTTTGCCCCTATGTGACCTCTATCTGATCTTTTCATGACAGTCTCAACGACACAGATTGAATTTTTTCAAATGCGACCCAGGCCACTTGGACATAATTCTGATACGTATCGGATCTTTTGCCATGCGACTTCAGTCTGAACGGCCAGGTCACATTTATCCGACCTATACGTCATTGGTACACGACAAACGTCACCATTCTGCGTTCAAGAAAAACACGTCTTCGGGCTGCTGAAGACATGTGTCTTGCCGTGAGCGTGTTAAAAAGAGGCGCTCACATATGTACATAAAGGTCGCCCTTATCATTTGAAAATTCTGAATGAAGTCTGCATCTGTGAAGCCTCTCACATCACTATCCCACCACTCCTGGCTGTGACTCCGCACCCACACAGTTCTCTGGACAGACGTTGCTGCCACTGCCCCACAAAACACCAGGGCCAAAATCCTGGCTCTCTTCCTTCTTGACCTTCTCCTTAAAATGATTAAGTTAGAAATATGCTGTTAGCGTCCATGTTTACTTCTGTAAACACTGAACACGCTCTCTGCGTGTCGTTGTTGTGTCCTCTTCTGCGCATGCGGGAACCTTTTGGGTCGTGTGAGGTTCACACAGGAGATCACATACAAGTCGCATTTAATTGGAAATGTGAACGAACTCGCAAAAAAATCAGATTTCACAAAAAAAATCGGAATTGAGCATTAAGCCCTGCAGTGTGAACGTAGCCTTAAAAATAGTTTGAGACGTTCAGACATCTGGAGGGAGCTGAGTAGAGCTGCTGCTGCTACTTCGTGTCTGAAGGAGCCAGTTGAGGGGGTTTGGACATCTGATTCCTTTGGGGGTTTTCCAAACATGTCTGCCTGGGAGGAGACCCCGTGGTAGACCCAGAACTTGCTTGAGTGACTATGTATCTCATCTGGCCTGGTAACGCCTAAGGATCCCCCAGGAAGAGCTGGAAATCGTCGCCGGGAAGAGGAAGTCTGGAATGACCTGCTTCATCTGCTGCCTCCTCTGCCCGACCCCGAATAAGAGGAAGAAGATGGATAGATTGAAATTATTTTTTATACTCAGATAACTGTAATGTTTCCATCCACATGAGCATGTACATGTATGCAGTTATCATCCAGCTGCAGTTTTCCATTTAAAAATGGACCAAAGGCGGGTTTTATGTGTCCGGCGGTGCAGAGGGACCAACTCTCTGCCAGCAAACAGGAAGCTGCTCCCCAAACCTGCTCTGAACTCCCCGTACGTTAAATATAAACTCTTTCTCAACACCAAACTCAATGCTATATTTTCTCAATTTGACAAAAAGAAAGAGAAGAAGTAGGAGAGAGCTTTAAGGGAGCAGAGTGACATGAACAAAACACAATCTGCTGTAATAATGAAGAGGCCAACAACCTCAGCCATCTTATTTATTGTTCTATGATTAAATAAAAATAATACTAACAAAGAAACTAGACACAGATAAACAGTCCATACTGTTGATTGTAGAACCGACTGTGCTTCCATCACCTGCTGATCTAAAGTCATCAGGTTTAGATTTCCAGCTGCTTTGATTGATTTTTTTTCTCCTTCAGAATAAAGCACCACAGAACGGTTTGATATGAAACAATAACCTGCTACTAGGACACTACAGTAATGTGAAGTAGGTATTTACATTTCCCCTGCTATCGTGGTTCCTTCCTGCATTTGGTCCAAACATCTGGAGATCACACCTCGACTCTGAAACACGATAAAACAGCATTACCTGATTCTCCTCAGCACGTCGAGATTATGTTCACAATATAAGGATGTGAAAAACTAAAACACTGACTCACAAAGCTTATTCATTAACACACACACTCATCAGATATAGTTAAAGCTCAGCAGAGGCATCTTCGACAAGATGGAATTAAGGAAAATGGCAAAAATGAGGGTAAAATTAAAATATGTCTAAAATGACAGCTTCACAGTGATATCGATGCCCTGAGATTAAACAGGAAGTTCAAAAAGGTGACTTTACAATTTTAAAAAGGCACTTCTTTGACATCAGAATAGTAAATTCTATTCTTAGTTTCAATATAATAAATGAGATGTAACTTAATGTAAAATGTCTGAGGCACAGCTGTGATCTAGCTGAGAGACGACGATGATTTCTTCGTTTTACAGGTCGTTCATTACAACTTTGCTGTTATAGTTTTGCAGTTATGACCATCAGTTCTATCAGGAATATTAAGACTGTAGTCGGTTCATTGCAGAAGAACACAAAAAAAGGCCAACAGAGCAAGAAACATGAGCAGCCACATGAACAAGTCTGTCTTTAAAGTCCAAAATGTCTCATCTTTGATCTGCCATTGCTCCACCTGTAATTTTTTAACAGATTGATTTAGATCAGGGGTGTCCACACTTTGTCGCCTTGTGAGCTACTTTTCAAATGACTGTGTCCAAATGAGCTACCTACACTAAAAATGCCAAATTTATCTACAAAGTCGATTTTCGCCGTAAGTCGGAATTCCATCAGAAGAGTCTGACTTACGCTTGGGAGCCATAATGAAGGGCAAAAAGTTAGCGACTGTAGCACAATCCAAAGCTGTCTTAAAGTGCCACATGACGATGGATTCGTCAATGAAGGTGAATCAACCTCAGTGCCTTCCCTAAATGGGTAGCACATAAATGAGGCGTCTGGCTCGAGTAAAGCAAAGTCTTGAAAGAGCCTGTCGAACTCTGACCGACAGTTGTTAATCTGCTCTGTGGAGCGTGCAATGCTAAGGTGTGAACATGCCTTCCATTGCGTCTCAAGCTCTAAAACGAGGTTCCCAAGTTGCAGCTTTGAGGACAGATTTTACATTGTTTGTGTACTGAGCTAATCATATTGACCACGGTTTTGTCTTTTTCTTGCAACTCCAAATTAAGATCATTCAACATGTTGGTGAGATTGGTTAAAAATGCCAAGTCTAGCAGCCACTGAACACCACTGAGTTGGTTGTATTCCTCATGTTTTGCCACAAGAAGAAACTCCTTTTTCTCCGGACAGAGCTCTCCAAATCTCTGCAGGACTTTCCCCCCACTGAGCCATCTCACCCCGGTGTAAGAGCTCAGAGTGGTCGCAGCCAGCCTCTTACATGTTTAGCATTTTTGCATTTTTATGAAGCGATAATTAAGGATGTCAAGGAAATCACCATCCTCCCTGCATTTAATACTAAATCCATCACGGGCTCCCAATCTGTGGTGATCAATGTCAATTTGCAATCTGAGAGCTGGGTTTTCTCAATTAAGTTTTTGAAAGACTGGAAAAATGTCCTCTCCCTGCATACGTTCTTTCATGGGCAGTTCTGTTAACAGCTCTTCTTTTGCAGTCATATCTGCAAACACCAACCGAATAAAAATACACAACTGGGCTGTATCCCTTACATCCGTTGACTCGTCCAATTCCAGTGAGAAACACTAGCAGTGAGCGAGGTCTTTCAAATCCTCGGCCGTGACTTCACAGCATCATGTGACTGTACTTCTTGATAGTTGGACAACTAATCTGCCACTTCAACGAATGCCTCTGTTATCATTTCTCCATCTTGGAAAGACTTATCGTACTTGACGATGGAGTGACTCACCCGGAATGAGGCTTCGGTAGCTGCCTTAGTTTTAGAAGTCAGCCCCAAGAAAAATGACTGCTGTCTGGACAACTGTAGTCCTAGTTCCTTCACCTCCCTTTCTCAGCTTGCTTTTAGGTGGGAAGTTTGTGTGGTAGCTTTTATGAACAATCCCAAAGTGCCGCTCCATGTTTCCCTTCTTCGGAACAGCGATGGTAGATTGACAGATCAAGCTCTTTGAACATGACATGGTGTTCCGCATAGAAGTGGTAAGTTTTCGGTTTCTTACTCATTTTTATCTTTTCTTTAGCAGAAATAATTTCAAAGGCTAACTCCCTAGCTAGCTCACTGGAATTTGCAGTAGCTTGGTTGACTGCACATGCGTGGTGACTCAGAAAAAAATAAGACCTCAGATTGGCTGGATGGCAGGCATGCGATCTACCGACACTACCTTCGCGATTGACTGGTCGAATCGACATACTGGGCACCCCTGATTTAGACGATGTAGCTAAACGGTCTGATTGTCTGATTAATTGTCAAAAATGTTGCTTTGTTCCTCTGGAATTATTTGATGAGTGCAATTCTAGTATACCAACAAGAAATGATGGTCAAACTTACAAAAATATGAGACAATATGACCTTATCCTTCATTTTTTTCCTTGGTCTTGGACACACAAGTTTTGCAGACATACACAAATTCCACACACAATACGCTCGATTGTTGAATCCATGACTGCGCTGTGACTGATGCAGAGGAGTTTGTGCGAGTTCTCAGGACCTTTGACGTTCCGAACTGTTGGTCACTTTGCAGAACAAAACGTCAACAACGACAAAAAAGTCATTTCAAGAGTTGTGATAAAAGCTCTACCCCCCCCAAAAAAAGAATCCAAAAAAATCAGTGATGTTATTTTGTCAGGTTTTTGGCAGCCGTCACCTCCTCTCTGTCCTCCCTTCGTTCATTCGGGGTTTTCTTCCAAAACTTTTCTTTAGGTTTCCTGTACAGCTCAGGCTTTGGTGTGGTGTTGGTTCAGCTCCAGCCCGTCCTCGTCCTCTTTACGGCCCAGGGCCGACTTCTTCTTGATGGGTTCCCGTCCCAGACATTCAGCCTCTTCCAAGGTGGTTGTTAGAGGTTTGCCCAGAGTCTCCGGCAGCATCATCGTCAGCACTCCGATGACAAACGCCAGGATTCCAACGATGAGCTGCACCCAAAAAGTAGAATTTATTTGTTCCAATTAGTTGTGTTGCCAGGATACTCCTGCCAATAGACTATGATAAACGGGAAAATTGTGCAAAGGTGACAGAAGACAGGAGCGAGTATACCTGAGGGAGGTAGATCCAGACGTCAGCCAGGTAAACACAGAAGGGAGCGACCACGCTGCCAACGCGACACATCATGCTGCCGCTTCCTACTGCCAGAGACCTGCAGGAAGAACAGTTCAGGTCAGTGATTTAAAAATGGTTCCTTTCAAACAAGAATGAACAGAATCACTGCTAACTCTCAGACAAGCCAAATGACATTTTAATTGTAATACACACCATGAAATAACTGTTGGAGAACCTAAGAAAGCTTTTCCTCGGGACAAAGTCATTGCTCTTCCTATTAGAGTCAATTAAAATCAGGAATGGTGAGCTGAATTCACAATTTTTACAAAAGTGGATCTACACTTAAACCCAAAATTATTCATGCCTCTGTCAAATGAAAGGAATTCCTTCATTTTTCAGTTACAAAAATCGTTTGGAGACTGTAATGAAAAGATGCTTCTTTATACTTTCTATCTTAAATAAATTGGCTATGGCTTCAGACTTTCTCGTGTGTCTTATTTATATCCAATCCGAGGTGAAATACTCATTTGTAACTGAAAAATGAAGAATTTCTTTTTGTATTTGACAAGGGTATGAATAATTTTAAGTGCATTTAGCTGACTGCAATAAATGTATCACCTTAGTTTTTATTGATTTCTTTTATAGTTTTTATTAATTTCATTTATATAAAAATTTATAGAAACTCTTCTTTGGGTTCTCCAAATTATAATCTGAAGCTTATAATTCCAGTTTCAACAAATGTGATTATCCGACTGTATAAAGTATGTATGAAGTATAAAAATGGTGAAACCCAATCAAAGGGGTTTCTTTCTCTGGGGTTTAGGACCAGAATTCCCTGATAAATTATAGGATTTCACGTTACGAATTATAATAAAATCGAAGAACGTTCTGTTTGTTGCTGTGCTCACCTGATGGTGGTCGGGTAAAGCTCACAGGTGTACAGGTAGATGAGACCGAAGGCAATTGCAACGGCAAACTTTCCGATCATGCAGAGGGCGATGGCCAGGGCCTCTACTTTCTGTAGAAACAGGAAGATATGAGTCGCCACCAAAACATAACAAACAACACAAAGACAACACAACCTTTAGATTAATATTTGACATTTTTCAAAGAGCAGCTTTGGTTTGTTGTTCTGCACATAATTTGTTCTGAGGGAGAAAAAGTTGCACCGTGAGAATCTTCACCCTGTAATGATATTACAGCTGGTTTACTCATATTGAAGCATACTGAGGACTGACCTCTGACCTAAAACTGGACCGCTGATTCCATTAATAGTCAAGTGAGAGCGATGACTCCATGGATGAGTGACTGAAGAACATCCTGACCTCATTTACTTTTTATAACATTTTCTCTAAATGAATCATTGATCCCTGAGTCACTCAACTTTGAATTTTCATCAGTATTACTCCGACAAGGAACGTAGAGTTATGGGACAATCGGTGTACGTTTGTCTGTCTGTCTGTCTGTCTGTTATCAACATCACTTAAAAACAAATGAACGGATTTGGATGAAATTTTCAGGGAAGGTCAGAAATGATACAAGAAGTGATTAGATTTTGGCAGTGATGCGGCTTACAGTCTGGATCCATGGATTTGTTAAAGATTTCTGTATCACTGCGAGATATTTAGATAGTTAAGAGTGGCACTGTAACTATACAACAGTTCCTTGTATCATTAAGTCCCAATAAGTCCGCTGCGGTCGATTTGCAGGATCGCAATCATGTGATCATCAGCAGGCAGCTGACGTAGTGTTCACTTGTTGTCATGGTTACAGTGACGCTGTGCTGTTATCTGGAAAAGATACAGCAATCTTTAAAAAAATCCATGGATCCAGACTGTAAACTGCATCACTGCCAAAATCTAATCACTTGGTCCTTGTGTCATTTCTGATCTTCCCTGAAAATTTAATCCGAATCCATTAGTCTGTTTTTGAGTAATGTTGCTAACAGACAGACAGACAAACATATGCCGATCGTCACATAAGGTGTAAAAACACAATTTAGGGCATGCATGTGTGGAGGGTATATTTATGCATGCAAATATTTCATGTCTGAATTATGGTTTACAGAGCTCCAGTGCTTATCTAGGCTGCAGAACTATAACTCAGCTTGTTACTATGACGCAACAGATGCAGACAGCAGCACCTGGCCGTCAATGCAACAGATACCCAGAGACAAGAGGGAGACTGTGTGAGGTAATCCAGACGAGTTATTTCATCATTTATCCAACAACATCATTTGTCCAACAATCTTTATTTTTGGCTATAATGATGTCAGTCATGGAAATTATGTTTTTTTTTTTAAATCTTTTATAGTTCATTCTGTAGATAATTTATCCAATCTCTATGGTATGGTGTGAATGGATGGAACAGGCCTGGCTGTTATGGAAACGGTGTTCTGTCTTCTCTGAGTTGGAACAGCGGTCCTGTCATTTTTTATTTCCATGTGGATAACCAAAAACAGTGACTTGTGCTGTGTATGGAGGTCTGCAGAAGCTGTTAAATTAAGTTTTGTCTTCCTGCAGAGGAGAGCAGAAGCTACTAGAGGAACACAAAACAGTGCACGGAAAGGAAGAAGATAAGCGACTTGCTGTCGCAGCATTTGTTAAACGCTCCGTTCAGCACGGTTCCCAACGTCAAAGGTCATGTTTGCTTGGACATTAAGTACCAGCTGCTTGCCAGCTCAACCCTAAGCGGTATTAATGTGGGTCAGAGCACAAAACACGTATACAGTATCACAGCTCAACCGTCTGGAAGCAGTCAGGACAAAAAGTACAAGACTTACAGTCCAAACCGACTAAGCAATGGCAGAAAATATATAAAAAACAAGAAAAGCACTCAGAGAACACAGTACTCCTCCAAGGCTGCTCATTCCCAGATACTGTCATAAATGCAGCGGGTTTTTTTTTTTTTTTTTTTTATAAATGCAGCATTTGTTCATTAATTACTGATGATCAGAAATCACTGCAGCATAGAATGTGTTCATTTGATATAGATGTACCCAAAAGCAAAATGAGTTTGTGCTGAGCACAGGCGTGTGTTATGCATGTGCACGTTATGTACGGATACCAAATCACGTGACCTAAATATGTAACGGGCGGCGGGAACTGATGGGACTCAGAAACACCCCCACAATTTAATCAATTGTTCTGTTGCAACATTTAAAAATTTAACAAATTCTAAAATTGGAAAAAGAGGAAATCAGATTTTAGAACAAACGATGATAAGACTAGAAGACCTAATGTGTCAACTGAATTTATGCAAACACTAAATAGTCCTGTGGAAAGCGGCAACCCAGTGGACGCCCATGAAGCCCATACAAGGCAAGAGACCGGAAGCTCATCCCCTCCCCTCATCTGCATTCATGAGTTTAAACTCAGGTCACGCTAAGCTGAAATAATGCCGACCTAGCAGAAATAAAAACGAGGAGGTGGTCTAACTTTTGATACAATTACATCATATACATCCTGATTGGGTCTTAAGAGGAGCGTTTAGAAGATGTTTGCATCAGTATAAAAGATGATGCAAAGCTTTGTATCGTCAGTTAAAATCTTAAGATTTTGCTCATGTTTGTTCTTTGGTTTATTCAGCCTCTATTTTGAATAAAAATTATTGACAGCAGACTCTGAAGACTGATTGAAGACTCTTTCTTGAGAACATTTTGATGACTCCAGCTTTTGATCCAGAATTGATTTTGGCGACATGTTTCACAAAGACTGAGTCACAACAACACTTCCTTGTATCATTTCCAGTGGATAAGTCCTGATAAGTCTGCAGCGGTAGATCTGTAGTAGGATCACAGCTGATGTAGTGTTCACTTGTTGTCATGTTGTCATGGTTACAGTGACACCATGCCGCTATCTCGCAATGATACAGAAATCTTTAACAAATCCGTGGATCCAGACTATAAGCTGCATCACTGTCAAAATCTAATCACTTGGTCCTTGTGTCATTTCTGACCTTCCCTGAAGATTTCATCCAAATCCGTTAGTCCGTTTTTGAGTTATGTTGCTAACAGACAGACAGACAGACAAACCAATGCCGATCATCACATAACTCCGCCGCGTTCCTCGGTGGAGTAATAACCCTTTTTGACACTCAACTTGTTTCTCTCTTGTCTCCAAATACAGCTTAGGAAACCTGGATTTGACCAATTGCAATGCAAGATATAATTCCTTGAAGCACTGTGCATGAGAGGTTGATTTCTGTGGCCAGTTCATCTAAATCGGGTTTGAGTACATAAACTTTTTATTGCTGAAAGAGCTAAAAATCATTTCGGGTGCAGCTAAATATGCAACAAAGATAGAAATCATGAATTCTTGAAAGACTGCAGAGTGTATTTTTAGGAACACTAACACTGAAACACAGCTAGCGTCTCTTTCCAAGAAACTGTTCACGTACCGCTGGAACCACAATGATGAGCATGCAGGTGACGCCGGCCAGGAGCAGAGCAGGAGCGCACGTCTTCTTCCTCCCAATCCGGTCCATTGCAAAGCAGCCAACCAGATAGGAGGGGACCTCCACTGCACCTGGAAACAGCCAATCACAGCCGCTCTTAGTCAGCGGTTGGTGGTTTTCGTGGCACTGACGCCGTGATATTCTATCTGGGGACCTAAATAAACCGACTGAAATGTTCAGCCTCACCAATGTGCTGCACAGAGTGTGTGTCAGAGGAAGCTGCTTCTAAATGGTCTCACTAGATTTTAAAAGAGCCAGAAATGAAAAAGGAAATGCAACACAAACCCTGCATTGAGCATATTACCAGCACCAAGCATCACGCACACTGCTGGGAAATGATATCTTTTAATTAAATAGTTATGATGGAAGTTTTTATGAAATGCCTGGGGAAATCACATGTGCTCAAAACAGCATTTACATGAGCAATTGTGTAACAAAAATATTTATTACAGGACAAATCTTATTTTCTTTATTAGATACAAAACCACGAGCTAGCCATTTAGCTGGAAGACGGATAGCTGCAGTTTTTGTTCGCTGCTCGCAGGATAATTTTATTTGATAAACAGAGCTGTAAACAAAGCCGCCACAGAGAACAGCAAATGCCTTCTTTATGACACAATTTAATAATGACACGACTAACGTAGGGCAGTAGATGAATGTTATATTTCATAGCGTTTTTTAGATTTTAAAAAGGGTTCTGCTTGACTTTTTAAAAACAGGCCTGCGCTGAAGTAAAAGGTCTTTTCGTTTACAAGAGAAAAGAAGATTCGTTATGACGCTCATTGCACTCACACTAAAACAGACATAATAAACAGTCATAAAGAGGTAGAGTAGTTACACAATCCGTATAAAAACACAAATACACCCTCAACAATAGCCACACTACACCACTAATAAGTGCCAAACCAACAACACCAGTCACTACCACACACTTTGGTCCTCCCAGCGCTGGTCTTACTGGAAAAGTGTCAAACAGGTCATACTAGTTAGGCGGATAAGTCAAATGATAGTTCACTTTTTCAGGAAAGCAGCAAATTTGGTACAGACATAGTATACATTACATGTCATAAACAGCGCTACACATGCAAAGGTCTAATTTGTTTGAATTTGTGCAACAGAGCATGCCAAGACGCATAGCTGCAGTGTGACCATACAATTGATTTAAGAGGAGTACCCCAAAAATCTAAGCCCCCTGGTGGCTGTTATATATATCACTGTTATAAATGGCTTTTTCGAATCCGCAGACCCTTAAACAATGGGGGTAGATCTTGAAAGTAACTTTGTCGCTGCCGTATTAAGGGAGATATTACATAAATAGGTTTAGCAAGGCGGCCATATTTGAATTCAAGATGGCGGCCACCATGGCGGCTTAGATTTTTGGGGTACTCCTCTTAAATCAATTGTATGGTCACACTGCAGCCATGCGTCTTGGCATGCTCTGTTGCACAAATTCAAACAAATTAGGCCTTTGCATGTGCAGCGCTGTTTATGACATGAAATGTTCTCTTATATACCCAATGAAGCTTCAGCATGTCAAATCAGACATAAAGTATGATGGAATCAGCTTCATTTTTTGTCGTGTTCATTGTATTCTTCAGGTAATAAACCTTTAGTGGTACTAGGCATTGAAATGAACAAGAAATTGAAGAAAACAAGGGTGGTCTAATCATTTATTCCATGGCTGTATTATCTTCTGAAAAGTCTCTTCTTTTTTCCGTCTGTTTAATTTTATTCCTTCAAGAGGACATCCCTGACTTGTGTATTTGCACTTGTGATGTGGTTAGAATGAGTCCTGTAATGCTCTGGACACCAATAAATAAATAAATAAAACACAAATAGAGACCAGATCTGATGTCATCGCTAAACTCATCCTCAGTATTTTCCAACCAGCCTGTCCTCAAACGAAAAACGACCACATAGGTCGTCTGTACACGCCCGTATTACGACCGAATGTTACGTTTTGACTATGCGACCTCTGGCGGTTGAGTAAATATCGACACTCCGGTGTCGCAGGTGAAACGTCACCATGAACAAACTTTTATCTTAACACTATCCCTATCCCTATCCCTAACCCTAACCCTAACCCTAACCCTAAACCCGTGCTGGGAAAGTGAGGAAAAAGTCGTTTCGCGAGGGAAAAGCCGTTTCTCGAATTAAATCCCGTAATGTGTTCCTTTTCCTGTACGGGTGCTAACGTAAATACACTCTCATGGGTCGTATTCCAGTGCACGTTACATATGACCGATGTGGTCGTATGAATTTGAGGACTTGTTGTTTCTGACACATTCACACTCATCGGTCGATCACTTACCAGCAAGGAAGAGGTTAATGTACTGGTTTCCTCCCAGGTTGACTGAGCCCAGAGAGAAGACGTAGTAGCCCAAGCTGCCGATGAACCAAATGGCCCACACCGTGCACGTTCGCCCCGCCATCCTCCAGCTCCCAAACAGGTCCAGGATGGACAGCTTCTTCTCGGGCTGCGACGGCTTCTTCTCTGCCGCCTCCTGCTCCACCAGAGGTCTGCCGTTCTCCGAGTTCAGGAGATCCTCCACCTTCAGCTGGCATTCGAGGCCGTTGAAGCGGGCCATCTTGTCCAGCAGTGTCTGAGCGTCCTTGTAGCGGCTCTTGGCCATCAGGTAGAACGGCGTCTCGGGGAACTTCCAGCAGAAGAACAGGAAGGGGGAGGTGCAGGTGGAGAGGACGATCTGGTAGATCCACCAAACCCGCACCAGGTAGCCGGTCAGAGCCACCACCATGATGCCGACCGCAAAGGCAGCGTGCACGTGCATGGAAGTCCACGTTCGCACCTTGATGCCGGTGAACTCCGTCACATAGACGAACACGACCACCAGGTAGCCACTGGACACCTGCCGAGAGTAAAACATGGGAAGATAAAGAAAAGGAGGGCTGATCAAAGAAAGGGGATGGAGGATTGGTTTAGAGAACAACCAGTTTTGGTTTTAAAGGACCGATATCAGTGGAGATTATTGGTTGTCAAGAAAGAGCGATATTTTGAACTGTTTGTGTCATTTTGTGTCTCATTTTTGCCATTTTGTGTCTCATCTTTGTACTATTTTGTCTTGTTTTTGTTGGGTTTTTCGTCTTTTTTGGCTGACTTTCGTCATTTGTCATGCTTTTGTAATTTTGTTTCTACTTTTTGTCGTTTTGTGTTTCTTTTTTGCCTTGCATGTGTTTTCTGTCTCTTTTTTGTCATTTTATGTTTTGCTTTACTCATTGTTTTGTGTGTTGTTTTTGTTGTTTGTGTTTCTTTTTGTTGCACTCATGTTTTTTTTGTCTATTTTTTTGTGGTTTTGTTTCTCATGTTTGTCATTTGTTCTCTCGTTTGTGTCATTTGTGTCATTTTCCATCTTGGTTTTGTCCATTTTTTTTGTTGCTTGGTAACTGTGACAAAATTTTTTGTTTTGTTTGTCTCATTTTTTTGTCATTTTACTTCTTGCTTTTGTCATTTTATGTCTCATTTTTGTAATAATTACCTCAGCCAGGAGGTTATGTAATCACCGGAGTTTGTTTGTCTGTCTGTCCGTCTGTGTGTGTGTGTGTGTGTGTGTCTGTCTGTTTGTCTGTTAACAGCATAACTCAAAAAGTCATGGACGGATTTTCACCAAATTTTTACAGGATGTCCGCCTGGGGCCATCTCTCAATTGTCCTTCGACCTTCAAAAAATTCCTGGATCCAGACGGTGATTCGGATCACCTCCAAAATCTAATCGATTCTTACTCTTGCTCTTCCGGACATCCTGTAAAAATTTGGTGAAAATCCGTCCATTACTTTTTGAGTTATGCTGTTAACAGACAGACAGACAGACAGACACACACACACACACACACACACACACACAGACACACAGACGGACAGACAGACAAACGACATGGTGGAGGTATGCGCTCTCCGAGTGCTTTTCTAGTTTGTCTTGTTTTTCTTATTTTTTGTCTTTAGTTGTCTGACTTGTCGTTGTCTCGTGTTTTTGTTGCTTTGTCTCTAATTTTTGTCATTTTGTGTCTACTTTTTGTCTGGCTTGTGTTTTTTGTCTCGTTTTTGTTATGCTCTGATTTGTTTTATTCGTTGTTTTGAGCATCGTTTTTGTCATTCTGTGGTTGTTTTGTCTCGCTTGTGTTGTTCTATTTTTTGTCGTGTTTGTCGCTTTGTCATTTTTTGTCACTTTCTAATTTTTTGTCTAATTTTTTTGTCATTTGGTATCTCATTTTTGTAATATTTTGTCTTGTTTTTGTTTTTTTTTGTCTGACTTGTGTCATTTTGATCATAAAGTAAAACACTATATTGTTCAGTTCCAGATACCTGTGACTAAATGTTTTGTGATCTGTAAGTTGTAATGTGTAAAGGATAAGCTGAGGCTGAATGTTGTTGAAATTAAATTTATTTTTCTTAAGAAAGTTTAAGTGTTTCATAATGTTTTGGAAAAAAAAGAATTCCTTAAATGTGAACATTTTCAGAATGTACTTTTAAGCTCTAAAACAAAGGAAACATTTCAATTTGTGGTTATTTATAGGCTATTATGCTGTGATTTTACTGGTCACTGTAGATCAAACTGGGCTGAATGTGAACCTGAACTAAAATGAATTTGACACCTCTGGTCTAAAGTTTCCCAACAAGCCAAACCAAGTAAAGCCTCAGTGCTTATCTCCAATGAATCCTTCATTTACAGAGGATTTACTGTGTTATTTCATCTTTTAAATGTTGAAAAGTCTTGCTATGAAGTTCAAATGAAGATGAATCATGTTGCTAACAAACGCAGGTCCATCTATAATTCAGACTAGTTGCTTACCGATACGTCTTGGTGTAGTTTTAACGGGTGGCTGTGCAGTATCACACTATCTGGGAGCCTGATTCAATGTGAAAAACAACAGCTGTAGCCGAGGAGGACTGGAGGAGGGGGATGGGAGAAGACGGAGGGAAACGAAACCCTGAAAGGACTGAAGGGGCTCTTTGAGTAACTTTACTGCCATGTGGGCTTTTCTTCATCCAGACTTTCTTCCTGTGCCTACTAACACATTCTTTTACGTACGTAACGTGCAATATGCTCTAAACATAAACACAAACATGTATTCCAGCATACTAAACTCACTTGTCTCTGTTGCCTTTTTTTCTCTACTGCTATGTGTCACTTCAATTCCTTATGACGGTTTGTTTAACACAGCACACAGGATCATGTTATATGATCTGATTATGTTTCAGGGAGTCCCTGAAAGGCTTGGATGTAACATCAGCTTGATTCAGATATACATGGCTATTCAAAAGTAACTGATGTAGAGCAACTTCAGTGAAAACAGAGCAACTTTGACTCATTTAGAGCAACTTTAACTAATGTAGAACAACTTTAACTAATGTAGAACAACTTTAATATAGAGCAACTTTAACTCATTTAGAGCAACTTTGACTAATATAGAGCAACTTTATCTCATTAAGAGGAACTTTAAATAACATAGAGCAACTTTAATTATTACAGAGCAACTTTAACGTAGAGTAATTTTAAATAATATCGACTTTAGCTAATACAGAGAAACTTTAATTCTTTTAATTTTAATTTTAATTCTTTTTTTAATTCATTCATCCTACCGTTAAAACGTTTTGGGTCACTTAGAAATGTCCTTATTTTTGAAAGAAAAGCATTTTTTTTTCAAAAAAAATTACACAAATGCATCAGAAAAAATAGCAGCAATGAATCAGAAATCCAGTCCAGACATTGTTAATGTGCCAAATGACTATTCTAGCTGGAAACAGCTGATTTTTAATGGAATATCTCCATAGGGGTACAGAGGAACATTTCCAGCAACCATCACTCCTGTGTTCTAATGCTACATTGTGTTAGCTAATGGTGTTGAAAGGCTCATTGATGATTAGAAAACCCTTGTGCAGTTATGCTAGCACATGAATGAAAGTGTGAGTTTTCATTGAGAACATGAAATAGTCTGGGTGACCCCAAACTCTAGAGCGGTTGTGTAAATGTCATATTTATACAGGTATCTTTGCTGGGATCCTGTCTGTAGCATCCATTTCAAATTTGAAGAGCTTTTCCTAATGACAAAGTGTCCAAAAAACCACAAATCGATTTAAATATTCACAGTAGGACTAAACATCTTGCTCTGATTTAGCTTAAATGCAACACGGCTAACAGAAGGCGGCTCCAAATACATCCACAGAGATATATTACATTATACAACTGGCTCAGAGACTGTTTTGTGGAGAAACATGCAAAAAAAACTAGGTGAACCTGGAAACATATTGCTGTTCTACAAGCAGGAAGTGGAAAATAAGTCACCAGTGTTGTCTTAAGGTGGCTTTTGCAGTTTCTCTCAAATGCACAAAGACACATTCAGACACAGTACAAAAGTGCACGTGTGTTTGTTTAAACATGCTCAACCCACCATGGCGAGGAGAAAGCGGAGCACCATGAAAAAATAGTAGTTTCCAGCGAACGCGACGGCAACTCCGAGCCCGAACTGGCAGAGGCTGGTGAACATCAGGATCTTCACACGACCAACTCTGGTGGAAAGACACAAGCATTGAGGTGGAGAGGATGGAAGAAAAAGACAGACAGAGAAGAAACAATTTCACGTTCGGGTAAGCAATCTATTACAAAGGATGATCCATTTGTCAGAGCTGTGGAGGGATTTGCATCCTTATAAAACACAGAATCCCTCAGTTGCAGCAGTGAGGACTATATCACATTTTTGGATGTATCTATCAAGCTACCTATTATCTTCTCAATAAAATGATCAGAAAATGGCTTAAAAACCACTAGCCAGCCACCAAAACACTCTCAGATAGCAGGTGACCCTTTGCTTTATTGAATTGGATGAGTTGTATACGCTGCAGCATCAACATCATCCAGCTCTGTAATAGAATTAAACACATACGGGGATCATACTTTGCTTTAAACACAGCAGAAAGGCCTCACAAATCTTTGGTAGCTCGGTATATCTTGCAGCTATTAACTAGCAAACCTTGACCTCCTAATGTTGAGCCATGGGAACCGAGACTTGGACATTCATCCGTTAGTCAAAGTGGATAAGTGCACAGATAGTTTTACACAACCTAATGCAACAAAGTCCACTTTCTGTTACCTATGGGTATTTACTCCCGTGCACCTGATGCACGTGAGATTTTATAATTAAGTGTGCAGCTAAAAAGCAATAAACACATGACCAGATACATGTGATGTCATGATGATTCCTAACCCTCCCTAATCCATTAGAAAATATGCTTAGGTAGACATTAAAGCAAGTGTGCACTGGACTCTCCTGCTTTTAAATGCCGGTCTGGCTGGACTAAAAACCACCTGATCTGTTAAAATTGTGCCCAGGTTCCTTGTACTCTGGTTTCTTTGATTTTTCTTTCCTCCTCTAAATCACCATCAGCACCAATCAGGTTTACACTTTTCACTGTGACTTTAATCATCCAGCTTATGATGTCTCTTGAAGTTATGACTGCATAAATTGTAAAGACAAACTCTTCCAGTCACAGTCTTGAGGGGCTGAACCTGCACAAGTGAAATGATCTTCATAACATACATTTTTGTTCAAAAGTTTGAGGTCACACAGACAATTTCATGTTTTCTATAAAAACTCACACTTTTATTCATGTGCTAACTTAATTACACAAATGTTTTCTAATCATCAATGAGCCTTTTAACACCATTAGCTAACACAATGTAGCATTAGAACACAGGAGTGATGGTTGCTGGAAATGTTCCTCTGTACCCCTATGGAGATATTCCATTAAAAACCAGCTGTTTCCAGCTAGAATAGTCATTTACCACATTAAGCATGTCAAGGCTGGATTTCTTATTCATTTAATGTTATCTTCATTGCTTTTCCTTCAAAAACAAGGACATTTCCAGGGGACCCCAAACTTTTGAACGGTAGTGTACATGAATTAAAGTTGCTGTCTATTAGTGAAAGTTGTTGTATATGAGCTAAAGTTGATGTTGTTAGTTAAAGTTGCTCTATATTAAAGTTGGTCTATATTAGTTAAAGTTGCTCTGCATGACTCAAAGCTGCTCCATACTATTTAAAGCTGCTCAACAGTAGTTAAAGTTGCTCTGTATTAGCTAAAGTTGATATTATTAGCAAAAGTTACTCCATATTAAAGTTGATCAAAAGGAGTTGAAGTTGCTCTGCATCAGTTATTTTTGACCAGTTGTGTATATCTGAATTAAGCTGACCCTACATTACAAGCCTTTAGGGGACATTTCTGAGGGACCTCAAACTTCTGAACGGTAGTGTAGTGAAGCTTTACTCTATGTGTGATAGGATGTGCTTCCTCTGTTTGAACTTCATGAATCCCTGCTCACCTGTCAGCGATGTCCCCGAACACCAGCGCTCCGATCAGCACCCCCACCATGAAGGTGGGCTGGCACAGCTTGGCCAGCCACTCTTTGTCGCACACCAAGTCCCAGTCAGTCACGATGCTCTGGTAGACCTCAGTGTGGTCGTACACAAAGTCCCCGCCGCACGTTTTCACCGTTTTGTTGCCATAAAAGTCATAGGTAAAGTCCCCGGGGTCGATGCGCAGGGAGCAGCGGCACCGGCTCAGCTCCCACTGCTCTCCTTCAGCTGTCTGGACTACCAGAGGTGCCTCCCACGCCTTAAAAACCGGCAGGATCTCCTCCAGACTGGATGCCGTCACGTTACCGTACAGGACGTCGGTGATGTTGCCGGGCACGCTGCTCACAAAGTTTGGAGTCTCCACCAGGAAGACCGAGGCCAGGTAGTGGATCCCACATGCTACGGCCTGGAAGACTGCTGCAAAGTACAGACAGGCCTGAAATCTGGAGAAGGAGAATGTATGAAAATGTGCTGATGCAAGAGCTGGAGAGGGGATTATGGGTAGAAGGCATTCTGGGATCCTATTTACCATGAAACTCCAAATAGATAACCTTAAACATCCATCATCTATACACCACTTAATCCTCATTTGGGTTGTGGAGGGCTGGAGTCTATCCCAGCTGACTTAGAGTGAAGGCAGAGGACACCTGGACAGGTAACAGTCTGTCACAGGGCTACATATAGAGACAATCAATCACACTCACATTCACACCTACGGACAATTTAGAGTTACCAGTTAACCTCAGCATGTTTCTGGACTGGGCTTGGTGGTTAGCACTGTCTCCTTGCAGCTGAAGATCACGTCCTGGGCTTCCCTTCATCTTTCTGCATGGGGTTTGCGTGTTGTCCATTGGGCTGTGCAGCTTCCTCCTGTAACATCCTGACGCCAGAGGCGCTGTCACTGCACAATGAATCTGTACCTTGCAAGTATCGCGAGATGGTGCGTGATTCAACATGGCGACATAAACAGACCTGAAGTTAAGATACACCGGTGTGGTTATTGAGTAAATATTGATTAATCTTACCAGCCAGAGGGCAAATATAACACCTCCCAATGTCCAAAAACATGCTGAGGGTAATTGGTGACTCTACATTGTCTGTAGGTGTGAACATGAATGTGATTGTTTGTCTGTATATGTAGTCCTGTGGACTAGCAACCTGTCTAGATGTCCCCTGTCTTCACCCTAAAGCTGTCCACTGGATCTATTTTTCTTGCATGTAAACGCGTCACATCTTAAAATCGCCTGCTTGGTGGGCGGTCACTATTGGGCCACTACCTGGTCACATGACAGCTCTTTCAACTTTCAGTCCGGTAGAAGCATCAGACCAACATGGCGGCTCGGTCGCAAACTTTCTCATTTATTACAAAAACAGTTCCACGAAAAGTATTTCTGAAAGCATTTGAGGCGGAAAATATGCTGCTGAATCTGTCCTCGTTTTAGTTCAACGACAGCTAGACAACATCCGCACGCCGCACTGACTTTGCGTAAAGTAGAAGTGGAGTCTACCTTATGCAAACAAGCTCCAGAAAGTGCTAACCACCAAGTCACTGTGCAGCCCCTTGTTTACTAGAGAACTCCTTAAACAAAATACAGCAAAACCCTGTTACCCTACGACAGGGTAATAGTGCCATCTGTCACTCAGCCATCCGTCTACTGGTGCACCTTCCTCCACCCTCCATTGTGACCTTTACTACCTGGTGGGTTGGCCCTCCCTTTACACCAAACCACTCCAGCGCTGGCTTCTACTCATCTACCAGACCCTCTCAGGAAAGACACCTCACTACCTCTCCGACCTGCTACACCCCTTCCATACAACTACCATGGAAGGTCCAGTGATCTCATAACTCTCACTTTCTTTCGCTTTGCTGCAGCAATCGATTGGAATTCCCTCCATAAATCTCTCAGACTGTCAGCTCTTCCATCACTTAAGCAGAAGCTGCAGCAGATCTTAGCTGACCGCTGCACATGCTGACTGTTTTCACTGAAATGCTAGCATTGATTTCAGCAGATTTAATCTCTGTTTAAACATTTAAGAATTTCTAAAATAAATAAATAAATAAATAAAAATGCAGTGAAGCTACATTTCTCATCACTTCTCCCAAAAAGGTGTAATTAAAATCTGATTTTTTAAATAATAAATTCATACTTTAGTCTATCTGGTCCATGAGTGGAGGACATTTTTTGAACATGAGATCATGTTGGAAATGAAAAAAAGAGCTGTGACTAACAACTAAAAAGAGAATTTTAAGGTCATTTTCTTGCAGTATTTTTGTAATGAAAGGTTTTTATCATTTCCTATTCCAGCTATTCCTCAAAAGACATGTTTTTAATATCATTCCATTTAACTTTTAATGTTACCTTTTCTATTTTTAAAGAACTTGTTATATTTGTATTACTACCTCAAGCTCTTTATCACTGATTACATCATACAAGAGGGGATGAAGTGCACAAACTTGGAGGAAAAGAGTGGAAAAGTGTCAACAAAATGGATGTTGACATTCTTCTGTTGCTGCTCTGAGTAATATTCCTTTTTTTTCAAGCATCAAAATGTTCAAAATCTGTTATAAAGTGAAAAATAAACAGATTTCAAACATGAAATCATTCTTGTGTTGACAAAAGTACAATACAAACAATAATATTAATGATTATTCTCAACTAAAATGATAAAAAATGGCACAAAAACACATCAATTCTCATCATTTTTTACCCACTGATTGCAGAGTGGAGGGTCAAATCACTGAGGATTAAGAGAAACTTGCAACAAAACTTGAAAACAGTTCAATGGATTTGTGTTTAGCTCTACTAATTGCTATGAATGAAACAATAAAATCCCACTGAGGACATTAATGGATAAATATTTCATCTTCTAATGAGTCAGACTATTTCCCACTTCCTTCTAATCAAGTCCATATTCCAGGAGCTGCTTTAATGTGAGGAAACATGGACGCGTGGGAACTGACCTCATTCTTCACTTTTACATCCAAAATACTGTACTTGCACAAAAATGCAACTTTTTGATGACCATATATAGTTAAAAATCTGGAGCAATGATGGAAAAAACAGATTATTTTGTCAAACTTTGCAAAAATAAACATGTATTTGAGGTGTAATTTGGAGGAAACTTCAAGGGAATGGAAGGAAAAGCCCAAAACTGAAAGTGTGATCAACCCTCCAGAAAATAAAGCTCTGATAGTTTGTTTTTAATCTACAAAGAGGACAGAGAAGCTGCTCTATAAACGCATGTGAGAGAAAACACGTGTTGTAAATGTTTCAGATCGTTGTGAAGTAAAAGTGGAATGCGCCCTCTGCTTGTTGTTGTCTGTTCTCAAAATCGCATCTGTAAGAAGGAATAAAAATAACTGGACTGTTCCAAAGCTTGCAACAGGCTGCTGGTGATGTACCCCCAGAACAAAACAAATGAGAAGCAAAGTGTGGACAACAACTAAAAAATACGGAGCAGTTCCTCCCCTGTACCTTTTGAAATGTCCGAGCTCGTCGAATATCCTCTCCACGGTCATTTTTGTGTTCGTGCGCTCCCGGTGCGTCTCTCCACGGCGCGTCAGCACCAAATAAAGAAGGCTTTCACGACAGAGGGGAAGGAGGGACGCAGGGAGACACCCCCCTCACTCACTCCCACACTCACCCCCCGACACTCAGCCACAGCAGCGGTCACTGTGGACCGTTAAATCAGGGGGAAAGAACCCGAGTGGAGATGAGGAGCGTTTGGAACGGAACGCAGAATGAACGCAATTAATGCGGTCTGGCTGCCAGATGATGATGATGTGGCTTCTACAGTGGAAAAACTGCTGTGTTAGAAAATGAGAACACCCAGAGGTGGTATATAGATTCTAGGGGGTGGTGTGTGTGTTTATGCTTTATACACACTGCTTGGACACACCTTCTCATTTAACGGTTTTACTTTTTTTTCATGACTATTTCCACTGTAGATTCTCGCTGAAGGCATCAAAACTATGAATGAACACGTATGGAATTGTGTACTAAAGAAAAACTGTCAAATAATTCAAAACATGTTTTTTATTTTAGTCCACAGGTGTCAAACTCAGTTTAGTTCAGGTTCCACATTCAGCTCAGTTTGATCTCAAGTGACCAGTAAAATCACAGCATAATAACCGAGAAATGACCACAACTCCAAATTGTCCTTTTGTTTTAGTGCAAAAAAATTTAGGAATTATCTTTTTACAAAACATTATGAACAACCTGAAATCTATTAAAAATGATAAATGCAATCTCAACAACATTCAGCCTCAGTTTATCATTTACACATTACAGCTTACAGATCACAGATTGTCTACAAACACAACATTTATTCACAGGTATCTGGACCTGAACGATACAGTATTTTACTTTATGATCAAAATGACAAAAACAACAAAAACAAAATAAAATATGACAATAATGAGACACAAAAAGACAAAAGCAAGACACAAAATTACAGAAAATGAGACAAACACCATGAAACAAAACAAAAACGAGACAAAAAACGACACACAAAACAACAACTAAAGCAACACACAAAATGACAAAAATAAAACAAAAAACACAGGCAAGACAAAAAGGAAACACAAAATGACAAAAACAAGAAACACAAAGTGCAATGGCTGGTCCTCGACCAGAGTGAACCACTTTGTTGATCACGGTGTCTCCCCCTGCCAGGACTGTTGTTTGACAACAAACACAAATTTTTGGTAGTCTATAAGAATTACGTGTAAGTTCATCTACTTACAGACATTTCAAAACTGGATGTAATGCCAGGAGGGTCCTTAAATTAACACTGATTTAAATCTAGACTGGATCAAATCAGTCAGTTTGTCTTGTTAAAAAAAAAAAACAGAAGTGCATTCCTCCATTCTGTAAGGTGTGGCGTCCCTCATGGCTCTGTACTTGGTCCACTGATTTTCTCATTTGGTGGAATCATTTGCTTTAAGGGCATGAACTAAATCAGTTCTAATTATCGCTCTCTGCTCTGTCCTGTTAGCAGTCAAAGGCCGGACAAGAACCACATTTTACAACAGAATTTAACAAACTGATCAATCTTAGCCTCTGCAGCAGCTTTAGATTCTCAGTTTTTAAAGTGTCTCTCTTAACAAACCTCACAAGCCTTTAACCTTTATCAGAGTCCCTTGAGCCTGAAATCTTGTATATTATGGCGATGATATTCAACATTTTAAGACTTTTTGTAAACTCAAGCTCTTTCACTGTCTTAAAAAGTGGTTTATTATGGGATGGCTGCACCGTTAGCTGGTACCAGGACTGTCGTAGGTGAAAGTATGAGTCCACTGGATCATCAGTTTCTTGCATAGCATTCAGCATCTATGCATGCTGGTTGCCTGTCGAGCTGCATTCCGGTGCGCTGCCCCAGAGCTCATTTGCATAAAATAGACTCGATTTTCTTTAAATAAATGTTCAGAAAGTGTTTGTAAAAATAACATCATTTTTGCTGATTTAAAGAATAAAAATTATGTATTTATGAGGTCAAATATTTTTTTAAAAATGAATCACCATTTATAAAAATAATGATTTATAATGTGGGTGTTATTTACAGTGTTTTTTATGATCAACGTGTAAATTAATACTTTCTATGTGATTTAATTAGATATTATCTGTAATTTAAAAGGGAAAGTCTATAAAACAACATGTTTTTAAAATTACCTTCTGATGAATGAACCTCTGTGATTAAATTAAAAGTGAAAAGCTGATAAACTACATTTCCTAGGTGCAATAAAAGGGCCGATTGATGCAATCAGTCATTGTGACACTTTCTCATTCAAAGAACTAATCATGTGAAGTGGTTTCTTAGTGACGGGCAGCTTGTTATAATTAAACATGGGGCATAAAGTGACTTTCTTAGAGATAAACCCTCACATGTAACCTGACTACAGCCTGTAAAGCTCCAGATATAGGGGATGGAGCCTGGAGCTATCAGTCTAGAAGCACGACCATTTATTTCTGTTGTAAATAAAGTGCCCTTATGTAAAATCCTTAACACTGGCACCTCTGACACCCCGGGGCCATATTTCTCCTGAGGCATCGCCCCCATCAGGATCAACCTTTTCAGAAACCTGCTGGAACAAGCAGCTGCTGTAAACATGCAGAGCATTTACAACTTAAGCGCAGCGGTAACGAGCTGCTGAGTTCATGATCAGCACAAGGTTAGTGGAGGAGTTAATCCCTTAACCAGCTACCAAGTCATCCCATCTTTCTGTTTGTTCCACCCAGGGTGCAACTAATGGTGATTTTCATTGTTACTCCACCAAGGAGTTTTAAGGCATAAAAGGAGCATTTTCACATAGAAAAACCTCTAAATATATTATTTTATTAGTATTTATTGGTTCCTTTAAGCATGTGTTGTGAGTTTTTCACCATGTTGATCCTGCTCATGAAGCCTCGTGATCAACCCATTTTTCTCGAAAACAACGAAAACTGCATTAGACCACTCTGCTTCCAAACCCTCCTATTATCATTGGATCGATGTGGCACTGGCTCTGGGAAACAATACAAGAATCTACGCCAACTTTCTGATGTTCTGGTGACCAAATGATCAACTTCAGATACAACGAGCAGATTAATTAACTACAAAAGCACTCAGAGAGCGCAGTCTACAAGCGACAAAAGCCAGACAAAAAAGACAAAAACCAACAAAACAAGAAAAAAATTACAAAAGCGAGACACAAAATGACAAAAAATGAGACAAATGACAAGAAACCAAATAAAAAAGAGATAAAGAATAGACAAAAAATTACAAAGCAACAAAAAAATGAAGAAATAACAAAAATAAGACAAAAAAATGACACAACCGAGACAAAAAATGACAAATGTGAGAAACAAAATGACAAAAAAGTAGACTAACAACGTAAGCGAGATAAAAAAAACAACACAAAACAACAAAAACAATACACAAAAAAATGAATAAAGCAAAACACAAAATGGCAAAAATAAGACAAAAAAACACAAGCGAGACAAAAAGAAAAGACACAATGACAAAAAACACGAAGCAAAGCGACAGAAACATGAGACAGACGACAACAGTCAGAAAAAGACAAAAAAGACAATAAAAACAAGACAAAATGGTCCAAAAATGAGACACAAAATGACAAAAGCGAGAAACAAAATGACAAAAATGAGACAAACGACACACAGCGAAACAAAAAAGAGACAGAACATGAGATAAAAACGTTTGAAAGTGACAAAAAATGGACAAACGACAAAAATTAGCCAAAAAATGACAACAGAGAGAAACAAAATGACGAGAAATAGAACAACACAAGCGAGACAAGAAAACACAAAACAACGAATAAAGCAAAACACAAAATGAGAAAAATAAGACAAAAACCAAGTGAGACAAGAAGGAAACACAAAACGACAAAAACAAGAAACAAAACGACAAAAAAAAACATGAGACAAATGTCAGACAAACAAGACAGAAATATTACAAAAATGAGACACAAAACGACAAAAGAACAATGAGCAATCTAGTATTTTAACTTATGATCAAAACAACTTGTCATGGTCTAGAAATGATTTTAAATTTATAGTTTTACTCATTTGTAATCTGCAGTTAATGTCTCTCAGTAGTTTTTACACTTTGAGGGCCGGATTGGACCCTCTGGAGGACCGGTTTTGGACCACGGGCCTCATGTTGGACACCTCTGCTTTAGGAGTTGTTTGAACTCAAAAAGACTGACGTAAACTGTTGTATTTTTGTTGTTGCTGCTGTTGTTTTTGACCTTATTATTAGCTAGAATGCTCCTCCCCCTGTTTTTGCATGCATCTGCCTTTAATCACATTTTTGGTACGCCATCCCATCATAAACAGACTGTTCCCCCAAAAATCACAGGAGAATTTAAACATTTAAAGCTAGCCTTTTGATTAATGATTAATGTGTGCAGTAGTCGTGGCCGTATTGACTCGCTGCGCCTTGAATTAGCTGGATTCAGCAGGACCACGGCTACAGACTGTGACAGTGTTTGCTTTAGCCTTCACACCGACTCACCATCTGCTCCTCTAATGGGAAATAATACGGGGAAGGATTATTGAAATAGGTAATTCACACAAACGGACAGTTTGCAAACAGGACATAGCTTTGAAATGAACAGCAGGTCTGCAGAACGTTTAGAGTTTCTGCATTTAAACATTAAGAAATACAGTAAGACACATTATCAACCCAAACCTGCCACTGACTGGGGACCTTCAGAACAAATTATTCATGTCATCTGGAGAAAAAAATGTAGGTTCATATGGATACTGTACGAACAAAAACGGATACGTTCCTTTAACACAAATGGCTGGTTTTATCCTAATCCACACTAAAAGCTTATTTACCACCCTTTGATTCTGATATCATTTAGCTCTCAGTATTTACAAGCAAACGTTATTTTCATTACAGCACATGAATTAAAGTTGCTCGGTATTAGTTCAAGTTGCTCTATATTAGTTAAAGTTGCTCTACATTATTTATAGTTGCTCTACATTATTTAAAGTTGTTCTATATTAGTTGAAGTTGCTCTACGTTAGTTAAAGTTGCTCTACGTTAGTTAAAGTTGCTCTATGTTAAAGTTGCTCTACGTTAAAGTTGCTCTACATTAGCTAAAGTTGCTTCATGTCAGTTAAAGTTGCTCTATATTCAATAAATAATGTAGAGCTCCTTTAGAGCAACTTTGACTAATATAGAGCAACTTTTATGAATTTAGGGCAATGTTAACTGATATAGAGCAACTTTATATAATATGAAGCAACTTATGAAGAGCAACTTTAGTTAATATAGAGCAACTTTCATGAATTCAGAGCAACTTTAATTAATATAGAGCAACTTCTATATCGCGCAACTTTAACAAATAATACCAGCTTTAGCTAAAATACAGTAACTTTAATTAATATAGAGCAACTTTAAAGTTGCTCTAAAGGAATTAAAGTTGCTCTACATTAGTTGAAGTTGCTCTACATTAGTTAAAGTTGCTCCATATTAGTTAAAATAGCTCTAGATAAGTTAAAGTTGCTCTACATTAGTTGAAGTTGCTCTATATTATTTAAAATTGCTCGACAATAGTTATAGTTGCTCTACATTAGTTTTAGTTATTCTATATTAGTTATAGTTGCTCTACATTATTTGAAGTTGCTCTAAAGGAGTTGAAGTTGCTCTATATTATTTAGAATTGCTCGATAATAGTTAAAGTTGCTCTACATTAGTTTTAGTTGCTCTAGATTATTTAAAGTTGCTCTGCATTAGTTGAAGTTGCTCTATATTATTTAAAATTGCTCGATAATAGTTAAAGTTGCTCTTAAATAAGTTAAAGTTGACCGACTGTATGTTAATACAGTAAACCTCACAGTTATTCAAACTTCAACACATTTTTAAGTGCATCTGTTTTCAGACACAGAATCAGATCAGTAAAACTCTGATTTCACTTCTGAAGCTGATGTAAATGGGACGGTGTTTACGTGAAACTCTGAACTCTGCCGGCACATGACTCGCCTTATGCTCTGTTCACGGTATACCGGCTTGTGACAGGAGGAGCAAACATTTGCTATCTTCCCCTGTTTGTTTGGGAAGCAAAGTCAACACCTTTCTCCAGCAGATTTTCCACCAAAACAGTCTGAAGAAATCTGCATCTGTGTCTCACCTCTGTGGTCTGACTGCATGAAGGGGCAAACAGTTCAACACAAAACAGTGAATGAAGTTTTTAGAAGAAAACTGACTGATGTGACGGTCAAATATGGCAGAATAAAGCACATGTGTGTTAGCTGGTAGGATTCGGGTTAACGACTTCCTGGTTTCTTGAAACAAACTCCATGAGTCTCCTCTGGTCTGTTACATCTGAGCCACAGGATTGTACACACGTGGACAAAATTGTTGGTACCCCTCAGTTAAAGAAGGAAAAACCCACAATTCTCACTGAAATCACTTGAAACTCACAAAAGTAACAATAAATAAAAATTTATTGAAAATTAAATAATCAAAATCAGCCATCACTTTTGAATTGTTGATTAACATAATTATTTAAAAAAAACAAACTAATGAAATAGGGCTGGACAAAAATGATGGTACCCATAACTTAATATTTTGTTGCACAACCTTTTGAGGCAATCACTGCAATTAAACGATTTCTGTATTTGTCAATGAGCGTTCTGCAGCTGTCAACAGGTATTTTGGCCCACTCCTCATGAGCAAACAGCTCCAGTTGTCTCAGGTTTGATGGGTGTCTTCTCCAAATGGCATGTTTCAGCTCCTTCCACATATGTTCAATGGGATTCAGATCTGGGCTCATAGAAGGCCACTTTAGAATAGTCCAACGCTTTTCTCTCAGCCATTCTTGGGTGTTTTGGCTGTGTGTTTTGGATGGTTGTCCTGTTGGAAGACCCATGACCTGCGACTGAGACCAAGCTTTCTGACACTAGGCAGCACATTTCTCTCCAGAATGCCTTGATAGTCTTCAGATTTCATCGTACCTTGCACACTTTCAAGACACCCTGTGCCAGATGCAGCAAAGCAGCCCCAAAACATTACTGAGCCTCCTCCATGTTTCACCGTAGGGACAGTGTTCTTTTCTTCGTATGCTTGGTTTTTGAGTCTATGAACATAGAGTTGATGTGCCTTACCAAAAAGCTCCAGTTTGGTCTCATCTGTCCAAAGGACATTCTCCCAGAAGCTTTGTGGCTTGTCAACATGCATTTTTGCAAATTCCAGTCTGGCTTTTTATGAGTTTTTTTCAGCAGTGGTGTCCTCCTTGGTCGTCTCCCATGAAGTCCACTTTGGCTCAAACAACGACGAATGGTGCGATCTGACACTGATGTACCTTGGCCTTGGAGTTCACCTTTAATTTCTTTGGAGGTTGCTCTGGGCTCTTTGGATACAATTCCAACGATCCGTCTCTTCAATTTGTCATCAATTTTCCTCTTGCGGCCACGTCCAGGGAGGTTGGCTACTGTCCCGTGGGTCTTGAACTTCTGAATAATATGAGCCACTGTTGTCACAGGAACTTCAAGCTGTTTAGAGATGGTCTTATAGCCTTTACCTTTAAGATGTTCGTCTATAATTTTTTTTCGGATGTCCTGGGACAATTCTCTCCTTCGCTTTCTGTTGTCCATGTTCAGTGTGGTACACACCTTTTCACCAAACAGCAGGGTGACTACTTGTCTCCCTTTAAATAGGCAGACTGACTGATTATGAGTTTGGAAACACCTGTGATGTCAATTAAATGACACACCTGAGTTAATCATGTCACTCTGGTCAAATAGTTTTCAATCTTTTATAGAGGTACCATCATTTTTGTCCAGGCCTGTTTCATTAGTTTGTTTTTTTAAATAATTATGTTAATGAACAATTCAAAAGTAATGGCTGTTTTTGATTATTTAATTTTCAATAAATTTTTATTTATTGTTACTTTTGTGAGTTTCAAGTGATTTCAGTGAGAATTGTGGGTTTTTCCTTCTTTAACTGAGGGGTACCAACAATTTTGTCCACGTGTGTATTTCACACTGAGCGTCTTTTCTTTAGAACGTAAAAGCAGATTGATTTACGGCACAGACAGATGCTGCTGTCGTAAATTAGACCGCACCGTCATCCACCATGTGTGTCGGTGTGGAAACTAAACTGCAGACTCAGTTAGAGTTCCTCTATACCAGTTACAGTTGCTCGATGTTAGCTAAATTTTCTCCATGCTAGCTGAAGTTAATATTATTTGTTAAAGTTGCTCTATATTAATTAAAGTTGCTCTACATTAGTAATAGTTGATATTATTAGTTCAAGTTTCTTCATTCTTAAAGTTGCTCTAAAGGAGGTAAAGTTGCTCTACATTAGTGAAGGTTGGCAGTGATGCAGCTTATAGTCTGGATCCACAGATTTATTAAAGGTTTCTGTATCATCACCAGATAGCAGCACGGCATCACTGTAACCATGACAACAAGTGAACACTACATCAGCTGCCTGCTGACGATTACATGATTACGATCCGACTACAAATCCACCACTGTGGACCATGAATTTTTTAAAGATTTCATCCCTCGGAATGATACAACGACTGAGCAGCCTTAGCGGAGCACTGCGCTCTCTGACTGCTTTTCTGACCCGTTTTGTTTTTACTGTTGACGTACATTTTTATTGATCAAACTGTGTGAACTTGTGTGTGTGTGTTTGCTGTGTGTGTGTGTTTGTGTGTCTGTGTGTGTTTGGAGCCCCAGCTGAAAGCAAACACACTTTAACCTTCACCTGCTCTGTGTCACAACTGGCTGATTCCCACTGAGCAGGACATCATCAACGCTTATCACATGTCAGTGTGTTCACCAGACACACACGCACGCCTTGATTTCACTGAACACACTAACCCATTTCAGTCCAGTTTGCTCTAGTTTTCCTCGGTGTGTTGTGAAACCTTCATGTAGCCACAGATTCAGAGATCACAGAGGCGGCTGTCTGTTTACAAGACATTTTATTTTGAAATTCTACATCTGAAGATGCGCGTATCTTTACATGGATCATAATTTCATGTTTGTACATCCTGTTTCACTATCATTCAGAGTTTGGGGTCACTTAGAAATGTCCTTATTCTTGACAGAAAAACATGTTTTCGAAGTAGATAACATGAAATTTACCATAAATCCAGTGTAGACATTGTTAATGTGGTAAATGATTATTCTAGGTGGAAACAGCTGATTTGTACTGGAATATCTCCATAGGGGTACAGAGGAACATTTCCAGCAACCATCACTCCTGTGTTCTAATGCTACATTGTGTTAGCTAATGGTGTTGAAAGGCTCACTGATGATTAGAAAACCCTTGTGCAGTTATGTTAGCACATGGATAAAAGTGTGAATTTTCATCGAAAACATGAAATTGTCTGGATGACCCCAAACTTTTGAACAGTAGTGTAAGTCACCTTTTCCCTTTTCCTTGATCCTTAGGCCCATTTTCCCTTTTTATTCTGTCCTCTTAACATGTTTTCATTCATTGTGGGATGCAGCATTACTTTTTTAACGCCTTCTGTGCAATTATTTAACAGAGTTATTCTCGGTTTAAGACTTGTAAATGTTTTTCTCCATCCTAATCACACAGAAGCTAACTTCTAAGCAGTACGATGCCCTCAGAGGTGTCCAGTCGATCTGCAGGTGGAACAGCGGGGCCTCTACTCACCTCTGACTTTTGCTTTGATTTCAGTCCAAATGCTAAACAGGGAAACCCCAGCGGGTGAAGTTTGCATGACCTCTGCTCTCTGCACCTTGCTCTGGTGGAGGACAGAAAAGGAGAAAACAGAACAGGAGGAGAGAGAAAAAACAAACACCCAGACTCAGATTCATTCCATTTGGCAGCAGGTTTTTAGCTTTTTGCCAAATCCTCACAAACCATTGCAACACGTGGAAAGCCGTCTGCAGAGAGAGGAAAAAAACCTGCCTTCTATTTTTAAAATCCACCAAAGAAACACAGTTTTTTAGCTGATGCACAACATGTGTCTGACATTCGGAATTTCCTTTCATAATGAAAGCTGGATTCCTGTTTGTGTGCAGTCACATGTTGCACTGTTCACCTACAAACACACACATCTGGACTATTTCCAACACGTAACGTTATGATTTCTGCGTGTTCTTACAGTCACTTTAACTGCATGGATTCCTTCGTCGTGCTCTCATTCCTTCCATTACCATCAGCAGATACATTCCTGGTTGACCTACATCACATCAGACTCACATCCTGTTTTAATCCTTTCCATATGGAGGGATCCTGATCCTCCACCAGGGGGCAGCAGAGGTTGTCTTGTTGATGTCTGCATCACTGTGGGTTTCAAACATTTTGTTGCATTAGCTAAAGTAAACCTCCACATGTAAGAAAATAGAGCAGGGGTGTTAAACATGGGGCCTACAGGAGGACTTAGCAAAGTGTAAAAATTACAGAGGAGACATTAACTGCAGATTGTAAATTAGTAAAACTATTAATTTAAAATAATTTCTAGGCCATGACAAGTTGTTTGGATCATCAAGTAAAATGTTCATTGTTGTTTTGTCGTTTTGTGTCTCATTTTTGTAACGTTTTGTCTTGTTTGTCTGACTTCTGTCTCATGTTTTTGTTGCTTTGTGTGTCCTTTTTGTCTTGATTATGTTTTTTTTGTTGTTTTGTGTTTTGCTTTATTCGTTGTTTTGAGTATCGTTTTTGTCGTTTTGTGTTTTTTTTGTCTCACTTGCGTTGTTAGCCAACTATTTGTCATTTTGTTTCTTGCTTTTGTCATTTTTTTTGGATAATTTTTGTTGTTTGTTCATTGCTTTGTCGCTTTATAAGTTTTTTTTGTCAAATTTTTTGTCTCTTGTGTTGTAGCGTTTGTCTCATTTTTTCTTGTTTTGTTTCTTGCTTTTTTCATTTTTTGTCAAATTTTTATCACTTGTATATTTTTTGTTGTATCTTTCAAACTTTTTTGTCTATTTTTGCCTCTTTTTTGTTTTGTTTTGTGTCGTTCATCTCATTTTTTGTTTTTTGTGTTGATAATGTCTGACTGTTGTCGCTTTGATCATAAAGTAAAATCCTACATCGTTCAGTTCCACATAGCTGTGACTAAATTATGTTCCTTTGCAGACACTCTGATGTGTAAGTTGTGATGTTTAAATGATAAACTGAGGCATAATTTTGTTGAAACTGAATATATTTTTCCTAATAATTTTCAGTTTGTTCATGATGTTTTGTACAAAGTTCCTTAAATGTGAAAATTTTGCACTAAAAGGAAAAATGTGTAATTGTGGTGATTTATAGGTTATTATGCTGTGATTTTACTGGTCACTTGAGATCAAATTGCGCTGAATG
Organism: Acanthochromis polyacanthus; assembly: GCF_021347895.1. Classification (NCBI taxonomy): domain Eukaryota; kingdom Metazoa; phylum Chordata; class Actinopteri; family Pomacentridae; genus Acanthochromis; species Acanthochromis polyacanthus. The sequence goes on along the minus strand of NC_067128.1, from coordinate 34,988,228 downwards.
TGGCTCTTGAACTAAGATAACAACAGTAGTAAGAATAAAATAAAACAAAATATGCAAAACAAAAGTATCGAGATCATATTAAACTCTAATTAGCACATGTAGGACAGTGTGCTAGTGTGTCAAATCTGATCTATGACCACTGAAAACTAAACACTGCACTCATGGCTTCAGCAAAGAGAGAAGTGGGGGTGCTGTCTTTGTAGACAATGTTTCATTTTTTCTAATGTTAGGAAAAGTCATCAAATTTCAAATTGACAAACAGTAATTTAAGGTTTTTCTCTGCTATTAAACATAGTGGACCCTGTGACAGCACAAGAGTTACAACAGCACATGTTGCTCATGTGCAGAGCTGTCCTCTAAACTTCTGCTGTACCTTGAAGAGGTGAGGGTAGTATTATTTTTGCTCCAAAGGGGCAGTAGAGAACTATTTATAAGGCGGTATCCAAACACAAAAGTTGGTCATTGATTCTAAAAAGCAGAAGGAAATCGGCCTCATCATTACCCTTAGATTTAGGATCCTCTGCAAAGTCAGGGAAACATCCAAAAAAAATAATCATTTGCTTTAGCAGTTCCGATGAATGTTGTTTTCTTTCACCTAAAATATCATCGAATAAATTGAAATAATAAATGCAAGAAGGAGCAGCGGTTATTCATGTGTCTGACACTGACAAAGACAAAGCAGATGAAGTGACATGAGAGGCCAGATTTGTGAGGAACTATTGGACAGAAATCAGTTTTAGCAAGTGACTGATTAGTTGTAAGAATGGGAAAATGAATATAGGAATCTATAAAGTCCACGAAGAAACACCTACATGCATACATCAGCGTTCAGAAGTTTGGGGTCATCCAGACTATATCATGTTCTCCACACTTTTATCCATGTGCTAACATAACTGCACAAGGGTTTTCTAATCATCAATGAGCCTTTCAGCACCATTAGCTAACACAATGTAGCATTAGAACACAGGAGTGATGGTTGCTGGAAAAGTTCCTCTGTACCCCTATGGAGATATTCCATTAAAAATCAGCTGTTTCCAGCTAGAATAGTCATTTACTGCATTAACAATGTCTAGACTGGATTTATCATTCATTTAATGTTAACTTCATTGACAAAAACTGCTTTTATTTCAAAAATAAGGACATTTCTAAGTGACCCAAACTCTTAAATGGAAGTATATGTGAATTAAAGTTGCTCTATATCAGTTAAAGTTGATCTATATTAAAGTTGCACCATACTAATGCTGCTCTGTATTAGTTAAAGTTGATATTATTAGTTAAAGTTGCTCTATATTAAAGTTGCTCCATATTAGTTAAAGTTGCTTTTGAACAGTAACATACATGCATATAAATAATAGATGATGATTGCTTTTAATATAGCAATTTGTTGAGAATTTTCAACAGCAAAAAGCTAAACATGACCAGATTCTTTTGCATAACAACAACAAAACCCAACATAACTCCTCAGATTTGCCCAGAAGACTTCATCATACCACCTTAAGTTTGATTTCTTGTGCATTCTGCAGAGACTGTTTTGGCTGTGGGTGTTATTATCCAGAATGCTCAGAGCCAGCAGATGCTCCCTCAGACCTGCATGGACCCGTAGCGGCGGCGCTAGCAGGCCCTGCCCATCGCTGGAGCTACTCAGTAACCCGAGACTCCAGCTGGACTGGAGAGGCAAACCCCAGGGAAGGGGCAGAGCCACAGAGGGGTGTGTGTGTCTGTGTGATGTGAGCCTGATCGAAAGAAAAAGAAAGCAAATTAAAGGGGCGTGCATGTTAGGGGGGAAAAGGGGGGAATTTGTGAGGAGGGAGTTTCCAAAAGTTTTTAGGAGGGTGGCACGCATTGTACTGGAGTCTGCTAGCAGGGCCTCAGCGCTGACATGAAGGCTGAGATGCTCACGTGTTTGTTTGACATGTTTGATTAACTCAACACTTGTTGGTCTGATGGTGGACTTTGGAGCTGAGGAGAGGAGAGAAGAAGGGAAGTATTTGACTAGAAGGAGAGGAAGAATGGGATAGAAGAGGCAAAGGGTTCCACTTGAGGCGATGGACTAAAGGTGACTGAGGTGAAACTAGTGGATGGACATGGGCAGAGAGCGCCTTACCCTGGGACTGCTGCTGCGTCTGAGCATTCTGCTCACTGCTGTGTGTGTGTGCATCCACGTTTACCTGGAGACAGGTTGGCAGGGCTTCCAGACACCGCCGGGACGTCCTCCTCAATCTAAGCAGAAGTCAGGCCAACAGGGCAGAAGGGGGCAAGTGTCTGCAGAGTCAGAGGAGAGGGGCATTAAAAGGAGAATCTCTTATGTTCACACGCTGAAGAAGGACAGAGCATCCAGGAAGAGGGACAGAGAGGACCCCTCACCGGCTCTACGTCCACACAGAAAGGTAAGTTTGACATCCTTCTTAGTTCTTAATTGCTGCGATTAGGATTCTTGTAAGGTTATCTGATCCTAAATCGGTGTAGCGGGAGACAGAACGGCTCAATAAGAAGCTTTCACTCCATCTCTGTGAGTCACTGGCTTAAAGCTGGGTAATCCCAGGAGGGTGATGAAGGAAGAACAGGCAGCAGAATCAATGCATGTTCAATGAGCGCCTCTGAAACGCTTTGAAGTCATAAAAGAGGGTTTGTCACTTGGGGTTTCTAGCACTGCAAAAACCGCCCGCATTTACAGACAGACAGACAAAAGTTTAGGGTCACCCAGACAATTTCAAAGCAAACATTCAGAGTTGTGGTTATTTATAGATTGTGTTGTGATTTATTGGTCCTACTCATTTGAGATCAAATATGTCTTTCAGTACACACTTTTGAATGGCAGTGTATATTCATTAAAGCTGCTCTACATTACTTAAAGTTGATATTAGTCATTACAGTTGCTTCATATTAAAGTTGCTCTTTATTAGTTAAAGTTGCTCTAAATAATAAAGTTGCTCTACATTATCATTAAAGTTGCTCCATATTTGTGAACGTTGCTCTATATTATTGTTAAAGTTGCTCCATATTTGTTAAAGTTGCTCTATATTATTGTTAAAGTTGTTCTACATTAAAGTTGCTATATAATAGTTAAGTTGCTCTGGAAGAGTTAAAGTTGCTCTAAATGATAAAGTTGCTCTACATTATCATTAAAGTTGCTCTATATTCGTGAAAGTTGCCCTATATTATCATTAAAGTTGCTCCATATTCATTAAAGTTGCTCTATATTATCGTTAAAGTTGGTCTATATTAGTTAAAGTTGCTCTATATTCGTGAAAGTTGCCCTATATTATCATTAAAGTTGCTCCATATTCATTAAAGTTGCTCTATATTATCGTTAAAGTTGGTCTATATTAGTTAAAGTTGCTCTATATTAGTTAAAGTTGCTCTATATTATCATTAAAGTTGCTCTATATTAGTTAAAGTTGCTCTATATTATCATTAAAGTTGCTCTATATTAGTTAAAGTTGCCCTATATTATCATTAAAGTTGCTCCATATTCATTAAAGTTGCTCTATATTATCGTTAAAGTTGGTCTATATTAGTTAAAGTTGCTCTATATTATTGTTAAAGTTGCTCTATATTAGTTAAAGTTGCTCTATATTATCATTAAAGTTGCTCTATATTAGTTAAAGTTGCTCTATATAAGCTAAAGTTGATCTTTTTAGTTGAAGTTGTTCTACAAGAAAGTTGCTACATAATAGTTAAGTTGCTCTGGAAGAGTTAAAGTTGCTCTGAATGAGTTGAAGTTGACCCACACTACCATTCAACAGTTTGGGGTCAGAATCTCTAGACTGGGTTTCTGATTCATTCAGTTTTATCTTCATTGAAAAAAAAGTTCTTTCAAAAGTTGCAAGTGACCTCAAACTTCTGAATGGTAGTGTACATGTATGACACATGTCTACAATTTAAACAGGTGATAATGAGCTGCAGATGAAACTCTCCTCTTGTATCAGAGTCAGCTCCAACAGTGAGTCCATTCAAACACAGAGAAAATGTGACTAAAACACACTAAACAACCTCCAGGAGCTTGACCCCTGACCTCTGAAGGGTGTGTCAGCGCAGCAGCTTAACAAAACCTTCAACTACTCTCCCTCGTCTCTTCATGGATTTGATTCATCTCCGCTCCTTTTCTGTGTTGTCATTTGATCTCCTTGTACATCCATCTCCCTTTTGTTCCCTTTCACTGCCAATTTCACTCAAACATCCACACACAGACTAGCAAATAGAGCAACTCTGCCTGTAGCTTCCTCCTCTCCACTGTACTGCTCCTTATTAGCTAAAGCTGCTCTGCATTAGTCAAAGTTGATACTACTGGTGAAAGTTGCTCTGCATTGAAGTTGCTCTGCATCAGTTAAAGTTGCTCTGCATTAGTCAAAGTTGCTCCATATTAGTTGAAGTGTTACGGCGGGTGCTCAGGCTCAAGTGCAGGGAATGAGATTCAGAACATGAAAGCAGTTTAAAGGAATTTATTACAACACCAAACTATACACAAAACAACACTCTGAACCAGAAATGACTGCAGAGCTGAACGGAACTTGTAGACCCCCTAGGGGACAGGCGGACTAACTACAGGAAGTAGAAAACACAAGAAACAGAAAATAATACCAAGGCAGGAATTCTCGGCTGGAGTAATTCTGAATATCAAAATTCCCAAAGGACAAAATGAAACTAATTTCTAGTAAAAGACACAACCACTAGAAATAACTGTAACCCCAGAATTTATAGTAACTGAACACCCTGATATAATTAAGCAGCCTCCTCTCTGCCGTTCCGGGGTGATAAGCGGTCGGCTCGCTTTAGACCTTTACCAACATAAAAGCTAACTGGAGACAAAAGCAGCAACAGTTGCTGCGTTTTAAATGCCATGCAGATCGCTGCAGGGCTGCTCCACCACACTGTGAGATGGGCACCATTAATATTACACGCTGCCATATGCTCACACTCCCTGGTTCTTAACTCAGAATTTGTCTCCTAAGATGCCCTGGAGGCGCCCTGATGAAGTTCCCGTGTCATATGCTGCTGCCGTTTAGCTCCCTGTACCTCCATGTCTCCTTGCTCTCCTCCCTCCAGGCTCATCTCCAGGATCATTGCTGCTCTTCTGCTCCGTCATGCTACCTCGTCCCTGTTCTTCCCGCTTTCATCCTTCAACCTGCTGTCTGCCTCAGTTTAAAACCTCACACTCACCTCCCACTTCTAACCCATATTTCTCCTGTTTTCTCTCGCCGTGGCTCCCTGCTTTCTTCTCTGTGTACATATTTGTGCACTGCAGATGAAATAATGGGCCGGAAAGCAGGACTGTTATGCAAAGAAAGGAAGATGGCTCTGACTTCTGCGGTGACCTTGATGAAAGGCAGTGGAGGGACTTGAGAAAATATTGTGCAAGGTGGAAAAAAAAAATAGCAGAAGCTGGAGGAATAGGACCTTTAAAAATACATATTTTCAGTGGCTCTTTGTGCAAAACTTGACTTCAGAATTTCTGCATTGTGTCAAAACCAATTGTACTTCTGTCAAACTGACAGTATGCAGACATTCTTCAAGGCCAGGCGTCTTATCCTGACATGAAGTTTGACATCAGAACTGTTTTAATTGGAGGAAGATTTCAGCTTTCTGGTGCTGCAGTGCTGAGACAGAAACTGGTAGCACTTGACTCTTATTGTCTCTCTGTTCGCAACATTACCCAAAAACACACTAACGGATTTGGATGAAATTTTCAATGAAGGTCAGAAATGACACAAGGACAAAGTGATTAGATTTTGGCAGTGATGCGGCTTACAGTCTGGATCCACGGATTGTTAAAGATTTCTGTATCATTGTGAGATAGAGGCACAGCGTCACTGTAACCATGACAACAAATAAACACTACGTCAGCTGCCTGCTGACGATCACATGATTGTGATCCTACTAGGGCTGCAACTAACGAAGCGTTGAGTAATCATCTGAGCACGATACGTCATCAAAAGCGGAAGTGAGCGCGAAATGCAACAAAAATCAGCGTCTGACCGGAGCGGGGAACACGGACGGACATCGGCGCTGCATCGTGCATGTATTATGTATGCACGGTGCAGTGCGGACGTCCACATTTAGATACAGCTGTATAGTAAACGCTGACATCCGCGATCTATCGTAACTGCGAATGTAAGCCGATGTCCGTCCGTGTTCTGCGCTCCGGTCGGACACTGATTTCTGTTGCATTTCGCGCTCACTTCCGCTTTTGATGACGTATCGTGCTGAGACGATTACTCGAGGCTTCCTTAGTTGCAGCTCTAGATCCTACTACAAATCCACCACTGTGGACTTCTCTGAACTTATCCGTCGGAAATGATACAAGAAACCACTGATTAAATTGTGGGGTTGTTTCTGAAAATTGTAAAATTACAGATTTTTGTTTGTTTGTTGTTTTACAGTGCAATTGCTGTTGGGTGCAATGTGCAAAACATCCCAAAATATTATAGGGATTGAGACTTCTCAGGTGTGAAATGTCTGTTCTACTGTTGCTGGTGGAGGATTTTATATTTAAATTAGGATGCATGAAATCTAATCCCACTAAATGTTGTTGGTAAAGTCGTGGAATATGTGATCTTCTCTTTCAGCTGATCGAGGCAGTCAGTAGAATAATCTCTGGTACAATAGAAGGAGACACTGATTGGATTTATCACCTGTTGATGGCATTACATAGCGTCTGTATTCATGGAGTTTTAATTGTGTCTCAGTCCGCATTAAGACACAGATATAACCACACAGCTGTCTGGTTCACACCATGTATTTCACTTTATCTCTGTGATTGATGACACCTTTTACCCAAAGACTACGAGGTTTCACAGCTTCACAAACACACCAGCTGATCCGTCACCTCCGCTGCAGTTTGACAAAAACTTCAGGATTTTTTTCTTTTCTCTTGTAGCTTCGAGGCATGTTCTGAAAAAACGAAGCGAGAACTCATTCAGGCAAAAGGCAAATCTCTTCTCAAAACTCTTTCAGGAGGCTGTAGTGTAGGAAAGGTGACAGGACAGACTGTGGCTGACAAATCCTGTCTCAGTTAATAAACTCTGAACGCGTGAGAGAGAGAGAAACAGCCTCGGGGTGTGTTTTAGTAATAACTAATCTAAAGGAAATCTAATCTGTTAGCTGTCAGACATCCACATAAACACACACGCGTCTTCTTTAATCATTTACCTCGTGCAGGCTTCGCTCCCCACCGGGGGAAAGAGGAGAGGGATGAGTTGGTAAATTATAGACAGACAGTGAAATGTGTTGGCCCAAACAACAGCAGCAGGGATGGAGGGAGGAAAACGATAAACGCAGCATGCACTGATGACTCAGCCTCCTGGCTTTAACACGGTAATAAACAGACTAGTGGCCTTAAGCCACAGTGACACACACACACACACACACACACACACACACGTCTATCTGTGGAGTTGAAACCTATTCTGAAAACAGCTGCTGCTGACGCCTCAGAAAGTCACAAGAAGTCGTCAAACAACATCATCACTTGAAGAAATAAACTTTCTCTTTTACAGTTTTCTGCTCCATATTCATCAATAATAGATAATAAACTATCAAAGTCTTGATTGGCTCAGCTTACACATCAATGGCACCATTTTTATTCCATGTTTTATGTGTTGTTTGCTAACCCTACTCTAATCACAGTAACAGGGTTGCTAATCCATGCTAATGTGATCTTTTTCTCAGCAGTAGAAGCTAGATATTTAGCTAGCTGTTACTGCTGACCAAGAGGACAAACTTACTGATGGAAAAAATTAGTCTGATCCTGATAATATGAGGTAGAGTGAGACATTCAATCAAGGCTGACAATGTTTTGGAAATATGAAAAATGGAAGAGAGGACATAGCTTTGCTCTACTCATTCTTTTTGGGAAACAGTTTGATGATGTTGACGACAAAAACAAGATGGAAAACAACCAAACAAGACAGAAAATGACAAAAAAGACACAAAACGGCAAAACCAACACACAAAATGACAAAAACAAGACACAAAATGAGAAAAAGATGAGACACAAAACAACAAAAACGAGACACAAAATGACAAAAAAGAGAAACAAATGCCAAAAATGATCAGTCAGTTTGTCCTCTTGGTCAGCAGTAACAGCTAGCTAAATATCTAGCTTCTACTGCTGAGAAAAAGCTAGCATTAGCATGGATTAGCAACCCTGTTACTGTCATTAGAGTAGGATTAGCAAACAACACATAAAACATGGAATAAAAATGGTGCCATTGATGTGTAAGCTGAGCCAATCAATCCTTTGATAGTTTATCTATTATTGATGAATATGGAGCAGAAAATTGTAAAAGAGAAGGTTTATTTCTCAAATACTGTGAAGCCCAAATGTCCTCCAATTCCTGTGAATCTCACTTTACTGATGAGATCTCTCTTTCCAGCCATAATGCTCTGAGTCCACGCTGAACAACGGTTCATCTCTGTCAGTTCTTGTTCACAGCAGATGACTGTTTCTCCTTTTGTTTGTGTCCCTGAGCTTTCTCCCACCTTAACTTTCCTGCTAAAGCCCTGTTGTTGCAGCGAGTTTTTTCTTATCCGAGGAATGCATCTGGATACAAGATTCTATAGAGATTGTAACGCCCCAAAGTGATGCTGGACTTCAGGTTACAGAAATAAACTGGCTTCACTTCACCGTGAACCGTGTTGTTTTAGAGTTACGCAACTTCCGGGTTCCCATATCTGAGCGTTCAGTTTGAAGTGATGCAGAGCTGCAATCTCAACCTGACAAGGAAGTTTTCATTTGTTTTACAGAACAAGTTCTACGCTGCCATTAAAGCTGAAGGGAGAGGATAATATTTAAAGGGAACATTAAAAAGCTTTTCCGTGAACAAGTCATTCACTTTTTATGTGCTATTCTTAAAACACTGTCAGCAGCAGTGACAGAAACCATCACAACCCAGCAGTGAACTGCAACAAGTGTCTGTTAATCTTCATACTGTCGAGCAATTTCAACTTTCCTACGGCGGTGAAGACTGAGAACTTCAACAACTGAAACAGGAGCTTTATTAATTCTAAGGACACATTTTCTCAGAACTGTTTCCTGACAAAAGGAGAATGTTATAAATAACTGCAGCTCTTGCTCTTGATAGTACTCTTTTCTGAGTGCACTCTTGTCTTCTTCCACCACCTTTTAAAAGAGGTCAGACATTAATCTGCTGCATATAATTCTCTGTACATTCATCTGGCTAGTTCTAGCTTTTACACACAGCACCTCCTGTCATAATAAGGGTCTTACAAAGAGCTTTTCTTCAGGAATCCTGTTCCAGCGTCGTTTCTTCCAGACAGTCCGGCCGTCCTTCACACACTAAACCTCAAAGCTCACATCCAGGCAGTTCGTAACCCAGAAGCAAAGTGGATCCTTTCAGTTTTAGAGGATTTTGTAGCATTAAACACCACGACAGCCCACTGAGAGGATCATCCAGTGATGTTAAGATGAACAAATCTGTGTCTTTAACACACTGCCTGTCTAAAAAAAAAGTCACCACTTGGACTGAACTTAGCAAGTAGGTAAGAGCCTTCCATTGGATAATTACTGCAGTGATGAATATGTTTCAGCTGCAACAACTTATTTAACCCTAGCTGATGTTGGAAGACATATCCTGTGTCATGGAAAGGATGTTAATCTGTCTCAGAAGGGTCAAATTATTGGTCTGCATCAAGCAAAGAGAACAATGAAGGAGATGAAACGACTAAAATCAAGTGAAGAACCGTCCAACTAAAACCTGAAGGACAGTGGAGAACCATCATCTTCCAGGAACAAACTCTTAGATGATCGTAGGAAGTCAACAGTAGAAATCACGGCTATTTTTAACAGTGAAAGTAAGAACATTTCCAACTCAAAGGATTGGGACTAAACAGCTGTAGCTCTATGAAAACCATTGATCAGTGAGGCTAAATGGAAAAAAAGTCTTCAGTTTGCTAGGTAGCATAAAGATTGGACTCTGGAGTAAAGGTCATGTGGTCTGATGAGTCCAGATTGATGGGGGCATCAGGGTAAGAAGAGAGGCAGATGAAGTGATGTCCTCATCATGTCTAGTGTCTACCAACCTGTGGGGGTTAGGGTTATGATCTGGGGTTGGTCAGGTTCACCAACTTTATGTTCCCAAAGAATGAGGTCAGCTGATACCTGAAGACACTGAATGACCAGGTCTTTACATCAGTGGAGGTTTTCTTCCCTGATGGCATGGACATGTTCCAAGATGACGATGTAAGGGTTCATGGGGCTCACATTGAGAATGAGTAGATCAGGGAGCATGAGATGGATTGTCCTCCACAGAGTCCAGACCTCAGAACCACTGAGAATCTTTGGGATGTTCTGGAGAAGATTTTGTACCACTCTTCCATCATCAATATAGGATCTTAGTGAAAAATTAATGCAACTCTGGACAGAAATAAATGCTGTGACATTGCAGAAGCTTCTTGAAACGACACCACAGTGAACGTGTGTCGTTCTCAGAGCTAAAGGCGGTTCAGGGAAGTATTAGAGTGTGATTTTTTTCTTTTGTTAAGGCAGTGCATATTTTGAATTCTAAAAAAGAGGATTGCATAAACACTGGCTGACCATTGTGTCCACAGACAACATCTCAAGAATTTATTGTAGCCTAGAGCCTAAATAAATCACTATGACTTTTATTTATCATCCTGCTGATATTGGCAGATTATCAGAACTACAAGCTCGATGTTTCTGTTTGTTCACTAATAGACCAAAGAAAAACGAAACTAATCCAGTGGAGAGAATGAAACAAACACTGCAGTGGCCTTCTAAGCTGACTCTAATTCAATCTCACTAATATTGATGAATACTTTTGATAATGCTAATTGATTTCACCAAAAACTGCCAATAAGCCGGAGCGGCCCGCGTGTTGAATTCCAGTGATTTCGTTTAATTAGATGGGATGCAAAGTCATTTATTTGAGAGGCAAGTATTAATTACTTTTTCTCAAATAAGTAACAGCATGATTGCCAATGAACGTTTCGCTCCCGAGCCTTGATTATTTCAGCGAGAGGCTCCAGCGCGGACCAGAAAAAGCCACTTTGTGATGTCTGCGCCAACCTCTGCCAGCCAGTATTGGGCCCCAGTGGAATTTCTAATGCAGAAACCCACTGACCTTGGTCACGGCTTGGAGAAATTAAAGACTGGGATCGGCAGAGAGGGAGAGAGAGAGAGAGAGAGAGGGACTGTTGGAAAAGAATGAGAGGGGTTGACTTCTGTAATCCCGAAGGTGTGACTTGAGTCAGTTCTCAGGCATCTTTAACCTCCAGCTGGGGCGTCTGGAGAAGCAGGGAGTCACAAGAAATCAACGGCTGAGAAGCTGACATGTCACCTGGGTCACACTCCTGCATTCCCCTCCAGGCTCTAGAAGTGAAAATGTCATGGACATTACCAGCAGTATGTGCTGAAGGCTATGTACTATGACTGGGACTTTCATGCGTTCGTTTTGATTAATTAATTACAGAAAACACACTGTTTGAATTTTACTACCAGCTATATATGTAGTGTATTTAATGTCAGAGCCGTACACCATAACCGTAAACTATGAATCAACTTCAATGTTAGCTTGTACTTTGTCCGTATAATCTATCTTATCATGCATGTATCCAGTTATGTGTTACATGTTCCTTGTTGTCCACTCCCCCTGCATCTTCCCATCCCTCTACCTCTCTACCTTTTCTGTCTCTTTCAACCCACCGTCCAGCAGGCAGATGGGGGCCCCCGCATAAAGAGCTGGGTTCTGCTCAAGCTTTCTTCCCATTAAAGGATATTTTTCTTGCCACTGTTGCCTTAGGGTTTGCTCTGGGGGTTCAGGCGTCTTGAGACAATTTGACCTGTAATTGCCGCTATATGAATAAAACTGAATTGAATTGAAAAAACAAGAAAAGCACTCAGAGAAGGTAGTAGTCCAGCAATGCTGCTCATTCGTATCATTTCTTATGGATGAAATCTTGAATAAAAATGTGGCAGAACTCATGACGCCATTTAATATAGATGTACCAACAGACATAATGACCTTGTGCTGAACACAGGCGTGTGTTATGAATGTGTACGTTATGTATGGATACCGAATCACGTGACTTAAATATCCAGCGGGCGGCGGGAATTGATGGGCTCGGAAGCACACCCAACAATTTAATCAATTTTTCTTTATACGATTTCCGACCGATAAGTCCTGATAAGTCCACAGCCGTTGATCAGTTTTGGACTGTGGGAGAAAGTACCCAGAGAAAACCCACGCATGCACAGGGAGAACACGCAAACTCCATGCAGAAAGATCCCAGGAAGGGGATCTTCAAGCTGCAAGACGAAAGTGCTAACCACCAAGCCATTGTGCAGCAATGTGTCAAGTAACGATCACATGATTACCAGGAGAGGCTTTCCACCAGAATCATGCATGCCTCCATCTCTAAGTACATCCTACTGTCATCCTGTCTTCAGATAAGTAATAAACATGCATTCACTTGATTTAAAAGAAAATGTGACTTATCAGACCATATTCGGGGGACATTCTTCCATTGCTCCATGGTTCAGTTCTGATGCTAAAGTACCCACTGAAGGAACTTTTGATGGTGGGTCAGCATGAGCACCTTCTATTATAGTCAGCATTGAGATTTTCAGTAATTTCTGCAGTTTAGTTTGTTAGTGGGAGTGGACCACATGAGTCTTTGGTCTTATCGTGCATCAACGAGCTTTGGGCACCAAAGACCCTGCTGCCAAAACCTGCACACCAGAAAACGTCATAAAACCAGCTGTTTTGGAGAGATTCTGATCCCTTTTCAAAGTTGCCTAGATGCGTACACTCTCTGCTTTTCTTGCTTCCAACACACCAATAACTGACTGCTCACGTGCTACCTAGTAGATCCAATTAGAACAACTGACAGTGGTTTTAATGTTGTGGCTGATTGGAGTATCGTCTAGTTTTGTCGTCCATTACAATCACCATCGAGACCACATTACTGTTTTGTACCGGTGTTGTGAAATAATGCAGCGCACACTCTTCAAATAAATCTGAGCATAGAGTGTGCATCAACCCAGCACACTTGAGTACATTATAAATGGATAGAATTAGCCTTTTTCTTGTCAATTTGCACCCAGTCACCCATAAAGACAAAGCAAAGACATGCCTTTTGAGATGACCTTATGTGAATTACACTTTTTAAGCATGTTTGTGCCATAAACAAGCAATAAACAGAGACCAGTGGACAACATTTCACAAACAGAAATTTGTGGGATTTGCTGTTCAAGAGATGAAACGTGCAAACGCGCAAGTATAAATACTTCAGGCTTGTCTACAATTGCCGCACAGCGTGCGAAGCCTCCATCGTTTTGAGTGCTATTTCTTGGGTAACAACAACAGCCGAATAATCAGCTTTTAGGATCACAAGCACCTCGAAAGCAGCTTACATAGCGAGGTGGAGTAACTGCGGGCAGATGAAATCAGAGCGATGAAGTAAACATGCTCAGATGTACAAGGCCTTTGATTTCCTACACTTTTAGATCATATCACAGCGGCGACAGTGCAGGCACACATTATGCACACGCTGCCAAACCACCCTGGAGAAAGAACCTGCTCTGCAAAGACACGTAGCTTTACTCGCTCAATGCCAGATTAGTATCCGACCAAAAGAAAACCGGCAAAGAATCTGTGCCAAGTTATGGAGCTTGGAGGGGGAGGAGAACAAAGAGACCTTTCAGATTATCAGTCACCCCTTTTTCTGCAAAGTCTACAGAGATATTACTATTTAATTTCCATGAGCAAGTGTTTATAGGGCTTTTCTAACAGTGAAAAACAGCAGTGAGTGGAGTGAACAGCAGCTACATTGTGAAGCTCCCACCTGGAGGTTTGTGATCCCAGCTTTTAAATGCGTTTCTACACGAGTCGAAGCAGATGATCTAAACCACATGTTGCTGGTGGAGAAACAGGAGCCGCTCACTTCATGTTCCAGCGGCTCTGTTGACTGTGATCACACAAAGACGCCCACTGGAGAAGAGGAGGGAAGAGTCAGTGTCAAACTGTCAAGTGCAGCGTCGCGATCACACAATACTCCCTTCAGACGTGGACGCCTTGTCTGGAACATTCCACAAAGTTCTCCCTCCCGGCTGATATGAATGGGTGCATTGACCTCTGAAACCGGACGCCCCGCGGCGCCCCGTCTTTAGCTGCTCACCTTCACTGCACATCCACATGCACACAGAAGCCCATGAAGGATGTCTTTTTGAGTCATTTTGTCAATTTTGTATCTTTTTGATATAATTTTGTGCCTTTTTGGGTCTTTCTGTGGTCATTTTATGCCTTTTTGTGGTAATTTTGTGTCTTGTGCTCATTGTGTGTCTTTTTGATGCCATTTTGTGTTTCTTTGTGGTTGTTTTGTGCCTTCTTGTGGTCTTTTTGTGTCTTTTTGATGTCATTTTGTGTCTGTTTTTGGTTACAAACACAACAAGCATCACTTTGCCCTAAAAGCAGCAGAGAAGGCCACTGAACCTCGAGAACAGTCATTTTTAAAGAGTGTGTCTGTATCTTTTTATGGTCATTTTGTGTTTTGCTGATGTCCTTTTGATGTCATTTTGTGTCATTTTGATGTCATTTTGTGTCATTTTCTGTTTCTTTGTAGTCATTTTGCATCTTTTTATGGTCATTTTGTGTTTTGCTGATGTCATTTTGTGTCTTTTTGATGTTATTTTGTGTTTCTTTGTAGTCATTTTGTGCCTTTTGTGGTCATTTTGTGCCTTATGGTATCTCTTTGTGGTAATTTTGTATCTTTTTGATGTCATTTTGTCTTTCTGTGTCTTTTTGTGTCTTTTCAATGCCATTTTGTGTCTCTTTATTAATTTTGTGTGTTTTTAATGTCATTTTGTCTGTCATTGTACTCATTTTGTGTCTCTTTGTGGTCATTTTGTGTCTCTGTGTCTTTTTGTGGTTATTTTGTGTCTCTTTGTGTCTTTTTGTGATTATTTTGTGTCTCGTAATCATTTTGTGTCTTTTTGATGCCATTTTGTGTTTCTTTGTGGTCGTTTTGTGCCTTCTTGTGGTCTTTTTGCGTCTCTGTGGTTATTTTGTGCCTTTCTGGGGTCATTTTGTGTCATTTTTATGTCATTTGTGTCTTTTTGATGTCATTTTGTGTCTGTTTTTGGTTACAAACACAACAAGCATCACTTTGCCCTAAAAGCAGCAGAGAAGGCCACTGAACCTCGAGAACAGTCATTTTTAAAGAGTGTGTCATCGGTTTAAGCTTTGTTTGAAACTATTTCCCTCTTGGAAAGGATATTTCTGCCTCCCTCGCTCTTTTTTTTTTTTTGAGCGATAATGAGTATGGAAAGCATATGGAGAGGAAGACACAAAAGAAAAGCTTGCTCAGGACACTGTAAAGAAAAAAGCACTGTCACTCACACCCTGCTTCCCATCTCTTTCAATTTCTGTTTACATATCCAGTAATCATTTATGTGTAGGACACAAACAACAGAAAAACAATGAGCCAAGAGCTGAAATCACCGCCTCCCTCTGTCTATCTCGCTGTCACTCTGCCTGCTTTTCGAGCTCCAGCTCAGGAAGTAAGCATCATATGGTGCTCAGCGTGCTCCCTCTGCTCTTCCCTACTAGTCATCAAACACAGATCTCTGGGATGTCGTCCAGGAAGACAGCCTCACGCTCGCATGGATGGCCTCACAGACGCATGCACAGATTGTAGCTGCAAACAATAAGACGCCGTCTGTCTCTGGCGGCGCCGGCCAAGAGGCCTCGATTCAAACGCAGTGCGACCAGATCAGAGGACGGCGTGTTTCTCAGCTGCGTCAATCATTCCTCATCCAGCGTGAACCATTCCAGCACCTATGAGTCTGTGCATTTATGAATGCATGCATGAGTGAAGTTGCCATGATCCGACTGGAAAGGGGACTGTTTCCAAGGCAACCGCAAGTTCCACAGAGATTTAAGTTGATGGTATGTGCAGAGGCAAGTCAAAGGACTCCACAGAACACACTGACTTCCAATGTGTTTGCGTATCTGAGTGCATATGTGCTGCAAGTGCAAAGAGTGCAGCTTCGGAAACCACAAATGACTGATAGAAATCTGCCAAGCCAAGTTACACACAGCGGTGAGCGGTATTTGGTTTATGTACAGCTCCATTAACAACCACGATTTCCCCCCGAGGCTCTTTGTAAAAGATCGTGTTTGAATGGCTACAGCAACACATACATCATGTGGGTCTGTAAGCTACTGTGCAGCTCATACCTGCATAATCTTGTTTTGGAAGATCTTGCCGTCACACGCGGCTCTGGCTGTGGAGTGTGCAATCGGCTGTCTTTGTTTATTCTCACCGCTCGACGCTTCAGCAAATGATGAGCAATCACAACAGCGCTCTTGAGAGGTTTTTGTCCTTGCTGCTTGCCAGTGAAAGAAATCTATCCCATCCTTTTATGCCGGCGTCCTCCAATCACCAATCTGATGAAGAGATGTTTCATATCACTAATTAAGTGTCTTAATTTCTGTCATTTAGTCTCTTTCATGCCACTTCATCTAAAATTGAAAGCTGCAAAAACACATCCCCTATAGAATCATGTGAGAGTTTCTGAGAGTCTTCTGCAAAAACAAAATTTGAAAAAAAAAAAAAAAAAGGGAAAACGCTGAAGTGCTGCTCACAGGTCAGGTTTGATTTCAACTCGACAGACGCAAAACGCTACTGCCATGAAGGTGATGACACAAATTACAGGGTGAGATTGTGCGGGTCTTCGATCAGTTCTGATTTTCACCGTGTGGGAGGAAGCTGCTCGTGTCAAGTTTGTCTGCAGAATGAAGAATGAGAAAGTGTTATGTAAGAGAGTGTGGAGCATGAATGCAAAGCCTCAATTCAGAAAATTCAGAAGTCCATTTTACTCCAAGGCTGCACAGTGGATCGATGGTTAGCAAGATGATCCTCAGTTTGTGTCTCGGCCTTCGTGGGATCTTTCTGCGTGTTCTCCCTGTGCATGCGTGGGTTTTCTCCGGCTTCCTCCCACAGTCCAAAAACATGCTGAGGTTAATTGGTTACTCTGAATTGTCTGCAGGTTTGAATGTGAGTGGGATTGTTTGTCTGTATATGTAGCCCTGTGACAGACTGGTGACCTGTCCAGGGTGTCTTCTACCTTCATCCTGATTCAGCTGGGATAGACTCCAGCCCCACGACGGAAAAAGTCGGAACTCCGGTGAAAATGTAAACAAAGCCGTTCTGTGCATCACGTTATCAATCAGTTCTTCGGAAAAGTCATGAATGCCAGTCACTTTCATGCATGTATGAATCATTTTACAAGAAGATCACAGAATATGTTGTGCTGTTTTTACAACTTGATCACACTTGGGAGCCATAATGAAGGGCAAAAAGTTAGTGAATGTAGCACAATCCAAAGTGGTGTAGAACCAGCAAATGGAAACAAAGCCGTCTTTTAGCTCCACATGACGACGTATTGGTCCGCTCCACTCGCCAACTACTTCCATTTAACCAGTTCCGACGTAAAGCTGTAATGAAACCGTAGGTTGAGGACGTCGTAAACCGAGGACACCCTGCATAGATAATGGATGGATGGATTTTACTCAAATACGAAATTTCTAGGACAGAGTCAAGTCGTTTTATTTATATAGCACATTTAAAACAAATTGCTTTCCTGTGTAAAATTACAAATTTACCCAACGAGGTTAAAAATAAGCCTGTGCAGTGGGATTCATCATGTAAACTTACTTAAGTAATTGAAATTGCACAAAAAATAGAGCCAGTTTTTTCACTCAGACACTAGTTTGTGCTCGTCCAGACAATTTCAAATATTTCATGAAAACACACACATCATCATCAATTTGCTCGATGTAAGCATTTAAAGACAAGAATGAGAAATGTCGTCTAAAGAGCCTCAAAGAGGTTTTAAGTGATTTAACTTAAATCATGTTGTTGCAGGATGGAACTGAATCAGTTTGTCTCTGGTTTTGGTCTCTCTGGTTTTTCATAGGATGATTATGTAAATCAAAACATGAATATAATATTTGACCGGCCTTATCCTTTCAGAATGTGAATCGAGATTTGCACAGCAGACCAATATTAGGCTCAGATCAGACCTATTAGTCTGTGTAATATTCCTTCACAAACCAAGCCAAGCCAAACATGTAAGAATATTATATTAAGTGAAAAATAATATATTTAAAGGATTGATGGGCTTCCAGTATGGCATATAGAGGATAATCACAGAGAATCCGCCTTGCTAAGCCCTATCGTTCCCACTAATCTGGGAGATGGGGAGACTAGATGCAGCTGTCCTTACTTCCTGCAGTGTCATGTCTACTGGCTCGTCGGCCAATCCCAGCTCACTGCCAGAGTAGTGCCAGAGACAGAGAGAGTATAACAGAATTAAAGCAGAGGATTACGCTGATCTTTTTCAATAAAAGCAGTAATCTCAGAAGAGTTCCGTTTAAGTCTCAGAGGCACAGCGAGCCTATAGAGGAGGAGGGGTGGAAGTGTTTGTGAAAGGAAGGAGGAAAGGAAAAAAGACACTGGTGGCGAAGGCACAGATGGTGTGGATGGAGGATGAAGAGATTGTTCTCCTCTCTGTACTGTTTCTCATTTAGAGAAGACGTCTGACAAGTTCCACATCTGGGATGAATTTATTGTCAGAGAGACTGGATGAGCAAATGTACACTACTGTTCAAAAGTTTAGTCACTTAGAAATGTCCTTATTTTTTGAAAGAGGAGCATTTTTTTTAATGAAGATAACATTAAATGAATCAGAAATCCAGTCTAGACCTTGTTAATGTGCTGAATGGCTATTCTAGCTGGAAACAGCTGATTTTTAATGGAATATCTCCATAGGGGTACAGAGGAACATTTCCAGCAACCATCACTCCTGTGTTCTAATGCTACATTGTGTTAGCTAATGCTGTTGAAAGGCTCATTGATGATTAGAAAACCCTTGTGTAATTATGTTAGCACATGTCATGGAAAACATGACATTGTCTGCATGACCTAATTGACTTTTGAATGGTTTTGTACATATCAGCTGACTGAAATGAGTGGGGGAAACATTGGGAGAACAATTTGACCAAGTTGCAGCTAAATCTGTTCATAAACTGCACAGACCTAGTGTTTTCATATAAGAATGCTGCATTCAACATTGAAAACATCTAGAAGTCTTGAAACCTCATGGTGTTCCACAAGGCTCAGTCCTTGGCCCGCTTTTACTTTCAATCTAAATGCCTCATCTCTCCCAGATTATACAGAATCATGAATAAAGGTATCAATTTTAAAGAAAAACATGAAATTGTCTGGGTGACCCCAAACTTTTGAATGGTAGTATATGTAGCTGTTAACTGGCTGATCCCCTTTGTAGGAAATAATTAAGGAGGCTAGAATCAGAGTGGTCTAACCCACAAAAATCCAAACTGAGTTTTATATAATTTCTGTATACTTTCTGGTCTAGATTTTAGTGGCTAAGTGATCTAACCCACAACCCAAATACAGCGTTACAGTGGGGCTTTGAGTGCTAGACCAATCTTGAAATACAAAACTCATTTTTCTAACCAACTACAGAAAGCAGGATAGACCACTCTGCTTTCAAACCCTTCATTTTAGATGAAGATTTTGCACAATTAAAAATAAAACAAACTTGTAAACTGCATCACAGTTTTTTAACCAGTTGTTTCCAATCTTTTTGGCTTCCTAAACAAAGCACATTTCAGATGTCTATAAGTTGTTCGCTGCTCCAGCCAATTTTTCTCTCTAAATTTCTTCTATGGTTTTATTGCAATGAACGTTAATGAGATGTAAAAGCTTGTCTAACCCACAACCCGAATATAGCGTTACAGTGGTGCTTGGAATGTTAGACCATTCTTGAAAACACAAAACTTTGAACCCAAATTTCGTCAACCAAACACTAAGATTGCATCACTGAGGTGTCAGACAACTTTCACAAGTATAAAAATATGTCATAACAAACCACACTTGAGAACAAAATTAGACAACATCCATAAACTATTCAATACTGTCAAATATTTTGCCATAGAGTTTGTCTAAACTTATATCATCATCTAATGTTGCATCCACAATGAGAAAAGGTTTGTCAAGAATTTCTTGAATGACTAGTTTCAAACCACTGCTAAATGGTGGCAGGTTTCCTTCACAAGAAATACTGATGACAGTGAAATGACTTCTGCTTCACAGTAAGCAAATAAAAGGACATAGCGCATGACATTTACCAATAAAAACGACTTTTAACTTTGAATACAGATCTCTGTTTTGACCCACCTCTGGTGTGTAAACCCATTAAACTTTACACTGACCCTTTAGGTCCAATAGTCTGTCAGTGAGATGGCTTATATACTAAAACCCAATCGTCTGTCGTTTGTTGTCACACAGCAAACATCACCACCACCGCCTGCCAAAGCTGAGATTGGTTACCATGGCAACAATAATCAAATAACAACTGGTGTCCGACACTTAGGACCTAATGAACCTCTCAAATAACCATAATGGAGAAACAGAGGGAAGTGAAGAAAAATGAAAGCGAGATGGCTTCTGGTGTGAGACCAACATCAGTAATCATGTCATTACAATGACGAACACAGTCCAGTTATTTCTTTTGCCACTGCAGCAATGTTGGAATAATGCAATAATAAAAGCTTGTATTTATACAGCACTTTTCTTAACAAAGTTACAAAGTGCAAACTGAAAGAAAAACAAATGTACATACGAATGATATTTAAAAAAATGAAGGAAATAGGAATATAAAACAGAGGTCACAAAACAATCAGGTCATAACACAAAAGGCAAACAAGAATGGGATTTTAACACTGTAAAATATCACATATCCATTAAGGGTTTTAAGATAAGAGAACGATAAGAGAACGTTTTCAAAAAGAGATGCAAAAGACACTGCAGTTGTTTCCTGTCTTAACTCAAATGGCAAAATAAGTCAGTTTGGGTGCAGCATTAACAAGACGATATCTTGGAATTGCCAACCGAGCCCCATTTATAACCTGACAGAGCGTCCCAGGACATAAAGGCATTAAAGATCCTTAATGTAATCTGAAACGAGGCCTGTTATTGCTTTAAAAGTGATTAAGAGAGAAATCAATGCAGAATTTCACAGGTAGCTGCTGTAGATTGGCAAATAGCGCAGTAATGTGATCATATTTCTTAGTGCCAATTGACATCCTGGCACCAGCGTTCTGAAGCAGTTTGAGTCGGTGAGTGGGGCTGACTGATGCTGGAACAAAGTGTGTTGGAGTAATTGAGGGCAGAATTCAATGCAAATCAGTGGCAGATAGGAATGACCAAAATTCAATGATTGTTATTGGTCGAAAGAAACTTAACTTGACTAAACACTCAGCAGTCTAGCATTGAAAGAGAGATCAACATCAAAAATAACTCCCAAGATAAGGAGCAAATTGCTTAATATTGTTGGTCAGGTGATCAAATTTACAACATGCTAGTAGAGGTGTTGGAACCAGTGACTAAAACATCACATTCATTAAATTGTACAAAATTTTCTGACAATTGACATTTTGCATGATTACAAGGCTACTGAGGTGTCAATTTGAATGGTAATGTATCACTATGTCATCTGCGTATAAAAGGTGGAAGATAATATGATTCTAAATGATCTGGCTGAGATGAGGATTTAGATCGAAAATAGAAGCGGGCCAAGGATAGAGCCTTGTGGAACACCACGATTAGACCAACCTGGGTTTCTGGATTTCGAGATGGCAGAGGAGAATGGAATGATGTTGAAGGCAGTGTTCAAATGTGAAAACTGTGAAAACACTACGATGGTGCAGTTTCCCCATGAGGAAAAAGTTTTCCCAGTATTTTTCCCTCATTTTAGTCAGTTGATATGTACCCTACCGTTCGAAAAGTTTGGGGTCATCTAGACAATTTCATGTTTTCCATGAAAAAATATAATCACATTTTTATCCATGTGCTAACATAATTGTACAAGGGTTTTCTAATCATCAATGAGCCTTTCAGCACCATTAGCTAACACAATCTAGCATTAGAACACAGGAGTGATGGTTGCTGGAAATGTTCCTCTGTACCCCTATGGAGATATTCCATTAAAAATCAGCCGTTTCCAGCTAGAATAGTCATTTACCACATTAACAATGTCTACACTGGATTTCTGACTCATTTTATGTTGTCTTCACTGAAAAAAATGCTCCTCTTTCAAAAATAAGGACAGTTCTAAGTGACTCCAAACTTTTAACGGTAGTGTATAGCATTGTCATAACATTTCATTGCTCTTTACAATGTAATAAATATAAAGCAAAATATCTGATAAAAAATACACATAGCACTCCCTGCAGTTTTGTATGTAGATTTTGTTGCTCTCTTGTGCTTTCTGAAAGGAAAAACATTGAACTGAAATCATACATTAATGAAAAAGTCCTGCTGATGTTTTCAATATAACATTTGTTTTACAAGCAACAAAGCTGTACCATGTGGTACTTTATTCACTGCAACAAAGTTTGCAGCTTCACACTAAAATTACAACATCATTATGTGTGTTTTTCCCCCTCAATCACATTAGTACAAGCCTCTGGAGCACAAATCTCTGATCTGGTCTAGCACCTGGGTTCCCCACCTACCAGAAAACAGAGGGAGGTTAATGCGAATCAGCCACCAGCTGTTTCATTAAAATCGCAACTTCTCCATCTGCCCGTTGGTCCGCTGCACGTCTTGACCTTCATTTGGCATTGGGTGCTGTTGAGTTTTTGCCCAAGCTGTCAGGAAAATACAGCTTGTCAAAGAACATTCTTGAACTTCAAGACAGTCCGCCGTGTTAAAAAAACATTTCACACGCTGTTGAACTAAAAGCTTTGACCGACCTCTTAACTGCACAGCTTGGTGGGATTTTTCTGAAGTGTCTGGTGAGAGCAATCATTAAAAAAAAACAAAAAAACTCAGCCACCTTGGCGCTTTACCAGCAACAGGTCGGACTTGGCAGCGCTCAGTCCGTCGCCTTATGGTTTCCAAACGGGCAGACACAGCTCACCTGTGGCTCGGTCCTCCATGACGTTTGATACTGTAGTGACAGTTTTTTTACTCTGACGGTGTCGTGTCGCATCAGACTCTCTAACCACACTGTCAGTCCATGCTTAGGTGCTGAAATCTCTTGTCCATACATTGGTATAAATCCAAATACACATGTGGAACTTTTTCCATTCATGCTTGGCCTGGCTGCTCACACCCAGCTCCATCCCAACATGCAGGTCATTCAGAAAGACAGATTCTATACAGAGGTAAAGTTTTTGGACCCCCATGCATTTGTCAAATATCGCATTAAGAATCACTTAGATCTACAAGTGCAATTTCTTTTACTACAGTTACAGCCAAAATACAAAACAAATCCTAATAAGCCATTAAAAATGTAAAGTTGATCGGTTTTATTAAAACACAGAAGAAAGTTTGATTATTGGGTCATTTTGGTACCAGTAACCCACTCATGAAGGTTGTGCTTTTTAGCAAAAGACACAGTTTTTGTTGCCGTGCTTCGTGTCTGTATAAAGCCAGCACATTTGAAAGTTCTTCAGAGACAAAAATGGCTAAAACAAGGAATCTTGTGCAGGAAACACGCTTAAAGATTCAGATTTTCAGCCAGGAAGGGTACAGCTGTCGCCAGATAGCCAGGAAGTGTAGATGTAGTCCTTCAGCAGGAGGATACACTCTGAAGAAATACAGACAAGCCAACAACCTGGAGGACAAACCAAGATCTGGGTGTCCAAAGGTTTCTTCAGCAAGAAATGAACGCATCCTGATCCACATATACAGCAAATCACAAGAGCTTCAGCAGCAGCGGTCAATCCAAACTGGTGTCCAGTGTTCCACCAGCATTGTACGTGTTTGACTTTTAGATCATGACCTAAGGTCCTACCAGGCTGTTAAGAAGCCCCTGACTGAGGCGCCTTTATAGCTCAGTGGGTTAAGCAGGTGAACCATGTATAGGGGCTGGTCTCCAACGCAGCGGCACGGGTTCGATTCCCACTCGTGGCCCTTTGCTGCATGTCTTTCCCCAACTCTTCTCCCCATTTCCTATCTCTCCTATCAAATAAAGCAGACAAAAGGCCATAATAATAATGAAAAGAAGCCCCTGACCAATGAGAGACAGAGGTTAGCCCGGTGATGTTGGACCCAAGCACTAAAGGACTGGACAGCCAGGAACTGGAAGAAGATTCTGTTGTCAGATGAGTGCAGTTTACAGCTTTATCTTCCTCCTGCTAATGTGAAGATACACAGAAGGCCAGGCGAAGCAATTACCTCCAGCATGTACAGGACCTACTGTCAAGCATGGTGGAGGCAGTATCATGGTTTGGGGATGCATGAGTGCTGCTGAGGTTGGTCATCTCACTGAACTCTGCCAAGTATTGTGCCATTCTTTAAATGGTAATGCTGCTACTTTAATCCTCTCTTTTCTCCAAACAAACCTTTGGTCATAATGGCCCAACAGCTCAGCTTGTTGCTTCACAGACTTCAGGTGTTTGTGATGAGGCTGCAGGTAAACTTTTATTCTCATCACTCCTCCATGTACACCTCATTTGTGCGTTGATGCTTTTCTGTCTGCAGCTTTTCTTTTCTACTCATCTGAGCGTTTTCTTGGTCATGACATCCACTGTTTCCCTTAACTACCATCCCTTAATGACATTTTAGACAGTGAAAATTGCGAGCTGCAGGCACTTTGATATCGTTTTAACGCTCTCCCCTGTTTTGTAGGCATCAATTAGCTCCATCAGATCCACAGCTGGCTGCACAGCAGAGCCTGTGGTTACTGTGTATATCGTGAAGGTTTGAAAGGCTTATTATTTATCATTATCATATAGCTGACTCCTGTCATTAGCTGGCTAATGA
Source organism: Acanthochromis polyacanthus (assembly GCF_021347895.1). Taxonomy (NCBI): domain Eukaryota; kingdom Metazoa; phylum Chordata; class Actinopteri; family Pomacentridae; genus Acanthochromis; species Acanthochromis polyacanthus. Next base: position 34,963,388 of record NC_067128.1, on the reverse strand, counting down.
CTGTTCTTAACCTGCCATACAAATCCTCACACGTCAATTAAGGCCTAATTAGGTGGAGTGGTTTTGAGTGGGAGGGTGCAAAAACTTGCAGAAACTTTTTGTTTTTAAGTTGATAAAATAAAAAGTAAGAATGCAACAAAGGTGGATCATAGAAACAACATTGGTAAAGTAGATTCTACACACATGCAGGGAAAAAAAACAAAGATTCCTTCAACAGTTACTGATCCAAAACAGACCCTGCGATTATGAGCCTCCGTTGGTTATGTATTTTACACATCTTTTTCCTTCCCTCCTGTCATCTACATGTAACCTTTTTAAAATGTCCTTCACTATGCTAGACAACAGCAACCTCTGAGCTAACAACGTACCACGCTGAAAATATCAAGCTTCACTGAAGATTAGGATCAGCCAGTGAGGCAGATCTGCTTTATTCTTTGGGGATTTTGCCATTTTAAACACGGTGCATGCAAACGTTCCACCAAAGTCATTCTTTCCTCACTATTTCAAAGTAACATCATCGTTGTCTCCTTTGCATAGCATCGTGAAAACAGCTGCAAAGGATATTGAGGCGTGGTCAGACCATTCTACACAGTGCTGCTTTAGTGCAACAGTCTGACGGTGCAGGACTACAGCACTGCTAGAGGACTAACCCTCTGGAATAACGGTGGCTCAGTGGTTTCGGCTTTGGCTACTTATCAGAAGGTTGTTAAAGCTACTACAAAACAAAACATATAAGTTGCCCAGAAGTGCCTAAACTTTTGCAGAACTGTCAAAGAGTGAGACATCGAAGGAAGTACATGAGAGCAAGAATGTGTCAGGAAGAAAACAAAAAATAATAAATCACAGTGCAGTTAAATTTTTGCCTTTGGAGTAAATTTAGTTCTGAGTCTGTAACAGAGCAGTGGCAGGAAGAGTTTGGAGGAGATGTGAATCAGCAGAGCTCCACTGGAAGGATTCACTCCTCCTCTGACCTGGACTCGATTTGTCGAGGTCAGGATTCACTAAATATGCTAAGATACAGATCTGAAGAGTCACCAGACACCGGTGCTACCAACACATACGATGTTTGACACACACTCTCACCAAAAACAAACAGACCTGCGGTTGGTATAGCTATGCGTATTTTAAATGTTTCAGGAGCAAACTTTCAGCCGTCAACACGTATTTTCTTCAGAAAACTGCTTTGAAAGGTCGTTGCACCAATAAATTTCACTCCAACCACCCCTTCATGCTCTATTCCGTGCTTCCACTCAAACAAACATCTCCACTCTTTCCAGTTCTTGAAGGTGAAACTTAATTTTTTACAGTTTTCAGCACCTTCAGTCATACTTAAGCCTCTTGCAGTAATTGCATCTCAGCTTCCACTTGTCGGCATTCGTGTTCCGCTGTTTCAAGTGGAAATGTTCAATAATCTCGTAATGTTTTATAACTTAATGAATCAATAATTTCCCTTGCCGTTTGCGTAATGGAAACCACCTTACAGGCTCATGCTGAGGATGTAATTATATCTAATGTCATGGGATTCAGGTCTGCACAGCTGAGGCTCCACTCTGACTGATGTTCTGTGTGTTTTGTCATTAACACTGCTTACCAGCTTCGTCCCCGAGGTGCTGATGACTTGTTGTTGCTTGACTGAACACGAGGCTTAACGCTAATCTCATCACTGATGATTCACCAGTTAGAAAGAGCTCGTAGGCATCTACAGTAGAAGACGTGCGTCCTCATGCGATGTCTGTTTAGTGGGAGATTGTTCCACGAACGTTGCTTTTCTTTCAGGTTTTTGTAAATGGTGAAGATTGGGTTTAGATTTTTCACATTAAGAGATAGAGGCTGCACAGTGGATCGGTGGTTAGCGCCGTCGCCTTGCAGCTAGGATCTTTCTGCGTGCAGTATGGATGTTCTCCCTGTGCATGTGTGGGTTTTCTCCATCTGTGTGTGTGTCTTTTTTATGATAGTTTTGCCTCGTTTGTGATGATTTTGTGTCCTTTTGACTCTTTGTGGGAATCAGGCATGTTTTCGTCGTGAATTTGTGATTTTTCTTAGTATATTTGCATCTCCTTGTATTTAATTTGCATCTTTTGCAGTGATGGAGCACATTTCTGTGGTGGTTTTGACTCTGCGAGGATTTGGCATGTTTTTCTGTTATATTTGATTTTTTTGTGGTGATTTTGTGATGATTTCACAGATTTTTTTTTATGGTTTCTTTGACCCTTTTCTTGGGATTTTGGACATTTTCATAAGGATTTTAATCCGTGTTGATTTTTGTGGGGATTTTGCATTAAGTCTTTTTGATAATTTTACCTCTTTTTATGGTGATTTTGGGTCTTTTTTATGGTGGTTTTCAGTCTGTTTGTGTTAATTTTGAGTCTTTCTGTGGTGGTTTATACTCTTTGTGAGAATCAGGCATGTTTTTGTGATGAATTTGTGATTTTTCTTGGTATATTTGCATCTCCTTGTGATTAATTTGCATCTTTTTGTAGTGATGTCGCACATTTCTGTGGTGATTTTGACTCTTGTTTTTCTGCTTGGGTTTTTTGTTGTGATTTCACACATTTCTTGTGGTTTTTTTGACCGTTCTGTAGTGATTCTGCACATTTTTGTGATGATTTTGACTGGTGAGGATATCTGTGAGGATTTTGCGTTCAGTCTTTTTGATAATTATACCTCTTTTTGTGTCTTTTCATAATAATTTTGAGTTTTTTTGAGGTGGTTTTCAGTCTTTTTGTGTTTGTTTTGAGCCTTTTTGTTGGGTTTCTCCCACAGTCCAAAAACATGCTGAGGTTAATTGGTAACTAGGTGTGAATGTGAGTGTTTGTATATGTAGCTCTGTGATAAACTGGTGACCTGTCCAGGGTGTCTTCTACCTTCACTCTAAGTCAGCTGGGATAGCCTCCAGCCCCCCTAATAGGGATTAAGCGTTGTATAGATAATGGCTGGACGGGCACAAAGAGATAAAATAATAGCAGTTTGTGAGGAAAACGGTCTTGAATTGAAAACTTGGGTCAATCTGATAACTCCAGGGCTATAAAGTAAATCTTCTGCTGCACACCTCCCCCATTTGGTGAAACATTCCTCTGCTGTAAAGTTTAGAAACCACACGTCTTTGCTTCAGAAACTCCCATTGTCCTTTTTGCTCTCCATTTTAATTCAACCGTGGCTTAAAGTACACACTGCAGCCTCCCAGAGAGTTGCTGTCCCAGATATCTGGCCTCCGATCAGCAGCCGAGTCCCAACCTGAGGCAGGGTGATGTATGGAGCCTGACAGCTGAGCGCTGCAGAGGAGATGGAAAGAACAGCTCAGAGAAACAGAGCTCTGGGGGCTTCCAGCGTCCCCACCATGCAGGAAGGAAGATGTTCTTCGTCTAAATAGACTCCACGCACTTCTTTGTGTCTCTGTAAAACTCTCCATATGATGTTTTTGCAGCAGCGTTGATGGGATCTGGTACTCGGCTTTCTTCTCTTTGTCAGGGAATGCTTGTCAGATTGTGGGCTTTGCCGGAGGGATTTCTGCTATGTGGTCTGAATGAGAATTTTATGGAGGAACTGAACAACAAATGGTCTAAAGGGGAGCCTGAGCCAGATGTAAACACTAGAAGAAAGACATCATAATTAGTGTTGAACCAGTAAACACTGTTTTTATCATTAAAAAGTAAAGAATCTGTAAAGCACATTAATTATGATGGCATTTAATTAATAATTATCTTTTCATTTTATTTTCTATGGAGAGCAAGTAGTTGGGTTTTGTCAAAATGCAAATTTCATCTACTACTAATGAGCCAATTAAATTATGTGCATTTAAAAGGCACTGACAGTTGTACTAATACTAGTACATACTCTGGTATTTATTCTTGACGAATTTCAATAAAATAAATCAAATTTATCTTTAACTTTGTTTATTTTATTGCACTCAGGATACATCTCTGCAGCTGCAACTGTGCCATTTGTAGCTCCGTACGTTGGAGCGTCGACCAGATGCTGTTATTTAACACGATGACAATATTAAAACTTCACTATCATCAACAGTACCGACATATTACCACATTCCTACTTCATGGTAAATGTGAATAGCAGAAAGATCTGTAGATTTTGGGGGAATAAACCGGACTGTCTTGGATGATGAAAAGTTACTCCAATCATTAACAGAGGGTCCTCAGTTTATGACGTCCTCGACTTACGGCGTTTCGTGGTTACACTGAAACTGTTTGTGTGGAACTAGTTGATGTGGAGCGGACGAATCTGTCGTCATGCAGCGCTATAAGACGTTTACATTCACAGTTTGCACACCGCCTTGGATTGTGCTACATTCACTAACTTTTGTCCTTCATTAGTGCTCCCAAGCGTAATTCAGATTTTTTTGATGCTTTGAGGAAAAAGAAAGCCATCTCTATGGAAGTGAAATTAGATAGAACAAAACACCCGCAACATTGTGAAACACAGCATGTAATGGCATCGTTTACATTTTTGCCGGAGTTCCGATTTGCAGCAAAGATCGACTTCTGTCGGGCCGCAGGAACGAAACGCCGACACACGTCGAGGACCGCCTGCATTTCCAGCTGTGTTGTGTATACAGGGTGTCCTCGGTTTACGACCTACAGTGTTTCGTCGCTACGTCAGAACTGGTTACGTGGAACTAGTTGGCGAGCAGAGCGGATTAATACGTCGTCATGCGGTGCTATCCGACTGCTTTGTTTCCATTCTCCGGTTGTACCCCGCCTTGGATTGTGCAACATTCGCTAACTTTTGGCCCTTCGTTAGGGCTCCCAAGCGTAAGTCAGACTCTTCTGATGGCAGTGCTTCAAAGAAAAAGAAAGCCATCTCCGTTAAACTAAAATGAGATATAATAAAACACTTGGAATAGGGCGAAACACGCAACGGCTTCATGTTTTCGTCTGAGTTCTGACTTACAGTGAAAATCGATTTACGTCTTGCCATAGGAACGGAACGCTGACATAAGTCGTGGACCCTCAGTGGTTTGAAGAAAAGGAAAGCCATCTCTATGGAAGTGAAATTAGATACAATAAAACACTCAAGTTGTAAAAACATCTCCTTGAAAAATGACTCGCATGCATAAAAGTCATTGGTACTAATGACTTTTCCAAAGAACTGATCAAGTTCTGACGTAGGTCAATCCATAGGAACAGAACTCTGATGTAAGTTGAGGACCCTCTGTATATAGCTAATATTAACCGCATCGTCTATGGAAGCCTATGATTTGCACTGCTTGATTTAGGAGGTTATATTTTCAAGATGCGAGATTTTAAAATTCTATGCAGATAGTTTCTGCATCGTCATAAGTTTCTCTGAGCCGAAAATCTCCCGTCATCCAGCAGCAGCCTCTCTTCTGGTGCCGGGAGTTATTTTTGATTAAGACACTAGAGAGAGAAAAAGAGGGAGAGAAGTGAAGCAGGATGAGAGGAAAGGAAACAGAAACAGGAGTGAAATGATAGAGACAGGAGGGAAGAGTTGAATCATGGCGAGCATTCAGATGTTTTGACACGTTGCAAAATCGATCGGAGGCTGAATGCCAAACACTGAACGGCTCAGCGTGGATGGAGCTCTGTGGCCATTAAAGGAACAGCGGATTGTAAAGGAACAGCAGACTGTAAAGGAACAGCGGATTCTAAAAGGAACAGCTGACTGTAAAGGAACAGCTGATTCTAAAAGGAACAGCGGATTCTAAAAGGAACAGCAGACTGTAAAGGAACAGCTGATTCTAAAAGGAACAGCAGACTGTAAAGGAACAGCGGATTCTAAAAGGAACAGCGGATTCTAAAAGGAACAGCAGACTGTAAAGGAACAGCAGACTGTAAAGGAACAGCGGATTCTAAAAGGAACAGCAGACTGTAAAGGAACAGCAGACTGTAAAGGAACAGCAGATTCTTAAAGGAACAGACTGTAAAGGAACAGCAGACTGTAAAGGAACAGCAGACTGTAAAGGAACAGCAGATTCTTAAAGGAACAGCAGACTGTAAAGGAACAGCAGACTGTAAAGGAACAGCAGACTGTAAAGGAACAGCAGATTCTCTGCACTGGCAGGTCCAGGATCAGCATCAGTGGAGGAAGAACTGACTGTGCTGTCAGATAACATGTTTGCAGAACACCATGACTCTTTTTCCACATAAAATCAGTGGATATGTGCAATTAATATATGCTCAGAACAAAAGCATAACATATAAACTTCCCACTTGCAGATCTGTAACTGCACAAGTAAAAAGAAAGAACCTATAATGAGTCAGCTGAAAAAATATGTAACTGGCCAGATTCTTACATTTCAAATCAGATAAATTATCAGTAATATCAAAAACATTACAAAACAAACTGGACTGAGCTGGATAAGATCCAACAGTAGAAACTGAAAACATATAAATGAAATTTTAAAAAAGCACTAGTGTTTGTACACATACACTGAAGAGGAAAAGAGCCCTGACATAAAAAAACAAGTATTAATTAGGAGATAATATTGTGTTTGCGGTTGCTCTATGTTGTTTAAACTTGTTGCTCTACATTATTTAAAGTCGCCCTATGTGTAGCTAAAGTTGATATTATTAGTTAAAGTTGCTCTATATTTGTTAAAGTTGTTCCTAATGAGTTAATGTTGCTCTATATTATTTAAAATTGCTCTATATTAGTAAAGGTTGCTCTATATTTGTTGAAGTTGCTCAGAAATGAGTTAAAATTGCTCTAAATTAAGTTAAAGTTGCTCTATATTTGTTGAAGTTTCCAGCTAAAATAGTCTTTTACACATTAACTATGTCTAGATTGGATTTCTGATTAATTTAACATGATCTACATTGAAAAAAAAAGTTTTTCTTTCAAAAAAATAAAGATATTTCTAAATGACCCCAAACTTTTAAACAGTGGTGCATCTGTTCAGGTTGTTCATGCACATAAATGTACATTTAAGGAGACATATGTAACGCAGACATAATGTAAATGCATGAATATGTAACACACACACACACACACACACACACACACACACACACACACACACACACACACACACACACACACACACACACACACACACACACACACACACACACACACACACACACACACACACACACACACACACACACACACACACACACACACACACACACACACACAAGCTATGCAGCCCTTTGTGCATGAAAACATCTCCTTTAACAGACTGCGTCCTTGACAGATTGTTCGCCAGATGTGCCCAACAATCCCAAACATGATCACGTTCTGCAGCCAAGAACGATCCAAGCACAGCCATGTAAATGTGAGAATCCACTGCAGCGTCCAGGAACATCCCACACAGGCTGACGTGAAATCACTGAGGATAATTAATACCAGGGCTGCTAATGAACACTCGGCCTTGGTGGTGCTTTTTGCCTCTCCTTCCTCTCTGTCTCAGGGCCTCTAACCATAAACAGACACATTCCTGTAGAAGTGAAGCTCTGCCAGGTTTCAGGAATGTGGTCACAGGAGCTGCTTCAGCCAGCTGATGAAGGTCGGACTTTTCCACGCGTAACTCACAGCTCGGCTTTCCACACGTCTGCAGCTTCCAGCAGAGCAGCGCTGTCAAAATTATTCTAGTTCAGGGGCCACATTCAGCCCAGTTTGATCTGGAACTGAATGATGGAGGATTTTACTTTGTGATCAAAACGACCAGAGTCAGACAAAAAAAAAACCCAAAAAAGACAAAAAGCAACAAAAACAAGGCAAAATATTACAAAAATGAGACACAAAACAAAAAGAAACAAATTATACATAAAAGTTACAAAGCGACAAGTGACACAAAACATTTTAAAAGTGAGAAGAAAAATGACAGAAAACAATATGAGACCAAAAACACAAAATGACAAAAATGCTACGCAAAACAAATACAACAAAACACAAAAACAAGAAAGACACAAGTGAGACAAAAAGGGAACACAAAACAATGAGACAAATAAAAGTCAGACAAAAAAACAAAAACAAGACAAAATATGACCAAAATGAGAAAACGACATGAAACAAAAAGACAGACAAAAAAGTTACAAAGCAACAAAACAATGTATGACTGACAAAAATGAGACAACAAATTACACAAACAAGACAAAAAAATGACAAAAGTAGAAACAAAATAACAGAAAGCAACACCAGCAAGACAAAACAAAGCCACAAAATGACAAAAACGCTACACAAAAATAAAGTAAAATGACAAATATAAGACAAAAAACACAAGCGAGACAGAGGAAACACAAAACTACAAAAATGAGAAACAAGACAAAAACATGAGAGAAATGACAAAAAAAAACAAATACTGGAAAATGTATTATAAAAATGAGATACATGACAAATGAGCAACAAAATGATGGAAAATGAGAATTGAAACAAAAACCCACAAAAAAACAAACAAAAAAAAGACAAAATGTCACCAAAAAAAATGACAAAACGACAATGAACAATCTAGTATTTTACTTTATGATCAAAACTACTTGTCATGGTTTTAGAAATTATTTTAAATTTAGTTTTACAAATTTACAATCTGCAGTTAATGTCCTCTGTCATTTTCACACTTAAAGTCGTATCGTGGGCCGGATTGGACCCTCTGCAGGGCTGGTTTTGGCCCACGGGCCTCATGTTTGACACCACTGCAGCATAGGAATAAACAGCAGTCCCAGTTTTACCAAAATAATCATAGAAATGAACGTATTTGTCGCTTAGACGTGTGGAAAAATGTTCCACTGAGCACACTGTGACCCAGTTCTATCACACAAATGGGTTACAGCACCTGAAGGAACATTTCCTTCTGAGTGACCTGCTTCTATGCTGGGTCCATTCTCATGTTCTGTCCGTCATACATGTATGCATGTTCTCCTGCAGACGCCTCGGTGGCACATCGACCTGCAGCCCTGGGCCGGGGAGGGTCGCTCTCTGGAGGACGAGGCTAAAAGGTTCCTGAGCTTCATCACAACCCCACAGGTGAGTCCTTGTTCCAAATCTCTCCTAAAATAATGTGGCTGACGACGTTTTTCTTATTGTGTGTCTCTTTATTTGCTTTGTGTCTCATTCTTGCAATTTTGTGCCTCTTTTTAGTTGTTTGTGTCTCATTTTTGTCACTTTCGTGTCTCTTTTCTCATTTTGCATCTCATTTTTGCCATTTGTCTCATTTTTGTCATTTCTTGTCTCGTTTGTGTAATTTTGTCTCTTTTCTCATTTTGTGTCTTGTTTTCCTCTTTGCGTCTCCTTTTTGTCATTTTGTGCCATTTTTATCATCGTCTCGTTTTTATCATTTTATGTCAATTTCTGTCTCGTCATTGTGTCATTTCTCTCATTTGTTGCTTTATGTCTCGTTTTTGTTGTTTCGCATTTCATTTTTGCCGTTTTGCGTCTTATTTCTGTCTTTTTGTGTCTCGTTTTTCTCATTTAGTGTCTTGCTTTTGACGTTTTATGTCGTTTGTCAATTTCTGTCGCGTCTTTTTGTCGTCTTGTCATTTCTCTCATTTTTGTTGCTTTGTCTTGTTTTTGGCATTTCGTGTCTTATTTTTGTTGTTTCTGTCGTTTTATGTCTTGTTTTTGTCAATTTATGTCTCATTTTTATGGTTTTGTGTCTCACTTTTGTTGTTTTGTGTCTGGTTTTTCTCATTTTGTGTCTCGTTTGTCATTTTGTATTCAACACCATCAAACAGTTTTCAAAAAGAGTTTTGTCTGGTAGCGTAAACCTGCAACTACATGCCAGCTGATGAGTTTTAAACAGAGAACGCCGACTGTCCAACACAGCACAACAAACGACAGAGCTATAATCTGATGTGGAAGATTCACAGAGCAGACACGAAGACGCAACAGCTTTAAGAAGGTGTGAAGCAGAACACAGGATGCTGTTTCCTGGCACCGTTTTCTTGTTTTTCTGCTGGGTGTGAAGAGAACACGTCTTCACAGGATATTAAAGCTGTTATTTTTAGACAGAGTTCTTATTTCAGAAACTCAACACCTCGACTGTTGATCTCCAAGTTCCTGGTCGTTCAGCTTTGACCTCGTTCAGCTTTGAGTGTGGTGTATTTTTAGTTTTTCTCCGTTATTTATTTGAGATGTTGGCTGTGCTTCCTGCTTTGCTTCAGGCTATGTTCCAGGAGGAAGCACATAATCCTGAATCAGATTTTTACCACTCGAACCGAGATTTACCAAATATTGGTACCAGATGCTCAAATGTAGCATTAAAAAAAAAAACAAGTACAGCTGCTATTATTTTCCTGGAAGCCTGCTTATTGTTCCGTGTATCAGACGACTGAAGCTACAACTCGTTCACATTCAGCTCAGCGCTCGTCTTGCTCGGCAGCACCCTCGTGAATTCATTATTCTATTGATTACCATACAGATGGAACTCACAGCCCCTCCATTCAGACTCAATCAATGAGATGTTGTTTGTTTCTCGGTCCATATCAGCATTAATTACAACTGTTTGATTAAGACGCTCCGCTTCATAATTTGAAAAATATCTGCGAAACACTGGAATCCTGCTTCTTCTGTCCCGACTGCGAACGCAACGCAAAAGACGTGGTTTAATTTTACGTTTTCGTTTTCTGCTAATCATGCTTCCTAGCACAACTATCAGGCCACAACTGCAGTGTGAGCGCTCACAATCAACTGTCAAATAAACACTACCTGTCCAAAAAAAACCAATCTAAATTTAACTAAAAGCCGTCCATTGGATAATTACCGCAGTGATGAATCTGTTTCAGCTGCAACAACTTATTAAATCCTCGCTGATGCAGTGAGGAGCTTCCACCATGATGGACGTAATATCCTGTGGTCACGGAAAGGATGCTAATCTGTCTCAGAAAGGGTCAAATTATTGGATGAAACTACTAAAATCTGCTACGATGCTGAAGGCAGACACTGGTGAGCAGAGCAACAGAGACATGAGACATGACAAAAATACACAAAGACACAACAGGATGTGATGTACAAGAGGTAGCTAGGCAAGACGGTAGGATGCTTGGTGCTGAAGCTGAACAGGGCCCCATAAAGGACCAGAGGGTAGTAAGAACAAAACACGATACACAGGAACTATAGTTTTAGCTGAATTAACCCGAACTTGGTACTACCAAAGCAGTAGAACAAAAGCATGTAGAGGGTAACACAACTGCTGAATAGTGCAGGGCTAATGCTACCAGGACGCTGGAAAACACGGGAGATAACCAGTCTGACTGGCAGGGAACTTACCTGTCCGAGGTAGGAACAGCTGATGGGAGGACTGGGCAGGAGAGGAGGCGAATGGCTGGTGGAGCAGTGGCGTCCTGACTGGGGTCATGGTCTGATCAGGAAGGGCGAGCAGACAGGAGACTGAACCAGGGCCAATACTAACCAGGACAGTTCATGATCCAGCGAGGAGTAGCGGCAACGTCTGGCTTATGTGGAGGAGGGATGGTGATTGGTGATCATTCCCACCTGCTCGCCCACCAGTTCCACTGATTGTGATTGGCAGCAGCTGTCTGTATGCCACATGCTGCCTAAGAGAGGAGAGAGATGGGGAAAGGAGGGAGAATCTACCACTAGCTGGCAGGTGAGGTCGAGGGCGTGACAAAATCAGGTTAAGAACCATCCAATGCGTAATTAAAACCTGAAGGAGACCATCATCTTGGTGGTCAGAACAAACTCTTAGATGATCGTAGGAAATCAACAGTAGAACTCACAGCTATGTTTAATAGTGAAAGTAAGAACATTTCCACACACACAATGCAAAGGAAACCCAAAGGATTGGGACTAAACGGCTGTAGCTCTAAGATCAGTGAGACTAATCAGAAAAAAAGTCTTCAGTTTGCTAGGCAGCATAAAGATTGGACTCTGGAGCAATTTTAAGAAGGTCATGTGGTCTGATGAGTCCAGATTCACCCTGTTCCAAAGTGATGGGGGCATCAGGGTAAGAAGAGAGGAGGATGAACTCATCATGTCTAGTGTCTACCAGCCTGTGGGGGTTAGGGTTATGATCTGGGGTTGGTCAGGTTCACCAAAGTTATGAGATCAGCTGATACCTGAAGATACTGAATGAGCAGGTCTTTACATCAGTGGAGTTTTTTTTTTCTTGGTCCAAGATGACGATGCCTGGATTCATGGGCTCACTTTGAGAATGAGTGGATCAGGGAGCATGAGATGGATTGTCCTCCACAGAGTCCAGACCTCATCATTGAGGCTCTTTGGGATGTTCTGGAGAAGACTTTGCCCCACTCCCCCATCATCAATTTAAGATCTTGATGGAAAATTAATGCAGCTCTTTACAGACACAAATGCTGTGACATCTCTTGATCTTTGGTCCATTTCTAGGGCTTCAGTCACTCTGTTGTTCCTGATTCGTCTGCTGTGACATATTTTAGAGTGCATGTGCTGTTGGTGTTCTTTCATTGTAATGAAACTGACTCGGGGGATAAGCCAGCATCTTATCTTTTCCTCCTCACACAATACAGCCGGAACACTCCAAAATGACGAAGCCCTCACTCTGTATCCTCCACAAAGCAGAAACGCTGCTCATAATGAACTAGCGCTGGTTTGTGTGTGAGGACAGGAAGGAACGAGGACGGAAAGACGAAGTGTGTTTGTAGGAAGCTGTTGGAAGTGAACTGTCCATCATCGACGGTGACAGGCGAGGGTGGAGGGAGCCGGCGCAGGGAGCTGGCAGCATCCTCAGCTGTAATGCTGACTGACACGATGCCTGGTGGAAGTGGAGCTCAGAGAGATGGTCTGAGGCCCGACCAGAGATCAGTACCAGTCAGAGAGGAGCATGACGATGGATTATTTCTCATTAGCCATTTTTGTGTCTTTTTGTGTCAGTTTAGCATCTTTTAGCATAATTTTAGTGTCTTTTAGTGCCATTTTTGTGTCTTTTAGTGAAAGTTTTGTGTCATTTTTGCATTTTTTTAGTCCCATTATTGTCATTTTTCTGTCTTTATGCATCTTTTGGTGTCATTTTAGTGTCATTTTAGTGTCTTTTTGTGTCAGTTTAGCATCTTTTAGCATATTTTCATTGTCTTTTAGTGTACGTTTTTGTCAATTTTTGCATCTTTTAGTGCCATTTTTGTGTCTTTTAGTGTAAGTTTTGTGTCATTTTTGCATCTTTTAGTCCCATTTTTGTCATTTTTCTGTCTTTTTGCATCTTTCAGTGCCATTTTTGTGTCTCAGTGTAAGTTTTGTGTCATTTTTGCATCTTTTAGTCCCATTTTTGTCATTTTCTGTCTTTTTGCATCTTTCAGTGCCATTTTTGTGTCTTAGTGTGTTTTTGTGTCCTTTTTGGCATCTTCCAATATCATTTCAGTGTCTTTTAGTGCAAATTTTCTGTCTTTTTTTTGTCCTTTTTGGCATTTTTCAGTGTCATTTCATTGTCTTTTAGTGCAATTTTTGTGTAATCTTTGCATATTATAGTGCAATTTTAGTGCCTTTTTATGTCAATTTTGCATGTTTCAGCATCATTTTTGTGTCTTGTAGTGCCATTTTTCTGTCTTTTTGTTTGCTTTTTGCATCTTTTAGCATCAATTTAGTCCTATTTGAGTCATTTTGTGTCTTTGTGCAAAATCTGCATCTTTTAATGCCATTTTTGTTACTTTTAGTGACATTTTGTGTCTTTTTGCATTTTTTAGTGTGTTTTGTGTCATTTGTGTGTCTTTTTGTGTCAGCTTTGCATCTTTCAGTGTCACTGTTTGTCTTTTAGTGCAATTTTTGTGTCAGCTCAGCATCTTTTAGCATCATTTTACTGTCTTTTTGTGCCATCTTAGTGTCTTTTTGCGTCTCATAGTGCCATTATTGCATCTTTTTGTGTCATTTTTGCATCTTTTAGTGCTTTTTTATGTTTTGTGCCACCTCATCTAGACGTCATAACATCCCGTCCGTTGCTTTCACTATAACCAGTTACTGTATCCTCACTGAGAACATCCTCTCAGGTCTTTTTCATTCTTCTGTTTGACATTGTTCAACAGCGAGCAGTTCAAGTCTGCAGATGTGAAGTGGCAAAATAATCAGGAACGATTTTGCATTTCATTGCACGCTGCGCATGAATGCTTTCATCCGGAACACATTAGCACTGATGGACATAATGGAGCATATTTTAAAATAATCATTTAAATAGACGATTGCAGCAATACAATTCCAGCGCTCTTTGCAACAGAGAGCCATCAGGGCGACTTTTATTTCCTGTCAAACGGTGACGCACTGCGCTTGACTCAGCTGGTTCCTTCCTGCCTGACCTGTCACTGAGCGATCTGATTAGAGGGAGACATTTAAAGGCCACAGCGAGAGAAAAAACAAGCCTGCGAGGTTCTTTAGAAGCTGTTAAAATCTAGAGTCAACTCGGGCTTTGGCCTCGGAATGCAAACATGCATAATGAAGCAGCTTCAAATGTCAGTTTTAGGCGAACAATAGACTTGATTTGAGAAGAGGCGGGACACGGCGTGCATGATTTCTTTTCATTTAGATTTCAGAAAAAGCACTCCTTCTTCCTTCACTGTTTTCTTCCACCTTGACGGGGCTGGAAAACATTTTGTGCGAGCTCCTTTTCCAGGAGCCCGACTGTGAGCCGGTGATACCAGACAGACACACAACGCACATGTTTACACACATGCTGTGGTGTCTGAGCTGGAGCGGTGAAGCCACGGATTTCTGCTTGATATCACCACGCCTGAGCCAGTGTTGTTCCTTCCTCCGCAAACTGGGATCTCCGCAGCAGACAGAGCTTAAGGAAACCAGACAGCAAACATTTGAGCAGCAGCTTCCGTGCTGAAGCTTGTAGCGCTGTAGACGTACAACATGCTGACATGTATGTACATGAGCACCAACACGGTTTATGCAGGCACGAGCCTCATGCAGTATAAACACAGAGAAACTCACATAAACATACAGAGGATAGAACCCCAATGGAGCGTCTGGATTTAAAGCTTAAAAATACTGAATTAAAACCTAAAATCTGAGTATTGCACAGTACTTAAAAGGGAGTCCTGCTAAAGATATAGTTGCAATAGAGGAGATTTATGCAGTTCACTTTTGTGGCCACTTTCTCAATGAATAGTTTCCTGATCCATGAGACAAATGGTACAATAACTATATATGTGTGCTCAGATATAATCCATGGCAGACATAATATGAAGAATTTGGCTGTAATATTATATTAGACCTGCTTATTAAATTAAAAACCCTTTATTTGTCACTGATGTCACTAATGGCCCACTTTTAGATCATGGCTTAAGGTCCTCCAAGGCTGTAAAGAAGCCCCTGATCAATGAGAAACGGAGGTTAGCCCGGTGATGTTGGGCCCAAGAACACAAGAAGTAGACAGTCAGGAATTAGCAGCAGATTCTGTGGTCAGATGAGTCCAGTTTACAGCTTTATCTTCCTCCTGAGGGTACACAGAAGGCCAGGTGAAGCATCATCTCCAGCATGTACAACTGCCAAGCATGGTGGAGGCAGTATCATGGTTTGGGGATTCATGAGTGCTGCTGGTGCTGGTCATCTCACTGAACTCTGCTAAGTAGTGTGCCATTCTCCAAACCCACATGTTCCTTTCTACTGCTCCATCAACGTCAAAACTGGATGTTTCAACAAGATAACGCTCCACATCCAGGACCAGCAGAACTTCATTGCAGGAGAACAGTTTCCAGGTTTTAGAGCGGTCAGATCAATCTCCGGACACGAGCACCTTTGAAAATCTGTGCTGGATTATCAAAAGGTCTGTTTCAAAGCATAAACAAAAGAATGTAGAGGAATTAAAAGCAGTAATTCGAGAAGAATGGGAGCAGATTAGCCCTCAACAGTGTGAAAGGCTAGTGACCATGGCAGCCAGGATTAGATCTCTACTGTGTGCTGAAAGCAGGACTAGATCTGTTTATTAAATTAAAAATCATTTATTTGTCACTAGTACATGACAGTAGAGTGGATACTGAAGTTGCTGCTGGGGCAGACAGGGTTGCTCAAGAGTAAGTGTTAAGATTAAGCCTTGACCTCCTGATCAATAAAACTCCATCCATCACTTCTGCTGAATCCCAGGACTGAACCTGTAGATCTTCAGTCTGTCTTAGCACACATTCTGCATTCATGACCTCTGTGTGTTTTTCAGCCTATAAAGCACAAACAGAGCGAGTACCTCAGTCTCGTCCTTGTTTACCGTCTTTCCTTCATCCTCCTGTGACTCGACATCAGCTCCAGCTGTGCATCATGATTCATGATGAGTTTGCATATCAGTGCACAATGAAGCCCAAACGTATTCTAGCCCGGGGTCAGGCTCTCTGACACTCCACAGAAATGAAAACTAAGCAGTTCAAACCTGGTTAGACTGATGCTGTTGAAGACTGAAGGTAAAGTCATTCTTTCTGCGTCTGAGTCCAGACTGATGTAGACTATAACAGTGGACATGCACGCACTTCTGCTCATACAGTAACGCTGTGTTGAGCTTTGCTGAGGACAGTGGACGGACAAAACACAGGACTCCTGGAGAGTTTAGAACTTCCCAGTGTGTTTGGGCATCATCAATGGAAATCATGTATAAAGTCCAGTGGTTACGACTTGAATTACAACTTTTCTATTGACGGATTTCAAAGATTATAAACAATGTGTCCTCATAAGTAGCATTTCTCTAAAGCAGTATTTGAATTTTTCCAGAATTGGAGGACATTTGGGCTTCAAAATTTGAGAAATAAGTCTTGTTTTTTACAGTTTTCTGCTCCATATTCATCAATAATAGATAAACTATGAAAGGATTGATTGGCTCAGAGTACACATCAATGGCACCATTTTTATTCCACGTTTTCTGTGTTGTTTGCTAACCCTACTCTAATCACAGTAACAGAGTTGCTAATCCATGCTAATGTTAGCTTTTTCTCAGCAGTAGAAGCTAGATATTTAGCTAGCTGTTACTGCTGACCAAGAGGACAAACTGACTGATGGAAAACAGTCAAAAGAATGAGTCTGATCCTGATAATATGAGGTAGAGAGAGACATTCAATCAAGGCTGACAATGTGATGAAAAGATGAAAAATGGAAGAGAGGACATAGCTTTGCTCTACTCATTCTTTAGGAAAGCTGTTTGATGATGCTGATGACAAAAATGAGACACAAAACAACAGAATGAGACAAAAATGACATAAACAAGACATAAAACAAGAAAACCGAGACACAAAAGGATAAACACGGGACAAAAGGACTGAAACCAGACACAAAATGAGAAAAACGAGAAACAAAACAACTGAAATTAGACAAAAAATGACAAAACAACACGCAAAATGACAAAAATGAGACACAAAACAACAAAAATGAGACACAAAACAACAGAAATTACACAAAAATGACAAAAACAAGGCATAAAATGAGAAAAATGAGACACAAAACAACACAAAACGAGACACAAGAGGAGAAAAACAAGACAAAACAACTAAAACTAGACACAAAACTACAAAAATGACACAAGAGGAGAAAAACGAGACATTGAATCAAAATGGTTTTATGTGGTTTACATTCAGATGTTTTGGCACCATAGAACAGTAAATGAGTAAAACTAATTTCTCTGTTATTCATTTATTAGTTCCCAGTATGACGCCTGCTTTATATTTGCAGCACAGGACTCCCAGTGTCACAGAGAATAACCTTGAAATGAAACTATTGTCATATTATAAGTGTATGTTGTGTGTTTGTGTCCAGGTGTTTTGTGCATCGTCACCTGGTGAGGAAGAAGCTGTCCAGGAAGGATCCACCGGTGACTGGGCTGTGTGCCTGGATCCCAAGTACAGTCTGATCCACCGCATTCAGAGCAAACACTGCAGGGTGTACTCCTTTGGGTGGGTAGAGACGAACACACACAGACACACAACAACACGTCCAGCATCAATGAGCTCTGCAGATGCAACAGATATTCAGAACATCTGCTGGCTGTGAGATATCTAAACACGATCGCCATAGTTGTCTCTTCTCCCAGGAATTCTTTTTATTATCAAAGAATAAAAGCTGTTTTCCACATAACAGAGCAGGAAGAACATCTCCGTCTCTATGATCCCTGTTGGCCTTGTCTTCTCATGTCCTCCCATCTCAGTGACTAATTGGCCACTGAGGCTATTTTTATCCAGGATCCATCTTTGTGTCTCCACTCGCATTTTTATTTGCAACATGTTGCGATAATAAGGCAACAGATCCCATCCACTCCACCTGTCCTTCCTCTCGCTGAGTGGAGACTGACCTGGAACCCAGTCAGGCGGACCAGCGAGGTGTTTGACTTTGAAGGCTGGGGAGTCAATCACTCCCGGCTGGCTTGGTGTCGTGGGTCAGCTCGGCCTGGTTCTGCCCCGCTGGGTCAGCGAGGTGCAGCTGAGGTCTGGAGGGAGAGAGAGCTCATTAATTTGACTGTTGAGAGACGGCACAGGTGGCTGGCGTCAGATGTAGTCGATGTTCTGCAGCTTCTGGCTTCCTGATCCTCCGAGGAGAAGAGGTTGGAGGTCAAACGGAGAGAGAAGCATATCTGATATCCTCCGGCTGACTGACAGCCTACATGCACACCCACCGAAAATAAAAGTTATTATGCATCTGTGATTTATGCAAACATTTGAACATTTGACCTGAATATCAGCTTGAGGGAAAACGTGACTAAAAGCTTTGATTTTTTTCCAAGAAAGCCGCTGCATTACCATTTTTTCCCTCCTATCTAAATGAACCCTTAAGACCTCTGGAATGAATTCAATTTACACTAAGTCGCCCCCTTAACTCTGGCTAATGCAGGAACAGCGAGTTGACCTAAAAAAAAAAGAAGAATGGAACTCTATGAAAACACAGAAACTTTACGAGGAACAAAAGAAATGTCCTGAGAGCCTGGAGAAGCAGTTAATCAAGTCAAACTGCTGGCTGGAGTTCCTCCCCGTGTCCCCGATGTGACCTAGATTTACGACACAAATGCATACGTATACTTCATGGTCATACTGCCGGATCTTTGCCAGGTATGCTGAGGATCCACTCTCAAGAGAGTTCTGCTCTCAACTACAGTCTCCTGCTGCATGAAAACAAAACACATTTTTGACAATTAAACATCCTCGGTATTTAAAAGTAGAACTCTATTTGTGGACCATTTCTTATTAAAAAAAATTCAGACAGTGCTGATCTGACAGTTAAGAAAACAAAAAAAGAGACAGAAGATGACAAAAATGTGACACAAAATGAGAGAAAACAAGACACAAAACAGTAAAAATGAGACAAAATGAGAAAAATGAAACACAAAATGACAAAATGGAGACACAGAACGACAGGAATGAGACACAAACCGACAAAAACGAGACATAAAATGACAAAACAAGACACATTTTCCTGATAATGAAAATATCCTGAAAGGCCTCAGCAGGAGTGGGTGCTGCTTGGTATATGACAGTATCATCAGCGTAGAAATGAAGAGTTGAGTTTGGAATAGTCCGTCTGAAATTTTTAAGTAAGGCAAATGAATAGTGAATAACAATGTGCCCAGCACAGAACCTTGAGGGACACCATATTTCACTTGAAATATCTGTGAGGAGGAACCCTCCACCTGAACAGCCTGGGTTCTGCTTTAAGATCATTTACAAACCACATAACTGCTCATTGAGAAAGACCAACAGGTGAAAGACGTTTGTCTATAATCAAAGTTTATCAGCAGGGATTAGTCATGCATCGATATGAAAAATTGTGCTGCATTTTTAACCATAAGCTGGAACATAAGCCAGAGGAACATAGCAAATATAACAGCTCCAGTCGGTGCCACTTTGCCGTCTCCGGCTGAAGTTCCTTTGTAACCAAAATTAAGAAATAATTATAATTATCACACACTTAACGTGACAGCTAATTGCTTTTTTTGTCACAGTGAATGACGTTACCCGTAATCATTCCGTTAGAAAACTTGTCAAGCATCCATTCGGTGAGTCACTGTGGCGTTTTTTGAATTATTCTTTTGAATTTTTAATTAAAAACACAACAAAGTAGCAAGAAAACACGGGAAAAACAACCCTATGTACCCATCAACATGCAGATCACACACACATGTCTAGGTGTGACAAAAGTAGAAATCAATCTGCTAGAAATCCTGACATGTAATTGCACATTATTTGGGAAAATCACAGGCGAAGCTGGGAAACATTAATGACAACTTAATTCCATTTTGACTCAACAGAAAAGCACGAGCGTTATATTAATGGTGCGTTTAAGTTTTCATCAGACAGAAATATTCTACTTTTCACTCCACAGCATTTATCTGACAGCTTTAGTTACTTTGCAGCAGGTTTAAAAAGCGATTAATGAACAATATGAAATACAATCAGTTATTATGCAGTAAATGAATCCACTCGGCAGAATGTGAAGTGAACTAAAACGATCCAATAGAACAACGATGGAGTCCATTTTGGTGTGAAATGACTACTTTTATTAAACTGATCAGTCCAGAACTGGAGGACATTTGGGCTTCAGACTTTTTCCAAAATAAACCTTCTCTTTCCCAGTTTTCTGCTCTATATTCATCAATAATAGGTAATAAACTATCAAAGGCTTGATTGGCTCAGCTTACACATCAATGCTATCATTTTATTCCATGGTTTATGTGTTGTTTGCTAACCCTACTCTAATCACAGTAACAGGGTTGCTAATCCATGCTAATGCTAGCTTTTTCTCAGCAGTAGAAGCTAGATATTTAGCTAGCTGTTACTGCTGACCATGAGGACAAACTGACTGATGGAAAACAGTCAAAAGAATTAGTCTGATCCTGATAATATGAGGTAGAGAGAGACATTCAATCAAGGCTGACAATGTGATGAAAAGATGAAAAATAGAAGAGAGGACACAGCTTTGCTCTACCCATTCTTTTGGAAAACTGATGATGCTGATGACAAAAACAAGACACAAAATGAGAAAAAAGACAAAAACGAGACACAAACCACAGAAACAAGACACAAAATGAGAAAAACGAGACACAAAATGACAAAAATGAGACTCAAAACAACAGAAACGAGACAGAAATGGACAAAAACAAGAAATAAAATGACAAACACAAAACATGAATTGAGAAAAACGACACAAAATGACGAAAACTAGACACAAACAACAAAAATGAGACACAAAATGACCAACAAGACACAAAACAACAAAAACGAGATACAAAATGACAGAAATGAGTCTGAAATTGACAAAAACAAGACGCAAAACAACAGAAATGAGACAGAAGAGACAAAAATTGAGACACAAAATAAGAAAATCAAGACACAAATCAGTCAAAACGAGACACAAAATAACTAAAATGAAACTCAAAACTACAGAAATGAGACAGAAATGGACAAAAACAAGAAATAAAATGACAAACACAAATAATGAATTGAGAAAAACGACACAAAACGACGAAAACAAGTCACAAAAATGACAGAAAAAAGACACAAAACAACAAAAACGAGATACAAAATGACAAATGAGTCAGAAATTGACAAAACAAGACACAAAACAACACAAACAAGTCACAAAATGAGAAAAACAAGACAAAAAGTGACAAGAAATGAGACAAAATGACAAAAACAAGGCACATTTTCCTGATAATGAAAATAATGACCTTCACTTGTAACCAAACGGTGATATTGCTAGTTTTACTGCTACTGTACAAATGTGCCGGTAATCTGCTGAACACCAGAGCCCTGACAATGAAGCGGCTAAATTCATCCGTCATTAGTTTTATTATTTCTGTGGTTTTCTTACTGGGACGCATCAAAACATCTGCTGTGAGGAGAAAAAAGTCTATAGAGCTGCTTCACTGGAACACCTAATATAACTGAACTATAATGAAGGTGATTAATTACACGTGTGCCGTTCCCACTTGACAGGTAAAATGAAATTAAATAAAAAAGACTAGAGGGAGAGCAGCAGTGACGATAATTAACCCACTATTCAAGTGCTGGACTCGAGTGTTTCCATCTGATGCTGCTTTAAACGTCCACTTCACTGCACTTCTGAGGAGAATACTCTGATTGGTACTGCGATGCACAAAAAAAGACAAAAAAAACAACAAAAACGAGACAAAATATTACAAAAATGAGACACAAAATGACAAAAAAATATGAAACAAAACAAAATAAAGACATAAAATTGGACAAAAAAAGTTAGAAAAATGGACAAATGACAGAAACGAGACGAAAAATGACAAAAGTGAGAAACAAAATGACAAGAAAATAGACAAAAAGCAATTAAAGCAAAACAAAAAATTACAAAAATGAGGCACAAAGCGACAAAAGAACAATGAACAATGAAAACAGTTTATAGTTTCACTAATCTACAATCTGCATTTAATGTCTTCTCTGTAATTTCTACACTTTGAGGGCCAGATTGGACCCTCTGCAGGGCCGGTTTTGGCCCGCGGGCCGCATGTTTGACACCCCTGGTACAAGGGCTACAGACAGTAGACTTTCTTTGCTTTATTTCTTCCAGGCAATCAGCCAGTCTCACCTCCATGCTTCACAACATCCACACATGCTGTTGACAGAACAGTGGAGTGAGGACAGAATGATTGGAAGCTCTTTATCAGATTTATAATCCTCAGGGTGCTTCTGTCCACTCATTTGTTACTCACACACATCTGCACATCTGGTTGCCATGACATTCAGAGTCAACAGGCATGTCTTCATAGCCTCACATGTTTGATCTCCCTCTGCAGCACAGACACACATCTATAATCTATATTACTGTTCAAACGTTTGACATCACTTAGAAACGTCCTTATTTTTGAAAGAAAAGCATTTTTTTCCCAATGATGATAACATTAAATGAATGATAAATCCAATCTAGACAGTTTTAATGTGGTAAATGACTATTCTAGCTGTAAATGTTTACTGGAATATCTCCATAGGGGTACAGAGGAACATTTCCAGCAACCATCACTCCTGTGTTCTAATGCTACATTGTGTTAGCTAATGGTGTTGAAAGGCTCATTGATGATTAGAAAACCCTTGTGCAGTTATGTTAGCACATGAATAAAAGTGTGAATTTTCATGGAAAACATGGAATTGTCTGGATGATCCCAAACTTTTGAACGGCAACTTGAACTAATATAGAACAACTTTAACTAATACAAAGCAATTTTAACTCATTTAGACCATCTTTAGCTAATGTAGAGCAACTTTAACTAAAATAGAGCAACAAACTAATATAAAGCAATTTTAACTCATTTCAGAGCAACTTTAACTAATATGGAGCAATTTTAATATACAGCAACTTTGACTAATATTGACAACTTTAATATTGAGAAACTTTAACTAATAAAGAACAACTTTAACTAATATAAAGCAATTTTAACTCATTTCGATCAACTTTAGCTAATTTAGAGCAACTTTAACTAACATATAGCACTTTAGCTAAAATAGAGCAACTTCAATATTGAACAACTTTAGCTAATACAGAGCAACTTTAATATAGAACAACTTTAGCTAATACAGAGCAACTTTAGCTCATGTAGAGCAACTGTAATATAGAGCAACTTTAACTAATATAGAGCAACTTTAGCTAAAATCGAGCAACTTTAATATAGAACAACTTTAGCTAATACAGAGCAACTTTAATATAGAACAACTTTAGCTAATACAGAGCAACTTTAACTTATATAAAGCAATTTTAATTCATTTAGAGCAACTTTAGCTCATGTAGAGCAACTATAATAAAGAGCAACTTTAACTAGCAACTTTAGCTAAAATCCAGCAACTTTTATATAGAACAATTTAAGCTAATTTAGAGTAACTTTATCTAATAAAGAACAACTTTAACTTATATAAAGCAATTTTAATTCATTTAGAGCAACTTTAGCTCATGTAGAGCAACTGTAATATAGAGCAACTTTAACTAATATAGAGCAACTTTAGCTAAAATCGAGCAACTTTAAAATAGAACAACTTAAGCTAATTTAGAGCAAGTTTATCTAATAAAGAGCAACTTAAGCTAATATAAAGCAATTTTAGCTCATGTAGAGCAACTTTAATTCATCTAAACTTCAGAGGTTTGGGGTCAAAGTGTCTGGTTAACCTCAGACTTTTGAACGGTAGTGTAAATGTACACTAGAACAGTCATTCACCGCATTAAGAATGTCTAGACTGGATTTCTGACTACTTTAATGTTATCTTCATCGTTGTGTACGCAGTCATTCATCCAGAGTGTTGCCGCTCCTGCACACTGCCGTCCCCTGAGAGAGGCTATTACAGCTAGCAGAGACCCTCTTTTATCAGCGTTGTCATTCAGAAGAAGCTTCTGATGTACTGCAACATCCCCTCTCCATCTCCACCAGTAATCCCTCATCCCTGTCATCTGAAGTGCCACCGCAGTGATTCCCGGCCAAAACACCCCACCAGAGAGCAGGAGGCTCACTGAAATATTTAGTGCTGTAAGAAGCCACGTCTAGTTGCATCTCAATCCCTCGCATACGCTCATCTCTCCTGCTAGTGAGGATGCGTTCGGGGGCCCGGTGCCTCATCCGTAAAAGACACGCACTGTGAAATGTACTCCCTCCGCCACAATTACAGCACACAGCTGCAGCACAAACAAGACACGGGGGAATGCGGAGACGGCAACGGAGAGAGGAAGAAAGGCGAGAAAACTGTAGAAGCAGACGGAAAGGCAGGGCTGGAACGAATAGAGAACAGCAGCGAGAGACGCCAGTGGGAAATAGGAGGAGAGGAACACGACGTAATGCAGAGGAGTCAAACTCATCCTAGTTCAGGTTCACATTCAGCCCAGTTTGATCTCCAGTGACCAGTAAAATCACAGCATAATAACCTATAAACAACCACAACTCCTAATGTTTCCTTTGTTTGAGTGGCAAAAAGTGCATTCTGAAAATGTTCACATTTAAGGAATTATCTTTTTGTAAAACATTATGAACAACTTGAAATTTCTTAAGGACAATAAATTCAGTTTCAACAACATTCAGCCTCAGTTTATCATTTACACATTACAACTTCCAGATCACAGAATGTCGACAAAAGAACGAAACATTTAGTCACAGCTATGTGGAACTGAATGATACAGTATTTTACTTTATGATCAAAACAAGAAAAGTCAGATAAAAAAAGACAAAAGACAACAAAAACAAGACAAAATATGACAAAATGACAAAACATGAGACGAATGACATGAGGCAGAACAAAAAAAAAGACAAAAAATTTGACAAAAAGTTACAAAGTGACAAAAAATGGACAAAGGACAAAAATGAGACAAAAAATTACACAATAACACAAATGAGAAAAAAATAACAAAAGCGAGAAACAAAACGACAAAAAATGGATAACACAAGTGAGACAAAAAACCAAAATGAGAAACAAAATGACGAATAACCCAAAACACAAAATGACAAAAATAAGACACAGAACAACAAAAATATGAGGCGAACAACAAAAGTCAGACAAAAATACACAAAACAACAAAAACAAGACAAAATATTACAAAAATATGACAAAACGGCAAAAACGAGAAACAAAATGACAAATAATTAGACATATGACACAAAACAAAAAAAGTGACAAAAAAATTAACAAATGACAAAAATGACACAAAATATGACAAAAGCGAGAAACAAAACAACAGAAAAACATACAAACAGCCCAAGTGAGACAAAAAGGAAACACAAAACGACAAAAAAAGAAAACGACAAAAACATGAGACAAACAACAAAAGCCAGATAAAAAGAGACATAAGACAACAAAAACAAGACAAAATATTACAAAAATGAGACACAAAATGACAAACAAAAACCAAACGAACAATCTAATACTTTACTTTATGATCCAAACAACTTGTCATGGTCTAGAAATCATTTTAAATTTCTAGTTTTACTAATTTACAATCTGGCCCATTTTGGACCCTCTGGAGGGCCGGTTTTGGACCACGGGCCTCATGTTTGACACCCCGAATGTGTCTGTCCAATCAGATTTATCTGAAAATGGAGAGCCACTTGGAAGAAAGGGAACAAAAGAGAGAAACATGAAAGACAGAAACAGAAGCATCTCTTGGCCAGAAAACCTTCCATTCCCTTTGTTTTGAATTATTGATGTTTTTTTGGAGCTGGTCAAGTCAGGATCAGACCGTGGTGTTTGATATGATTTCATCAGTTTTATCCACCCAGTTGCGTTTGACATTTGAAACAGATGCGTTTTTCATGTCACAAGGCAGATTTTGGGGTCTTTGATCAGATGCTCTCTCTTTAACATACAGCGTTTCGTTGCATGTTGGTGTCAAAGTTTTTCGCTCACTTTACACTGGAATAAAACAGGAAGCTCTCCTCCTGTTTTATGCTTGTAAGCAGCGGCCGTCGATGCCATCAGATGATATTACGACATGAAAGAGGACGACTTTATACTGAGATGAGCCGTTTTCCGTGAAATCCGACCCGCTGCTTGGGCAGTAAAATGCTGCAGATTTCATTTGAAGCTGTGGTGATGTTTCACAATGACTGTGGTGAAGATGCACTGAAGTCATAAAGCGACATCCAGGCATGCATTCATCACTCTTTGCCCAGGGGTTGGGCAATGTTTCAAACCCACACTTACACTTAGTAAAAACCCATTTTTTCACTGGCAGTATCGGACAAGTCAATGATTACTGTAAAGTATTTGACAGATGTTCATGGTGTCCAGAAGACTAATGTTCTTGACATGGAGACAGTCTGACCTCCAGTGAAGTCTCCTGTTACGACCCAACCGCTACGGTCAACTAGACAAGCCCTCAGTAGATGGCAGAACCACGCCATCTACTGGCTGCCACTGTGCAGCCCCCACCATCACACATGTAGCTTTCAATTTTGATCATCCTACGTATACCCCTTCCTAGTTGATCTGCTGGCCTCTAACTCCACAACTGAGCAGGAGACCTTAGACCGATCGTCAGTGCCAAGTTTGATTATCCTGACTTCAGCACTTGCAGAGATATCTGACCGGACATACACATATACATACATACATACATACTTACCCAGCCAGCCAGCCAGATACCGAAGCGAATGCAGTAACCCTGCTGACGTGTACGTCAGGCGTGGTTAACTAGGTGTAGTAAAAACAACCAGCTGTCGTTGATTTAGGTGAATCAGTTTATTACTCAATGACAAATTTAACATAAAAGTGAACAAACAAAGAAAACGAGACTGGTCAATATTACAAGTTAAAGTTGCTCAATATTAAAGTTGCTCTATATTAGTTAAAGTTGCTCTGAAATGAGTTAAAGTTGCTCTATATTAGCTAAAGTTGATGTTATTAGTTAAAGTTGCTCAATATTAAAGTTGCTCTATATTAGTAAAAGTTGCTCTATATGAATTAAAGTTGCTCTATATGAATTAAAGTTGTTCTATATTAGTTAAGTTGCTCTACATTATTTAAAGTTGCTCTATATTAGCTAAGGTTGCTATAAGCTAAAGTTGCTCTATATTAGCTAAAGTTGTTATATATTAGTTAAATGGTCTTGTTTAGCTAAAGTTGCTCCATATTAGTAAAAGTTGCTCTATATGAGTTAAAGTTGCTCTATATTAGTTAAGTTGCTCTATATTAGTTAAAGTTGATATTATTAAAGTTGCTCTATATTAGTTAAAGTTGCTCTATATTAGTTAAGTTGTTCTATATTAGTTAAGTTGCTCTATATTAGTTAAAGTTGATATTATTAAAGTTGCTCTATATTAGCTAAAGTTGCTCTATATTAAGTTGCTCTATATTAGTAAAAGTTGCTCTATATTACCTAAAGTTGCTCTACATTATTTAAAGTTGCTCTATATTAGCTAAGGTTGCTATAAGCTAAAGTTGCTTTATGTTAGCTAAAGTTGTTATATATTAGTTAAATGGTCTTGTTTAGCTAAAGTTGCTCCATATTAGTAAAAGTTGCTCTATATGAGTTAAAGTTGCTCTATATTAGTTAAGTTGCTCTATATTAGTTAAAGTTGATATTATTAAAGTTGCTCTATATTAGTTAAAGTTGCTCTATATTAGTTAAGTTGTTCTATATTAGTTAAGTTGCTCTATATTAGTTAAAGTTGATATTATTAAAGTTGCTCTATATTAGCTAAAGTTGCTCTATATTAAGTTGCTCTATATTAGTAAAAGTTGCTCTATATTACCTAAAGTTGCTCTATATTAGTTATAGTTGCTCTATATTAGCTAAAGTTGCTCTATATTAAGTTGCTCTATATTAGTAAAAGTTGCTCTATATTACCTAAAGTTGCTCCATATTAGCTAAAGTTGCTCCATATTAGCTAAAGTTGCTCTATATTAGTAAAAGTTGCTCTATATTACCTAAAGTTGCTCTATATTAGTTAAATTGCTCTACATTATTTAAAGTTGCTCTATGTTAGCTAAAGTTGGGGCTGGAGTCTATCCCAGCTGACTTCAGGCAAAGGCAGGGACACCCAGGACAGGTCCCCCGTGCTTTAGTGATCTCTTACATTTTTATCGTGTGCTCCATCAGGAAGAACTTTTCTGTCCAGTACTCACTGTGACTATTTTTAATCCCTGCCACTGTGTTGTGTTGTGTTGCAGATTGGGGGTGGACGACCGGTCCCTGGAGCGTTCCCTCGCCAGCTCAGGCTGTGAGGTCCACTGCTTCGATCCCAGCCTGAAGCAGCCTCACCTGCAGCAGACTGAAATGTGGCTCCACCGGCTCTCTGTAGACTGGAGGGACCCCAACCCGGCCATCGTGGCCCAGCGTCAGCACGCCAACACCAAGAAGCTAGCCACCATCCTCAATGACTTTGGACACAGAGAGGTAAGAGTCAGCAGTGCTGGTCTGTATAGACATGGGCACGGTTAATAAATAAATCCTTCATTCTGACACAGTCTTGTAAAACGGATTTATTCTTACTGTGTCAGCATTACTCATATGCTGCATGCAAACACAGGCCTGATCCTGTAAACCTTCACTGAGCTCATGGTGATTCATTCCTCTGTTGTCCGTCCCAGCCTCCAGGTGAACATGTTCCCATACATTATTTTGTTTTCCCTCCTCTAAATATTAGCGTGCTGAATTATCATCCAGTTGTGGTGTCCCCAGGGTTCATGTTCCACCTCATCAGAGAGCGATCTGCATACATGATCAATCATATGCACCAAGCCCACTGATAGCATGCATACTAACAAACACAGCTACAGATCCAGAGAAGACGCCTGTTTGAGAAACAAGCTGGATGAGAATTCAAGGTCAGAGGAGCCAAGCTGTTTTTAAATAGGTAATCAAATCACACCTTGAAGGCAGCAGGTTCTTTTCTCTTTCATTTCTTCTTCACATAAAGGTAGCTTAGCTTTAGTAGGTGCAGATACACACTGATGAAAGGCAGAACATTCATAGATTGGTGAATGACTGACTCAATAAACGCATTAAAGTCATTATAGAGGACATTTAGGCTTTAAAATATTTGAAAAATAATCCTTCTCTTTTTCAGTTTTCTGCTCCATATTGATCAGTAATAGGTAATAAACTATCAAAGGCTTGATTGGCTCAGCTTACACATCAATGGTAGCATTTTTATTCCATGTTTTATGTATTGTTTGCTAACCCTACTCTAATCACAGTAACAGGGTTGCTAATCTATGCTAATGTGATCTTTTTCTCAGCAATAGAAGCTAGATATTTAGCTAGCTGACAATGTTATGAAAATATGAGAAATAGAAGCGAGGACATAGCTTTGCTCAAACCATTCTTTTGAGAAGCTGTTTGATGATATAAACGATGAAAACAAGACACAAAATGACAGAAATGAGACAGAAAATGACAAAAACAAGACACAAAATGACCCAAATGATAAAAACTAGAAGGAAAATGGCAAAAATAAAGACACAAAATGAGAAAAGCGAGACAAAATGACAAAAGTGAGACAGAAAACATAAAACAAGACAGAAAACAACATGAACAAGACACAAAAGGAGAAAAACGGGGCAAAAAACAAAAATGAAACACAAAATGACAAAAATGAGACACAAAATGAGAAAAGCGAGACAAAATGACAAAAGTGAGACAGAAAACAGAAAACAAGACAGAAAACACCATAAACAAGACACAAAAGGAGAAAAATGGAGCAAAAAACAAAAATGATACACAAAATGAGACAAATGAGACAAAATGAGAAATGAGACACAAAACTAAAACGAGACAAAAATGAAAACATCATCAAAGGGGTTGTTGTGGGACATGTTCCATGCATAATAATTATTATTTACAATATTATGTTGATTCAAAAAAATGTTCCCACAATTACAAGAGACATTAGTGAAAAGTTAGTGAGATTTAAATTTCATTTGAACTGTTTTATTTGAGATTCAATTTGGTAATCAGGGGGGTGGGCCAAGAGACAAATGGTATTTTTGGGGGAACTCCAGACTTATTTGGTATTTTTAAAAATATTTTCAAACATTCTTTTCTCCTAGTTTTTTAGATTTGGTCTCAGGACAAAAACATTTCCATGACAACTGCATGTTTTAGTATTTTGCACATGGATTATTTGAAATTTGATGGGTGGGACGTAAGATGTCCTCTAATTCTGGAATGATCCTTATTCTCGTATTCTTCTCCTGAGTCACTCCTTCTGGTCGTCCTCTGATTCCTAACAGACAGAGGTATGATTTCATTTTCCTGTTAAAGGGATTACTAATTGTGCTGTGTCATTTATTTCCCGAAAAAGGCTCCAAGAAGAGAGAAAAGGTCTGACGCACATTGTACCCCTCCTCAAATCTAGAAGTCACGACTCCAGTTATGTAAAAACACTGCAGCTAGAAGCCTTTACATTATTCTCATGACATACGAGGACAGTTTGTAGAATATAAAAGAAAACCCCAGCAGTGTGTTACTTGGGGTATTGCTGTGCTCCACTCGCTGCCACTGCATGTTTTTTGATGCCATCACTAGACGTCACCAGTGTCAGAAATGTTCCGCACAAAGTGGCTTTACACTGCTGTGGACATTCGTTGTGCCTGGAGTTTGAATCCTTGTGGGGCTTTTTTGTTTGTTTTCTAGGAAGTTGATGTTCCACAGGTCACAAAGTGTCTGCTTGGCTCACAGGACATCTCTTCATTTTATGTAACATTTGCAGAGCTTGTTCCTGCTACCATAGTTTTTTGAATTCTAGTGAGTTTGTGTTGTTTATCTGGTGAAATCTCCAGGACAAAATCTATTTTTCAGCGCCACAACTGTGAAGACTATGAAAAGCAAAATTGCCTGCACACTGTTTCATCAAGTGTTTTCTTATTACAGGGTGAAGAAAACATAACAGCCACTGAAATAGCTGCTAGCTGGACTTGTTTTCCTATTACTTATAGGCTGGCAGTTGACAGATTATAATTTAAATTGAAGCTGCAAGCAGCGTTGGACGGGTCCTCGCATCCTTGCTGGTCAGCGAATCCAAGCATGTCCACCAAGCGGCGCTGCAACTGAGAGTGTATTTCGACCTCTGACCTTTTTGATGGTGACCTCTAAAAACTGTCCACCAGGTGGCACTATCACTGTGAATGTATATCGGCCTACGTATGTTATCAGGGCCGGACTGTGATCACACATGTAAAGTTTGAGGCAGATTGGAGCATGTACAGGTCAGTTATACAGCACTTCCTGTTTAACGGCAAATTGTCTAATTTCCGCCAGCTGCCATTTCCAGGCCCTTAGACTTTTGGGAAGCATTTTGATCATTTTTGATCACCCATGCCTGGTGTACATCCTCGCCAAATTTCAGCTCTGTCGGGATTACCCAGTTTAAGTTTCTAGCTTTTGAGAATGTGCAAAATTTGGTCCAAAATATGCCACATATTTCAAAGTGGACGACTTCCTGTTGTGTTTTGGGTATGGTTGTCAGTTACATTTTTGTGCCTTGTGACGAGTTACTTATGCCTACCAAATTTCATAGCTGTAGGGGACACGCCCTGGTCATTAAGTCTGTTTGAAATTTTCCAGGTGGTGCTATTGAGCTATTTTGACCACACCGATGCAAGTTCCATAAAATATCAATATTTTTCGCTGAGACCCTAATTAGGGTCAACATTTACTATGGCCAGTACGTGTCACTTTAACTCGTGAAATTTGGTACACATATGGCATTTTTGTGTACCAAATGTCCAAAACACAACAGGAAGTCGGCCATTTTGACTTATGTATCATATTTTGGGACATTTTTGCACAGTTTCAAACGCTATAAACTTTCAAAGGGGTAATGCTGAGAAACCTCACATTTGGCCACGATGTACAACCGGCTGTTGTGATCAAAATTTATCAAAATGCTCCATAAAAGTCTGAGGGCGTGGAAATGGCGACCGGCAGAATCTTCACGATTCGCCATGAAACAGGAAGTGCTGTCTAACTAGCCTGTACATCCTTCAATCTGCCTCAAACTTTACATGTGTGACCAGACTCCAGCCCTCATCGCTTCCATAGGCCGCTATACATTCACAGTCATGGCGCCACCTGGTGGACATTTTTGATGGTTCACCATGAAACAGGAAGTGCTGTCTAACTAGCCTCTACATGCTCCAGTCTGCCTGAAATTTTAGATATTTGATCAGAGGCCCACCTAGATCACATCCATTTGCCGAAATACACTCGGTTGCAGCGCCACCTGATGGACATGCTTGGATTCGCTGACCAGCTAGGATGTGAGGACCCGACCAACACTGCTTGTAGGTTTAATATGACTTTAGAACAGAATGTAGCTGCTTTCAGCTCCGAGGTTTGAGTTGTGAATTCCTTCTCTGCAGTCGCAAACAAAGCAAACCGGCTCATACAAGGTGTTTGAATAACTATGGAGATGCTGTCAGTGGGTGATGTGCTACGAACAGAGAAAATATTGGCGTGTGTACAGTATGCGTGGGTGGGTTTGTGCACCACGCTGCTTTATAGATGACAGAACTCACCTGTTTTAAATGCAGAGCCACACACACGTCCTTGTAATGAGGTTTTAATGCGAGCACACAGTGTGCCGCAGGAGCAGGCAGCAGGCAGCTTCTCCTCAAAGGCTCTCGTCCAGCCTCTGAAACGGGAAAGAGAGTCACTCAGAAAGGTCAAAACATGTGCAGCATTACTTATCTGTGCCGGGTAAAAACTACACCGATGAGTCATTCAGAGAGCGACCAGCTGAGAGCAGCAGACTCTGTTACCACGGAGACAAATGTCAGTAGCAGGAAGTCACATCCCATTTAGTGAAAGGAGCTGCACACTGGACCATTGATCATGTCAGTAATTGGATAACACAACAGTATCAGTGCTGCCCAGCGGTGCCATCCTGAATTAAATGAGGCGCCGGCAAATTGTAAGCAGCAGCAGCAATCTAAACAATCTGCTCATTTCTTAAGTAAAGGGGCGATACCTGCACTCACCTGTGTGCATGTTAAAGTAGATGCTCATTCGTAGATCTGAGGAAAAAAGACAACACATTAGTGACTTTTGAAATGATTATCTTGCTCGTCTTTGCTCGGATGCCCTTGGGAAGCTGTGCACTGATGTTGCTGTGTTTCTGAGGAGTAGGGAATCAGCAAAGAAGTCTAATGAAATATCCTTAACTGTGATCCGCTCCTAGTGGCAGCCCGACTAATTAAAGCACATAAAACATATAATAACAATAAATTTCAGCTAAACAGTGGTGTCTGGCTCATTGGTTTACAAGAGAAGTCTGTGTAATGACCGGCTGTGTGGAACAAAGGGGCAAAGTAAATAAAAGTCTCGCTAGGATTTGCCCATCATGAAATAAACACATTTCAGGCCAATTAACAAGCCAGAGTGTAAACTTCCATTTAAAGTTATGTTCTCAAATATGCAAACTTGTTTGTTTACAGAGACTCCCGCAAGTTTTCATGAAAAGCCTCTCTGAATTAGAATTTATCCCAGTGTGCTGCCTAATCCTGAGCCGGCTTTACAGAAATAATCACAGTAGGAGAGGAGCTAAAAAACACTAACTGTTTAGAGCAATCTCACATTCGTTTCTCAGCAGTAGAGGCCACAAATCTCTCCGTGTCCAAAGTCAACCTGCAGTAAATAAATGAGTCTGTCGATGGGTTTTATCGGTTTAGAGTCCCGTTGTGTTTGTGATGCAACACAGTGGTCTTATTAATCTACTGGCAGAGATCATGATTCAGAATGAGTTTAAAATAATGCAGGTTAATGACGTCAGCTAGAGACTGCTGCTGGGAAAACCTGCAAGTACAGGAATTCCTCTTATTACAGTCGAACAGACGAAGACGGTTGCAGTCATAACGTGGAGAACGAGCCGTAATGCCACTAATCAGAGATGCAGACACAGAACCCCTTTAATGTTCAGACTTAAACTGCCAGATTAAACTTTGCTGAAGAAAATGAAAGGAAATGTTATAAATGTTGTGAGCACAGATGAGGTCCAGCATGTTTGGTGAACCTAGAAGGCATGTTCCTGACAGTGAAGTACGGACACAAGAATGCATGAATCCAAACGGTGTTGGGGAAATTAAATACAGAGAATCACCAGTCAAGCTGCATAAAATTTACTGAAAAGGTTGGTGACTTTGCCCCAAAATAAGGTTTAAAATCGTTCTCCCCATTCTATTTTTTGCAGCGCAACTCTCCCAGATATTTTACTTCAGTATTTTTCTTTAAGCGGCAAGTCTACCTCGAGTTCAGCTTCGAATAAAGACCAAAAAAAAGGTCACCGGTTAACATGTTAAACCTCATTATAAAAACAATAAAAATCCATACAAGAACCATCTCCAAGTGGAGATAACCTGAAGCTAAGAAATAGTTCAGTACAAAAACTGCAACACTTTAATTTTGGGATCGCTGTGCTGAATCTGATCTTATTTCTTTAACCCTCGTGTCGTCCTGCAAGTCAAACTGACCCGTTTTAAAGTTGAAAATGTGGGAAAAAAATATATTTTCACAGTGAAACATTTTTGGGAAAGTTTTGAAAAAAAATTGGTGGAAAAAAGAAATGTTAAAAAAATGTTTCGGAAGAACATTCAAAAAAAATTGTGAATGTTCTTCAAAAAATAATAGAAGTTTTACTAATATGTATGTAATTACTTTAAATATTTATAGGATTTTTTGGAAGATTTTTACTCATTTTTTTAAACTATTTACAAGAATTTTCTTGCCAAATTTGGAGGATTATTTAAAATAAAAATTTAAAGAGAAAGTTTTGAGGAATTATTGAAATTTTCTTACTGAAGGTTTTGCAAATTTTCAGAAATTTGGGGAATTTTTTTGAATTTTTGGATTTTTTCAGACAATATTTAGATTTTTTGGTGGGTGTAAATGAAAACAACAGGAGGGTTAAAATGAGGCATGTGCTCGGTCTATTTCATCCAAAGGACTAACTAACGTCTCCCTTTGCTCTCGAGTCACTTGAACTGTCACCACGTCTCAGTTTCCTCCAACATAGTCAAGGAGCATTTAGCATGGCTAACTCTGCACAGCGGTGGAGCAAAAGTCATCTTTCCAAAGCTCCAACACCATACGGACTTTGCTCACAGCGGACAGGAGTCTTGCCAGCGATTGCAATTTCTCCTGCAGAGAGAGTTGATATTGGAATCACTGGATCAGAGACCGTCGAGGCAGAAGGGCAATTTATATGAAGGCCGCTGGAAAAAAAATGTTTACATCAGTCAGACGGAATGAAGCTGGATGAGCAGTTCACTCCCAAAAAAAAAATCAAGTTAACAGGATAAGCACAGCATGATATGCACATATAGAGAATGAGTGAAGACGCTCCTTGTCAAAGATGCTGCGTCTTTCTCCATTACAAGATTTCTGGCCAATTAAGGAGCATCTGCCTGTCTGTGGGAGTTTTAAGGGGGATCACGGGGATCATAGAGAACAACGTGTGGACTTGTTCTCCGCAGATAATTGTTTTGAGACATATTCAGTTCCACTAATGAGGCCTGGAGATTCTGTAGTGTTACTGAAGGCAGCAATTGGAGAGAAATCTCACGGCCACTTTGCTATCGGAGATGTCACGGCGCCAAATGTTTAGTTGAGGAAACATTTCCCACAGTTCAGAACTCGCTCAGAGAAGCTGCTGTCATTAATGCAATGATCTCTGACATTTTCTGGGTAAATCTTAATCTCTCCTCGGGTCTTATCATAATTAACTTCATGGCTACATAATGTTCTACCTGAGAAGATGCTGAGACACTGGAGAGCCTCGAAGACATAAAAGGAATGCCGCCAGTGAGACTTTTAAACTCATAAAGGTCAGACAGTGGACATCTTTGGCAATCTGTTAACCTAAGAGAAATCCCGAGGTCCTGAGGATACGCATTAAACATTGAGCATGCATGAGTCTCCTTACATGAATATGACCTGGGGGTGCTATTAACATTCATCTTACAAAGCATTTCCTATCTGCTGTATCACAGCAAGCCTTGTCAGACTGCTCCTTCGCTCAATCCATCACCAGCATCGCTAACGCAAGAACAAATGCCAAGCTTCACTTACTCCTTTTCATCTTTTAATAGCTTTTGCATTCAATAACTCCACAGTTTAGCGAGTATGACATTCATTTATTACAACAAAAGTGCTTTTCCCCCTTCTTTTTACCTGCAGGTGGATGTGCTGAAAGCAGATATGGAGAGCGCTGAGTGGAAGATTTTGGAGAACTTGGTCCTTGAAGGAGTCCTGGATTCAGTGGGTCAGCTGCTGTTGGAGATCCACCTGCACTGGGCCGGCTTTGAGGTGGGCGGCGACGACCCGTCAGTGGTGCGGTACTGGTTCAGCCTGCTCAAGGAGCTCCAACACGCCAACTTCCAGCTCTTCCACGTGCACAGCGACCCAAACAAACCTCACCTCTTCCTGCATAAGAATGTCTTCAACGCCAGCAGTACTTACACCTTGAGCTGGGTGAACACTCAGTGGAAGCCCAGCAGAAATCCAAAGTAACTGTTATCTCCACTATAACAGCCAGTAAATGGACACATGAAAGGTTGTGGAATTTGAGCACAAACTGTTTCTGGAGCACGGCTGCCCTCTAATCGACCGCTGTTATAACAACATCCATCCATTATCTATACACTGTTTAATCCTCATGTGGGTGCGGGGGGCTGGAGTCTATCCCAGCTGACTTAGAGTGAAGGTAGAGGACACCTGGACAGGTAACAGTCTGTCACAGGGCTACATATACAGAAAAACAATCACATTCACACCTATGGGCAATTTAGAGTTATCAATCAACCTCAGCATGTTTTGGACTGGGGATGCACAGTGACCCAATAGTTGCAGCTAGAAGATCCCTGGTTTGTGTCTCAGCATTGCTGGGATCTTTCTGCATGGAGTTTGCATGTTTTCCCTGTGCATGGATGGGTTTTCTGTGAGTTCTCTGGCTTCCTTCTGCAGTCCAAAAACACGCTGACGTTAATTGGTGATTCTAAATTGTCTGTAGGTGTGAATGTGAGTGTGATTGTTTGCCTCTGTAAGTAGCCCTGTGATAGGCTGTTACCTGTCCAGGTGTTCTCTGCCTTCGCCCTAAAGGCTGCGTTACACTTTCTGCATGAACACGACGTGCGGAAATGAGATGCTTGGAAATCTGCTCAAGGAAATGTGTCTTTATACTCCGTGCAGTGTCTACTCCCAAACTGCAGGGGGCAGTGTATTGCAAACACACTTGTTTCTAGTCTAGTACTAAACTAGAGTAGAAGAATTTTGCCATTGTTGACACACTTACAACATGGCATTTTAGCCAATAGTTGCATTTCAGGTTCACGCCATGAGTTGTTCATAACCCGATCTCTGTGTGATGAATCCTATAAACGTTTGTATTTCTGAACTTCTGCTGCTCGGAGCTCCTTTTATTCCACCAGTTTTCCACGTGTCTTCATCCACGAAAAATTTAGAGGTGCACGACACAGAAATTATAAAAGTATAAAACAAGCTAAAGTCAGCTGGGACTGATAACTCTAATGAGGATTAAGCAGAATATGTATAGAAGTTTTTAGACTGTGGGAAGAACACCCATTCATGCACAGGGAGAACATGCTAACTCCATGCAGAAACATTCCCATAAGGCTGGGATGCAAACCGGGGATCTTCTAGCTGCAAGGTGATAGTGCTAACCACCACACCACCACTGTTATCTAGCGTGAGCTTTTTTCGAAGCTAAAATCCCTGCTCCTACTTATCCTGCTCGTCCTTTCCTGGGATAATGACCTCGGCCGTGTAGAGGGGCAGAGTAATTGACTCCAGAGGCTCGGCGTTCTACCTCACAGTGGCGGTGTTACTGGCTGCAGGTCAGCCTCTTAATCACAGTCACCATCATCGGGGCCCTGTCTGACCTGGATTACAGCCACATGGCCTCACCTTATAGCCACAACTCACAAAACGGTCCACAAACATGAGCGCACACTGTTTAAAGGGGAAGGTCTGGTCTCACTGACAGTAAGTGAATATTTGAAGGAGGCCATCTGAGCTGCGTAGAGAGACAAAGAGAACGGAGGAGGACTGTGGGTAATAAAGGCAAAGAGATGGAATCTGTTGTAGAAGAAGCGGATGTTTCCCTGCAGCTGAACCCTGATGACTATCTGGAACACAAACCATGACGATAATCTAAACAATAGCCCTGTAATGCCTCCATACTTGTGCACATGGCTGCCTGCTTTAATGGGGATGTGTGGGCGAGCATGAGAGGAAAAGACAAGAAAATATGAACTCCAATTATTCTTCTTGCATATTGCAGTTCCTTCAGTTATAATAGAAAAAACAATTTAGATCCACACAAAGACCAATGTTGTATAATTGACAGTTGCTTTTTCTTCATTATCTGTGCTGCACAGTCAGAACATGAACAACAAA
Organism: Acanthochromis polyacanthus; assembly: GCF_021347895.1. Taxonomy (NCBI): domain Eukaryota; kingdom Metazoa; phylum Chordata; class Actinopteri; family Pomacentridae; genus Acanthochromis; species Acanthochromis polyacanthus. The sequence continues at coordinate 34,924,682 of NC_067128.1, read as the reverse complement.
CCCAATCTGAAAGTGAAATGCTGGCCTGAAAACCCCAAAGAAAACGCACAAGTTATTCAATTAATGCCATCAGTCAAACCTTTGTTGATACAGTTTGATAAAGACGAGGCAACGAACTGTCTGGGATTTCTCTTCATGCTTCTTTGTTGACTTATGAATGAAGAAATAAACTTTTCCCAAGGAAATACTGCTCCGTTTTCTTAAAAGGTCAAACATACAGGATGTTTATTTCCACAAAGGGATGATCACACAATGGAAAACAAAGAATCTTTACTTCAAAAGGGCACTACATGGACACTGCGAGTTGAAATAACAACAAAAAACATGTTTAAAAAATGCTAAAGGTTCCTCTGTAACTCTCCTTGCAATTTTTAAAAGTTGCTTGTGTTCATCTTTGTACAGAAATTACATGAGGAGACACTTTGAGGCCTCATGATGGGATACAAAAATACGCTTCTGCAAAAAGACTGGATACCAGTCCGTTGGCTTTCACTCAAAAAGTCCATCCATCAAAACAGTCCGTCACTTCCCAGAAACCCCAAACAAACCCACCAGGACAGGTCTAGTCCCAGAGCTTGATCTGTCCGTCCCAGCCGCAGGTGATGACCTTGGAGGTTTCGTGTGGATGCCACAGGGCGCTGATGCACACCTTGTCATGAGCCTTGATCCTGTGGTAGAGTTTGGTGGTCTTCCAATCCCAAATGTTCAGCTTCCCGTCTGCATCTCCTGACACCACGTAGCTGGTAGAAGTGAACAGGGTAAAAAGAAGAGGATGAAATGGTTAGCATTCTGCTAAAAATGACTTCTGTCTCCACTTCACCTGCCAGAAGGTGGGAGTCTGAGTTTTTGGTATCGAGTCTAGCCAGGAGTTTCGATGTTGCCATGGATACTGAAAGGAAGCGAGGGCAGCTGCTCACAGACGTGGGTGGTGGTAGGTGAGAAGAGGGGCAAAGGCAGATCTTAATGGGTGTTTTGGCTAAAATTAGCGAGCTGGACTGTCCTACTTAGCTCTCCTTGTGGAGGTTGTACATTAGATGATGTGGAGTGGCTTTTTCCCCACAGCTCTTCATCAACTGGAGGCATTTTAGAGGACAGCAGAAGACACAGATTACAGGAGGTGAGAACAGGCGTCTGGATCCTCTTAGCATCTCTGTAAGGCTGATTTAGAGTTCTTTCTTTGTACTTAATAAAATGAAGTGACTCTTTTTTGTTTTATTCTCAAAAGCAGACAACTTATTCACTAAAAAGAGGAATATAATCTCTTCTGACCCGCTTCTACTGCTCTGGCATATTTTCATTCATCGGTGCCAAAACTGTTTAGCATTTACTAATCAGCTATGAAACTAGTGAACTATTAATGAGCTTGGAGGATTTCTAATTCTGGCTCCTGTCACAGTAACACTGGCCTACATCAGAGAGCTCAGTGACGAAGTCAAGGCTTACCTCATGTCTGGAGAGAAGTCCACTTGGCAGGCGTAGCCAGCCACCATGTGGCCCTTGAAGACTTTCTTTTTGTTCAGTCTGAAGCGGTTTTGGGCTCCGAAGATCAGAATCTGGTTGTCCATGGACTGGCATGCCAGCCATTTACCTAGGGTCAGAAACAGGCAAAGCTAACTCGGTAACAGAACACAAAAAGTGTGAGAAGAGAGATTCTGCTCAAGGGGAATAGAATCAAAAGCTTTGGACGTGCAGGATCAAACTTTAAAGGCTCCGTGTGGTGAAAACCCATTTTACTGTGATTTGTGGTTGTTCTCAGAAGTAAGAGATGTTAAAATATCAAGATGTTTAAATAATCTCTGAGCTTTAATGAGCTGCTATGTTGCCAGTGAGGAACTTCTACTCAAACTTTGGAACCACATGTTCTACTGATGGCTGCAAGAGTGAATGTGAGGGTCTTCATGCACTGCCAGCATCAGTGGGACAGCAGCGTCCCGGTAAAATAAACCATCTTTCAAAAGGCATGCGAGAGTTTCATGACTTTCCTGAAAGGGGCAGAATAAGGGACATTTTAGGCACATATAAAAAGGAGAGAAGTTTATTACTCAGCCAAGGAACGCAGCAGAATTATGCGACGATCGGCGTTGGTTTGTCAGTCCGTCTGTCTGTTTGTAAAATAATTTAAAAACAGACTAACAGGTTTAGATGAAATTTTCAGTGAAGGTCAGAAATGACACAAGGACCAAGTGATTAGATTCTGGCAGTGATGCGGCTTATAGTCTGGATCCACGGATTTGTTAAAGATTTCTGTATCATTGCCAGATAGCGGCACGATGTCACTGTAACCATGACAACAAGTGAAGACTACATCAGCTGCCTGCTGACGATCACATGATTGTGATCCTACTACAAATCCACCACTGTGGACTTATCCATCAGAAACGATCCAAGGAACAACTGATTAAATTGTGGGGGTGTTTCTGAGTCCCATCAATCCCATCCACCCGCTACATGTTTAGGTCACATGGTTCAGTATCCGTACATAACGTACACATGCATGACACACGCCTGTGTTCAGCGCAAAGTCATTTTGTTTGTGGCTACATCTATATGAAATGGCCGCATTCTACGTTGCTGTGATTTCAGATCATCAGTAGCTGATAAACAAACGCTGCATTTCTGACAATTCCTTATGTGGGAATGAGCAGCTTTGGTGGAGGACAGCGCTCTCTGTGCTTTTCTAGTTTCAGCTGAAATGATATCAAAATTCAAATACATCTAAGCTCTAAAAAGTTGCCACAGAAAGTTTTAAATTGCTTATTAGCTTGCTAGTTTGTCTAATTTGCATGATCCTTTAAAGCCAAATGTTTAACAAGCAGCCGTCAGATGTTTGCTGTGCTGTTGGTACGCACTAAATCCAAGTGTAACAACTGTGATCTTGAGGAACATTAAGTAGAGTTAATTGTTTTAGCAGCAGGCACACGTTAAACGGCAGAAACACGCCTCGAGGACAGCTTTCTTCAAAAAAGGCAAAACTGTGTGAATCTGAATTCGAGTGGACGCCGCACTGGAAAGGACATGAACTCATCACTCTGACTTCATTATATTGGAGAGATTGAGGCAATTTAGGGAAAAATTAAAAGATTTTTCCTCAGCGGCTGCCCAGTTGAGATCCACTTTACAGGACGCTTCGGCTCCTGACAACGCTGCATTCTTGGAGTCACTACGCAGCGATAAGAGGCAGTGCTTCAGTGTCACAGCATTACACGACTCACTGCACTCCTTAAAGAGAACATGATGGAAATTACTAATGCGGTACAGGAAAGAGATACAGTGGCGGTGTGTGCATGTGTGTCTACATCTCACATCCTCCAGTGCAGAGCATAACTGAGAAAGACACCACTGTCCACAAATGTCAAACGCAATCGTAGCAGCAGAATGAAAACAACTTGAGCAATCTCACCAGCTGCCTCTGTCTGTTTCGTTAGAATGGAAAGAGAGGAGAAAATTAGGAAGAACGTGGCTGCGAACGTGGTGCCAAGAGGTGCTGGGTGCCATTTAGGCCCGATGAAAAAACTGAACGGTGTCCCGCTGAGAACACTTTCATTATTCACACGCCACAGAGAAACAAAACCACGCTGGGACAAATAAGAACGTCGCCCAAAGGAAGGAGGAGGGTGTGGAGAGGACATGAAAAGGAGAAATCAAAGTAGGAAGAGAGGGATGAGGACAAAAGAGCTGAGAGTTTGATAGCAGTTGAAGCCGATGGGTACAACAAGGAGCTCCAGAAGCACCGGAGAGGAAGACAGCCTGTTAATTCTGTTAATGTGCTGCTCACCGAACCCGGCCTGTGAGTCACAAACTGGCATCTTATGATGTAAACATCTGCAGAAGCTGTGCAGAAGCAGGAGAATTCTATATGTGAATGCATCTGTGCATTCTTTACATTATCGTTCAAAAGTTTGGGGTCCTTATTACTGAAAGAAAACCAATGAAGATAGCCTTAAATGAAAGATAAATCCAGTCTATACATTGTTAATGTGGTAAATGACTGTTCTAGCTGTAAATTTTTCATGGAATATCTCCATAGGGGTACAGAGGAACATTTCCAGCAACCATCACTCCTGTGTTCTAATGCTACATTGTGTTAGCTAATGCTGTTGAAAGGCTCATTGATGATTAGAAAACCCTTGTACAGTTATGTTAGCACATGTTTAAACGGTATATATCAAGCATCAGACCATATTTATCTTCATTTGTGCTTTTCCTTTCATATAACTGTAGCAGCGTGCCAACAGCAAGCACGTATTACATAAGTTATAATGTGTTTAACAGCTGTGCTTTGACATTTCAGGAAATAAACTCCCTTTCTCTCTGTGACTGAGCTAGTGAGAAGATCAACACATGGTGTCACATCTGTACATCAATATTAAACTACATCTAGGAAACAACCGCTTTGCCAAAAGACTGGGAAAAGAAGGAACAGCTGGCCTGTCCAAACGTAACAATACTAATCTCTAAGCACATCTAAATGTCAATAATTACCATGCTACGCTTGTTTGTTAAATCTGTATCAAAACTGCTACACTTTAATAATCACCTTGCAACTTTATAGCAAAGACAAGGAAGTCTTCTTTGTTGTTTAGTTGAATAGGACAGGGAATTTCCTTTTGCTTCAAGTCTCTATGCTAAGCTAAGCTAAGGTTAGCATCTCTTTCTTATTTTCCCCACATCTATGACGCTGCCATCGATATCCTCAGCTAAAGAGCAAACAAGCAATTCCCCAAATGTTAAACAACTCTTAACAAAATATAATCTGCAACCCAGCTTTTCTTTTAAGTGCAAACATTCGGAAAGCTTCCATAAGGTTTGTAAGGTTATTTCACAAAAGCCAGATAAAGCGGTATCTGTATTGAACGTGACCGTAAATACATATTTTCTACTAAAATAAATTAGACTGTCACTTGAGAAAACACAACCAAGCCTCTGTAAATGGCAACCAAAAAAAGAGAGGAATTTATTGGCATTCCGAGTACACCATCCATTAAAAACACGAAGAACATCCACCAGTAAATCACCTCGACTCTGGCTACCTAAAAACAACCGCAAAACACGGCAAGAGCAAGTGAAGGCAGCTCAAAGAAAAGGTCAAGCTTTGTTTGTTTGCATACAGAAGACTGCTCTATTCGTCAAATCAGCAAAAAACTAACATCCCATCCTCCATATATTATATTATATTATAAATAGGTTTAAAAACGGACTGGTTGTGCTGCATGGACACACCCAGAAAGATCTGCAGCAGACCGGACCCCGCAGCTGTGAGTAAAAGCAAGAAGAATACACAAGAAAAGGCAGCAAACCTAGAAAATAAACGACTGTTAACAGATACAGCTCAGTTCTGATGCAGCACTGGAAATAGTTCCTGACTGGATACTGAAAGGCAGTGATAAGACGCCCTAGCATCGACTCTAATCCAGAGTTTGCACACCTAGGGGTCGGCATGGCTCAGTGGGTAGAGTGGCCGTCTTGTAACTGGAAGGTTGCCGGTTCGATCCTCGGCCCGTCGTGCTCATGTCGAGGTGTCCCTGAGCAAGACACCGAACCCCTAATTGCTCCTGATGGACTGTGGTTAGCACCTTGCATGGCAGCTCCCACCATCAGTGTGTGAATGTGTGTGTGAATGGGTAAATGTGACATATCATCATGTAAAGCGCTTTGGATAAAAGCGCTATATAAATACAACCATTTACCTTTAAAACAGCCACTTTTGGAAAAGCTGCTAACTGTTGTAGTTTGAAAACTCCAGGGTTCAGTTTCAGTCTGGAACCTGGGACTGGCTCTAAATTTACCTTATCCGATTTGTCACGCTCCTAAAGCTGTTTTCTTTACGAAAAAGCCTCGGCTATCTGCGGTAATTCAACATAAACAACTTATTAGGGTACAATGCTGCTCGCCTTGTCGTCTATGCTAGCAGCAGACGTGCAGTTACGGGAATCTCCTGTCTTACTTTAGACCCTCCAGAAAAACGCGATTATGCGATCGCATGAATTCCCGCATTAATCACCAAAATGCCGCTGATTATGCGGGGGTCAATTATTTACCAAAAGGCCGCATAATCCCCGCAAAACAGCGCATAGTTCCCGCAAGAATCTCACATTTCAACGAAAAAAAAAGAGAAATATGTGGGTCCTGCTTGATTTCACAATTTCTGCATAAAATGAGAAAACTATAACCGATATAAATGGAGTTGTGAGTTTTTATGCGACGCCCGGCCTGACGTCATCAGTTCACGCATTCACACACACACACACTAGAAGCACGAGCTGATGTGGAGCGCGGCGCTCGGAGATGAAAAACAAGAACGGCGAATGGTCAAAGATCACATTTACCTACAAATATTTCAGCCAGAGACCGGGCAAAACAGGACCCAGATTTACTGCACGGAAGTGGGGGGGAACTTTTTTGCACCCTGTGCAACATCGTTCTGGAGCACCGAAGAAAATCAACCGTGTTGCAGGTAGTTTGCTCTGCCTCAAAGTATAACTAAGCAGAAAGAATGTTTTATTTCTGAGAAATGTGTGATTGAGGAATGTTTAAGTCCTGCTTAAGCTGATAATAAATGAAACATTGGCAACACTTACTGTGATGTGTCTTGCATGTAGTATGTCTGTTTATCTTTATATTGCTCTTTTTCATTCAGTGGTAGAATCACCTTTGTTCTCAGTTATTACATATTTCGCATCTTTTTGCATATTTCACAACTTTGCAACTTTCACAATTTCCCCGCATAAAATGGCATAAAAACCCCGCATATTTATTCGCACAATCAAGGATTTTAGGCCGCGGAATCAAGGATTTTTGCCCACATTTTTATGGAGGATCTATTACTTTTCACCATCGCTGTTCTTCCTTCGTAGTATTTTATACAGCTAAGCCACTAAGGCCAGTTTGTTAAACTTCTACTGTGGAGAAACTAGAACTTTTGTTAATGGGAAACTTGTGTTTTGCTGTTGAAAAGCTCTTGTGACCACCGCCATGCCTCCTACATCCAGTATCTACCCCTACACGTTACCTAAAGTGGCCGTACTGAACTCGCCTCGTTTCTATTCTACTGAGCAATAAGCGGCATTGGGCTCTATGAATCCACTTCAATGTGGTGATGTAGATTTATGCTCCCTGAAGTGCTCTGCGCTGTGTGCTAGCCTGTGTGTTTGAGTGATTTGAGCACTCACCGTTGGGAGAGAGAGTCACAGCCGGCATGGAGTGCATACTGGGCTCTGCGATGTATTTGAAGTCCACGGGGATGTCCCTGAGAAAGGCACAAAGCGCTGTGAGTATACTTGAAGATGGGTTAAACACTGGATGACAGAATAATCTGAGCAGCCCCTGAGCAACAAGAACTCAAAAGGAAAACACTCACAAAGTTGTAGTCTGTTTACCAATGCGGCTGCTTACGCCGGCTCAGAAATGCTTATTACTGGAGATGAAACCACGACGGTGAAGAAACGGGCAGCGTTGCCATCCCTGCTACGCTATGTAAATAACTCCATGCAATCTGAAAGACGCTTCTGATGCTGCATCGCAACTGTACCAGCAACCAATTATTTATGAATCCTCTCGCCGCTCTCTCACCTTCCTCCTTGTTCTTTTATGCTCTGCTGTGGAAGAGACAGGAAACATGGCTGTGTGATCTTAAGCGGTCAGACGAAGACCGTTCAGATCTACAGCGCTACATGTGTGAGCCGCTAACGGTGGCAGAACGCCAGCTTGCTCAGTCCTGGGGGAGCTGCAGCAAAATACAGTGAATGAGTGACTAACGAGTCCTTCTGCCTGATTGTTTACATCACGTTCACGCTAAAGAGCAGCTCTCATGGTGCTATCTGCTTCAACTAAAACCATGTTCCTGTCTCTTTCTGTGAAGAGTAACAGCTGGAAGTAAGTGACTGCAGTGTTTGCACATAAATATGAAAAAGGGGTTTCGAAGAACTAAAGACAGGAGAGATTAGAAATGCAAACCCTTGTACACATTATACAAGCTTGAATTCATACATGTGCTTAAAGTCAGACATTCTGGCAGCCAAACAAAGTCTGCAGACAAGTTAAATTAAACTCAGGGACGATAAAACCACCATATCTCTTATTTTGAAATCCATAAATAACCAGAACTCTGATAAGCAATGGAACAGGAAGCAAGGAAAACAATCTATACTCTGGGGATGCTCATGAATAATAGATAACTGATTGTTGTTTCCTGGGTTTCACATCCATCACATATAAAGACAATGGCAGCATGTGTGTTGTATAGTTTATATATGAACTTTAGTTTGAAATCAGCCTGCAGGAGAAATGACACATAGAACCATGAAACCCCCACAGCTTCTCTGACTGAGAACAAAGTGAAACAGATGATATTTGTTTATTCAGAGCTAATGTGAAGAGAGGATTTCACAGAACATAATTAAAACTGACAACAGAGAAAATCTGCTTATTTTTCTTTCAAATAATTGCCACAATTCAAACTAGAAAAGCACTGAGAGAGTGCAGTCCTCCTCCAAGGCTGCTCATTCCCACATATGGCATCGTCAGAACTGCAGCGTTTGTTTATAAGTTATTGATGATCAGAAATCACAGAATGTGGTCATTTAATATAGATTTACCCAGAAAAAAATGATCTTGCGCCGAGCACAGGCGTGTGTTGTACGGATAATAACAATTCAACCGCCAATGTTGTCAGTTCCACCGCCTTAAGGATGTGTGTATGCATGCTGGATGTGTGAAGTGTGGGTGTTTTTTAACTTCATTGCTTTAACTGGATCTTGGAGAAACGCTCTCTCATCTTGCTAGCACTGCTGTTGTATGTACAGCTAAATGACAACAAAGCTTGATTAGATTTGATTTAATGAATGTCGTAATGTCAATACCATTCTGCAGATATGTACCTGGTGCTGACTGTATCTGGGAAGGCTTTGGCTTTTTAAAAAGGTTAGAACCACAATAAAAGTCAGTCTGGAAACCTGCTAAGAATGAGCCAGGCTGAAAATAAACAGGGGAAATTGAGTTCTTAGAGGATGTGTGATTCCAACAATGCCTTCCCAGCTTCTCTGCCATTTTTCATCTCTATCCTTTTTTTTTCTAAATCTATCATCATCCCAAATGTCCCTGCAAGCCCACAGTTTCATCGCTCTCTGAGCGATGTCTTTATGATGAAGAGCTAATTCCCTTTGTTGGAACAGTGCGGTACATTTTGTATTGATTGTAATCCTCCTCCAACGCACACACCGACTCCCCGTTCCCTGGTGATAAACCTCTGCTACGGATAAAGTAGTCTCGCCGGAAAACTTGTGAGTATACGTGTGAAAACGAGGATAGAATTTGAATTATGTGTAGGCGTTTGCACCGTGACGCAAATAGCTCGCTGCCTCACAATCCTCTCTAACCACCCAGCGTCCCCTCATCCACTGCCCCCATCTACCAGCCTCTGATTCTCTGCTGACAATATGAGACCGCTGTGATTAATTCAGCCTGATACTTCCGTGGAGCAGCTCTTAAAAGGGGGGTTAGCCAAAGCTGGAGCCAGGTGGTATCCGTGGGAGAAAGAGGGACAGCCGAGCCACTCTGGCCCGACATACCACTGGCCCACTCACTCCCACGCTGCACAGAAAAAGCTCCTGGGAGCGTCTCCTCCTCAGCGAGGGGAGAAAGGAGACTCCTGGGATACGGTTCTTAAGCTTCTTGTTGTTCAGTCTGCATTTTATTTTGCCCTTCAACTCTGACTGAGAGAGTGTGTGAAAAACTTTCTTTCAGCAGCTAATCTATACCTCACATGCTCTGGAGGGAAAAAAGAGCTGGAAAGTTTTGACAAGGAGAATAAAAAGTTAATGGCACAATGAGAAGCCCCCTCTTTTAGAAGCCTTCTTTATCAGCTGGACCTTAAATATTTATTATCTTTGAGTAGCAAATACCAGTGTTTGTTTACCACCAGCAGACAGGCCTCTCCTGGTGGTCTCCATTGATTGTACACTGAGCACAAACACAAACAAATCATCTGGTGGAAGAACACCAAATGTGATTTTGTTAATAACAATTTGGGTTCAAGTTTGGTTCTAACGGAAACAAAGACGAGACCTTCTAGCCCTTCCAGCACATCTGCTTCTAAAGCAATATTTAATTTAATTATTAGAAATATTTAGTTTATTAAGCTGTACGGCTGAGAGCAGGGCCGGGCTTGCAGGGTTTACTGCTGGAGCGTTTCTTCATATACAATGATAGCTCCAGGGGGAAAAAGAAACTCCCAGTGCACCAGAGGTATGTAAAGCAGCTAATCTGTGGCCGAGGCTGTGACTCAGAGCAGATTAGCCGGGTAGCTCCGTCCAAGATACACTCATCTGGGGGTTTGTTGACGTCTACTCGTCTTATTAGCAGCTAATGAAAGGAGCAGTGGGCGGTACAAAAGGGCATGTTTGTGAGAAGGCAGCACGTGATACGCCATCATCTGCATTCAGAGTGGTTCCTCTCAGTGTTCTTGTCACAGAAAAGACAAACTACAAAGACACGTGACACCACAGAGATCTTATCATGTTAAACTGGGGCTCTTCTACAGTCAGATAACCTGTGCTAATAATCGGCTCCATTTTAAACGCCTCATGGTCTGAACTGTCGTTTCTGTACGCCTCTGTGTCGAAGCGGCTGAAGGCAGAATGTTTCCAGACTGTCTGCCCCATTCTCATGAACTTGATTCTCTCTTAACGTCTCCAGGGAATTTTTGATTTGAAGAAGAACTGATAAGAACTGGAAGTTACCGTGACCTCCTGTCTGACCAGTTATTGTGAACCCGACTTGAAGACGATTATTTGATTTTGGAGCTCACTGTGATATCATGATATATTTCTGTCCATAAATTCATTTTCAGTTCTGACAAAGCTTCACACAAACGTCTGATGGGATAAAAGTATGAGCTGATGACATTTTATAAGAAAAGGGTCAAAGGTTTAACTTCACTGTGGGATCATAATGTTGTATAAAAACACTTTTCTGGCCAGGATTCAACATTAATCCTCAGGGACAGAAGGAGAGATGGAGAACTTGAGTAGCCGAGGGAGACAGTAATTCTAGTTTAGATGATCCTCCTCATTAGCCAAGGTTTACTTATTGAAATTTAGTTACACACAAATACTTCTGTCTTGTTTCAGCTTCATATGTTTTACTGATTTCTCCGAGAGCCAATGATACAACTAGAAAAGCACCGCGGACTTATCCATTGGAAATTATACAAATAACAGCTGATTAAACTGTGGGGGTGTGATACTGAATCACATGACCTAAATACTGTATGGAGTGGGCGGTGGGAATTGACGGGACTCAGAAACACCCCCACAGTTTAATCAGTTGTTCCTCGTATCATTTCTAGTGGATCAGTTCTGGTAAGTCCACAGCGGTGGATTTGAAGCAGGATCACAATCAGCTGATGTGGTGTTTATTTGTTGTCATGGTTACGGTGATGCCATGCCGCTTTCTGGCAATGATACAGAGATCTTTATCAAATCTATGGATCCAGACTAAAAGCTGCATCACTGATAAAATCTAATCACTTGGTCCTCGTGTCATCTCTGACCTTCCCTGAAAATTTCATCCAAATCTGTTAATCCGTTTTTGAGTAATGCTGCTAACAGACAGACAGACGGACAAATGTACATCGATCATCACGTAACTAACCAATAATAATAATAATCAATTTCTCGGAGGAGTAGCAACAATTTAAAACAGCCCACTCAAATTTGAACTGCTGAGTAGGGCTGGACCCGAATATTCGAATATTCGTTCGCTACGGCGGTATCCGGATATTCGGCCCGCCCCCGTTCGGACGTTACCGGGCGGAACGAATATTCGGCATTACTGTCTTCCCTCCGCCTTCGACCCACATCTTCTCATCCCGTCCTGTGATCACATATACACATATGTCTATGTGATCACCCCTTCCTCCCCCCAGACGAAAATAGTCGGAGCTCGTCTCTTCCCTTCGCCTTCGGCCCACTCCGGCTCATCCCGTTCTGTTCGGCTCATCTCGGCTCATCCATTCGTGTTTGTTACACCCCTACTGCTGTCATCAGTATTTCAGGCTGGAGTCTGTACTCACCACTCCCAAACCCGAAGACTCTTGTCGTCTGACGTGCTGACAAATCGCCGATTCTCGTCAACGAAGGTGATGGTGTTGACAGCACCCAGGTGGCGATCGTACTCCTGGACCACCTCTCCTGTCCTGATGTCCCACTGTCAGACGGGCAAAGAAAACAAATCAGACAGAGAGCAGGTAAACATATTAGCCTCAGACAAGTCAAAACAAAGCGGATCGCTACAACAGACACACGACCAAACTTGTTTCCTTGCTCGGTTTTATATTCCAACAACACATAAAAGCTACTTGTCCCAGTGAAAGGGAGAAAACAAACAGACAGAAAATCCTATTACTGCTGGCTGTGGAAGCCTCACAACGAGAGCGGTTATAAAAATGTGCTAGCGCTGTGAAATTATTAAACTGCAGTGATGTGATGACAGCGATTAGCAATCAAACAGGCCTCGGTCTTGAATGTTAATATTTTTGGAAAACAGCATTAAAAAGTGGAGACGAGCACACAGAAGCACCTCCCCGGGCGACGCACAGAGAGGACGTATGTCTGTCCAAACAGCTTCTACATCCAGTTCCATTTGTGCTCTTCTTTTTTTTAATCCTACCCTTGGGGTGAGCAGCCATCTGTTCTCAATGCCCAGAAGAGAGCTGCATGATTTAACGCTAACCCTGATTATTGTGCCAGACTGTGATAGCGACAACCGGTCATATCGACAGTTATGGGAGAAGCTTTCTGCTACATTTATATCTACAAATGTTCTCAAATAAAGATTCTGCGGTAAGAAAAACGGCTCTCTGCATCAGGTAGCCCACAGCTCTATGGCTCTAAACTATGAATTCTTCTTCCCTGTATCTGCTTTCTCAGCGTGCTGCTGCACAGAAATCCAACTTTCATCCGTAGAGGTTCAAGGTTACTCGTTGCAGAAACTGTTTACCTGATAGCATGATGGGCTAGTTATGGATTTGCTACTTTTATCGCAGATGCTTCGCCTCTTTTCTACTCTAACGCCGCCTGTGATTAATGAGCTGCTCTAGTCCTGTCAGCCGCTGAACTACTTCACACAGCTGCACACGGTGCTGCTGGAGGATGAGACGAGAGCGTATTTCATGGTCCTGTGGGCTCAGGGAGTACAGGGAGGAATTCACGTGTGCTTCATCTGCTTGGCCAACATGACGCAGCGTTCTCTTTACCTGCACGATCTTCTTGTCCGACATGCCGGCCACAAAAAGGTTCTGTTTGTCCTCGTCTGGATTGAACTTGACGCAGTACGGCACCTTCCTGTTGGTGAAGCGGGAGATACACTGGCCTGTGGAGAGAGGCGAATGGAAAGTCAGAGCTGCAGAATAATCCACGGCGGCGGCTCAAAAAAAAAAAAGGCACACTCAAGTTGTTTAAAATTTAAGGACACAGTCTGCAACTTTCAAAGCCGTGTGCTTTATCCCCGCAGGTGTAGTGTGTGTTGGATTGTGTTCATCCAGCAGAGGTGAATCACCGCCGGACTGATGCTACCACTAGCGCCTGGACTGAAAAACAGCAAAGTAAAAGGCCCACACACCAAAGGAGGCTTTTAACTAACATACATTTTGTGTTATGCTCAATGTTTCAATGCAACTGGGAGAAATGTGGGATAAAATAGTAAAATGAGGCCTTTGCATCACTGCTGCAGCCAGGAAAGAAACAAGTCCTGCAGCAGCAAAACACAACAACAGACAAGGAAAGTAAGGAATGCATTCATTTAACTAAATCCAACTACAGTCAATGAACCCGAACAGAAGTGTTTAGATGGTGTAACCCTCTCTGCATTCAACAAGTGGGGATTTAACTCTTTTCTGCCCTCTGCTGGAGCAATACTGCAGGGGTAGAAATGAAGATGGATCAGCAGAAGGGAAAGGTAGCGGACAAAAGACGACACCAGCTGGAACGAACACTTCAAATGTTAGAGAAACACACGTAATGAGGTTTCTGCAGTAACCAGCCAGTCAATGTAATGCTTTTTAATGCTGTTTTAATGCTATACTGTAAAAATTTGAATGCTGCAACCACGAACTCAACAAATTACTTTTTTGTAAAAGATGATTTTTATATGAAAACTTTCCCTACATTTCACTACAGCTGAGTCTGGAAACCACCGCTGACAACCCAAAGGACTCTCTGAAATCCACGTTTTCTGGCCATTTTTGCTGGAATGTATGTTTCCCAATATCCCAGCTCTCCTCCACCTGGTCCAACCTACCGGTCTCTTTTAAAAACATGCAGTTTTTGGCATTTGTACCCGACTGGCTGGAACAAACATCGCAATGCTTCGGCATGTTTACGCAGATGCACGTATCTGACAAATCGCAGTCTGTAATTATATATTTTTACAGCCAAATATTTTCTTGAAAACTGCAGAAACGGTTTTTAACGCCACAGAGAATGACATTTAATGATTTTTAATGCCATTTAAGGCCTCAGTTTTCTCAAAAATCAACTTAATAATGACTATTAATGCTTTTTAATGCCCTGCAGAAACCCTGAGGTGACCACTTGTAATTAGGTGTCACTGATAGACTTCTGTTTTGAGGCACGTAAGACAATATTTAATTTAAAGTGTTGCTGAAGGCTGCAAACTGACTTAATGTCATTAAATTAGAGGTGCTGATCACATTTCTGCCACTACATTTTAACGTTCAGGTTAGGTCTGTTTAAGGACAAACGATGCATTTAAATAAAAAAAAAATGTAGACAAGGATTATTCTCATTATTAAAAAAAATCACTTCTGAAAGCACCACACTGGAAATGTGTTCTCTTTTTTGCCATCATTCAGGCGATCTATCCCATAAATGACTTGTTCATTAGGGCCTTTCATTCAGTGTGAACAACAGAGCAGCCTACCTGTCTCGCTGTCCCATAATTTAAGGTAGCGGTCGTACGCAGCGCTCAGGAACTGGGTCCCGGTGTTGTTAAAGCAAATGTCTCGCACTGCTTTGCTGTGACCTAATGCAAACAGAGAACATTTATTAGAAAATAAACAAACATTTGCTGCAAAATTCACTTCATACACTCCCAAGTCTTGTTACCGAGTCTCCTCCCGCCGATTCATTTGAGGAATGTGAAATCTGGTTAAGGAAAACAAGGGATGCTGAGGGAAAAGATGAAGTGGGATGTGGGAGACGAGAGATGAAAAATAAATTACGTGTTCCGCCTGTCTTTCCAACTGCTCTCCACCTTCTTGTTCTCTCCCTAATCCCAGTCTTGGCTTTTCCTCTCACAGTGTAGGTGCCGGTCCCTGTGGATGCCTCTCTTGTTAAAACTAGCTTTTATCGGGGCTGCACTGTTTCCACAGCGATAACAGAGCCCACTGAGGCTGAGCGGCTGCATGCACGCCTGCTCTAACCCAGCCCGATAGCAGACAGACAGAAAAACCACCACCACTGCTGGAATGACTGAAACCAGGGCAGGAGGTAAGCAAACACACCCTGAGCGGCAGGCTGAATCCAAACATGAGAACACAGTGAGACGTACTCATGTAAACCCTCCTCCTCCTGTTATATTCACTGATTATAGCCACATGTGCTGACAAGACAGCAACAGTTTCCTATTACAGTGTATGGTTTAATTACAGATGGTAGCAGGGCTGCAGCTATCGATTATTTTAGTAACCGAGGATCCCATCGGTTATTCCGGCGCTTCATCGAGTAATCGGATTCCTCGCTTGGTGTTACAGCATCAAAACAGGACGTTAGAGCGCTGTGCAACAGAAATAACCGTCCTAGAGGAACACAGGCAGACATCTGTGGTGTATTGTATATGTACAGTACAGTACAGGGGTATTCTACTAAAACCCAAAGCCATGGGAGCCCCACATGTATTTAGTTGGTGAGGCAGAAAGCCCATAAATCAGTTTTTCTGTTTAGTCCGTTTAAACTGCTGCTACTGCAGCTGATAGGCCACAAATAAGAAAGCTGATCGGTTTATTAGTATTTATTGCTATTATTAGAGAATATTCAATCAGTACCTTCAGTTTCACTTTGATTTGGCCTCAAATTAACCCTCGTGTTGTCCTTACCAAAAAATGTTATTGCCTTGTCTGGAAAAAAAGTCCAAAAATTCAGAAAAATTTCACCAAATTTATAAAAATTTGGACAATTTTCAGGAACAAAATTCCCAAAAGTTTTCTTTTTTAAATAAAAAAAATCCCCAAATTTGACAGTGAAATTCACTGGATTTTGGTTGATTTTTTTCTGAAAGTTCTTAAACATTTTTTTAAATTTGTTTTTTTCCACCAAAAAATGTTCAAAAATTTCCTAAAAAAAATGAAAATGTGGAAGTTTTCACTGCGAAGATATAAATATATTTCCACATTTTTAAAACGTTATAACGGGTCAATTTGACCTGCAGGACGACAGGAGGGTTAAAGTGATTTCCTTCATTATGAGACGGTGTCAGACCTACATGCACTTCAATGCAATGTTTGAATAAATGAAGTTTGATAGTTTTATTGTGCAGCCGTCTGTTATCTACAGTCAGTAAAATATACACATTAACGCACTTCTAACATTTTGCTACCAGCATTCCTGCCTTACATAACTTCCAGTCGCAGCTTTATACCGTCATCTATTTTTATGTTCCTCCTTGCTCTCCATTAAAACAACCTGTTGACTGAAGCAGCTGAAAACCATCGGTTCATTTTATGCAGAAAATGAGTCAAATGATGGTTAAACGCTGCTGTTTGTGTGACGAGTTTGAAGGAGAACGTCTGAGCTAACAAAGAAAGTTGAAAACCACCTTCATACCTGTTAACTCTGACTGAGGTTTTAGTTTTTGTTGAGTCGACTCACACAAAGAAAGTCTGACTTTGTTAAACTGTCTTCATAGTTCAGCCTCTGATCTGCTAAACGCCGTAAAAACTAAAAAAGCTGCTCCAGTTAAAACAGAAGCGTCCCGTCAAATTTAAAATCCCCTGATAATTTATAGATTATAAGTCCGGATAGGATGAAGTCTGGACCAGTTAGTGACCTGGAGTCGATTATGGATTAAATAAAGCCTCTATTCAGAGAATTCTGCCTGGAGGAATTCTAGTAATCAAACTACTCGAATAACTCGGGTTTCAGCCTCAGATGACACCCAATAAATTTAGTAAAGTAAAAAATAAAAACGGTGAATCACACCTCGTTTTTTCATTTCTTGTCTAAATACACAAGAAAGCACAAAAAAATAAAATCTAACACCTCTGAAAAGAACAAAAAAGGATCATTTATCATGCAGCTATAAAACACTATACCATATGATGAAGCAGAGATCACAGCGACATCAAAAGCAAAATGTTATATTCTCTTCACCACATATACTCCACCAGTGAAAAAAAATCATCATCATCATCTGTGGCTTTGCTGCTTCTCCCACTCACACCCGTCAGCCAGTCGCTCCCTGTCAGTTTATTCACTCCTAAAGTGTGTTGTCTCTTCCCGTACACCAGCTCCTCTCCGAGCCTCCTGCCCTCCTTTGCCCCCCCGTTCCCCTCGGCCCCTGGGCTGCTGAATTATGCATATCCGGTGAAGGAGCTGACAAGCAGAACCACGGCTGCAAGCAATCTCTATTCTGACAGCGTGCCGTCTCTGGGAAAGAGCGCTGGAGTGTCCTGCATGCATTAGCCTATTCCCCCTGCCTTCAACTCCGTATATTTAGAAAAAAATAAAATAAGTAAAAATCCAAATCCCCACGCTTTCTGCTGGCGGTCAGCACACGTGTCGTTAGTGTTCCAGTAACGCTGATCTCACAGTCTGTCACCGCTGTGGATTTCCCAGAAGGCCGTGTGCATGTGGAGCCGTTGCATTTTTCACGTCAGCACGTTTGCTGATGACCCACTGTTGTTTGTAAAAGGTGATCATTTGGAGCTATATAACACAAAACAATGAATTCTCCACATTCACCAAATATTGCTGCATCAAGATTTGACATTTCATTTCGAGGGAAGCTGAGAACTCACCGATAAACGTCCGAATGCACCTCCTCTCACCGTACACTTCCCACAACTGTGAAGAAATTAAACAAGTGAACGCAGAGTCTCATGCAGAGAAATGACAGTCAACAGCCCAGAATGAATACATTTTGTGAGGTTGTTTGTAGAGGTTCACTTTAAATCTTCTCAAAAGCAGAACTGCACAAAAAATGACGGAACTCACAACTGATATTTAGGGATAATATCGGCCCACAGATATTATCGGGCCGATATTGGTATAAAAAATGTAATATCGGTCAATATCGTCATCGTATTTTTTGGTCTATCATGCAAATTGATAACACAATGCCTGGATTTGCCGGCATTTACTGGATCATAGAGGGAAAGAGGGAGGTAGAGTGAGAACTGTTTTTATTTTTTCCATAATTTAAGTAGTTTATTTTGCACAGACAATGTTTACATCTGAAAGCCTTGTTGCATCTTAGAATGCATCCAATAGGGCATCACAATAAAATGAGGCATGATGTGTTAACTCCACGACAGAAGATATGTGCTGTTACCTAAAATTAGTCAAATAGCCCACATATATCGGTATCGGTTGATATCGGAAATTGAGAATTGGAGAATATTGGCATGTCGATTATCGACAAAAAAGCCAATATGGGACATCCCTGCTGATATTATGAGCAGCCACCTCATCTCAACATATACATACGTGTACATTCAGTGTTTTCTATTGCACATCTATGAGATTGTTTACCTTGATTTTACAGTCCATGGAGCAGGACAGCAGCAAATGACCAGAGCTGGGAAACAGACGGATAGCACTGACACCCTAAAAAGAAACCAGAAGAGAAACATGATGTGAATGTATCCATGTAGCTTCTCACAGAGATGATGCTAGTCCCTAAAACGGCTCCTGGCTGTGGTAGTGACTGGTGTTTGTTGTTAATTTGAGCCAGTTAATTTCTGGCTGCGTCAATATCATTGCTTTAAAAAGTGAGAAAAATCTTCTCAATGTGGAATCTTGACCCAAAGAGACAAGTCATTTGGAGTTCAATCAATGACTTGAAAAGGACTTTAGATGGTTATTATTTTACCAGTGTGCAAAGAAAGAGCATCAGCAAGGAATTTACCAGAAGACATTTCTTAGTAATTGAAGCGAAACCAACTGATATTTCACGGCTGCTGTTAAAATATTCCGAAATGAGCATTTGCAACCTTTCTACAACAGTTCTGGTAAACATGACATTTATGGCTGAAATGTTATCAGAAGCCCACAAGGTGCTTCAGTTTATCGCTTTAAATGGAAAACGAAATGAAAAGTTCACCGAGCACAGAGTGACTGCGACTCCAGCAGACTGTGCTTACATCGCTAAAAGTAACTGCTCATGCAACTTTATATGATCTCCTGTGCATCTGATCTGATGCAATCTGTATGGAGTATTGCCATGTTTGGTTATTAAGACTACAGTTTTAATTCAAATGGTGATGCACTTATTCTGAACACAGTATGTTTGACTTCAGTCTAAAGACGACTTTGGTCTTCTTCATGCCGATTTTTCACGTATATTAACATCTATAGACACAAGGACATACACTATTGTTCCTTTCAGCACCATTAGCTAACACAATGCAGCATTAGAACACGAGTGATGGTTGCTGGAAATGTTCCTCTGTACCCCTATGGACATATTACATTACAAATTTCCAGCTAGAATAGTCATTTAGCACATTATCAATGTCTAAGTCTGGGCGATATAGGCAAAAAATAAAATCTCGATTTTTTTAGTCATCTTGGACGATTTTAATCGATTTTTGTTGTTTCTCTGCGGTCTGTTTGCTATGGCTAGTGCTAGCCATGCCGCACTCTTCCCATTCTTTAGGATGCCTCTGCCGGAGGTGCTGAAAGAGGTTAGTTGTGCTGCTACTCTTCGTTTTCACAGTACTTTTGCAAACCTTGCACATGACTGTAGTTTGCTCTGTGTCGGTCTTGTCAAAGCCGAACCACTTCCATATAATCGATGTAACATGAGGCCCTTTTCTCGCGACCAACTCTTCGTCGGCTGTTCTGTCCGCCATGACGGCGGTGTGAGTGTTTTGGCAGAAGGAGATGAGAGGCGGAAGCAAACGCCACAGTCGTGAAAAACAGAAGAATCTGTATTGTTAGCTCGCCTCGATTTTACGATTTGGCAAATTTTCAAATCGAATTAATTCGATTTATCGCCCAGCCCTGGTCTAGACTGGATTTGTGATTCATTTAATGTTATCTACATGGGAGAAAAAAGTTCTTCTTTCAAAAATAAGGACATTTCTAAGTGACCCCAAACAGTAGTGTATACTGACGTGACATGGGAAGGCTATTGCCATCGAAGCGTTTTTAATCTCGGACAGATATCGTGCACGCAGACCAAACTGTTCTGTCAGTGCTAAAAACTTTCACAATTTTCCTCGACACACCAAACTTTCTCCAAAAGTGTTGCAAAACTTTGGTGACACCACACGGGCCGCTTTCCTACCATTATCTCGACATCAGCACTTCCACTCGCTTATTATCTTTTCAAACCTCTTTGTATTTCAAATTAGACTCTGAAGGCTGTAACTTCCCGCACAAAGCGGACAGGAGCCAATTTAAAACTTGAGTGATTTCTCTCTGCCTGAAGCACGCTGGCAGATCTAAAGCTTCAATGGGATCTTTCTTGGAATAACCCAGCGTTTGTCTTCGTATCTGAATTAAAAAGACATTGTTTTGAATGAAACAGAATAATCTTGGATATGTCAGGGACGAGCCGCTGTTATATGGGTGTGTTATCATTTCAGTCAAATGTGGCTGGGAGGCTTTTCTGATTCCATCACAGATTCTTACAATGACTCTATAATGGAATATTCTCTCTATGGATACATGAACGCCTACTTTATGTCACACTCTTTCTATTTGAAAAGTGCATCAACACAGCCTCTATGGAGCACACATAAAGCTGCATGCTGCTTAACTTGAAGGTTTCTATCTGCAAAGAAGCCCAAAGAATCTGCTGCGTACCTTGGTGTGTCCAGACCAGACGTGAATCTGTTTCTTGGGCAGGTAACACTTGTCTGGAGCGTCTGCAGAACGCAGGTTGATGCCCACATCCTGGGGGACGTGGAGGTATGACCTGCCCTGGTAATCATACATGTCTTTGACTGTAGGGGAGAGAAAAAAAAAAGAGACGAAATGTGAGGTATAAAAACTCTGCAGCGTTTGAGTGTATGTTTTTAAGGCAGAGTGGGACTGTTTGCTGCCTGGAGCATTTTGTTCAGAAGTTTCTAATAGTGTTTAAATCGTGGGCCCTCAATGGGACACATGGATGAGCATTTCTTTAAGTGATATTTGGAAACAACCACAATTCCACAGATATTATGAAAAGACAATTTGGGAATATGATCAAAAAGTGAAATTAACGGCTGTTTTGGTGAGGCTGTTTGATTCCATCCAACTCACAACACAGAATGTGATCTTAACCCTTTAAGCTTCAGTCAATTCCAGCCGTTTTCAGTATAAAAAAATCGCTAATATTCTATTTTTAAATAAAAAAAATTACGAAAAATACAGGGAATATTGGACGCACATCGCGAGGTGCATTTCCTTGAAAATGACCGATTCGTGGATTTTATAGCGACTTCAGGACATGTTTTGGACAAAATAGTTTACTGGCTTGTGTTGTCTGGATGTAAAAGGTTGGATTATGGCCGTTTTTTGTGGAATCTTTTTTCTGTGTGTAATAATAAACCCGGAAATGTGAGTCGCGCTGTGTGCTTTGAAGCCGTGTATAGAGAACGGATGGATGAATATTTGTTTTTGTCGGACAAATGTGTTTTTCTCACCCGCTGTGGTAATCGCATCTGAAAGTGGTTTATACCGGCGGATTCATGAGAATCTAAGCTTTCCATCGGCGTATAGTGTTTGTATAATCGGGTTTGCAGCCGTCGGACATTCTTGAAATTCCTATGCAAATTAGTAGGTGTACCGCCGGCGGTACACCTACGACGCACTGAAGCGTAAAGGGTTAAACTAGGGCTGGCCTGAATAGTGGTTTCTGGCCTCCGAATATTCGGGCCTATTAAAGACGAATATCCGAATATTCGTTCCGCCTTGTAGCGTCCGCTGGGGGGCGACTGCGGCTGCTGCTGCTTGTGGCAGAGGCCGCCAAATATTCGGATCTGTTCGTCTGGTCACGGGTCCAAATTTGTCCTTCGTTTGGTCTTCAGTTAAACTGAAGAATTCCCAAACAGCGGAGGTCTTCAGCATCTTGTCTTGTGTTTATGCAACGAAGTGAAGCGTGATGTCAGAGACGGCAGCAACCCGGCCATTCAGGTGGTGGTAAGAAACAGGAATGGAGGAGCCGAGATGAGCCGAACACGACGGGGTGAAGTGGGTCGAAGGCGAAGGGATATTTTCCCGTATGTGTCATAGACATATATGTGTATATGTTTATGTGATCACAGGACGGGATGAGCCGATGTGGACCGAAGCGGGGGGGATTCGGATACCAAAATTAATATCTGGATACCGCCGTAGCGAACGGGTATTTGGGATATTCGGGTCCAGCCCTATCTTAAACTAGAAATAAATTCAGTTTCGACCATTTCACTGCATGCCATAACATTGCAAATATGTAAATCAGAGAAGACGTGTTACCGTGGAGGATGGTCTTCTCGTCTGCTGGAGCGTCTTCCTCGTTCCGTCCCTTCTTCTGCCTCTTGGCTGTGATCTCATCCAGCTCTTTCTGCTCGTCCTGTACAAGAAAATAAATCACAAATAGGGAATTATCAAACACTTGAACATCTTTAACGGCATTTCATGTGAACACAAATGTTGGATTTGTTGGGTTACTCTCTATGACAAACTCATTTTACTTTAGGGGCCGCATTCAGCCCAATTTGATCTCAAGTGATCCGGAACAGTAAAATAACAGCATAATAATCAATAAACAATCCAAAATGTTTCCTTTGTTTTAGTGCAAAAAAGTGCACATTTAAGAAATTATCTTTTTACAAAACATCATGAACAACCTGAAATTTCTGAAGAAAAATAAATTCAGTTTCAGCAACATTCTGCCTCAGTTTATCATTTAGTCATTACAACTTCCAGATCACAGAGTGTCTATAAAGGAACAAAACATTCAGTCACAGCGGTCTGGAACCGAACGATGTAGAATTTTACTTTATGATCGAAATGACAAAAGTCAGACCAAAAAAAGACAAAAAACAACAAAAACAAGACAAAATATGACAAAAATGAGACACAAAACGTCTAAAAAATTTACAAAATCATAATATTTTACCAAAATCTAACTATTCTACACGTCTCATTCACAATTTGTCAGAAATAACGTCAAAATATAAAGATTTTAACTACAGTATTATTAATGAAATTAACAAAGCTAAGATTGAAATCAGGATACTTCATCAAAATCTTTTTTTTCATGTTTCATTTGTCAGAAATTTGTCAAAATAACATTAAAATATGAACAAGAGTCTGCAAAAACAACTAATTCTGTGTATTTCAGGCAATTTAGAGGCTTAATAGTATCTATTTATCGCTCTTCCAACACATTAAGCTTCAGATATTAGACAGATTAGACTGATGTCTAATACGTCTAATATATTCCATCCCTTGACAGGTTCCACTGTAACAACATAATCAAGCACAAATCACTGCAGAAATTGTGCTTTTACAGGAGAATTATCTGTCAAAGGACATGAATATTAATCAGGGATGAAGGCGATTATTTGGATGATTTAAGATGTCCAAAAGCAGAGCTTCAAACATAAACTAAATCTATTTATGACAGCCGTGGTATCAGTCGAACTCATCAGCTTTACACTCTTAGCTTGTAGGTGTTTTGTTCCTAGAATGTTAAGCAGCACGTCGTCAGGTAATGATCTGGATAGCAGTCAGATTACATTCGTGTTACACAGAGGATTAAACCAAGCCTTACCTCTGAGGGTTTAGCGACGTCTTTCTCATCTACATATTTCGCCCACGGTCCGAGGAAGTTGTCTATTTCTCCTGCATCTCCGCCTTTGAGCTTCTTCCTCTTCTCTGACTTCTTGTGACCCGTCTCAAACACGGTCAGCCCTGAAGGAGCAGCCACAAGATAATAGAATGGTGAATTTCCCCGAAGCAACACTTTAAAGTACGTGTAGTTAAATCTAAACAGACACATGAAGACATGAACTGCTGATTGGGATTACCTTTATTTTTCTCGGCCTCATCCACTGCACCGATGTACGTATTAGAGGATGCCTGATGTGTGTCAACAGAGGGATCTAAAGCATAACCTGTGAGGAGATCGGAGGGAAATGTAAGGTTATTAAAACAGAATCGGCACCTTATTCAGAAGCATCACAGAAGTAACAGATGGAAAAATGACACAAAGAGACGCAACAATGACACAAAAAGTTACAAAAATGACACAAAAAGATGCAACAATGACACAAAAAGATGCAACAATGACACAAAAAGTTACAAAAATGACACAAAAAGATGTAAAAATGACACAAAAAGATGTAAAATGTTACAAAAAGACGAAACAATGACACAAAAAGTTACAAAATTGACACAAAAAGATGTAAAATGAAACGAAAAGATGTAAAAACACACAAAAAGATGAAACAATGACACAAAAATTTACAAACTTGACACAAAAAAAGATGTAAAAATGACACAAAGAGACGCAACAATGACACAAAAAGATTAAACAATGACAAAAGATGCAAAAGCGGCGCAAAATTTTGTAAAAATGACACAAGAAGGCACCAAAATGAAACAAAAAGATGAAAAAAAATCACAAAAACACACAAAAATGGCAGACAATCATACAAAAATGACAAAATAACACAAAGACGCTAAAATGAAACAAAAGGAGGAAAAAATGACACACAAAGTTGCAAAAATGATAAAAAGACGTAGAAATGACACAACAAGATGCAAAAAAGACACAAAATGATGCAAAAATGACACAAAATGATGTAAAAATGACACAAAAAGACATTAAAATGACATAAAATTATGAAAAATGATGCAAAAAGACACTAAAATGACACAAAAAGATGTAGAAATGACAGAGATGCAACAATGACACAAAAATATGCAAAAAAGACAATGATGCAAAAATGACACAAAATGATGTAAAAATGACACAAAGACATCAAAATGACATAAAATTATGAAAAATGATGCAAAAAGACACTAAAATAACACAAGAAGATGTAGAAATGACACAAAAATATGCAAAAAATGACACAAAATGATGTAAAAATGACACAAAAAGACATTAAAATGACATAAAATTATGAAAAATGATGCAAAAAGACACTAAAATAACACAAGATGATGTAGAAATGACACAAAAATATGCAAAAAATGACACAAAATGACGTAAGAATGATACAAAATGATGTAAGAATGATACAAAAAGACATTAAAATAACAAAATTATGGAAAATAATGCTAAAACACACTAAATGACACAAAATGATGTCAAAAAGACACTAAAATGACACAAAAAGATGCAGAAAGATAAAGGAGATTAAAAAATGCACAAAATGATGTAAAAATGACACAAAATGACACAAATAGATGCAATAATGACATAAAGAGACACAAAAGAGCACAGAAGATGCACAAAGATGCAAAAAAGACAAAAATCACTCCAAAAGATGCAAAAATGATCAGAGCCAACAACACAAAACAATGTAAAAAATAACACAAAGACAATAAAATAACACTATTAGTTTTTTAAAAATGACAAAAAGATGCAAATATGACGCTAAAAGATGCAACAATGACATGAAGACACAAAAAATCCCAAATAGTTGCATGAAGGATGTAAAAAGGACAGTAAATAGCAACCATATGCGGTACCATATGTGGAGAAGGTCCTCCTTTGCTGCTCAAACATGAAGTCATTGACGTGAGCCGGTTCTGCATAGCCAGACAACATGTTCCTGGGGGCAGCCATCTGCTGGCTTTTAAAAGGGTTCACTGGTCCAAACTAAAAGCAAAGAATACCAAATCATTAACAATGCAACAGACAAACTTCTATGGAACCACACAAGGAACAGCTCTGCTTGATATATATTTAATAAGCCCGGCTTCAATAACAACCGATTCAGATTTACGTAACAGCAGTTTGATGGATGAATAAATAAACAGAACACTTTATTAATCCAAATGGAAAAGAGCAGCATTTGAGCAGGTGCTCATAAATATGGAAACGGATAAGATGATAACCCTCGAGTAAGTAGGCACCAAACAAAATACAATAATAGCCTTGAATTATATATTACATCACTCGTGTCTGTTACAGATTTGGAGAGCATAGTTCATGCTTTTTATCTCGTCTCGTCTCGAATATGACGCTTCTCTCTTTGTAGGAATCAGCCAGACAGTCTTATCTCGCCTGCAGCTGTTTAAAATGCAGCACTGGATCTCATCAGTGGTGCCCAGAGGAGACAGCACGTCTCCCCTATAGCTGCCCTTCTTCTATAGGACGCCACTGAAGCACAGAACTGACTTCAAAATGATTTTTTCTTTTTAAAATCAAAGGTGACACAAAATACACAAAGAGGAAATGGGAAAGACGAGGAGATGTTTCGATATCTCTTGAGAGCTGGGAGAGAATATGTCAGCTACAGTGGGTGTCAACAGGTTCAAACACATGGCGAGACTTCTGCTGGAAAAACGTCGTGAGACTTCTTGTTACACCTGTGCAGAAGCTGTGAGAAAACATCAGACAACATAGGACTGGATAGCTTGCAGTCACTGACGTAGCTGTGAATTTTGTACGATACAAAAGCGCTTGAAGACAACCTGAGGTCATCTGTCTGATAGCTGAAGTTGAACCACATGTAAAATGTTAAAGTGATATGCTGCAGGGCGAAATGCACGCATGTAGGGCTGCAGCTATCGATTATTTTAGTAATCGAGTATTCTATCGATTATTCTGGTGATTAATCGAGTAATCGGATTCCAAGGTTGCCATGCGCATGACAGCATCCAAAGTGGAAGTGAGCGCAACAGAAATAACTGTCCTGGTGGAACACAGTCGGACATCCGCGGAGTATAGTACACATTTGGTATAGTACAGGGGCATAGTACATATATAGTATAGTAGAGGGGTATTGTACATACAGTCGAGCCCAAAATGATTCACACCCCTACCAAATTTTGATTTGAAGTGTCTTTTAAATGCAAATAAAAGCTGATAAATATCTTCTTCCACAATTATGCCTCTTGTACATCATCATATTATCTTTTGGGAAACACCTGTGCCATTTCCAATCAATAACATACTTTCTGTTTGAATAAAATTAACTTTAAGTCAAAATTTGCTAGGGCTTGACTGTATATAGTATAGTACAGGCTTTGAGTTTCAGCTAAAAACCCTGTAGTATACTATATATGTACAATGCATCACGCAGACAATATTCAATCAGTGACATTAGTTTCACTTCAAGTGATTTCCTTCAGTTGCATTTCCATTACCCTTAGATATGCGCAAAATGTAAATAGTGCAATAATAAACTGGTAATGGAAACACCTGAATTTCGAAAAAGGACTAAAATATCGCTAAAAAGTTTTTACGCTCTCATGAGGTGGTTTTTCAGATGTTTCGATATTGAAAATATCGCAAAAGCGCAATGGAAACACTTTTTCGGCAATTAGGTACGTGACGTAACTGGTCACATGACCAGTTCTCTCGGAGTAAACATGGCGCAGTACGTGTGGACAGAAGAGGAGACCGAGACTTTTCTTGCCATTATTCTTGAGACAGCAAACAGCAGAGGAATGCAGAGTGTTGGAAGGAGATAGAAGCGGAAATGAGGGAGAAAGGGTTCGATATTTTCCGAGAGTTACGATGCTTCTGCCCAGAACAACCTTCAATGGAAACACGTTCAAAGCGCAAATATACTTTGTCAAAATTTTAGAAATATCGCTTTTATTTTGCGAAAAACTGTAATGGAAACCCGTCAGACCTACATGCACTTCAATACAATATCATGTTTGAATGTATGAAGTTTGATAGTTTTATTGTGGAGCTGTCTGTTAGAAATAATCAGCTGCACTGATCAGCAACATGAATATATTACTCACATTTAATCGTTTTCTACCAACACTCATGTCTTACATAATTAAAATAATAATTACATCATTTCCCATAGTTTCAGCCCAACATGCATGCAAACCCTCAAACACTGAACAAGCGAAGGTATTTTTAGGGAACTGTCAAAACTGTCTGCAAGCTAAAATAACTGACGGACAGTTCTGCCAAACAACAAATGATTTATGTTAAAGGAGCAATACTCACGACATTTACAACTATTTGGTTGAATAAATGGCTCTACTTCAAAGAGCATCTTGTTCAAAGATGAGTAAAATCCAACAGTCCAGTCTAACAGCACAACATCTTTCAAGTTACATCCACAAGCTTTCAGGCTTACCTCAGGCGCAAACATGGTTTCATATGTTGGGTTGTAAGTGACTTCTTTCAACGATGGGTCCAGGTGTATACCAGTCTCAACAGATTCCTATCGTGAGGATATAAATAATAATAATCAGCTAACAGGCTTCTTTTGGTCACTTTTTGACAAGCATCACAAAAGCCAGATTCAGTGATCCTTTAGTTGATTAGGTGTTTCCGTAGAGGATTGTTTTGTTTTGCTAAGGTACGTTATAACACGAGACAACGTTAGGTTTAATACGGGGAATATCAATCATTCGGGACGATATTTTCATAAGTATGAGTTTAGGCATCACCTGTTGGCATATATAATATGAATTACCGCTAACTACAACACGCTAAAGAGCGCCACTTGAGCTTTTCCGCTAACCACTAACTATCTGGTTGCGTTAACAAGTAGCTAACATTAGATATTAAACAACATCAAATCCAGACTTCCCACTTTCTATTGATAGTGTTATTATCAAAATAAGTCACCTAACAGCAGTAATTTAACTGCAACGTCAAAGTAACGCTAGCTAGCCTAGCTTAGCTTAGCTTACCTTAACAGCGACCTCTGGGGCAGAATTAAGAACAGCCACAGACATTGAGGGCGCAGACTCCAAAGGTTTAAGGTGAGCCGTAGCGTCCGGGTCCACCGCACTCACTTTCTCGGCACCAGTAACAGATTCAGACTCATTTTCGGAGTCTGAATCGTTGCCGTACGAAACGAGGGAAGCTATGGAGGCAGCCATGTTGGATGTTGTGAAAATCTGACCGGAAGCAGGAGGGCGGTACTTCCGTTAACAAGAAAGAAAGAAAGAAAGAAAGAAAGAAGGAAAGAAAGAAAGAAAGGAAGAAAGTTTAGTTTTCATCACGTTTCAATTTAGAAAAAATATAGCAATATATAACTTTTGAAATCCGCGAGATATATCTTGCATACATTTTTATTAAAAGTAAAAAAAATCATGTTTTTTATTATCATTATGATCATGTCTTTACAAAATCCATAATTATTTGTAAAAACATTTATTAAAAACAATCACTTATTAATAAAGAATGACTGGATCACTAGAATGTTAACTAAAAAATAATCAGAATTAAATAAAAACTACTTTCTAATTAGCTAAACAATAAGAAAACGAGCTTATTCAGATTTTTTTTATTCTGCTCTTTTTATTAAATTGAGATAATCACGACAGATGTTTCTTTTTTTGGCAATATATCAAATTTTATATGAAAAATAACAGATTCCATCTGTGTCTGAGAATTTCCCCTCAACTGAGTTCCCCCATTACAAAAACACCTCTTAAGGAAGTGTGTTAATTCCAGATCACATGATCTGCTCCACATGATGATTTCCTCCTGAAGAAAAGACTGGCAAGACTCCAACGCTTTCGTAGTTATTTAATATTAAATAGTGTGTGAGTCAAGTGTGGATTTATGGCATGTCAACAGGCTTACTACAGTATCTTTATAAATAACCTTCAATTTCAATTTCACTCAATTGTATATGTAATATTTAGAAGAATCTTTCTCTAAAAATGCCATGTGGTGTTTGGTTATAGGCAGCCATGTCAATTTTAGGCTTGAAAACAGCAAAAAAAGAAAAAAAAAAGAAAGAAAAAGAAAAGTCAACTGTGATACCTGTCTACTATGTTACAAAAAGTCCAGCAATTATTTTTTTGACTGTTGTCCATCAAACCACTAGCACTGATGGATGGGAATATTGATTAAGGAGGGTGGCAGCATTACAACAAAAATAATCATTTTAAAAGGGCATAAACAACTTAAATCCAGGTACTCAATGGAAGTTTGAAAAGAATATGTTACAAACAAACCTATCCATGTGGTACACTAATTTAAAAGCGTTTGGAGCTGTTTCCATGTAGACCTCATTAAAAAGAGACCACCAGAGGGGACAGCAGCCAGACATAGGTTTGCTTTTCCAGCTGGGAATGTGAACTATCCCATGACTAGACATTACATGTGAGCACAACATGTGTGTGTGATTCAACTTTCTGAATGTCAGATACTGGAGTTAATGGCTTTGATGCCAGGAGTGGAGATAATTCAACCCTCTCACATGAAGAGAGGCATATTAAATCTATGTTCTTAAGGCCACCATTTCCGCTGCTCTCACTAAGAATTTTGACCTTTCACTTTTCCTATAATTGTCTGAGTTGCAAAAATATCAGTTTTTATTTATTTATTTTAGCTGCTTGAATTACTTCCCTTGAAAAATCCCGTTAAGCATGGTAACTCTGATGTCCTCGTCGAAGATACTGTATATTTACAGTTCTAATGCTTTTGTACATCTTTGTTCGTATTTTATCTCACTGACAAATGTTGATCTAACTAATTGTTTCTTTCTGTGGATTTTATGCTCCTTTGTCTACACCATCCGTACCTGTGAAAGGGTTTGTAACAGCCGGTGACGAGGCTTTGGTTTTGGATTTCGTGTGTTGCATTTGTTGTGTGATGCCCCGAGAGGCCACAGACCGGGAATCGTGCTGGTACTTAGCGTTGCACACCTGTGGTAACTGCAACTGTAATTACTGTTTCTTTGTGTCACCACACCCTGGAGCAGGTGCAAGCTGTTGGGGTTTTTAATACCTCTAACCAACTGAAATAATGGCTTTTTACCTTTTTATTTAAAAAAAGAAAAAAGAAAATAGATGTTGGTGAAGGTAAATAAATCAAATAATCCTACTACACTCTTATGTGACTTATCTGACGGAAATCATACAAGAACTGAGCAGCCTTGGCAGAGTACAAATAGATAGATAGATAGATAGATAGACAGATAGATAGATAGATAGATAGATAGATAGATAGATAGATAGATAGATAGATAGATAGATAGATAGATAGATAGATAGATAGATAGATACTTTACTAATCCAATGGGAAATTGAAAATACTACTACTAATGCAGTGATGTAATACTGGCTCTCTTGTTTACACTTTGCAAAGTCATCCAGTGGGCCGGATTGGACCCGCTGGTGGGCCGCTTTTGGGCCGCGGACTGCACGTTTGGCACCCCTGCTGTAATCGATTGGTCAGCACGACGTGACGGTTCCCGATAAGCGGCCAATACGGTGAGCGCGCACGCTTCCACGAGCGGTACACATCAGCATGGGACGCTCTCTCGCGCCCCAACAATAGAGTGGGGCGTACCATTACGAGCGGGGGGGCGGCGGGGACGTTTTACCACGAATCCACGTCTCGTCACTGCCGTTACCGTGGGAAGAAGAGGGAAAACTCACGTCGTCCGTGCGTGGAACTGACACGACTTGTTGTTGGCAGAACCGGAGAGGATTTAACTGGAAATCTGAGGGACTCTTTGGCAGAGGATCCCCCCCTCCTCCGGTTCGGATAAAGACGCTCCTGGATCCTCCTGCGTCGCCGCCTCTTCCAGCAGGAGAACATTTTAATACCGGAGGCAGCGCAGCGACATGGACCCGAGCCGGGGATTTAAAATCTTCTTGGACACGGTGGCACGCTCTGCTGCTCACTGAGGATGGGAAGGAAATAAGAGGGATTTTATCAAAACGTATCAGGTAAAAAAACAAAAACAAACAAGAAACATAATGATAAATGAATAAATAAAAAGGTCAACACTGTATTTAAGTTGACTTTTAGTGCAGCATCTCACTTTAAAGAAAGCAACCCGGTCACCATGTTGTAACGTTAGCTGCTTGCCTTTGGTAATCCAACCCTGCTCAGCCATCACTGAGTCCACATTAACCCGGCGTACAGGTGACTAATGCGGTGTGCATTTAAACGCAGAGACTCCTAAGTATAGGGGTTAAAAAAAACAAAAACAAAAAAATCATTAAAAGTGCTGTGTGCTTACAGCTGAATAAATGACCAATTTGCATGAAGACTGAACTGCAGCTCCACATCTGCATGAGCCTCCCGCTGCAGCGTCTTGACATGTGAAGAATATCACGCTGCGAGTGTTTACAATGCCCTGCTATTTATATATAACATGATTTAAAACAAAAAAAAAACACGCACCTTTTCATGCTTTATGTGCTTTATTAGTCAGCGGCTTGGTGTCAGTGTGCTACAGTGTGATGAGGATGATGATGATGAATGAATTCTCCCCACTTCCACTGACTTGCCTGTGCGTGAATCAGGGGCTGGGGTCTATTCCAGCCAGCTTGTGGGGCTTTTTTGCAGTCATGGGGGGATGGTAGCCTTCAGCCTCTAGTGAAAATCATGCTTTGTGAAATCCGAAACCTTCTTTGTACTACTTCAAGTGCAACAAGAAGAAGAAGAAGGAAAAGAAAAGTGTGCATGAGGAGCAGTGGCGATGTGCAGACCACTTGATGGTATTATTTGCGTTGCATGATGGAAGTGTGTGTGGAGCAGGCTTTCTGCAGTGCACATGGGATGCTGCAGGTAACTCTGCGATGTTTCACGACTTGGCCCTTTAAATGCAGTAGTAAAGCAGCCTTTTTGTTCAGATCTTGGGTTGCTGATGAATGAATTACCTTGGCTTGCAGAGCCATTGATAAAACAAACTAGTCTATGGAAGCTGCTGTGCCTTCTGCTGGTGGAACCAGTTTGTGCTTCTGATGTGTTAAAACTGCATTCAGATGTAAAGATGATGCACTGGTGTAGCGGTGGCTGCGTGCGAGGAGCAGGAACTCAAGGACTTTGCTTTTTTAGTCGCCTAATGAGGTTAAAGAATTAGCCTCAGTCAGTTCAGATCACAAGTCTGAACAGAAAGCTAAAATTATCCACTCGCCTTTTTTTTACACCTACATTGTCTGGAACGTTGTAGAATGAAATGCATCATTAATTTGATCCGAAGTTACATAAGATTCTTAATTTAAGTCAAGAAAATGTTCATACGCAGATTCTGCTTCGAATGCTTTGCAGATGAATGGACACTACTGTTCACAAGTTTGGGGTCATTGCATGTTTTCCATGAACGCTCACACTCTTATTCATGTGCTAACATAACTGCACAAGGGTTTTCTAATCATCAATGAGCCTTTCAACACCATTAGCTAACACAATGTAGCATTAGAACACAGGAGTGATGGTTGCTGGAAATGTTCCTCTGTACCCCTATGGAGATATTCCATTAAAAAATCCTGCTAGAACAGTCATTTACCACATTAACGATGTCTAGACTGCATTTCTGACTAAAGTAATGTCATCTTCTTTGAAGAAAGCTGCTTTTTCTGTCAAAATAAGGGCATTTCTAAGTGCCCCCTAACTTTTGAACAGTAGTGCATGTCACTTAAAGAAATCATTCATGTGAAAAATGCATATGTGACTGTGTGTGTGAAAGCACCCTCGACTCCTGTGACAAAATAGTCTGAGGGCCTTTTTGCAGCTGTTAAATTTATCAGCCCGCAACAGTGGAGTCCAAGCTATCACATGACTGAGCAGGAGCTATAGGAAGGTTTAGCAACCGCTCAGGAGGGACTGTGTATGTGCAGAGAACGTTTGCCCTGTCGGCTGGATTTAAAGTTGGTTTCTAGACGTAATCCACTGCCTCTCCCTAAAATGACATTTACAGAACCGGTGATCAAACTCACCCACGCTCTGCTCTAAGTGGATGTGTGCTGAAGGATGCCTGCTGTGATCCAGGATTGCTGTTGTTCTGTTCAGCTGCTTGCTTTACATTGCTGTTCATGGTCTGCACTGAACACAGGTGGAAATTCTAAGGAAGGTTGAAGGGTCCTACAGAATATCCAGCTGTTTGATACACACACTACTTAGAAATGTCCTTATGTTTGAAAGAAAAGCAGTTTTTCCTTCAATGAAGATAACATTAAATGAATGATAAACCCAGTGTAGACATTGTTAATGTGGTAAATTACTGTTCTAGCTGGAAACAGCTGATTTTTTAATGGAATATCTCCATAGGGGTACAGAGGAACATTTCCAGCAACCATCACTCCTGTGTTCTAATGCTACATTGTGTTAGCTAATGGTGTTGAAAGGCTCATTGATGATTAGAAAACCCTTGAGCAGTTATGTTAGCACATGAATAAGAGTGTGAGTTTTCATGGAAAACATGACATTTTCTGGATGAACCCAAACTTTTGAACGTTGGTGTAAATCTATATAATAGGACTTATAGGTTAAACATTTAGTGGTCTTAGCTTTAAGTGTATTCCAGGAATCAGAATCAGCTCTATTGGCCAAGTACGTACACGACATACAAGAAATTTAGTGTCACCCTAGGAATAAGGAAAGAGAATAACAAAAAAAATACAGAAATAAGAAGAGGGAAAAAATTGTAGTAATAAAAATAGCACAATGTATACAGATCTTTTCAAGCTAGAAAAGAATATATAAACACAGTACTGTGTTTATATATTCTTATTATCATTTTGCACTACTTAGTGCAAAATGATAATTGCGAAATGATGCTACAGTGCAAAAAGGAGAGAATGCTGTTCATGTCCATATACATCGGTATATTTTATATTGCACAGATGTGGAGGAACGGCTCAGCTGTTCAGTTAGAAAACTATTGAGCAGTTATGTAAGCACATGGATAAAAGTGTGAGCTTTCATGGAAAACATGAGATTGTCTGGGTGACCCCAAACTTTTGAACCGTGTTGTAAATCTACAGGTTTTATCCATTTAACGATCTTAGCTACAGGTGTACTCCACGAATAAAACAGAACCTATTGTCATTTTATCTGAGGCTGTTTGTGAACTTTTTTTGCTGTGAAGGATGACATTCCTGCACAGTTTGCTCTTCTCCTGTTGTTTTGTGCGTTTCAAAGGCCCTCGTGATGGAGCAGCTTTGGCATGCCTCCTGTGGAGGCTTTTGGACCTCTCTTATTTGTTGACATTACTCTGATCCTCTGCCAGTCTCTGGCTTTCTCATGCTTGCGAGGAGAATATCTCCTTTTTTTTCCTCTGTTGTCTTTCTCCTCGGAGTTGGAGAGGGGTGATAGGAGGACACAGAATAACACGGGGCATAATGAAAGAGCGAGAGGAGGATAAAAAGATGAGAGCGAAATGAATGATGGCTGCCTGGCATGAGGAGGTGGGAGGAAGTAGGGCCAGGGATTCTGGGAAAAGCAGAGAGAGCAGAAATGAATGTGCAGTGCCCATTTAGTGGAGCCACAGACGGACCTCCTATCTCCCAGCTGTTAGGATGCTCCACAGGGCCCGGCACACAGGAGCTATTGTTGGTCCTCTTGGCCAGGCCCACAGCTCCATAATGCTGCTTCTGTCCACCGTCTCCACCGGGCTGACAGAGAGACACCAGTTCAGCCCGTCTGACTGGTGCTCCTTGTGTTTACTACCACTGCCTCCACCACTTCCCAGGAGTTTGCAGCGACCGTTCCTCTGTATTTCTTTCCCCCTTTTTCTTTATTAACCTGCTTTTTTAATACGAGACACTGGCCTCATTCTCTTGTTTGTTTTTCCTCTATATCTCCAGGAATAGTCACAGTCTCTCTTAACTTTTTTCCTTACTGTAGCTGAGACTTTTAAAACAAATCTTACTCTGGAGCAAAGGCAGGGGAATATATTTTTGAATGAATAGTATGTTAAAGCTTGTCATAATGAGGAGCCTTAAACACTTTATGAGAAGCATTTAATTTTCATCACAGTGCACCATAACTTGATCTTTTGCCAGAAAATCAATATTTACCACTTAAGCAGCTGTGCAATATCATCCAGAAAAGACTTCTTCTCACAGTTTTCCGTCACCTTTATTTCACCTTGTCTTTTTCCTCATC
Source organism: Acanthochromis polyacanthus (assembly GCF_021347895.1). Lineage (NCBI taxonomy): Eukaryota > Metazoa > Chordata > Actinopteri > Pomacentridae > Acanthochromis > Acanthochromis polyacanthus. The sequence continues at coordinate 34,888,463 of NC_067128.1, read as the reverse complement.
TCAACGTCTATTTTTCCGATATCATTTCTGTCCTCCCTCTCTCTGTCTCAAGTGGAAAGCAAACATGAGAAGTTATTTTCCGTCTCTGTTTAGTCGCTTGTTTTGCACCTCTTCAGTCTCTTCATAGACGTGTGCAGCAGGTCCGAGTTCGACCGCAGCTGCAGTGCTTAAATACAACAGTTCTGTCGCTCAGCACATCGCTGAAGGCTCTGATGACTTTTAGAAAGGATTTGGCGTGCTTTTGTACAGTTGAGTCGAGCTGCATTTCATATCTGTCAGCTGCAGCTTGGGGAATAGAAAGGGTACGCTCACGCTCTCCGGCAGAATAATACGTTTGTTTGTTTAAGTAAAGAACTTTAGTGTCTTTACGGTCTGTGGTGCAGAGCTGATAACACAACCTCAGAACCAGAACAAATAGAAAAAGGTTGAAGGCCTGCGCTATTTGACTTAAAATGTGTTCTTAACCTCCTGCTCTGCCTTAAAGGGCTCCAGACTGTATCCTGCAAACTGCATAAACAATCCCTGATGAGTCGTGGTGGGGTGATAGCTGGGTATTTGTGAAACGGAGCGTCATGGTGTCCTGTGACTGACCTGGCTCATGCTGCCAGCTGAAAGCCAAAATGAGCCACACAATGGAGTAAACTATGGAGTGTTGAGGCCACTCCTCTGGTGTCATGGGTATGTTTGGATGGTAAACGTAGTCTGATACCTTTCCTCAGCACAGTGCAGCATGGAGCGAGTGGATGCACTGACTGGGCATGGACAGCGTTGTGTCCAGGAGGTCCTCGACTTTATCGGATTTCCACTCTACGACCCAACATCAGTTGATTTTCGCTGTAAGTCGGAACAAAGCTGTTACATGCATCCCGATATCGATCAGTTCTTCAGAAAAGTCATGAAAACCAACGGCTTTCATGCATGTGTGACTTAGTTTACCAGAAGATAACAAAATATGTTGCACTGTTTTGACCACTTGAGCATTTTATTGTATCTTATTTCACTTCCATGAAGATGGCTTTCCTTTCCTGCCATCAGAAGAGTCTGACTTACACTCGGGAGCCATAATGAAGGACGAAAAGTTAGTGAATGTAGGACAATCCAAGGTGGCGTGCAACGAGCAAATATAAACAAAGTCGTCTTATTGTAACGCATGACAACGTATTCATCTGCTCCACTCGCCAACAAGTTCGATGTTACCGGTTTTGACGTGAAGACGAAACGCCGTAGGTCGAGGACGTCATAAAGCGAGGACCCCCTGTATACAGAATACAGTTGTAAATACAGAGGGTTCTCGACTTGCGTTCCTACGACGCAACATAAGGTCGATTTTCACCGTAAGTCGGACGTCCGGTGAACAAAAAACTGTTATGTGCAGCACGATATCTACCAGTTCTTTAGAAAAGTCATTAATACCAATGACTTTTATGCATGTATGAGTCATTTTACTAGAAGATAACAGAATATGCTGCACTGTTTTTACAACTTGATCATGCTTGAGAGCCTAAATGAGGGGCTAAAAGTTAGCGAATGTTGCACAATCCAAGCTGGAGTACAACCGGAGAATGTAAACAAAGCCGTCTTTTAGCGACACGTGACGACAGATTCATCCGCTCCACTCGCCAACTAGTTCCATGTAACCAGTTCTGATGTAACCACAAAACGGCGTAAGTCGAGGATGTCGTAAACTGAAGACAACCTATATACACAATACAGTTATAAATACAGGGGGTCCTCGACTTGCGTCAGAATTCTGCTCCTACAACGTGGTGTCAGTCAATTTTCACCGGAAGTTGGAACTCTGGCGAAAATGTAAACAAAGCCGTTCTGTGCATCACAATATCGATCAGTTCTTTAGAAAAGTCACAAACACCAATGACTTTCATGCATGTATGAATCATTTTGCATGAAGACAACAGAATATGTTGCACTGTTTTTGGAACTTGATCACACTTGGCAGCCATAATAAAGGGCAAAAAGTTAGTGAATGCAGCACGATCCATGGTGGTGTAGAACCGACGATTGTAAGCAAAGCTGTCCACTCCGTTCACCAACGAGTTCCATGTAACCAGTTCAGACATAATGATGAAACGCCGTAAATCAAGGACATCGTAAACTGTATTCAGGTGTACTGTACGTAATTAGTTTTACTGTAATGAGCTTGCCCTTTTAGGCCATGGTGTGTTTTCTTCCTTGTTTATCATTAGCAGTAAAATGCTGCCTGCTGACTTCAAAATGATCTCTGCAGCTGCACTTGGAGCATTTGAATACATCTGAATATTCAAAGTCGAGCAAACTCCACCACGATGGCAGCACAGCAGAACAGTGTATCGTCGTTCTCGGTGTGTTCCCCTCCGTTCGCCTGATTTCTGTCTTGCTGTCTTCACTCCCTTATTTCCACTCTTTCACTGATTGGTTCTTATTAAGGCAGATCGGCCGATGGATGCCCTGGTCATTGTGGTCATGTGTAATGATTGATGGAGGCTGGAAAAATGGGAGGCGAGGCACGTTTATCACATCCGCAGCGTGAATCCCTCTTGTCAGGACTCGGATGTCTGTATTCAATTACCGACGCGCTGAATTTTCATCAGGGTTTTCATAAGCACTCATTTTTCTTCTCTGTTCTTCGCCTGGTGCTAGGTGAGAGAACAAGGAATAGCATGGAGAGGAGGTAGAGAGGGAAATACACTGAAGGATTAGAGACAGGAATGCATTAGAAAATAAAGGAAGCAGTGGGCTGTTTGTCACAGCTACATTATGCACTGCATCATTTCTGTAGTTTATACCCTCACTCCTATCTTCTTTGTCATGCCTGCTGAGAATAAACTGTCTGCAAACCACAAATGCAATATCAAAGAAAGAGGACGGGAGCACCACTACAGCTTGTTAAAAGGATGCTAAAGGGATCAGAAGAATGGGATGAGAAAAGAGAAGGAGAGCAACAGGGGAAGCAGCATTTTGGTGTCCCGGTGTGTTTGTCCACGGTTTCTCAGCGGGACTGCCTGTGCACGCCGTCAACTGCAGCCTTAAATTAGGAGCCAATGTTTGGCTGTTCATTTACAGCTCACAGCAAGGATCCAGCTCTGCTTTGGATTTGCATGAGGCCCAAGCACAAGCCTCGTCTGATTTATGCTGGATGGGAGCCCAGCAGAGGCTGTGAAATTTACTCGCGGAAGTGGAGGCAAGCTCGCCTTTCCTTTGTATTTGATGGCAAGCAGGAAAGGCCAAATTCACTGAAATCCCCAGCTAGAAAACCTGCTACAAGACTGTCTTATTCAGCAGCTACTTGATCTGTGTTATCAATGCCTATTCTGTCAGTCCGTTGGGAACAAATCGGATCTCTCCAGAGCAGGGATCAGGTGGAGGTTAGGGAAAGATGCATTTTGTAAGACAGTAAATGGAAATGTAAAGGCACAGAGGTGGTGGTTGTTTGCACTTATCTGCTGTTAGGTCTGTCCGCATTATCACTTAGCATTACTGCTGCCTGAAGGAAAACACAGAGAGGATGAGGAGGAGCTTCTTCCTACAGGATGTCCGCCTGCTGACGGTCGACTCAATAAACGATCAAACCTGCAGGTTCTGTTCAATATCCTGATCACTTTTGTCTTGTGTACATACGCCACCGTTCAAAAGTTTGAGGTCACCCATTTCATGCTTTTCATGAGAACTTTTATCCATGTGCTAACATAACTGCACAAAGGTTTTCTAATCATCAATTAGCATTTCATCACCATTAGCTAACACAATGTAGCATTAGAACACAGGAGTGATGGTTGCTGGAAATGTTCCTCTGTGCCCCTATGGAGATATTCCATTAAAAAATCAGCTGTTTCCAGCTAGAACAGTCTTTTACCACATTAGCAATATAAATAAACTTTTTATTTTTGCAATATGTGACACTTCTATCGATCTATCGATTTATCTATTGATCGATCATTTGTTCTACTACTACTTCTTCTACTACTTCTATTTCTACTACTTCCACCTCTTCTACCTCTTCTTCTACTACTTCTATTTCCACTACTTCCACCTCTTCTACTTCTTCTACCTCTTCTACTTTTTCTTCTTCTACTACTTCCACCTCTTCTACTTTTTCTTCTTCTTCTACTTTTTCTTCTTAGACTTCTTCTTCTTCTACTTTTGGTCTGGAACAGGTGCTCAGTACTCAATCCTGTGTATAATTGTGTTTGTCACACATAAAGGTCTTGAATCTTCAGCACGTTAAAATTTCAGTGATATGATGTTGAGATGTGCTGCACAATGTCTTGGTGGTTAGCACTGTCACCGTGCAGAAGATCCCCGGTTCATGTCCCGGCCTTACTGGGATCTTTCTGCATGGAGCTTGTATGTTCTCCCAATGGGTTTTCTCCATGTTTTCCGGCTTTCTCTCACAGTCCAAAAACATGCTGAGGTTAATTGGTGATTCTAAATTGTGATTGTTTGTCTCTGTGTGTAGTTCTGTGATCGACTCTTACCTGTCCAGGTGTCCCCTGCCTTCACCACTGAGTCAGCTGGGACAGACTCCAGCGACCCTAATGAGGATTAAGTGGTGCATCAATAATGGATGGATGTGTTTCTGATGTTGACATCAAAGCAAATCATTCCATTTCAGTTGTGGGAAATACGCAGCAGTCCCTTACATAACTGTCATTTATCTGGGGCACTTTTATGTAAGAGGGGTAAAACATTAGCACTCGTATGCATCAGTAACGGTAAAGACATATAGGTGACGCTCATGTTTCCTGACAGTGTCTATAGGCGCTGCTGCTTCGTCCTTCATCTGCAGCCGTGGTGATCAGTGTGTGTCGGTGCTCGTGGGTGAATGCTCGTGTATCATGCACGAGATCACGCTGCATCTTTTTTTTTTTTTCTCCTCGTGTTGACTGGACCGCAAGATGGCGGATGTGCTAATGCGATTCACTGCCTCGGAGGTCAGAGTGTAGCCAGCGAGCTGTAACTGCGAACCGTCATCATCCTTTCACTGATGCTCTGCTGGCTGTGGGACGGGCCCAACGCTGAATGGACCCAGAACACTGAATTCTCATGGGACTGTGGTGCTGAAACTGACTGTAGTTCAGCTGGAGTCTCTTCTGTTTTTGACGTCATTGTTATGTGGATTTGGATGGTAGAATGTAATAGAACGCTATAGATTCAACACTTTACCACGGTTAGAGATGCTGCCCTTGTTCTGCCAGAGCGAGGTTGTCAAACATGTGGCCTGTGGACCAAAATCGGCCCTCCAGAGGGTCCAATCCGGCCCGTATAAAACTATAAATTTATAATAATTTCTAGACCGTGACATATTGTTTTGATCATAAAGTAAAATACTAATTTGCTCATTGTTTTTTTTGTCTCGTTTTTGTCTTTTTTTTGTTGCTTTTTGTCTAATTTTTTCTCTTTTTGTTTGTTTCGTGTTGTTTGTCTCATTTTTGTTATTTTGGTCTCATTTTTGTCGTATGTTGTCTTGTTTTTGTGTTTTTTTAATGTTTTTCTTTGTCTTACTTTTGTCATTTCTCATTTTTTGTAGTTTTGCATTTCATTTTTGTCTCCCTTGTGTTGTTTGTCTATTTTTTTTTATCATTTTGTGTTTTGCTTTATTCATTGTTTTGAGCTAAGTTTTAGTCATTTTGTGGTTTTTTTTGTCTCGCTTGTGTTGTTTGTCTATTTTTTTTGTCATTTTGTTCCTCGCTTTTGTCATTTTTTGTCGCTTTGTAACATTTTGTCTAATTTTTTGCCTCTTTTTTGTTTTGTTTCATGCCGTTTGTCTCATTTTAGTCACTTGTGTCTAACTTTTGTAGTATTTGGTCCTGTTTTTTGTCGTTTTGTGTTTCGTTTTGGTCTCGCTTGAGTTGTTAGGTTTTTTTCCCTCATTTTGTGTTTTGCTTTATTTGCTGTTTTGTGTATTGTTTTGGTTATTTTATATTTCCTTTTTGTCTTGCTTGTGTTTTGTTGTCTGACTTTTGTCGTTTGTCTCATTTTTTTTGTCATTTTGTTCCTCGTTTTTGTCATTTTTTTCTAATTTTTGTAATATTTTGTCTTGTTTTTGTTTTTGTTTTTGTCTTTTTTTGTTGCTTTCATCATAAACTAAAATACTTTTCCAGTTCCAGATACCTGTGACTAAATATTATATGTCTTTCTAGACGCTCTATCATCTGTAAGTTGTAATGTGTAAATGATAAACTGAGGCATAATGTTGTTGAGACTGAATTTATATTTCTGCAGAAATTTCAGTTTGTTCTTAATGTTTCGTAAAACGATAATCCCTTAAATGTGAACTTTTTCGCTCTAAAACAAAGGAAACATTTGGAGTTGTGCTTATTTATTGGTTATTAAACTGTGCTGAATGTGAACCTGAACTAAAATGAGTTTGACACCTCTGTGCTAAGGAGAAGTCTTAATGGTGTTTATGTAGTTGTGCAGTGCTGGTTGGCGGTTCCATTTACATTCACATTTATTTAGACGTTTTTATTGCATACCAGCAGCAGTGGAATGCAACAGATGTTACACTCAAAGATCTGTCATCTTTTCTGCAGTTTAAATACGGATAAATGTGTGATTTGAGGCTGAATCTTGTCCAAATGTACCCAAAGCAGTGCATGACTGCGGCCGACACACCTCCTCCTGCGACTACACACTTGAAACCCTTCACCACTGTGATTGGTTGTTGCTTTGTGTTTGTCATTTTCCCTTTTTTTCCCCTACCCTCAGTGCATTAGGAGAAAGGCTCACTTCTTCACTGGCCGCATTCAAAGTACACCCCCGGATGGCAGGTGTTTTGGCTGGTGCACCGCTTTGATAAATAACACGGACATCTCCAGAGGCAGAATCTGAAATAGAATCTGAAGCAAAGAGAAAAAGACTTTGTAAATCCGGCCCTGCTGCTGCTGCAGATGTGCTTTCTCAACCCTGAAGTGTGGAGACGGGAAAGACGCTTTATGATTTTGTTTTTCGTTGCCGCCAGAATTTATACCCCCCGCGTTTTGGAAGTTTGCCAGCCTTCTTATCGACCCTTTTTAATAGGAGGTGTAAAGTTAAATTCAGTGGTGGTCAGGCAATGGCAGAGGTGTGCACAGAGCGGCTGCATGTGGAGCGTGGTGAGCGGTGAACAGCAGGGGTAGCGAGGCTGTTGTTTGGCAGCTAAGGTTATTCAGAGCTTGTTTACACCCTGCTGTGAAGCGGTTCATGTGTTCGTGTCACTGTGTGTTTATTTTTGCATTGCTAATCTTTTGTCTGAATAAATAGCGCCTTGCGTCAGCCGTATCAATAAAGGTGAACTGACCTTACCGCAGGGAGGCTGGATGAAGATGTTGTAATCGATCCTGACGTTCATTCTGTGAGGAGCAGGCTGTGGCTTTGAGCAGAGGTGTCAAACATGTGGCTCGCGGGCCAAAACCGGCCCTAAAGAGGGTCCGATCCGGCCCGCACACTGGAAAAAAGGCCCCTCTCAAAACAAGGAAAAAAACACTTATTTCAAAGAACTTTTACCTTGAAATAAGTGAAAAAAAATCTGCCAATAGAACAAGTGAAAAATGTCTTGGTCAGATTTCTTTAAATAAGATATGATATTTAGCATACTGAGATCTAAAATTAGCTGGAAAAACTTATTTTAAGCTCTATTTTACCAGGATTGTCAAGCTTAGGTGTTGTCTTCATTTACAGGCACCAAAAAATATTGTTTCCTTGTCTGAAAACAATCCAAAAATTCAGCAAAAAATTCCCCACATTTATAAAAAAAATTTGCATAATCCTCATTAAGAAAATTCCTTAAAAGTGTCCCTTAAAAGATTTTTTTTAAATCCCCAAATTTGGCAAGAAATAAAAATTCTAACAAAATAAATATTTGTAAATATTTTCAAAAAAATGAATAAAAATCTTCCAAAAAAATCCTAAAAATATCTAAAGTGATTTCATATTTATCAGTAAACTTTTTTTTCTGAATGTTCTTAAAGAAACATTATTATAAACGTTTCTTTTTCCACCAAAAAATGTTCAAAAATTTCCCAAAAATGTTGAAAATGTGGAAGTTTTCACTGTGAATGTTTTTCCCTGTATTTTCAAACGTACAACGGGTCAGTTTGACCCGCAGGACAACAGGAGGGTTAAAACAAGATAATTTCAAGACGCATTGTCCTAAAACAAGTCCCTCCATCTTGCTGAAATGTCACTTGTTAAGTGAATTTATCTTAAATCAAGTGGGATGAGACATTTTGACGAAAAATAAGACGAATAGACTTGGTAAGATTTGGAGTTTTTGCAGTGCAGGACGACTTTATAAAGTGTAAAAATGACAGAGAAGACACTAATTGCAGATTGTACATTTGTAAAACTCTAAATTAAAAATAATTTCTAAACCCTGACAAGCTGTTTTGATCATAAAGTAAAATACTAGCTTGCTAATTGTTCTTTTGTCATTTTGTGTCTCATTTTTGTGATATTTTGTCGAGTTTTTGTCAGACTTTTGTGGTTTGTCTTACGTTTTTGTCACTTTGTTTCTCGTTTTTGTCATTTTGTGTTTCCTTTTTGTCTCGATTTGTGCGCTTTGTCTTATTTTTGTCATTTTGTGTTTTGCTTTATTCGATGTTTTGTGTCATTTTTGTAACATTTTGTCTGCTTTTTGTTTTTTTCTTTTTTGTCTGACTTCAGTAATTTGTCTCATGTTTTTGTTGTTTTTATCGTTTGGTTTCTCGTTGTTGTTGTTTTGTGTTTCTGTTTTGTCTCGCTTGTATTTTTTGTCTTATTTTTGTCATTCTGTGTTTTGCTTTATTTGTTGTTTTATATATCAGCATTGGAGTCTTGTGTTTTTTTTGTCTTGCTTGTGTTGTCTATTTTTTTCCTAATTTTCTTTCTCGCTTCTGTCATTTTTGGTCTTGTTTGTGTCATTTGCCCATTTTTTTGTCGCTTTGTAACTTTTTGTCTAATTTTTTTGTCTCTTTTTTTGTTTCATTTCATGTCGTTTGTCTCATTTTTGTAATATTTTGTCTTTTTTTGGTCTGATTTTTGTCATTTATCTCATGTTTTTTTCGTTTTGTTTCTCATTTTTGTCGTTTTGTGCTTCTTTAAATAATTTTTTTTTCTTTTTTAATTTGATTCATGTTGTTTGGCTCATTCTTTGTCATTTTGTGCCTCATTTTTCTAGTATTTTGCCTTGTTTTTGTGTCATTCTTTGTGTGATTTTTGTCATTTTGATCATAAAGTAAAATACTGTATCATTCAGTTCCAGATAGCTGTTAATGAATGTTTTGTGCCTTTGTAGGCACTCTGTGATCTGGAAGTTGTAAATGATAAACTGAGGCTGAATGATGTTGAAATTGAACGTATTTTCCTTAATAAATTTTAGGTTTTTCATGATGTTTTGTAAGAACATTATTTACTTAAATGTGAACATTTTCAGAATGTATTTTTTGCACTAAAACAAAGGAAACATTTGGCGTTATGATGCTGTGAATTTCCTGGTCCGACCTGCTGGAGATAACACTGGGCTGGATGTGGAACCTGAACTAAGATGATTTTGACACTCGTGGCTTAGAAGATATCAAATAATTGCTCCATATTGCAAAGGTCTGTGTTTGCTTAATCAGCCCCTGAGCTGGTTAAATGCCATGGCGGTGTTAAATAAGCTTGGCGTGAGCTGCCTGGAGGAAAAGCGTCCTCCAGCTACACAGTGAAGCAGCAGCAGCCCACATGGGTCCATGCTGAAGTGTAGGATAAGGTCAAAGAGTCACTCCACCGCTGTGTGTGTGTGGTTATATAAATGTTAGCGGTGACTGCAGGCAGCAGCCTGGTTTGCGTCGCTAAGCCTCAGGAGGACAGATAGGTGCTGACAGACAGGCCGGTCTTCAGTGCAGAGCCTCTTCCCCCCCATCTGTCTCGCTCTGCATTCCTCTTTACAAGCCTTTCTGCATGTTTATTCTTCCCATCTCTTTCTTTTTTCCTCTGTCTCACTCCCTCCTCTCTCCCACTGTCTGTTTCTTGCATAACTGCACATGATCTTCCTCCCCGTCGTATGTTCTGCTTTACGTAAACCTGAGCTGCACATTTAGTGCTGCTGGCTGCTTCCACTGAGGCTAATGACGACTGAAGCTGGACAGCAGCCATGCTATGTTTGAAGGACTGGCCAGAGTGAGTTCAAGGAAGGTTAACCTTACAGTAAAGGGGAAGAGAGGTTGTTACAGAGAGCTTCAAGGAAGAATTTGAACAATGGAGATCAAGAATGAAATCTTTCTGCATGGAATTTCCGTGTTCTCCCTGTTAATTGGTTAATTGGTGATTCTAAATTGTCCGTAGGTGTGAATGTGATTGTCTCTATATGTAGCCCTGTGACAGACTAGTGACCTGTAGCCCTGCCTTCACCCTCAGTCAGCTGGGATAGACTCCAGTGACCCTAATGAGGATTAAGCGTTGCATTGATAGTAGATGGATGTATGGAAGAATACAGGCGGTCCTCGACTTACGTCAGAGTTCTGTTCCTGCGGCCCGACATAAGTCGATTTTCGCCGTAAGTCAGAACTCCATCAGAAGAGTCTAGGGCTGCAGCTAACAAAGCCTCGAGTAACCGTCTCAGCAAGATACGTCATCAAAAGCGGAAGTGAGCGCGCAATGCAACAGAAATCGCCATCCGACCGGAGCGGGGAACACGGACGGACATCGGCGCTGATAGATAGATTGCGGACGTCTGCGCTGCATCGTGATTATATTATGTATGCACGATGCAGCGTGGACGTCCGCGTTCTATCGTAAACCTGGATGTCAGCGTTTACTATACAGCTGTATCTAAACGCGGACGTCCGCGCTGCATCGTGCACACATAATACATGCACGATGCAGCGCCGATGTCCGTCCGTTTTCTGCGCTCCGGTCGGACGGTGATTTCTGTTGCATTGCGCGCTCACTTCCGCTTTTGATGATGTATCGTGCTGAGACGATTACTCGAGGCTTCTTTAGCTGCAGCCCTACAAGAGTCTGACTGACCCTTATGAGCCGTAATGAAGGGCAGAAAGTTAGTGAATGTAGCACAATCCAAGGTGGAGTACAACCAGCAAATGTAAACAAAGCCGTCTCATAGCGCTTTGTGACGACGTATTCATCCGCTCTGCTGGCCAACTAGTTCCACATAACCAGTTCTGACATAACGATGAAATGTCGTAGGCTGAGGACGCCATAAACCGAGGACCCCTGGAATATCATTAACGTCCATCCAAGTCCTCTGATATGAATTATAAGTCTACATAGTTCTTGAATTACCACCACTGTTCATTCCAGAAGAATAACCGGCTTCACTTCTGCCAACCTCTCACCGGTTCATGACGTTGCCGTGTCAGCCAAGTTTTGTGAGGATGTCCAGGTGAAATTGTTGGTGTAGATGAGCTCATCTCCAGCATGGGGCTTCAGTCGTACGTCAGAGCACCCCTCTTCTCGTTTCATACCCGATACAAGGAGAGAAGTGCTTCCTGCACATGGAATTACCGTCATTAATGTAGTGTTTAAACACTTTGGATATCTTATTGCATGCAAATCCACGAACTGTGCTTTATGGAGAGAAGATCACGTGTTTTCCCACATCGTGTCTGGGGTCAAAAATGAGTCTAATTTCTGGAATTCATGCGATGAGAGTTGAAGCTGTGAAGTGAAGGGCTCTTCTCGTGTGGATGGCAGGAAGAGGTGGGCTATAAGCCAGCCGAGTAGGTGTTTATCTAATTGCAGCAGGACGGAGAGAGCTTTAGGTTGTAAGAGCGACGCAGCGGTGACTGTGATTGACAAGAACATGGTGACTCAGATCTCTAGTCTCTGTGGGGAGCAGCGATGAGGTGGACGGCAGACGAGCCAAAGTCTGACCGAGCACGGTAGATAACAAAGAGTGGTGTGGGAGCAGAGATAACGGCTGCTACGCTGGAAGAATGCCCCTCTGAAAACAAGAAAAAAACAGCTCGTTTCAAAGAGCTTTTACCTTGAAATAAGTGGAAAAAATCTGCCGATAGGACAAGTGAAAAATGGCTTGGTAAGATTTCTTTAAATGAGATGTGATGTTTAGAATATTGAGATCCTAAAATTAGCTGGAAAAACTTATTTTAAGCTCTATTTTACCAGGATCATCAAGCTTAGGTGCTGTTGTCCTCATTATGGCACCAAAAAATATTGTTTCTTTGTCTGAAAAAACAAACAAAAATTCAGCCAAAAATTCCACAAATTTCTAAGAAAATTTGGGGAATCTCCAGGAAGAAAATTCCTAAAAAGTTTCCCTTAGAAGCTTCATTGAAAAAATCCCCAAATTTGGCAAGAAATTAAAATTTTAAAATTTTAAAAAATTAGAAAATTGTGAATATTTTCGAAAAATGAATAAAAATCTTCCAAAAAAAATCCTAAAAATATCTAAAGTGAATGCATATATATCTGTAAAAGTTCTAACGTTTTCTTTAAGAACATTTGGGAAAAAAATCCACCAAAATCCAGCGAATTTCGCTGGATTTTGGTGGATTTTTTTTTAAACATTTCTTTTTTTCCCACTAAAAATATTTTAAAAATTCCCCCGAAAAATTTAAATTATGGAAGTTTCCACTGCAAAAATAAGTATTTTTTTCTCACATTTTTAAACTTTAAAATGGGTCAATTTGACCTGCAGGAAATAATTTCTAGATTGTTTGACTCGGCTAGATATTTAAGATGCATTGTCCTAAAACTAGCGCCTCTATCTGCTGTAATGTCACGTGTTAAATGAATTTACCTTACATCAAGTGGGATGAGACATTTTGACTAAAAATAAGACAAACAGACTTGGTAAGTTTGAGTTTTTGCAGTGTGTGGATTCTGTCTGTCTCTTATGTTGTTCTCACACACACACATCGCCGTCCTCACTTAATGCTGGAGACAAGACTCAGGGCTTGAAATATGTCCACTGATAAGAGGGGAAAAAATAGAGGCGACCGAGGGGAGAGAATGCGCTCGTGAGAGGCTTTCTACCTGCGGGAAGAATTGGATTTTGCTCTCCTTTCAAGATGTGTCGATCGGAGACGAGCAGAGAGCCTCACAATGCACGGTGAGGGACTAAAGGGGCTTTGTCTCCGTCCTCTCTGTCCCATTGTCACCTGTAAGGCCTTCTCTGCAGACGAGACGCTGCGTTGGGTTTGATCTGATGATGGGATCTATGAACATCGGTGTGTGTGTCGGCTGTGAGGATGGAAACTGTGATCCTCTGGACTCACTCCACATCTAAATATAGCAAACTGAATCATGCAGACACCTTAAGTAACAGTCTGCTGCTGTCTAAAACTCCTCTTTTTTTTTTGCTGCTTGGATAAACTGTCTGGCAGGCATGGTGAATCAGTGTCTTCATCATTATTCGTTTTAACGGCGGATTACAGTAAGTGAATGTCCGACACCTTATGGGCACCCAGAAAATATTGTTTATTTGTCTGAAAAAAAATGACAAAATTCAGCAAAAAAAAAATAAAAAATCCCCAAATTTCTGAAAATTTGTGAAACTTTCTGGAAGAAAATTCCAATAATTCCTTAAAAGTTTCCCTTAAAAATTCTATTTTACAAAAATCCCCCGAATTTGGCAAAAAATTCTTGTAAATATTTTCAGAAAATGAGGAAAAATGTCCAAAAAAATACTAAAAATTTCTAAAGTGATTACATATATATCAATAAAGCTTTTAATGTTTTCTTTAAGAACATTCACAAAAAAATCAACCAAAATCCAGCGAATTTCACTGAATTTTTTGTGAATGTTCTTAAGAAACATTTTTACATTTCTTTTTTTCCACCAAAAAGTGTTCAGAGATTTCCCAAAAATGTTGGAAATGTGGACATCAGAAGTTTCACTGTGAAAATACCTATTTTTTTCCCCCCACATTTTCAAACTCATTAACTATAATTATTTGCAGATTAGGTATGGCTTTGTCAAAAGAACAAAGAGTTGAACTGGACATATTGAAAGATACAGTGGGTACGGAAAGTATTCAGACCCTTTGAAATTTTTCACTCTCTGTGTCATTGCAGCCATTTGGCAAAATAAAAAAAGTTCATTTTATTTCTCATTAATGTACACTCAGCACCCCATCTTGACAGAAAGAAACAGAAATGTAGAAATTTGTGCAAATTTATTAAAAAAGAAAGATGAATTTAACCCTCCTGTTGTCTTCACGTATGGGCACACAAAGAAATATTGTTTCTTTGTCTGAAAAAAATCCAAAAATTCATCAAAAAAATCCCCCAAATTTCTGAAAAGAAAATTCCAATAATTCTTTAAAAGTTTACCTTAACAACTTTATTTAAAAAAAAAATCTCCCAAATTTGGCAAGAAAATTCTTGTAAATATTTTCAATAATCTTCCAAAAAATCCTAAAAATATCTAAAGTGATTCCATATATATCAGTAAAATGTCTAGTGTTTTCTTTAAAAGCATTCACATAAAAATAAACCAAAATCCAGTGACTTTCGCTGGATTTTGGTTTATTTTTTGTGTGAATGTTCTTAAGAAACATTTTTAACATTTCTTTTTTTCCACCAAAAAGTGTTCAAAGATTTCCCAGAAATGTTGAAAATGTGAACATCAGAAGTTTCACTGTGAAAATATATTTTTCCCACATTTTCAAACTTTAAAACGGGTCAATTTTGACCCGCAGGACGACACAGGGTTAATGGACTCTTTCTTCTGTAGTACCGTTAACGAAAGGTTGTTAGAGCACATTTTTAGCCGTGTTTGCTCTGTGGACATTCATCCTTTCCTCCTGCCTCGGGTTGCTTTCCGTTTGCATGCAGAGAACGTCCACTCACCATTTTGCCTTGCAGGGATTTTTTTTTTGTTGTTGCATGAGGTAGAGGGTGGTGTGGGGGTGATAAGATGTCATGAGACACGGGTCACAGAATGCCTGCAGCTGACCTCTTGACCCTCTGATGTTTCTATAGATGGAAAAAAGCCCCCAGTGACTCACTTCTGCTGATTGCTTCCAGCTAAAGTGTGGGGATGGTTGTGTTTGAGGAGAGCCAGAGTTTATCAGCGAGGCAAGTTTTAGTCCAGATTTGTTTGACAGTTTACTGACACAGTGCTGGTTCTTTTGAGGCATTACACTTTAAATCAACAACCTTTTAATCCGTTACACCAGGCGTGTCAAACCCATCTTATTAACAAGACAAAATATTACAAAAATGAGACACAAAATGATTAAAGCAAGAAACAAAATGACAAAATAATGACACAAACGACACAAAACAAAACAATAGACAAAAAATTAGACAGAAAAGTTACAAAAGCAACAAAAGTCAGACAAAAAAAAGACAGAAATGAGACACAAAATGGCAAAAGTAGGAAACAAACTGACACAAACAACAAGAGACAAAACAAGAGACAAACAATTAGACAGAAAAGCGACAAAAAGAGACAAATGACACAAGCAAGACAAAAAGGAAACAAAACAACAAAAATGTAAAAAACGACAAGTCAGACAAAAATGAGACGCAAAATGGCAAAAGCAAGAAACAAACTGACAAAAAAGAAAAAGTGTTGGACAAAAGTTACAAAGTGACAAAAAAGTCAGACAAAAAAGACCAAAACAAGATAAAATGTTGCAAAAATGAGACACAAAGTGAGAAAAATGAGAAGCAATATGACAAAAAATGAGACATGAAACAAAACAAAAAAGAGACAATGAATTAGACAAAAGTTACCAAGCAACCAAAAAATGGATAAACAACACAAGCGAGACAAAAAGGAAACGCAAAACGACAAACACAAGAAACAAAACGACATAAACTCGAGACAAACGACCAAAATCAGACAAGAAAAAGACAAAAACAACTAAAGCAAGAGAAAATATCACAAAAATGAGACGCAAAGTAACAAAAATAAGACGCAAAAGCGAGAAACAAAATGAGAGAAAACAAAGCAAAAGAGACAAAAAAATTACAAAGCACCAAAAAGAGACAAACGACACGAGTGATTCAGGAGACTACGTCATGAAGCTCATGGAATGCAGAGAGTGTGCAAAGCATGGTGACTACTTTAAAGAATCTAAAACTCTTTTTGTTTACTACATAATTCCATATGTGTTCATTCATCATTTTGATGCCTTCAGTGAGAACCGACAATGTAAACAGTCATGAAGATAAAGAAAACCATTAAGTGAGAAGGTGTGTCCAAGCTTTTTGTCAAGTATTTATTAAGCCAGTCAGTTAAATTCTATTTAAACACTGACAATATTTATTTTAATTGTGCCCCTGATAGCAACCCCAACCCACCAAATCAACATAGGCATGAAAACCCTGGCTTGGTGTGCAGTGATGTCAGAGTACAGCTCATGGGGTGCTTGCTCGTGCCTGCCCTGCATCATTAGAAGAGTTCTAGTTAGCTAAGTGGAGCTGAGACTGCAGCACTTGGTGTCATTCCAGTGGTCAGGCCTGCTGTTGTGGACCAACTGCCACCGCCTCCGGCCTCCTCACAGCAAGGGCACCTTCGCTAACCATCACTGCTGATCTGTAGGCGCTCTGTTCCCAGAATCATCTCCCCTGCACACATACAGGCTGTGGCATTGCACACAAACCCAAGAGACGGCCTTTGAGAGGTTTGCACAGCTGCCCTGGGCACTGTCTGATGGGTGCAATTTATCCCACAAATCCTGCCTGCTTTCCCTCTTCTCTCCTCCTCCTCCTCACACATCCGCCCCTTCAGCCGCTGCCAAGCCCCACTGAGTTCACTGAACACTTGTGAATGGGTTGTTTAATCTGTTGTTGGGGTGTAATCGACACTCCTCTGCCAGTGTTGGTTTTCGGCGTTGGCGCTGGCAGCGTGTGTCTCATGCCGAGATTTGTGTTTGATACTTTTAGGATGCACAAATCTGGAGGGTTGGGAAGTAGAAGAATGTGGAACTGGTTGTTTTTCAGTGATGAAGTTCAGAATAAGTTACACATGATGATGCACATCCATCCATTATCTGTACACCGATTAATCCTCTTTAGGCACAAAACATTTAGTCACAGGCAAAGTCAGACAAAAAAAGACAAAAACCAACAAAAATAAGACAAAATATTACAAAAATGAGATGTAAAGTGACAAAAATGAGACAAATGATACAAAGCAATACAAAAGAGACAAAAAATTTAACACAAAGTTGCAAAGCGACCAAAAATTGACACAGAGACAAAAAATGACAAAAGCAAGAAACAAAATGACAAAAACATGAGACAAATGACAAAAGTCAGATTACAAACATGAGACACAAAATAACAAAAACTAGACAATACGAGCGAGGCAAAAAGGAAGAAAGATGACAAAAATGAGAAAAAAACGACAAAAATATGAGATACACGACAAAAGCCAGACAAAAAACAGTGAAAACAAGACAAAAAATTACAAAAGTGAGACAAAATGACAAAAACGAGACACAAAGCAACAAAAGCGAGAAACAAAATGACAAAAATGAGACAAACGACACGAAACAAAACAAAAAAAGACACATTAGACAAAAGCCAGTGAAAAAATTGCAAAAATGAAAAACAAAATAACAAAAATATACAAACAACACGAGCGAGACAAAAAGGAAACGCAAAATGAGAAACAAAATGACAAAAACATGAGACAAACGACAAAAAAACAAACAAGGCAAAATATTACAAAAATGAGACACAAAATGACAAAAACGAGACACAAAACAGCAAAAAAATGGATTAACAACACAAGCGTGACAAAAAGGAAACACAAAATGACAAAAATGAGAAACCAAATGACAAAAACATGAGACAAACGACAAAAATCAGACAAAAAACAACAAAAACGCGGCAAAATATTACAAAAATGAGACACAAAATGACAAAAACGAGACACAAAACAGCAAAAAATAGACAAACAAAACCAGCGAGACAAAAGAACAATGAAAAATCTAGTATTTTACGTTATGATCACAACAACTTGTCATGGTCTAGAAATTATTTCAAGTTTAATAATGTGAACCAGGGATCGTCCAGCTGCCAGACGTCAGTGCTAACCACTGAACCACTGTGCAGCCCTGATGACGCGACAAAAAAGACTGATAAGTCAGCTTTGATTAAAAGTTGGGAGGATTTGGTCGACACCTTTTTGAAGTGAAGGATTTTGGGTGTTTTTACTGCCTCTATTTACACATTTTTAGTGGTGCCAGAAAGACTGAAATACATTTTGCCTTCAAGCTATAACTCCAAACTTAAAAAAACGAAGCTGTTTCTGAGCTTTTCATCTTCTGACCGTGACGTGGTCTTAGATGTAGATCAAAGGAAGCCGACGGAAGAACAATTCGTCCGCTATGTGCCCAATTTACGCCTTTGCCCCCCCAGTTACGTAGGGGGGTGATGAAGTTATCGGCGTGGAAAGGTGAGCGCTTAAAGGGCAGACGCAGAAGAGCAGGGTGCCGTAACTTGTGATTCACGTCGCTTTGTGCTCGCAGAATAAGCGCCTCTGACACGCTCCCCTCTGGGGTATTTACTGCAGCCAGATGAATGTCAAACAGCACGTCACAGCGCATTGTACAGTACTGAATCACCATGCCCACTGCACTGCAATATGTGGAAAAAAACTGCAGTATCAATGAAATATTAGCTCCAGCTCCCAAGTAGGAATCCACTCTTATTTGTTATGCTGCTTCTCTGAGCTGACAAAAAGAGAACCCCTGGTGTGGACTCAGGCATTGATCTCAATGAGAGAAGATGATCTCTCTCTGCCTTTCCCTTGATGCCACCCACTCGCCTTCTTTGTCTCGTTTTTTTCTAAACTGTGCCTTAAGCTTCCCCTCGCTCTCTCTCATCCCACGTCATCTTCTCTCCTTCCTTGGACAACTTCCATCCCTGCACAGGAGCTTGGGAACTTTTTTCAACGCGCAACAGAAGGTAAAAGGTAATAGTCGTCCAGAGACCGGAGACTCTAAAAATGCATTCACCTGTGCTGTTCTGTAGCAGGAGAGACAGGCTGTAATCTCCTGTGACAAAACACAAGGTGTGTATTATCGAGGGAAAACGCCCTGCTAATTTCTATTGATTATGATCGGAGGGACGAATGGAATCAAGTTTCATCAGGTGCCGTCTCCAAGAGTGAAACGATGCAGGGTGTCCCTACAGTCTGCACACAAGAAATCTCATTAACTGTCATTTTTCCACAGATTAAATGTGGCTTTGTCAAAAGAAGAAAGAGTTGAACTGGTGCTTGTCAGTGAAGGATGGACATAATAAAAGATAGCAGATGAATTTAACCCTCCTGTTGTCCTGCCGGTCAAAACTGACCCATTTTAAAGTTTAAAAATGTGTGAAAAAATGTATTTTCACAGTGAAACTTCTGATGTCCACATTTTCAACATTTCTGGGAAATCTTTGAACATTTTTTGGTGGAAACAAAGAAATGTTAAAGATGTTTCTTTTAGAACATTCACAAAAAATCAACCAAAAATCTGAATGTTCTTAAAGAAAATATAAGAAGTTTTACTGATATATATGTAATCATTTTAAAGATTTTTTGGAAAATTTTTACTCATTTTTTGGAAAATATTTACAAGAATTTTCTTGTCACATTTGGGGGATTTTTTAACTAAAATTTTTAGGGGAAATTGTTGAGGAATTAATGAAATTTTCTTCCTGAAGGTTTTGCAAATTTTCTGAAATTTGAGTTTTTTTGCTGAATATTTGCATTTTTTCAGACAAGGAAACTATACATTTTTTGCTGCCTGTAAATGAGATCAACAGGAGGGTTAAATACTGTCATCCAAGGAGGATTCCACTTCTCTTTTCCATGGTGGTGAAGGTGGGTAAAAAGTTTAAAGAAAAAGGCAGCGTCATGGACGACCAAATGTATCAGCGGAAACTAAAGAATTGGTCATGGCTAAAATTCATGAAGACTGACAAATCACTTCCCTACCACTAACACTACCAACCCTAACCCCATCTTTCCATATCCATCCTTCACGTCCACTGAGAAGTATCAGTTCAACGCCCCCCCCCCCCCCCCCCCCCCCCCCCCGACAAGCCATATTTCATCTGTGGAGGCAAAAAAATTATAATGAATCAGATTCATTATTTGGTACACCCTGTACACCTCTGAATGTACAAAACGCTAATTCTCAGTTAGATTTCTCACTGTTTTTTTTTTTTTTTTTTAAATGTGCCGGCTGAGAGACACCAGAGCAACAAGCTATGAAGAAAAGTTCCAGTGCAAAAGCAGAGACACCAAGGACATCCTGTGTTGATGCGACTGGCATCAGTGACTCATTTCTTTGTTGGCCAGAAACCATAACACCTAAAAAGAACAAAAGGGAAAATGTTAGTGCTGCGTGCTAGAAGAAGAGAATGAGATCGGTGGAGGTGAACAGGCTGAAAACTATGACTATAAACCTTGGTCCAACAATAACATGATAACAAAAGAAGCGAAGCAACAGCTGGGGTTTGAACAGAATCGGAGATGGCGTTGACTTTCCTGCAGCTTCTAACGGTTATTTCTATTTGCTGTGACAAGGTAGGAATTGCAGTTTTCTTTCATTGCTGTTGGTGGCTGCAGTTCAAGTCTATCCCAGCTGTTCTTGGAGGCGACACCTGGACAGGTAACAGTCTATCACAGGACTACATGTAGAGACAAGCAATCACATGGACTATGTCATTGTCACTACGGACAATTTAGAGTTACCAATTAACTTCATCATGTTTTTGGTCTGTGTGAGGAAAACCCACGCATGTACAGGGAGAACATGCAAACTCCATGCAGAAAAATTCTAGACCGAGACGTGAACCAGAGACCTTCTAGCTGACAGTGCTAACCACAGAGCCACTGTGCAGATGTTTACACATTTGTTGAACAAACGATTATAAAAAGCAATGGATGTTTTTGAAAGTTATGTTTTATAAGGAGAATATTCCTAAACTTGCATCATATTTTGACCATAGACTGTATATAAAGATGGACGTAGCGTCTGGCTCCAAAATTGAAGCCCACCCGGAAGTGTCAAAAACTTGCAATGTCACGCCGTCCACTAGGGTTGGCTCCAAAAAGCTTTTGCTCCATAGACCCCAATTCATTTTTGGAAAAATTAAAATTTGATAGACTGATTTTCTACAGCTCAGGATTTTTTCCCGTTCGTTTTCATGGTTAAAATGAGAGATCAGGTGGCCGATCTTAAAATAAATCAATACTGAATTTTAAATAAATCGTTAAATTTGGCGGAGCCAGGGGGCGTGGCTATACTTGATAGACAGTCTTGTCTGGAATGATTGACAGATCGTTTAGGGCGAGGCTTTCAGCAGTCTGGCCCACCCATAGACTGGTCCTGCCCCTAGTTGCTCTCCGGTCCAGCCTGTTTGACGCTTTTTACGTCACTGGCTCCAAAAAATCCAAAATGGCGACCAGGAAGTAGCAAAATCCGGGCTTCATTTTCTCGGCATTGAAACCAATGGGTGACGTCACAGTTAGTTCACGCCTGATTTTGACCTTAAGCTTGAAGTAGTGAATGACTTTAGGTGGCTGAATTCGTCAGGCGTCTCGTTTTATATCTAATTTAAAAAGTGTTGATTGGACATTAACCACTGAGCTACTTTGCCGCCCCGTGTTTTCGAATGGTGCTGTTATTTTTCCAACTAAAATCTTATTAATAAAGAGGTTCAGACGGACGGATATATTTGACTTTTAACCAGTGTTTGAAACCAAAGCTCAACAGATTTCGCACTGTTGAGTTTTAGAAAATTTTGGTCCAACCACGATTTTATTTCATGGAGGCAGGAGGTGACAGTGGCCAGAGTGGAGGGGGTGATGGAGAAGGTGGAGATGTATATCTAGATGTCATCGGCGTAGCAGTGATATTGAAGTCCATGTTGTCTGATGATGTTGCCCAAGGGGAGAAGGTAGAGGGAGAAGAGGAGGGGGCCAAGCACCGAACCCTGGGGAACACCATAGAGGAGTGGGGTGGTAGAGGAGGAGCAGTGATTGATGTGGATGAATTGATGACGTTCTGAAAGGTAGGATTTGATCCAGGATAGTGCTGTTCCAGTGATATTGAGATCTGAGGACAAGCGGGTGAGGACGATGGAATGATTTATGGTGTCGAAAGCTGCTGACAGGTCGAGGAGGATGAGGATTGTGAGTTGGCCAGAGTCGGAGGAGAGCAGAAGGTCATTTGTGATTTTTAATAGGGCAGTCTCAGTGCTATGTTTTTTGCGGAAGCCGTACTGAAACGGTTCAAACAGGTTATTGGTTTGGAGAAAAGCTGTGAGTTGGGAGGCGACGGCACGTTCAAGGATTTTGGAAAGGAATGGCAGGTTAGAGATGGGGCGGAAGTTGTTGGGGGTGTTGGGATCCATACCAGGTTTCTTCAAGATGGGTGTGATAGCGGCTAGTTTGAGGGAGGTTGGGACGGAGCCAGAATTGAAGGAGGAGTTGATGATAGTTGAGATGAGGGGGGAGATGGAGGGGAGACAATATTTGATGAGGTTGGATGGAACAGGGTCCAGGATACTGGATGGGGACTTCATTGTTTTCAGGAGGTTGCGTAACCTGGCAATAGCCAGATTAATAATTGTGTAGTACTTGATAGTACTCCACAATATCAATCTGGGACCGCTCCATGTAAATCCGTTCGGAGGAAAGAGGCACAGATTGGACAATGCAACAGTATGTCCCGCCTCTGACAGGTTTGTTTTTAGCCAATCGCGGGATCTTCACAACGAGCGGAGCCAATTGGTAGATTAAACTCTTACCAAAACCTGTAGGTAAAAAAGCACAAACATCTTTACCATCCAGAAATGCGCAAAGCGCCTCTCGTTGTTCTTCCTTCAAAGAAGCGATAGGAGATTCAGCTAAAACTGACTTAATAGCAGCATCTACACGATCGTTGTCCTCCGTTGCCATGTTTGTTTTGATCTACTGGCGCTTGGTGTCGTCTTCACACCCGGATATCCCGCCCCACACACGAATACTGCTGCGTGATTGGCCCGTGCCAACTTGGCTCTGTACGAACAGTGAATGCGGGAGCGGAGCAAGATGGTTTCTTGAGAGATTTGTGAACTCACAAATATCGTGAGAAATCAACTTGCTGGCGAGGTTAGAGGTTGCGGAATGTAATAAAACGATATTTCTCATTTGTACGGAAGTCAATCGTTGTCGTAGCTCAAAGCGGAGAGTTGCAAAAGTTACATAACCTCACTGTGTGCGTTTGGCCTCCTGATGGGCTTGTTGGCTGGATTGAATAGCTCTGCTGTGCCCTGGGCTTGTAAAGACGCATGTGTGCTTGCTCTTTGTTTTCTGTTGTTTTTCTTTGCGTGTGTGTGTGATGAGTTTTTTTGTCGTCTGAGCTGACAGGGGTTTGTTGCAGTGGTTAGTCTGTGTGCATGTCCTTCACGTCTGCATGAACAGGGAGTTGGTATAATGAAATTTCCCTCACAGGCCAAACAAGCGCAGCTGCACAGTGCAAGCAAGCAGACATTTATTATTGAGCAGTGGGCTTTCATTATTCATACCAGTGGGTTTCTGTGCACTCAGCAGATAAACTTCTTTGAGTCTGTTTGTTCATCAGACACTTTACTCATTGATGTTGGCACACAGATGTCCATGAATATTTAGCTGTGCACGTCTACAGTGGGATAAAGCATGTTCGCTAAATGAATGTCTAAAGCGATCTAATCTCTTTGTAAAAAAAATACAATGTGGCCTGTGTCCAACCACTCCCTCAGTAGAAGGATTCTCACTGATCACGCTCTGAACATGGAGAATGGTGGACAGACAGCCACTGTTGAGTCCCAGTGACCTGTTCATGCACTAACAGACACCGTTTCACGAATGGAAAGTTCAGCTTCTTTACAGTCTTGAAGAAAACAGCAGATAAGGGAAGCTTTATGTCTGAACATACACAAACAGTTCTGTAACCGCTTATTATGAGGCATTGAATAGGTTTATTGTAATGGTAATATCATTTTAGATGCGTACGGGAATAGTTTTAGCTGTACTGTAAATCTGAATAAAATAAAAATACTCCAACCGATAGCAGCCAGGGAAAGTGATTCCAGCTAACCAGTGTTTTATTTTTTGTTGTTGTCTGAAGCGACTCCTGAAACTTGTTTACAGCTGCCAGACAACATCATGATAGTGCAGAAAACCAGCCAGCCAGTGGATCTGGGCCATCTGAGTACCTGTAGAACATCTGAGAGCTAACGTTCCAGGAGGCCAGATTCAATCCAGCCGAGGTGCAGAATGTAATGCTGAATAACTGAACTGCTTGTCATCCCTGCTTGGCTGTTTGACATGTACACGGACTGACTTTAAGGCCCAAACTACTGGGTTCATCTGAAGAAAAGCACTCTGAGAGCGCAGTACTCACCAAGGCTGCTCAGTTGTTGTATCATTTTCGACGACTGTAATCTTGAAAAAAATTGTGGCAGAAATTAAAGCACTATTAGAAAATGGCTATTTAATATAGAAGTACCCACAAACAAAATGACCTTGCGCTAAGCACAGGCGTGTGTCATGCATGTGTACATTATGTACTGATACTGAATCGCATGACCTAAATATGTAGCGGGTAATGGGAATTAATGGGACTTGGAAACACCGCCACAGTTTAATCAACTGTTTCTTCTATCATTTCCGATGAAAAGATCCTGATAAGTCCTCAGTGGTGGATTTTTAGTAAGATCACAATCACGTGATCATTAGCAGGCAGCTGACGTAGTGTTCACTTGTTGTCATGGTTAAAGTGAGGCCGTACTGCTATCTCACAATGATACAGAAATCTTTAACAAATCCGTGGATCCAGACTATAAACTGCATCACTGATAAAATCTAATCACTTGGTCCTTGTGTCATTTCTGACCTTGCCTGAAAATTTCATCCAAATCCGTTTCTGAGTGATGTTGCTAACAGACAGACAGACAGACAGACAGACAGACCGGTAGTTAAGTCTTCATACAGAGACGCTTCGTGGGATCAGGCCACGCTTTATTCTCTTCACATGAAATACTGTAAAATACAAATACAAAAAACTCCCACAATAAATAACATACTTGAAAATATACGTGTATACAAAGAATGCTAGCTTGATGCTAATTCCTATGGGAAAACCCATTGACATGCTAAATGTTAGCCTTGAAGTCATGGGAAATACCATACAAAATTAAACTGAGCAGCGCTTCACTTGCTTAGTATACTGACAGTCAATAGAAACTTTGAGGTAGAAATGTATGCAGAATTCTACTTGTAGGGGGGTTGTAATTATTCATTGTGGATTTACTGATGATCTAGTGCCCTGGTAGTTGAGATAATGATGAGTTGTCATTTTGTCATGATTCATTGCACATGGGTTGGTCACTTTGCAAAAGTGAACCAAATACACACCAAGCAATACTCAGTGAGTATCTGCACAGTTTGAGAATGGGTTCTGAAGGCCTATATAAAGGCCCAAAAAAGGCCACCATTGTTAGTCCAGTGAACAGCATCATGCCGCGTCTATCACATGAACAACGTCTCCGGGCACTGGGTATGGTGGAGGCCGCTTTGAGCTACAGTGATGTATCCAGGCGTATGGGCTGTTCCCAACCCACAATCAGAAGCCTGGTCCAAAGCATGCGCCGACGGATTGCTGCCTGCATCCAAGCAAATGGAGGCCATACTGACTGTTGTGACTTTGTGTTTGGCAGGTGCCGTTTTCTTTTGTGAAATTCTTTATTTTGAAATCATTCTTGAAAATTTAGATTTTTGTTTCTGTATGCCAATATGCTAAACAAATGATTCATATGAAGAAAATCCAGTTTTGGGCTTCAAAATAAAAATTATGTTGAAAAATATGGTCTCAAAGTTTCTATTGCCTGTCGGTGTACAATAACAC
Source organism: Acanthochromis polyacanthus (assembly GCF_021347895.1). Classification (NCBI taxonomy): domain Eukaryota; kingdom Metazoa; phylum Chordata; class Actinopteri; family Pomacentridae; genus Acanthochromis; species Acanthochromis polyacanthus. The sequence goes on along the minus strand of NC_067128.1, from coordinate 34,862,658 downwards.
TAACGGTCATTAATTCAGTACTCGCATATATTTTCCTCACTGAAAAAAGGGAACAGTAAATAACTCAGACTTCACCTGTTGGTTGCAGAACAGAACAGGAAGTAGCTACCTGCAAGGCTCAAAACTCAAAATCGAAAATTATAACCTGGGACCAACTGCTAGACGCCACCTGGTGGTGCATGGCTGCAATAACGGTGGCAGCACGGCGCCTTTCCTTGGCGGAGTAAAAAACAAAGTCTTGAGCTTGAATATGAAAAGTTTGCACCGCTACACAAAATAGCTTTTGTTTAGACAGCATGTCAAAAAGGATGTCACGAGAAACTGTGCAGTCAAAACTTCAGAATTACTGAGATAAGGAAGTAAGCTTATTATGTCCCCGTATGCCCACGAGCACTCTTTAAAGTTTAACAGCAAACCTAGTTAGCATAGCTGTCTGAGCAAACCTGACAGCGCTGGTGCTGCAGGTGTATTTTTAGCCCCACAACAGGAAGTGTGTGTGTGTGTGTGTGTGTGTGTGTGTGTGTGTGTGTGTGTGTGTGTGTGTGTGTGTGTGTGTGTGTGTGTGTGTGTGTGTGTGTGTGTGTGTGTGTGTGTACCACACTGATGAGGGCCTGCAAGGTGTCATCTCACTCCTGAAGGGGTGTCGGCTGGTACAGAATTTTAATTGGCAGGGAATAACACCGGTGCATGCAGCGATATGTTCTGCCAACGTGATCCGCTGTGATAGGTGGGCTGGGTGATGAGGTCGGGGAACAGGGGCTGATGTGTTGTGATACCGGCCTGCCATTTGCATAGAGCTTTAGATGAGAAACTCTGCTGTCACAAACTTGCAGCACTTGTTCAGCGTATTTGTGCACGTTGCTTCGTTTTGCACAGGGGATTGGTTTCTGTGCAGAGGTGGCAGCGCTCCTCTTCTGTCAAATCTGACAGTCGGTTCCCAACAGCGGCAAAGCGTCAACGCTGCAGACATGCTTGAAATTAGCTCGTTCACGTGACTAGATCTGGAGGTAAAGTGCTTGTAGCTGCTCTGAACTTCTACTCTCAGGGATCACCACCACTACTGAGTGAGGGGAGATTCAACTGTTGTCAAAAAACGAGTCGCTGAGTTCGCTGTTAGGTGCACTTTTACGAGTGGTTTCGATGGTCTGAAACCTGTTGCTGTCTCTTTGTGTGAGAAATCAGAGGCAACTTTAAGATTTATAATATGTTTTTGCTGTTATTTTTTTCATTTTCACCCTTGTGTTGGATGAGTATCTGAATCGAACCTGCAAGCACCCTTTAAGGATGATGCTATCAGTAATAATAACATCGTCTGCCCCAAATTAGATGCAGAAACATTTAGAGAGACTTCTGATCAGCCACTTTAATAATTTACCAAACAAATTGCCAAACTTGATCTGATTTTATGTCATCAGATGTGATAATTTGCTGTATTTCTCAGGTTCTTCTTTTAGTTTTAAACCGATAATCCGACCTGGAAATGAGTTTTAGGGTCACTTTGGAGCCTGAAAACTTCTGATTGGCATTTTAGGCTGAATAATTTATTATCAATTAATAAAACAGATGCATTAACGCCGGATCTGTGGCTTCACAGTGCTGTACATGCAGAGTTTAAAGCCGTGCGAGGAACAGACGATTCAAGAAGGGAATTTAGTTTTCTGTCTGTTTCAGCTGAATGTTGAACTTAATTTGATTTGAAGGGCTTCATGCTGCATTACTGCAAAACGGGACTATTTCTGTTGTTGCTTTTTCTGTTTGTGGTTGTTTTCAAAGCCTCATAGTTACAGAAAATTTTCATTCCAACTGAAATCTGGGACTGTTTTTAGGAAGAAGAAGATTCAGTGTAATGGACAGTTATTCCACTTTTAAGATAAGGGCACGTGTTTGGACAAAAGTCAAAAACATGAGGAAATGAGAGTCCCCTTTAATGCTTTTCTTGGGTTTTTAACATTTTGCATAATGTTGGATTGTCACTTTTAGAGTAACAGTCAGTGGCAGCCACCTTAACTCCAACACCAGGAGTTTTTGAATCTGTTTAGCCATCTAACAAGCACACTTACTTAGAACTTCGATCCGCCTGTTCTGCGTAGAACATTGGGCCGCAAACTTTCTCCACTGCAATCGGTCCTGTGCCTGCGCCTCGGCATTGTCCCAGGTGATGGTGGTTCCAAGTTGCTGTTGTGCTATTGTTAGGTCTGCTTGAAATGTCCGTCTCCAGGTAGTCCTTGGGCGTCCTCTCTTGCGCTTCCCTTCGCTTGGAACTCAGGTCATCGCGGTTTTTGCATGGCGTTGTTCGGGAAACCTCAGGATATGCCCAGCCAGCTTGACGCGACGCAGTGTTATTGTTTCGTGTAGTGGCTTTGTGTTGGTTCTCGGGTGGATCTCCTCGTTAGTTATTCTACCTCGGTAGCTGACTTTGAGGATCCTCCGCAGGCAACTTTGATGAAAAGCGTCGAGTTTGTTTTGGATTTTTGAAGTCATTTTCTAGGTTTCGCAGGCTTACAGCGTCGTGGGTAGCACAATAGTGTTGTACAGCTTGAGCTTGATGGCTGTTGTTATTGATGATGTTGACCAGATTCGATTCATTTTTCTGAAGACGGCGGCACCTTTTCCAATTCTGCAGTTGACGTCTGCTTCTACGCCTCCATCACTTGCCAGCACACTGCCCAGATAGGTGAATTGGTCTACTGCTTCTACTGCTTGTTGTCCAACCATAATTAAGTTGTTACTGTTGTTGTTGTTTACCATCATAGTCTTGATCTTTTCACTGCTGATTTTGAGCCCGATCTTCCCTGTTTCTTCTTCTAGTTGTCGTGTTAACTTTTGTAGGTCATCAGTTGTTTCTGCCAGCAGAGTGATGTCATCCACAAAATCTAGATCTGTTAGCCGTTTCCCTGTTGTCTCTTTCCATTTGATTCCAAGGTCTTGACCCTCTGTGGCCTTCTTCATGATAAAGTCGATTGCCAGTGGGAAGCACAATGGCGACACTCAGGCAAGCACTTTGTTTAAAACGTACCGGCCCCATGTGGTAATCAGGAGGTGCCTGAGTGAGGTTAATCATTTGGTAAAGCCTCAGTGATCTTCACTTTTAGTATTTTGCTCCAAACCGTAATCTTCTATCATGCCAATGACCTCTGATTCAGTTGTAGCTACAGGAGGATGGCAAACTCAGCTTTTTGTCATCTTTACACCATTTCAGCTTTTTTTTTTTAATGGGATAAAGATAGAGTTTAGGTTGTATGTGCTAATGAGGAAGAAAGTGAAAGAGCAAATAGCAATTAAAAATTTATAGCTGCCTCATTAGAATAACAGAAAAGGCGAGCCAGACGTTTTCCTGTTGAACCTCTGCAGTCGCAAAGAAAAAGTCTTTCATCCAGCTGAAGGAAACAGCAGTCTTCTTGATAGATTTTGAGCATGACGATCTATATTTTCTTTTTTTTCCCCCTCTCTTTGTTTTCTTTGGAAAATGAGCTGCGGTAACTGTCCTCCACTGCAAATCTGCATTACTGATTTAAACCAGCTGCTAGTGAGCTTTGCCAGTTTGATCTCCTCTTCCTCTGCCATTGGCTGCTGCAGCTTTGCCAGTTTCCCTGATTAGATGTCTGTGTTTTTTATGTTTGCAGCTGTTCATAGTTCAGGAAGGAGCCACAGTCCACAGTTGCTGCACAAGTTCCCAGAATCACTGAACAAAGGACAAAACAGTCAAACTAATTTGACAGGAAGCACGCAGCCTTCTTTAAGCTGTGAGACGAGGGCTGCTTTCAACTACAGAACATATTGTTGGGAATTTACTAAATAATCCACAGCTCTGATGCGCACATGGGTCACAGGATGTCAATTACTAAAAGTTAAGATTCTCCAAGCTGCTTTTATATATACAGCAGGCCCTTCGTTACGTCGGAACTGGTCATGTGGAACTAGTTGGACGAATACGTCGTCACGCGGTGATATAAGACGGCTTTGTTTACATTTGCCAGTTGTATGCCACCTTGGATTGTGCTGCTTTCACTAACTTTTTGCACTTCATTATCACTCTCAGGCCTGAATCAGACTCTTCGGATGGCAGTGCTTCGGAGAAAAGGAAATTAGATAGAATATAACTCTCAGAACAGGGCAAAACAACGACGAACATCGGCCGGTTGCTTGACCTAGAATGACTCAGACATGCATGAAAGTCATTGGCATTCATGAGTTTTTCAAAGAACTGATCGATATGGTGATGCATGTGACATCATTGTTTACATTTTCGCCAGAGTTTCAAGTTATTGCAAAAATCAACTTACACCGCGCCGTAGAAACGGAACTGTGATGTAAGTTGAGGACCCCCTGTATTTATAACCGCATTCTGTTTAAAGGGGGTCCTCGATCTACGAAGTCCTCGATGTACGCCGATTCGTCGTTACGTCAGATCTGGTAACGTGGAACTAGTTGGCGAGTGGACGAATATGTCATCATGCAGCGCTATATGACGGCTTTGTAAGCATTTGCGGGCTGTAAGCCACCTTGGATTGTGCTCCGTTGACTAACTCTTTGCTCTTCATTATGGCTCCCAAGAGTTAGTCAGATTCTTCCGATGGCAGTGCTTCGAAAAAAGGAAAGCCATCTCCACGGAAGACAAATTAGATATAATAAAATGCTCAAGTTGCAGAAACAGTGCAACATATTCTGTTATCTTTGTGTGAAATGACTCATACATGCATGAAAGTCATTAGTATTCATGACTTTTCTGAAGAACTGATCAATATTGTGATGTGTAATGGCTTTGTTTACATTTTTGCCAGAGTTTCGACTTGCGGCAAAAATCATTCCGATGTAAGTTGAGGACCCCCTGTATTTGTGACAGCTCTCTGCAAAGCTCCAAAAAAGCATTGGGCTCCTTAAAATATACCTTATATTGCATTAAAAAGTCTTAATTTGCTCTAAAAGTTCTGACATGTGGCTTGTTATGGCTGTAGATTGTAAAAGTCTGAGGCTCTTCAGTCCTTTCTCATGGATTTTGGTCCTAATCAGCACCGCCAGATGCAGAGCAAACACAGCCACGAGTTCTTGGAAAACTGAAGTTAAAATAGATGAATGAATCATTTTTATTTTAGTTGATCCAGCCGTCCCTTTTCTGCCTCTCATCCAGGTCATGTTACCTAAGATACCTAAAAATATTGATATAATAAATAATTCAGGGCCCTGTCATTGCTAGTTTCACATCATATATTCATAATTTGACTGATGTGATGGTGGAAGCGGTGTTAAATTGCGCTCAGCGTGGTGATTCCTGGGGGAAAACCTTCACATGTGAGTACATAGATGGAACTAGACGCTTCCTGTTGGATTGTGTTTTTATGGGGATTCAGCAAGAAGAAGCAGCGCTCAGACCATGCATTTTACATCAGTTAATGACCAGATCTCTCTCATGTCAGCTCCTCTCTGGTTTCTCTTTTGTCGCTTTCGACTCGATTCACAGCGGATAAACAAATTGCATCACTGCTGGATGTTTGTTGGGTTTTTGTTTTTTTTTTTTTTTTTTTGGACATGCAGTTGCACTTCATGTCCCGTCCAAGCTTCTTTTTTTTTTTCTATTTTTTTGTTACCCCTTTGGAATTGCTTACATAACTTGCAAACCCACAGGAAACACTGGTTGATTTTTGCATGTGTGTGTTCAGCATGCAAACCTCATGCAGAAAGATCCCAGGAAGAGATCAAACGTTGGGGAATAGGCATGGGACGAGGTGGTGTCCAAGGCAGGGTGACCTGTTTGTGATGCGATATAAGGTCCTACGATTAGACCAGTTAGGCTTCATAAGATGGGATTAATGAGGCACAATATATGTTAGAAATGTTTGAAGGCCACAGGCTCTTACCTTCATCTCTTGTGGGATTGTCCTCTGGTCTTCTCTTTTTGGCAACAAGTGATTAAAACTGTTGGAGAGTGGTTAACCACACCGTTACCAGAGTTTCCCAAATGATGTCTAATTGGAGACAGATCCCTGCTACCACCAGGAGTGTCTAAAGCAGAGTCTGCCCTGGTACCAGCTGGGTTTATCACTGCAGTAGGAATTATTGTTCGACACTGGAAGAGCCAAGTAAGGCCCAGTTTTACAGACTGGCTGAAGTTAATGACGGATACAGGCTCTTTTGAAGAGCTTAATGCAAGATTAAATGATGTTTGGTCTCACTTCCTACGTTGTATTTGATATTTATTTTGTTATTGTTTATTTGCTTTGTTTTTCTTACCGGTGTATTTCTGTTGTTGTAGCAAAATGTTAGCGTTAGCTGGTAAATGGCTGTTGTATTTGTGGCTGTTTCTGAGTTAAAATTCAATAAAGACTTTGATTACAAAAAAGGAAAGACGGGCAGGTCGATATATTTGATTTTTAACCAATGTTTAAAAGCAAAATTCAACACAACATACAAATTCCAACACAAATCTTTGTTAGCAAATCTTTTGTTTCTCCGCCAAGTAACAGGGCAAAATTATGTGACGATCAGCATGTGGTTGTGCGTCTGTCTGTCTGTTCGCAACATTACTCAAAAACGGACTAATGGATTTGGATGAAATTTTCAGGAAAGGTCAGAAATGACACGAGGACCAAGTGATTAGATTCTGGCAGTGATGCAGCTTATAGTCTGGATCCACGAATTTGTTAAAGATTTTGTTATCATTGCGAGATAGCGGCATGGTGTCACTGTTACCATGACAACAAGTTGCTTGCTGACGATCACATGATTGTGATTCTACTACAAATCCACCACTGCGGAATTATCGGCACTTATCTGTCGGAAATGATAGAGGGAACAACTGCTGTATGGTGGAATGAGCAGCCTTGGCGGAGTACTGCGCTCCCTCAGTGATTTTCTTGTGTTTTATATCGGTGTAACTATTAAGCATTTATCTTTCAGTGTTAATAATAATAATAATAACCAATCAGATGCGGTGCTGTGGGTGGGATCTCAGCTAGAAAGAGGTGGCTGCATTCAAGCCAGAGTAACATGTTAGTTGAAATAATTTACTATTTAAACAAAAGATTTTATGAGAAGCTTTTTTTTTCTGTTGCCTCTTTGGGATTGCTTCCATAACTTACAAACCCACAGGAAATCGTGGCTGTTTTTTTTTTTTTCATGTGTGTGTTCAACCCTGGCTGATGATGGATCAAGTGTCTGGTGTTTCTGCAAGCCCTCCATGTAAAGGGCCCTTGACCTGCTCCACACTGAGGGCTGTGCAGCTGTATTGTGAAGCAGTGCGAGTGAGTAAATACTCCATTAGGATTCATTAGAGCCTCTGCTTATACATATTGTCCCGAGTGCAGTGAGCTGCACCCGTGGACGCCTCCTGCTCTGCTTTGCCACGTGCCATCCCTCACCCCGCTTTGTGCTCAGACACAATGGCTGAGCGATCCCAGATCTCTGTCTTCTTCTTTCCCTCATATTACACTCATCACTCATCATTCATCAAGGCCTATCGCTGTTTTGATGCATCCCCCCTTCAGCCGCTCCTTCTTCCCTTTCTTTTTTCTTTTGTCCTCCACCTCTATATTATAAAGTGACCAATGGCATCCCTCTGCAGCCGTTGCCATGGTGATAGGTGACAGCGGGAAGCACCGCCCAAGACGAATGGGCCATAAAAGTGGGAGCAGAGTGGGCAAAGTGCAGACAGGAAAGAAGAGGCTGGATGGAAAAATTAAGACAGAAGAGGAACGGAAACAGTAAATTTATTCTGCTTAGCAACCATCCTTTATGATTCAGTACTTTCACTATTGTACTGTCACGGCACAGTCAGTAAAGATGATAAACCTGGGCAGAAAATACAGGAAAAAATATGCGAAAACCACAGTTCTCACTCAGAAACCCGTCTGCTGTTTTTGCTGATTGCATCAAGGTGAAAGTGAAAATGGAAGAGTGTCATTTTCTCAGCGTAAGTTCTGTCCTTTTTATTGTGGTTCGGAGTTTATTCGCGGCAGCCACTGCGCTGCATTTTCAGAAATCTAAGAGCAATCAGGAGGAATTCATAAAGCCCATGTGTGACAAAAAAAATTGCGTAAAGATTTCTCTAATGTGCTACAAATTGACTGGAACAAAACTGAAAATATACGAACATTTTACATTTTCGTATCGTTTGGAATAATCTTGCACACAAAATGTAAATATATGTTTGGGAAACATTCTGAAGTTGTCTCTTGCTAATTAGAAATCATCTATTCTGCTGCATTCCTTTCTACAATCACTTTTTTCATTTTTTCAGTGTCTTTCAGTTTCAAGTTCCTTCTTGTCATTGGTTTAACTCCTACAGAACCAACCCTTGTGTATCGAGCTACATATTCAGAAAGTTTCCATGACAGTAAATGTTGTTTCTTGATATATATTTCCACCTCTACTAATGTTAGAAAGGTCTGTAAGCTGAGTGGTCTAACCCACTTTCTGTAGGGGTTCAAAGTTTTGTGTTTTGTAGAATGGTCTAACGCTGTATTTAGGTTGTAGGTTAGACCACTGACAACTTGTGTGTAGTTCTTGGATGATTTTTGAAGCATCTTGGGCAAATTTGGGGTCATTCTTCAAATTTTCAGTCGTTCTAGATCATTTTTTTAATCCTTTGAGAGAAAATGTGAATGATATTGGATAATTTCTCAGTCATTTTAGACCGTTTTCATGTCATTCTGAGCAGATTTTTGCTGTTTTAGATCACTTCTGGAAAAATGTCTGTAATTCTGGATCATTTTCAGGTCGTTTTGGACAGCTTTTTTTATTATTTTGGATTATTTTTGAAGCATCTTGGACAATAAGGGTTTGGAAGCAGAGTGGTCTGACCCACTTTCTGTAGTTTTTGAGGAAAATGGTTTGAAATTTTTTGTCTTTTCAGGAATGGTCTAACATTGGAAGCACCACTGTAACACTCTATTTGGATTGTGGGTTAGACTACTCTGACACTAAAATCTAGACCACAAAATATTACAGAAATTATATAAAACTCAGTTTGGATATTTTGTGGGTTAGATCATTCAGATTCTAACCTCATTATGTCAATCTGTAAGTTTTCAGTCATGTTTAATCATTTTCTGAACAGATTTAAGTCATTTTGGACAATTTCTGAGTCATTTTGAGAAGATTTTTGTCATTTCTGACAATGTTTGTGTAGTTCTTGGATGGTTTTTAAAGCATCCTGGACAAATTTAGAGTCATTCTGCAAAATTTCAGTCATTCTGGATCATTTTTAATCCTTTGAGAGAAATTCTGAATGATGTTGGATAATTTCTCAGTCATTTTAGACCGTTTTCATGTCATTCTGATCAATTTTTTTGTTTTAGATCACTTCTGGAAAAATTCTGTAATTCTGGATCATTTTGGATGATTTTTGAAGCATCTTGGACAATAAGGGTTTGGAAGCAGAATGGTCTGACCCACTTTCTGTAGTTTTTGAGGAAAATGGGTTCAAGGTTTTGTTTTGAAAAATGGTCTAAAATTGGAAGCGCCATTGTAATGCTAGATTTGGGTTATGGGTTAGATCAATTTGCCATTAAGTCTAGACCATAAAATATTACAGAAATTACATAAAAATTTGGAGTTTGGATTTTTAGGGATGTGTTAGACCACTCTGCTTCTAACCCCCTCATCACTATGGAAACGGTTTACTGTGTTGAATTCATAAATGCTTGCAGAAACAAAAAGCTGGCATGAACTGGTCACCATGAGCATCCTGGATTTATCTCTTTTATAGTAAATCCTGTCTTTAGTGATTTCTCCTTAAGTTCTTTGTTTTTTTGGGAACCTGTGAGTGACCCTATTAAGCCTCTTCGCTCAGTCACCAAACTATTAGTAATTCCACTCAGTTTTATAAATTTAAACAGGTTTGAGCTCAGTGTTTTCCAGTTTGTCCGTTCTTTCTCTTTCTGTCGCTTCCATTTTCATTCTCTGTCGGTTCTCATGGGAACCCGTGTGAAGTGACGGCAGCGTTCTCGTGGGAGCGGCGCTGTCACATGTCGTCATGTCGTAGCAGAGTATGGATGGAACGAATGCAGCGTGAATGTGTGCAGAGGAAACCTTCCTTCCTCGTGGACTGCAGTCTGGACTTATTTCATGACCGATTAGTAAACGTTCTGCTGCAGTCGTTAATCACCAAACATCTGCACGGCGGAAAGACAGTGTGGGAAATGTTTGAGAAGCAAAGCAGGGTTAACCGGGTTTACCCTCTACGGATGTACCAGTGCGTACACTGCCTACCATTTATCTAGATTTTTGACAACACTTTATCCTATAAATCTAAGTTTTTATGTCATATTTCTCCTGCAAGCCAAACTTTGGATTTTCAGTCAGACAAAAAAGACAAAAAACAACAAAAACAAGGCAAATTATTACAAAAATGAGACACAAAATGACAAAAACGAGACACAAAGCAACAAAAATGAGAAACAAGCTGACAAAAAATAGACAAACAACACAAGTGAGACAACAAAGAAACAGAAAATGAGAAACAAAATGACAAAAATGAGAAACAAAATGACAAAAATGAGAGACAACAATCAGACAAAAAAACAACAAAAACTAGGCAAATTTTTACAAAAATGAGACACAAAATTACAAAAGCGAGAAACAAAATGACAAAAACGAGACATAAAGCAACAAAAATGAGAAACAAGCTGACAGAAAATAGACAAACAACATGAGCGAGACAAAAAAGAGACAAAAACATGAGACAACAGTCAGACAAAAAAGACAAAATATCACAAAAATGAGACACAAATGGACAAAAGAACAATGAGAAATCTAGTATTTTACTTTATGACCCAAACAACTTGTCATGGTCTAGAAATTATTTTAAATTTATAATTTTTCTAATTTAAAATTCGCACAATGTTCAGTGTCTTTAAATATTTTTACAGTAAGGATTCATTTCACCTCTGTAATTTTTAAACTTAAAGTCGTCCCAGATCGGAGCCTCTGAAGGGCCAATTTTGGCTCAGGGGCCACATGTTTCACACCCCTAACGTAGAGTATAAAGAAAAAGTTTAGTTCTGAACTGAACTGAAAAAAACGTCTTGGATGAGAAACAAAATGTCGTCTAGAAACCAAGAAGAGAAGACCAGCTGCTTTTCTTTGAAGCCAGATAATAGAAGTGAATTTGTGATTTTGTGGATGACTTTGAAGCACAGAACTTCTTAAGTGCACTAGTTTGAGTATAACCTCTGAGCAGGGTGATTTTAAATCATTCATAAATGTCTGCTTGAGACCAAAGGAAACTGTCAGCATTTGCTATTCGAAAAGCCCACACTGAGAAGAATCGATATCATCACTTACCCCCTATTTCTGTCTGCTTTTATGTTGAGGTGCACTGACTGAATGATGATTCTCTTTCATCCACTGCTGCTTTGTTTTTGACACCATCAAGTCTGTGTTTCAGTCTTATTGCTCTGCCAAGGAATGTGTCAGAGTTATGTGACGATAGGCGTTGGTTTGTCCGTCTGTCCGTCTGTCTGTTAGTAACATTACTCAAAAACAGAGGAACAGATTTGGATGAAATTATCAGGGAAGGTCAGAAATGACACAAGGACCAAGTGATTAGATTTTGGCAGTGATACGGCTGATAGTCTGGCATGTGTCTGTTATCTATGGATTGTGTGATGTAAATATGTAGCAGGCAGCGGGAATTGATGGGACTCAAACACCCCCACAATTTAATCAGTTGTTCCTTGAATCGCTTTCGACGGATAAGTCCCAAAAAGTGGTGGATTTGTAGTAGGATCACTGTCATGTGATCGTCAGCAGGCAGCTGATGTAGCGTTCTCTTGTTGTCATGGTTACAGCGACGCCGCGCCGCTATCTCACAATGACACAGGAGTCTTTAACAAATCCGTGGATCCAGACTATAAGCCGCATCACTGCCAAAATCTAATCACAAAATGACAGAAAACAGTCAAAATGAGACTTCAAATGAACTCATAAAGACATAAAATGACCAAAGTATGACACGAAACAACCACAAAATAATGAAAAATGACCAAACTGGGACATAAAAAGATGTAAAATGGCCAAAATGTCACGTAAAGACCACAGAATGACGTAAAACAACCAAAATGAGATGCCTAATGAACTCATAAAGACATAAAATGACCAAAGTATGACACAAAACAACCACAAAACAATGAAAAACGACCAAACTGGGACATAAAAAGATGTAAAATGGCCAAAATGTCACGTAAAGACCACAGAATGACGTAAAACAACCAAAATGAGATGCTAAATTACCTCAAAATGATATAAAACAGTCAAAATGAGATGCCAAATGAACTGATAAAGACATAAAATGACCAAAGTATGACACAAAACAAGCACAAATTGTGAAAACTGACCAAACTGGAACATAAAAAGACATAAAAATAACCGCAAATGGAATCGTGTGACCTAAATATGTAGCGGGAATTGATGGGACTCGGAAACACCCCCACAGTTAAATCAACTGTACCTTGTATCGCTTCCGACGGATGAATCTTGAAAAGTCTGCAGCGGTTGATTTGTAGTAGCATGTGATGAAAATTTCATCAAAATCCATGCGTTCCTTGGCAGACTAGTAAAACACCTGTTATATGTAGTGTCACCATTGTTTTCCTAGATCTTGGTAACAGCTGTCTGCACTTGGAAAGCTGTTGTGCTTCTTGGGTTTTGTAAAATAATGCATCAAAGAAACTCAGCCTCCATTTATTTTGTGATTAATGGCATTAGAACTATGTTAGAGTGCACAAAAGACGTTTTGATTTCTCTTCCCCTCTAGCCATGGTTGTGCTGCTCCCACAGAGGTGCTGCTCTTTAAATTACAGTGAGAAATGAGCCAGTAAAAATGTGACTGGAGCAAAAAAATGGGTTTACAATGGTAATGTTACTACTAATTTTAATATTAACTAATCCTTCTTAGGCTACATCCCTGTATGATCCACATCACAAGCCTGTCAGAACATCAATAATCCGCTTTAAACCATCCATCCATCCAGTTTTAATATGTCAGAAATCAATACGGCATTTCTTTACCTTTGTTCACTTCATCAGTTCACCTTATGAGAACAGTAAGTCAGCGTTCGCCATATCGCTGGGGTACAGGTGTACGGTGAGTAGCAGAGGCAGATAAATGAAATTAAAGCAGTCAGTCATAGCTCTGTTCACTCCTACGCCATGCATGCACAAATACTCAGAGCAGCTCACTCTGCTGCTCTGCCCTCATCTCTCCATCGTCAAGGCTCCTCTCCTCCTTCATCTGCATCCATAAAGGAATGTGCTGTCCTCTTACCAACCTTCCTCCTACCTAGTGTGATAAGAATTATTTCTGAGGAGGATACTGAACTGGTTTATCACACTTCTTTACAGCAGTGAAGTAAGAGATGACACAAAAGGAGAAACTACAGTTTTAGATAAACACCCTGCAGATTAGTTACCCCACCAAGGAGGTATGTGACGATCTGTGTAGTCTGTCTGTCCGTCTGTCTGTTCGCGAAATTACTCCACAACGGACCAACGGATTTGGATGAAATTTTCAGGGATGGTCAGAAATGATGCAAGGACCAAGTGATTAGATTTTGGTCGGAGTGCTGAGCGGCTTTTCTTTCTTATAATCAGCTTTTTGTGTTTTTTCTTTCTCTTTTTTTTAAAATGTACTTTCTCTTTTTTTTTTTTCTTTTCTACACCTTTATGCCCACCTAATTGCCCCTTGGGAATATAGACGTTTTTTTCTGACTGAGAATTGTAGAAATTTGGATCATTTCTGATGGAAGAGATCTTTAACCCGTTAAACTTCAGTGTACCGCCGGCGGTACACTTACTAATATGCATAGGAATTGAAAGAATGTCCGACGGCTGCAAACCCGATTATACAAACACTATACGCCGATGGAAAGCTTAGATTCTCATGAATCCGCCGGTATAAACCACTTTCAGATGTGATTACCACAGCGGGTGAGAAAAACACATTTGTCCGACAAACAACGAATATCCATCCACCCATTCTCTATACACGGCTTCAACGTACACAGCGCGACTCACATTTGCGGGTTCATTATTACACACAGATGAAAATATTCCACAAAAAACGGCCGTAATCCAACCTTGGACATCCAGACGACTCAAGCCAGTAAACTATTTTGTCCAAAACATGTCCTGAAGTCGGTATAAAATCCACCAATCGGTCGTTTTCAAGGAAATGCACCTCGCGATGCGCGTCCAATATTCCCTGTATTTCTCATCATATTTTTTATTTACAAATAGAATATTAGCAATTTTTTTTGTACTGAAAATGGCTGGAATTGACTGCAGCTTAAAGGGTTAATAAAACATGACCTTGCACTGAGCACAGGCGTGTGTTGTGCATGTGTACGTTATGCACGGATACCGAATCACATGACCTAATAAATATGTAGCAGGCAGCGTGAATTGATGGGACTCAGAAACACCCCCACAATTTAATCAATTGTTCCTTTTATCATTTCCAATGGATAAGTCCTGATAAGTCCTCAGCGGTGGATTTGTAGTAGGATCACAATCATGTGACGTAGTGTTCACTTGTTGCCTTGCTGCTATCTCACAATGACACAGAAACCTTTAACAAATCCGTGAAACCAGACTGTAAGCTGCATCACTGATAAAAATCTAATGACTTGGTCCTTGTGTCATTTCTGACTTTCCCTGAAAATTTCATCCAAATGTGTTTGTCCGTTTTTGAGTAATGTTGCTAACAGACAGACGGACAGACAGACGCTGATCGTCACATAACTTCGCAGCGTTCCCTTGTAGAGCAATAAGACCTGCAAAATGAAGTGATTGAGATGAAATATCGCAATTTTCAGCTTAGATTTTGTTAAAGTTACCGCTACAGATGAGTGGTTGTCAGAGTTTCAACTTCCTAGTGGTCCTTGAATTATCTCATCTGTGAAGTTCACTCATTAGTAATTGACATTTTTAATCTTATTGTCTGTCTTATTTGTCGTACCTATACAAAAGCTTCACGTGGAGCTGTGGTGGATTATTTCCTTGCTGTTTCAACCTGATGCATCGAGGCGAAAAGCCAAAAAAGTTACCGGCATCTACGCACACGAGCCTTGAACAATCATCTAATCTTAATGCTAAAGAAAAAAGAGGCTTTAGGTTAACATTTCCACTTGAGCGTTCTTCCTTTTGTGTGTTTTTACGACCCGACCTTTCTAACATGTGTGCTATCGAGTGGTCGATGCAGTAGCGTGGTAGCTCATGGGTTAACGTTGCATTACTGAGGCTCCTGGAGGCTGTGAAAAGCGTCCATCGGGCCAAGAAGCGCTCCCACTCAGGAGGATGGCGAGTGTGTGTGCAGATGTGTGAGTGATGGAGAGGCTCTGGGAGGAAATAAAACTAAATCCCTGCAGCGGATAGGATGTCTCGTTACTTCAGAGGTGGGCAGGGATGTGTTTAGGTTTGCGTCGTCGTGACATCGCCTGCGCACCTCATTCAAAACGGCTCCGACAGCGGCTTGAAGAGGTGCCTGTTCTTTCCTTTTATGGTCAGCGATGCCCCCGTTTGAGATGCTTCCGAGATGAATCACCTCGGCACAGCCTTCCACAGGACTCCCTCTCTCTCCCCCCTAACCATCCGTAGCTGGACAGCTTCCTAGAGTAGCCTTTCTTGACCTACATTCCTACAAATGCGGTCAATAATCATGTTTGTGCCTCAACGACGGAGGGGCTGCTAAGAATACAAGCAGTATATTAAAAGCACCAGACGTCAATTAGACTTTAACGAGACCTTATCGCTGTCGAGACCAGAGCACCTGATCTCCCCGTCGCTGCACACGCTTCCTCCAATCAAACAGCAGAGAGGTTGCGGTGTTAGCGTTGTTAGCTGGTGTCATCTCAGACAGACTGATCGATGCTGCTTTGCCCTCTTTATCCGTCTGATCTCTCGGCTCTTAATTCTCCCCCCTTTTCCATTTATTATACTTCCTTGACATCGTGTTGCTCTCAGGTTTAAATAATCTCATCTTAACTCTCGCAGTGTTTGAGGCATTTAACCGACACTTTAGTTCAGAGTGGAAGGTGTCAGCAGCTAATGGAAGCATTTACATATTTTCATTCACGGTTTCTCTGACTTTTCTTTGAGTCACTATGAGGCCGACTGATGGTTGTGAGGGAAATATCTAATATAAATATTAGAATATACATACTATATATTATGTAATATAAATAGTAGTTGTCGTTTTGTCTCATTTTTCTCAATCTCTGTCTTGTTTCTGTTGCTTTGTGTCTTGTTTTTGTCATTTTGTGTCTCATCTTTGTTGCTTTGTCTTGTTTTTCTCATATTGTACTCGTCTCGTTTTTATCGTTTTGCCTCATTCTTGTCATTTTGTGTCTTGTTTTTCTCATATTGTACCTCATTGTCTTTTTTGTCTCGTTTTTATTGTTTTGTGTCTCGTTTTTGTCGCTTTGGAACTCATTTTTGTCATTTTGTGTTGTTTTTCTCATTTTGTCTTTTGATTTTGTCATTTTGTCTCTCCTTTTTGTCGTTTTGTGTCTTGTCTTTGTTGTTTTGTATTGTTTTGTGTCTCGTTTTTGTCACTTTGTCTCTCGTTTTTGTCATTTTGTCTCTCGTTTTTGTTGTTCTGTGTCTTGTTTTCTCATTTTGTGTCTCATTTTTCTCATTTTGTGTCTCATTTTTCTTATTTTGTGTAGTTTTTTCATTTTGTGTCTAATTTTTGTCACTTTGTGTCTTGTTTTTGTCACTTTGTGTCTGGTTTTTGTCATTTTGTCTCATTTGTGTTGTTCTGTCTTGTTTTTCTCATTTTGTGTCTCATTTTTCTTTGTGTTTAATTTTTGTCACTGTCTTGTTTTTGTCGCTTTGTGTCTTGTTTTTGTCATTTTGTGTCTCATTTTTGTCACTTTTTGTCTTACTTTTGTTGTTTTGTGTCTCGTTTTTGGCTTTTTGTGTGTGAAATATCTCAGCAACTGGAATTCATGTTTACCTCCAGCTCATGATGATTTGTAGTCGCCATGTTCAGGTCAACAGTTTGATTTCTCAGACACTTGGACCTCGACGTCTACATTGAAAGCACGCCGCTGGTGTTGCTGTAGACTTTTGGACTTGTTGACAGTTTCTTATAGCCTTGTGAGATTTAAAAAAGGGCATATACAGTAGTGGAAAACAGTTATCGGACACCTTGTGCATTTTTGAAATATTGCATTGAGAATCACTCTTAAGTCTTTAAGTGTACTTTCTTTATTTTTCTCATGATAATATTTGAAATTGTGTAAAATTTTAAACTTTTTTCCACCGCTGTAGGGTGCAGTGAACCAAGTGTGTCTCCCGTAGTCATAGTCTGATGCTGTATCATTGCTGTGTTTTCTTGCCAGCTGTCATTGTTTTTTCGTAGCGGTGTGAAAGCAGAATTGAGCCTAAGCAGCCCAACACTGCAGCCTAATGCCATTAGCATGCCTGAGTGGGCAGACTAAGTGCTGAGGTATGTTATCCCGGCTGTGCATGATGAAAAGGACAAGACAAGTCGGTGAAACGGATGAGGCAACATGGCTGTTAGCAGTGTCAGAGCACTGCTTCCCTGCTACTTTACTGCATTTTATATTTCTCCAGGATCTTGTAAGACTGCTTCTCGCACTCTGTGTCCTCTTTAACCTAGAATTCATGTCAGGTTTCTCGGTCTCGCTCTCTCTCTCACTAATTTCTCTTCATGTTCTTCTCTGCCTGCTGCCCTGGTTCTGATAATTCTGCTCATGTGCTGCTGCTGAAGCTGGTGTTTCCTTCTGTTCGGTTTGATGTTGGAGTAAGCGGTGAAGTCACAAGGTGTATGACAAGACTTGGCGCAGTGATGAAGTTTTTGTTGTCTCCTCCTCTTCCTCCTCCTTCATCCAGGTAGCGGCGTCGCAGCAGAAGGATGCCGCTGGTGAAGCGCACCATCGAGCCCAGGCACCTGTGCCACACGGTGCTGCCAAGGAACATCAAGAACGAGCTGGAGTGTGTGACTAACATCTCCTTGGCCAACGTCATCCGCCAGCTCAGCAGCCTCAGTCAGTAACACGAAGCTCACACAGATTCAAACACACACTGTTCATAAACACCCCAGTTCCATACGGGTCAATGCAGAATTGGAGGACTTTTTATGTCCCACCCATCAAATTACAAATAATCCAAAATGCTAAAACATGCAGTTGTTGTCTAAATGTTCTTGTCCTGAGCCCAAAGCCAAAAAAAAACTAGGAGAAAAGAATGTTTGAAAATATTTTTAGAATACCAAATAAGTCTGGAGTGCCCCCTAAAATACCATTTTTCTCTTGTCCCACCCTACTGATGAGCAAATTGAATCTCAAATAAAACGGTTAATATTAAATTTACATCTCCTTTTTTGGTGTTTTTTTTTCATTGATATCTCTTGTAATTGTGGGAACATCATTTTATAATCAACATAATTTTTTAAATAATAATTATGCATGGAACATGTGTCCCACAACAACCATGCTGATGATGTTCTTTTGTTTTGTGTCCCGTTTTTCTCATTTTGTGTTTCGTTATTCTCGTTTTGTGTCTTGTTTTTGTCGTTTTGTGTCTCATTTTTGTCGTTTTATCTTATTATGAGTCTTGTTTTTTCATTTTGTGTCTTGTCTTTGTTGTTTTGTGCCTCATTTTTGTAATTTTGTGTCTCGTTTTTCTCATTTTGTCATTTTTGTTGTTTTGTGTTTTGTTTTTGTTGTTTCGTGTCTCATTTTTCGAATTTTGTGTCTCGTTATTCGAATTTTGTGTCTTGTTTTTGTCATTTTGTGTCTCATTTTTGTCGTTTTTTGTCTTGTTTGTCTCATTTTGTGTCTTGTTTGTGTCGTTTTTTGTTTTTTGTCTCATTTTCTCATTTTGTGCCTCATTTTTCTCATTTTGTGTCTCATTTTTGTTGTTTTGTGTCTCATTTTTCAAATTTTGTGTCTCGTTTTTGTCGGTTTGTGTCTCATGTTTCTTGTTTTGTGTCATTTTTGTCGTTTTGTGTCTCATTTTTGTTGTTTTGTGTCTTGTTTTTGTTGTTTTCATGTCTCATTTTTCAAATTTTGTGTCTCATTTTTGTCCTTTTGTGTCTCATTTTTGTTTTGTGTCTCATTTTTGTCATTTTGTGTCTCATTTTTCTTGTTTTGTGTCTCGTTTTTGTCCTTTGTGTCTCGTTTTTCTCATTTAGCAACTACAGACTTGTTTACTATTTTTAAAAATATTTTCAAACATTTTTTCTACTAGTTTTTTTTTTATTTACCTCAGGACAAGAACACTTACACAACAACTGCATGTTTTAGTATTTTGTACATGGATTATTTGAATTTTGATGAGTGGGACTTAAAATTTCCTCCAGTTCTGGAATGACCCAAACACTATGCAACTGTTAACAACTTAGGAATAGATAGATTTATTCATTCCTCAAAATTCCAATTAAACACATTATTATTATTTCCAGTTTAGTATTTTGTTGCTTCATAAGTCTTAAAGAAGTTCTTTAATTGTGTGTGTGCAGGTAAATATGCAGAGGACCTGTTCGGAGAGCTATTCAATGAGGCCCACTCCTTCTCTTTCCGGGTCAACTCCCTGCAGGAGCGAGTGGACCGCCTCTCCATCAGCGTCACACAGCTGGACCCCAAAGAGGAGGAATGTGAGTATTCCAGTCACACACTCAGTCTGTCCTTCTTGTTTTTGACTTGTAACATTCCACTCACTTTGACCAGGACTGCAGGAGTCTGCACATCTGGTTTGCTACCAGTCCATGCAAATACCACTGAGGACATTTGCTTGTGGCCTAGAATTTATGTCATCACGCTACAAGGGCAGTAGTGTCCATAACTGCACCGGTGTAGAAACTTTTGAACGATAGTGGACATGAATTAAAGTTGCTCTGTATCAGTTAAAGTTGCTCTATATTAGCTACAGTGCATATTATTAGTTTAAGTTGCTCTATATTTGTTTAAGTAGTTTGAAATGAGTTAAAGTTGCTCTATATTAGTTAAAATTGACCTACTCTACTGTTCAAAAGTTTGGGGTCACCCAGACAATTTCATGCTTTCCATGAAAACTCACACTTTTATCCATGTGCTAACATAACTGCACAAGGGTTCTCTAATCCTCAATGAGCCTTTCAACACCATTAGCTAACACAATGTAGCATTAGAACACAGGAGTGATGGTTGCTGGAAATGTTCCTCTGTACCCCTATGGAGATATTCCATTAAAATCCAGCTAGAATAGTCATTTATCACATTAACAATGTGTAGACTGTATTTCTGAGGGATGTTGCTTGACCTGCAGTGTTTAGGTGGTGGAACATGTCAAACATCCACTTGAATGTCAGGACTCAAGGTTTCCCAGCAGAACGTTGCGTTATAACAACGTGATCGATGTTATTCACTTCATAATACTGTGGCTGATCAGTGTACTGTAGTTTATAAACAGTTTTTTTAAAATGGTCCGACCCTCCATGACATCTTCCACAGGTTTTTCAAGCTCAGTATGGCAGCTCTAGAAATATCTGTTCTGTGAGAACATACTCCTGTAACTCAGAGCAGAGAGTCTTACTCCACCAAGACTCCCTCATATGGCATTGTCAGAAATGCAGCATTTATTTATTAGTTATTGATGATCAGAAATCACAGCAACATAGAATGTGGATATTTAATATGTACCCACAAACAAACAAGCAATTTTAAACCTCTCCTATGAAGTGGGGTTTTTTAATTATTATCTGACATCTAATGAAACTAAAGGATCAATTAGAAACACCCACATTCCACCTCGCTACCATAATTCACTTGTTACCATTTCAACTTTCAATTTTGCGTCTCTGTGATGAAATCCAACCCTAGAATGTTACTGTGAGCTGAATGCCTCTCTATCTCCACTCTGGAGACACTTTGTAGGACAACGAGCTGCTTTATAAAGTTCAGATAGTTATTTCTGGACCCAGAGACCACAGCCTTGCCAGCTGTTTGGTGGAGCAATAAACAAAATAGCTGTTGGCTTTGAACCAAATGTACAGTTTGAAGACATCATCATGAGCTGTTGACCAACTTTGTATCATTTCATGCACATTTTATGAGCTGATGATCCATTAAATCAAGAAAATATGAGAAGAATGTTTGAGCTGAGCACAGGCGTGTGTTCTGCATGTGTACGTTATGTGCAGATACTGAATCACGTGACCTAAATATGTAGCGGGCGGTGAGAACTGATGGGACTCGGAAACACCTCCACAATTTAATCAGCTGTTCTTAGTATGATTTCTGACGTATAAGTCTCAGTAAGTCTGCAGCGATGGATTTGTGATCATTCAATCAATTCTGACAATGTCATGAAAATATGAAAAGTAGAAAAGAGCACATGGCTTTGCTCTACCCATTCATTTGGAAAACAAACGACAAAAACTAGATGCAAAACAACAAAATGAGACACAAAAATGAGAAAAACAAGACACAAAATGAGAAAAACAAGGCCCAAAGCGACAAAAATGAGACACAAAATGACAAAAGGAAGACACAAAATGAGAAACTGAGACACAAAACAACAAAACAAAACGACAAAAACAAGACACAAAACGACAAAAGCAAGACAGAAAATCAGAAATTGAGACACAAAATGACAAAAATGAGACAAAACAACAAAAACAAGACACAAAACAACAAAAGCAAAACACAAAATGAGAAACTGAGACGAAGCAAGACAAAATGAGAAAAAACATGACACAGAACGACAGAAAGACAAAACAAAAAATAAGACAAAAACGAGACACAAAATGAGACACAAAATGAGAAAAATGAGACACAAAACGACAAAAACAAGACATGAAACGACAAACGACACAAAATGAGAAGAATGAGACACAAAATGAGAAAAATGAGACACGAAAAGACAAAAACAAGACATGAAACGACACGACACAAAATGAGAAAAATGAGACAAAATGAGACACAAAATGAGAAAATGAGACAAAATGAGACACAAAATGAGAAAAATGAGACACAAAATGAGAAAGTGGACTAACAGATTTGGATTTCTGTATCGTGAGATAGCAGCACGGCGTCACTGTAACCATGACAACACTACATCAGCTGCCTGCTGATGATCACATGATTGTGATCCTACTACAAATCCACCACTGTGGACTTATCTGGACTTATGTCGGAAATGATCCAACGACTGAGCAGCTTTGGTGGAGTACTGCTCTCTCTGAGTGCTTTTCTTATTTTTGCTGTAAAGTTAGACATGTTAGCATGTGGCTCGATGGATATTTACTCACTTTTGGACCTAGCTGGCCTTAAGTGGCCAGTTTTTGACACTTTCATGTTGATTTCAAGTTTTCAACCGCAGAATGTGGACCTTGGTGTAGGTGGGTTTCTAGTTCTTCTGCCCCAGTGGAACATGGACCTGAATGTAATTCCCACTCCACCCGTGTTAATGACTGTTAATGAAGGGCGTTGGCCTCTCTTAGTTTCTGTTTAACTGGAAGCTCGTTTACCTAATAAAGGCACTTTCTTTGTGAGGGTAAATTTAATCTGCTATGAGGATGCAGCCATTGTGAACAGTAATAAAGGAATGTGATAATGTGTGGAGCTGTCAGGTAAGCCGGCCTCTGCAGGGCGACAGGATAGCGTGTCTGGTGGGGAGTGCAGTAGAAAGAGAGAGTCACAGCAGTGTAATGCCACGCTCCAAGGCGCCGTATCGATTTCCCATGGGCCAGCGGTGTGTTTACGGCTTTGCACAATGCTACTCTAACTGCTTCCTTGTCACTGACAGAGACAGTAAAACGCTCACTCAGATGGACTCGCTGAATACAAGCACAGGCTTTGGTGCCGTTTGTTTATTTATTTATTTATTTACAAGGCGGTGAGGTTTTTTTTTTTTTTTTTTTTTGCAGAACCGCTGGGTCTCTAGTTTAAATCCAGCTGAGGAACAGAACCACACAGATTGTTCCTCCCAGGCTTCCTTACCGCCTACACTACTGTTCAGAAGTTTAGGATTACTGAGAAACTTCATTTTTGAAAGCGTCGAGGTCAACTTTAATTCATTTAGAGCAACTTCAACTAATATGGAGAAACTTTAATATCGAGCAACTTTAACTACTAATACCAATTTCAGATAATGTAGAGCAACTTAGCTAATAGAGGGCAACTGTAACTAATATAGAGCAACTTTAACTTTAACTCTTTTAAGAGCAACTGTAGCTGATAAAGAGCAACTTTAACTAATATGGAGCAACTTTAACTCTTTTATGAGCAACGTTGACTCTTTCAAGAGCAACCTTAACTCTTTTAAGAGCAACTGTAGCTAATATAGAGCAACTTTAACCAATATAGAGCAACTTTATCTCCTTTAGAGCAACTTTAATTATTATAGAGCAACTTTAATTATTATGGAGCAACTTTATCTCCTTTTAGAGCAACTTTAATTATTATAGAGCAACTTTAACTAATGTAGAGCAACTTTAACCAATACAGAGCAACTTTATCTCCTTTAGAGCAACTTTAATTATTATAGAGCAACTTTAACTAATGTAGAGCAACTTTAACTAATATGAAACAACTTTAATTATTATAGAGCAACTTTAATTATTATGGAGCAACTTTATCTCCTTTTAGAGCAACTTTAATTATTATAGAGCAACTTTAACTAATGTAGAGCAACTTTAACTAATATGAAACAACTTTAATTATTATAGAGCAACTTTAACTAATGTAGAGCAACTTTAACTAATATGAAACAACTTTAATTATTATAGAGCAACTTTAATTATTATGGAGCAACTTTATCTCCTTTTAGAGCAACTTTAATTATTATAGAGCAACTTTAACTAATGTAGAGCAACTTTAACCAATATAGAGCAACTTTATCTCCTTTAGAGCAACTTTAATTATTATAGAGCAACTTTAACTAATGTAGAGCAACTTTAACCAATACAGAGCAACTTTATCTCCTTTAGAGCAACTTTGATTATTATAGAGCAACTTTAACTAATGTAGAGCAACTTTAACCAATACAGAGCAACTTTATCTCCTTTAGAGCAACTTTAATTATTATAGAGCAACTTTATCTCCTTTTAGAGCAACTTTAATTATTATAGAGCAACTTTATCTCCTTTAGAGCAACTTTAATTATTATAGAGCAACTTTAATTATTATGGAGCAACTTTATCTCCTTTAGAGCAACTTTAATTATTATAGAGCAACTTTAATTATTATAGAGCAACTTTATCTCCTTTTAGAGCAACTTTAATTATTATAGAGCAACTTTAATTATTATAGAGCAACTTTAACTAATATGAAACAACTTTAATTATTATAGAGCAACTTTAATTATTATGGAGCAACTTTATCTCCTTTTAGAGCAACTTTAATTATTATAGAGCAACTTTAACTAATATGGAACAACTTTAATTATTATAGAGCAACTTTAATTATTATAGAGCAACTTTATCTCCTGTAGAGCAACTTTACCTAACAAAGAGCAATTTTAAGTAATATTAAGCAACTTTAACTCTTTTCAGACCAACTTTGACTCATTTAGAGCAACTTTCACTAATATGGAGCAACTTTAATTAATATTATCAACTTTAGGTAATATAGAGCAACTTTAACCAACATAGAGCAACTTGAACTAATATGGTGCAACTTTAATTTATGCACACTACCACTTGGGTCATTTAGAAATGTTCTCATCTTTGAAAGAAAAGCAGTTTTATTTTAATGAAGATCACATTAAATGAAGGATAAATCCAGTCTAGACATTGTTAATGTGCTAAATGACTATTCGAGCTGGAAACAGCTGATTTTTAATGCAATATCTCCATAGGGGTACAGAGGAACATTTCCAGCAACCATCACTCCTGTGTTCTAATGCTACATTGTGTTAGCTAATGGTGTTGAAAGGCTCATTGATGATTAGAAAACCCTTGAGCAATTAGGTAGTGGATACATTTTGTTTTTTCCACCTACCTTTGTAATATAACCTCCTCTTCATTAATTCAGTTTCTCTGCACGCTCTTCCTTCACCTTAACTCTCGTGCCGTGTTTCTTCCTCCCCTCCTCCCCTCCCGTCCTCTCTCCACCCTTTTAACCTCACCCTGTCCACGTAGAATAGCTGCGCTAATTGAATAATTGTGAGTGATCTAATTGTAGAAGCCTGGTGTGCTGGTAAGTGAGTCCATATTATCCTGCAGAGGTTGGAGGGTACACACACACACACGTTTGTTTTTCTATACCGGTGGGGACTTACCATTGACTCCCATTCATATCTAACTCCTAACCCTTACCCTAACCCTAACCTTAACCATCACCAAATCAATGCCTAACCCTAAACAAACGTTTTTGCACTTTTACATTTTTTATTAACAACAATATGGCCAAGAAAACGGTGTTGCCACCCGTGGGGACCTCATTTTAGGTCCCCACCATAAGACAAGTCCCCACCTTTATAGCAAATAGTCAGGTCAAAGTCCCCACCGGAATAGCAGAAACAAGTACACACACACACACACACACACACACACACACACACACACACACACACACACACACACACACACACACACACACACACACACACTGAAGCGTCATTTTCTAGGGTTCACTGTCTTAGCCTGCAGAGAAACAAATATTTTTTTAGACACACATCTATGTATTTAGTTTAGGAAGTACTCCAGCAACCACAAAGCCAATCTTTGTACATTTAGCTTGTGGCGTTCTGTACATACAGTATGTGTGTCTGTGCATGTGGTCCTCGGCCTTATCTCCTCTCATAAATAAGCCTGAACTACCCCCGCTTTAGCCCAAAGCGTTGCCCCCAGAGACAGTGGATAAGAATCAGCTCAGTTGCAGTTTAAGTGTGTGGTGGCGGTGGTGGGGGGAGTCGGAGGGGAGGGGAGTAAGGAAGATGGAAGGATAGAGGGATGGGTGCATTATACAGGGCACTGCAGCAAAAGCAGTGGAGTGGAAAAGGATTGTACCGCAGAGTTTTCAGGTTGAAACGGCCTCCTCTGCAGGTTACAGATCTCCCACTCAGTCCAGCTCCTCCACGTTCACTTGGAACCAAATTATGTTGTG
Source organism: Acanthochromis polyacanthus (assembly GCF_021347895.1). Classification (NCBI taxonomy): domain Eukaryota; kingdom Metazoa; phylum Chordata; class Actinopteri; family Pomacentridae; genus Acanthochromis; species Acanthochromis polyacanthus. The sequence goes on along the minus strand of NC_067128.1, from coordinate 34,836,607 downwards.
GAGGAAATGGAAAAAATTAAAAAACCCACACTTCGCTCATTAAAAGGTCCTTCCAGAAGTGGAGGACATTCTACGTCCCACTCATCAAAAAACTAAGAGAAAAGAAACTAGAAGAAAAGAATGTTTGAAAATATTTTAAAAAATGCCAAATAAGGAGTTCCCCCTGAAATGACATTTCTGTCTTGTCCCGCCCCCTTGATGACCAAACTGAATCTGAAATAAAACGGTTGAAATGAAATTTAAATCCAGCTTTTTTGGTATTATTTTTTTTTATTGGTGTCTCTTGTAATTGTGGGAACATTTTTTTAATCAACATATTTGAATACTAATTATTATGCATGGAACATGTGTTGATGACATTTTTGTCATTTTGTGTCTCATTTTTGTCAATTTGTGACTTGTTTTTATCCTTTTCTTGTATTGTTTTTCTCATTTCATGTCGCATTTTTGTCATTTTGTGTCTCGTTTTTGTCGTTTTGTGTCTCATTTTTATAACTTTGTGTCTTGTTTTTGTCGTTTTGTCGTTTCGTTTGTCTAATTTTCTCACATTTTGGTCATTTTGTGTCTCATTTTTGTCATTTTGTTTTGTCTTTTTTTCATTTTTTGTCTTGTTTTTGTCAATTTCTGTCTTTTTCCTGTCAATTTGTGTCTTGTTTTTGTCATTTTGTGTCTTGTTTCTGTCATTTCATGCCTTGTTTTTGTTATTTTGCATCTTGTTTTTGTCGTTTTGTTTTTCATTTTTCTCATTTTGTGTCTCGCTGGATGTGACAGGAAGAAGGACAGCTGTGGGAGGGGTTTAGCCTAACAGGGTTTGTTTCCCGTAAATGTCATCTCCACCCCCTTTTCTTACCCTCATATAATCAAACAAACACCATGGTGTTAGTGTATGCTTTTAGCCTGAGCGTATGCCTGGTCTGTGTGGGTCTGTGGTTACCGTGAGAGGAGGTGTGAAGGAGAGGGGAGCGAGAGCCTGCAGAGATGGGACCATAAATCAGGGCTGTGGACGGATAAAGATAGGAGGTTGCGGGTTGGATCGGATGCAGCAGAGTGCAGTAAACATTCAAAAGAGACTGTCCACAACAGCCCTCGCAAATTTCTCCAAGGCTCTTTAAAACTTTTAATGACCCATTAAAATGTAGCGACCAGCTGACAGATTATACGTCCTTAAACATCTCATATGGATGCTAATTGGGACACAAATTATTTCAGATTTGTGGCTCCGCAGGGATCGTATTTAATATCCACATTTGTAAGCATTTTTTTCAGGGGCAATGGTTTTTATTATTAAAAAAAAATCATATTCTCGTCATCACATCAATTTAGATGAAACTAGTAACTGATAGAAATTGGGCTTTTGTGAATTTATTAGTTTAACCCTGAAGAGCTGAGTTTTCTTTTTTTGTTGTCTTGTATCTCATTTTGTCGTTTTGTGTCTCGTGTTTCTCATTTTGTCTCATTTTTGTCTGTTTGTGCCCATTTTTATCATTTTGTGTCTCGTTTTTCTCATTTTGTATCTCGTGTTTCTCATTTTGTGTCTCATTTTTGTCATTATGTGTCTTGTTTTTCTCATTTGTATCTCGTTTTTCTCATTTTCTGTCTCATTTTTGTCTGTTTGTGCCTCATTTTTGTCTGTTTCTGTCGTTTTATGTCTCGTTTTTGCCATTTTGTGTCTTGTTATTCTCATTTTGAGTCTTGTTTTTGTTGTGTTGTCTCATTTTTGTCGTTTTGTGTCTTGTATTTCTCATTGTGTCTTGTTTTTCTGAATTTGTGTCGCGTTTTTGTCGTTTTGTGTCTTGTTTTTGTTTTTTTGTGTCTTGTTTTTCTCATTTTGGGTCTTGTTTTTGTCATTTTGGCTCTTGCTTTTCTTATTTTGTTTCTTGTTTTTCTCATTTTGTGTGTCGTTTTTGTCGTTTTGTGCACGCAATAAAACACACATAGCAAAAATCTTTATAAACAAGACCACAGGATATTGTGCAATCTTTATATTTCTTATTTACAAATTTAAGTTATACAGCTCTGATATTTCTGTATTTCGAAATATATGTGAAAAAACTAAATCAAAGTTTTTTTTCTAGGTTTGTTGCACTTTTAAGCAATTTATTATAGTAGTTATGAATCAGTAAGTCATTACATATTGTTAAAACTTGGGAGTTAAGGGCTATATTGATGTAACACAAATAAAGATGACACTATAGTGTGTAAAAATACACAAATATGTCCTGGTGGAGCTGCACAATGGTAGGTCTTAAAGGGTTAAGATTGTAAATATACACAGTATTCGTTATTGCTACTTGTCCCAAACAAAACAGATTTTGACCTTACTGACACAGTGGACACATTTCAAATACATTTGGAGAGAGAAGAGGGAAATGAATCAATTGAGATGCATAATCAGATCTGCATCATCGTCTCAGAACGAGCTTTGACAGTTCGATAACGCCTGCAAGGTGAAAAGCTTAGTGTTGTTTGTGAATGTTGCACAGAAATCAATATGGCATGTTTGATGCGTTCGCTGCAGTATTTCCTCCCTGTTTCCCAGCGAACATGTGCATTTGACAAGCAGTGTATTTTATGTCTTCACCTACCAGCGGGGCATCATAAAGCGACTAGACTTAATAAGAAGAAGTCCATTCCACTGCAGGAGAGACTTGATACTCTCTGAAATTAGCTGGGAAAATAATACATGCGCATATGTCAGCATCGACATTTGGCCAGAGTGAGTTGGAAATTATTGGCATGTCAGACATCAGCAAAAATCCAATATCATGCGTCCTTATTACTCCACCAAGGAATGTGGTGGAGTTATGTGACTGTTGGCGTTGGTTTGTTTGTCTGTCTATCTGTCTGTTTGCAACATTACTCAAAAACGGTTTGGGTGAAATTTTCAGGGAAGGTCAGAAATGACACAAGGACCAACTGATGAGATTCTGGCAGTGATGCGGCTTATAGTCTGGATCCACGGATTTGTTAAAGATTTCTGTATCACTGCCAGATAACTATGACTATGAGTGGGATTTATACACAGAGGTGCAAAATCTGGGATTGAAAACTGGAAACCAAAGTGGAAGTGTCAAAAATTGGCCACTTAAGGCCAGCTAGGTCCAAAAGTGAGTAAATGCCCATTGCATCACATTCTAAAATGTCTAACTTTGCAGCAAAAACAAACACGTTTACATCCTGGTACAAGAAGTCATTTTGGTCTCTATAGCCAATTTCCCTGTTAGTGACGACTGTACAGAGGTGGAATTTTTAGATAACTCACCAGTTTAAGCTGTTTTAAGGCTTAAATTATGCACGATTACTTTGCCAAGGAACGTGGCTGAGTTATGTGATGATCAGCGTTGGTTTGTCCGTCTGTCTGTCAGTCAGCAACGTTACTCAAAATTGGACCAACGCATTGGATGAACGTTTCAGTGAAGGTCAGAAATGACACAAAGACCAAGTGATTAGATTTTGGCAGTGATGTAGCTTATAGTCTGGATCCACAGATTTGTGAAAGATTTCTGCATCATTGCCAGATAGCGACACGGTGTCACTGTAAATCCACAAATCCACCACTGAGGACTTATCAGGACTAGCGATTCAAGGAACATCTGATTAAATTGTAGGGGTGTTTCTGAGTCCCATCAATTCCCGCCGCCTCGTGATTCAGTATCCGTACATAACGTACACATGCATAACACAGGTCTGTTCTCAGTGCAAGGTCATTGTGTTTGTGGGTACATCTATATTAAATGGATACATTCTATAGTGCCGTGACTTCTGATTGTCAGTAACTAATAAATGAAGGCTGCATTTCTGACAATGCCATATGGGGGAATGAGCAGCCTTGGAGGAGTACTGTGCTCTCTGAGTGCTTTTCTTGTTAGTTATTATATTTCATAGTCTTCCAGCCCTACGTAGTACCATGTAGTCTGAAGCAATGTGAAACTGGATCACTATAAGAATGATCTCCAACACTGCTGTCCAGCTGTAGTGTCCCGATTTTCTTTACACAACCATAAGAATGACAATGTGAGAGGAAAAATAAACTATCTGAGCAGAGGAACACCCTGCAGTATAAACAATGTTGATGAAACTTTTTTTTGCTGAGGCTGTAACATCAAATGTCTTTCAGGTGCTGTAGGTGAGTTTCTACTGTGACCACTCTTCCTCTCTGTCACTGCACTTTCTCTGCATCCAGTAGGATCTCATTGGACATTTTGAATTTTCACTGAAGCATCAGCAGTGAGTGCTGTAACTTCTGTAAATGATGTTTATTGCAGCCTCATATAAATGGCAGGAAACCTTATCAGACGTCTAACAGTCACCATTCAGTGGAACACCAGGCGAATTAGCGAGGTTGTAAAGGCCAGATAGTCGCCTCCTGACCTGCTGATGTGTCGTTTGCAAACACTGCAGATATACGTATTGTGGTAGGTGTCAGACGACATAGCAAGCATCCTCCAGCTTGTCAACACTTTATATAACCAATTTAACCCTCTGAACCCCAAGCAGTTTCTGAAAGTTTTTTTTGCTTCTGCCACGTTTTCACTCAATGTTGCCTCTTTTTTTTTTCCCCCACTGTGATATAAAGTTCTGCAGCTCTACAGCCTCCAGTTCACCTGAAAAGTTACTGAATTTTTGTCTTGTGACTGTTGGAGTGACTCCTGCTTTAGGACTGGACTGAGAAGTGCAGATTTTATTGTGTTGTAGTTTGTGCACATGGTTTATTTGTAGCATTTTTTTAAAAAGTAAAAGGTGAAAAATTTTGTGATTTAAAAATATTTCCTTTTTTTTTAATCTGATTTTTATGACTGAGTGGAACATTGCATATGAGTAGTTCAAGGCCTGTCAGAAAGTTGGTAATCTGATGATAAGCTCCATTTTTACAGTTAGTGGTTGTGATAAGTTGTGTCATTTTGGAGGTTTTAGCAGATACAGGGGGTCAATCCATAGGAACAGAACTCCAGTGTAAGTCAGTTTTTGCCGTAAGTTGTAAATGTTAACAAAGCCGTTACGTGCATCACGATATCCATCAGTTCTTCTGAAAAATCATAAATACCAACGACTTTCATGCATGTATGAGTCATTTTACAAGAAGATACCAGAATATGCTGCACTGTTTTTACAACTTGAGCATTTTATTGTATCATAGTGACCCTCTGTGATGAATGAGTGAGACTTTATCTGGTTCTCTGGTCATTTATTGAATCTTCACACACTACTGTGGGCTGTAGCCAGAATAACTACAAAAACCACGATAGCTTAGCTCCAGAATTAGCCGCCGTTCCCAGCTCTCTCTACTGCTGACTCTCAGCCAATCAGAGGTGAGCTAACTAAACACGTTCACTGACATTAGGTAAATCTGGACATTGAAACATCAACAACAATATCCGTCCTTTACAATATCTTATTTCACTTCCATGGAGATGACTTTCGTTTTCTTCGAAGCACTGCCACCAGAAGAGTCTGACTTAAACTTGGAAGCCATAATGAAGGGCAAAAAGTTAGCGAATGTAGCACAATCCAAGGTGGCGTACAACCGGAGAATGTAAACAAAGCCGCGTGACGACGTATTCATCCGCCCTGCTCGCGAACTAGTTCCACATAAACAGTTCCGATGTAACGACTAAACGCTGCAGGTTGAGGACGCCGTAAACCGAGGACTTCCTGTGTTTAGTTGTGTCTGCACAATTTATTATATAAGTTGCCAATTATTTTATCTAAACAGTAGAAATTCAGTAAAACAGCTTTTTTTAAGTGTAGTGATGTTACACTATTATGTCTGTCACCACCTCTAAGACATGAACAGATGTTGTTTCATCCGAGAGCTAAATTTAAGCTTCCCTTCACAGTTCAAACATACGGTGAGTGTGTTTTTATTATCGGTTATAAAAATAGATGACAATCTTGGACTGTACCTCCTGTTCGTGGAACCGTTCCCGTGCAGCTCGGCCCCAGATGCCGTGCAGAAGTAGACTTACACGGCTCAAACATGGCAGAGGCACCGGAGTGAAGCATGTTTTATCGGTCCAGAGCTTAAGGACACAGGATGTGAGATGGTGGACGGCGTGAAAGATGTTCGGCTGAAGGTTGGAGAGAGATGTGAGATGGAGGGATGGCCTGGGTGATGCATGCGGTGTCACCGGTGGAGCAGCGGCTGAGGTCAAAAGTGCTCCATCACATGAATTAATGCATCTTGGGCCCGACGAGCACACAAACACACTCGCCCTGTCGTCCCTTTAAAGGCTGCCGTCCCTCGGTTTGCCCTTTAGGCCTCGCTCTCCACACCTCAGCCTTTGTTGTCCTCCCCGGTCCTCTCTCATCCCGCTGATTGATCTCCTCTCCCCCTCCATCTTGGGTGGATGCTATTTGTGTGCTGTCAGGCTCTCTTCCTCCTATCACTCCAGCCGGCCAAACTAATGGCCTGTATCCCCTATTTAATGGCACCGTTATGTCACTGCACTGGCTGCGGGCCATTATGGAAGGCCGCAGAGCCACCCCGAGTCCCTCTAGACTCCAACTGTTTCCTTATGTGCTGTCTCATCCTGTTTCCCTCTTTTTCTATTAGCCCTTCTGGGTCTGTTTATTCGTGTACCTATCCTATAAGTGGTTTCTTCTTCTTCTAGTGCTTTCCTTTTCTGTGTGCCTTTCCCATGACATCTTGATCTCTCAGTATTTGCTTCTCTCTGTTTTCGTCGAATGTTGTCCTCAGTTGCTTGTTAACCCCCGACTCTTTCCTCTGGCGTCTGTGAACATCGGTTGCCTTGTTCTCCCCTTCGCCTCTCTTCTAAGTTCTTTCATTTCTTTCCAAAGTAGCACACAGTATGTAGAGGTTTATCATAAAGGGATTTAAAAAGAAATAGGCTCTTCTTATTGCTGAAACTCCCATTTGAATTTATCAAGTCTTTGTCTTATTGTTACTGTGCCAAGGAACGGGGAGGAAAGAGGTGATGATCGGCGTCTGTCTGTCCATCTGGTACCAACATTACACAAAAATGGAATCATGGATTTGGCTGAAATGAGAAAACGACAAAAACGACACACAAAATGACACAAACGAGACACAAAACGACAGAAACAAGATGCAAAACAATAAAAACTAGACGCAAAGCGACAGAAACGAGACGCAAAGCGACAGAAACGAGACGCAAAGCGACAAAAACGAGACGCAAAGCGACAAAAACGAGACGCAAAGCGACAAAAACGAGACGCAAAGCGACAAAAACGAGACGCAAAACAACAAATGGGAAGCAAAACGACAAAAACGGGAAGCAAAACGACAAACGGGAAGCAAAACGACAAAAACAAGACGCAAAACGACAAAAACAAGACGCAAAATGACAAAAACAAGACGCAAAACACCAAAAGCGAGACACAAAACGCCAAAAGCGGGAAGCAAAACGACAAAAACAAGACACAAAACGACAAAAACAAGACACAAAATGACAAAAACAAGACGCGAAACGCCAAAAGCGAGACACAAAACACAAACGAGACACAAAACGACAAAAACAAGATGCAAAACGACAAAAGCGAGACACAAAATAACAAAACCAGACACAAAATGAGGAAAAATGAGACAAAAAAACAACAATAACGTCACACAAAATGAGAAAAACGAGACAAAATGACAAAAGCGAGACACAAGCGAGGGAAAAAAACAGATAAATGGATTTGGATGAAATTTTCAGGGAAGGTCAGAAATGACCCAAGGACCAAGTGATTAGATTTTGGCAGTGATGTGGATTATAGTCTGGATCCATGGATTTGTTAAACATTTCTGCATCATTGCCAGATAGCAGCATGGTGTCACTGTAACCATGACAACAAGTGAACACTACATCAGCTGCCTGTTCGCGATCACATGACAGTGATCCTACTACAAATCCACTGCTGTGGACCACACATTTTTTAAAGATTTCATCCGTCAGAAATGATTCGATGACTGAGCAGCTGTGGAGGAGGATGCGCTCTCTGCTCTTCTTGCTGCTTTTGTTTTCCCCTGAGCCTGGAAGGACCAGAGTGGCATTTGTCTAAAAGGATTCTGAATTTCAAATGATGGGATTTACTGATGTACAGCAGACGCATCCCCGAGTCTGTCAGCACCAACCAATGTTCAGATGAATTTCAGTGATTTAATGTGCTTTCTGTTCCCCAGATATATATTCCGTATTTACATATTTCTTCCATCTTCCACAGTGCTTGCTACAGCTATGAGTGATTTGAATAAAAATCCTACATCAAGGTCAAGTTTAGTATACGTGGGAACAAAATGCATTCTTCAAAGATGTGAACAGTTAGGAAAAAACTGAGAACAAAGCACAGTGTTGTGCAAGTACTACTAAACTGACTAAAATGCGTTGAGTGCAGTATTGTAGTGGACCAAAATATGCCACAGAAGTCGTCTTTTCAACGTCTTTGGATGTTTGGCAATGCTGCAAATTGGTGGTTTAAGGCCAATACTAGAATTTATCCAAAGAATCAAAGCGGTTCAAAAATTAGTAGCACGTTAATTAGTTACAAAATTACTTCAAAATGATTATACAACAGAATCAGTTCAGAAAATATCTAGATGGACTCAAACATTATCGTAAAATTTGTTAAAAATCATTCAAGACATTCATTCAAAAATACTCCTAAATGAGTCTAAAATAGTCCAAAATACCGAAATTATTCTATCTATCTAAAATGTGTCCTAAATGATGTACAAATGGCCCAAAAAGACTCCAAATTTGTTGAAAAGGACTCAAAATTATCCAAAATGAGTTCAAAACTGTCCAAAGTAATTTTTTTTATCATTTCTTCTGATTTATGCAACAGTTTGTTCCACTGCAGCAAAAAGCTGCTCTCTGCTCTCATTACATTTGTGATTCACAGCGTTTCTAAATGCATATGGGAGAACTTCCAGATAAATTTGAGAAGAAGGGAGGACGAAGTGAAAGACAAAGGACAAACAATGAACAAGCTTATGAGTAAAAAGCAGTGTGGGATGGGAAGAGATGGAGCAAAGCCTGAATCAGAGAGAGGAAAGAGTGCAGCAGAGGGGAAATATAGGGCAGCATTTGCATTGAAGTACAACAGGGAGGAGAGCTGTGGCTGCATGCTAAAAGACAGCTTGGCCTGTGACTTCTTATCTGCTGCTGCTGCGTGTTGGACTGCATCTCTATGAGACAGCGGATGAAAAGAATGAAGAAACAGAATTTTCCTGAAATTTGCAGGGGTGTGTGTGAGCAGCCAGAATTTTCTCACCTCTCTTTAGTTGAAGTGTTTTAGCGATGATGCTATCGGTCCAAAGGGGAGATGTGAAGGGAGGGAGATAAACCGTCTGGCGCTGGCTTACTGATAAGACACAGCTTCACATCCTGAGATCAGAGGCTGCTGCTGCTGCACCTGACGCTGCTTGACCTGTGGTTTTTCCCTATTTCTTTATGAGGACATTTCCTAGCCTCATAAGCTAACCTTTACCGTTACAGCTGATTATAGAAAGCTACATGTGATTCATTGGTGTTTTCCCATGACGTGTTGTGTGCTTACTACAGAATGCATAACATACTTTTGAACTTGAAAACACTTTTATCCATGTGCTAACATAACTGCACAAGGGTTTTCTAATCATCAATGAGCCTTTCAACACCATTAGCTAACACAATGTAGCATTAGAACACAGGAGTGATGGTTGCTGGAAATGTTCCTCTGTACCCCTATGGAGATATTCCATTAAAAATCAGCTGTTTACAGCTACAATAGTCATTTATCACATTAACTATGTATAGACTGGATTTATCATTCATTTAATGTTATCTTCACTGAAATAAAACTGCTTTTCTTTCAAAAATAAGGACATTTCTATGTGACCCCAAACTTTTGAACGGTAGTGTACATTCTGAAAATGTTCACATCTTTTATTTGAAGATTTTTAAAGAAAAATAAGTGGAATTTCAACAGTATTATACCTCAGATTTAGCCTAGCCGCGCTAGACCCAGGTCTGAAGACACAAGGGTCTAGGAACTCTCGACAGGGAGGGAGGCGGGCTAAAAGGTTGTCTTTCAAATCACTCTGCAGCAATTGGGTAGGTATACAACCAATCAGCACAACGAATAGGCTGGCGTAGTTCCGAGAGCGCCGGCGGATTGTGGCTAAGTCCCATTAGCTTCCCAACCAGCAGAGCCAACTGGTATATTAAGGATTTGCCATATCCCATCGGCATAAGTCCAAATATGTCTTTCTTCTCAATGAAACACTTCAGTGCCGTCCTTTGTTTATCTTTCAAGTTGAATTTTAGCTTCAAATCTTTAAGGGCTGTGGCCAAAGACGAGTCGAAAGATAACTGTTTATTGTGCGCAGCCATCTTCTTGTCTATCCTTGTTTCTATGGTCGTTTCCGGTTGTTTCTGTCAGAATCGTCGCGCCTCTGTCGTCGCCTTCTGACTCTACACTTCATGGTGATTGGTCCGGCCAGTTTTAGGAGCATCTATCCTCGAGCCTTATGGAGGGTAACTCGACCCACCCTGGCAGAGAATTAAATTCGTTGCTGTGGGTTGTCTAGCGCGGCTAGGCTACCTCAGACTATCATTTGTGTATAGAAACTTACAGATCAAAGAGTGTCTATAAAGGCACAAAGCATTTAGTCGCAGGTATCAGGAACTGAATGATGTAGTGTTTTACTTTATGATTGAAATAGCTTGTCAAGATCTACAAATTGTTTCAAATTTACCTTCAGTTTTTACATGTGTGTAGTAATCCTGACCACCTGAGCTGACACGCTGTTAAGGAAGAAGGTTCCGTTGTTCCACTGCCTTGTAAATGTGTAAAATTTACACATAAAAAATACATAAAAGTTCCACCAAGCCAAACTCCACTGAAGCTGCTGACTCATATTTAATTGCACAGTGTCTAATGTCAGTGTAGATAATGGATGGATGGAGTTTTCTTTTTTATAATCTTGGATTACCAAATGTGTCAGACAGAAAACATCTGCAATCCAGTGGCCCTTAAATGCCTTTAAAAAACCATTTCCACTCAGGGATCAATCCAGTATTTCTGATTCAGATACCTTAACTTAAACCCAATGCTAACCTTAAACCCAAAACCAGTGTCTACCAAAGTGTCCTCACCTTACATCAGTGGTCTGAGCCCTGGATCGATCGTAAGAAACATACATGTACACACACATGCACACGCAAACCCCCCGTCTCTGGCTACATTCATTCACCAGCGCTCACATTTGTCTCATTAGCTAAATGTCTTCCCTAAATGGTAGTTCAGCTGAATAAGTGACATTTCATAATGAGGATGTAGAATATCCTGTAGAGATATCATGCCCTAGTGTGTGTGCGCTCTGAGTGTTGCTCGGTGGAGGTTTCATGAGTCGGATGCATCCTGGCGTGGACTCGGCCGCTGCCTCCCTCCTGTTTGTCGTTTTTTGCGCCTCCTTGTCGCACCGTCTGACAGCGCCGTGCAGCTCTGAATTCATCCGGGCAGCAAACGGCGACGCCAAACCGACGCTCACCTGGCCTCGTGTTGTGTGCCTGTAACAATGTAGAGGCAGCGAGTAGAGCAGGGGTGTCAAACATGAGGCCCACGGGCCAAAAGCGGTCCTCCTGAGGGTCCAGTCCGGCCCTCAGAGTGTAGAAATTACAGAGAAGACATTAAGTGGAAACAGTAAATTTGAAATATATCATAAAGTAAAAACATTTTGTTGTTCTTTTGTAATTTTGTGTCTCATTTTTGTAATATTTTGTTTTGTTTTTGTTGGTTGTTTTGTCTGACTTTTGTCATTTGTCTCATGTTTTTGCTGTTTTGTTTCTTGCTTTTGTCGTTTTGTGTTTTTTGTCTTGTGTCGTTTGTCTCATTTTTTGGCATTTTATTTCTTGCTTTTGCCATATTGCTTCTTGTCTGTCATTTTGTGTCTCATTTTTGTAATATTTTGTCTTGTTTTTGTCAGACTTTTAACATTTGTCTCACATTTTTGTTGTTGTTTCCTTTTTGTCTCACTTGTGTTTTTTTATCTCATTTTTGTCATTTTGTGTTTTGCTTTATTCATTGTTTTGTGTATCGTTTTTGTCGTTTTGTGTTGTTTTTTTGCCTCGCTTGTGCTGGTTGTCTTTTTTTGTCATTTTGTGTTTTACTTTATTCGTTGTTTTTGTTGTTTCGTGTTTTTTGTCTCGCTTTTGTTTGACCATGTTTTTGTCATTTTGTGATTAGCTTTTGTCATTTTTTGTCTTGCTTGTTCCATTTGTGTAATTTCGTGTCTCATTTATGTCGTTTTGTGTCGCTTTGTAACTTTTTTTGTCTAATTTTTTACCTCTTTTTGTCACTTTGTTTCTCGCTTTTGTCGTTTTGTGTCTTGTTTGTGTCATTTGTGAAATTTTTTTTGTCTCGTTTTTGTCATTTGTCCATTTTTTGGTCACTTTGTAACTTTTTTTAATCAAATTTTTGGTCTCTTTTCTGTTTTGTTTCATGTCATTTGTCGTTTTGTCATTTTGCGTCTCATTTTTGTAATATTTTGTCTTGTTTTTGTTGTTTTTGTCATTTCAGTCATAAAATAAAATACTCTATTATTCAGTTCCAGATACCTGAGTGTAAATGTTTTGTTCCTTTGTAGACACTCTGTTATCTGTAAGTTGTAAATGATAAACTGAGGCTGAATGTTGTTGAAGCTGAACTTATTTTTCTTAAGAAAGCTCAGGGTGTTCATAGTGTTTTTCAAAAAGATAATTCCATAAATGTGAAAATTTCAAAATGTACTTTTTTTGCAGTAAAACAAAGGAAAATTGGGCTGAATGTGGAACCTGAACTGAGATGAGATCATCTGTAGTGTCAAATAAAGTTTCTCATCCAGCTGTAAAAACAGGTTAACGGTTACATTCAGTCTTTGTGCTTTGTGTTTTGGCCGATGCCCCAGATGAACACCGCTCAGAGAATCTTTACATTCTTAAGGATAAATCTGTCTGTTGAATCTCATTTTTATAAATTAGGAGGTCTGGGGACACTAGCAGTTTTCTAGAGAGTCACAGTTGTTGGAAAAGAAAACTAAAGGAAAAAGTAAATTGTTCCCCAAACGATCCATTAAACTCCCGTTTAATGAAATGCTTTCCGCTTTACATTATATCTCTAAACAGATGATCTGGTTATGCTGCTGGTTTATTTAAAACCTGCTAAACTATGCTGCAGGAACTCCTGTGGCATAATTTGATCATCAGTCACAGGAATTATGATCAAATACTGTGCCCTAAGTCTTAATAAACCAGTAACAATCTTTTAAATGCTTCAATTAGGTAGCATTTAATCAATGGACGAACTCTAAATGAGGAACTACCAAGGAGTAAGGCTGGAAACATGTGCAGCTTCTGCCAGATGACAGACTGCATTTTAGATTAGGTCTCGGGAAAAATCGACTTTGCTGCTTTATCGCACAAAAGAAGAACGGTGTAAGACCTTGGACTTACACAGAGAGAAAGCTGTCAGAGTCTGTGGATAACACGACGATTCTGAGGCAGAAATAGGAAGAGAAACATTCTTTTGGAGAAAAAAACAAACTTACAGGGCTAATTTTGAACTCCTAAAACTACCGGTATCAGAGGTGTGAGAAAAAGCTGCCGTTTATTTTTGTTCATGAGCTCGGCTGTTTACTCCAAAGTGTTGCGTGCAGATTCAATGCACATCCACGGCAGCACATTTAATATGGAGTTCTTCCATAAATCTTCTAGACAGAAGGACACCAGAAGACTGAGCAGCCACCGTCTTGTGGTATTTACTCTTTAGTGTAGAACAGTATGTTTGTGTGTGTTTACTGCTTAAATGGCTGCTACAGTTTCTGCCTCGTTCTGTTTTTCTGAAGCCTAATCCACTGTCTGGCTCTGCTCAGGTTACTGAGCTCCTCTCATGGGACACTCCAGCCTCTCATTGAAATCCGACTGCATATTTTTTGTGTCTCTTGTCGTCTCTGCTTTCTCTTTATTTGCACATTTCCATATCAGTTTAATCTCTGCCCTCTCTTCAGCTCCCTTCCTTTCTTTCCTGTCGGTACGTCTTGTGAATGGCCTGTTTCTACCGGCTACCGCTCTTTGTTTTACTGTTAGTACCTCCTCTGTCCGTCCTCTGTCTTCGGTTGCTTGTTAACCCTCCACGACTCATTTCTCCGGCGTCTGTTTACCTCAGTTGCCTTGTTCTTGCCTTCACCTCTCTTTTAAGCTCTTTGATTTCTTTCTAAAGTAGCCCATGTGCACACACTCCAGCAGCAGGTCCTCGGTTTACAGCATCCTCGACCTACAGCGTTTAGTGGTTACGCAACCATCTCCCATAATTTTATCAAGAAAGTCCAGTTCCATTATTCTTACGTGCAGCGTTTGCAACATTCAAACAAATCTCCATGGAAGTGACATTAGATGTACACTCGGAAAAGGGCGAAACATCAATGAACATCAGCCGGTTCTAATGATTTTACCACTTGGTTAGCGTAGATGAGCGACATAGATACTTATGTACAGTACAGGGGGTCCTCGGTTTATGATGTCCTAGACCTACAGTGTTTTGTCGTTACTTCGTTTTGCTACATTCGCTAACTTTTTGTTCTTCATTACGGCTCCCAAGCGTAAGTCAGTAGTTTGGTTTCCATTACAGTTTTTCGCAAAATAAAAGCGATATTTCTAAAATTTCGACAAAGTATATTTGCGCTTTGAACGTGTTTCCATTGAAGGCTGGTCTGGGCAGAAGCATCGTAACTCTCGTAAAATATCATCCCGCGAGATTTCACTGCAGGAAGATGGACGCCCAAAATCACCTTATAACACTCTGCATTCTTCTGCTGTTTGCTGTCTAGTATGGCAGTGATGTTTTTCTCAAGAATAATGGCAAGAAAAGTCTCTGTCTCCTCTTCTGTCCACATGTACCACGCCATGTTTACTCTGAGAGAACTGGTCATGTGACCACCCAGATAGCAAATTATGGGTGAATCAATGTTGAATCTATGTTGAGACCTAACGTAGAAATTATACAGAAAGCGCAAGGTTGATAAAATGTTGAGTCAACGTTTGCTTTTCAACCATAAATCACACTTTACCCAGATAGCAAAAGATGTTAAATCAATGTTGAATTCAGGTTAAGAAGGTTGAATTGTGGTTACGGTTGAAGATTGACGGTTGGATCAACGTTGATTCAACATTTTGTCAACATTGAAGTTTGTGTTTAAAAGATGCCATTGAATCTACGTTGTATTTTGGTTTAATTAAAATGTTTGACAGGTCAATGTTTAATTAATGTTGAATCTATGTTTGCAAACATGTAATCTATGTAAGCAAACGTTGACTCAACATTTTATCAACCTTGCGCTTTCTGTATAATTTCTACGTTAGGTCTCAACATAGATTCAACATTGATTCACCCATAGTTTGCTATCTGACCAGGTACGTCACGTCCGGTGACGTATAATTGCGGAAAAAGTGTTTCCATTGCGCTTTTGCGATATTTTTCAATATCGAAAAACCACCTCATGAGAGCGTAAAAACTTTTTAGCAATGTTTTAGTCCTTTTTCGAAATCCAGGTGTTTCCATTACCAGTTTTTTATTGCACTATTTACATTTTGCGCATATCTAAGGGTAATGGAAACACAGCTACTGTCTCTTTGTGTCTCTTGTTGCCTCTCTTGTGCCGCTGCTTTCTCTTTATTTGCACATTTCCACATCAGTTTAATCTCTGCCCTCTCTTCAGCTCCCTTCCTTTCTTCTTTCCTGTCGGTACGTCTCATGAATGGATTGTTCCTGCCATCCACCGCTCTTTGTTTCACCGTTAGTGCCTCTGCTGTCCGTCTGTTTTTATTACCCTGTCTCCGTGGCGTCCGTGAGGTTTTATCATCTCCCTCTTGCGTTCTCCGGCCTCCCATCTCTCTCCCAGAGTGTTGTTCACCAGATCTTGGCTCCTTGATGTTGTTTGCTAATAATGATGCTTCAGTGCCTCGGGTGGCCGGTCCTTCTCTACGCTGAGAGTCTGTATGGAAGTCGTTATCCAGCTGTGTTGCTGGAATCTAGAAGATGGACGTGGGGTGGCTGGGATTCTGTACTTAGTTTATTTCATTTCATTGAGACAATGGTTTAAAGGTCTCTTTGTGTTTGGCTTAAGGGACATCTTCTCACGGTGTGTTTCAGGTTACAGGTTAGTTTGTGTGTGTGTGGTAGAAAAGGCTAATAATAATAACAGAACAGGACTTTTTCAGTCTTCCCCTGGGCAACAGCAAAGTGTATCCATTTGTCACTCCCTCATGTATAATTCAGATCCGGTTGCAACGTTCCCGATTTCTTTCCAAGACTTTCTGCTCACCAGATTGAGGCTTAGCGTCGGTTTGGTTGTTCTTCCTCTCTCCCCCACTAAGCAGCAGTTTCTCCAACCTGTTTTTTCGGAAGGCTTCAGCTCCACGGCGTCGGTTTTCTTCTGTTGTTCTTCAGCCCTCTGAAAATGTCAGAAGTCCTCGGATGAAAGACGGCCGATCATTTCCACAGCCTCTGAGAGACAGCCTTGGCCTCACTTAGCCTAGCTTAGCTGAGTTAGCATGCGGGTTCACTTAAGGGTATCTAACATGCGGCCTGTGGATCAAAAACGACCCTCCAGACTTCAGAGGTTCAATCTGACAGAATCCCACAGAACGACTTAGGAAAGTGTAAAAATTACAGAGAAGACAATAACTGCAGATAATTGTAAATTAGTAAAACTGTAAATTTGGAATAATTTCCAGACCATGACAAGTTGTTTAGATCATAAAGTAAAATACTAGATTGCTAGTAGTGTTTCTTTTGTCATTTTGTGCCTCATTTTTGTAATATTTAGTTTTGTTTTTGTTGTTTTTTATCTTTTTTTCTGTCTGACTTTTGTCGTTTTTGTTTTATTTCATGTCATTTGTCTCATTTTTTGTCATTTAGTTTTGCACTTTTGCTATATTGTGTCTCGTTTTTGTCCTTTTGGTTCTTGTTTTTCTCATATTTTGTCTTGATTTTGTTGTTTTGTTTATCTTATTTTGTCTGACTTTTGTTGTTTGTTTCTCATTTTTGCCATTTTGTGTTTCCTTTTTGTTTCATTTTTGTCTCATTTTTGTCGTTTGTCTAATTTTTTTGTCGCTTTTTGGCTTTTTTGTCAAATTCTTTGTCTATTTTTTGTTTTGTTTTATGTTTTGTCTCATTTTTTGTCATTTTGTTTCTCGCTTTTGCCATTTTGTCTCTTTAGAATGTACTTTTTTTTTGCACTAAAACAGCAAATATTTGGAGTGGTGGTTATTTCTGGGTTATTATTCTGTGATTTTTCTGCTCACTGCAGATCAAACTGGGCTGAGTTTGATCTGCAGTGAGCTAAGATGAGTTTGACTCCTCCGGTTTAGAAGCACAGAGCAGCACAAACCCAATGGAGGACGATTAGTGGCCTCTGATAGGTTTAGAGCTCTGTGATTGTGTGAGTGATGATGTCAGTGTAAATTTAATGATAATGACACGGAAGCAGATGGTAATTATTGTGAGGGGCTGTTTGTTGGTGCATGTGTGGATTTTTACTTTTTTTTTTTTTTACAGCCAAAGACTAACAAACATCCCTCCTTAAATGATTTATCTTTCTGCCAGTCACATAGCTGACATACATCCTCGTAGAACCCGATCTGATAACTCGTTGTTTCATCCTTTCTCTTCTCTCTTTTGTCCAGTGTCTCTCCAGGACATCACCATGAGGAAGGCCTTCAGGAGTTCTACTATTCAGGACCAGCAGCTGTTCGACCGCACGTCTCTGCCCGTCCCGCTGCAGGAAACCTTCCACACCTGCGAGCAGCCGCCACCTCTCAACATCCTCACGCCGTACAGGTCAGAATCCAGCCCGGCTCATCACCTCCGACGTGTTGAACGGGACTTTGAAGCAAATAAAACATCTCCGTCATGCTCGGTTTAGAATAGCGTTACTTGAAAAGATGGTTTTTACCTCGCTGACATGTTTCAACCACATCTGCAGTCTTCCTAAAAAAACTAAGCAAATTTATTTTATTTAACCCTCCTGTTTTCTTTAAAAGTATTGCTTCCTTGTCTGAAAAAAATCCAAAAATCCAGCAAAAAAAAATCCCCAAATTTCAGAAAATTTGCAAAATCTTAAGGAAGAAAATTCCAATAATTCTTTAAAAGTTTCCCTTAAAAATTTTACTTTAATCCCCCAAATTTGGCAAGAAAATTCTTATAAATATTTACTGAGTTTATTTGCCAAAACGGACAACTCCATTTCTATAAATTTTCAGAAAACTTACTTTTTTATTGTTTACTTGAGATAATATCAATCAAACTAAAGCTGAGTGGATTTGACTCAGTAGAAAAATACATGACAAAATAGAGAAAAAATAAATCATTGTTGTTATTATTATCTCAAGTAAACAATAACAAAGTAAGTTTTCTGAAAATGTATAAAATAGGAGTTATCTGTTTTTGCAAATACACTCTTTATTTTCAAAAAATGAGTTTTGTCACTGGATTTTGGTTGATTTTGTTGTTGCTGTATTTTGGTTGATTTTTTTTTCACTGGATTTTGGTTGATTTTTATTTTTTTTTGTTGCTTAATTTTTTTTTTTGTCAGTGGATTTTGGTTGATTTTTTTTTTTTTGTGAATGTTCTTAAGAAACATTCACTCTTAAAATTTCTTTGTTTCCACCAAAAATTGTTCAAAAACTTAATTTAAGAACTGAACAGCATTTTTACAGTGCCTGCAGGTGTTAAAGGGAAAAAAAATGTGGGTTTACATGCTACAGATATTTCCCTTCTTGCATTTTAAATTTATTTCTCCCATTTGCTCTGTGGAAACACAATCTGCAGTTCAGCCAAAAAGCAGCTGTAGGTATACTGCGGTATCTGTTTATAGCAAAGGGTTAATTTCTTAGCAGATGTGTGTGATTTTATTGAAATATCACCATTTTTAGCTCAGACGGAGTTCTTTCTCCAATCATCCAATCAGAAAGCTGAAATTCCAACAATATTTTCTGTTTTTCTGGTTTCATGCTTTGTTTATTTGTATTTTTAAGATAACTTTCCTTTCAGACATGTTCAAATCCACAGGGTTAATAGCAGGAGTCAGACTGCGCCGACCTTCACGTGCATTTTTCTGTTTTCAGAGGAGTGGAAAACATCAACGCACCGGTATTTTTATGTTTTCCATTTTAACACGTTGTATTTTATTGATGCGTTCCAGAGACTGATTGCAGCCCACCGCGTCAACACAGAGTGCAGAAATAGCCGTGAATTACAGCTTCTATTTGGCCCTTTCGCTTGCATTGCAGTGCTGCCCGCCGTTAGAAAAGCTTTTACTGAACGAGACGGTGATGCTCAAACAGAAAAAACCTTCTCAGCTCGGATAGTCGCAGCCTCAAATAAACGGGAAAGCTGACGTGAGTTTACGGCTGAATATATTTAGCATCTGGAGATGTGCTCTTCTAGCAGACTTCTTTCTCCAGCACCAGGCTCCTCTCTTGGTTCTTGATGTTGAGGGAGTCGGGTTTAGATGAATAGCCCATAAAAAGCTCTGCCGGCCAGCTCTCCCACCCTTTTATTTCACGACCTTCTCAGTCTGCTGCTCTCTCCTCCTATGTTTTTATTCTCCTCGTTTTTTTTATTTTTTATCCCCCTGCAGCATCTTATCTGACCCTTCAGTGTCTTTCCTCCTGAGCAGACCGGCTGGAAAAGGTCACAGGCCAAACACAATCTTTTTGTTCGGTGTGTTCCTGTTGACACTCGTGCGCCGTGAGGATTCGGGCGCAGATGTAGACGGTGATATGGCAGCCCGTTGTTGGAGGGTTTTTAACCTGTGGGCCTCAGACAGATGTGGGAGTCTTCCTCGCTCACTTCCTTTCTCTAAAGTTTTAATACTGCCGAACACCGTGACTCATTGCTTATTGTTTACTTACAAGGACAAAGCGTGTCTGTGGGGGACCAAAGAATGAACCGCTGTAAGAAGAAAACAGAATAATAACTTGTGTCTTCTCAAAGTATTTTTAAGTCACTGATGTGATCTGACAGAAAGATTTAGAAAAGTTAGTTAATCTGCATGTTGCATACAAACGAACATGGACTAAACTTAGAATCATTTTATTTTAGGGAGAGCAGTAAGTGGTTTGTTAATGATGCACATGAGGAAATCTGCGTCTTCATCCCTCAGAATGAACGGCAGAACGACGGCGATGCTTTAAATCAGGACAGCTGGCAAAGATGAAGTCAATAAATAGTTCCGTCTAATAAAAATGCAAACGTGGAATTGAGTTGTTTTGACAGTTGTCTCCCTCAACACGAATGACAAAAAAAAAGGATGATATGAAGTTCTTGGGGAACGAATACTTGGCAAAGTCATGAAAAATTTAAAATAAAAAAGTAAAACGTTTAGTTCCAGAGTGTGCAGGTTCCCCAGTCAGTAACATGAACCCAACCAATAAAGCAGCTTTAAGCACACAGTGTGGTTTAGGGTCCTGTATGACGGAAAAAGTTGAGTTGATCTAACTGTTGTCTCAGTTAACTGGTTCACTGTATGGCTTTGGAAATGTCAGTAATCTATAATAAGTTCCATCAGCTCATTTTGATGTGCTCAGAGTTGAGAATCAGAAATCCAGAGATGTGTACCTCATTATTATTATTATTATTATTATTATCATTATTATTGTTCTTATGAATCTGCCAAGGAGTTCTGTGACTATCAGTGCTGGTTTGTCCGTCCGTCTGTCTGTTCCTGTTACTCAAAAACTGACGGATTTGGATGAATTTGGCCAAATTTTTAGATAACTCGTCAGTTTAAATTGAATTAAGGCTTAAATTTTGCATAATTACTCCACCGAGAAACGCAACAGAGTTATGTGACTGTCGCTGTCTGTCCGTCTGTCTGTTAGCAACATTACTCAAAAACAGACTAATGGATTTGGATGAAATTTTCAGGGAAGGTCAGAAATGACACAAAGACCAAGTGATTAGATTTTGGCAGTGATGCAGCTTATAGTCTGGATCCACTGATTTGTTAAAGATTTCTGTATCATTGCCAGATAGCAGCACGGCGTCACTGTAACCATGACAACAAGTGAACACTACATCAGCTGCCATGATTGTGATCCGACTACAAATCCACCGCTGAGGACTTATCAGGACTGATCCGTCCCATCAATCCCATCCACCCGCTACATATTTAGGTCACATGATTCGGTATCCGTACATAACGTACACATGCTTAACACACGCCTGTGCAAGATAATCTTTTTATTGAAGATTTAATTCGCTAGAAAAGCACAGACTGAGTACTGCTCTCTGGATGCTTTTCATGCTGTTATTATTATGAATAATAATAATAATAATAACTGACAGTTGTTGCAATTGTGCTCTTAACAGGATTTAAACAATCTGTTGTTTTAGTTTCTGCTGATTGTATTTTTTTTTATTTTTCATTTATGACAGTGATATTAACCAGAACAAATATTTTTTTATAAAACAGCGCACAAGCACAGAAAATCCACAAATTAAAAACATATATGCAATGCAGCACATTCTCTTCATTTTTGCTCGGAATCCAAATGAATTCATCTTTCATCCGGAGCTGAACGCATGATTACAATTACCACGGGTGATGATTTCATTCTTCTGATTCATAATTTAAAATGCTGTATTTCGATCTCTCGGGCTGCTCTTCTATCTCTAGTCTCTTGTTTCTCCTCTTTTTCTGTCTTCCTCCTCTCATCCCACTAAAGGCTCCCTGGGACTCCTCCTCAGGCTGTTTTTCCTCAGATCCACACAAACGCTCACCTCAAATGTTCACAAGCACCAGGCATAATAATTTACACAAACTCTCCTTATCCAGTCGTTGGGTTCTGTTTTCCTCCCTTTGTTGTGCTGCATATCATTAAACTTTCCGCTCGTGCCTTTTGAAGCTTCGCCTTTTCATGTCCTCTGTTCTCTCTCTTGTCAGTGTCGAAGCCAAATAGCTGCTCTTTGGGTGAAGGCAGCTGCACGTCCTGTACATTCAAATATTCAGGTCAGGGCCACTGAAGAGTCAGGATTCACCCGGGTATTTCTTGCTTTTACATGACAGTAGCACATTTTTGGACGAGCTAAAAGTCACATTTATGCAGATTACTGGAGATGAAATGAAATAAAAACCCAGCAGTGCAGACAGCAGATGAACGTTCGACCACTTTTTTTCCTTTTGACAGAGAGTGCAGTGCACCCAGAGCTTTTTCAGTTTTTATTTCTGTTGGTGGAGCCTCCAAGTTGTAGGAAATCGTCAGCAGATTTCTGATTTGTCTGCAGTGTCTCCTCAGATGTTGGGTTCGGGTGCATGAACTTGGTCTTTCCAGCATTAAGGAAGAGTCCAATCTGTCTTGTTTCTCACTCTACCTAATGCAGAAGATCTTCTGCTAATGTCATCTCCAAATGCAAGTTCAGGGAGGACTTCTTCAGGGTGTCTTCTACTTTGACGATACTTTAGGGTTAGACCATCAGGGGGGAAGATTGCATTCCTCAGTCTAAGCAGATGATGAAGAGGAAAGGTGTTAGAGGGTCTCCTTGAAGTACTCCGGTGTCTACACTGCAAAAACTCCAAATCTTACCAAGTCTGTTTGTCTTTTTTTTAGTCAAAATGTCTCATCCCACTTGGAGTAAGATAAATTCACTTAGCAAGAGACATTTCAGCAAGATGGAGGGACTATTTTAAGACGGTGCATCTTAAATATCCTGTCGAGTCAAACAATCTTAAAATTATCTTGTTTTAACCCTCGTGTCGTCCTGCAGTAGCCTAGCTGCGCTAGACAACCCACGGCAACGAATTTAATTCTCTGCCGGGGTGGGTCTAGTTACCCTCCATAAGGCTCGAGGCTGGATTTTCCTAAAACTGGCCGGACCAATCACCATGAAGTGTAGAGTCAGAAGGCGGGCGTAACTAAGTGACGACAGAGGCGTGACGATTCTGACAGAAACAACCGGCGCACAATAAACAGTTATCTTTGGACTCGGCTTTGGCCACAGCCCTTAAAGATTTGAAGCTAAAATTCAACTTGAAAGATAAACAAAGGACGGCACTGAAGTGTTTCATTGAGAAGAAAGACGTATTTGGACTTATGCCGACGGGATATGGCAAATCCTTAATATACCAGTTGGCTCCGCTGGTTGGGAAGCTAATGGGATTTAGCCACAATCCGCCGGCGCTCTAGGAACTCCGTCAGCCTATTTGTTGCGCTGATTGGTTGTATACCTACCCAATTGCTGCAGACTGATTTGATAGACAACCTTTTAGCCCGCCTCCCTCCCTGTCGAGCAGTCCTAGACCCTTGTGTCTTAAGACCTGGGTCTAGCGCGGCTAGGCTAGTCCTGCAGGTCAAATTGACCCGTTTTCAATTTTAAAAGTGTGGAAAAAAATATATCTATTTTCACGTCCACATTTTCACGTTTTTTTGGGAAATATTTTAACATTTTTTGAGAGGAAAAAAAGAAGTGTTAAAAAATGTTTCTTTAAGAACATTCACAAAAATTCTGCAAAATTCGCTGGATTTTGCTGGATTTTTTTGTGAATGTTCTTAAAGAAAATAGTAGAAGTTTTACTGAAATGTATGTAATCACCTTCGATATTTTTAGGATTTTTTTGGGGAAGATTTTTTTTTCAAAATATTTACAATTTTTTATATATTTTTCATTTTCATTTCTTTCCAAATTTGGGGATTTTTTTCTTTTTAAATAAAACTTTTAAGGGAAACTTTGAAGGAATTTTCTTCCTGAAGATTCTGCAATTATTTTTTTTATAAATTTGTGCATTTCTTTGCTGAACTTTTGAATTTTTTTCAGACAAGGGAACAATATTTTTCGGTGCCTTAAATGAGGAAACAGGAGAATTAAGACACTTAAGCTTGACAATGCTGCAAAAATATAACATAAAATAAGTTTCCCCAGCTAATTTTAAGATCTCAATATTCTAAATATCACGTCTTATTTCAAGAAGTCTTACCAAGCCATTTTTCACTCGTTGTATTGGCAGATTTTTTTCACTTATTTCAAGGTAAAAGTTCTTTGAAATGAGTTTTTTTTCTTGTTTTGAGAGGGGCTTTTTTTTCCAGTGTATGGAGAAGATCTATGTTGCCTTCAGGAGTCTTGACGATTGAGGACTTTGTATTACAGGCACCAATTACAGCTTTTACTGCTTCATCTCACAGAAATGTTCTTCTTCGGTTTGACGAGGTAGATGGACAAAAACACGACAACTATCCCGCTTCTGCTGCTCCTCAGAAAAATTCTTTACAGTTGAGAATGACACGGCAGATTCCTCCAATTCCCCTGAAATTAAAAATGAGCTGCAGATTGTCTGTTCAGTTTTGTAATCTTTAGCTTCTGCCCACAGTTAGCAGCACATTTAATAGAGTTTTTGCGTTGCTGTGCTTCTGTAGTCGTATTTAACTTCCATCCAAAGTCTTTATATCCACAGGCTGCTACTATCGATTTCTGCTTTAACCGTCCGAACCCCAAGCAGTGTCTGGGTGTTTTTTTTTAGTTTTTTATTTGCTCCTGTCACATTTTTCACCACAATATAAATTCTTGTACCTCCAGGGCAGCTGTGTCAAACATGTGGACAACTTTTTAAAGTGTAAAATTACAGAGAAGACATTAACTGCAAATTTTAAATTTGTAAAACTATAAATTTATCATAATTTCTAGGCTTTGACTTTGATCACAAAGTAAAATACTAGATCGCTGATTGTTATTTTGTCGTTTTGTGTCTCGTTTTTGTCATATTTTCTCTTTTCTTGGCTGACTTTTGTCCATTTTTTGTTGCTTTGTAAATGTTTGTCTCTTTTTTGTTTTGTTTTACGTCGTTTGTCTTATTTGTTGTCGTTTTGTTTCTCGTTTTGTCATTTTATTTCCTTTTTGTCTAGCTTGTGCTTTTTGTTTTATCTCTGTCATTTTGCTTTATTCATTGTTTTGTGTGTCGTTTTTTTCGCTTTGTGTTTTTGTCTCGCTTGTGTTGTCTTTTTTGGAATTTTGTCTCGCTTTTGTCATTTTTTGTCGTTTGTCCGTTTTTTGTCGCTTTGTTACGTTTTTCTCTAATTTCTTGTCTCTTTTGTTTTGCTTCGTGTCGTCTGTCTCATTTTTTTTATCGTTTTGTGTGTCGTTTTTGTAATGTGTTGGCTTGTTTTAGTTGTCTTTTTTTATCTGACTTTTGTCATTTTGATCAGATAATAAAATGTCGGTAATACAGGTCTTCTAACTACACATCCTGCAGTTCAGCCAAAAGGGAATTAAATTTTTGTCACGTGATCAGTAATTGCAGCTGAGTCACCACCAGAATGCAGAATTTAAGTTTTTTTTACCTCACATGTGAACAGCATGCATGGTTTTGTTTGTGGCCAATTTTGTTTAAAGAATCAAGTGAAATATCTCAATTTTCAGCTCAGATTTGGTTCGGTTTCCTGACCATCATGGATGAGAAGTTCAAGGACCATTGGAAGATTCAACATCCACAGTTTTGTTTTTTTAAGCATGCTTTCAAATCCACTGGCAGGTTTCCGGGTTCAACGGGTTCATCTATGACGAGACGTTTTCTGTTTTTTAAGCGTTCTGAAATGATGATTTATCCATCGGTGAAACACGTTTGGGAGCAGCTGAGATGAGCAGGACATCAGCGGGGTAATTTAGGCAAACGGCCGGACAGCATGTTTGGACATGTGGGGATGATAATTTCCTCATCAAGAGGGACCTTTGATGTGATAACTACCTGCCTCTGTCGGAAGTCTTTTCCTATTTCCCTCCCAGTGACCAGCAGAGACTTCTGTAATGTCGCTGACGAACACAGAAAACAGAGGCCGTTAGCGCCTGTTTATGACAAATGGTAAACGGATAAATGAAGGAAAGAAGAAGGAGTCAATAAGCATCACCTTCCTCTCTCATCACTTACTCTGCACTTTCAGGGTTCGTCAAATTCTGCAGCATTTTAAGAGACTCAGTCACAAACAAACAACAAAATAATAAAGAAGAAAAATGCCTTTTTGTTGCAGCTTGTTGTGCGACCCAGCCCTTCTGTCTGGCGCTGAAACAATTAGTCAGCAGACAGAAACATGACTCAGCAAGCGTTTGGATATTTGGGTCATTTATTTATTCATTCGTTTGTTTTTCACGCTGAGATGCCAACACATTCTTTATTTCCAGCTACTTAAATGTGAACAAAAATCAGCTTTATCAGGCTTATGTTAATGTGAAATGTAAAATCTGAGAAGAAAACTCCAGAATACACCCCGTCAAAAGCTTTGAGACACTTTCTCATTCAAATAGATTAGAACCTGTCTCAAAACTTTTGACAGGGGGTGTAGGTGAGCTTGTTTAACCGTGTGATGCTCTCGTCACATTTTTACTCACTGTGGGTTCATTAGTTTAAAGTCCTGCACCTCTATGGAAACAACATAAACACGGCTAGAAGTCAGAAATACTTCATGAGCAGTTTACTGCAGTTATAATGCCATAATAGCCTAGCCGCGCTAGACAACCCACGGCAACGAATTTAATTCTCTGCCAGGGTGGGTCTAGTTACCCTCCATAAGGCTCGAGGCTGGATTCTCCTAAAACTGGCCGGACCAATCACCATGAAGTGTAGAGTCAGAAGGCGGGCGTAACTAAGTGACGACAGAGGCGCGACGATTCTGACAGAAACAACCGGCGCACAATAAACAGTTATCTTTCGACTCGGCTTTGGCCACAGCCCTTAAAGATTTGAAGCTAAAATTCAACTTGAAAGATAAACAAAGGACGGCACTGAAGTGTTTCATTGAGAAGAAAGACAAATTTGGACTTATGCCAACGGGATATGGCAAATCCTTAATATACCAGTTGGCTCCGCTGGTTGGGAAGCTAATGGGACTTAGCCACAATCCGGCGCTCTAGGAACTACGTCAGCCTATTCGTTGCGCTGATTGGTTGTATACCTACCCAACTGCTGCAGAGTGATTTGAAAGACAACCTTGTAGCCCGCCTCCCTCCCTGTCGAGCGTTCCTAGACCCTTGTGCCTTCAGAACATGGGTCTAGCGCGGCTAGGCTAATGCTAATTCATCAGAAGCCAAAAATAAAGAAAGGTTTGATTTCTTTCATTGTTTATTTTACTGGAAATGTTTAAACCTGATACAACACTCTTCCAATTGCCTGTAAATATCCCAATACTTTAAAAAATGATGACTCCATGTGCTGCAGATCTTTTATTACTCAGATTTTACTTTTTTTCCCTATTACTTGTCTCCTTTCTACTCTGCGTAATCACAGCCTGTAGTTCAGCTGAAAACTCACAGATTTTTTTTGTGATGCGACTGTTTGACACAGCGGAGTCACTAATAGCTTCACAGTTGTGTTTTTTATAAACTGTTATTAATGCAAATGGCTCCGCTTTGGCACATTTCAGCATTTTGAAGCTCAGATGTGGTTAATTGTCCTGCTGGAAGGGAAAGTCACACGTATGTTCATGTAGTTTAAAATCTGACGGCTCTTTCTGTTTTTACCGCTGGCGGCTTTAATAAATGATGCAATTCTGTCAATTTAAAAAATAAAGGAAGCATTTTCCTCAAAGCTGCTGGAGGCTTTCATGGTTCAGTGGGTTAAATGATTGAATAAATTAATTAATGTTTTTATTTGGGAAAAGTGAGAGGGAAAAAAAGCCACTAAAACAAATTAAAATATTCAAAACAACAACAAAACAAACCAAAAAAATAACCCGATATATACGAAAAGGAGCAAAAAGCATGAGATTATTTCACTCACTCAGTACTCCACTGCCAGAGTTATTTAAGCACGTATTTACAAACAAAATGGGAAGTAAATAATATAGTAAACAAATATTAAATGATCAGTGATATACACCCCCTGTCAAAAGTTTTGAGACGGGTTCTAATTTATTTGAATGAGAAAGTGTCTCAAAACTTTTGACAGGAGGTGTATCTGTGGCAAAGCTGCTCCTCCTCTCTGTACCTCAAGAAAACCATGTTTTTTTTTTTTACTGCTTTTTAAGCTAAATATATAAATAAATACAAATAAATC
This sequence comes from Acanthochromis polyacanthus, assembly GCF_021347895.1. Lineage (NCBI taxonomy): Eukaryota > Metazoa > Chordata > Actinopteri > Pomacentridae > Acanthochromis > Acanthochromis polyacanthus. The sequence goes on along the minus strand of NC_067128.1, from coordinate 34,808,592 downwards.
AAAAAAATTAACTAGTAAATAGTCGGTAGATGGATCTAAAATAAAAATGACAGGAATGTTCTTGTGTTTTTCTCGAGGACAGAGGTGTCAAACTCAGCTTAGTTCAGGGGCCACGTTCAGCCCAGTGCGGTCTTAAGTGGGCCGGAGCGGTAAAATAACAGCATAAAACTCCAGATTTTTCCTTTGTTTTCATGCAAAAAAGTATGCTCTTCAAATGCTCACATTTAATAAACAAAACATTATGTGCAACTTGAAGTTTCTTCAGAAAAAAAAAAATCAATTTCAGCAATAATGTGCCTCAGTTTACAAAGGCACCAAACATTTAGTCACGACCATGCTGGTCAATATCAGCATGTGGGATCAGTGGCATCAAAAAATAAAGACATCATGTGAAATTACGGGAATTTCCCTAAATTTTGACACCAAGCACAACTTGCTTCTATAAACCTTCTATGTTTAGTGTTGACCTTTGAATCTGAAGGTCGGACAGATATTTTAGATTTTTAGCTGTTCATATTTCATGCATTACTTACCATAGCACTTTCATTTTATACAGATCCAATCCTTAGATAGACAAATTATACCACATAAAATCTCTAATGGATATGATGATTAGTTTTTGTGTAATGGGTGGCCAAATGTAGCAGTTTAGATGTTCGTGATGGATGAAATCGCAACTTTTTCATTCTCTGTAACATGCAATTATAAATATAAAGTAAATATTTTCACATTTCTGAGGACTATAGGTCACTGTGAAATGATTCTGAAAATGTCAGATCTCTATCTTTTGTTGTTCAGAAGTTATAGAAGTCTGAAAATGGTCGAAAATTTCAAGTCTTAATTTTCGCTGCAATTTTAGGGTACCCCCTACCAACTTCAAATAACCATAACTTTGAAACTAATGACAATAAAGCATTCAAATTTTGGATTTTCCCATCATATGTAATGGACTAAATGTATGTAGAAACTTAGTAAAATCTGAGAGGGTCAGGTGGGGACCACTGGTTGAAATGATGGAATGACCCTACTACAAAAAAAAAAAAAAAAATGATACAAACGGCATGAAACAAAACAAGAGACAAAAAATTGTCCTATAATCTGGCATATTTACGCCATGGGTGTTCATTACTGTGCACTGTCCGTACCAAATAAAGAAATGAATAAAAATAAATGAGGCAAAAAAGTTACAAAGCCTCAAAAAATGGACAAATGACAAAAACAAGACAAAAAATTCCACAAGCGAGACAAAAAACAACAAAACATGACAAAATATTACAAAAATGATACACAAAGCAACAAAAAACAATGTATAATGTAATATTTTACTTTCTGATCAAAACAACTTGTCCAGAAATGGTAGTTTTAAAAATTTGCAGTTTGTAATTAATGTCGTCTATGCAATTTTTACACTTTACAAAGTCGTCCCACGGGCCAGATTGGACCCTCTGGAGAGCTCCCCTGCTCTAGGAAAAGGAAAAGTCGCGCAACTCTGAATGTTTTATTGGCAAAAGGAATGAAAACAATCTCATTCTACGGTTTGTGCGTCTGCAGGGACGATGGGAAGGAAGGCCTGAAGTTCTACACCAACCCGTCCTACTTCTTTGACCTGTGGAGAGAAAAGATGCTGCAGGACACGGAGGACAAGCGGAAGGAGAGGCGGAAACAGAAGGTAAGTCCAGAGATCAAAGCACAGCTCCGTGGCTGCACACTTTATCTACACACAGCGATCCAGGGCCGTGCCGATCCGTCGGTCGCTGCCACAGATTTGAGGTGAAACGAGCAGCAGGTTAGCGAGGAGGAAGACGAGGATGAACGAGAGGCTTCCTGTGTTCTTCTCAGATCCAGATCGATGTGGAGACTGACTCACTAATAGATTCTCAGGCCTGGCTCCGTACCACATAGCCTAACGCATTAATTAGTCACCACTCATAGATTAATCAGCTCTCCCTTTAGTCGGCCCTCTTAGTTATTGCTCGTGTGATCATTACGTCTAATTAATGGGAGCAGCTGCTCTCCGCCGTGCGTCATCGCTCTGCCTCCGCACCAAACAAACACATTCAGCCTCCGTATGCAGAGATGCGATCTGATATCAGATCTTTATGCGCTCAGACAGATGAAATGAAGGAGCTTCTTCCTCGTGGAGTGGAGAGCCGTGACCCCCGACTCGAAGCTGAGGGGTTTCCCAGCCCCGGCACCAGGAGCTCTAATCAGCACCAGCTTGCATTCGCTGCGTGGGAAGCTCCACATTTTGCCTCCTCGCAGTCAATCAGAGCTCATTACCATCACGTCAGCGAGCAATAAGGAGAGCGCTTTTTCCACTGAGGCTTTATGTGAGCGTAGAGGATGCAATTTGTCGGTTATGAGGTTTTTAATGATTGTGGGAATGGCGCAGACAGGACACGGGAAGTTTTGCCAAGAATTAGTTCGTAGAGAAATTGTATTTACACGTAGCTGTTTGCCTGTTTAGCACCCATCAGCTTGTTGTGGCTTAATGAGCACACATTTTTTAAAAAAATTAAACAGAAAGCTCATTTGCAACCGCACATCGGCCTATTTGCTTCGGAGGGTTACGCCGATGTGACCGCTCGTAGTCGAAGCTCATTCCAGTGATTTTGTTCTAATTAAAGCCCCGGGTGGGCTCAGCTTGTAAAGCCGTGTTCATTTCCCTCGTCGCCACGCTGGCAGTCAGACAGACCCCATGGAAAGGCCTAGAAGACATTCACAGGGAGAACCGGATAGATTAGAGGAATTACGCGCACATATTTGTCGGTTTGTGTAACCACCGCGCTGGATAAATGGTCCGAGAGAGGATCAGGATAAACACAGAGCACAGAGGTTAAGTGTGTGTCGATGAGAAGCATGCAGGATCACTCACTGAAGGCATACAAGATGGGAAACTGCACACAGAAATGTTTGAAATCTTTACATTTCATCACTTAGCTCACTGAGTGATGATGTGTGTGTGCATTATCTGCTTTGATTCTCCACTCCATCTTGTTGTTTCATTAGAATATTTCAAAAAAATTGCAGGTATTTTCCATTTCAATCCTTTTTTTCCCACGTCAACAGCTTTTTTTCACATGCTAGCAAACACGCACGGGTATGAACGCGCGCACGAATGCTTGAAAAGATCCAAATAGGCCGTGATGTACTATGCAGCTGTGGTGTCATGGAGCTGCCACCTGTCAGTCAGAGCGACTCTTTCTGAGGCCGGCTGCCAACACAGTTTGTGCCGTGACAGACAATGTTCCAGCTCTCTTGCGTTTCTCTCCTCGATAACGTCTGTCATTCAGTCTTTGCTGCTCGTCTTTCTCTGCAGCTCATCTCACTTTTTCCCCCTCGAAACTTCAAAGTCTGAGGTACAGCTGGTTAGTCGTTGCCATACAAGGAACTCAGCATTTGGATCGGAAAATTGGAGCTTTAAAATTTTTGAAAGACAAACATTCTCCGTTACAATTTTCTGCTCCATATTCATCAATAATAGATAATAAACTATCAAAGGCTTGATTGGCTCAGCTTACACATCAGTGGTACCATTTTTATTCCATGTTTTATTTGTTGTTTGCTAACCCTACTCTAATCATAGTAACAGGGATGCTAATCCATGCTAATGTTAGCTGTTTCTCATTAGTAGAAGCTAGATATTTAGCTAGCTGTTACTGCTGACCAAGAGGACAAACTGACTGATGGAAAACAGAATTAGTCTGATCCTGATAATATGAGGTAGAGTGAGACATTCAATCAAGACTGACGATGTGATGAAAATATGAAAAATAGAAGAGAGGAGATAGCTTTGTTCTACTCATTCTTTAGGAAAACTGATGATGTTGATGAGAACAAGGCACGAAACAACAAAAACGAGACACAAAACGGCAAAAATTAGACACAAAATGAGAAAAACAAGACATAAATTGACATAAATGAGACACAAAATGAGAAAAACAAGACATAAATTGACATAAATGAGACACAAAATGACAAAAATGAGAGAAAGCAACAAAAACGGCACAGAAAATGACAGAAACAAGACGGAAAATGAGAAAAACGAGACAAAATGAGAAAAACGAGACAAAATGAGAAAAACGAGACAAAATGAGAAAAACAAGACACAAAATGACAAAAACAAGACACAAAATGACAAAAATAAGACACAACATGACAAAAACGAAACCGAAAACAACAAAAACAAGACAAAAATGACAGAAACAAGACACAAAATGAGAAAAATGAGACACAAAATGAGAAAAATGAGACACAAAATGAGAAAAATGAGAAAAACACGACACGAAACGACAAAATCGAGACACAAAACGACAAAATCGAGACACAAAACGACAAAATCGAGACACAAAACGACAAAAATGAGACACGAAACGACAAAAATGAGACAAAATGACAAAAAGTGACATGACAAAATCAAGACAGAAAATGAGAAAAGAGACACAAAATGACAAAAAAGAGATAAGACAAAATAGAGACACAAACTGCGAAAAATGAGGCACAAAACTCCAAAAATGAGCTAGATATTTAGCTAGCTGTTACTGCTGACCAAGAAGACAAACTGACTGATGGAAAACAGTCAAAAGAATGAGTCTGATCCTGATAATATGAGGTAGAGTGAGACATTCAATCAAGGCTGACGATGTGATGAAAATATGAAAAATACAATAGGTCCTCTCATAGCTTTGCTCTACCCATTCTTTAGGAAAACTGTTTGATGATGTTGATCCCAACGGATAAAATTTCTTGTCAGTCATCAGCCCTGGATCTACTAACCATCTCTTTATTGGTAGAGGAGGTGGTTCTACAGCTTCCACCCAGAGACCAAACAGCAGGCAGTCAGGCCAGAAGAGCACCAGGAACATGCTCCCTCTGGGGTTGAACTGTCAAGACAGACCTCTACTGTAACGTCCTGATGGAGAAAAGCCAACGTGAACAACTTGAACTGTGGTCCGATCACAGAGTGTCAGTCATCCCTCCCCACCTGCCCTACTAACTAGATCCGGCTCTTGTTCCCCTTTTCTTCCCCAAAACTACATTCAAGCGGTAGGGTCGCTGCTGGGACACAGTTGTGCAGATTCAGCGCCTATCGCAGATGGTGCTTGACATGATTACATAACCGGACGTCCAGGGAGCGTTCCAAACATGGCAGCAGCACTGGGAATACTGCTGCTCCAGGAGAATACTTCTCAGCAGATGGCGACCAAGTTTAAGTCAAGTGCGGCTTTAGATTTTTAACTCATTCATGCTGATCGTCGTGAATTCGCATCATACCGCTTGAGGTAGCGTATCCATTCCCCCACACTGCAAAAATTCAAAATCTTACCAAGTCCATTTGTCTTATTTTTAGTCAAAGTGTCTCATCCCACTTGATTTAAGATAAATTTGCTTAACAAGTGACATTTCAGCAAGATAGAAGGACTTGTTTTAAGACAATGCATCTTCTTGAAATCTTGAAATTATCTTGTTTTGAATCATATTTTACAGGAAATCTCAAAATAAATTTAATACATCACAAATTAGAAGGTTACATGAAAGCAAAAATCTATTTTTGAGTGAAAACCTGCTTTTTTTTCAGCATGTATGGCTTATTTTAAGACACCCAAGCTTGGCAATCCTGGTAAAATATAGCTTAAGATAAGTTTTCCCTGCTACTTTTAAGATCTCAATATTCGAAATATTGTATTTTATTTCAAGAAATCTTGCCAAGCCATTTTTCACTTGTTCTAAAGTTCTTTGAAATAAGTGTTTTTTCCTTGTTTTGAGAGGGGCATTTTTTCCAGTGCAATGCTGGTTTGTGCATATTCAATACGTACCTTTTTCCAAGTACTGGTTTCTCGTGAAACCAATTGGAGTGGGATCTACATTATTTGATATATCTGTTATTATTATATATCTGTTCTATGCGCTAAAGACAAATGAACAATCTTGAAAGCTTGAAAGCAAAAACACAGATAATTGTTTTTTTATGTAGTTGTAAATAAATTCAGGCATCAAGGGGTTAATAGGGCTGTGTCTGAACTTTTTAATCGCTTATTTTATTCATTTTTAACCCTGTTTTTCCTCAGAATAATTGTCTTGAACAGGACAATACTACAGAAGGTCACAGAAAAACAATAATGGTAAATTATTGTCCAGCATAAATATTTAAACAAATTTGAAGATGTGATTTTCAATACTGGATATTGGATATGCTGATCCGTCTTCCCAACATCACATTGAGTCACATCTAAAATATAAAAACAAAGAAAGACGTAAGGGAAACAAAATTTAATTCCATATGTAAAACAATTCCACGCTAACATGTTTCTGACATTTCCACTGAGTGGAAATCAGGTTTCATCTTCGGTGACCTCCTCAGTGATTCTTTAGATGCTCTTTTTAAATGTATTACCGCTTGAATCCAGTGAACTCGGACGCCCAGATGCTTTTCAGAGAGCAGCAGAAGCGACTGAGTTCATGTGATGATGATGATTCAGGTCAAAGTCTTCTTACACCACAGAAGAATTACAATGAATCATAGCTGAGGGTGTTGAAGGACAAGATTAAATGGCTCAGTAGGCTAAGTGGCAACGAGGGCATAAACTCAGAATAATGAAGTGAATACCTGACCTGAAGCACTGGTTTTAAATAATACCTCTTTTTCAGTAATACTTTATGCATTTATTCAGCTGAAATTTGTATTTTTTTAAAGCAACCTTGTGGTTTCCTCTTTTAAAGTGTCAGTGTTCTAAATCCTGCATTGCAGAGAATGTATTGTAAAGAATATTATTTAAATAGTCAAGGGAATCATTTAGGTCACTTGAAAAAGAGAAAAGTAAATACATTGCTGAGTGTGAAGGATCATTAAAGGCAACACACAGCACCTCACCTGGTGGAATAATCCACTGCCATGGTTTCTCATACCGTCACTATGCTGATGATACCCAACTCTTCCTGTCATTACCCCCAGACGACCACACAGTCTCTGTCTGGATCTCATCAAGCCTTCATCATATCTTGACATGGATGAAAATAACGTTACGTTCAACTCAACCTCTCCAAGACTGAGTTCCTTTTCATCCCAGCCGGTTCCTCTGTTCAACAAGACACCAACATCTAGCTTGAATCACCCCAACTCAAACCCAAAAATTCTGCCAGAAACTTGGGTGTCCTGATCGATGACCAACTAACCTCTGAGGATCATGTGATTGCTTAGTCGTTTCAATTCGTCTTGTACAACATCAGGAAGATCAGACCTTTCCTGTCTGAACATGCAGCTCAACTCTTGGTCCCACCTCTCGAATATCACCATCGGCTACTGGAACTCCTTACTGGCAGACCTCCTCACATGATGGTCAAACCTCTGCAGATGATCCAGAATGCAGCAGCACATCTGACTTTCAACCAGCCAAAAACAACAAGTCACTCTACTGTTCAGATCGTTTCACTGGCTTCCAGTTCCAAACTCTTGACGCTTGCCAACAAAACTAGAATGAAAACATCTCCCTCCTACCTCATTCAGTCTACACTAACTCCAGCTCACTACGCTCAGCCGATAAAAGCTGCCTGATCCAACCACCACAACAGGGTCGATCGGTAGCCAGACACCTCTGTGGTTCTCCAGTGGTGGAACCAGTCACCAAATTCTGTTCTATCTGCAGAATCCCTCTCAGTCTTTAAGAAAAGACTAAAGACCCAAACTTAAAACAACCAAAAAGTCCTATTACCACACTTGAGCTTGTTTCATGGCTCTTATCCAGGTTTCTCCTGAGTAGACCTTTGCTTGTGTTGTATCTACTCTCAGATGTACGTTGCTTTGGATAAAAGCATCTGCTAAATGAAATTGTAGAATTGTAACAAAGAAAAAACTAAAGCCAAACGCGTTCACGGTTGCATAGAAAAAGGTGTTAAAGGTACACCACCATTCAAAAGTTTGGGGTCACTTAAAATGTCTTTATTTTTGAAAGAAAACCTTTTTTTTTTTTTCAATGACCATAACATTAAATGAATGATAAATCCAGTCTAGACATTGTTAATGTGGTAAATGACTTATAGCTGGAAACGGCTGATTTTTAATGGAATATCTCCATAGGGGTACAGAGGAACATTTCCAGCAACCATCACTCCTGTGTTCTAATGCTACATTGTGTTAGCTAATGGTGTTGAAAGGCTCATTGATGATTAGAAATCATAAGTGCAGTTATGTGAGCACATGAATGAAAGTGTGAGTTTTCATGGAAAACATGGAATTGTCTGGGTGACGCCAAACTTTTGACAGCAGTTAGATTACTGCACTTCATAGTCTCCTCTAGTCACCAGCTGTTTTCTTACTGAGCTCCTTCAGTGAATAGTTAGTCCAACACCACATTTAAAAGTGTTACTTGTAGCTTCAACCAGACCGGAGCTGGTGAGAAATGAAAAGCAGTGCAGTGGAGAAGGAGGTTGGAAGGGAACTCATTAGCTCCTGTGTTAGCCTCAGCGGATTATGGAGATGGAGAGTGTGAGGGGAAAGTTCCAGGGATTCAGTAGAAGAAGTTGGAGAAATAAAGCATTGCTGAAGTCTTTGAGATCAGCGTTGGAGTCCACGCTGTCTCTGGTGTCTGGATCCCCTCTGGAGAATCTTTCTCTCCAGTTCCACTCTCATTATAGCACTCACGGGCGTCCTAATGGAATATATTGACATTTAAATTTCAGCCTATTTTTCTCATTTTATATACTTGTCCAAAAGCGGCAATAAATGTTTTCTAAAATTGCCCTACTGTTGTCTAAGAAGCCTCGACTGCCAGTTCTCGTTAAAGTCAGCGGGTTCCAATCGTTGCATGCTAACGAGCTGTCGGTATGAAAACTTTTTTTTATCTCACCCCCCCACATTGTTCCAAGAGCCGAGAGAAGAAATCTCTGCTGAATGAAGTATTTAAAGACCAGAGGAGCTTGAATGTCTGTTTACAAGACGGAAATTAGAATCTGAACACCAGTAAAAACAAAAAGATTCAATGTTATTTTTAATTTTCATGCTTGGATACTCTTAAAATCTTCATGTCTACAGATTTGTACCTTAAAAGAAGAAGGCCATGAGATGAAAGCATGCAAATTAAACATAACACAAGGACTTTGATATTTTGTTTTAATTATAAGGGCATTTTCGCCCTTGTAATTACAGATGTAATCTATTATTGACTATGGAGTACACATTAGGATCATGAGTGGAGGTGTAGTTTTTAAATTATCTGCAGAAATCTGAAAAGAAATAATGTTTTCTGTAGTTATTTGCGTAGAAATGTGTATTAATTTTAGTCTTAAAAATGATACAAAGCATCTCTTTGCACCTTTTTAATGGAAATCTTGAAGGACAGACATGAAAGAGAGGATCCAACATGCATGTAAAGCTCTCAGAAAGAACGTTTTATCAACAAATATTTCAACTTGGCAAGCATAAAGTCACTTAACCCTGTAAGACCCAAATAAAGAAACAATTGAGCAAAGAAATGAGACAAAAAAAGTATATATAGAAACAAAAAATATTGGACAAAATGAACAAAAATATAAATAAATGAAACTAAAAATATAAATAATAATGATGTATATAAAAGAAAACTGAAATATAGAAAAAATTGCAAAAATATGAAAAAATACATATATATTTAAACCTAAATATATATATATATAAAGTAAAAATAAAAAATGTTTTTTTGCTATTTTTTAAACTTTTTTCTAAATATATATCTAGCTCAAATATAGAAAAAATGAGCCAAAAAATTACCAAAAAATATATTATACATATTATACATATATAAATTATAATATAATCTTTCTTGTCAAATCTTTTTTTATTCTAATATGTGGCACTGCAGCTGCAGCGCTCTCCTCATTTAATCAGATGCTTTTCTGCACTGGTTTGTTTTCAGAGCAAAAGAATTTCTGCTCATTTGTAAATTGTTCTCGGTTAAAACTTCAGGGAGACTGTAGAATATTTTAATAGCATCAAGCACTCCTCTAAATATCACGAAATAATAAAATATCTTGGATCTGGCAGTCGACCAAAGGGAGTCTCCTTCATTTCTGGTACAGATTTCCAATGTTAAGTTGCCTTCACACCTGCATAGCAAAAAATAAAATAAAATAAGAGACACACTCCATCCTTTTACCCCCGTTGTAGCAGTTGCCATGGTGACCACTCGGATCCATTCATCGGGTCAGAGATAACGGGTTCGCTGAGACCGGCACCCCGGCGTCCTGCTAAAGGCCACGGCAGCTCCATAATCCAGGACGGTGCTCCAACATCACCGAAACACTGAGCTTTCTGTGCGTCGCTGGAGACACTTCACCTCTCACTTCTAGAGATACTCGGACACGAATGAAAGGGTCGCACGAACTCCACCATAAATCAATGAGTGACCTCCATCCAGACGAGGGTGGACGGTGAGAGCTGAATGTGCAGTTTGCTCAGAGGCTCAAAAATGGACAAATGGATTTGGTGTTAAATGTTGACCTTTATCGTTAGCGGAGCACCGTGTCGTCCAATCCTTATCGGCATGGCTCAGTGGGTAGAGTGGCCGTCTTGTAACTGGAAGGTTGCCGGTTTGATCCTCGGCCCGTCGTGCTCATGTCGAGGTGTCCCTGAGCAAGACACTGAATCCCTAATTGCTCCTGGTGGGTCGTGGTTAGCGCTTTGCATGGCAGCTTCCGCCATCAGTGTGTGAATGTGTGTGTGTGAATGGGTGAAGCGCTTTGGATAAAAGCGCAATATAAATACAACCATTTACCATCTTCCTGCAGCAGGGTGTGCATGTTAATTATCTGAGCCCGCTTAGTCCTCAAACGACGACACGGATGCAGCACGAGTGAGGCAGCGCTAGTGACTGTTTCAGAGAAGAAACTTAATGAGATTGGAACAGCTGGTTTTTCGCCTGACACAGCAGCTTATGTACACGAGAACCGATACATCCATCGATTGGTGTTGTGCTCTCACAGGGAGATCAGGATCAGCATGCATGCTCTCTGCAACATTTTCCAATACAGAAAAAGATGCTTTTGGGCTTAATTTTTCCATCAGAGCAACTCCGACTCCACTGTTAGTGCAGCGCATGTAGCAGAGTGCAACTAAGCAGACATGGTGCGGAGTCAAGTGACGTCTTTGCACTAAGCAGCTAACCAGTTTGTGAAATAGTTATCTGAAAAAGTAATAAACAATAACCCTATTATTGTGGTTCCTTTTTTGTATTACCCTGACATGTATATATATCTACAGTACCATGAAAAAGTATTTGCCCCCTTCTCAAATTCTCATTTTTTCCCCACTTTAATGTTTACGATCATCAAGCAAATCTAAATATCAGACAAAGATAACTCAAGTAAACACAAAATGCAGTTTTTTTCCCCAGCCAGCTGCAGAACAATGAGCGTTTTAAACGAGATCACATGAACATGGATGCTCTGCTGTGACAATGCAGTTACTGTTGTGTAAATGTTAGAAAACCATTTGGACGCTTTGTTCTGAAGAACTGTACAAAAAAAACCCTCACGACTTACAGCATAATTTCTGTCAAGCCGCTGCAGATTTAGACAGAGCTAAATGGCTTCACGTGAGCTGACAAAGAAAACAAGAGTCTCCGTCTGCACATTTCACACAGAAGATATTTTAACGGTCCTGCTTTGTGCTGTTGTTCCTGCAGCTCTTTAAAAACCACTACAACCGTTTCAGTGTTTGTAGGGTTTCTATTGCAGCAGCAGCTAATAGCGGAGAGGCAAGAAGCAGTCGATTGAAAGGCAAATTCAGCCGTCTAACTTTGGATTGAGCTCCATCAGGTGTGACAAAGTGTTATCCAGCCGTGCAGTACAGCTTCTCTCTCCGCTATTTACAATACACACCGACCAGCCACAGCATTGTGGAGTGAAAAGCATCGATCGTCCTGTTATAATGCAACATTCTGCTGGGAGGCCTTGTGTCCTGACGTTCATGTGGATGTTTGACATGTTCCACCACCTAAACACTGCAGGTCAACCAACCCCCCCCATAGCAACAGCAGTCCTTGATGCACCACGCACCCCGACACACCGTTAAAAACTGCTCACGAGTGGCTCAGGGTTAAGGTTAGCTAAGGTGCTTACCCAGGTCCCACACTCCCCACATCCAAGTCTTATTGAGCATCTGTGGGATGGTCCAGGATAAGCCTGATCTTGGTAGGACCCACAGGACATCCCAGAGGTCCTGAGTCCATGTCACACTGGGTCAGAGGACTTTTAGCAGCATAAACGAGACTAGCATAATATTAGGAATCCATCCATCATCTGTACACCGCTTAATCCTCATTAGGGTCATGGGGGGCTGGAGTCTATCCCAGCTGATTTAACCCTTGGAGACCTTCCACTGTGCAAGTCCACCAGTGCATATTCTTACATTTTTACATACTGTAGTGCAGTTTTTTGGAGTATTTTCATTTGCTTTACATCAACATAACCTTTATATCCCAAGTTTTAATAATATGTATTGACTTATGTCTTAACTGCGACAATAAATTGCTTAAAAGTGCCATAAAACTAAACAAATTAAAATAGTTTTTGTGTATTTTCACACATATTTCAAAATACAAAAATAGCACAGCTGTATCTGTTAGATTTGTAAATGTAAATAAAGGTTGCACAACATCCTGTGGTCTCATTTCTAAAGATTTTTGTTCTCTGCGCTTTATTACAAACCCATCACTGCAGGGATAAAGCTCTCAGAGACACGAGGAATGTGTGAAATGTTTGTGTAACTCCCCAGTTTTTACAAGCAAATAGAATGATGGATCTATCTTATCTGGTGTCAAATCTACCGCTAATCAAAAATTAAGATGCAGTCATGTACGCTGGGCTCTGTAGGGTTATGATGAAGGCAGGGGACACACAGAGATAATCAAATTCACACTCACATTCTCACCTATGGACGATTTAAAAGCACCAATTAACCTCAGCATGTTCTTGGACTGTGGGAGGAAGCTGGAGAAAACCCAAACATGTACAAGAAGAACATGCAAACTCTATGCAGGAAGATCCCAGGACGCGAACCGGGGATCTTCTTGCTGCAAGGTGGCAGTACTAACCACCATCCACAGTGCAGCCCCAATATTATCCCAATATTCTTGAATTTCCCTCTGGTACTATCTAAGTATCCATCTATCTATTAGGCAGGTGGTCATAGTGTTAGGCCTCATGGGTGTTGATGTGAGCTCAGCTTCTGTTTTATTTCTCTTCTGCTATTTTATGCTCATTTAAATAACTTAATTTTCGATCAAGGAATAAAACTGGCAGCAGCCACGTGAAGATAACGTTTTGCTTCACTGGTGAAAAAGCGATAATGTTGGTGCCAAAGAAGTGTTGGGAAAGAAATGCCAAAATGCTGCTTCAGGGTGTCTCCTCTTTTGTCTACATTTCCTCTTTTCCACTGAATCCTGGTCTCTGTCTGACTCTGTGCAGCTGGAAATGCCTTATCTTGTGTATCCCAAGAGCCTTATAAGAGCCCTCTCTGAAACCCCTCCTCCCTTCTTTACTCCCCCAGAGGTAAGAACTTCTCCCTTCTCCTCTCCCCCCCCTCTGTTAGAGCATCTGCTCCTCATGCAGTAGCCTGCAGCCCTCTCTGCCTCCCCACCGCTTTCCACTCAAAAGCTGCCCACCACTAACAACCCTCCACTACTTACCTGCATCCCAGCACGCCTACTTAGGGGTAAAAGCCTCGGAGTTGAATGCCTTCTGTCAGTAATCTCTCAAAGAAGTGAAGTTTGTCTGTTAAGCAGAGGTTTTACCAATAACCACGACCTGGTGTGTGCATGGAGACAGCTGTGGCTGTAACACGTTATAAACTGCATGTCAGCACAACGACATTTACCTCACAGAGTTGCCTTGAAAAGATATTACTCCACCAAGGAACACGACGGACTTATGTATCGATTGGTGTTGGTTTGTCTGTCTGTCAGTCAGCAACATTACTCAAAAACAGACCAACGGATTTGGATGAAATTTTCAGTGAAGGTCAGAAATGACACAAGGACCAAGTGATTAGATTTTGGCAGTGATGCAGCTTATAGTCTGGATCTACGGATTTGTTAAAGATTTACGTATCATTGCGAGATAGCGGCATGGCATCACTGTAACCGTGACAACAAGTGAACACTACGTCAGCTGCCTGCTGACAATCGCATGATTGTGATCCTACTACAAATCCACCGCTGAGGACTTATCTGGACTTATCCATCAGAAATGTTACAAGGAACAACCGATTAAACTTTGGGGGTGTTTTCGAGTCCCATCAATTCCTGCCGCCCGCTACATATTGAGGTCAAGCAATTCTGTATCCATACATCACGTACACATGCAGAACACACGCCTGTGCTCAGCGTAAAGTCATTTTGTCTGTGGGTACATCTATATTAAATGGACGCATTCTATATTGCAGTGATTTCTGATCATAACTAATAAATAATTGCTGCATTTCTGACCATGTTACATGTGGGAATGAGCAGCCTTGGAGGAGGACTGCGCCCTCTGAGTGCTTTTCTAGTTTATGTCAGCAGTGTAACCTCAGCTCAATCTAGAACATACCCGTATATTATTTTTGAAATATTAAACACATCATGGTTGAATGCTTCAAATTTATTCTTGCAGTGTGTTTTTTGAAGGATAGGATGCTGTGAAAATGAGGAATTTGCGATGCAGAAATTGCGTATACACTCCACTAACAGCGAGACATGTAGAGCAGTCATATATTTCCTAGATGAGGACTGTTTTGACTCACCGGCATATTGCTTTTGTCTTGATTTATCGGCCAAATTAAGATTCCTGCACTTGAATAGGGATTCCTTCCTCTTGTTTGTTAACAATAAACCACAGATATCAAAGCACAACACCAGGATGACACCAGTTGACTGGTTGAGGTTCTTTTTGCATTCAGCGTGATATTCCTGATTACAGTTACTGTCCATTCCATTTTTTAAATTCATTAGATGTTTTTCCCAATGATTACTTCATCATGTTGATAAATAAAAGCAGTAGTGTGAGACAGCTACTGTGTGAGTCTGTACAACCCAAATCCAGCAACAGTGTTTTATGTATTGTGTGTGAGGGGGTTTGTGTTGTTGTCAGCAGCGCGGTGGTCCAGCGGCCCAACGCCTCCCGGGCCTCCCTCTGGGGGTTACATGGCTGCAGTTGTGCTGACGCCATCACTTTCAACAAGAACACAAATCCGTGCACACACACACACGCACGACAACACACTCCTGTAGTGAGTGTGTATTCATGTATGTGCACAACGAGAACACAGAGGGTATGTACCATAAATCTATAACTGCTGCACTCCATACACTCATAAACACACAGAGGAGAACATTCAGGTGAAGGATGGCGACCTCGCACCGGCACACAGCGCGCTGAAATTAGATTCATTTATTACTCTGTCAAGGAACATGGCGGTTATTTGACGATCGGTGTTGGTTTGTCTGTCTGTCTGTCTGTCTGTTAGCAACATTGCTCAAAAACAGAGTAACGGATTTGGATGAAATTTTCAAGGAAGCTCAAAAATGACACAAGAACCAAGTGATTAGATTTTGGCAGTGATGCGGCTTATAGTCTGGATACAAGATTTCTGTATCGCTGCGAGATAGCGGCATAGCATCACTGTAACCATGACAACAAGTGAATACTACATCAGTGATCCTTCTACAAATCCACTGCTGCAGAAATGATACAAGGAACAACTGATTAAATTGCGAAGGTGTTCCCGAGTCCTATCACTTCCTGCCATCCGCGACATACAGGGGGTCGGAATTCTGTTCCTACAGCGCGACGTAACGTGATTTTCACCACATATGTACATAAGAACCTGTGTCACTCACCTATGCTAACACAGTGGTAAAATTGTAGTCATTTGTCTGTCAGTGTTTCGCCCTTTTCCGAGTATTTAATTATATCAAATTTCCTTTCCATGGAGATGGCTTCCTTTTGTTCCAAGCACTGCTATCAGACGAGTCAGACTTACGCTTAGGAGCCATAATGGAGGGCAGAAAGTTAGTGAATGCAGCACAATCCAAGGTGGCGTGCAAACAAAGCCGTCTTCCTCGTATAGCGGTACGTGACGACGTATTCATCCGCTCCGCTCGCCAACTAGTTCCCGTGCAAAATTAGTTTTAACATCGCAAACGTTGTATGTCGGAATGATGGAACAAGAATTTCATAATAAATCTATGGGAGATGGTAATGTAACTACGAAACGCTGTAGGTCGAGGACGCCGTAAACCGAGGACCTGCTTTAGGTGATGTGATTTGATATCCATACATAACGTACATATGCATGACACACGCCTGTGCTCAGCACAAGCTCATTTTGTTTGTGAGTACATCTATATTCAATGGACACATTCTATGTTGCAGTGATTTCTGATCATCAATAACTAATAAACAAATGCTGCATTTCTGACCATGCTATATGGGGGAATGAGCAGCCTTGGAGGAGGACTGCGCTCTCTGAGTGCTTTTCTAGTTACGACTGTGACAAATGCGCATGGATCCACACACAGAAACACACTATTCCTCCGTGTTTCCTCACACCGTCTACTTCCCTCCCTTGTTTACTCTCTTCCTTGTTGTCACATCCATTTTGCTGCATTCAAAGCTTCACTCCTCCTCACTCTGGTGACTGATGTGTTTCACGACCACCCTGTCCTTTCTGTCCTTCCACTTTACTGTCAGTAAAAGCAAAATGCCACAATAGCAGCCTGCAAACCCAAGAACAGCTTTACAGCACACTGGCTTGCTTTTTTTTTTTTCAACGCAAATGTGTTCTTTAACTATCGCCAAGACACCGTTACTGCAAAACTTTCAGGAAGTCAGAGGTGAGGCGGAGTAAAATGATTCACGGCTGGATTTTAGAGCCTCGGCACAGTTTGAGGAAATGGCAGAAGATAAGCATTTGACCTTCCCATAAATGAAATGGAAACGTTGTCGGAGCAGATTTGCGCTTCTGAATATGTGTTGTTTGTGTGTGCGGAGGAGGTTTCCCCTCACCACCGGTAATGGGCCGCGATGAATCAGAACCTAATCAATGCGCATTAGCATTAGGATTTATTCCCAGCAGCCTGGACGCAGCAGTGGACGGACAAAATCAACATCATTTAGCCAAACCGGAGGAGATGCTGTCCACTGCCCACACTGTGTTGAATCAGCCAGCGAGCACACACACACACACACACACACACACACACACACACCGTTATTGAATAAACAGGGAAGGCCACCTTACAGGATCTATGTGCTATAAAAGAAATTGATTAGCGTTGCTTGTAGTGCAGAGCGCCAGTGTTGCAGGCTGGATATTAGGTTTCGTTCCACACACACACACTGCTGCACGCTCACACAAATCTGTCTGATATTCATGCAATGATTGCTTTACTCCTCAGGACACCAACAGCTGAGAACGTACACTACTGTACAAAAGTCTGGGGTCACTTAGATATGCCCTTTTTTTTGAATGAAAAGCATTTTTTTTCAATGAAGGTAACATGAAATGAATTGTTAATGTGGTAAATGACTATTCTGGCTGTAAACAGCTGATTTTTAACCCTGATTAGACTCTACATTCTTCCATAAGTGGGTCAAAAATGATGAGAATTTTGGTTAAGAATAATCATTTGTATTATATTTCTGTAGGCAAAAAAATGATTTCATGTTTAAATATCACACAGAACTGCAACAGAAGAATGTCAGCATCCATTTTGTTGACATTTTTACTCTCTTTCCCTCCAATTTTGTGCAGTTCATCACCTCTTGTATGACATTATCAGTGATAAAGAGCAATTCAAATATTATACTTTCTTTACAAGTATCAAAAACATGTTTTTGAGGAATAGCTGGAAAATTAAACGATAAAATCTTTTGAATACGAAGATATTGCAGGAAAACGGCCTCACCGTGTCATTTTTGATCCACTTATGCACCTAAGGGTTAATGAAATATCTCCATAGGGGTACAGAGGAACATTTCCAGCAACCATCACTCCTGTGTTCTAATGCTACATTGTGTTAGCTAATGGTGCTGAAAGGCTCATTGATGATTAGAAAACCCTTGTGCAGTTATGTTAACACATGGATAGAAGTGTGAGTTTTCATGGAGAACATTTGGGTGACCCCAAAGTTTTGAACAGTAGTGCATGTACTGACTGTAAAGGCAGCTGTTTAGTTTGACCTGTGCTCCAGTTCAGCTGTTTCTGTTATGACCACAAACACGCCTTCTTGTGCAAATAATTTACACCTAAAGGATAAATCTGGGTTATTCTGTGTTTTTCTTAGAAGTTGCAAAAAGCAAGAAGAAGATCAAAACCAATAATTAACTGATTTCTATTAGCAGTTATGGTGTTTTTAGCCTCAGCCAGAAGCTGTTCCTCTGTTGCTGTCTTAAAAGTTTTAAAGCATAGATGTCCAACATGCGGTCCGTGGGCCAAAACCGGCCCTCCTGAGGGTCCAAACCGGCCCGCTGGACGACTTTGTAAAGTGTAAAAATTACAGAGAAGACATTAACTGCAGATTGTTAGTTTGTAAAACTACAGATTTAAAATAATTTCTAGATCATGACAAGTTGTTTAGATCATAAAGTAAAATACTGGATTGTTCTTTGTTGTTTTGTGTCTTGTAATATTTTGTCTTGCTTTTGTTGTTTTTTTGGCTTTTTTGGTTGACTTTTTTCATTTTGTTTCTCGTTTTTGTTGTTTTGTTTCCTTTTTGTCTTGCTTGTGTTTTTTGTCTTTTTGTCGTTTTTTTTTTGCTTTATTTGTTATTTTGAGCATATTTTTTGTAATTTTTGTGTTTTTTTTGTCTCACGTGTTGTCTATTTTTTTGAGCATTTTGTTTGTTGATTTTGTCATTTTTTTGGTCTCTCGTTTGTGTTGTCTGTGTAATTTTTTGTCTCGTGTCTATTTTTTTGTCGCTTTATAACTTTTTGGTCAAGTTGTTTGTCTCTTTTTTGTGTTGTTTGTCTCATTTTTGTCATTTTGTGTCTTGTTTTTGAAATATTTTGTCTTGTTTTTGTTGTTTTTTGTCTTTTTTTGTCTGATTTTTGTCGTTTTGATCAAAAATAAAATACTACATCATTCTGTGACTAAATGTTTTGTTCCTCTAGTATTTTACTTTATGATCCAAACAACTTGTCATGGTTTAAAAATTACACTTTGAGGGCCGGTTTTGGCCTGCAGACCACATGTTTGACACCCCTGCTTTAGACTGTCGGCTGGATTATTTAATACTCAGAAAAACACAGAACAACTCAACCTTATCCTTAAATTATTTGCCTTGGAGGTGGGAAGTGTTTATGTCAGGACTGTGTATATCCTGTGTTTTAATGCTGCTGCTGGACTACAGACGGTGTTTTCATGCGTATCGGTGTTTAGCGTCACTCTGAAATGCCCCTCCATGAATCTGCTGTGCTTCGACTAGCGTGTGCGTGTTTGTGTGTGTGCTGCATGCGGTTTTCTCGGTGTGTGTGTCGTCATCATGGACCTGCTGCTGTAGATCTGACAGTCTTCCCCCACCCCCACCCCCCCACCCCCCACACACTCACACACACACACACACACACACACACACACACACACACACACACACACACATGTAGACACACACCATTGTCGCTGGTCCTGTCATTCCAGTGAGATCTTTCCCTTTCTGCCTCGGTCTTCTTTCTGTTTGGGATGAAGCTCGGCTCTGTGTGTGCGTCTGTTGTGTTGTGTTTGTGTGCGTTCCACCTGCATTGTGACGTGCATGTTGTCGCTTTCTGTTTAACAGCACCTTTTCTTTTCCCCTCTTTCCCTTTTGTCCCGCTCGTTCTCACCGCCCGCTCTGTTCTTTTTATTTTGTTGGACTGTGTGCAGCGGCGTTGTGCTCAATCCTGTGCTGTGTTGATTTTTTGGAAGCCCCCTCCCCTCACACCTGGTGCTTCTCTTGTGGTTTTTGTTTTTGTTCTTGTAGTTGCAGGACCCCCGCATGTATGATCAGGTCTATAGGTACTTAGACCTTCCAGGGCAGGTATGTGAAAAATACAGCGATTTATTTTCAAACTGTGTGTGGTTTCTGCTACGGCGGCTACCTGTCATGCTGAAGTCTGGGAGGCAGGGACTGCTGCTTGATGACAAACCTGACATTGTGATTGCTACCAGATACCGCTTTATTTGCTTGTTTGGCTTTACTAAGAGCTTTAGTAAAGATACTCACATTTACAGTGATTTGATTTGGTCAGTCAACGGGCATTCCCTGTTCCCAAGCTTTTTCTGTTGTGATATTTTCTTGATTTAAAGCTTCTGCTCGAGTTGTGTTTTCAGAGAGCTAATTCTGTTTTAGAAAAAAGTCCACAACACTGAGTTTAAGATCAGTTTTGGTTCGTAAAGGCTGCTTGGGTGTGTGTAAAGTTAAATCAAGAGCAGCTTTCTGTGTCAGAATAGAGTGTAAATGCCAGAAGGGGTAGCTTAGATTTAAGATTAGGTTGTGGTTGTGTGTGAATAGTCGTAAAATGCTTCTTTCTTTACTCTAAATCTGACTGTTTTTATGGCGTTCCTCCACTGTCTGTCACAGCTAATCTGTTATCTCCTCTCCCTCTCATCTCCTTTCGCTTTTGTCTGTCCCGTCATCTCCCGTGGATTCACACTCCATCCGATTCTCCTCCCTCTAACCGTCCCTCCCCACGCCATCATCTCGCTCCACCCTCTCGTCCCTCTTCCCCCGCCGAAGCTGAAGGCCATAGACCGTCCGCCGGAGCCGGAGAAGGTACCGCGGGCGCCTCACGACCGCAAGAAGGAGTGGCAGAAGCTGGCGCTGGGTGCGGAGCTCGCCCAGGACATCCCCGAAGACAAACACAGGGAGGCCAACGGATCTGCAGGTTACCACGACAACAGGTGGGTGGAGCCGGCTCACGTGTCTCCAGTTAAAGTTGCTCTGCATTAGTTAAAGTTGCTCTATATTAGCTAAAGTCGCTCTAAAGGGTTTAAAGTTGCTCTATATTAGCTAAAGTTGCTCTAAAGGATTTAAAGTTGCTCTATAATGAGTTAAAGTTGCTCTATATTAGTTAAAGTTGCTCAAAAGGATTTAAAGTTGCTCTATAATGAGTTAAAGTTGCTCTATATTAGCTAAAGTTGCTCTAAAGGGTTTGAAGTTGCTCTATATTAGCTAAAGGTAATTATTGACATCCACTTAAACACAGACAGCGGCAGGATGTCGGTCCTAGTCCTGCTGGATCTGAGTGCTGCGTTTGACACAGTCGACCACAATATACTACTTAACCGACTGGAGAACTGGGTGGGACTATCCAGCACAGTACTCAACTGGTTCAAATCTTACCTAAAGAATAGGAATTACTTTGTGTCTATAGGTAACTTCATGTCTTAGCAGACAGTAATTACATGTGGAGTTCCCCAAGGTTCCATTCTGGGGCCTCTTCTGTTTAACATCTATATACTCCCACTGGCTCAGATTATTGAAAAGAATAATGTAAGTTACCATAGCTATGCAGATGCATGCAGATCTACATTACAATGTCCCCAGGAGACTATGGCCCAATACAGGTGCTGGGAAAGTGTATTGAACAGATAAATGAGTGGCCGTGTCAAAACTTTCTTCAGTTAAATAAAGACAAAACTGAGGTAATGGTTTTTGGAGCCAAGGAAGGGCGATTAAAGGTGAGCCTAGAGCTTAAGTCTTTACAGTTAAAAACTGCAGACCAGGTCAGAAATCTGGGTGTGGTGATGGACTCAGAACTCAGTTTTGGAAAACACATTAAAGCAGTTACAAAGTCGGCTTACTATCACTTAAAAAATATCTCAAGAATTAAAGGGCTGATGTCTCAGCAGGACCTGGAAAAGCTAGTCAATGCATTTATTTTTAGTCGGCTTGATTACTGTAACAGTATCTTTACAGGTCTACCTAAAAAAACACTCAAACAACTGCAGCAGATTCAAAACTCTGCTGCTCAAGTCCTCACTAAGACCAAGAAAAGGATCATATAACTGGCTTCCTGTCACTCAGAGGGTAGATTTTAAAGTCCTGCTGCTGGTCTACAAAGCTTTAAATGGTCTAGGACCAAAATACATCAGAGACCTCCTGACTCAGTATGAACCACCCAGACCACTCAGGTCATCTGGATCAGGTCTTCTAGTAGTTCCTAGAGTAAAAACCAAACACGGAGAAGCTGCATTCAGCTTCTATGCCCCATATATATGGAACAAACTCCCAGAAAACTGTAGATCAGCTGAAACTCTCAGCACATTTAAATCTATTCTTAAGACGTACCTGTTCTCAGCTGCTTTTGATTAAAGTATTTTAAATTATTTTAAATCTTATTTTATGACGGTTACTTTTAACAGTTATTTTAACTCTTATTTCATGACAGTTATTTTAAACAGCCCCTGTTTTCCGACTCTTGTTTTTGATCTTTTTACTGTTCTGTTTTTCTTTTAACAATTGCCCTTGTTTTATGACTTCAGTTTTTGATCTTTTTACTGTTCTGACCTTTTTAATGATTTCATAAAGGTTTTCTTTTGTTTTTCTTTTAATAATCATCATCCTCTGTTCTTAATGTCTTTGTAAAGCACTTTGAATCGCCTCGTTGTTGAAATGTGCTATATAAATACATTTGCCTTGCCTAAAGGATTTAAAGTTGCTCTATAATGAGTTAAAGTTGCTGTAAATTAGCTAAAGTTGCCTTATATTAGCTAAAGTCGCTCTAAAGGGTTTAAAGTTGCTCTATAATGAGTAAAAGTTGCTCTGTATTAGTTAAAGTTGCCCTTAAATGAGTTAAAGTTGCTCTAAATGACTTAATTGCTCTATATTAGTTAAAGTTGCTCTATATTAGTTAAAGTTGCTCTGTACTGTATGTGTTAAAGTTGACCTACTGTACATCCTGGTAGGAAGAAACACACCAACATACGGCTTCTAATTTACAATCAGTTTAAAGTGTAGTTTGGATGAACTGATTGATCAGCAGATGTAACTCCTCCCGTCGTGTCCGGTTCCACAGCGGGTTCTTTCATTTCCACTTCACTCACAGAGGATGACGTTCTGATTGTAGTTCTTGTGCCAGTCAGTGACCTCCCCGCCAGTCGCTGTGATCGATAAGAAAAGATTTGATATAAATTGGTTGGTTTTGCAGGACTCGTTATTAGTAGGCACCGCTGATGTAAAATCTTTTTCTGCAAGCTATAGATGAAGACAGATCTCAGGAAAAAGGATACCACCGTGTTGAACAGATGCTTGTGAGTGTTGGTGTTGGATGACCGCAGCGTCATTTATTCTGATGCACAACAATTCATGGAACCGGTGCTGCTGCTGTACACAGTCTGTTTTATTGTCAGGTCGGTTTTTACACAGAAGGACTTTGATGTGGTGTTTTGGGGCACAACATTAAATGCTGACAAGTACATTTTCCTTAAGACGGATGAAAAGATTTCAAATAAACAGCGCATGCGAGGGATTATGGGTGATAAGAAGTGATAGAAATATTTAGTTTGTCAGAACGTGCAAATTATTCACCTGAGAATGTGCAAAATGAGGTGCTGTCTAACTCGCCTGTACATGCTTCAGTCTGCCTTCACCAGATACGTAGGCCTAAATACGCTCTCACTCACAGCGCCACCTGGTGGACATGCTTGGATTTGCTGACCAGCGAGGATCAGCGCTGCTTGCAGCTTTAATCGTATTTGTGCTTCTGCTTTGCCGTTAAAACCGATTCTGACTCTGAATTACCACAGAGTTCTTGCAGTAAGTGTTTCAATAAGGTGTGTCAGATCATAAATCCTGGCTGTGAAAGAACCGTAAATCCTGCACATCATAAATGATTTAAGCCTCCGTTGAGATGTAAATCATGATGGATGTGAACAACGTCAGCAGAAAAAGATGAAGACTGTAAATGAGTGCTCAGTTTCAGAATTAAAATGGAAGTGTTAACCGGAAGATTTTTTAGCTGGCTTATTTTCCCTGACAGAAGAGCATGATGGGAGAAATCCAAACTAAAGCAAACGCAGCGGTGATTAGACGGTGAAATAAAGCTGCATCTCTGTGCTCAGGACTCAGCTGTACATGGAGCATTTGGACGGGCCCTTCTCGCTGGCAGCGCTGCCCTACAGCCAGATGAACGAGCTGCTCAACCGAACCGGGGACAGAATGTATTCCCGACCCCACGACCCTCCGCCGCCGCCGCCTCCCATGCACCCACTGGGAGAGATCAAGCCACCCTCTGTGATCAGGTGGGCCAAGAGACGACACTCAGTTTTCACTCTTTCTGTTGCTCTTTCACCTCACCTGACCTGCACTGCAGGATGAAAGTTTGGAAGCAGCTTCAGGTTTCTGTTCACGATGTCTTTTTAATAACCAGTAGGAATTCTGTGGATGTATTTTCTGCATGATCACACTTTGCTTTCATTGATTTGCACCATTTTCCTCAAAAATCCTAATAAATCCTAACCGTGTCTCTGGAAGTACCACAGAAACATCTAGAAAGAAACAGCTGAGTAAAGAAACAAGAGTACAGATGCGCATACCTGATAATTATTACTCCACCTGTATCATTGCGAGAAAGCGACACAGCGTCACCGTAACCATGACAACAAGTGAACCATGATGGCCGCCAAGCAATGCGACGGCCATCATGGTTCACTTGTTGTCATAGTGGCCACTATGAAGATTCAAAATCACCACAAAAAGATGCAAATCACAACTAAAGATGTAAAATCGTCACAAAAATACACAAAACCACACAAAACCACCACAAAAAGATGTAAAACTGTCACAAAAAGACACAAAATCATCACAAAAATACACTAAATCACCACAAAAAGATGTAGAATTGTCACAAAAAGACACAAAATCGCCACAAAAAGACGCAAAATCACCACAAAAAGACACAAAATCTCCACAAAGGATGCAAAATCACCACAAAAAGATGTAAAATCATCACAAAAATACACAAAACCACCACAAAAGATGTGAACTTGTCACAAAAAGACACAAAATCATCACAAAAATACACTAAATCACCACAAAAAGATGTAGAATTGTCACAAAAAGACACAAAATCGCCACAAAAAGACGCAAAATCACCACAAAAAGACACAAAATCTCCACAAAGGATGCAAAATCACCACAAAAAGATGTAAAATCATCACAAAAATACACAAAACCACCACAAAAGATGTGAACTTGTCACAAAAAGACACAAAATCATCACAAAAATACACTAAATCACCACAAAAAGATGTAGAATTGTCACAAAAAGACACAAAATCGCCACAAAAAGACGCAAAATCACCACAAAAAGACACAAAATCTCCACAAAGGATGCAAAATCACCACAAAAAGATGTAAAATCATCACAAAAATACACAAAACCACCACAAAAGATGTGAACTTGTCACAAAAAACACAAAATCGCCACAAAAAGACACAAAATCTCCATAAAAGATGCAAAATCATCACAAAAAGATGCAAAATCACCACAAAAATACACAAAATCTCCGCAAAAAGATGTAAAATTGTCACAAAAAGACACAAAATCGCCACAAAAGACACAAAATCACCACACAAAGATGTAAACTTGTCACAAGAAGACACAAAATCTCCACAAAAAGATGTAAAATTGTCACAAACAGACACAAAATCGCCACAAAAATACACAAAATCTCCACAAAAGATGCTAAATCTCCACAAAAAGATGTCAAATTGTCACAAGAAGACAAAAGATGCAAAATCACCACAAAAACACGCAAAATCTCCACAAAAAGATGTAAAATTGTCACAAAAAGACACAAAATCGCCACAAAAGATGCAAAATCGTCATAGAAAGACGTAAAATCATCACAAAAATACACAAAATCATTACAAACAGACGTTAAATTGTCACAGAAAGACACAAAATCGCCATAAAAAGATGCAAAGTCGTCATAAAAAGACGTAAAATCATCACAAAAATACACAAAATCATTACAAACAGATGTTAAATTGTCACAGAAAGACACAAAGTCGCCATAAAAAGATGCAAAGTCGTCACAAAATTGGAGTTGTTGAGTGATGTTGCTAACAGACAGACAGACAAACTAACATTTGGCAGAGTAACAATCATATTTATTTTGTCTTTTTTTGTACAAATTTGATGTTGCGTCCCAACTTTTGTCCTTCTGCTGTATAAACGGTTCATTCTGAGCGTCTGGTGCTTCGAGCAGATTCAAACTATTTGGACGATTATTTGTGAATTCATTTTAATTCAGCAGCACGCTCTCACATAAAAACGCAGTCCCGTGCCTCACTGTTTGTCTTGTTTGTCTGCTGTTTCCTCCTTATACACTTCAACTGGTCGCAGTGAGCCGCATTCAGTTACTTTTTCTGTTTGTGTTTGAGAGGAGGAAGATTTTCTTTTCGTTCCAGCAGAGCAGATGGACGGAAAGATTGAGATTTTGTGAACCAAAGGCAAAAAAACCTCAGAGAAGTCTTGGATAAGGGCAGGATCGATCGTGTGTTTGGGTCACTGAGCGTAGCACAGGTTGTTGTTCAGCCGCAGATGTCACAGTTTGAGGGGATGGAGAGATCTGAAGGAACGATTAAAGCAGCGGCAGAGAAATATCACATTGATTTTTGCGGTTGTCCTTGCAGCTTCCATCCTCACTCTTATTTACTTCTGCTGACCTTTAGCTCTGCCTTGTTGCTGTTTCTTCATCGTGTTCCATTTGCTCGCTCCAGCCCTCCTCGTTCACAACTTTACTTACATTTGAATGCAGCACATGGAGTAGATATCGGCTCAGGAGGGAAACTGGTTGTGAACGTGTCGGCTGTTTGTGTTGTAAGGTCCTGGTTAATATCTGGATCTACCCACACAGACCGCAGCATCAGTGGATGACCGCTACTGTCAACAGTTTGTCTTTAGCAGACGAATTAAAGTGTAGATCAGGGGTGTCCAACATGCGGCCTGTGGGCCAAAAGCGGTCCTCCACAGGGTCCAATCCGGCCCTCAAAGTGTAAAAATGACAGAGAAGACATCAAAATTGTAAATTTAAAATCATTTCTAGACCATCAGAAGTTGTTTTGAGCATAAAATAAAATACTAGACTGTTCTTTTGTACTTTTGTGTGTCATTTTTGTAATGTTTTTTCTTGCTTTTGTTGCTTTTTTTTTGGTATAATTTGTCGTTTGTCTCATGTTTTTGCTGTTTTGTGTTTCTTTTTTGTCTCGCTTGTGTTTTTTGTCTTATTTTTTGTCATTTTGAGTTTCGCTTTATTCATCGTTTTTGTTGTTTTGTGTCTTGTTTGCGTCTCGTTTGTCCATTTTTTGTCACTTTGTAACTTCTTTGTCTAACTTTTAGTCTCTTTTTTTGTTTTGTTTGGTGTCATTTTGTCTCTTTTGTTGTCATTTTGTCTCTCATTTTTGTAATGTTTTGTCTTGTTCTGATTCGCTTGTTTTTTTCCGATTTTTGTCGTTTTGTGTTTTGTTTATTTGTTGTTTTGTGTGCTCTTTTTGTCGTTTGTGTTTTTTGTCTCGCTTGCGTTGTCTATTTTTTGTCATTTTATTTTCTTGCTTTTGGATTTTTTGTCCTGTTTTTGTCTTTTGTCCATTTTTTGTAGTTTTGTATTTTTTGTCTTTTTTTTGTTTTGTTTGGTGTCATTTTGTCTCTTTTGTCGTCATTTTGTCACTCATTTTTGTAATGTTTTGTCTTGTTCTGATTCGCTTGTGTTTTTTCCGATTTTTTCAGTTTTGTGTTTTTGCCTTTTTGTTGTTTTGTGTGTTGTTTTTGTCGTTTTGTGTTTTTTGTCTCGCTTGTGTTGTCTATTTTTTGTCATTTCATTTTCTTGCTTTTGGATTTTTTGTCCTGTTTTTGTCTTTTGTCCATTTTTTTTGTTGTTTTGTATTTTTTGTCTCTTTTTTTGTTTTGTTTTGTGCCGTTTGTCTCATTTTTTGTCATTTTTTGTTTCATTTTTGCAATATTTTTTTGCCTTTTTTTGTTATTTTTTGTCTGACTTGTAGTTTTGATCATTGTTTTTTTATTTTTTTCTCCTTTTTGTTGTAGTCCATTTTTTTGTCGCTTTCTGACTTTGTTTTGTGTCGTTTCTCTATTTTTTTTCTCGTTTTGTGTCTCATTTTTGTGATATTTTGCTTCTGATCTGAATGTGGCTCCTGAACTAAAATGAATTTGACACCTCAGGTCCAGATGCTCGGGGTCTTCAGCGTCCTTTAACCTCTAATTTAACATGCCGACATTCAGGTAGAAATTCTTTGTGGTGGTTGTTCTTTCCACTCCTCTGACAGCCCTGCGGTTCCTCTGGAGGTACGATCACTTCCACGAGTCTCAGCTGCTGATTCTGACGCACTGCTGCACATTTTTAATTGCAGTGGAATAATTAGATTTAGTCAAACAAGACAAACTGGGATGTTGACACGCCACTTGGCTGCAACCATTGTGGAGTTTTGCACACGTACGCGGTCGACGGCGGCAGATTTTGAAATCGAAACAACGTCTGCCTGCAGATTTAATCAGCTGTAGCTAGCAAGCTAATTAAGATCATGTTGGCTCCATGAGTCAGCCGGAAAACTGATGACTTGTTCATTTTTCCAGACGACTCATTTTGAAACAGGAGCTCTGATGATTCCATACATGATGTTCAGCGAGACGCCTGAGGCTGAAGTTTATGTTCTGGAAATGAAGACAGATTTCTGCTCACGTGTCTCAGTTTAAAGCTGATCAGTCCAAAGTCAGCACGACTGTTTTGGAAATTAAACATAAGAAAAGCACTTTCAGACATTTTTTTTTTAAATTATAGTGGTTTTTTCGCTGTTATAATTGACTATCAGCTGCATATTGTGATCATGGGTGGAGGTGTAGTTGTTAAATTATCTGCAGAAATCAGAAAAGAAATCATGTTTGTGGTACCAGCCTCTTTTTTGAATCCATTTGCATAAAAAGTGTTTCAGTTTTAGTCTTAAAAATCATAAAAAAAACATCTCTCTGGACATTTTCAATGGATGTCTTGAAGGACAGATGTCAAAGAGAGGATGGAAAAGAATCTTTTATTGACAAATATTTTAACTTGACAAGCAGGAAGTCACTTCACCCTCCTGTTGTCCTCATTTACGGGCACCAAAAAATACCGTTTCCTTGTCTGGAAAAAATTCTGCAAAAAAATTCCCCAAATTTCAGAAAATTTGCAAAACTTTCAGGAGGAAAATTCAAATAATTCCTTAAAAGTTTCCCTTAAATTTATTTTTTTTGAAAATCCACCAAATTTGACAGGAAAATTCTTGTAAATATTTTTTTAAAAATTAGGAAAAATCTTTCACAAAAATCCTAAAAATATCTAAAGTGATTATATATTAATCTCTCTGTTGATATTTTCTTTAAATACGTTCACATAAAAATCAACCAAAATCCTGTGAAATTCTCTGGATTTTGGTTGATTTTTTTTCTGAATGTTCTTAAAGAAACATTTTCAACATTTCTATTTTTCCACCAAAAAATGTTCAAAGATTTCCCAAAAGGTTGAAAATGTGGACATCAGAAGTTTCACTGTAAACATATATTTTTTGATCCACATTTTCAAACTTTAAAACGGGTTAATTTGACCCGCAGGAGGACAGGAGGGCTGAGAAGGTCCCACCTCGTCCCGTCTCGTCTTCAGGGAGGAGGTGCTGTGCTGTGAGGTTTGCTGACTGAATTCCAAAATAGTCTTTTTGTGTTCATCGTTTCAGCTCCAGTTCGGGTTTCTCCGACAGCAGACCTCAGTCTCCGGCTCGGACAGCAGGCCTCAACTCCAACACTCCTCCTCCTCCTCCACCTCCTCTCCCTCCTCCTCCTCCACCCTTACCCTCGTCCGGCCTGCGGGGGACGCCTCCTCCCCCGATTCCTCCTCTACCGGTCCAGCAGCATCCACCGGCCATCCCTCCTCCTCCAGCTCCTCTCCAGATCGCCCCGGGAGTCCTCCACCCGGCGCCTCCCCCCGTGGCGCCTCCCCTCCACTCCTCGTCCCCGGCCCGGCTCCAGCAGGTCCTGGACAGGGGTCCGTGCATGGGGGGCTCCGGGACTCAGTCGGACGGCAGCATCCTGCCTCCTCCCCCGCCGCCGCCTCCCCTGCCCCTCCCCGGAGCGCGGAGCTCGTCTCCATGTCCGTCGGGTCCTCCGCCGGTGCCGGCCTTCCCCTCGGCCGGAGCCATGGCCTCCCCGCCGCCCCACAGCCTCCACGACGTGGGGCCCAAGAGGCACCATCCAGCCAACCTACCGCCCATCAGCGACGCTCGCAGCGTCCTGCTGGAGGCCATCAGAAAAGGTGAGCCGAGCTCCACAGATGTGTCTGTAAGAAGTTATTTTACACAACCGTGGATCCAAATGTTCATAGTTTTACTGCTGCTTTAGGATGAGATAAGATAAGAGCTTTATTTTTATAGCACCGTTCATAACAGCATGCACAAGGTGATTTGGCAGTTTAAACATGCAACAGACAATCCAGCAAGATCAAGGAGACAAGTCACATAAAATAAATAGTAAAAATGACAATACATGAAATAAATAATTAGCTGGATTAGCACCTAAATCAAACAAAGGAACTGGGCAGTTTAAAAATTAAAGAAAAAGACTGAGGGTTACAGTTAGAAATGAAAAATCAAAAGTGACATCACACCAGAGAACCAGGCAGCTAAAAGCAAAATAAAACGAGAGAGAACATTTAAAAAAAACAGGACATAAGACAGAATAAACCACTAAAAGTAAATGAAGATAAAAGTAAACTTCACATAAAAGCAGGTCTATAAAAGTGAGTTTTAAGAAGTGATTTAAAAGAAGTCACAGACTGATAAGATCAACTTTATGATCCCTTATGAGGGAAATTTACAAGGAGAAGAGAACCCAAATATAAACTAGAAAAGCACTCAGAGAGCGCAGAACTCCACCAAAGCTGCTCAGCTTGTTTTATTCTTGATGTGCAGAGGAATTACATCATTGTAGCAGCCACGCCCCCTCACGAGGTCCTTATCAAGCAGAAAATCACCTCCAAATTTTCTAAGTAAGCGGGCGGAAATGTGCAGAAAACACGGTCGAAGAAAAAGAGCTCTTAGCAGCAGCAGACTATAAACTACATCACTGCCAAATTCTGGTCCTTGTGTCATTTCTGACCTTCAATGAAAATTACATCCAAATCCACTGATCTGATTTTTCCCTCGTTTTGTGTCTCATTTTTGTTGTTTTGGGTCTAGTTTTTCTCATTTGTGCCTCATTTTTCTCATTTTGTCTCATTTTTGTCTTCTGTGTCTCATTTTGTCATTTTGTCTCGTTCTCATTTTGTCATTTTGTCTCGTGTCTCGTTTTTCTCATTTTTTAAATCTTTTTGTTGTTTCACTTTTTCATTTTGTCTTGTTTTTGTCATTTTGTCTTGTCGTTTTGTATCCTGGTTTTGTCATTCTGTGTCTCATTTTGTCATTTTGTCTCGTTCTCATTTTGTCTCATTTTTGTCTCTTGTGTCTCGTTTTTCTCATTTTGTATCTTTTTGTTTCATTTTTTTCATTTTGTCTGTTTTTGTCATTTTATCTTGTCGTTCTGTGTCCTGTTTTTGTCATTCTGTGTCTCATTTTTGTTGTTTTGTCTCGTTTTTCTCATTTTGTTTCATGGTGTTGTCATTTTGTATCTAATTTTTGTCGTTTTGTGTCTCAATTTCTCATTTTGTGTCCTGTTTTTGTCCAGTGCCGATCGTCACATAACTCCACGGCATTCCTTGGCGGAGGAATGAAAAGACGTTACAAATATAAAAAGAAAGTAGAAACTGCCATAACTTGCTGCCACTCCAGCGTTTATCCAAAAGTTCTAGAAGTTCTGCAACCTTAATTTCCTTTGTTCCTTCTCATCAGAGCTCCATAGCTTCAGCCAGCGATAGTGAAAGTAGAGATAGTTATCACTCAATTAATACTTCAATAAGAAGCAGCTACATCCAAGTAGCCCTTTCTTAAAGCCAAATAACCACATCTGCTTACATTACATAAATGTTTACACATTAGCATGAACCTCTAGAATCTTGTTGCACACCAAGCAACCAATCAGAGGATGTTCATCAGACTGATAATAAAAAAAAAAAAAACTCGTCCTGAATGAGCTTTTTGTGGATGTGCTTTATCTCTTGTACCAGTAGATGGATCTAATGAAATGAGGTCTTACATCAACCAGATAAAACTTTAGCTAGCAGCACGAGTCCTCTGCTCCGTCTCAGTTGGCTGAATTTTGCTTCACTGCTGTCCCGCTTGATAATCTCGGTTTCATTTACCATGCCGATTCCGTTCTTCTCTATGATCCGTTCTGTCTAAACTAAAGCCTCCCTCCGTCTCCCTGCAGGCATACAGCTGCGGAAAGTGGAAGAGCAGCGAGAACAGGAGGCTAAACACGAGCGGGTGGGCAACGACGTGGCCACCATCCTGTCGCGCCGCATCGCCGTCGAATACTCCGACTCCGAGGACGAGTCCGAGTTCGACGAAGGAGACTGGATGGAATGAAGGAGGGGGAGGACGGACGGTGACCAGCCCTCCTCCGACACCAAACCTCGCCATCAAACAACCGTGGCTCTCCCCCATCAGGCTGTTCTGTCGTCACATCTCCGTCTCATTGTGGTTCGTGTTGGGCGGAGGGTCTCCACCTCGTCCGTCTTTCTAGTGTTCTGAGAGAAGCTGTTTCTCTTTAGCGTTCGTTCTTTTCTGCACTACCACGCGACCTTGTTTCTGCTGGATTTCTGGTGACGGAATCCCCTTTTGTTTACTATACATGAAAAGAACTTTTTTGAAGAGCCACTTGTTTTTGTTTCTTATCTGTACGTTGATGTTTAAAAAAAAAGATAAAGAAAAGGAAAAATGAAGGCATGTTTCATCTACCTTTAGTTCTTGGACACAGTTTTGCCCCCTGGTGGCTGAACACGGCATCGTGCGAATGCTGATTTATTTTAGCCTCTTTTATTTACCTTTTACCGCTCAAACACTTTTAACCGCCCAGTCGTTCCCGACACTGACCGAACAGTCCGAACACCAGCCGGGTCGTCTTTCCGTTTCTCCGTCTCGTTTTCAGGACTGACTTTTACCACTAGCAGAAGATTGTGTTGCCGTGTCATGTGATGATTGTTGTGCGGTTGAAATGAAGATGGGAACGCATTGGGCTGTTATCCATCCACTTACATGTAACCTTTAACCCCAGGGAAACCAAGAGATTACGCTTTTCTGTCTGTCCGACTTCAGAGGAGCCACTTCTGTCAAAGAGAAACACTAAAGCCATTGATTCTGAGTGTATTCAGCTCCCACCGTTCCCTCGATTTATAATGGACACCGGAAGCGACAGACGTACTTCCTGCTTCGCTTATCGTCCCTGATAAATGTCCCGAGGAGTTTCCACAGTGTGCCCACGATGCTGAGAATCCGACCAACAACAGGTACGAACCACTCGACGTCACCGAAGGCAGCTTTTCCCCTCAGATCCCCCGTTACCGTGTACCCTCACCTACGACGGCGAGGACACTTCCTGCGTGATACTGCCTTCTGAGGCCGAACACAGAGGCATACGGTATGCCTCGTCTTGGCTCATTTCAACGAAAACGTCTGCCATCCTTTTCCGTTTTGTCCGTTTTTTTTTCTTCTACTTGCCTTATTGTTCGTACAAAACGTATCGTTGAGTTGATGAATGTATTGTGCTGTTACTACTTACTTGCCTGCGCTTGTATGGATTTGCTGTTTCTATGTTTGGGTGGGGATTAAAGGGACGGAAACCCTGGTTTAAAAAAAAAAAAAAAGATTAGATCAATTCTGTATACCATGTAACTTATGTAACTGTTGACTGTAACAGTTTGCTTGAATTAATAAAACTCTAATGTTATGTTTCAGCTCTACATGTGACGGGTTGTTGTCGTGGCGATGAGGAACTTGATTGTTTTGAGTCAGTATTAGATGTGACTTCTTCCTTCAAAGTATGGTAATAATTTATGCCTAAATGTGGTGTTTCTGGTTGAACAAAAACTGGATTTAAATGCGTAATTCAACATCATATGAGTCCAGATTTAATTCAGCTCAACTCACAGGTAAGCCCGATAGCAGTGTTCAACTTTCCACTGCTTCAATGTCAAAATAAAAGCACACTACTGTTTATTCATGTCCAAGATTAACAAACATAACTGCCACCTTTACAAGTTGGTGAATGAGAATTTGGAGGGTGTTTTTATTGGGATAACATAAAAACTGAGCCATGTTTAAGGGATGTCATTGCATCAAATATAGGATGCAAATGAGAAATCATCACGATACTTTCATTAGTTGATGACTGTCTTTTTGCTCATGGAACCAGAATCCTCACTGGGTCATGTGAAGGTGCTTCATTCTTTGTTGTGAAAGTTAGAATTACTAAAGAACCTACAGTATTGAATCTAAAATTCTAAATATATCAGTAGTTTGTCAATAAATACATACACTCCTGTTAAAAAAGTTTGGGGTCATCCAGACAGTTTCACGTTTCAATGAAAACTCACACTTTTATTCATGTGCTAGCATAACTGCACAAAGGTTTTCTAATCATCAATGAGCCTTTCAACACCATTAGCTAACACAATGTAGCATTAGAATACAGGAGTGATGGTTGCTGGAAATGTTCCTCTGTACCCCTATGGAGATATTCCATTAAAAATCAGCTGTTTCCAGCTGCAATAGTCATTTACCACATTAACTATGTCTACACTGGATTTATCATTCATTTAATGTTACCTTCATTGAAATAAACGCTTTTCTTTCAAAATAAGGACATTTCTAAGTGTCCCCAAACTTTTGAACTGGAGTGTAAATGAATTAAAGTTGCTCTAAAGGACTCAAAGTTGCTCTGTATTAGTTTTGATTTAAAGCTGATATTATTAGTTAAAGTTGCTTGATATAAAAATTGCTCTACATTTGTTTGAGTTGCTCTATCCTAGTGAAAGTTGCTCTAAATGAGTTAAAATTGCCCTATATTAGTTGAAGTTGCTCCATATTAAAGTTGCTCTATAATAAAGTTTCTCTATATTAGCTAAAGTTGCTCTTCATTAAAGTTGCTCTATATTAGCTAAAGTTGCTCTATATTAAAGTTGCTCTATATTAGCTAAAGTTGCTCTATATTAGCTAAAGTTGCTCTTTATTAAAGTTGCTCTATATTAGCTAAAGTTGCTCTATATTAAAGTTGCTCCATGTTAATTAACGTTGCTCCATATTAAAGTTGCTCTTAAATGAGTTAAATTTGCTCCATATTAAAGTTGCTCTATATTAAAGTTGCTCCATATTAGTTGAAGTTGATCTTAAATGAGTGAAGTTGCTCCATATTAATTAAAGTTGCTCTATATTAAAGTTGCTCTATATTAGTTAAAGTTGCTCCATATTAGTTGAAGTTGCTCTTAAATGAGTTAAAGTTGCTCCATATTAATTAAAGTTGCTCTATATTAGCTAAAGTTGCTCTGTATTAGTTAAAGTTGCTCTGTATTAGCCAAAGTTGCTCTTTATTAAAGTTGCTCTATATTAGCTAAAGTTGCTCTATATTAAAGTTGCTCCATGTTAATTAAAGTTGCTCCATATGAATTAAAGTTGCTCTATATTAAAGTTGCTCTATATTAGTTAAAGTTGCTCTATATTAGCTAAAATTGCTCCATATTAGTTGAAGTTGCTCTTAAATGAGTGAAGTTGCTCCATATGAATTAAAGTTGCTCTTAAATGAGTGAAGTTGCTCCATATGAATTAAAGTTGCTCTTAAATGAGTGAAGTTGCTCCATATGAATTAAAGTTGCTCTATATTAAAGTTGCTCTATATTAGTTAAAGTTGCTCTATATTAGCTAAAATTGCTCCATATTAGTTGAAGTTGCTCTTAAATGAGTGAAGTTGCTCCATATGAATTAAAGTTGCTCTTAAATGAGTGAAGTTGCTCCATATGAATTAAAGTTGCTCTTAAATGAGTGAAGTTGCTCCATATGAATTAAAGTTGCTCTATATTAAAGTTGCTCTATATTAGTTAAAGTTGCTCTATATTAGCTAAAATTGCTCCATATTAGTTGAAGTTGCTCTTAAATGAGTGAAGTTGCTCCATATGAATTGAAGTTGCTCTTAAATGAGTGAAGTTGCTCCATATGAATTAAAGTTGCTCTTAAATGAGTGAAGTTGCTCCATATGAATTAAAGTTGCTCTTAAATGAGTGAAGTTGCTCCATATGAATTAAAGTTGCTCTACAGTGTGTTCTAGCTCCTGTTTAGCTCATACATGTGGTTCACTTTCTGAAGTTTACAGTGAAATAATCGGTTGTTTTGCAGCTCAGCGTCAGTTTAAAGGCAGACTTGTGCCTCATTATCGAGTCTCACTTTATCCAGGTGCAAAAACAAAAGCTGATCTCAGGAAATTTCCCAAATGATTCACATCAGGACCTGAAATAAAAAGAACACCATCGATTGTCTCATTCTCACTTCTCTCATCTTCTTACCTCTTCCTCTCCTCCGTCTGTTTCCTCCTCATCTCTCCAAACAGAAGCAAAGCTCCTGGAGTTTTCCTGCTTTATTATCTTGTCTCTCTTGTTCTCATCTGATGTTTTTGTCCCGTCACTCTTCATCCTCTGAGCCTTTGGGCCTTTAAACTCTTCATGTCGGGGCGTCACACGCCGTCAGAAGACGTCGGCGTGGATTAAAAGTTGGATGAGCAGCTTCTGTGTCTCACCGGTAGGAGGAGGCTGATTAAGAAGTGTGAGTCTGTCTGAGGGGAAGCTGATGAAAAAGAGATTTAATTACCAGATACGGTGTGTTATTCTATCCGTGCTGGGAAGACGTCCAACCGTTCACCTCAGAGGGAGCTGTCTGGTTTGTTTTCTCCCCAACATTAAACTGTAGTCAACAGACCTGTAATTGCATTTATGAACAATCATCAGCGGCTCGACTTCAGTTTCACTCTGCAGCTTTCAGAGCTCCCTGCTTTTGAATCATGTGAACTTACTGCTGAAAAAAAGGCGAAAAACATCCCAGCGTTGCCCCATTCTAAGTGTTTCTATGCATTTGTCTCATCTGTCATCCTCCCAGAGGTGACAGATTCTTGAAACCATTCACACAAAGAAAAGAAAAGTATGTGGACCCTTTGGGGTTACTTGGATTTCTGCACGAATTGCTCATAAAATGTGTTCTGATCTTCATCTGAGACAAACACAGTCTGCTTAAACTAATACCACACAAAAAATGGTGTGTTTTCATGTTTTTATTGAACACAACATGTAAACATTCACAGTTCAGGGTGGAAAAAGTACGTGAGCCTTTACATATAACCCTCATGTCGTCCTGCGGCTCAAAACTGATCTGGTTTGAAAATGTGGAAAAACAAAATATTTTTACTGTGAAACTTCTGATGTCCACATTTTCAACATTTTTGGGAAATCTTTGAACATTTTTTGTTGGATTAAAGAAATGTTAAAAATGTTTCTTTAAGAACATTCACAATGTTGTTAAAGAATGATGTTCTTAAAGAAAATATTAGAAGTTTTACTGATATATATGTAATCACTTTAGATATTTTTTAGGATTTTTTGAAAGATTTTTACTCATTTTTTAAAAATATATCCAAGAATTTTCTTACTAAATTTGGGGGATTTTTTTAAATAAAACTTTCAAGGGAAAATTTTCAGGAATTATTGGAATTTTATTCCTGAAGGTTTTGCAAATTTTCAGAAATTTGAGGATTTTTTTTTGCTGAATTTTTGGATAATTTTCAGACAAGGAAACGATATTTTTTGGTGCCTGTAAATGAAGACAGCAGGAGGGTCAATGACTGGCCGACCCTCCTTTGGCACCAATAACTTCAACCAAACGTTTCCTGGAGCTGCAGATCAGACCTGCATGGCGGTCAGGAGGACTTTTGGACCATTCCTCTTCACAAAACTGTTTTAGATCAGCAGTATTCTCGAGACGTCTGCTGTGAATCGCTCTCTTGAAGTCACGCCACAGCATCTGAGTGGGGTCGAGGTCAGGACTCCAGAAGGTGTGTTTTCTTCTGTTGAAGACGTTCTGTTGCTGATTTACTTCCTGTTGCATCACCCAGCCTCTGCGGAGCTTCACTTGGTGAACAGATGGTCTGAAGTTTTCCTGCAAACGTCTTGATAAACTGAATTAATTTTTCTGTTGATGACAGCGATCTGTCCCTGAAGCAGCAAAGCAGCCCCAAACCGTGATGCCCTCCATCATATTTCACTGCTGGGATGAGGCTTTTATGTTGGTGTGATGTGACTTTTTTTGTTATGTGTTCCTTCACAGAATATTTTACCAGCAGTGCTGCGGAACATCCAGGCGCTCTTTTGCAAGTGTTTTTTTTGGACAGCAGTGGCTTCCTCCATGGGGTCCTCCCATGAACTCCATTCCTGTTTAATGCTTTACTCTTTTTTTTTTTTACAGTTTTCTTTGAAAAAAAAATTGTCATGAATTTTGTCCAAAAAAAACGCCATAGTATACTATGTGGAAAAAGATGCGATTTTTTCAACATTTCATAAAAACATGCCATATGATGAAGTAATGTAAAGTAGGCTGTGAAAAACAATATAGAGCAGTTTTCTGTGACAAAATAATCATTCTGAATTTTGCCCCCAAAAAACGCCATAGTATACTATGTCGAAAAAAAAATACGATTTTTTCAACATGTCGTAAAAACATGCCATATGATGAAATAATGTACAGTAGACCATGAAAAACACTATAGAGCAGTTTTCTTTGAAAAAAAAATCGTCAAGAATTTTGTCCAAAAAAAACGCACTAGTATACTATGTTGAAAAAAAATGCGATTTTTTTCAACATGATACGTTTTTGTTTTGTTTACAGATGTCAAGTTAAAGGAGATTTTTTTGTGACGTATAACCAATCAAATCACTCCAGAAGACAGAGCGACCACAGGTAGATTCCGTAAATCAGTAAAAACTAAAATAATGATAATCAGTAAATCATTTGGCCCACAATCACTACAATTCTACAATGCATGTCTCTTTCCTTTGACTTATTTGTATAATATACAATGTATATGATGGCGTTTTTTCATCCCAAAGGCTATACTATGATGTTTTCTCAGAGACATACTATGCTTCTCTGTTTGTTCTGGCCCTGGGCCGCTGCTCTCCTCCTCTGGTGTTTTCTGGATTGTTCTCAGCTTCATGCCTTCGTCCACTCGGCCTCCGTTGACTCGTTCTGCCTGCCGTCTCTGGAGCTGAAGCCGGATTGGATCAGACCAAAGTACCGTCCAATCACGATGCCAGCTGCCTCTCAAAAGGCTCCTTCATCTGGTAGCACTTCTTCTGAGGGGAAGCTGAGCTTTAGCAGAACTTTGGAGATGTGTTCCAGTGGTTGGTGGATGTGTGGGGAGATAGAGAGAGACCTTTGAATTGTTCAGAAAGGAAAACAGGAACCCATTGGTAGTTTTAGTTTAGGGTGCTACTGCGGTGTGTTTTTGGGTTTTAAGAGGTGAACAGGAAAAGTTGTTTTTTCGTATCGATTATCTTTTACTTTGTTACTGGTTGGAATGCTAATCAATGTCAGCGTGAAGTTCACTTTTAGTTCTGTTGATTTATTTTTATTTTACTAACATCCATTTGCTTTTAAACCCCTCACATGTTGTGTTGTTGTAAGCTTACTCTTTAGATAAATCCTCGTCTAACCCTCTGAAAACCAGCATTTGGACTGTTTTTCTGTCGCTCCTCACCTACTTCAGACAGCCAGCACATAAAAACGTTTACTATGACGTTTTTTGAGCAACATGCTGTACTATCGGCTTTTTTAATTGACATATTACTGTGACTTTTTTTGTTTTAGGTTGTTTTTTTTAGCAATATATAAGAATTTGAACACTTTAAAAAAAATACTATACTTTTACTTGTGCAATGAAATATTATTCTATGGCATTTTTTAGATGACATTTTATACTCATGTTTTTTTTTTCCGCAGACCCGTTGACACCAGGCGTAAACTAGCCGTGACGTCACCCGTTGGTTTCAACGCCAAGAAAATGAAGCCCGAATTTTGTTACTTCCTGGTCGCCATTTTGGATTTTTTGGAGCCAGTGACGTAAAAAGCGTCATCAAACAGACTGGACCGGAGAGCAACTCGGGGCAGGATTGGCTGAGGACTCTCTTATCCTGCCCACGTTTTACCGCAAAGGCTTCTGTTGCTGTCTATCAAGTATAGCCACGCCCCCTGGCTCCGCCAACTTTAACGATTTATTTAAAATTCAGTATTGATTTATTTTAAGATCGGCCACCTGATCTCTCATTTTGACCATGAAAACTAACAGGAAAAAATCCTGAGCTGTAGAAAATCAGTCTATCAAATTTTATTTTTTCCAAAAATGAATTGGGGTCTTTGGAGAAAAAGCTTTTTGGAGCCAACCCTAGCGGACGGCGTGATATTGCAAGTTTTTGACACTTCCGGGTTGGCTTCAATTCTGGAGCCAGATGCTACATCCACTATATATACAGTCTATGGTTGACACCCAACAGATGGAGACGCTGCCTCAGATCTCAAGGCTGATTGGTCGTGGTCTTTCCGGCCCTGCTGGAGAACATCTTCGTCAGCTACGCCTTCTTTTACACTAGTTTTGAGTTCTTCTGTTCAGACTTAGAAAGATTAGATAGAGGTTGATTACTTTGCTTGACAGTTTTGGTGAACACTCTCGCCTTCATCACAAGCATCTCACTGACAGCGCGACGTTCTTCAATTCCAAACGAAGTATGCAATCAAAAGATCAATCTAACGTCAGTGATGCATTCCGGTGCAGTCGGACAACGAAGTTGCGTTCAGGAGCGTCGGAAATTGGAGTATCAGTAATTCAAATTTCCAACGAAATTTTTGGGGTGTTTTTTTTGGAGGGGGGCACTGCACTGGGTGGCCAATTAGATCACAGGGGGCCCACTGCCTGCTGTGAAGATCCGTTGGTTGACTGACCGTTAGCTTCACTTAACTCCTGGAGAAGTCATCAGTCTCGGGGTTCACATACTTTTTCCCACCCTGCACTGTGAATGTTTGCATTGTTGTGTTTGAGAAAAACATGAAAACACATCATTTTTATGTGGTATTAGTTTAAGCAGACTGTGTTTGTCTGTTGTTGTGACTCAGATGAAGCTCAGAACGCATTTTATGAACAATTTATGCAGTAATCCAAGTAATCCCAAAGGGTCCACATACTTTTTCTTGCAAGTGTAAT
Source organism: Acanthochromis polyacanthus (assembly GCF_021347895.1). Lineage (NCBI taxonomy): Eukaryota > Metazoa > Chordata > Actinopteri > Pomacentridae > Acanthochromis > Acanthochromis polyacanthus. The sequence continues at coordinate 34,767,402 of NC_067128.1, read as the reverse complement.
TTGTATTAAATAATCAAACAGTACATGAACTGTGTATTTTTTTAGAGACACTGATGCTAAGTTTCCAGTGTAATTTTCTGGAACAAACCGATACACAAAGACACGCGCATATCTGTTTATTTTCACATTTTTTTGACATTGTTTTGTATTTCAAAAGATCTGTCATGCGTTACCAAAAAAAATGGAAAAAAAGAAAAAGAAGTAAGTTAAATATATACAAATACTGTATAAACATAGCTGCACCCAGTAATGCTAAAAAAAGAGAGAGAGAAGGCAAAGCAGGGGCAGGTCAGACTGGGAATGGATTCACAGCAGAATACATGAAGACGACCGTAGTTCAAAAGCTTCTGCATTAAACAGCACAGTTCTGTTCACTATTAGCACGACATACAGTTAACACTGGGGTAGATCTAAATGAATGCTACCGGTGGACGTTATGCTAAATACAGTATTTTATAAAACAAATGTACAGTTGATGTAGACTTGCTGTGGAAAATTACCATCATTCCCTGTTAGACTTGTAGAAAAAAACAACTTGCAATACAGAAAACAGTAGTTCTATCAAGATCTACTTCAAAATAGATAGAAATGGTCAGAAGTGACTAACTTCAAGTTGAATATAGCTGCTAAAAAGATTTTTTTGGACAATCTTCTGCACCAAAATGATAAGATCTAAGATTATATCCAATATTTTTTAACCAGTTTTGTTAGGTGAGGTTTCCAAAGCATAACAGATTTTTTTCTGTATCAGATGGTCAAAAATAAGGTAGAAACGCCTCCATAACGCAGATCCATTGACATTACTGAGCGATTACACTCATCATCCTGCTTGGTCACCCCCCCCTCAAAGGTCCGTTCTGAACCAGAAAAAATACCTTGAAGGGGTTTTAACTTGACTTGTACTTGAACAAAACCCACTAGATCAGAAAAGACATCCAATAATTGTAGTATTACACCGTTTACGGCTGTGAACTTGGACGTGTCAGTCTCTTCAAAGGTCCACAGATACAATCTAATATATGCAGCTCTGATAATTCTACCATCAGTTCCTCTCAGCCTTCTTTCTTTTTCTCAAACCCTACTTCAGATCAGTTTTGTTCAGGTACCTACGCTCTGCTTAAATGCCTCTCTGCCCCGTTACTTCACTTTCAGGGTGTGGTTTTTCCTCCGAGGCGGCGTCTTCTGGACCTGCCGGGCCCGAGTTCCAAAACCCAGAGACTGCAGGGACTCTGTGATGAAGCGCTGCGTCGGCGAGACACACAGCATCACCAGCAGCTTGGCATCGCCACCTAGTGGGCGAGAAGGAGACAAACAAGGAGGCAAGGATGGAAAGATGACACAAATCAGCCACAACATTAAGACCACTGACAGGTGAAGTGAGTAACATTGATCGTATTGGTTCTATGTGGTGTTCTGCTGGAAAACCTTGGATTACGACATCCGTGTTGATGAGACTTAGACACCAAAATAAACATTATTCCAGAACAAACACACTCCTTGAAATGCACTCCACCACATCATAAGAACATCAATCAGGAACATCTTGAGGAACACAACAATCACCCAAGATGTTGATTTGACCTCCAAACTTCCTAGACCCCATTCTGATCAATCATCAACAGGATGCAGTGGAACAAGTTTGATTCCCAGACAGCCCACTGCACAACCCAGAGCACCTTGCCTGGAACATCCAGACTGACTTTATTTATGTATTAATATAAATACAAATAAAGGCAGTCTGACTTTGCGATGCTATGAGACGATTTCAAAAAGGAGGGGCTAACGAATGCAGCTTGAACGAGAAAGAACCAATCAGCGTAACACGGATGTGACGCACAAACAAATCGACCTTGAAGTCCATGTAGTCCAAACAACAATGGCATGCAGCCGAGAAAGCGTCGCGGTGAATGATTACTGCCGTTTTTGTCACAAAAATCTGCGAATACATGGGGTACTCTCAAGTACAACACTTATTTTTGAAAAGGCTACGCAACAAAAGACTCATTCCGAATGATTAGCGGTGTTAGGAATAACTTTAAATCGGAGCGTATCTGTAAAAGTTGCTTAAATTTACTCACACGTTTGGAACGGGATTTTCCTCTGTACAAACAATGGCAAGAAGCCGAAAGTAACGAGCCATTCACTGCCTCCTCATCGTCGGAAACGTCAAGTGAAAAGAGACAATGACTAATGCCATCCAAAACGCCAAGAGACCACAAAAAGATTCGCTTTGGCCCCCCTCTTCTCTCTCTCTCTCTCCTTCTTGTTTTACGGCAGTGCCCCCCCCCCCTCCTCCGGCATCATCTTTATGGGTAATCCAGGCGCTGAAGATGACGCAGCATTAACTCCCGCCTCCCGTGCTATGATTGGTCGTACCAAACTGTACCGGGAGGGAAACGCGATTCAATTCGCCCAATGCCAAACTGACTCTCCTGTATCTCCTAACATGGAGATAGGAGATTACATGGAGATTCAGTTTGGATTTTCCAAGCTACAGAGCACCCAAAGATCCACTGTCAGCGTCTTGGTCCAGATCCCATAGGACACCCTGAGAGGTCCTCTGGTCCAGGCCCAATGGCTCAGAGCACATAAAGGGGACCAACACAATATTAGACAGGTGGTCATGTTGTTGTTGCCTGATTACATGAAGTGTGCACTTTTTCCCAGGGGTGCAGACGTGGGAAGCAGGAGTCAAAAACTGCCAACAGTCTCACCTATGGTGTCCTGTAGCAGATGTGTGAGTTTGCTGTTCCTGTAGGGGACGTGAGGCCTCTGTTCGGCCAGAGATCCCAGGACATCAGACAGAGCTGAGAGGCTGCGATTTATACACGACACCTCCCAGAGAGCTGCTCCCGAAATCCCCGACATTCCTGAAGACAGATTCAGATGCAGCAATGTTAGCTGATGTACTCAGAGAACAGGAGCAGGTTGTGGAGTTAGCGAGGTAACTTCAGGTTGAATCCTGGGTTTACAGGGTTACGACGGCAGTTTGCTTTTTGTCTGGGTACATCGCCATGGTAACTTGAGCTGCACATCTGTAGGGCCATAGTTTTTCTTTCCCTGACTGGCATAGATACATAAAGAGATATACAGGGTGGGCCATAAGTTTCCATACATTGGGAAAATGTATAATGTATATTTTTCATGTTTCAGATACCCTAGAAGATGCATTTGACGCCATCTTTGGGGGCATGTGAAGGCCGTGGTGTATCAGGTGAAGATACGAGACATAAATTATCTCAAAGAACGTATCACCAACGCCATTAGAAGCAGAACTTCAACTGTGCTAATTCAGGTTCACTAACAGTGGAAAACACATAGTAATCTGTGTTTTTGAAACAATGGTAATCATATAGGGCACATTGTATAAATAAAAACAGTTGTCCAACATAAAATGTTTATTTTTCCCATGTATGGAAACTAATGGCCCCCTCTGTAGATTCTCAACAGTAGGAACTCCAGTTACTAACTTTCCTGTTGCCTGTAATAAAATTCTGAGCAATTTGTTTTCTTTAGGCCCTTTCTTAGCCATATATTCATTAAATAGGGACTGATTAAAACACTAAAGCCTCGTACTTGTAGATCTTTTAAGATTTGCAGTACACCTACTTGCTAGTTATTCCACCAAGAATTGTGGCAGAGTTATGTGACGACTGGCGTTGGTTTGTCTGTCTGTCAGCAACATCACTCAAAAACTGACATACAGATTTGGATGAAATTTTCAGGGAAGCTCAGAAATGACAAAAGGACCAAGTGATTAGATTTCGGCAGTGATGGCTCTTATAGTCTGGATCCACGGATTTGTTAAAGGTTTCAGTTGTTGGAAAAACTATGACTGGGCAGCCTTACTGCGCTATCTGAGTGCTTTTCTAGTTTATAATTTGATATTTCTGCAGTAAATAGAAACGAGCTGTTTGAGTAAAACTGCACTAGACAGCACATTCAGCTCAGACTAACCTGAAAACCGCTAAAAACCAAGCACTCACATTGCATTTTTGTTGTCTAGTGAATCTCTTGTGCACCGATATGTTGCCAGATGTTTTACACAAAACAATGCAGAGAGATTTAGGAAGGATGAACAGTGAATTTCTGATGGGTTCAGCTCTCTTCACTCCTTAGAGCAAAGACATGTACCTACTTGAATTAAATTTTTAGCAGCACTTCATCTGCAACATCTCAATTACACGTTTGCCCGAAGCCCCATTTTGCAATTTGCTGTGTTAAAAGAAGTTAATTTCCAGTTAAAAATCTTGCCTAATGCACCATAAAACACTCAGGGATCAAAGTTCCCAGGATAACTACAGTTTCAAAGACTACCCTAAAGCACTGGGCTCCTACCGACACACTCGCTGCCGGCCAGGTCCACCAGCTGCAGCTTGGTCCTGAACTCGGTCTGAGAGATGCTGTGTCTGGGGGAGGGGCATGGGGAAAGGGAGGGGGAGGGGCATGGAGAGGAGGCGGGGCTTGCAAAGAGTTCATAAGATGGCTGGCGGGCGGCTGGGTTGGCACGGCGACAGCGTGGACTCCACCACTCCTTGTGGGAGGAGCGCTGCATGTCCATCTTGGCACTCTGAAGCCTGCGGGCTGAATGGAGGAGGGTTAAAGTCACAAAGCAGGAACGTCTGGAAGGAAATGATGCGAGGGAGTGTTTCTGTGAAGGCGTCTCACCCAGGGCCAGGGCGTTGGGGCTCTTGGAGGAAATGGTGAGGGTGACAATGAGGTGAGAGCGAGACGAGTCGGTGTGGACGAGGGTGGGACAGTGAGCTCTGAGCTTCAGGACGCTGCTGATGATCTGCATCACCTCCGAGGCGTTACACACAGGCCTGTAGATCAAACAGAAAAAACATTACTTAGAATTTTATTACTCCGACAAGGAATGCAGCAGAGTTATGTGATGATTGCTGTTGGTTTGCCCGTCTGTCTGTTAGCAACATTACTGAAAAACAGGCTAACAGATTTGGATGAAATTTTCAGGGAAAGTCAGAAATGACACAAGGACCGAGTGATTTGTTCAAGATTTTTGGATCATTGTGAGACAGCGGCATGGCGTCATTTTGCACAAACCTTAGATTTATTTTATTATTTATATATATTTTAAGGCTTTATAAACCTTTCCCACACTCGTATAAGCACTTCTTATGCTCTTAACCCTCCTGTTGCCTTCACTTATGGACACCCAAAAAAATGTTGTTTCTTTGTCTGAAAAAAATCCAAAAATTCAGCAAAAAAAATTCCCCAAATTTTTGAAAATTTGCAAAACATTCAGGAAGAAAATTCCAATAATTCCTTAAAAGTTTCCCTTAAAAGTTTTAGCTTTAAAAAATACCCCAAAATTTGGCAAGAAAATTTTTGCAAATATTTTTTAAAAAATAAGTAAAAATCTTCAAAAAAATTAAAAAATATCTAAAGTGATCACATATATATCAGTAAAACTTCTAATATTTTCTTTAAGAACATTCACAAAAAAAAATCAACCAAAATCCAGTGAAATTCTCTGGATTTTGGTTGATTTTTATGAGAATGTTCTAAAGAAACATTTTTAACATTTCTGTTTTTCCACCAAAAAATGTTCAAAGATTTCCCAGAAATGTTGAAAATGTGGACGTCAGAAGCTTCACTGTGAAAATACTGTTTTTCTCCACATTTTCAAACTTTAAACCGGGTCGACACGAGGGTTAAACACTTTCTACGCTCCTAAACCTACTCACAAAAACACAACACTATTGGCAAACTTAATATTATTTTAAAATGTTCCACTAATTATTTTTTATATAGTTTTAATTTTTTAGGCTACAAAATGCTCATTTTACCACAAAAATAATTAAAATAATAAATATATAAATACCTATATGCTGCAAAATCTCTGAGTGCTTTTCTAGGAATTTAAAGCTGCTATCGATGTTTTTATAGTTGCAGCAAATCAAATGACTGTCAGTGACAATCTGACTGCATATTAACAACCAATTTTGCAGTTCTTCTCAGCTCTGTGGCGAGTAGCTCATCGTTTCAGGCCACGTCGCCCACAATTTACTCTTTATTTCACTTCCACTAAGCAGAATTACTCTCACACACGAGGTAATCAGTAGAGTAGTACTGGATGTTTCTGGAGCAATAAGTAAGACAGTGGACATATCAGCCAGTACTTTTTGCACTGTGGACATATATATGAGTTGTAATGACCGATGTTGCTAAATAAGATTCTCTGCAGTCTCTGGAGGACTTTAGGACAACCATTTGACTATTCTTATTTCCATCTGTGATAATGAAAGCTCTCTTGGAAAGTCGAGGAACAGCCGTCTACGTCTGGTTGCCTTTAAATCCTCTTCAGTAGAGGAGCATTTCAAACATCCCTCATTTTAGGTCAAATTTTATGCAGAAATAAAAAAAGAAAGAAAAGTCTATATTGCACTTTCTGTCTGCTGCTTTTGGGAGCAAAAAAAAAAAATGCAGGATTTAAAGACTAAATTATTCAAATGTTTTGTCAACGTGGAGACAGAAGAACTTTCAGCATCCTGATAAACATGACATCTGGCCTTACTGCCTGATGATGAACAGCCTGTTTACATATCAAGCAGCTACAGAACACCAGCAGCATTCACCAGGAGTCATTTGTCTTTCACCTATCCTCTTCTTTAGCTTCATTATTCTCGCCAATATCGAACTGTGAGAAAAATACCTGGCTGTTTTATCCTATTAAAGTCCCATAAACGGGCGGCATAGAGCGGGTTGAGCTTCTTTTATCTGCCCGCTGAAGCTGCAAATGAAGCTGAGGAGAGCTTCTGTTTGTAAAACCGAGAACTAAAAAAGATATGAAGGTCAGTAGAAAAGTTTAATAATTCTATGCAGGTCTGTCAGTATAAACACCCTCCTCTCACATTATGCATCATTAGAAACACTTTAGAACTTCTGCTGCGAAACATTACACATTAAAAGCAAACATTCATGAAACTAGCAGAATCTCACAGTTGGAGTCTTGATATCCTCCTGAGATCCGAACCATTCGTTTACATCCTCTGTACTGGACATTTGTTTTAATCTACATGTTTTGATTCATTTGAGCTACTAAATCCTGATGTGCTCAGTAGACGTCATCCTGGCCTTTCTGATAATATCTCATGTGATCTGGTGGGATGAGGGAAACTTTGTTTTCATGCCGAGACAAAATGCAGACTGTTGAGGGTTTAATTCATGTTCAGTTTAATTTCTTAAAGTTTTATTAGAAAATGGACTGAGATTCTTGTTTTCTTGTCAGCCTGTGTCGATTTGAAGTGTCGCTGTTTTTTTTTGTTTGTTTTTTTTACGGTGAAATCGTTCTGTTTTTATAAATAAAATTCTAAATTGTAAGTTGTTGCTTTGCCTCCAAAAAGGCAGAAAATCACATAAAAGTCAAATCAGAAGACACTTTACCCCTCGTTCTCAGGAGGACACACATAAACGCTGCAGAACAGAACAGAATGTGCTTTATTGTCATTATACAGCTTCTCCTTTCCGGTGCACACGGTCAGCTCAGCTCTGTCTGTACTCACTCATACGTCAGGCCGGTGACCTGGCTGCTGCCGGAGGACGTGGTGATGATGTCCCGGCGCTGGCCCACGGCGTTTCCGTGCTCGTCTCTGGCCAGCAGGTCGAACACCTCGTTGTTGTACACCTCCATCACCGACACCTCCACCGCGTGACTCTGGCCTGGCTTCTCAGAGATCAGCCTGGAGGTCACACGAGAACAGGTGGACAGGGAAAGACAGGATCTTGAGTTGAGGCTTTCTCCACATGCTTGCAGAGGTTTGTTCATTACATCCTGGGCATTTCTGAGCTGGATAAACAGGACTTTTCTCGCTCACCGGAAGAGCTCAGCAGCAGCCTTGGGGATGATTCCCTGCTGTACTTCCTGCTGCATGCCTGAGTGCTCCTCCAGCGGCTGGGATCCCATCATGGTGTGAGTTTTTCCGCTGCCTGTCTGCCCGTAAGCCATGATGCAAACATTATAGCTGCAAGGCAAACAGGAAGAACATGTGAGATTAATGCTGCAGCTTTAAATTATGATGTTTGTTTTTTTATTCAGATATGTAATCCCCTGTTCATGCAGCAAGACAGATATTCTCATTAAAACAGCTGAATGACATGATGTAATCCAGTGCAGGGTGTCAAACATGCGGCCCGTGGGCCAAAAACCGGAACTCCAGAGGGTCCAATCCAGCCTGTTAGATGACTTTGTAAAGTGTAAAAATTACAGAGAAGACATTAACTGCAAATTATAAATTTGTAAAACTGTAAATTTAAAATAATTTATAATTTCTAGATCATGAAAAGTTGTTTTGATCATTAAGTAAAATACTAGATCGTTCATTGTCCTGTTTTTTGTGCCTCATCTTTGTAATATTTTGTCTTGTTTTTGTCATTTAGTGTTTCTGTTTTTTCTCGTTTGTGTTTTTTTCTTATTTATTGTCATTTTGTGTTTCGCTTTATTCATTGTTTTGTGCATCATTTTGTGTTTTTCTTTGTCTTACTTCTGTTGCTTGTCCATATTTTTGTCACTATGCAACTTTTTTGTCTATTTTTTTCTCTTTTTGTTTTGTTTCATGTCATTTGTCTTATTTTTTGTTGTTTTGTGTCTCATTTTTGTAAGATTTTGTCATGTTTTTGTTCTCTTTTTTTGTCGGACTTTTGTCGATCATAAAGTAAAATCCTGTATCGTTCAGTTCCAGATAGCTGTGACTAAAAGTTTTGTTCCTTTGTAGACTCTCTGTGATCTGAAAGCTGTAATGTATAAAGGACAAACTGAGGCTGAATGTTGCTGAAATCAAATTTATTTTTCTTAAGAAATTTCAGGTTGTTCATGATGTTTTGTACAAAGATAATTCCTTAAATGTGAACATTTTCAGAATGTACTTTTTTGCACTAAAAGGAAATACTAGGACTTGTGGTTATTTCTAGGTTATTATGCTGTGATTTTACTGGTCACTTGAGATAAAATTGGGCTGAATCTGGAGCCTAAACTACGATGATTTGACACCCTTGGTCTAGTGTTTTAGATCACTTTTCACTCACCCATCCAGCAGTGAAGTGAGGAGCGACTTGACTTCCTCAAACACAGCATTCTGTGAATCGTCTGGTCCATGCACCCTGGAAGACACACGAACACCACGCTGATTATTTGTTTAAAAAACACACACATATATATATATATATAAATCAGCGGGCCATGATGTCTGTATTTACCTCTCAAACTCAAACAACTTATTCTGCACTGGCATCCCCGTCTTCAAGCAGTTCACCATCACCGTGTCCTGAAAAAAACAACAAGGAATGACTAGAAAGTGAAGCAGGTTAGCAGCAATCAAAGAAAATCAGCTCTGAGAGAAAACTCACATCACTGATTGCACTGATTACTTCCTCTGATGATGCAGGTCTGAGAGAGAAAAGGATAACATTGCATTTTCTCAATTTTTCAAGCACTGATTAGTCATTTTTTATCCAGCGTGGAGTCGCGATGCGCTGTGACGTTAACCCACCCTGATCCAGAGGTCTGGACGTGGTCGAAGGCCAGAACTGGACGAACCCTGCAGTGAACCCTGATGTTCCCTCTCAGCTCCTGCAGCCGAACAAACATCAGATATTATAAGATTTACCGTAGTTTGTCATTTCTGAGTAGAACGCTCCATGTCTCCTCACCACCAGCGCGTTGTGAAGCTCTTTCCTCTTCTGCCTCTCTGATCTGCACCTCTCCTTTTCTTCCTCCAGAGAGCGCTCCAGGGCTGCAGCACGATCCTGCAAATCTGGACACGGAGGAAAAAATGGGAGGAATGTTGTGTCATGAGCTGAGGTTAAATGTTCCGTACGGATATTCAGCATCGTGCTATGGTGCTTTCCACGACAAATAATGAAGCCTCCAGCTGCTCCTATCTGTTCCCTGAAGTGTGCATCTTTGAAATCACGCCAAGCCTTTAATCCTGGAGCACAAACGTACACACTTGGCAGCAAGCAGGTCCATTCATACAAACACAGGACAGGCTAAGAAGTTCATTAATTATTAAAAGAACTGTATTTTGAATGACCACAATTCTGTCTTTGCTGATTAAAAATAATTTAAGGCACAAATTATCCACAAAAATTCCACATAGGAGTAGGAAAACACCTCAGATATCTTATTTTGCTGTGGATTACTACTGCAATATTCACAAAATTATGTGGCCATACGGCATGTAATCTCTTCATTCAGTGTGTTTTCAGAATGTAGAAGATAAAGACATAAGGTATTCATAAAACACAGGGTTTGCGCAACCATCTCCAATGTTACCAATTAGATATGTGTTGCTTTTAATCTCAGTTTTGCCAAGATTTGGAAATGATTCAAACCAACTCTGTTTTGTTGTTGTTGTTGTTGTTGTTGTTGTTGATATAAAGAGCCTAAGGGACCTTCTATGCAGCAAACACAGCTTTAACATTCATGGAAAAGTCCAAAGGCTTGTATCTATGTGCTATCAGTCACCAATGTGAATAACAAAAACATCAAACAAAGTGCAACATAAGAGGAAACCCCTCAGTAACCAAAATCACCCCAGTCTTGACTTCCTGCCTGCAGCGTTTTGTTCAGCCTGTACTCAGGCTAATCTGGGCCACAGCTTGTGACAAGATCACTTCCTTCCAATCACCTGAGACGTGGTGAACCAGCTGACTGGTTGAACTGCATTTATCCACACAGTCAACCTTGGACAGCCTGGAGGGCGGGGTGAGGGCCTGTGAGAGGATTACCAGATAGCAGCGCATCTTAACAGAGATACGGGCAGCGCATTAGCCGTAAGCCACTTCAGAATTACAGCCGCACATAGAGGGTGAATGAGGAAGTGAAAAAAGTTAATGGAGGAGAATCCTGCCCTTAAAAAAACAAACAAACAACCTCTTGCTCAGCAGCATCTGAGCAGACTGGGTAGCATGTAAAAGCTGAGAGGATGGAGGCGTTTAAGTTCACTGTTAGGAACATTTTGGGTGTTGCTTTTAAAATACTGTCCCATATATTCTCTTTATATTAATATATTTATATTACTACTCTGAAAAAGGAATGCGGCGGAGTTATGTGACGATCAGTGTAGGTTTGTCTGTTAGCATAGCTTAGCTGTTAGCACTGTCGCCTTACAGCTAGACGATCCCTGGTTTGAGTCCCGGCCTGGGCCTAGAAGCTGTGCGGTGTTTATTAGATATGCAAATAGCATCACATCACGTGGGGCTGCACAGTGAGTGGTTAGGACTTTTGCCTTGCAAGAAGAAGATCCCGGTTTAAATCCCGGTCTGGGCCTGGGATCTTTCTGCATGGAGTTTGCATGTTCTCCCTGTGTGGGTTTTATCCGGCTTCCTCCCACAGTCCAAAAACATGCTGAGGTGAGCTGGTAACTCTAAATTATCCGTAGGTGTGAATGTGAGTGTGATTGTCTGTATTTGTAGCCCTGTGACAGAGTGTTAACCTGTCCAGGTGAACTCTGCCTTCAGCTTAAGTCAGCTGGGATAGACTCCAGCCCCTCATGACCCTAATTATGTGGTGTATAGATAATTAATGGATGGATGAACATATACAAGACAAAAAATTCCAATTATTAATGAGTGAACTTCACAGATGAGCTAATTCAAGGACCATTGGGAATTTGAAAATCTGTGAACAACTCATCAGTATTGGTAAATTTAATGAAATCTAAGCTTAAAATTGTGATATTTCATCTCAATCACTTTATTTAGTGGGTCTTTTTTTTTAATTGCCAAAAATGAACTATTTGGTCTAACTATATACTGTCAAAAAAGTAGACATGTCACAAAAAAATTCAAGGACTTCTTGGCTGAACTGCAGGCTGTGTTTTCACTGAGCAGATTGGAGAAGATAACGGATGGATCGAAACAACTTTTCAAGATCTAGAAATTATTTAAAATTTACATTCATTTCCACATCCGTGCAGTAATCCTGACACTACACCATACAAACTAAAGTGGGAACTATTAAGGTTGAAGGTTTAGTTTTCCTTCTGCCTTGTAAATTTAGAACATTTATACATAGAAAACGCAGTAGAGTTGTGGCAGTGCATCAGCAACAGGACAGGCTTCCACCAACCCAAACTCTGTTGTGCTAAAGCTGCTGACTGAGATCATATTGCACAATGTTCAGTGTCTTTTCTGTGATTGTTACACTTTGCAAAAGTCATCCTGCGGGCTGGACTGGACCCTGTGACGGGCCGTATGTTTGACACTGTGGGTTTAGAGGCTCACTTCACCCAGGATTCACTCAAGAGTCCAAATATCTTTAAAAAAAAAAAAACCCAACTCCTTCAGGAGACGGAGCCTTGAGGAGACATAACAGATGCTACACCTATACTAGCCTGTGGTTCCACTTATTCAGGTACTCACTCTGAAACTCATCTCCACGGTGACCATTCAGACAGGAGCTGGCTTGTTCTACTTTCTCCAGGAGCTGCTTGCTCTGCTCCTCCAGCTCCGAGGCAAAGCTGGCGTACACGGCAAACAGCTCACTGAGGTCCTGCTTCACAGCCTGCAACCAACGCACAGACGACAACTTAAATGTGTGGGCTCTGTGTGTCGCAGTGTTTCCATATAATCTGACCATTTAGCATACAAAAATCACCATCTACCGTGCACACAAACATGTTTCATTTGCACCTGGACGTTAGAAAGCAGCTTGACAAGAGCCGACTGAGTTATTTTCTCTGTGTTGGACTGGAGCTGACGATGGGTCTCAGATTTAGCGTCCTCTTCATGGTCCCGACGCAGTTTCCCCAAACTCTAAATAAAAAATACACCACATAAAACAAACACATTTTATTTCAACCAAATACAAACTGAAACAAGATCACCCCCCACTGCCATGCGATAGATAACTGTAAAACTTCATTTTAACACAAAAAGAAGCCATTGCTCAGGTGAAGTAAGGCCAGTGGATGACATGGGAAGGAGGGGAAAAGAGGAAGATCAATTGGCAAGAGCTGTAGGATATGGAGACGTTCAGAGCAAGCTTCATCATCAAGGCTGCCTATGATGTCCTGTCATCACCCAGGAATCTCAGCCAGCGGTATGATGAAGACCCCACATGCTCACTCTGCCTGACTCCAGCTATACACTCAAACGCATCTTAGTGGGCTGCAAGACCAGCCTCACCCAAGGCCGTTACACCTGGTGGTACAACCAGGGGCTAAAGTGTCTGACACTAGTGGTGGAAGAGGGTCAACGTCCTTCCACCCACATCGTCCCGCTGGCAAGAAACAACATTTGTCCAGGAGGGTGAGAGTCGAGTCCGTCTCGCCACCAAGAGACCAGATCCTGGGCGGCTGAGAGGGGTGTGCGATTGGAAGACTACATCATCGAGCCCACAGTGCCCTGGGAGAGCTCAGTAGAGGAAGCCTACAAGCGCAAGAAGCTGAGATGTATGGAGCTCTCTGCCGACGCCTAGCCACCTCAACATCCAGGCTTCTCCAGTAGGTGATCGAGGACCTCTCCAGAGATGCTGGAAAGGGAAGTGAGTGGCTGTGGATGAAGAGAAAGGACTCCACCTGGGCCTTCAAGTGAGTAGATGGCATCTAAGGAGTGAACCTGGGATGCTGGGATTCACTGCTGAACCCTCTGGAGGTGTCCTGGGTCTATCAGCGAAACACCGATGAAGGAGGACACCCATTTGATAACCCAGAGGATGCCCTCATTCACTTAGTAGGTGTCTCATGTATGCAAGAAGTAATACCAACATCTAGTCCTACACAACAGATCTAATATAGAAGTTTGCATATTGGGCTTTTTTAGTCTATTAGTTTGATTTCTTCAGTGTGGCATAGAGTAGATCCTACAGCTTTTACGTGCAGTTGTATTTATTTACATTTACACAGGAACTACGCTGTAAAAGAGTAAAAAAAGGTACAACATATAAACAGCAGGAGATTTTAAAAAAACAAAATAAACAACTCATACAAATGTTAATCGTCACAAAGTTAATTAAATAAATTGCATTAAGTAATAAATCTAAATGCAACATATTCACCTATTTAATTAAAAAAATGGTAAAGTTAAGATGTATTTGCAAATGTATTTTAAAAGTCTTTTATGTCCAAAAATTAACATTTCCTTAAAAAGAAAAAAACGGGTATGTTATTTGACATTAGGTGTAAATGGTCTATTTTGTAATTCTATTGATATAAAGTGCAGAAAAAAAATCTTTACGATATAAAATGGAAAGTCTGTAAAATTAGAGATTTATTTATTTATGTATTTTTACAGTACAAGTAAACAAATTCGGCCAAACTCCCCTTTAGTGTTCAAGCTAAATCTTCATTGTTTTAAAATATAAACTAACTAATAATCGGAAGCATAAATAAAAGAAATTCAGGTATTGAATCAATTTTATTAGTTTACCATACCTTGATTTTTGATTTAAATCAATTAATGTCTTAAGTGTTAAGTTAGTGTCATTACTAAAACAAAGGTTTGTCTACATCAGTAACAAATTCCCTGAATTTGTCCTCAGAGCAGAAAATACCAGAATAAAATGCTCAGAAAGTCGGCTGTACACTAAAGCCTGTGTGTCATAAATGACAGATATCTTCTTACCTCAGCGAGTCTTAAATGAAGGATAGCATTCTCCGTCTCCAGTTCAAGTATTCGCTCCTCTTTACTCTGAAACACAGTTAAATACGTCCCAAAAGGACATTTACATGTAGTTTGTGGATGCCGTAGTGGAGCTAAAGGAGAAATCTTACATCGATATATGACAAAGTAATCCCTCTATCTGGCATTCAGTAAATTAAACAGTGACTCACCCTCAACTTGTGCTCCAGCAGATGAACCTGATGTGCAAATATTTGGTCCCTGTTGATAAAAAGAGGCATTTTTTCTTCTAGAATAAAAAAGGATCCAGCAGAGAGGAGATTGCCCGGCCTCGTCACTTTCCTCCCAACTGATCACGTCGTGTCCTCTCAGGTCAAATAATCCGATTAGTACCGATCAACAACATCTCTGCTCACCTGTCTGTGTTTAGCCCTGTGTGCGCATGGGAAGGGACGACAGCAGCCCGGGTATATAAATAAAACCAACCCTTTTGGGAGCATGAAAAGTAGTCGCCAATGTTCCTAATTTAAGGATGGCTGCTGGTACTGGAACCCCAAATAGTTTAAGTCTTCTATTGACTTCATAATACAAATATTTTAATGCGATGTAGGCATCAAAATGTTTTAAAATGATGTAGAAGGACACAATTTGAGCACACATATTTCTGAGCACATAACCCTGAATTTAGCTTCTGATTCAGCAGCTTAATTAAGCTTCAGTCAATTCCAGCCGTTTTCAGTACAAAAAATCGCTAATATTCTATTTTTAAATAAAAAAAATTACGAAAAATAGGTACGTTTTATCCGTTTGTTTCCTGGCTATAAAAGACACAAGCAGAAACAAAAAATCAAGCCGTTTTTTCGTTTTTTCGTTTTGAGCAAAAAACAAAAAAACAGGAAACGGTTCGTTTTTTCGTTTTTTCGTTTTGAACAAAAAAACAAAAAAAAACTGGAAACGGTTCGTTTTTTCGTTTTTTTCGTTTTCACCCCCAAAATGAAAATACGACTCAATATTCCGTTTCATTGGTGGGCGGGGCTTCGGAGCCTGCCAGTGCACAATAAAGCTCCTGCCCATCACAATAAAGCTCTTGCGCTGGTATTCATAGACAGACTGACTTTCATTGTATTGCCTGCCCCCACTGCACTTCCCCTAACTCTAAATCAAAGCAAGTCGTGTACACAGTAATGACAGTCATAACCAGTGGTGTAGTCTAGTTTTTTCTAGTGGGTATATTCCAACCTCATAAACCAAAGCCAGGTCAGGTTCTCATATATGTGCGCGTGCACTCACATGTCCACGCGCGCGCGCGCAGACACACGCGCGCGCGCGCAGCAGCAGAAGCAGCAGCAGCAGCTCCTTTATTTCAAACTACCAATTAGATACTTATAGACATTATAGAGTCAGCAGCTCCTCCTCCTGCCATCAGGTAGAGCTGATGTTTCCTCTTCATCAGGCTCCCTCTCCTAAACGTTAACCTTAGCTCCAGCTGTAGTGTTCCCTAAAGTGGCAGTATTCACAGGACAAGCAACAGGCTTATTAAAACACTGAAATAGTTTCATTTAGCTTTGCTTTCTTTTTCTTATTTTTTCTCCACTGACTGATGTTGGGTCATTAGAAGTTCTAGACTCATGTCCCTCTTCTTCTAAGCCAGGGGTATTCAGCTAAAATTCAGAAAGGTCCAGTCAGCAAAGGTCCAGAACATCATAATGTCTAACTTGAGTTACTGTGATATATGCTGATGTAACCTGGTAGTTTTATTAGAGTCTGCCTGTAATCAAAAACTGACTGTCAAATAAATTCAGTACGGTTCAAAAACATTTTGACATTTATTAATAAATAACTTATATGTAACTGTATATCTTAAAATAAAGTGCAGAACTTAAAAAACATGACTGAACAACCTGAATTAACTTCTATACATCTTTAACAATAATTAAATCTCATAAATGTAAACATGTGAACACTTTTACATTTTTGTCTGTCTCATATCACTCCCCTAATATCTCTGCAGTTTAATGGGACAACTGAGCTGCTGCTTGTTTGAGCCGTTCTCAAAACATATTTTGATTATGTTCATAGTTGAGAAAGCTGCCTTACAGCTGTTTGCTGAGCCAAACATGGTCAGCATGTGACCACAGTCTGTCCTCTAGAGATGTATAAGGCACAAAAGATACGGTCCGAATTTCCATATAACCACTTAAAAATGCGCAAACACATGTATTAGTATGTTTTTTTGACATAACGTTCACTTTTCTCTGTGTCAGGAAGCGGTGAAGCTGTATGGGACAGGGGAAGGTGTCTGGCTGAGAACAGCGCTCACTAAAGGCGGCCCGCGGTCCGGATCCGGACCCAGACGCCGTCTATACGGGTGTAAATTTGACAGGTCGCTTCTATTTTACCGGGGCAGCTTTCCAGTGTTTATCATTGGTCTATCGGCTCAGAAACGCACAGACCAATTATGTACGAGTTCAGGCATCCCACGTGACGCTACTCAGCCAATGACGTCGCTGAATCGCATCGCAGCTCTGCCTTCAAAAAGCAGCTGAGAGATGAACGACAAAGAGGACAGTAGTGATGGGAGTTCAGGTCTTTTCAGAGAGCTTTTGGCACTGCTTCTGAAGAAAAGCCGGTTCTTTCGGCTCCCAAATGGTTCCTAATTTATTATTCTTTGTAGTCTCATGTTTTTGCCTAACCTGGCAAATATGAATCATTTGTGTTTTGACAAACTCTTTTTCATTCAGTGTTTTTATGAGAAGCCTTATAATTGACTCATTTTGTACATTTGCTCTGTTACAAAAACAGGTATTCTTGCTTTTGTTTATTATTTCAACCAAACTGTTTTTGCACAAAAAATAAATGAACAAAACTCTGCACATGAACCCACAGAACCAGAACAGAACCAGAACCAGACTCAGTATTCAAACAGTATAAATGTCCTCAGAGCTGGCTGACATTCAGAAAAATCAGATGGCTGAGCTTGGATGGGCTGATACATTTCTTCTTTCAGTGAATATCTGCCGTGTTTTTGAGAAGATTCTCTCAGATGGAAGAAGTTGTCTCTCCTCCATCACCTTCACCAGGTGGGGCAAACTGAGGCCTTGTCCTGCCTCCAGCTCAGTGGGTCGTCTGCTGGTTGGATGAGGGCTTCCTCTAGATATGATCCTCCATTACCACATCAGCTGTAGGATTTCTCCTGAATCATCTCCTGTAGCTCTTCCATCAAAGAGCCTCCACACAGCAGAAGTTTGAGGTTCCTCCTCCACTTGGTCCTCTAATGGTGGAGGTGTCAGACTGCTGCTCATATTCTCTGAAGTGTCTCATCAATAGCTCTGTTGCCACTGAAGGCAAGCTTCTTTAATCTAGGATCCAGTGACATGTTTTCTGCTAGGACAGTGTTAAACTCCATACTCCATTAAATACGTTAGGAGTCGGCTCTTCAGATTCACTACAAAGCATCGGCTGTGAGAGTCGTATCTTTTGTGCCTTATACATCTCTAGAGGACAGACTGTGGTCACATGCTGACCATGTTTGGCTCAGCAAACAGCTGTAAGGCAGCTTTCTCAACTATGAACATAATCAAAATATGTTTTGAGAACGGCTCAAACAAGCAGCAGCTCAGTTGTCCCATTAAACTGCAGAGATATTAGGGGAGTGATATGAGACAGACAAAAATGTAAAAGTGTTCACATGTTTACATTTATGAGATTTAATTATTGTTAAAGATGTATAGAAGTTGATTCAGGTTGTTCAGTCATGTTTTTTAAGTTCTGCACTTTATTTTAAGATATACAGTTACATATAAGTTATTTATTAATAAATGTCAAAATGTTTTTGAACCGTACTGAATTTATTTGACAGTCAGTTTTTGATTACAGGCAGACTCTAATAAAACTACCAGGTTACATCAGCATATATCACAGTAACTCAAGTTAGACATTATGATGTTCTGGACCTTTGCTGACTGGACCTCTCTGAATTTTAGCTGAATACCCCTGGCTTAGAAGAAGAGGGACATGAGTCTAGAACTTCTAATGACCCAACATCAGTCAGTGGAGAAAAAATAAGAAAAAGAAAGCAAAGCTAAATGAAACTATTTCAGTGTTTTAATAAGCCTGTTGCTTGTCCTGTGAATACTGCCACTTTAGGGAACACTACAGCTGGAGCTAAGGTTAACGTTTAGGAGAGGGAGCCTGATGAAGAGGAAACATCAGCTCTACCTGATGAAGAGGAAACATCAGCTCTACCTGATGAAGAGGAAACATCAGGTCTACCTGATGGCAGGAGGAGGAGCTGCTGACTCTATAATGTCTATAAGTATCTAATTGGTAGTTTGAAATAAAGGAGCTGCTGCCGCTGTGTGTGTGTGTGTGTATGTGTGCGTGCGCGCGTGGACATGTGAGTGCACGCGCACATATATGAGAACCTGACCTGGCTTTGGTTTATGAGGTTGGAATATACCCACTAGAAAAAACTAGACTACACCACTGGTTATGACTGTCATTACTGTGTACACGACTTGCTTTGATTTAGAGTTAGGGGAAGTGCAGTGGGGGCAGGCAATACAATGAAAGTCAGTCTGTCTATGAATGCCAGCGCAAGAGCTTTATTGTGATGGGCAGGAGCTTTATTGTGCACTGGCAGGCTCCGAAGCCCCGCCCACCAATGAAACGGAATATTGAGTCGTATTTTCATTTTGGGGGTGAAAACGAAAAAACGAACCGTTTCCTGTTTTTTTTGTTTTTTTGTTCAAAACGAAAAAACGAAAAAACGAACCGTTTCCTGTTTTTTTGTTTTTTGCTCAAAACGAAAAAACGGCTTGATTTTTTTGTTTCTGCTTGTGTCTTTTATAGCCAGGAAACAAACGGATAAAACGTACCTTGTCGAGGCGCATCGGGAGGTGCATTTCCTTGAAAACGACCGATTCGGGGATTTTATACGGACAAGGTACGTTTTATCCGTTTGATTCCCGGCTGTAAAAGACACAAGCAGAAACAAAAAATCAAGCCGTTTTTTCGTTTTTTCGTTTTGAGCAAAAAACAAAAAAACAGGAAACGGTTCGTTTTTTCGTTTTTTCGTTTTGAACAAAAAAACAAAAACAACAGGAAACGGTTCGTTTTTTCGTTTTTTCGTTTTCACCCCCAAAATGAAAATACGACTCAATATTCCGTTTCATTGGTGGGCGGGGCTTCGGAGCCTGCCAGTGCACTATAAAGCTCCTGCCCATCACAATAAAGCTCTTGCGCTGGCATTCATAGACAGACTGACTTTCATTGTATTGCCTGCCCCCACTGCACTTCCCCTAACTCTAAATCAAAGCAAGTCGTGTACACAGTAATGACAGTCATAACCAGTGGTGTAGTCTAGTTTTTTCTACTGGGTATACTCCAACCTCATAAACCAAAGCCAGGTCAGGTTCTCATATATGTGCGCACGCGCGCACACACACACACACACACACACACACGCACACACGCAGCAGCAGCAGCTCCTTTATTTCAAACTACCAATTAGATACTTATAGACATTATAGCGTCAGCAGCTCCTCCTGCCATCAGGTAGAGCTGATGTTTCCTCTTCATCAGGTAGAGCTGGTGTTTCCTCTCCATCAGGTAGAGCTGATGTTTCCTCTTCATCAGGCTCCCTTTCCTAAATGTTAACCTTAGCTCCAGCTGTAGTGTTCCCTAAAGTGGCAGTATTCACAGGACAAGCAACAGGCTTATTAAAACACTGAAATAGTTTCATTTACCTTTGCTTTCTTTTTCTTATTTTTTCTCCACTGACTGATGTTGGGTCATTAGATGTTCTAGACTCATGTCCCTCTTCTTCTAAGCCAGGGGTATTCAGCTAAAATTCAGAAAGGTCCAGTCAGCAAAGGTCCAGAACATCATAATGTCTAACTTGAGTTACTGTGATATATGCTGATGTAACCTGGTAGTTTTATTAGAGTCTGCCTGTAATCAAAAACTGACCGTCAAATAAATTCAGTACGGTTCAAAAACATTTTGACATTTATTAATAAATAATTTATATGTAACTGTATATCTTAAAATAAAGTGCAGAACTTAAAAAGCATGACTGAACAACCTGAATCAACTTCTATACATCTTTAACAATACCTAAATCTCATAAATGTAAACATTTGAACACTTTTACATTTTTGTCTGTCTCATATCACTCCCCTAATATCTCTGCAGCTTAATGGGACAACTGAGCTACTGCTTGTTTGAGCCGTTCTCAAAACATATTTTGATTATGTTCATAGTTGAGAAAGCTGCCTTACAGCTGTTTGCTGAGCCAAACATGGTCAGCATGTGACCACAGTCTGTCCTCTAGAGATGTATAAGGCACAAAAGATAGGACTCTCAGAGTCGATGCTTTGTAGTGAATCTGAAGAGCTGACTCCTAACCTATTTAATGGAGTATGGAGTTTAACACTGTCCTCGCAGAAAACATGTTACTGGATCCTAGATTAAAGAAGCTTGCCTTCAGTGACAACAGAGCTGTTGATGAGAAACTTCAGAGAATAAGAGCAGCAGTCTGACATCTCCACCATTAGAGGACCAAGTGGAGGAGGAACCTCAAACTTCTGCTGTGTGGAGGCTCTTTGATGGAAGAGCTACAGGAGATGATTCAGGAGAAATCCTACAGCTGATGTGGGAATGGAGAATCATATCTAGAGGAAGCCCTCATCCAACCAGCAGACAACCCACTGAGCTGGAGCAGGACAAGGCCTCAGTCTGCCCCACCTGGTGAAGGTGATGGAGGAGAGACAACTTCTTCCATCTGAGAGAATCTTCTCAAAAACACGGCAGATATTCACTGAAAGAAGAAATGTATCAGCCCATCCAAGCTCAGCCATCTGATTTTTCTGAATGTCAGCCTGCTCTGAGGACATTTATACGGTTTGAATACTGAGTCTGGTTCTGTTTCTGTTCTGGTTCTGTGGGTTCATGTGCAGAGTTTTGTTCATTTATTTTTTGTGCAAAAAAGTTTGGTTGAAATAATAAACAAAAGCAAGAATACCTGTTTTTGTAACAGAGCAAATGTACAAAATGAGTCAATTATAAGGCTTCTCATAAAAACACTGAATGAAAAAGAGTTTGTCAAAACACAAACGATTCATATTTGCCAGGTTAGGCAAAAACATGAGGCTACAAAGAATAATAAATTAGGAGCCGTTTGGGAGCCGAAAGAACCGGCTTTTCTTTGGAAGCAGTGCCAAAAGCTCTCTGAAAAGAGCCGAACTTCCATCATTACTGTCCTCTCTGTCCCTCATCTCTCAGCTGCTTTTTGAAGGCAGAGCTGCGATGCGATTCAGCGACGTCATTGGCTGAGTAGCGTCACGTGGAATGCCTGAACTCCTACATAATTGGTCTGTACGTTTCTGAGCCGATAGACCAATGATAAACACTGGAAAGCTGCACCCTGCACCGGTAAAATAGAAGCGACCTGTCAAATTTACACCCGTATAGACGGCGTCTGGGTCCGGATCCGGACCGCGGTCGGCCTTTCGTGAGCCCTGTTCTCAGCCAGACACCTTCCCCCGTCCCATACAGCTTCACCGCTTCCTGACACAGAGAAAAGTGAACGTTATGTCAAAAAAACATACTAATACATGTGTTTGCGCATTTTTAAGTGGTTATATGGAAATTCGGGACCTTTTCTAGTGGGTATAAGGCGTATACCTGCGTGTTTACACCCCTGGGTATACGTATCTTTGCGCATTTTTAAGTGGGTATACAGAAATTTGGAAAATTTTCTAGTGGTGGGGTGTATACCTGCGTATCACGTAGACTACATCACAGCTACATGTATGACGTTTGTAGCAAAAACATAAAAATAAAAAAACGCGTGAAAATCATTTTAATTTTCAGAGTTAAGATGGATTAAATGCGCTGTCAAACAGCGCTGAGTGGAGCGGCTGACCGGACCAAGACGGCGGCCGTATTTCTCGCTGCACAATACCCCGAGCAGCGTTGACCTGACCCGGCTTTGGTTTATGAGGTTGGAGTATACCCAGTAGAAAAAACTAGACTACACCACTGGTTATGACTGTCATTACTGTGTACACGACTTGCTTTGATTTAGAGTTAGGGGAAGTGCAGTGGGGGCAGGCAATACAATGAAAGTCAGTCTGTCTATGAATGCCAGCGCAAGAGCTTTATTGTGATGGGCAGGAGCTTTATTGTGCACTGGCAGGCTCCGAAGCCCCGCCCACCAATGAAACGAAATATGGAGTCGTATTTTCATTTTGGGGGTGAAAACGAAAAAACGAAAAAACGAACCGTTTCCTGTTTTTTTGTTTTTTGCTCAAAACGAAAAAACGAAAAAACGGCTTGATTTTTTGTTTCTGCTTGTGTGTTTTATAGCCGGGAATCAAACGGATAAAACGTACCTTGTCCTTATACCGACTTCAGGACATGTTTTGGACAAAATAGTTTACTGGCTTGTGTCATCTGATGTAAAAGGTTGGATTATGGCCGTTTTTTGTGGAATCTTTTTTTTGTGTGTGTAATAATAAACCCGGAAATGTGAGTCGCGCTGTGTGCTTTGAAGCCGTGTATAGAGAACGGATGGATGAATATTTGTTTTTGTCGGACAAATGTGTTTTTCTCACCCGCTGTGGTAATCGCATCTGAAAGTGGTTTATACCGGCGGATTCATGAGAATCTAAGCTTTCCATCGGCGTATAGTGTTTGTATAATCGCGTTTGCACCCGTCTCGGACATTCTTGAAATTCCTATGCAAATTAGTAGGTGTACCGCCGGCGGTACACTGAAGCTTAAAGGGTTGGGAAAAGTTAAAGAAAGCTTATTAATATAAACCTATGTTAGATGTTTCAGGTAAACCCTCAATGCTGTCCTCAACCCACTTTTAAATTGGTAAATCCTTTATTCTGTTTGTGAAAATGCAAAAAAAATGGGGGGAGTTCACTTTAGACCAGGTACCGATGAAAAAACACTACATTTCACAAATATAATCAGTTTCCTAAATTTCAAAGTGTGTTTCAGGCACCATTAACCCTCCTGTTATGTTGTGGGTCCAATTGACCCATTTTAAGGTGAATAAATATATATATATATATATATATATATATATATATATATATATATATATATATATCTGTTGAAAAAATTGCTAAAAGTATTTTTTCGGTTTGAAACTTCTGCTTTGCTTTCACATTTTTGCAAAACTACCCTAAACAGAAGATGTATCTCGTGTTAATTTATCAGCATCACTCCATAAAAAGAAAAAACATCAAAAATATAAAATAACATTTTTAAGTCTTCGTAAATCAATGTCATATAAAACTACTGTATTTTATAAGTAGGTCTTTCCAATTTATAAATTTTTTTTAAATTGCATTTTATAATGAAAAACTAGTGAATTATTCTCATTGAACCACGATCTGTGAGAGGTGAAGAACACCGCTGCACTAAATATTGATAGAAATGGTGTTAATAATAAGATATAAACAATGTTTATTGGGCTTTTTGGTTTCTGACATTTTTGGATAATTAAGCATGACTCAGGAACGAACCTAACAGGAGGGTTGAGGGTTGGCCTACGATGTACAACAAGGTTTTACATAATTTGGGGGAGGTAAATACACAACAGGTTTAAATGTCACTTAACTTTCCACTTGGCTCCTGAAACAGGACAGACTCCCACCGACAGAGGGCAGCAGAACGGTTCAAGAAATAAACACGACGAAGAAGAAAAACTCTTTCCGCATTGTCACAGCTTCTGTCAAACAGGCTGCCGAGGGTAACTATTTGGACACAAAACGGCCAAAATGAAGGACAAAAGACGAGAGAAAATCAGCGTCGCCACCGAGGTAAACACGTAAAGTTGTGTTTGCTAGCTAGTAGCGGTTTAGCTGTCTGGTTTAGCTCTGTAGCATTCAGCTGATACGCATTTCATTCATTCCTAGCTTCCCCCTGTGTCTGTTCACACCATTATTTGGTGTCTAACCTCGTTCGACGGGGTTTTATAGTGTAAAAAGTGAGATTAATAATCAATGTCTGACCTGTGAACTCCGCAGATTGACCGGCTGGAGGAGCGGCGGGCCCGTTGCCAGGACAACCTGGAGAGAGCCGAGTTCAAGAGCCGGAAGGAGAAGATGTCCGAGAAGGACAGGTGAGGGTGGAGAAGTATCAAAACTACACTTTATGAAGACATAGCCCCCCATCTGCTCCTGTAGGAGGAAGACTCCCAGGCTGAAAGAGACTACAAACACAGTTACACAACTAGTGATCTTTGTGGTCACTCTGTGATCCATTGCATGTTCTTAAGGTCATTTATTGTGACTGAGGTAGTTTTGCATCTCGTTGTGACAGATTTTTGTCTCTTTGAAGCTGATTTTGTTTTTCTCTGTGTTTGCTTTCCCACGTTGTGTCTGTTTTAAGTCTGTGGTTGTTTGTTTCTGTCTATTTGTGGTGCTTTAGTGTCATGTTGTGGTTGTTTTGACATATCTTGGTGCTGGTTTTGCATCTCTGGGGTTTGTTTGTGTCACTTTTTGTTTGTTTTTAGTCTGTGGTTGTTTGTTTTCGACAATTTGTGGTGGTTTTGCATCTCTTTGTGGACGTTTGGTGTCACTTTGTGCCTGTAATTCACTGTTTTCAACAATTTATTTTGGTTTGGTGTCATGTTGTGGTCATTTTGACTTATCTTGGTGGTGGTTTTGCATCTATTTGTGGTTTGTTTGAGTCACTTTGTGTTTGTTTTCAGTCTGTGGTTGTTTGTTTTGGACAATTTGTGGTGTTTTAGTATCTCTGTGGTCATTTTGACATATTTTGGTGGTAATTTTGCATATCTTTGTGGTATTAGGTATCACTTTGTGCCTGTTTTGTGTCTGTGATTACATTTGCCAATTTGTGATGGTTTACAGTCCGTTTGTGGTCATTTTGACACGTTTGGTGTCACTTTGTGGCTGTTTCACATCTCTCTGTGGTTGATCTGTGCCTCTTTGTGCAGGTTTTGCCTATTTTAACTGAGCTCTATGACTTTAAAACCAGAAATATTAACAGGAATATGATCACTACTAACTGCAGGGAACAGAGCCTAGGGAATAAAACCGATGACCTGGATGAGTGAAAATCCTTCTAACTGTGCTGTTTCTCTTTCTCTCATCCTTTCTATCTGTTCCACAGACAAGAACTAGAAGATGAAATGGCGATCATGAATGAGAGAGTGCAAAAGCTCGGTGAGACCACATTGTAAAACTCCTTATTCATTGCATTTGTACATGCACTCAAAATTATGTTTTTCTTTGTTACTTCTCTTGTATATTTGACATTGGCTGATGCTAAAAAAAAAAAATCAAATTCTCTGCTCATTCTGAATATCAGCCTAAGATGTGTACATGCAAGCAGGAGTGCTTTGAAAGCCAACTGAGGTCTTAAACATTTACAGGAGAGATCTTAAAACTGGACTCTAAGAGATTCAAAGTGTAGAGCTAAAATAATTGAGAAAATGGTGCCTTTTAAAAATCTGCCCTGCTGTTTGTGTCACACAAAACAACCATTCTAAACAAAATACAATTAAATCATTAATAATAATTGAATTTGTAACAATTTTCTGACATTTTGCAGACATGTCAAATTAGAAAATAATCAACAAACTAATCAATCATGAAAGTCACATTTTGTTGCCCTAAAGAGGTGGATTTTAAGCACAGAACAGTTCGATTTATAATATTAACTTGATGGAACATTCTCAGATTTTACTGTATTACATGTAAAGTGTATACACTCTATGGAGGTTATCTACTGCCAGCTTACCCACAAAACCCCAACTTGCTTACGTCAGTTTTGTTTTTCTGTTTCTAGACAAAGAGCTGGAGACGTTAAGAGGCGAGAACCGGAGGAACATGCTGCTGTCGGTCGCCCTGCTGGCTGTCAGCGCTCTCTTCTACTACATATTTTTCTACAGTGAAGAAGACTCATGATAGCATCCAGGACCTTAAAGGGACCCACCAGTCTTAAGAGAGCCACCAGCTCAGGACAGTGTTGCTATGAGGTCATAAGACACTTAAGCCCGAAATTATTCATACACTGGTCAAATACAAGAAAATTCTTAATTTTTTCAGTGTCACATCAGTATTTTACCTCAGATTTGATATAAATAGGACACAGAAGAGAGTCTGAAGCTATAACCGATTTATTTAACATAGAAAGTGTGAAGAAAAATCTTTAACAGGGTGAAAACAAAAAAACAAAAAATCACTGTCCAAAACTATTCTCAGTTGCAAACCCCTTATTTTATTTTTTATCACGGCCTCCAAACATTTTTACTAACTGCTCACAAGCTTCTTGCAAGTATCTGCAAGAATTCTGAACCATTCATCTTTTGCAAATGTTTCAAGATCCTTGAGGTTGGAAGGTTTCTGTGCCGTTACCCGTTTCTTGAGCTCCATCCGCAGCTTCTCGGTGGGGTTTACATCAGGACTTTTGAAAGAAATTAAGAAATTCCTTGCATTTGGCAGGTCTGTAAATAATTTTGTGCTTAAGTGTAAGAGGCCATGATTGTGGCCACAAGGATGAAAGATGAACCAGAGCCAAAGAGTTGTGTTGATGAAATACCTCCGTTCTGCCTCCAGATGGCGCCATTCCACATCAAACTGGGTTCATCCTGCAGTCCAAACCCAGCACAGCTTCATTTAGGGCATATTATCTGCAGCAACATGGATGAAAAGTTTTAAGTGTTACAGACTTTTTTGGGCCGGTCTCAGTCTGTGTTTCCTCAGTGGAATAATCAGAAATGCATGGAGTGAATGACACACAGTGAACATCTGTACTCCACTGCATGTAGCTCAGTACATTTTCTAATACATATGAGGTTGTATTGAGGAGAAGGAGTGAGCTTGTTGTTTATTTTCCTCAGCTCTTATTGCAGACTGACATTCAACCAAAAGAAGCAACTGAATATTAACTTTGCCTTATGTGATGTTGCTGTACCGGGCTTTGCAAAAGTTCTGTTACACTTGCAAAATGCAAGCAAAATGAACACAAAGATTTTTTTGGTGCAATAAGATAATTTTTTATTTTCCAAATATTTCAATATATGTGTTAATGATAATATTAATCAGAAATGTGGCCACCCAAAAGTTTTATCTCATCGCACCAACAAATCTTTGTGTTCATTTTCGTGAATGTCTCAACAAGTGTAACAGAACTTTTTCAAAGCCCGGTAAATCCTGCAGAGATGTTTGATGAAATGCTGCTTTTCAGTCATATGAATGATTCAGTGGGATAACGCATGCTGCATGACGTTTGTACAGTTTGATGAAGGAACATGTTTGATAGATTTAGGAATATTACTCTGTTTTGGCATTATAGCAAACAGAGAACTTGAAGAATGTATTTTTGATTATTTTTTGTTGTAACTCATGCTGCCATACACCTAATTCCTACCAAGAGCTTGAACATGAAATGTCTTTATAATGCAAATTTGAAATGACTTGTTATGTGGGGATTTATGTGCGTGTTGATTCTTTTCCATGAATATATTATTAAATGCTGCATTGCCATGTTGGAAGCATATTTTTTCCTTGTAAATGCATTAGCATTTTACAAATAAGTGAGTGCATGTTACAGGACTTCACTAGAGGATCAAACATGACCAACAAATAATCCTACATCTTAAACCCAATTTGACAGATAGAGAAGGTGAGATCTGATCAGTAAGTTTCTGTCAGCGGAGACGGAAAAAGCTACACAATGTGGTCTGTGTGGAACGAGGGAGTTGTCTGATTAAATGATTTTAAATCCTGTTTTCTGTTCTCAGAATATAGTAAATATAACACCATTCATGTTTCTGATTTTCACTCTTGTCTGTAATAAGTCATTTAAAAACCAACAGATCAGAACCGGTGTATCCAGTACTAGACATGCTTTTAATCAGGACCGTGACAAAGTGAGTGACATCTCAAATTTCTCCTCAACACCTGTCCTTTCATGCTTTCATGCTGCCAACATATGCTATATGCTGTATCCAATCAATTTTATTTATATAGCACCTTAAACAACCAGAGATTTAAACAAAGTGTTGTACATCCAGAACAAGGCAAATAAAATCAGAAATACACAATAAAAGCACTCAAAACAAATAAAATCAGAAATACAAAATAAAGGTACAAAAAACTTAACACCTACATATACATATATGTATGTATAGCGTATGTTTACACTGCCGTTCATAACTGATGTTTTATAAAAGTGGTGGGATCCTGGGTTATATTTTCCATTGTCTATACACCGCTTTATCCTCTCTAGGGTCATGGGGGGTGCTGGAGTGTATCCCAGCTGACTCGGGCGAAGGCAGGGGACACCCTGGACAGGTCACCAGTCTGTCACAGGGCTACATATACAGACACACAATCACACTCACATTCACACCTACGGACAATTTAGAGTAACCAATTAACCTCAGCATGTTTTTAGACTGTGGGAGGAAACCGGAGTACCCTGAGAAAACCCATGTATGCACAGGGAGAACATGCAGAAAGATCCCAGGCCCACCCCGGGATTTGAACCGGTGATCTTCTTCCTGCAAGACGAAAAGTGCTAACCACTAGGCATCCCCATGTGACGCTATTTGCATATCTAATAAGCACCGCACAGCTGGGCTGCGCTCCTCCCCATGTAACTGAGAAAAAGAAAAAAAGAACGGTTCCCAGCTGCGACTCGGTTCCCATCGTTCATGTTAACAAGCTGTTCAAAAGAACCAGTTCGTTTGTGAACGTCACAACACTAAGACTCAGTGCTGCTAGGAGGTGTAATTGTAGTAAAAGTTGTGTCATTAGTAGAAGCTGCTTTCACAGAAAAATGCCTGAAAACAAGCAGTTAGCTGTCAGAGGCTATGTCTGCAGACAGACTGATGGACCAGAACTGCTTTGTGCTGCAGTTTTGTGTTTCAAGCTGTAAAAGTACACCGCCACTTATTTCTGTGCAGACTGACAGATTTAGGATCCGGTTTCAGGTTAATTCTGCAATGAAAACAACCGTAATATCAGCTTAAAACATAGTTTAAAATGTGTTTGCATTTAATTTTGTCCTGAAAAATTGTGTTCCAATGACATGAATCTGTTATTAGTGTGTTTGTGATGGTGGCTACTGGGTTTGAATCTTAACTAAGCTCCATTTTTACGGTCCTGTCTACGGTCCTAGACAGGTTGAGACGTAAACCGGATGTATTAAAATAGCAGGTGTTCTAGTCTTCTATACTAATTAAATTGAAAGTGTACAGAACCACGTTGTACCTAATTTGTGGCCACAAATTAGTATTTCATGCACACGTTACAGCTATTTCATGGCCACAATTTTTTTTTTTTTTTACCATATCACCAGAGGGGCTCTGTAAAATTGAGCGCAATGAACTACAGAATGAACAGAGAGAGGGAGCTGTGGCAGATAAAATGCACTAATCAGACGTTATTTTCTCATTAAATTCCCATTATGCCCGGGAGCAGTTAGCCTTGACCATGTACCTAACTAGCTAACAGCTCGCTTGCTGCTACTAGCAAATGCTAACTGACGCCTCAGTGTTGTTTCCACATAAACTGTTTTTTAATGCATATTCGAAGAGCACCATCCTTGTAGTGTCAGTGTTTCAGAAATCATGGTGGTATTAAGACAAGTTAAATAGTTTAAGATTGAGAAATATTAACAAACTAAACTCATCTCTGGTTTCCTGTCTCCATCCAGACTCGATGCTTTCCAGTTTCCTCTACTGGACTTTACATTCACTGACTCCACTTTTATCATCTCCTGGTGAGTCCCTGAACCGCTTAAAGTCATCCACAGAGGATTTGGTTCGGTGACGACATTTTTTTCTGTTTCTATAATGCTAGAGTGAATCCTCTGTGGGTAAATAACGATAGAGGGCACAGGTGTGTGACACAGGAACAGCAACTGCTGTGATCACGTCAGACAGAAATGCAGCTTTAAGCCTTGAACAACTGTTTTTTCCGAACCTTTTGCATCTGAATGTGTCATTTCCCTGTCTAAATATACAATCTGGTCACTTTTCTGCAAAATTAAGTGGCTCACAGAATATTTAACAGACTGATCTAGTATCTCAAAATGGTTCATCACAAGTTTTTCAAACCTGATTTAGCTCTTTGATGAATAATAAGGTTTCTTTGAAAGGTATTTTTACATCTGCAGAGCCCTGACCTGAAGCTGTATGATACAAATTCTGAGATATGTATTTTTTTTCCCCCTGCTGGATATAAAAGAACAAAACCAACCATTCAAGACTCTAATGGTTTTCATGAAGAAAAAAAAATCAAGAACAGAATGAAGAGCATCTGTACAAGGTAGAGCAGTCTGGGGAGAATATTCATCATTAGAACATTGTGACCCTGGAAAGAAACATGCAGGTTGTTCCATCTCTCCTGATCACTTAGTACAGTTACTAAAGAATATTTCCCTTGTACACACGTGGACAAAATTGTTGGTACCCCTCAGTTAAAGAAGGAAAAACCCACAATTCTCACTGAAATCACTTGAAACTCACAAAAGTAACAATAAATAAAAATTTATTGAAAATTAAATAATCAAAATCAGCCATCACTTTTGAATTGTTGATTAACATAATTATTTAAAAAAACAAACTAATGAAATAGGGCTGGACAAAAATGATGGTACCCATAACTTAATATTTTGTTGCACAACCTTTTGAGGCAATCACTGCAATTAAACGATTTCTGTATTTGTCAATGAGCGTTCTGCAGCTGTCAACAGGTATTTTGGCCCACTCCTCATGAGCAAACAGCTCCAGTTGTCTCAGGTTTGATGGGTGTCTTCTCCAAATGGCATGTTTCAGCTCCTTCCACATATGTTCAATGGGATTCAGATCTGGGCTCATAGAAGGCCACTTTAGAATAGTCCAACGCTTTTCTCTCAGCCATTCTTGGGTGTTTTTGGCTGCGTGTTTTGGATCGTTGTCCTGTTGGAAGACCCATGACCTGCGACTGAGACCAAGCTTTCTGACACTAGGCAGCACATTTCTCTCCAGAATGCCTTGATAGTCTTCAGATTTCATCGTACCTTGCACACTTTCAAGACACCCTGTGCCAGATGCAGCAAAGCAGCCCCAAAACATTACTGAGCCTCCTCCATGTTTCACCGTAGGGACAGTGTTCTTTTCTTCGTATGCTTGGTTTTTGAGTCTATGAACATAGAGTTGATGTGCCTTACCAAAAAGCTCTAGTTTGGTCTCATCTGTCCAAAGGACATTCTCCCAGAAGCTTTGTGGCTTGTCAACATGCATTTTTGCAAATTCCAGTCTGGCTTTTTTAATGAGTTTTTTTCAGCAGTGGTGTCCTCTTTGGTCGTCTCCCATGAAGTCCACTTTGGTTCAAACAACGACGAATGGTGCGATCTGACACTGATGTACCTTGGCCTTGGAGTTCACCTTTAATTTCTTTGGAGGTTGCTCTGGGCTCTTTGGATACAATTCCAACGATCCGTCTCTTCAATTTGTCATCAATTTTCCTCTTGCGGCCACGTCCAGGGAGGTTGGCTACTGTCCCGTGGGTCTTGAACTTCTGAATAATATGAGCCACTGTTGTCACAGGAACTTCAAGCTGTTTAGAGATGGTCTTATAGCCTTTACCTTTAAGATGTTTGTCTATCATTTTTTTTCGGATGTCCTGGGACAATTCTCTCCTTCGCTTTCTGTTGTCCATGTTCAGTGTGGTACACACCTTTTCACCAAACAGCAGGGTGACTACTTGTCTCCCTTTAAATAGGCAGACTGACTGATTATGAGTTTGGAAACACCTGTGATGTCAATTAAATGACACACCTGAGTTAATCATGTCACTCTGGTCAAATAGTTTTCAATCTTTTATAGAGGTACCATCATTTTTGTCCAGGCCTGTTTCATTAGTTTGTTTTTTTAAATAATTATGTTAATCAACAATTCAAAAGTAATGGCTGTTTTTGATTATTTAATTTTCAATACATTTTTATTTATTGTTACTTTTGTGAGTTTCAAGTGATTTCAGTGAGAATTGTGGGTTTTTCCTTCTTTAACTGAGGGGTACCAACAATTTTGTCCACGTGTGTATCTGGCACTGAAGGTGGGTGTTTTGGGCTTTCCTATATGTCAGATTTAGGGAAGCTTTTCTAAAAACCTGAAAATAAATTCAGCAATAATATTGATTAAGATTGGGGTTGAAAGTAATATGTGGTGCACACCAAAATTGGGTGACCACTTATGTGTGTACTTCATTTAACCTGCGAAATATGTTGTTTCAATCAATCATTTATTTACTGTTTCCTAAGACCTTATATTTGCCCTCGTAATTTTGGATGTTATTTATGTCGATTCATTTTCCATATGTAGTGTGGAAAGAAATAATAACTATAAGCAGCATACAGGTGGAACTTTTGGTACGGGAGCAGTTGCACCCCGGGTTGTCTAAGGGGGGGAGCATCCGCCCACACCTCAGACACCAACTGGATGAGAAGCTGAATGCTCTGTGTCTTCATTGCTGCTTAACTTTTCTGTTTTATACAGGTTAGTAATTGGTTAAAATGACCACTGTAAACGCTGTAAAGCCACCTTAACCTGGGGAGATGTCACAAAAGTATTGCAATACTATTTTAGCCTCCCAATTAATATTGGAAAAATCGCGAGTTTGTGTGTGTGTGTAACGCGGCCATTTCAGGTGTCACTGAACGGGCAGGAACTATGCCGTGGGAAGTCGAGTTGCTATTACCTGAGTATTGTCTTGTAGGCAGGTCTTTGGGGTTAAGTAGGTTTTATTTTGCAGTGTTTTATATTTGCTTATGGATAATTTGCACATTGTTATTAAGGTTTCAGGATTGAATTTAACTGAGATTGTACTGTATGGCTGTTGAATGTAAAAGGTTACTATGATATATATGAATATGGTTGATATAATTGTTTTATGTTGAATTTTGAAAATAAGACACCAACTGGATGAGAAGCTGAATGCTCTGTGTCTTCATTGCTGCTTAACTTTTCTGTTTTATACAGAGATTCATCTTCTGTTGCTGGGGCCCCCTCCAAAGCCGGGGACCTGTAACAGATTGTGGGGGCTCGTTCCGGGATCACTCACGCCAAGCGGCCGGGAGCTGATCCAGTGATCCTGAATCCTTGGACCTACCTGTGACCTGATGCGACCAGCGAGTGAGGATCCACGTTTTCATCGCTTGTGCCACCTGTGATAAAGGGGAAGTAAAGACTGTGCTGTGCCGAAACCACCACTCAGCGACAAGCAGAGACTGAATAAAATTCCTGGACAGTGCGACCACGTGCGAGGAATAGGGAAGCAGTTATGGCGGACAGTGAGCGGAGAAGCTTGGTGTGGGCCATCAAGAAGGACCTGCTCACTCTTTCCACACATGAACTGTTCCAGATTGCCAAATCAGTGGGTCCAGTGCCAGGATTGGACCAGTCTCGTGTCGAAGCAGATGATGAGGAGGGGTGTTTTGAGTACATTTGCAATTTTATGCACAGTAAACCCTTACTAGAGTCTGAGGATCAAGGTATGGCACACTTGTTAGAGTTAAGAGATGTTGTTGGTGTTGCCATTCAGGGTCGTGTGACTGATGTAACTGTTGATGTTTCTCATGCTGTGCATGTAGACTCCAAAGCTGATGTTTGTGTTGAGGTAGGACAAAATAACATTGAAACTGGTTCAATTGTGATAAATGAAAGTGGGATGATTGAAGGTGCACCTGCTAGTGTAACTCAAAATGTAGCCACAACAGATACAGTTAATAATGACACAGAACTACACAAAATCCTGAGTAGCTATGAGGAATTAAGTAAGCAAATTTTGCAGTACATGCCTCACACCACCTCTCAGCCCGCATTTCAGTCACCTGCAAAAACACAATACATGTCTCATAACAAGAATGTATCAGACACCAAATGCAGAGATGAACTGTTTAAACCTGTAACACATGACAAAGTGGTCTCCTTAAGGGATCTCTCATACCTCCACCGTCGTGAATTTAAAATTCAAGGGGGTCAGATTGGGGACCAGGTTTCAGACATCAGCTACAGCAGTGTCTGCCGACAGATGGAGGAAGGTTTAAAGGAGCAGTTCAGTGAGGCTGAAGTTGTGAGGGCTGTACTCAGAGTTATCAAACCTGGAAATTTCAAAGACATGCTCATGAATAAGGATGATTTGACAATAGAGGAGTTGAAAGGATTCCTTCATTCCCATCTTGGCGAGCAAAGTAACACAGAGCTGTTT
Organism: Acanthochromis polyacanthus; assembly: GCF_021347895.1. Lineage (NCBI taxonomy): Eukaryota > Metazoa > Chordata > Actinopteri > Pomacentridae > Acanthochromis > Acanthochromis polyacanthus. The sequence continues at coordinate 34,732,576 of NC_067128.1, read as the reverse complement.
CAGGAGCTTATGTGCACTAAACAGAAGGACAATGAAACGCCACAACAGTTCCTATACAGGGTTATTGGTCTTAAGCAAAAGATCCTGCTGGCTTCAAAGCATGGAGATACAGACATTAGGTACAGTGCCAGCACAGTTCAGGATGTCTTCCTCCACACTGTATATCAAGGCTTGGGGCACAAACACGACGATGTGCGCAGGGAGCTCAAACCATTGCTTGTTGACAGCCAAGTAAGTGATGAGACAATCCTGAAACAAATGAAGAAAATAATGAGTGATGAAAGTGAAAGGCAGCGACGGCTAGGTTCAGTCACTCGCCCAAAACACACAAATGTGCACAGTGCTCAGCTGGAGGTTAGCGTGGCTCAGGGGCCGGATGTTAAGGGGGAGCACCTTGAAAAAAAACCTAAAACAGATATGATCCAACAGCTAACAGAGAAAGTTGAGAGACTTACCTGTATGGTTGAGCTTATGAAACAGTCTCTGCAGACACAAAAGCCAGATGAATCAAACCAACCCTGGAAAGGAAAAGAAAATAAAAGGAGGGAAAAAACATATGCCTGTGAAAAGTGTATTGAACAGAACTGTCATGAATGCAATCACTGTTTCCACTGTGGTGAAGCCGGCCATAGAGCAGTGGGCTGCCTGAAGAGACCAACACGTCAGGGAAACTGGAGGCGGTCGCTGCCGGGGGACAGACAGTGACCGGATTCCAGCCACAGTCCCAGCCTGAAGGTTTGGCAACATCCAACACTCAAACACAAGACAAGTCAAAAGTGAAATGGACACAGAGACAACCAGATAAGGCAGCTGACCCACCCATACATAACTCACCTAATGGTAAAAGTGAGCGACTAGCCAAGCTGATTGGAAGAAAAGCTCTCACTCACTGTAACTTAAATGGTTTAGCTGTCACTGCACTGCTTGATACCGGAGCCCAAGTGAGTATGATTGATAGAGACTGGAAGACCAGGTACTTACCTGACACCACTATAAGACCACTCAGTGAAATTGTTGATGATGAAGAAGAGCTTCAAATCTATGCTGTGAATGGTGATATTGTCCCGTTTGATGGTTGGGTCTCTCTTATAGTCAACCTGCAGGGAAACGAGGATCCTAGCCTGTCACTCACTGTGCCCTTTCTTGTCAGCAGTCTTGTTTTGGAGAGGCCACTGCTTGGATTCAATGTGCTGGAAGAGATGATCAAAGAACAACCAGAAAAACTGATTCCAACCCTCACAAACCTGATCTGTAATGCCATGTCGATCCCAGAGGAAAAGGCGGGAGTCCTGGTACACTTCATCCAGACAGACAGGCCCTCTGTGCTGTGCAGCCGCCTACGAACAGGTAAACAAGACACTGTCATCCCAGCAGGTCAGGTGGCCTGGATCAAATGTCATGTCTCACCTAACATGAACTCATCTGAGGCAGCCTTCATGTTCGAGCCTGATGACAATAATGTGCAGCTGGTGGAATTAGATATTGGTGAAGGTCTGTTGGAGATACAAAATCCAAGAAATCCCTATGTAGCTGTACCGGTGGGGAATAATACAAAACATGAAATTCTCTTACCAAGGAAAACAGCTCTTGGCAGCATCCACAGTGTTGAGAAAGTGATCACCATAGACTCGCCAGAAACATCCAAGTCGTCAGTGACAGTTAACAGCGCAGTAGTATCACCTGCTGATGTTAGTCCGTCGCCGTGGCAACCTCCTGTGGACCTTAGCCACCTTGATGAGGAACAAAGAGCAAAAGTTAACAAAATGTTGTGTGAAGAATCAGGAGCTTTTGCATGTGATGGTAACGATATTGGATGCATTCCAAGCTTGCAGATGTCAATCACCCTGAAGGATGAAGTCCCTGTTCAGAGAGCGTACTCATCAATCCCAAAGCCACTCTTTAGAGAGGTAAAGGAATACATACAGGAACTGCTGATGAAAGGTTGGATAGTCAAGTCCCAGTCGTCATATGCAGCTCCAGTCGTCTGTGTGAGGAAAAAAGATGGCAGTCTGCGTCTGTGCATCGATTATCGCCTCTTGAATAAAAAGACTGTACCTGATCGGCATCCGCTGCCTAGGATCCAAGACTTGACAGACACCTTGGGAGGATACGCATGGTTTAGTATCCTAGACCAAGGGAAAGCATACCATCAAGGCTTTGTTGCTGAAAGATGCCGCCATCTCACTGCCTTCATTACTCCCTGGGGCCTCTATGAATGGGTTCGTATCCCTTTTGGTCTGTCAAACGCACCTGCCACATTTCAGAGGAGCATGGAGGAGATGCTTGGCCCTCTCAGAGATGAATGCTGCATTCCATACCTAGACGACGTGCTCTGTTATGCAAAGACATTCGATGAACATGTTGAGGCTCTGCGCAAAGTTCTCCAGGCTCTCCAGCGTCATGGAGTCAAACTGAGACCGGAGAAGTGTGAGCTCTTCAGGAAAGAAGTCAGGTACGTAGGTCGCCTCGTGTCCGCTGAAGGGGTCAGGATAGACCCACAAGACCTTCAAGCTGTACAAACCCTGACGAGTAAGAAACCACACACTGTTGGTGATGTGAGAAAACTGACTGGGTTCCTGGGCTACTACCGCTCATACATCCAGGATTTCTCTCGGATAGCAAAACCAATTTATGAGCTGCTTCAGACTAAGCCAGGGAAAGTGCAAGCTTCAACACATGGGGGAAACAGCAAACGCCCACAACTGTCCTCCCGAGAACCGGTTGATTGGACCACTGAACATCAGAAAGCTCTCGAACATCTAATTACTCTCTTGACAAACCCACCTGTCCTGGCGTATCCTGATTTCAATCTGCCTTTCACACTACACACCGACGCATCAGACCAGGGTCTAGGGGCAGTCCTCTACCAGCGGCAGAATGGCAGATTGAGGGTCATCGGATATGGTTCGAGAACACTGACCCCAGCCGAGCGTAATTACCACTTACACAGTGGAAAACTGGAGTTTCTCGCTTTAAAATGGGCTGTGTGTGAGAAGTTCCGTGACTACCTATACTATGCTCCACATTTCACCATTTACACGGATAACAATCCATTGACGTATGTCATGAGTACAGCAAAGCTCAACGCTGTTGGTCATCGGTGGGTTGGGGAACTCTCGGATTTCCGGTTTGACATTAAATACAGGCCTGGAAAGTCCAATGCTGATGCCGACACATTATCCCGTCTGCCTTTGGACATGGACAGCTATGAAATGGCCTGTACAGAAGAGTTCTCAGATGAGGCAGTGCGTGCTATGTGGGAAGGAAGTCAGGCCGCAGAGCATAAGGATGTAGCCTGGGTCGCTGCCCTCAACCTCTCCATCCCAGACTCTCATCAACAGCCACCTTCATACTTACCAGCTATCAGCCACAATGATCTTGTGATGGCTCAAAGAGAGGACCAATCAATCGGAAAAATCATTGAGTTGAAGGTGTCAAACACAAAGATAACTGATGAAGCACGGAACTCAATGAGTGGAGCCACAAGGAAGCTACTGCATGAGTGGAGCAAGTTGCACCTTGAAAATAACCTCCTGTACAGGCAGACACATGACCGAAAACAGCTTGTCCTCCCCCTTAAATATAGGACACTTGCCCTGAAACACCTGCACAATGAAATGGGCCATGTGGGCACAGAAAGGGTGCTCCACCTTGCAAGGCAGAGATTCTACTGGCCGTCCATGGCAAAAGAAATTGACGAATACGTCACCCAAAAATGTCCATGCATCAAGTCTAAGAAGCCTGCCACACATATTCGTGCTCCCATGGGCAGCATCACATCCAGCTTCCCCCTAGAGCTAGTGTGTATTGATTATTTGCATTTAGAGACCAGTCTGGGAGGATATGAATATATCCTTGTCGTAGTTGACCACTTCACTAGATTTGCTCAGGCATATCCGACAAAGAACAAGAGCGGAAAAACAGCTGCTGAGCGCATTTTTAGTGACTTCATACCCAGATTTGGATATCCATCTAAGTTACATCACGACCAAGGTCGCGAATTTGAGAACAAACTGTTTGAGACATTGCAAAGCCTGTCTGGAGTGAGACATTCAAGGACGTCACCTTATCACCCACAGGGTAACCCAGCTGAGCGTCTGAACCGCACCATACTCCAGATGTTGAGAACGTTGACGGAAAGTGAAAAGCTGCGGTGGAAGGAGTACCTCCCGCATGTTATACATGCGTACAACTGTACCCGTCATGAATCTACCGGCTACTCACCTTTTTTCCTGCTTTATGGTCGTCATCCACGTCTCCCAGTCGATTTGTTGTTTGGCCTTAGTGGAGAAAAAGAATCATTCTCCCCCAAAGGTTATGCAGAAAAATGGGCTAAAAGAATGACTGAGGCTTACCAGATTGCCAGTGAGAACAGTAAAAAGTCTAGTGCAAGAGGGAAAGTGGCATATGACAGGAAAGTCAAAGGTGTTGGACTGCAACCAGGAGACAGGGTTCTCGTTAGGAACCTCAGTGAGCGTGGAGGACCCGGCAAGTTAAGATCATACTGGGAGAAGGACATTTACATTGTTGAGAGTCAACTGGCCGACAATCCAGTGTACATTGTTCACTCTGAGTCTGGAAACAAGCAGAAAACCCGAACACTGCACCGCAACCTCTTGTTACAAGTAAATGACTTACCAGTGGAAGTTGTTCCAGCCGCAGCCAGGCCAACCCCTGAAAGAAAAACACATCCTGAACAACACAAAGTGAAAGTGAAAAAGACACTAAAACACACAGGAATAACAACCAATAGTGACGACTCAGAAAGTGACTCGGATGATGAATGTCACCCAGGATACTGGTTAAGGGCACCTGTAGAAAGAATGGAACAGAGACCTTATACTGAATGTCAACAGCTTGCTATGCTTCCAGGACATCCTCAAGCATCAGTGAGAGAAACACCTGTACCACCATCTACTAGGAGAGAAAGTCTCCATGTGACCGATCGCTTACCGAATCATGACTCTGAACCTGAACACTTAACAGCTCCAGCTCAGACGCTGGCGAGAGAAGAAGCCGAGGACAATCAATACAGGAATGAGGACCCTCCTGGCTGTGACAGTCCTGAGGAAGAAACTCAAAATGATGAGAGTGAACCAGAGGCCAGACTCCAAACACCACTCGCAGCATATACTCACCCTGAGGTCAGAAGATCAGCCCGTGAGAGGAAGCCACGACAAATCCTCACCTATGAGTCGCTGGGTGAACCATCATTGCAAACACAGGCCACTGTTAATTCAGTAACCGGACATACTGCACCATATTCACTGGCTAGAGTTGTGCCTCATAACACTTCACCTGCGTACACCTTTGCACCATATATGCTACCTATCTGTACGCCATGCTCACACCCCATCTTTTACACACAAACACCATACATTCCATACACTCACCACACACCAGCTATATACATTCCATCAACAACGCATGTCTGTTAAGTAGAGATTTAAAGGCAAGAGGAGAATGGCTAAGGGTTAAACACTTGAGATAAGGAGTGTGTGAGATGTGTGGAGCCATTCTCATTTTTGTGGGGGAGTGTGTGGTGCACACCAAAATTGGGTGACCACTTATGTGTGTACTTCATTTAACCTGCGAAATATGTTGTTTCAATCAATCATTTATTTACTGTTTCCTAAGACCTTATATTTGCCCTCGTAATTTTGGATGTTATTTATGTCGATTCATTTTCCATATGTAGTGTGGAAAGAAATAATAACTATAAGCAGCATACAGGTGGAACTTTTGGTACGGGAGCAGTTGCACCCCGGGTTGTCTAAGGGGGGAGCATCCGCCCACACCTCAGACACCAACTGGATGAGAAGCTGAATGCTCTGTGTCTTCATTGCTGCTTAACTTTTCTGTTTTATACAGGTTAGTAATTGGTTAAAATGACCACTGTAAACGCTGTAAAGCCACCTTAACCTGGGGAGATGTCACAAAAGTATTGCAATACTATTTTAGCCTCCCAATTAATATTGGAAAAATCGCGAGTTTGTGTGTGTGTGTAACGCGGCCATTTCAGGTGTCACTGAACGGGCAGGAACTATGCCGTGGGAAGTCGAGTTGCTATTACCTGAGTATTGTCTTGTAGGCAGGTCTTTGGGGTTAAGTAGGTTTTATTTTGCAGTGTTTTATATTTGCTTATGGATAATTTGCACATTGTTATTAAGGTTTCAGGATTGAATTTAACTGAGATTGTACTGTATGGCTGTTGAATGTAAAAGGTTACTATGATATATATGAATATGGTTGATATAATTGTTTTATGTTGAATTTTGAAAATAAGACACCAACTGGATGAGAAGCTGAATGCTCTGTGTCTTCATTGCTGCTTAACTTTTCTGTTTTATACAGAGATTCATCTTCTGTTGCTGGGGCCCCCTCCAAAGCCGGGGACCTGTAACAAATAGTCAAGATAAATAAAAACATTGTCATCATATACAGTTATATTAAGATGTTTATATCCATATTAAAGTCTGTGAATGTAAACGGGGCAAGAGCTCCTGAGATTGGTGAAAGACAAAAAGGTTTTGAGCATTTCAGGAGCAAGATAATTCAGATTTAAATACGTTTTATTACAGAGGTATTTATCTGTGTTGCTGATAGGCTTGAAGTCAGGAGTCAGGTTTTCTTTAAGGCCCACCATCATGGAGTCTGCTCTTAGCTTAAAAACCAACTCACGGATTTGGTTGACATTTTCGGGGAAGGTCAGAAGGACACAAGGACCAGTGATTAGCTTTTGGTAGTAAGGCAGCTTATGGTCTGGATCCACGGATTTGTTAAAGATTTTTCTGTCATTGTGAGATAGAAGCACAGCATCACTAGCCTAGCCGCGCTAGACAACCCATGGCAACGAATTTAATTCTCTGCCAGGGTGGGTCTAGTTACCCTCCATAAGACTCGAGGTTGGATGCTCCTAAAACTGGCCGGACCAATCACCATGAAGTGTAGAGTCAGAAGGCGGGCGTAACTAAGTGACGACAGAGGCGCGACGATTCTGACAGAAACAACCGGCGCACAATAAACAGTTATCTTTCGACTCGGCTTTGGCCACAGCCCTTGAAGATTTGAAGCTAAAATTCAACTTGAAAGATAAACAAAGGACGGCACTGAAGTGTTTCATTGAGAAGAAAGACGTATTTGGACTTATGCCGACGGGATATGGCAAATCCTTAATATACCAGTTGGCTCCGCTGGTTGGGAAGCTAATGGGACTTAGCCACAATCCGGCGCTCTAGGAACTACGTCAGCCTATTCGTTGCGCTGATTGGTTGTATACCTACCCAACTGCTGCAGAGTGATTTGAAAGACAACCTTTTAGCCCGCCTCCCTCCCTGTCGAGCGTTCCTAGACCCTTGTGTCTTAAGAGCTGGGTCTAGCGCGGCTAGGCTACAGCATCACTGTAACTATTGGCGTTTTTCCACTTGCAGCTACTCGACTCAACTCTACTCGTTTTTCCATTAGGACATAGTACCTGGTACCTGGACCTATTTTAGGACCGACTTGGCCAGGGTTCCAAGCAAGCTGAGTGGAGCCAATGATGTGACCTCTACACAGTGCAGGCCACTGATTGGACAAGAGGTGACGACATACAAGAGCGACTCCTTTACGAAAACAGTGAGTGTTTTGTGACTTCAAGAAACTTTTACATTACTTATCCCAATGGCGGCAAGCTCACTTTAAACAAACACATACATTTTGAAAGTAACGTTGTCTCCTGAATGCAGACAATGAGCTAGCTTGTTAGCCATCAATGCTAACTCTGTGGCTGGTCCACCTTGCTATGACAACTCCCCCCACAATGAGGTGGCACTCAGTTGTAGTTTAAAATGACCTAAACCGAGTAGAGTCGAGTTAGAATAGGTTGGAGTAGAAAAGCGCCTTAAGACAACGAGTGAACACTACATCAGCTGCCTGCTGACAATCACATGATCACTATCCCACTACAAATCCATCACTGCAAACTTATCAGGATTTATCCATTTGAAATGATACAAGGAACAATTGATTCAATTGTAGGAGTCACCTGCTACATATTTAGGTCACGTATATTTGGTATCCATATATAACGTACACATGCGTAACACATGCCTGTGCTCACCACAAGATCATTTTTTATTGAAGATTTCATCTGTCTGAAATGATACAAAGACTGAGCAGCCTTGTCGGAGTACTGCGCTTTCTGGGTGCTTTTCTTGCTACATTTTTATTATATCATTTTTTTGGGGGAAATTTTGTTGTCTAAGGTGAAACAGAATTTCACAGACTTTCTTCAACACACAAAGGAAGAAGAAGATTCACTAGATTCTTCTTCAGCAACACTTTCATTACCAGGGGTCACCCTGTTTCCATGGAGCTGGATATTGAGGATTTTAATAGTCTCTTCGACATGACAAACAGCCTGTTCTTGTGTAACATTAATGAATATTTGAGTAAAAGGGGGGATTCTCTCTCTGTGGGGTGGTGGGTTCGCCACACATCCATGAATTTAAGGTTTACGCACTCAGTATTAGCCTGAGGGCACCAATTTAATAAAGAGAATTGGTCCTTAACAGGATTGAAATGACTGTTAAATTCCCCCCATGACTAAGTGGACGACATTGAGATTGTATAGTTTGGAAAAAATCATCTTGGAGTGGCCTTTGAGGGTTGCAAACGTTTACAATTGTAATTTCTTCCTTATAAATGCATACAATGCATTCTGCAATCTTTTGTTTTTCCACCAAAAACACTTTTACTTCTTGAGAAACTCCACTGTTGTTTAAAAGCTCATTATATGTAAAGTAAAAAAACACAAACTAAAGTCAAGACTTGTTGAAATATGTTTTCCAGGCACGTCATTTCTGTTACTTTTAGATACAGCTTAGATGGCCTGAATCTTGACTATGTGACCTGGTTTCCTGAGAAAAACACAGAACTATAACACAATTAACCTCATTTTTAGAACCACATTGGTGTTTTCACATTATCGTCCCCTCGTCACACCGTTTCATGTAATTACAAGCAAATGAGTGTGGACTTAATGTCTTCACTGTTTACCCATCTCTTCTCCCAGATTGTAAATCAAAGTATAATCTGATTTGAACTATTTTCTTAAAGACCCCTCTGGTGCAAAGCTGCAGTGTACCGATGGTCATCTCAAAAACACGTTTTTGTTTGGACAGTAATGGTTTTATATGTAACAGACAGAAGGGCTTTCCAGTTTGTGCTTAATTTCTCTTTGACTATTATAGGCTGCTGATAAATAGTAATTTGGTGCTTCAGTGAGTATTTCTGGCTGCAGGACGGTGTGCCACTAACTGAAAATAAACTGCAATAGTCATGTTTAGCAAAACAAAGGAAGATGTCCTTCAGTTCAGCAGAGTGGATTCTGTGTTTTAATAGTATCAACAGAGAGGAGCTACATCAACCTTTTTCCTTCAAGACGTGTTTGCAGGATCGGTTAATTGTTGGTTTTTAGTCTTGTCCTTGTGTTTGTAGTCATAATAACACAAAAACATAATCAAACCTGACCCCTTAATTAAAAATATCTGATCTGCTGCTTTGGATCCACAAGGGAGATCTTTTATTGTGATGGGAATTAAGTCAAATGCATGACAGGCCAGCTCAGCAACAAACAATTGTTTGTACGCCCTCCTTCCTACACACTCTGTTATCACCAGCATGCCCACTCACACTCATTCTCTCACCCCCACATGAAACCGATGTAAACAAGCCCATTACGCAACACTTCTTAGGGATTTAAAAGATAATTATGGCCACCATCATTTTCATGCTGCGGTTGATATTATTGTTCATTTATTAGTACTTTAAAAAAAAGAAGCAGCAAATCCATGAGTTGGAACAAAAAAATAACAGGAAAACAGCCAGAAGTGCATTTTCCATGAATTAGTGCTACTTTTGATCAATTGCTCTTCCCATAATACAAAACAATACCGCTACGGCCTTTTTTCTGTACAGATACTGACCTTGTGTGTTTCATTTTTCATGACTAGATGTGCCCAGTGGCCCCGAGTTATAAAAGTACACGACTTTAAGGAAGCATCTTTTTGAATAGGAGCAAAATGCCAGATGTCACTTTGAATGTTTTGGTTCCTGAAACAGAAGGATGTGTGAGTTCAGCCGCTGTGGTGGAGGTCCAGCGTCTACGCCCGGGTCAAATGTTATTATGTAAGTTTTCTGGGCTGGTGCACCTGAGTCAGACGACAACACGAGGTTTATATAAAATATTTGGTCAGACGTCAGTTGAATTTAATGCTTCTGTCGTGTGGGGTACGTGGCTGAATGTGCACCGATCAGCCACAACATTAAAACCGCCGGTCTAATAGTTTGCAGGAGGTACTGGTGCTGTCAAAACAGCAACAACCTGTGGAGATATGAACTCCACCAGACCTGTGAGGGCGTCCTCTGGTATCAGGCACCAAAACAGGAGCAGCAGTTCCTGGAAGTCCTGTAAATTTGGAGCCTCAGTGGATTGAACTTACTTATCGGGCACATCCCACAGAATCCTGAACTCTTTGTGTTTCTCAGCCATGCCTGAACAATTTGCAGCATGTGTCTTTTGTGGTGATTTTGTGTCTTTTTTGGGTGATTTTGTGTTTTTTGTGATGACTTTGCATCTTTTTACGGTGATTTTGAGCGTTTTTGTGTCTTTTTTGGGTAATTTTACATGGTTTTGTGATGATTTTACATCTTTTTGGCAATTTTGTGCCTTTTGTGGTGATTTTGTGTCTTTTTTTGGGTGATTTTGTGTCTTTTTGTGACGACTTTGCATCTTTTTACGGTGATTTTGAGCGTTTTTTTGTCTTTTTCGGGTAATTTTACATGTTTTTGTGATGATTTTACATCTTTTTTGGCAATTTTGTGTCTTTTGTGGTGATTTTGTGTCTTTTGTGGTGATTTTGTGTCTTTTTTGGGTGATTTTGTGTCTTTTTGTGACGATTTTGTGTCTTTTTGTGACAACTTTGCATCTTTTTACGGTGATTTTGAACGTTTTTTTGTCTTTTTTGGGTAATTTTACATGGTTTTGTGACAATTTTACATCTTTTTGTGGTGATTTTGTGTCTTTTTTTTGGGTGATTGTCTCATTTTGTGATGACGTTGCATCTTTTTGTGGCAATTTTGTGTCTTTTATGGTGATTTTGTGTCTTTTTGGGTGATTTTACGTGATTTGTGATGATTTAACATATTTTTGTGATGATTTTGTGTTTTTTGGGGTGATTCTGGGTCTTTTGGAGAAGTTTTGTGTCTCTGTGGTGATTCTGTGTCTTTTATGGTGATTTTGTGTCACGGTTTGGGGGGGAGGAGATGTGAACCCAAAATGAGTGCAACACAGAGCAGGCAGACGTCAGGGTAACCACCAAAGCAGGTCTGTATTCACAAATATCAAACCAACTAAAATGCCAATTTATGGCCAGTACTCACACAGGTCAGGGAGGGGGAAAGTCAGGCTGTAGGGGAGCGACGGTCCGAGCTGGCCAATCGGGGCAGTCTGGTGGGGAAGGTCCACGGTCTCTGTTGAAAGCGGCAGGTGTCCACGCCTGCTATCTGGCGGATGGCTTTGGGGAAACAGGCTGCTCCCGTGGCTTCAGCACTGCAGCGTCGACTTGTCGGCTGGACGTACTGAGGCAGTATGGTCCCACGTCCCAAGCCGGTCTCTATAGCAGCAGATGGTATGAGCTGCAGGTGTGAGGCTCTCACAGCTGCACCCAATCCAGTAATCAGCAGCTGTAGAGAGCCTCACAGACCGGTGGCACACCGGCAGGAGAACGTATGGCCGGAAGGAGGCGGTGCTGGACTAGCCCATGACATTTGTGTCTTTTTGTGACTATTCTTCATCCTTTTGTGTCAATTTTGTGTCTTTTTTGGACAATTATACATCATTTTGTGATGATTTTACATATTTTTGTGGCAATTCTGTGTCTTTTGTGGTGATTTTGTGTCTTTTTGTGACAATTTTCCATCCTTTTGTGTCAATTTTTTGTCTTTTTTCAATCAATCAAATTTTATTTATAAAGCGCCTTCCAACAGCCAAAATTAGCACAAGGCGCTTATCAGAGTAAAATATAATAAGATAATTACACATAATAATTTGTAATTGTAATGTGTAATTTGGATAATTACACATCATTTTGTGATGATTTTACATATTTTTGTGGCAATTCTGAGCCTTTTGTGGTGATTTTGTGTCTTTTTGTGACAATTTTCCATCTTTTGTGTCAATTTTGCATCTTTTCTTGTGATTTTGCGTCTTTTTGTGTTGATTTTGCATTTTTATGGTGGCCACGATGGCCGCCAAGGAACATGGTGGAGTTATGTGACTTTTTGGGTATGTTTGTCTGTCAGCAACATCACTCAAAAACAGACTAACGTATTTGGATGAAATTTTCAGGAAAGGTCAGAAATAACACAAGGACCAAGTGATTAGATTTTGGCAGTGATGCAGCTTATAGTCTGGATCCACGGATTGTTAAAGATTTCTGTATCACTGCCAGATAGCGGCACGGCACCACTGTAACCATGACAACAAGTGAACACTACATCAGCTGCCTGCTGACGATCACATGATTGTGATCCTACTACAAATCCACCACTGAGGACATATCAGGACTTATCCATCAGAAATACAAGGAACAACTGACTAAATTGTGGGGGTGTTTCTGAGTCACATCAATTCCCACCGCCCGCTACATATTAAAGTGATGCAATTCGGTATCTATACATAACGTACACATGCATAACACACACCCATGCTCACTGCAAATTAATTTTGTTTGTGGGTTGTGATGACCCTGGGTCATTTTGTGCAGTGTTGATGTTGAGAAACTTGGTCTCCTCTCCTCCTCCTGTGTGTGTGTGTGTGTGTGTGTGTGTGTGTGGCTGTCCAGCAGAGTCAGTAGCAGTGATTAGATCCTGGTGCTGAGGCTGATTGGACTGCTGGGAGGATTGCTGCCACCTGAGAGCCTGCCTGGAGGCTACAAAAACCAGCTGCTGCAACCTGCTCACTCTCTCCTGATCCAGCCACCCTCGATGAAGCAGCCTGTTGTCAGCTCTGTGTGTTCATGTGTTAGTTGGAGACTGATCCTGTGGTAGGGGCAGGAAGCCCAAAGACCTGTTAGTGACTAAGTTTGTTAATTGTTATTCTGGAAACCCCAGTTTATAGTTTGCTTTATAAAATTAGAATTTTATGTTACTGGGAGTTTTAAGTTACCTTTGTTTGTTTTGTTTAAAGAATAAATCTTTTGTGCACCTTTTGAGAATTTTTCCAGGCTGGCTTCATTGGGGGTGGCTGAGTCCAGAGCATTATCATGTTGCGTTCATGGTTCCCCTAGACTAGGGACGTAACATGGGTACATCTATATTCAATGGACACATTCTATGTTATTGTGATTTCTGATCATCAATAACTAATAAACAAATGCTGCATTTCTGATAATGCCATATGGGGGAATGAGCAGCCTTGGAGGAGGACTGCGCTCTCTGAGTAGCTCTCTAAAAGCTTTTAGTCGAATCTGTAACAAAACATTGTGTTATGGAAGCTACCGTTTTGTGTATAAAATCTCAATTTGTATAGTAGCATCTTGAACTAAAACAGTGTTAAAGGTGGGAATATTTATGGATATTGTTTGATTGTCTTTAAATTAAACAACATTTTATTCCTTTCTCTAATGTATCTGCTGAGATTTGATTTGTTTTCTACTTGTTTGTTGCATTCTCGCCACACGCTCACACATAGTCGGTGTACGCAGTGAAGTTCATAACTCCATTAAACTGTGACACCTCACCAGACTCATTCACAATATATTTGGATTTAAATGCACTTGCCACATTAAGATAAGCATAGTGTGTGCATTAACCAATAAGTCTTCTGAGTGACATGTAAAAGCATGTGAAGCGTACGTCTTTCAAACTACCAGCTTTTAAAGCAGCTGATAACAAGAAATTAAATCATCCTGCCCAAGGAATCATGTAAGTCCTTATCTTGTCATTTCTGAATTCATCCCTGCCACACTTAATTTCTGCATTATTCATCATCTTTGCAGCCACACTGGTGATGAATCTCTTAATAAATGCGGCACAGCTCCTCTTGAATAGGAGATGAGAGCGGAGGGGGTGGTGGGTGTTAATTTGTCAGAGAAGTGCGTCTGAAGAGTTGAGCTGTCAGGTTATGAAGGTTACACTCCTCTAAACTGTCCTGACTGAGGTGGAAAGGTACAGTGAGTGTGCAGTGGAGGAGGTGAATATCAGTGCTCTGATGCCAGGTAATGGAGCTGCAGGTACGATGTAAGCTCCAGCGGTTTGATCTACCTTCTTAACCTCCCATTATCCCGCAGGTCGAATCGACCTCTTCCACTCAGGGAAGTATTAAAGACTTTTCATCCAGCCTCATACTTTGGTTCCTTGCCTGAGTTGTTGTAATGAAGTTGTTAAAAATATCTCCAATTTGGAGCATAGCTGAGCCCCTGGCATGTTTACATAATTTAGCAACTTAATTGAGATAATGTTTTGGTCAATGTGACCTGGTTGTGGAAATGAAGCTGAAACGAGGGTTCAGTTACTGTGTTCGATCTTCATTTGGTCACTTGAGGCAATGATTTTTTCTTACAGAATTCATCCCACTAACACTGACACACATTTAATCCAAAAGCTTCCTTCATTCTCAGTTATGAAACAGAGGAGACGCCCGTGTCTTCCCTTCCTGTTTCACCCGACAAAAGCTGACAGATCACATGAGGGGGGCTAACCCGCAAAAAATCCAAACTGAGTTTTAGATCATTTCTGTAATATTTTATGGTCAAGCTCAGGGATGTCAAACATGTGGCCGGCGGGCCAAAACTGGCCCTCCAGAGGCTCCAATCTGGTCAGCGGGACTTTAAGTGTAAAAATTACAAAGAAGACATTAACTGGAAACATTAAAACTATAAATTTAAAATAATTTCTAGACTATGACAAATTGATTATAAAGTAAAACACTAGATTATTCATTATACTTTTTGTCATATAGTGTCTCATTTTTGAAAAATTTTATCTTGTTTTGGCTGTTTTTTGTCTTTATTTCAGATTTTTATCATTTGTCTAATATTTTTGTCACTTTGTTTCTTGTTTTTTGTTGTTTTCTCTCTCATTTTTGTAATATTTTGTCTTGTTTTGCTGCTTTTTGTCTTTTTTTCAGATTTCTATCATTTGTCTCATATTTTTGTCATTTTGTTTCTCATTTTTGTTGTTTTCTCTCATTTTTGTAATATTTACCTCCGCCAGGAGGTTATGTAATCATCGGAGTTTGTTTGTCTGTTTGTCTGTCTGTCTGTCTGTCTGTTAACAGCATAACTCAAAAAGTCATGGACGGATTTTCACCAAATTTTTACAGAATGCCCGGAAGAGCAAAAGTAACAACCGATTAGATTTTGGAGGTGATCCGGATCACCGTCTGGATCCAGGATTTTTTTGAAGGACTATGTACAATTGAGAGAGATGGCCGCGAGTTATGCTGTTAACAGACAGACAGATGGCCTGGCGGAGGTCTGCGCTCTCCGAGTGCTTTTCTAGTTTGTCTTGTTTTTGCTGTTTTTTGTCTTTTTTTCAGATTTCTATCATTTGTCTCATATTTTTGCCATTTTGTTTCTCATTTTTGTTGTTTTGTGGCTCATTTTGTAATATTTTGTCTTGTTTTTGTTGTATTTTTGTCTTTTTGTCGGACTTTCATCGTTTGTCTCATGTTTTTGTCGTTTTGTGTTTCCTTGTTGTCTCACTTGTGTTTTTTGTCTTATTTTTTGTCGTTTTGTGTTTCGCTTTATTAGTTCTTGTTTTGTGTTTTTTTTTTGTCTCGCTTGTGTTGTTAGTCAATTTTTTGTCGCTTTGTTTCTCATTTTTGTCATTTTTTTGGTCTCTTTTCTGTCGTTTGTCCATTTTTTGTCCCTTTGTACCTTTTTTGTTGTCTTTGTTTTGTTTTGTTTGGGTCATTTGTCTAATTTTTTGTCATTTTGTTTCTCGTGTGTGTCATTTTGTATCTCGTTTTTGCAATTTTTGTCTCTTTTTTTGTCCATTTTTTTGTCCCTTTGTCCCCCTTTTTTGATCTCCAGCTCTTACAGGTTGGAAGGCCTCCCTGCCCTCATTCTAGTCTTTAGTTTCCTCCACTGATGTTCGATGGAATTCAGGTCTGGATTGTGGCTGTGCTGCTCCAAAATGTTGTTTTCTTGACCACTTTGTCTTTATGTTTTGGATCAGTGTCTTGTTGGAAGATCTGAAGACTGCTTGTTGTTTTCCTCCAGAATCAACATCATAGTCCTGTTTTCTTGTGATGCCATTGACTTTCACTACATTTTAGGGCACACTGGCTAAAAAAACATCTTAAAACATTGCATTCCCATCTCCATTGTGAACTTTGGGGATAGTGTTCTTTGGGTTCAATGCTTCTTCTTTACCTTGCTAAAAGAAATGTCACGTTCCTACATCCAAACAGGTCCACTTTGGTCTTACTCGACCACCAAACGGACAAACAGAAGCTTCCTTTTTTGTTCAGGTTTTACTTGTTTGTCTTGGTTAAGTGGAGTCCTTCTTGGTTGGTATCCATAGAAACCAACCCTGTGCAGTGTCGAGATGTTGGTATTAGAATTGTTCGGCTTCATCAGGAAGGCCTTGCTAGTGATCCTTCGGTTTTTCTTGCCACTTTTGTCAGTGCAGCGGTCACTTTTGGTTCCTGTTAAGATTTTTCACAGAGTGGAGCTCCTTTTAATGACGGTTTGCACTGTGGCTGCCGGCACTTGGAAACACTTGGATTCTGCTTTAAAGCCTTTTTCAGTGTCATGAACAGTCACAGTGTGCACCTCTCTCAGTCAGGGTCCAAAATAGCAAGCTCACTAAAGTCACAGGAGATTGCAGTTTCTCAAACATTTGCAACTTTGACATGACATTTCTAGCAAAAATGTAAAAAAAATAAGGTCATTCTTAAAATTCATCATTTGTATCTGAAACACGTTGTCTTACTGTCTTATCATTTTTTATGTGTGTTTTATGTGTTTGTATCATTTTTTGTGTATGAAGAAATCGGTTGGGTCTTTTCAGACAACCGCACTACTGTAGATATTCCATTAAAGATCAGCCGTTTCCAGCTAGAATAGTCATTTACCACATTAAAAATGTCTGGACTGGATTTATCATTCATTTAGTGTTATCTTCATTGAAAAATTGTTTTTCTTTCAAAAATAAGGAAACTTCTAAGTGACCCCAAACATGAGATAAAGTTGCTCGACATGACTTGAAGTTGCTCTATATTAGTTAAAGTTGCTCTATATTAGCTAAAGTTGATATTATTAGTTCAAATTGCTCAAAATTAAAATTGCTCTATATTACTTAAAGTTGCTCTATATTGGTTAGAGTTGCTCTACATTATTTAAAGTTGCTCTATGATATTTAAAGTTGTTCTAGACGAGTTAAAGTTGCTCTACATTAGTTATTTTCATTAAAAAAATGCTTTTCTTTCAAAATTAAGGACATTTCTAAGTGACCCCAAACTTCTGAACGATAGTGCATATGAATTAAAGTTGCTCATCATTAGTTAAAGTTGCTCTATAATAGTTAAAATTCCTCTATAATAGTTCAAGTTGTCCTAAAGGAGCTAAAGTTGCTCTACATTGGTTATCTTAATTGAAAAATAAATGCTTTTCTTTCAAAATAAGGACATTTCTAGGTGACCCCAAACTTTTGGAACAGTAGTGTACATACAGAATTATTCCACTGAAATGTCGTTATTAAAACCAAAAAAGGTCATGAGGTTCAGTTGTGTTCTCCCGTCTGTAAATTGAGCATATCTGCAAGTACCATCTATTTGTAGGGGACAGTGTGCCCTTGTCATGAGCTGTTCAACATCTAAAGTAAACATAATCAGGCCCCATGAGCGCAGCGCTTAAAGCTCAAACAGTATGTAACCGAGTGTCCACAACGCTCCATAAGCTCGTTGTACCCTGACAAAATGTCCCCCACCCATTCTCACCATGTCACGTAGTGTTTTTCTGAGAAGGCCGAGGGAGAGGAGCTGGGATTAGGGCTGGTCACATTTGTTCCCACACTTTCACTCAGCATGCATGCATCGTATACAGCACACAGTGAAGACAGCATACAGGCAGCACATGCACAAGCACCCTCAATCTGGTAATTTACCCATGACACATCCTGGTAGGTGCCAGGCTCCAAACAAGAACACTCATACGCTGTGGTCCTGTGCCAACAAGTGCCTACACACACAAACACACAGAGGAATTCTCATGAAACCAATTCCAAGTGACTTCTTCTGACAGAACACGTCCCACGTGTTGCTAATCCTAATAGCCTGCATCATGCTCGGCTGGGAACAAAAAACAAAGTGGATGGCGTTGTGCGTTTCCACAGTCTCAGCAGCTCAGAGTTTTCACTTTAAGTGCTCATAGTAGACAGTTGTTCGGGTGCATTTTCAGATTGCTGTGCTTGCATGGCATCACATTATTGCATCTAAGATATTTTAGACGATCAAGACAAAAGTGTCTTAGCTGCGTCACGCTTTGATCAGGTCCATTTTTGCAATGTGTCTGTTGTAATCACTGATGTTGCTGAGTTGCTGCAGCAATATATCACTATATTGTTATGTTTCTCAAGAACAGCTCTTTCAAATTCCAACACATTCAATGCTACACTTTCTTAGGTCCCCAGAGATACACCCCCCGAGTTTGAAGTAGATCGGATGTATGGTTGTTGAGAAATGTGAAGAACAGTCACACACACACATTCCTTCAGTAATACCGACATGAAGTCTAAAACAAACCACATGAGCTCTGGAAAAAAAATTCCCAGGAAGGCCAGAGATCTTCCAGCTGCAAGGTGAAAGTGCTAACCACTACGCCACTGTGCAGCCTGTTCATCAAACAAGCAAATTCATATATTTAAAATTCTCAAAGCAAAATAAGTTGTGCGTGTGTTCACATTCCTCGACAACCATCCTTCTGACTTGCTTCAAACATGGTGAGTGTATCGGGGTGGACCTATGGAAGAGCGGTGTTGAGTTTGAAACAGATCGACCAAATTGGGGCTGCTTTCGTGGTGTTTTTGGGGTCCTCAGCCTGGCGTTTGGTGGCCTCTGGGTGGAGTTGCTAGGCGACGTCATCAATAGATAATGTTGTGATGTTGTAGACTAGATGAGCTTGGCTTGATTTTCTGTTGATGTTGGTGAAGGATGCAGCCAAATGTTCGCTGAGGATGCCGTTGTGAAGGTGTGACAGAAAACGACTTTGGGTCAAACTGTGAGGATCGCTCATCCAAACAACTTCAGACTGGACACTGCACTTCGTCAGGCCGACAGCAAAACGCCCGCCAAGTGTGAAGTAGATCAGATAAACCATTATTACACTGGAAAAAATGCCCCGATCAAAACAAGAAAAAAAATTATCTCAAAGAATTTTTACCTTGAAATAAGTGAAAGAATCTGCCAATAGAACAAGTGAAAAATGGTTTGGTAAGATTTCTTGAAATATGATATATTTAGAATATTGAGATCCTAAAATTAGCTGGGGAAACTTATTTTAAGCTCTATTGTACCAGTATTGTCAAATTCAGGTGTCTTAACCCTCCTGTTGTCCTCATTTACGGCACCAAAAGTATTGTTTCCCTGTCTGAAAAAAATCCCAAAATTCAGCAAAAAATTCTCCAAATTTAGAAAAAATTGCAAAATCATCAGCAAAACATTCCTTTAAAGTTTCCCTTAAAAGTTTAATTTAAAAAAAAAAATTGGAAAGAAATACAAATTTAAAAAAAAAACAAAAAAAAACTAGTAAACATTTTCAAAAAATGAATCATATTCTTCCAAAAAAATCCTAAAAATACCTAAAGTGATTCCACATATATCAGTAAAAAGTCTAATATTTTCTTTAAGAACATCTGGGGGAAAAATCAACCAAAATCCAGCAAATTTAGCTGGATTTTGGTTGATTTTTTTCTGAATGCTCTTAAAGAAACATTTTTTTAGAATTTCTTTTTTTCCACCAAAAAATGCTCAAAAATTTCCCCAAGAATTTTGAAAATGTGGAAGTTTTCACTGTGAAAACATATCTATATTTTTTTCCACATTTTTAAACTTTAAAATGAGTCAATTTGACCCGCAGGATCAAACAAGATCATTTCAAGATTGTTTGATTCAACAAGGTATCTAAGACGCATTGTCTTAAAACAAATCCCTCCATTGTGCTGTAATGTCACTTGTTAAGTGAATTTATCTTAAATCAAGTAGGATGAGACATTTTGACAAAAATAAGACAAACAGACTTGGTAAGATTCTGAGTTTTTGCAGTGAAGGTGAAGAACAGACACACACAAACTATATCTCTTGAGAAAGCTTATATCTGCTCGTTTAACCTTTGTTGCAATAAATACAACAGTCGCTCGTGTGCGTCTGCATGTGTTCTTCATGTTCAGCTCCAGTGTCTACTAATCACCATGCAGGCAGCTTTGAGGTTTTCCCTGAACGCTGCTGAGCTCTCCGTGGGGAGGCGCATCAGAAATTAATTCCACTGTTGTTTTATGTGTGTGCGCTTTTCCTTCTGTCACCTGTGTCTCTGAGCATTATTGCAGCATCGCTCTCCTATGAATATGAAATGACAGCCCACGAGGGCAGGAAAGACCAGCAGTTGGTGTGATTACACAATCAATAACAGCAAAGCATTTTCCATCAACTTAATGGCTAACTCAGTAATAGTAATGTTCCTATGGAGAGCATTTGCTACAGCGCTATAATTAATGTTATTAATGAGGGATCCATTCGACTGTATACTTTGGTAATTGCCCAAAGAGCTGCTCAGGTCTGCCCTGATCAAGCATTACATAATTCAATCACTGCACAGCCTCTCTTTGGTCTAATGGATGTAATATAAAGTGAAGGACTACGGGTGAATTTCAGTGTCGTTAACATTAACCTCCGCAACAATAAAGAGCCCACTTTTAGATTGAGAATGCATGACACTGACAAATGTTTTCCATCATGTTTGCTTTATAAAATTAGCTTCAAATTACTGTTTTTTTTTACTTTGCATATTCTAAAATCTGACTGTCGGGATGAAAAAATTAGACACGTGTCGAGGCTGAAGAGGAAGTTTTGATCTTACACAACAAGCAGTGGAGGAGAAACCACCAAAAACTGCTGCCACACATCATGGACAAAGAAAAACGCAATGTCCAAGAGAGTGGTGGACTGTGAACCCAGAGGATGATGGACACACAACCTGCAGACGGGTGGGACATCAGACTGATAACAGAGGACTTAGACACGTGGTTCATTAAAGTAGTGAAGTAAGGTCTGGAAATGCAACAGAACTTTACACTTGTTCTGTGTCTGTCATACTTTGGTTTCTGAACAGTTACACGGTTCTGAAAACACAAATTCAGACAGCCGGGCTTTCATACATAACAGATCGTTTTGTGTCTTGTTCTTTGTCATTTTGTGTCTCATTTTTCTTGTTTTGTGTCTTGTTTTTCTCATTTTGTCTCATTTCTGTTGTTCTGTCTTGTTTTTGCTGTTTTGTGTCTCATTTTTTTAATATAAAATCCGGATGATAAATCTCAAAGAAAAATCATCTTTTTGCACAGATGGCTTGGAGAATCCTCACTTAATTTTTTTAAAAATAATCAAATCTGATTATTCAAATGAACATGACACAGTAAACATGTGACGTTTCGCCTCTGAACAGCCTACTGTAGTCAGCTGGGTGACTTTATGAGGCCCTCAGCACAAACAGGTGGTTGCCTGATTTGGTGGACATCTGTCGAGGTGGAGAAGAAACAACAAGGTGAACAAACAGCTCCGGCGCAGAGTGGCCGGAGCTCAGCGTGCGGTCCATTAGCGGCCCTCAGCACCCCTCACCTTTCCCCTACTTCGTAATCAGCCTCAAACTGACCGAAGCCTCGGCTGCTGTCACTCTGGACTCTATTACAGTTGATGGTTTACACCAGTACAAGTGTAGAGGCCTCGGTCTGGCTGTTTGGTGAGAGTTTTAGTTGAGACGGAGCTGACTAACAGAGAGAAAAACAAGAGCTATAAAAAAATAAAATAAATCATTTTCTGCTGGGAGCCACAGATATGTGGGCTTCAGAAACTGGACTTTTGCCTTTGTAGTGCATCAACTAAACTGAACAAATACTGTAGATGCGCACACACACACACACACACACACACACACACACACACACACACACACACACACACACACACACACACACTATTCATATATGTTTTGTAAATGTATGTACATAAATATGAATATCGTTTCTAATATCAAACATATATAAAGTTGCATAACCAAACTGAGTGAAAATGTTCATCTTTTATTACTTTATTTTCAACATATAATCATGCTATATTTATACTGCTATCTAACA
Source organism: Acanthochromis polyacanthus (assembly GCF_021347895.1). Classification (NCBI taxonomy): domain Eukaryota; kingdom Metazoa; phylum Chordata; class Actinopteri; family Pomacentridae; genus Acanthochromis; species Acanthochromis polyacanthus. The sequence continues at coordinate 34,710,184 of NC_067128.1, read as the reverse complement.
TTGCTATTTTAAGTCACTTGAGACGCTTCTGAACTGAATTTGCTCCAATTACGACACCAGTATGTGCATATGTGGGTCATTCCACAACTGGAGGACATTGTACTTCCCACCCATCAAATTTCTAGTAATCCATGTACAAAATACTAAAGCAGATGCATATGCTGTGTATGTTGTGATTTCAACATTGATGAGCTCCAACAAAACCTGTCCAGGTAGAAGGCCACTTTGACAATCAGGAAGTGGAAGATTCCAAGCAGATTTATAGAAGGTGAACCGGACTGTACTAAGTGTGGTCCAGTATAGAGGGGTGTTTGCGGGTTTTTAAGGCTGATAATGATTATTAGTGAGACATTTGGAGGAGATATTCATTTGCAGTCAATGAAAGTATTCATGCAGTCTTGATGATGACGTTTCACGAGTACATCAGAACCAGGTACGGACAGTTACGTACTGAGAAACAGTCACAGTCTTCTTACCATAAAGCAGTGGTCGGCAACTGGCGGCCCGCGGGCCAAAACTGGCCCGTCAGGAATAATATCTGGCCCACCAGATGATTTTGAAAATTTGATTTGGCACGGAGCCAAGCCAGTCCGTCACCGCAAAACGAAACTTGCGTGGTCGGCTGCTGCCGGGCATTTCCGCGTGTGCACTACTGGTCGGACACGGTTGTAGCCAGATTTCACTGAGCAACAGTGTGTGCAAAACATGTGTGTGTCTCGGGAGTCATTTTTAATACATCTGTGATCAGAATTGAGACGTGTGTCCCAAGCAGCGGTGATCAGCTGTAGAAGCTCCGCTGCTCGCGGTATCGCCAGCCCCCCCGCTGGCGGAATCGGAGCGCACCCCCCCCCCCCCCCCGCAGGTTGGCCCGCTGTTCGATTGTTTACAAACATTTTGGCCCGAAGCCACATCTACTTGCCGACCCATGCCATAAAGGTTCAAAGCTGCTCGTCTTAAATGGTAAATGATTGTATTTATATAGAGCTTTTATCCAAAGCGCTTCACATGATACATCACATTCACCCATTCACACACTGATGGCGGGAGCTGCCATGCAAGGCGCTGACCACAACCCATCAGGAGCAATTAGGGGTTCAGTGTCTTGCTCAGGGACACCTCCACATGAGCACGACGTTTGAGGATCAAACCGGCAACCTTCCAGTTACAAGACGGCCACTCTACCCACTGATCCACGCCACCCCTTTCTTCTCCTCCGTCTTCTCCTCTGGCATCAGGAAACGCCTTCAAAGCTTCTTCAAATCAAAACGAAACACAATCAACAGATCAAACTAACGTCATTGGTGCATTCAGGTACAGTTGGACAATGAAGTTGCGTTCAGAGTATCAGTAATGTAAATTTCCAACAAAAATTTTGGGGGGGCACACGGGGTGGCCAATCAGATCACAGGGGGGACCACTGCCCCCATGTGCCCCTATGGAAGATCCACCACTGCCGGACAGGATACAGAAATCAAAATAACTCAAGAATACTTCAATATTAAGACCATTAATAGCAACCAAAAGCCACTACAAACATAAAAGACGTGAGATTATACTTTAAAATTTCACTGGAGTCGTAACATTTGATTAACTTGGCCAGCCTCATTAAGGAAAGGAGAATCCAAGAGGCTCCAGGTGGAGCCGGGGCAGGGAAGTTCTGAAATGTACCCAGTTGTAAATCCCTGCATGGCTTTACAAACCAAGAAAAGAAGCTCATGGCGCATGGAAAAGCCTGGTTGAGCTATCTCAAAAGAGCGTAATTATTACATAACACCAAACACTGATGGTTCAAAGAGGGATTTTAAAGACACTCCAAGTGGCGATAGACTCCGTTGGCAGACATCATGTACAAGTTAGATATTCATGGCGCAGCAGTAAATCTTCCTAACTGCGGAAGAAGGAACAAATGTTTCTCCAAAGGGAAATCAAGGCATCTGAACAGAACGGGTGACAAATATTGAAAAACCTGTGAAAGAAAACATCAACATAAGAAGAACATTAAGCAAACAAAACATATATAAAGACAGAAAACCTGAATCCTGTGGCTGTTTATGGAGGGATGAGGCTAAAGTGGAAAGGAAACTTGGGATTTTAGTTTTTTCTGCTGCAGGAATTATGAAGTCTTGGATTCTTTGAAATGTCAGATCTTTTTAGAGCAGAATATAATTCCTGAAGTCCTTAAAGTGAGGCTCGGTAATGACCGGATGGAAGAGTGATCACAAGCATACCTTCAAGTCAAAGTTTGATTCAGAAATTGTACCTTCGGCCATTTCAATGTCTGGATTTAAATCCGAATGAAAATCAATCACTCTTTTAAAAAATACTCAGAAGCCTGAAGGTTTTACATATGAGGAATGAACTAAAACCCAAAAAATGGTTCCATGTGGTCATAAACAACTGATACAACTTCCTGTCAAAGTCACTTTAAATCACTTTAACCCTCATGTCCTCCTGCGGGTCAAATTGACCCGTTTTAAAGTTTGAAAACGTGGAAAAAATAAATATTTTGACAGTGAAACTTCTGATGTCCACATTTTCAACATTTTTGGGAAATCTTTGAACATTTTTTGGTGGAAAAAAAGGAATGTTAAAAATGTTTCTTAAGAAAATTCACAAAAAAATCTACCAAAATCCAGCGAATTTCACTGGATTTTGGTTGATTTTTATGTGAACGTTCTTAAAGAAAATATTAGAAGTTTCACTGATATGTATGAAATCACTTCAGATATTTTTAGGATTTTTTGGAAGATTTTTACTCATTATATGAAAGTATTTACTAGAATTTTCTTGCCAAATTTGGGGGATGTTTTTTAAAATAAAACTTTTAAGGGAAACTTTTAAGGAATTATTGGAATTTTCCTTCTGAAGGTTTTGCAAAGTTTCAGAACTTTGTGGATTTTTTTTGTCTGAATTTTTAGATTTTTTTTCGGACAAGGAAAGAATATTTTTTGGTGCCATGAATGCAGACAAGAGGAGGGTTAAATCACTGTGCTTTGAAATGTGTAGACATTGTTTATTGAATTTCAATTTTAATTTTCTATCGATTTTGAAATTAGAAATGCTTTTAATTTCATTGTACAAGTCTTGTCTTTAATGTTAATGTTACTAACCTGCCGGTCCTTTCTTTTTGCTATTTATGTTGTTGTATGTAAGCCTCTGAATACTTGAATTTCCCTCAGGATTCATAAAGTTAGCTAGCTATCTATCTATCTATCTATCTATCTATCTATCTATCTATCTATCTATCTATCTATCCATCCAATGATGTAGACTGGATTTATGATTCATTTAATGTTTTCTTCATTGACCAAACCGCATTTATTTTAAGATTATGGACATGTTTAAACGTGATCCCAAATTTTTGAATGGTAGTGTATATTAATTAAAGTTGCTTTATATTAGTTAAAGTTGCTCTAAAGGGAGTTAAAGTTGCCCCATTTAAGCTAAAGTTGATATTATTTGTTAAAGTTGCTCAATATTAAAGTTGTTCTTCATTATTTAAAGTTCCTCTTGTAAAAGTTGATCTGAATGAGTTAAAGATGCTCTGTATTAGCTAAAGTTGCTCAAAAATTATTTAAAGTTGCTCTATATGAGCTGAAGTTGATATTAAAGTTGCTCCATATTAGTTAAAGTTCATCTATATTAATTAAAGTTGCCCTGAAGGAATTAAAGTTGCTCTATATGAGATAAAGTTGTCCTATTTTAGCTCAAGTTGATATTATTTAAAGTTGCTCTTCATGAGTTAAAGTTGCTCCAAAAATGAGTTAAAGTCGCTCAATATTAGTTAAAGTTGCCCTAAAGGAGTTAAAGTTGCTAAAAGAATAGTTAAAGTTGCTCTAAATGAGTTTAAGTTACTCCATAATAGTTAAAGTTGCTCTATATTAGTTATTTTCAATGAAAAATCTGTGTTTCTTTCAAAAATAAGCACATTTCTAAGTGACCCCAAACTCTGAAACGGTAGTGTAGTTGCATCACACAGCCAACGCATTTCTAATGCAGTTAGTTTTTATGGAAATAGCTCTCTGTTTTTTAAATTCATCCTACTTCTTTTGCATTTGGGACACACTTTTGTCTTAAGCAATGAATTGAAGTTGCTAAAAAATCATCGTATGCAGCATGGTTGAAGCAGAAATCACCAGTTTTGTTTTGTCTCATGCAGTAGGTTAAAACAAGGTGCTACACATGTAAATTCTGCACATTTAGGCAGAAATAAAGAACAAATTTAAGGTAAGGTAAATGGAAATAATAAAAAGGCAGTGCAAAAAAGTTAAAGCACAAAGAGACACCAATTACATTCTTTTATTTCCAGACACACGTTACATTCTTTGTATGAAAAGTTCTCTATAAAGTTTGACTGATTGATTTTCAGACAATACTAATGAAATGAAGTCATCATTAGTGTCTCTGGTGTTAAGTCTGGTGTGTGAAAAACTCGTGTGACAGACGCAGCATCAGTCTAGCCGGTGAAACATCCCAGCACACCTTTCCCTCCACCGCTAACCTGTTCAAACAGCCTGCCAGATAAACTGCTGTGTTTGCTCGCTGGGCGGCTGCCAAGTTCACGCAGAGTCTTTGCAGAACAGCTGACGGGCAGAGTGGACTCACTTTTATCGCTCTTCCCACTTTGTCACACGGGCATACACGTGCCTGTGGATCGTAACTCCACCAGAAAGAAAAACAAAACAAAATAAGATGAGGAGGAGATAGGGCGACAGTCTGAGCAACCTTCCTCATTTCCTGAGCGCATCATATCTTATCAATGCCACCGTATACCAGCAGGGAGGGGAATTAGCGGCTTTATTGCAAGAAAAAAGTGTTGGTTCATGGGTTTCTGCAGCTGAATAAATCACTGCCTGCTTATTAGGTTTCATTTCACCTGCACATGTTTTCACACGTTTGTTTTTCTCTCTGTTCCCCGAGTCCAACACGCATGACTGAACAGAATTCGAATGTGTCACGGTGAAAATTGGAGCTCTTTTTCCTGTCATTAGTCTCTTCAAACAGACCCACCTGCGCTCTGGGAAAACAGGTGAAGAGGATGTAAAGAAAAGAGAAACAAACGACGGACCCACGGTTTCAACTCTTTATTCCTCTCGTACAAAAATGGACATCAAAGACAGAACAATACAAAATAGAAAATAAAAATGGCACACGGCACTCACGAGCTCAAACGTTTAAACACACCGAGAGCTTCACAATACTGCTTTGGCATCTGAAAAAACATAGAATAAAGTGCAAGATTTTCCATTCCATCTTTTTTTTTTTTAAAGTACATTCACAGGTTTTTTTGTTTTTGTCTTTTTCACCAAAGTTTTCTTGTTCACAGCGTTTCTCCTCGAGACAGTAAAGTGCAGATACAGTGTGGATGAGAGACACAGCTCCAGCCTCACGCTCGTCCTTCTGGTGTCTCCAAAGCATTCAATGTCAGCCGTAAAGCAGATTGTCGATGGGGCGGTTTGTCTTTTTGCTCTGGCTTTTCTCACGGACACGCACACAAAGAGCTCTAGCACCTTTATTTTGAAACTTAGACCTCGCTTGGTGACCTGGACCGGTAAGCCCCGTTGGCCTGAAAGCAGCCACAGAGAAGCATGTAGATGGAGCGCTGGATCTCTGCGTTCCTGTAGGCGTAGATGATGGGGTTGATCATGGAGTTGTAGGTGGCCGGCAGCAGCGTGGCGTAGGTGTACACCGACGGGTACTCCCTCTCGCCCACCAGGCAGTAGATGGCGAAGGGGAGCCAGCTGGCGCCGAAAGTCCCCAGGATGATGGCCAGAGTGGAAACCCCTTTCTTGGTGGCGACGTAGTGCGACGTGGCGAAAAAGTGCTGCTGGAGGGCGATCTGGTGGGCGTGGCGGCACACGATCTTGCAGATCTTGAAGTAGAGGGTGAGCATGAGCACGAAGATGGCGAAGAAGGAGGTGGCCAGGAGCATGACGTTGCTCCGGGTCAACGGCCGCACGATGCTGCAGGAGGCCGGCTCGTCCAGGCAGTTCCAGCCGAGCACCGGCAGCAGCCCCAGGAACAGGGACACGCCCCACGTCCCCAGCAGCATCAGGTGGACGTACTGCAGCGTCTTCTCCGAGAAGTACGTCAGGGCATTGTAGAGGGAGAAGTAACGGTCCACGGTGATGGCTAAAAGGCTGCTGATGGACGCGGTGAAGGAGGCCACCAAAAAGCCCACAGTGACCAGGCTGATGGTCTCAGAGGGGATGACGTACTGAAACACAAAGTTCAGGATTAATCCCATGCCGGCCAGCAGGTCGGCCGTGGCCAGGCTCCCGATCAGCACGAACATGGGAGTCCTCAGAGTGGGCGTGTAGAAGATGATCGCCACCACGATGGCGTTCTCGCAGGCGATGACGGTGCCCGACATGCAGAGCATGATGTCCCAGGGGTTGACGGGGAAGCCTCGGGGAGCGGTGGAGAACTCCAGGCTGCCGTTGCGGTCCAGAGCCTCAGCCTCCATCCAGGAGAGAGCTTCTCCTGCCCTGGGAGTCGCAGAGGAGTCGTTCACCACCAGCGACTCGTTCATGGCTCCACGCTGTCGTCCCTCGGTCCTGCAATGCCAGCAGATCGTTAATGGAAATGAGCAGATCTGAGTCTTCTAACAGTCTTAGCATGAACCGACCGGCTGCACTGACACACGTTTTCACAGAGTAAAAGAAAGTCATTTACCAGATCCTTTCATAAATGAAAACTTAAAAGAAGCAGTTGTGGTGCAATACTACAGTGGAATCAATAAAAGATGATCTATTAGACGAAGGCTCATGCAAAACGTCCACTATAAAGCAGATATTTGGGATTAATAAAGTATCTATCTATCCATCTATCTATCCATCTACTGCACAGCTAAGATTATGATTTTCAGCAAAAGTCACATTTTGGAGCTGCTTCACAGTCAGTAGATCAGAAAAAATAACACCTTTAACACAGCTTTCTTCTTTTATATCACATATTTATCAAGACATCTAATATTTCTATGACTTTTGTGACTCATAAACCCTTCACTACACTTACATTTACTGTTAGCAACACTGTTTAAATCTAAATGTTGCAAAATCCTTGTATGTGAAAACCTATTTTTTGATTCTGATTTCTGATATAAAAACCATGCATTCCAATACAACCCAACAGAATCATCTTCAGCACTCCAATCTCCTGCGCACAGTCTTCTATCTGTCAAAATATTGACTTTTCTGTGCAGAAAAACCCTCATAATCCTATTTTTTGGGTGGATTTCTCCTTTTAAAAGTTCTCCTGCAGCACCAGGAGCTGGCCGTGGTGCTGAAATCACAGCCAAACTACACACAGACAAAATAAACATCACTCATTTAACAGGTTTCCTACTTTAATGTAACATATAAACAATTTTAATACTAATATAAGAAGTGACAATATTATTATGCTTCAAAAATGTGAAATTTATTAATTTTCTTTCTCCATGAAAGAGTTTTTCTGCAGGATTTTCCCTCTCAGAGCTCCAACTTTGCTGTTTTGCAGCAATAAAACCCCATGCAACTGATACAAACTATCATTTTTCTTCATTTTCCTTCCTGAGACAAGATTTCTGAGAAAGTTAAGAACACTTACCTCCGTGACAGAACACTACGAGCTGAGTATTTTCGCTGAAATCAGAGCCCCTCGTCCAAAGTAGGGGGACAGAATTCAAATAGTGAATTCAAAACAGCAATCTTCCCCTTTTTCTTCCTTCCTCGTTTGCTGGGAGCCTCTCAGGTGAAGCCCTTGGTTTTGTGGTGCTTCCCACGCATGGGGCAGACACCCAGAGAAGCAGCGGAGTGAAGCATTGGCCGGTGTGCCGCTCGGTGAGGAGGGCGACTGTGAAGAAGAGGAGGAGGAGGAGGAAGAGGAGGAGGACTGGAGGGGGACGAGCAGAGCCACGCGAGGAGAGATTTAAACCTGAGTGACGTCACGACAGCGGGAGGGAAAGAGAGGGAGGGAGGGAGTTAAAGGCAGTCTCTCTCTCTGTCTCTTTCCTCATTTCATCCTCTCCTCCTCTCATGAAGCATCTCGTCAGTTTAGAACCTCGAAGGACTGAATCCAAACCCAACACATCCACGGTATTTTCCTTCCTTCCTAAATATTGCTGGAGAAACTGTACAAATCCTGCACCATGTTCAATTTGATTTTAATTCAAAGAACACAAATTCATGCATGTCAAGACCTCTTCACCGGTTTTATTTCTCGTACATGAAGGTGATGGATGAAGGAGTGAAGAGAACTCAGATCATAAAGCTTCCAGCTCCATCATGAGTCCCATCCTCTGCTCCAGAGGTGTCAAACACATCTAAGTTCAGATTCCACATTCAGCCCAGTTTGATCTCCAGTAAATTCACAGCATAATAACCTATAAATGACCACTAGTGTTTCCTTTGTTTTAGAGCAAAAAAGTACATTCTAGAAAATGTTGACTTTGAGGGAATTATTGTTTTACGAAACATTAAGAACAATCTGAAATTTCTTAAGAGAAATTAATTCAATTTCAGCAACATTCGGCCTCAGTTTATCGTTTACACATTACAGGTTTCAGATCACAGAGTGCCTACAAAGGAACAAAGCATTTAGTCAGACCCGAATGATGTAGTATTTTACTTTATGATCAAAACAACAAAAGTCAGACAAAACAACACAAAAAACAACAAAAACAAGACAAAATATTACAAAAATGAGACACAAAATGACACAAATGACACAAAAAACAACAAAAACAAAACAAAATATTACAAAAATGAGACCCAAAATGACAAAAAATGAGACAAATGACCCAAAAAACAATAAAAACAAAACCAAATATTAGAAAAATGAGACACAAAATGACAAAAATGAGACAAATGACCCAAAAAACAACAAAAACAAAACCAAATATTACAAAAATGAGACACAAAATGACAAAAAATGAGACAAATGACCCAAAAAACAACAAAAACAAAACCAAATATTACAAAAATGAGACACAAAATGACAAAAAATGAGACAAATGACCCAAAAAACAACAAAAACAAAACCAAATATTACAAAAAAACCAACAAATTCACAAAAATTGACAAAAAAGCTACAAAGCGACAAAAAATGGACAAACACAAATGAGACAAAAAACAAAACAAAACAAAAATGATGCGCAAAACAATGAATAAAGCAAAACACAAAAAGACAAAAATAAGACAAAAAACACAAGAGACACAAACCGGATGTAGTGGTTTCTCTTAGATGTGCCGAGGTTAAATAACACGTCCGGTGACACTGTTGCTTTTAGCATGATTTATTTATAAAAAGACAGCATTTGGTTTGCCTGTGGAGGTTCACAGCTTAAACGAACATCTCATAGAATGATAAAGACAGCTTCTAATCAGACCCCATAGTATGCCTGTGGAGGATTCCAAAGCCAATAAGAATCTCCCAGAACAATGGCCAGCGATCAGTTTTTATAGGTTTTCAACATGTAGGGAGTCACAACATATGGTTCTCTGTTGCCTACCATATAGGGAGGCAGGGAGCGCCGTCAACCAACCCCCCAAACTCTACAGCTCCTGAAGAGCCCCTAAATCAGCGTCTTGGACATAAGAACCCTTATAAGGATTCCTCCAACTGGAGAACACATTCCATTCTACTCGGCCACATTTGTTTCACTCAGATACCAAATATGATGAACAGCTCCTATCAGATACGAGAACAGGCAAAACAGATTCCATTCTACTAACTTATTCAGTCATACATGTCTCAGATCAGATACTACACGGAAACAGAAACAGACAAAAATAAGAAACAAAACAACAAAAACATGAGATAAACGACAAAAGTCAGACAAAAAACAACAAAAATGAGACAAATTATTCAAAAATGAAACATTTAATATTTTGCTTTATGATCTAAACAACGTGTCATAGTCCAGAAATTATTTTAAATTTATAGTTTTACAAATTTACTATTTCCAGTTCATGTCTTCTCTGGAATTTTTACACTTTACTAAGTTGTATGTCCAGCAGTTTTTGTGTTCTTACCAATGATACCACAAACTGGTACCTTGTCTTTCCACACATCAAATTCTACTGATGTTAAAGTCTCAAAAGTTGGTAAAATGTCGACCAAAGTCTGAATTTTAGCAGCAAACATGGATCCACTCATATACAAACACTTACTGGAGCTTTTTGGGGCCCCAATACCAGCGTAACTTCACATTTTCAAAGGACAATAATATGAAAATTTGCCCCAGTGGAGCCACTCAGTCAATCAGATCTGTTTTAGAGTTACATATTAGGAGATTGTAAACCCTTAAAATGTCCTTTCAGGTAAGACTTCTTTCCTTTGTGGGTAACAATGCATAAAATCCAAGATATGAAAAAGTACGAAATTCTCAAAATTCAACCAAAATATTGAACATAACTTGGAATTTGGGTCCCAGATAACAAATCTGTAGAAAAATGTAGGACGATAAAGCAACACTACCAAATGAAATGACAGACTGACCCTATTTTCTGCAGCCTCCATATGCTGTGAATGATTCTTTTAGAGGGTTTCTCACTGATTAGTCCTGTCTGACTTTAGTCAAGGCGCCTGTTTGTTCGTCTTTCTGTGGAGAATCTGCTTTTATACAAAGCAGTGCAGCTTCCAAAGAGCCTTCAACTATTAATAGTGCCGTGAATGTTAACAAGCGCAGCCTGAGAATGCTGGGATTTTATTCACGTGTTGCTGCAGATTAAAGGAGCTGCAGAGGTTTTCCTCTGAACAGGTGAAGCGATTCGGCTCGTCCTAAACGAGTTCCACCCGTTTTAAACAAAGTCGGAGAGTTTTAGAGCCGCGTCGCTTCTTCTTAAATCAGTTTGATCTCAGTAAAATAAATGCAGTAATTATCTGTGGGAAGTTATTGGAAGAAAGAAATCAGTGCCGATACCCTCCTTTGCATTACGTTGCTATAGTAACCACAGTAGTACGGCGGTGAGAGTCTGACTGATAAAGTTACGTCCACGTCGGTCTTATCTGTGACCGAGCAAATATTGACCCATCTGTTTGTTTTTGCTGCCCAGCTTCCTCATTGGAGCATCATTTCTACGTAAAAGCATCCAATAATGTATGGCTGTTTTGACTAGATTTATAAAATTTGAGGTTTCAGATAAGATCATTTAAGTTCAGCAGAAGTGGAAAAAGCACTCAGACACAGGTGAGCTCATAAGTTTACATTCTCTGGCAGAATTTATAAAACATGTAGGTCATTCCTGAACTGGAGGACACGTTTTCTGTGTGTTTGCTAACCCTACTCTAATCCATGCTAATGTGATCTTTTTCTCAGCAGTAGAAGCTAGATATTTAGCTAGCTGTTACTGCTGACCAAGAGGACAAACTGACTGATGGAAAACAGTCCAAAGAATGAGTCTGATCCTGATAATATGAGGTAGAGTGAGACATTCAATCAAGGCTGACGATGTGATGAAAATATGAAAAATCGTAGAGAGGACATGGCTTTGCTCTACACATTCTGTAGGAAAACTGTTTGATGATGACAAAAACAAGACACAAAATGAGAAAAACAAGCCAAAAAACAATAAAAATGAGACACAAAACCACAAAAACAAGACATAAAATGAAATAACTGGACGCAAAATGAGAAAAACAAGACATAAAATGAGAAAAAGAGACACAAAATGAAAAAAATTGGACACAAAACAACAAAAACGAGACACAAAATGAGGAAAACAAGACACAAAACCACGAGAGTGAGACACAAAATGGCAAACTAAATGTAAAACCATAAAAAGAAGATGCAAAACGACAAAAACGAGACACAAAGCAACAAAAACATCATCAACAGGGTTGTCGTTGGACACAGGTTCCATGCTTAATAATAATTATTTAAAATATTATGTTGATTAAAAAAAATCCCACAATTACAAGAGACGTCAATGAAAAAAAGAATGCCCAAAAAAGGAGATTTAAATTTCATTTTAACTGTTTTATTTGAGATTCTGTTTGGTCATCAGGGGGGCAGGACAAGAGAAAAATGGTATTTTATGGGAAATCTAGATTTATTTGATATTTTAAAAATATATTCAAAAATTCTTTTCTCCTAGTTTTTTTTAGATTGAGTCTCAAGACAAGAACATTTAGACAACAACTGCATGTTTTAGCGTTTTGTACATGGATTATTTGAAATTTGAACAGTTCTAACGACGTTACGCTTCAACTTTGGCGGTGCTGCTTGAATCCAATGTCTGCTCTTAACAGCAAAGTTGCCATAAGTTCTTAAATGATTTACATACACACAGTGTTTGCCACAAACCCATTTTGCTTTCCATTTCTCTGGTAGTGTAGAATCCAACAGTTAATTCTTATTCTTTGAGCAAATACACCACTGTTCAAAAGTTTGGGGTCACTTAGAAGTAAAATGGAGCAACTTTAACTCATTTAGAGCAACTTTAACTCATTTAGAGCAACTTTAATCCATACTGCTGGAAGGTTTGGGGTCACTTAGAAATGTCTTTATTTTGGAAAGAACAGCAGTTTTTTTTCAGTAAAGATAACATTAAATGAATGACAAATCCAGTGTAGACATTGTTAATGTGCTAAATAACTATTCTATCTGGAAACAGCTGATTTTTAATGGAATATCTCCATAGAGGTACAGAGGAAACTGTTTGGGTGACCACAAATGTTTGAGCAGTAAACAGGAAAGAATTCTTGCAGGTCTAACAGCTGGTCTGATTAAAGGTTGACTTATTGATCCTGTACAGTATTCAAAAAGCCGCCGTCTAGCTGTGGGAGGGGTAGATTCAGCTTCTCGGTTCTGTATTTGTTACCCATTACCCGTTTCACGAGCCAGGGTTGTAACAGTGAGTGTGCAGCTCCGTTTGCTCATTCTCTGTGAGCACAGAGTCCTGCATGCCTGTTCCTAGTTACAGTATCTCAGACTCACAGCGGACCGACACGTGACGCAGCGACTTGTTAATCTAAGAGCAAACAGCAGACAGTTACTGATGCTGCTGCTTTTAATTTATGCCCAGCAATCCTTTGCTTTTCTTCTCACTCTTATTTTACAGATTTATGCCCCTTTAGATCCTTTTCTCACACTTTTATTTAACTATGAGCTGCAACGAAAGTCAAAGTGGGTTCTAAAATATGTTTTTGGAACATTTTATAGGTGAGCTTACAAAAGAATTTTGATTTATTTCCCCTGGATGGATTCTTATGTGTTGTTTTAACCCTCGTGTCGTCCTGCAGGCCGAACTTGACCCGGTTTAAAGTTTGAAAATGTGACAGTGAAACTTCTGATGTCCACATTTTTAATAATTTTGGGAAATCTTTGAACATTTTTTGGTGGAAACAAAGAAATGTTAAAAATGTTTCTTAAGAAAATTCACAAAACATCAACCAAAATCCAGAAAATTTTACTGGATTTTGGTTGATTTTTTTTGGTGAATGTTCTTAAAGAAAATATTACAAGTTTTACTGATATATATGGAATCACTTAAGATCTTTTAAGGATTTTTGGAAGATTTTTACTCATTATGTGAAAATATTTACAAGAATTTTTTGCCAAATTTGGGGGATTTTTTTTAAACATAAAATTTTTAAGGAAAACTTTTAAGGAACTATTGGAATTTTCTTCCTGGAGGTTTTGCAAATTTTCATTTTACAGATTATTTTATTTTTTTAGACAAGGAAACAGTATTTTTTGGTGAAGACAGCAGGAGATTTAAAAGTTTCCATTGAAAGTTTTTTTTAATTCTTTAAAAAAAAATTTAAAAATGAAATTCTTGTAAATATTTTCAAAAAATGAGTAAAAATCTTCCCAAAAAATCCTAAAAATATCTAAAGTGATTCCATATATATCAGTAAAACTTCTGATATTTTCTTTAAAAACATTTTTAACATTTCTTTTTTTTTCCACCAAAAAATGTTCAGAAATTTCCCCAAAATGTTGAAAATGTGGACATCAGAAGATTCACTGTGAAAATACTTTGTTTTTTTCCACATTTTCAAACTTTAAAACGGATCAATTTTGGCCCACAGGATGACATGAGGATTAAGGGAAACTTTTAAGGAATCATTGGAATTTTCTTCCTGAAGCTTTTGCAAATTTTCAGAAATCTGAGGAATTTTTTGGCTCATGTTTTGGAAACGATATTCTTTTGGTGCCTGTAAATGAGGACAACGGGAGGGTTAACACCATGCATGAAATGTTGAGACCCAGGTGGAGGATGGAGGTGAGGAGGAGGAGGAGAATGAAAGCAGCCCAGCAATATGGCAACCTGTTTTGGTTTCCAGGCAACAGCTGTTTGGCCAGCGTCTGTCAGCAGACTGGGGGCTGGAGAGGGGTTGTCTTCATTCATAAGCTAAGCAGTCACATGAAGTGCCGAGTGACTCATGTCATAGAGCTGAGGCACAGAAAACACCCAAATATACAACTTTAAGCCTGTTTTTTATCCTTCTTGTTATCATTTTCTAATTGAAAATACCTCCACGCCGCACCCAGACACTCCACCTCTGTTCTGGTTTGGTGACGCCTGCCAGGAATGAGCGGCTCACAAATATCCGGATGCATTTATTCATCCGTCTGTGCAGAGGAGTGTAATGAGACACCCTTCATTAGGGGCAGAAAAACAGCAGGACAAACAGGACTTTACATAAAAGCCCTCTTTTTTTCTCTCCTGATGATAGTAATGAAAAAAATTCGGGAAACAAAGCCCCTTACACAAACAGCAGTGGCCCCGTTTTCGCCTGCGAACACGTGCACGAACACACGGTGACTCAGAGCCTCCACACCTTCACGCTGATATTTACCACAGAGAAGAAAATACAACACAAAAACATGACACGACTAATTAGGCTGAGAAAACGTCATTAACCCTCCTGTTGTCTTCATTTACAGGCACCAAATTATTGTTTCCATGTCTGAAAAAAATCCAAAAATTCTGCAAAAAAAATCCCCAATTTTTTTTTGAAAATTTTAAGAAGAAAATTCCAGTAATTTCTTCAAAGTTTCCCTTAAAAGTTTTATTTTAAAAATTAAAAATCTCCTAAATTTGGCAAGAAAATTCTTGCAAATATTTTCAAAAAATAGCAAAAATTTTCCAAAAAATCCCAAAAATATCTAAAGTGATTACACATATATCAGTAAAACTAAATTTGACTAAATTTATTTTGTATTTTAGACTAATTTTGAATCATTTTGAAAGAATTCGGCACGACTGGATGACTTTTGGACAAATTCTAAGTAGATTTGGAGGAGTTTCAAGTCATTTTGGACTCATTTTGACTTATTTCACATGCATTTTAGACACATTTTGAGTCATTTTGGATGAATTTTGAGTTATCTGGACAAATTCTAAGTAGATTTGGACAAGTTTTGAGTAATTTTGGACTAATTTCGGCTTACTTCACATGTATTTTAGACAATTTTTAAATCATTTTGGATTAATTTGGAGTCATACATGAAAGCCCTCTTTTTCTCTCTCCTGATAATAACAATGAAAAACATTTCGGGAAACAAACCCCCTTACACAAACAGCAGTGGCATCGTTTTCACCTGCCAACACGTGCACGAGCAGGCGTCTAATTAGGCTGAGAAAACGTCATTAACCCTCCTGTTGTCTTCATTTACATGCATCAAAAAATATTGTTTCCATGTCTGAAAAAAATGCAAAAATTCTGCAAAAAAAATTTAAAATAAAAAAAACTTCAAATTTTTGGAAAATTTGCAAAACCTTCAGGAAGAAATTACAACAATTCCTAAAAAGTTTCCCTTAAAAGTTTTATTTTAAAAAGTAAAAATCCCCCAAATTTGGAAAGAAAATATCTCGTAAATATTTTCAAAAAATGAGTAAAAATCTGCCAAAAAATCCTAAAAATATCTAAAGCGATTACATATATATCAATAAACTTTGAATAGTTTCCTTTAAGAACATTCACAAAAAAATGTGAAAGTCCTTAAAAAACTTTGAAACTTTTTTTCCACCAAAAAATGTTCAAAAATTTCACAAAAATGTTGAAAATGTGGACATGAGAAGTTTC
Organism: Acanthochromis polyacanthus; assembly: GCF_021347895.1. Taxonomy (NCBI): domain Eukaryota; kingdom Metazoa; phylum Chordata; class Actinopteri; family Pomacentridae; genus Acanthochromis; species Acanthochromis polyacanthus. The sequence continues at coordinate 34,694,164 of NC_067128.1, read as the reverse complement.
ACTGTGAAGATCTATTTTTTTTTCCCCACATTTTTGACTCATTTCACATGTATTTTAGACAAATTTTTCCTAATTTTGGGTGAATTTGGAATAATTTAGGACACATTTCAAGTAATTTGGAACAAGTATCAGCTCATAATGGAAACATTTCAAGGAGTTTGGGAGAACTTGATGAGTTTTGGACAAACTCTAAATAGATTTGAACAAGTTTCAAGTCATTTTGGACTCATTTTGACTCATTTTGCATGCGTTTTAGACACATTTTGGATGAATTTGGAGTAGTTTAGATCACATTTTCAGTCATATGGGACAAGCATCAGCTCATAATGAAACATTTGAAGGGATTTGGGACAACTTGATGACTTTTGGACAAATTCTAAGTAGATTTGGATGAGCTTCATGTCATTTTGGGCTCGTGAAAATTCATTTTACATGTTTTTAGACAGTTTTAAACACATTTTGAATGAATTTTGAGTTATTTAGGACAATTTTAGGTGGGCTTTGAGGAATTTTGGACTCGTTTTGACTCATTTCACATCATTTTGGATGAATTTGGAATAATTTAGGTCACATTTCAAGTCATTTTACAGACATTTAAATTCATGTTACAGATTTAGACTAATTTTGAATAATTTTGGATTAATTTGGAGTCATTTAGGATGCAATTCCACTCATATGGAACAAGTATCACCTCATAATTGAAATATTTCAAGGGGTTTGGGACAACTCGATGACTTTTGGACAAATTTTAAGTAGATTTGGACGACTTTCCAGTCATTTTGCACTCAATTCAACTCATTTCACATGCACTTTAGATACATTTTGAGTTATTTAGGACAAATTTTAAATGGATTTGAACAAATTTTGAGCAATTTTGAACTAACGTTGACTCATTTTGCATGTATTTTAAACTATTTTTTGGTCATTTCAGATGAATTTGGAGTAATTTAGGACACATTTCCAGTCATTAGGAACAAGTATTGGCTTATAATGGAAACATTTCAATGGATTTAGGACAAATGGATGTGTTTTGGGCAAATTCTAAGTGGATTTGGATGAGTTTTGAGCAGTTCTGGATTCATTTGAAAATATTTTTAAAATACAAAATAAGTCTGGAGTTCCCCCTAAAATGCCATTTTTCTTTTATCCCACCACCCTGACGACCAAACTGAACCTCAAAGACTTTTCATTTTTCATCACATCGTCAGCCTTAATTGATTGTCTCACTCTACCTCATATTATCAGGATCAGACTCATTCTTTTGACTGTTTTCCAGTTCAGTTTGTCCTCTTGGTCAGCAGTAACAGCTAGCTAAATATCTAGCTTCTACTGCTGAGAAAATGCTAGCATTAGCATGGATTAGCAACCCTGTTACTGTGATTAGAGTAGGGTTAGCAAAGAACAAAACATGGAATAAAAGTGGTACCATTGAAGCCTTTGATAGTTTATTACCTATTACTGATGAATTATAGCCCAAATGTCCTCCAATTCTGGTAGGACCCAGGTAGAAAATGAAAGCAAACTGGTTGTTTACAGCTGGCAGGAGACGCTGCATTGACCTTTAATCAGCTCACACACTTGACCTACTTCTGACATGAAAGGCGATCAATCGGGGAACTTCAGTCACTCTACAAAGTGAATGCATAGGTCACATCGTCTGAGTTTTTTGTGCAGACGTCATCATGACTTTGATTTCACCGTAAGCGTACACAGCTCTTCTGCTGCTGCAAATCAAATGCATCTTAAGCATCATATTTAGGACTGAAAATGGAAAAAAAACAACATCAGTAGCACAATATGTCATGCAAGTAAGCCTTTCTTCGACAGGCTAATGACAGTGTTACTCTGCCAAAGAACACAGCAGAGTTATGTGACAATCGGCATATGTCTGTCTGTCTGTCCGTCAGCAACATTACTCAAAAATAGAATAACACATTTGGATGAAAGTTTCAGGGAAGGTCAGAAATAACATAAGAATGAAGTGATTAGATTTTGGCAGAGATGTGGCTTATAGTCTGGATCCACGGATTGTTAAAGGTTTCTGTATCATTGCCAGATAGCGACACAGCATCACTGTAACCATGACAACAAGTGAACACTACATCAGCTGCCTGCTGACGATCACGTGATTATGATCCTACTACAAATCCACCACTGTGGTCTTATCAGGACTTACCCACTGGAAATGATGCAGGGAACAGTTGATTAAATTGTGGGGGTGTTTCTGAGTCCCTCAATTCCCGCTGCCCGCTACATATTTAGCAAGATTCTGTGAAAGTGAGAGTTTTTGCTCTATTCTTTTTTATTTACCACAGTCCTGACTGAGGATGTCACAATCACACAATGTGTCTGAGATTTTCTTTTGGAATTTCAATTATTAGACACATTTTGCAATGTTTAAAGACACATTTTATTCAGCTTAAGAATCAATCTCTTTAAATGTGTTGATTTCAGAGCAGTTCTGGGAAGTTTTTAGCTTCAAAAGACACAATGATGAGCTGCGGAATCAGCCTTATCCCACCAAAAACAGTGCACTAGCTATTTTGGTCCACAGTGCATCCTTCATCCATCAATTAATCCTCATTAGAGTCCGACGAGGGGCTGGAGTCCATCCCAGCTGACTTAGGGTGAAGACAGGAGACACCTGGACAGTTAACAGTCTATCACAGGGCTACATATAGAGACAATCAATCACACTCACATTCACACCTACGGACAATTTAGAGTAACCAATTAACCTCAGCATGTTTTTGGACTGTGGGAGGAAGCTGTAATACCCGGAGAAAACCCACGCATGCACAGGGAGAACATGCAAACTCTATGCAGAAAGATCCCAGGACGTGAACCGGGGATCTTCTAACTGCGAGGCGACAGTTCAAACCACCGACCCACCATGCAGCCCACTGACAGCGCAGAATATATTCATTTAACAAAAAGAGGCAGTAAACTCTGGCATCATATTGGTGCTTTGTGTTCAGCATTTTACACGGATGTATTTTACTTCAAGCCGTCATCTTTTCTCCACTACTTCTGATAGCTTTCAGGTCGTAACAAACCAGCCAACGATTAAAAATGAAGGAAAACAGTGACAGGAAACAACAGCTGAAAAGGAAAGTAAAACATTGACAGAAAGCATTAAAACAGGCGCATTTCTTTTCTTTTTTTCTGCATTCATTCTCATTGTTTAAATCCACAAAAGTGAGTCCAACACTTTATGAGATTGATGCATATTTCAGTCTTGCAGCCAAATCTTTTAATATTTCGTGCATGCGTGTGACCATCACAGCCCACCAGGTGCATTTTTAACCCAAACGATATTTTTCTAGCCGTAACCGAGCGGCTTTGGTGCTTAAATTTGACAGTTTTGCAGTGAGCAGCATCAGCAGCTAAAAACAAACCTAAGCGCTGAGTGAAAGTGCCTCACATTGGACTGAACCTCTTTTGGTTTATGGTGCCTCCAGGCCTCCAGTCTCCATATGTCAGACCTTTTTCTGTCGTTTTTAATGTGTGAAATGAAAATCTGCCAGCAACATAACATGAACGAGGGCCAATAAACATTAAATAGACATAAAAACACAGTAAGCATCACAGTATTTTACAGCTCGTATTGTCAAACTGACATGTTTTTGCACCGTGGGCCAGCAGAGCTATCGCACATTCTGGAGTGAGACTGCAGAGTTTGATATGAGAAAGATATTTTTAAACCCGTCTGCCAAAAAAAAAAAAAAAAAGGGAAACAAAACACAAGTATTTGAACTGAAATCAGAGTTGATGGTGAAATGTGGAACATCACAGCTAGTTTGGAAACCAGTCTAAAGCCTGCACTGCACATACAGTTTAACTGAGAAGATCGCATATCCTGACAGAACCGATAAAATATGTACCATTATTTAATGAAAACAAGAATGATCAGAATATTCATTTACCACAGACTGGATTTATGATTCATTTCATGCTATCTTCACTGGAAAAAAAAAATCATTTTCTTTCAAAAATAAGGACATTTCTAAGTGACCCCAAACTTTGTTTTGGTAGTGTACATGATTAAAGTTGCTTTAAATGAGTTAAAGTTGCTCTTTTTATCTAAATGAATCAAAGTTGCTTTATATCCAATTAAAGTTGCTCTAATACTAGTTAAGGTTGCTCTAAAATGAGTCAGAGTTGCTCAAAATGACCTCAAGTTAACCTACACTAATTATTCAAAATTTGGGGTCACCACAGAAAATTTCCTGGTATTTCCAAGTAAACTCACACTTTTATCCAGTGCTAACATAACTGTACAAGGGTTTTCCAATCATCAATGAGCCTTTCAGCACCATTCAGCTAACACAATGTAGCATTAGAACACAGGAGTGATGGTTGCTGGAAATGTTCCTCGTGTACCCCTATGGAGATATTCCATTAAAAATCAGCTGTTTCCAGCTAGAATAGTCATTTACCACATTAACTATGTCCATCCATCCATTCTCTATACACTGCTTTATCCTCACTTGGGTCATGGGGGGTGCTGGAGTCTATCCCAGCTGACTCGGGTGAAGGCAGGGGACACCCTGGACAGGTCACCAGTCTGTCACAGGGCTACATATACAGACACACAATCACACTTGAATTCACACCTACGGACAATTTAGAGTAACCAATTAACCTCAGCATGTTTTTGGACTGCGGGAGGAAGCCGGAGTACCCGGAGAAAACCCACACATGCACAGGGAGAACATGCAAACTCCATGCAGAAAGATCCCAGACCCAGGCTGGGATTTGAACCGGGGATGTTCTTGCTGCAAGGCGAAAGTGCTAACCACTGATCCACTGTGCAGCCCACGTTAACAATGTCTGGACTGGATTTCTGATTCATTTAATGTTAACTTCATTGATAAAAACTGCTTTTCTTTCAAAAATGAGGACATTTCTAAGTGACCCAAACTGTTGAACAGCAGTTCAAAAATCCAATCTAAAATTGGACAATATTTCACACATTTTTCCAGAACATGCAAACTCACAAGCACAACTGGACGATGAAAACAGATGTAGGAGACAAAGGTAGGTTGAATATTTGGAATCAAAATATTTATTATATTTGCAGAACTTTTCAGTACAGGAGGAGGTGAAAATCCAGCTTCAAGACTTTGTGGACAGATGAGGGACAGTCGTGTCATAAATACAGATATACAGTGAACAGATCAGAGCATTTTTATCCATCTCTGAAGTTGTCTGGAGGGTCTTCTCAAAGGTTTTACTGCTCCACTGTATTTGCTGATGTGGAAATCAATAAAAAAATTGTTTGTATAAAAGCTGCTGAGCACAAGGTCGAAATCCATTCCCTCTGCCAAACAGAAATCGTCAGAAACTACGAGGACACTGCAGCATCCAGGGGAGACAAGGCAGACGATGTAGAGATGCAGAAGATGCCTCCAGGAGTAGCTGAGAGGGTTCTGGGTAACACATATCTGCTCCACTCCCAATTACCCTGAAGGGGCTGGAGACGGCTCGTGTTTCTCTCTGGAGTTAATTTGATTTTAAATACAAATTACACACACAAAAAAACTGTTATTTTTCCTTCAATTCCCCAGCCATTCTCCATCACATCACATGCTGAGGCAGCCCTCCCCCACCTCCCCCATCCTCAGACTCACGAGGCACAGAGCAGTGGTCGGTCAGTTTGCCCACTGATTGTGTGTTATACGGGTTGGAGGAGGAGGGGAGGCGGTCTTCATCGCTTTTCACATTTTCTGACACCTGCGGTTGAAAGCCGAGCATAAAAAGAGAAGAGAGGGAGTCGAGAGAGTGTGAGATAGAACAAAAGTTAATGGGGTGCGTAATGGGTGAGGAGGGAGCGCGGGAAAGTGACGCATGAGCGGCGTGATAGTCGGGTTTTTTTCTGCATGTGAAGAACAACGGAGCTCCGACATGCAAGTGGAAGAACAAAAGAGGAAAAAAAACACCAGAGTGCATGAACAGCGCTGGCAGGCAACCGATCAGTCACGCCTCCTTAATAAATAAATGTTTAATGCAGAACTTGTGTTGGCCGTGATTAGCCGACAGCTCAGGAGCGCATTTACAAGAAATAAAATCAGTTTGCAATTCAGGAAACTGGAAAAAACAAAACAGATATCAGGTTCTGTTCAGAGATTAAGAAAAAAAAAACACCACTGATTTATGAAATAAAACCAGACAAGGGTTTTGATTAAATTAAAAAAAAGAAAGAAGGAAAAACAAATTTCCACCTGACTTTTTCAAACTGATTTCTCAAATGACTCGAAAAGTATTTGGCAAAAGCAATAAAAGCTCAATTAGAACCTGAAGCACGTGTGTCGCTGAGCACGACACGTTCCACTGATTAAGTTTCAGTACTCCTCAGAAAGCACGACATCCTACATTTCCCATAATGCATTCTCTTTCTAATTAGTTTTTATCACAGGCTTTCTGTTAAAAATGCAGACAAAGGTCCTCCAGCAGCGGTTTCAACATTTAAGATTCTAAATTATGACATGAATTTACATGAAACCTGCATAAATAAATCGCCTTTAAAAAGCTGCAATTAAAATTGAACCAAAGACACAAAAAAATTAAAATAAAAAGCAGCTTTTGGGTACCCTGATGAGGCACGATTTCTTTCATTTAAAAAAAAAACCAAAAACTGAGAAACTACTAAAAAACATAAAATATATCTACTCTCCGGCATAACTGGGTCCTAATACATGCACCGTCATCTTCATTAACGGCAGTCCAACATAAGATCTGGATCTCTTCTGGAGTCGCAAAACAAACAAATTACAAAAAAATAAATAAATCTCAAAGCTGAAACCTTCGGACTGGTGATGCTGGAGTGCTGCAGCTGACGGTCCCGGCTCCGGTAGCAGAGCTCCACTTCCCGTTTCGTGCGTCTCACATGTATCTGTTCTTGACGTACTCCCGGTACATCAGCACGTCCTCGCGGCACAGCGCCCTCACCTGGCCCTGGCCCAGCATCACGTGGCTCTCGAACACGTCGTGGCTCTTCCTGTCCACCTGTGGAGGACAGACGGAGAAGACGCTGTCGTCCGGGAAGCAGGACACCGGCTCTCTGAGGGGAAGAGGAGGGGAAACAGACAGACAGACGCACAAACAGATTCCACGTTACTTTCCAACAGCAGTCATAAACACTGCCTGTCCAAAAAAAAAAAAAAAAGAGCACGCTCTAATATTTAATTTGACGCCTTCAGCTTTGAGGATGTCACACGTTTGCCGTGGCATCGTTCTGATCAGCTTCTGCAATGCCACAGCGTTTATTTCTGCCCAGAGATGCATTCATTTTCTACCAAGATCTAGGGTTAAACAAGGCTACGTTCACACTGCAGGCTAAAGTGACCCAAATCTGATTTTCTTTGCCCCTATGCGACCTCTATCTGATCTTTTCATGACAGTCTCAACGACACAGATTCGATTTTTTCAAATGCGACCCAGGCCACTTGGATATGTGGTCCTAATTCCGATACGTATCGGATCTTTTGCCATGCGACTTCAGTCTGAATGGCCAGGTCACATTTATCCGACCTATACGCCATTGGTACACGACAAACGTCACTATTCTGCGTTCAAGAAAAACACGTCTTCGGGCTGCTGAAGACATGTGTCTTGCCGTGAGAGTGTTAAAAAGAGGTGCTCACATATGTACGTAAAGGTCGCCCTTATCATTCTAAAATTCTGAATGAAGTCTGCATCTGTGAAGCCTCTCACATCACTATCCACCACTCCTGGCTGTGACTCCACACCCACACAGTTCTCTGGACAGACGTTGCTGCCACTGCCCCACAAAACACCAGGGCCAAAATCCTGGCTCTCTTCCTTCTTAAACTTCTCCTTAAAATGATTAAGTTAGAAATATGTTGTTAGCGTCCATGTTTACTTCTGTAAACACTGAACACGCTCTCTGCGTGTCGTTGTTGTGTCCTCTTCTGCGCATGCGGGAACCTTTTGGGTCGTGTGAGGTTCACACAGGAGATCACATACAAGTCGCATTTAATTGGAAATGTGAACGAACTCGCAAAAAAATCAGATTTCACAAAAAAATCGGAATTGAGCATTAAGCCCTGCAGTCTGAACGTAGCCTAAGTTGTTGCAGCTGAAACATATTCATCACTGCAGTAGTTATCCAATGGAAGGCTCTTACTTATTTGTTCATTACAATTTCTATATTTTTATCTCATTTTCCCTTCACTTTGTACCCTAATACTCTGTGCTGTTGAATATCCAGCTGCTGTAACAACTGGATTTCCTTCTGGGGATTAATAAAGTCAGTCCAAGTCAATTTCAGATGAATCCCGTGGTGCAACAAGAACAAGCCATGAAGTTCAGTTTTTTTCAACTTGAGGGAAGAAATGCCACAATCTACCGTTTGTCACCAACGCTGCAAAAACTGTTTTCATTCCAACCAGCAAAATCTAGCAGAAGATCTGCAGCTGAGAGTGAGTCACTTAGAGAAATGTTAATGCAAACAGCACGAGGATGGCGGAGAGCGGTGTTTTTACAGCAGGATTACTCATATTTTCATGGAAACTGGACTCTAAAGCGTGCCTCATCATCTTCAGGGTGGATTATCACCTGCATGCTTGTCAGGTGATCCGTCGGGTCAACCGGTTCAACAGCAGCCGAGGCCCCCGTGAGAAGCTGCTCAGACACACGGCTGCCTCTCAAACACAGCTCCTTAGCGATGGCCGAACCACAGCACAGGCTCTGCTACATCCAAGAAGCCTTGAGATAAATTATGAAGTCATTGTGGACTCCTCAGCTAAAGTTTTAATGGAAATCAAATCCCCAAGCAGGTAGCAAAGGTCCAAGGTGGAGATCAAAAGCTGAGGGCAAACAGAGCATCAGTGGATGTTTTTAACTCCTACTGATGAGCAGTTCATGTCTCGGACCATGTGTGGGAGTAAATAATGCACTACATCACAAGAGAAAAGTGTAGAGAAATGCTCACTGAACTAAATGTCACATGTTGAGTCAATGTGTGCTCCTGATGTCAAGGAGCAGATCATATTTAAGGAAACGAACGATTTCGGTTTAGACGACTGTTCAGAAGTTTGAGGTCATCCAGATAATTGCATGATTTCTAGAAAAACACACTTCTAATCCAATCAGAAATCAGCCTTTCAACACCATTAGCTAACACAATGCAGCATTAGAACACAGGAGTGATGGTTGCTGGAAATGTTCCTCTGTACCCCTATGGAGATATTCCATTAGAAATTTCCAGCTAGAATAGTTATTTAGCACATTAAGTATGTCAAGGCTGGATTTCCTATTCATTTAATGTCCTCTTCATTGAAAAAAAATGCTTTTCTATCAAAAATAAGGACATCTATAACTTTTGAACAGTACTGTAAATAATCAGAATGAATAAAAATCCACATTTAAGGGGATGTGAAATGTAGAGCCAACTGGACAACAGTGTTAAAATGGTATATTTTGATCAGTTAAGCTCTACTTTAAGTTTGTTTATTGTAGATTTTGTGTGTTATCTAGCAAATGAATTATACTGAAAATTAATGTATAAGAATGGTCTGTAACTGTACTACATGTTGTTCCTATGTTGAACCAGATCGTTACGAATGCTGAATTATTCATATTAACCTAAGTATTATTAACATGACAATCAGTATTTTGTTCTTTTTAAACATCAAGGTGATCAGAATTAGTATTTTGATGATGTTCATGTTTGGAGATGGCTTAAACCTTAAAATTACCCCAGATGTGAAGCTCTCGTTTCGAATAATCGACACTTGCACCACTTTTACATCTTTCTGTATTTACTATTTAAAGGTGAAGTGAATAACAGTGATCATACTGGTACTATGTGGTGTTCTGATGGATTATGGCATGCATGTTGATGACACTTACACACCAAAATAAACCCAGAACAAGCACACTCCTTCATGCAAATGGAAATTGTAAATGTCACTGCAGGAAAATGTACCACACCACATCAAAGAATCAGGAACTTCTTGAGGAACGTGACAATCGCCCAAGATGTTGATTTGAACTCCAGACTTCCTAGACCTCATTCTGATCAACAGGATGCAGTGGAACAAGTTTGATGAGACCTCACGGCACAACGCAGAGCACCCAAAGGATCCACTGCCAACATTCTGGTCCGGACCCCATAGGACATCCTGAGAGGTCCTCTGGTCCAGACCCAATGGTTCAGAGCACATAAGGGGGGCCAACACAGTATTAGACAGGTGGTCATAAAGCTCTGCCTGATCAGTGTAAGGTCTATAGAAAACAGCTTATATAAAAGGTTTGGTATCAGCTGGACGGAACGGAAAAAGATTATAATTACTCAGAAATACATCAAGTGTTAGGCGTTCCACAATCTGCATCCATGACTCAGAAGCTATAATTTAAGGAGGAAATAAATCCTTACACCTCACTTGTGCTTCTCAACAGGCATTTGTTTCCTTCCTGCCTTTATCCAGCTTTGCCTATGCCTAATGGATCAATAGAGAAACTACACAGTGGGAAGTGACAGACTAAAACACTCTTAGCAATGCTGTAACATCTTAGAATAGCTCTGTTGCACAACAACGGACACACCTGTCGCTCCCTGTGGACCCGACACGAGGACGAAACAATGGACTGAAGAATGGCCAGACTGATGGAAGGTGAGGAAACAGGCAGAGACCCGGCAAACTGAGCAAGGACGAAAAGGTTACAGTTCCCTGCTGACTGAGATTTCTGTTACACACTAAAGGAAAAGTGTACGATTAGAAATGGTTATGTGGAAAAAGAAAAAAAAAAAGACAGTCACATGTTCACAGACAGCCACTGTGAGTTTGCACACCGCAAAATCTCAACATTTTACCAAGTCTTTTGTCTTATTTTTCATCAAAATGTCTCATCCCACTTGATTTAACCCTTACAAGGCCATGTTTCTGGAGAACTACATATACTAAAACATATACTAAAACCCCTAATCCATAGAACATCGATCAAGTCTTGCGAGGTCGCATTGTCGTTGACGTTCGCCATAGTGAATTTCGGCCGGTACGCAGCCCTGATAAGAGCTTCGTAATTGCAGCTTCGTTATAACGGCTCATACGGCTTTATCCTTTGAAATAAGCAAATTTGGGGCCAATGTTTATATCTTACCAAACATACGGGTGTGTGCATATTTTATGTTAATTAGCAATCATAAACAAGTCACACGTGTTGAGCCGAGAATGTTTGGTTTCGGCTGTGTGTACGAGTAAGCGGGAACGAGTATACTCGGTCCCGGCTTTTTAGAGTTAAGATAAATTCACTTAAGTCACATTTCAGGAAAATGGAGGGACTTGTTTTAAGACAACGCATCTTAAATATCTTGTTAAGTCAAACAATCCTGAAATTATCTTGTTTTGAGTTGCATTTTACAGTAAAACTCAAAATAAGTTTAACCCTCGTGTCGTCCTGCGGGTCAAACTGACATGTTTTAAAGTTTGAAAATGTGGAAAAAAAAGTATATTTTCACTGTCAAACTTCTGATGTCCACATTTTCAACATTTTTGGGACATTTTTTAATATTTTTTGGTGGAAAAAAAGAAATGCTGCAAATGCTTCTTAAGAATTTAGATGCCAGATGTAACATCTTAATGAAATGCTAACTTTTCAAATTAAAACATGAGCTCTAAAGTAAACTGGTATCCCTGGGCAGAAAAGATCTCATGCGATAAACATCTGAAGCCTGGTGGCAAAACCACTTCAGACTTTCACACTGAAGAACACCAAACGTCTGGCTGACGGCAGTGATGCACTGACAATTATTCCTACACAAACCTACAAACCTAACAGTAAGTATCTGCTTCACACTCTGCAACATGTGAATCAAAGAGCAACGTGCACTGCAAGAGGAAGAAAAACAGTGCGTGCAAACTTAATTCATGCCATCTTTTCATACTGTAAAAGGTATAATTTCATAATGTTTATGCTCCATCCCTTTATGATGCACGCACCTGAACCTCCATCTGGATAACTGGAGGTGTATATTTAGAGGCAAAAACAATACAACAAGCTCTTCTGCCTTCCCGCATGCCTGCGAGACGTTTCTCCTACAAAGGCCTTTGCTTCTGCACCTCTTATCTTGTGCAGTTCAAAGGGTTGCTTCTTGTTAGTACCAGGTGCTAAACAGTATCTCTGTTATGTATTGTGCTGTAATGCTACTAGAGCTTCATAGCAGAGAAACAGCGGTGTTCAGCTCCTCATTTGACTCCCAGCCAGAAAAACAATAAGTGCAATTCTTAAAAGTGGAAATGTCTGACTCTGGATTTGGGAATCACTAGTTGTCTCTTGCTTCATGCTGGAACATCTAAGTGTATACTGTAGATGTTTGTGTAAGGAAAGACAAAAGAGGGAACAAATCCACCGCTGCGGACTTATCGGGACTTATCCAGCACAAATGACGAAAGGAACAACTGATTAAATTGTGGGGGTGTTTCTGAGTCCATCAATTCCCGCCGCCTGCTACATATTTAGATCATGTGATTCGGTATCCGTACATAACGTACACATGCAGAACACACGCCTGTGCTCAGCGCAAGCCCATTTTATTTGTGGGAATTTCTATATTAAATTACCACATTCTACGTTGCAGTGATTTCTGATCATCAATAACTAATAAACAAATGCTGTATTTCTGACAATGCCATACAGGGGAATGAGCAGCCTTGAAGTAGTACTACGCTCGTCAAGGCTCTCTCAGTGCTTTTCTAGTTTTGGGCATTTTACCGCCCGGAAAAAACGTCGTTTTCCGGAAGGTATTGTTTTGAGCTGCATGGTCTTGCTTGCTTGCTAGTTTGTCTGTAACAATTTGGTTTCCGCGCGATAACTCGATAAAATATTGATGTAGCCTCACCATATTTGGTACACAGGTTGTACCATAATAAGATACAGATCAAGTTCACATTTGGTGACCTTGACCTAATTTTCAAGGTCACAGGGGTCATCTTTGTAAATGTGGTGTCCGATGTCCATGGTTAATGTCCATGACATACAGATGACCTCGCCGGGCGGTCCAAATTTGTAAAACTTCTTTTTATTTTTTACTTCATTTTGCAAATGTCCCCACTGTGGGATGAATAAAGGCTTATCTCATTCTCTCTCGTTGTTTTTTGCAGGAACATGTGACATGTTTTACTTACAAACAGATGATGTTGGCCAGCTTTATGTGCTGAGTTCTCTCCACTGTGTGCTGACTCTCCCCGAGGTGTGCAAACCTGCAGAACGGAGAATGAAAACAAAAAAAATGACAAAAATCCCAAGCAAAAAAAAGACAAAGCATCATGTGAAGGAAAGCTAAAAGGGAATTAGAAGCACTTTAACTCTCAGCTTCATATTGTCTTCTTTGCTAAACATGCCTGCTGAGATCTGTAATACTCAGATCACATCGTTGTCAACTGTCAAATTTCCCCACAGATCATTTTTCTCTCACAAAGACACAATAATATGCAATGGCTGAGAGTTCCCCTCTGCTCTTGCTTATGATTTTTAATATTAATGCACTGATTAGCGGCACTCTGGCTGCAGCTAACATCTTTGGGGCCGTTCCAACTTCCAGCTTCAATAATGAATGCAATTTCTTTCTCATTATGTGCCACTACAGCAGGAGGATATGAACAACATTCTTCACTACAATTTAACATTTTTTTTTTTTTTTTTTACAGGTAATTCCCCCACTTCAATCACGCATCATAACTGTGACTGCCATCAAGTCAGAAGAGACACAAACCTGAGGCATAAAAGCAAAACAAATCTTAGCACACATTCATTCTCAGGACCTAATTAAAACTAATGTTAGTACATCAGTGAATCCTGTACTGATTTAGTGCTGTTATATTGGTCTGTAGCACATTTTAAATGACTCATACACATCCATGAGCAATGCTACAACAACATATCCGGTATGGACACTGATGAGTCACATATAAAATAGAAGTGGATGAAAACCATCATCTTATTACGAGGCAATGTTCTGCTGTGGAACTTTGGGTTCCTGGCATTCATGTGGATGTCACTTTGTCACGAACCACCACATCTTTGGAGCAGTCCTTAATAGATATTCCCGATTTTCAAAACACAACACCTGCTGAGGCTGTTATTAGTGGGCTGACTGTATTTAACGTCTCTATGGTAACACTGAAAACCTTCTGATGAATCTAAGGCCCTGCTTGCATGACAATGTTTCATCCGAAAACATAAAATTAGTTCCTTTGCCTTGTTGGGTTTACACGACAACGGAGTAAAAAAAAAAATCTGCATTTACATGGAGGTGGGCTGATTATCTGGTGTATATATTCAATGCATCTTTGCTGATTGTAGAAAACGTGCAACAAATGCACATTTTGCTGAAGGAGATTCAATAAACTCAGTAGACTCAGCAGCACAAGCCCAACACAGTCGTCCACCATGGTTCCTGTTGTCGTCTGGTTGCACATGGCAACTAGAATAAAAGGCACAAAGCGGAGCCCAGAGGATCAAGCGCTAATTCAAGACTTTTTTGGCTAATTTTGGCACATTTGCATGAGTGTGATCGTGTGTGTCGTCCTGGTAGGTAATGAAATCAAGCAAACTTCCTAAACACACAACTTTCACAGCAATAAACTGCATGGAATCCCACAGGAAGAATCCTCTCAACACCTTTCTGATCTTTTTGTGCACGTCCAAGACCCTTAAAATCCCAGAAGTGAAGGTTGTGGTGCGTGATGTCAGTGTTGTGAAAATTCTGGCTACTCGTTCACACGGCGACGGCGGGTGTCGCGTTTGAGAAAAGTTCCACTCTGGAGGCCATATTCAAAAGTTTCCGTTTTATGTTGCTAAAATGCCGTTTCTGTGTAAATGAGAGACCGCAACGCAACAAAACCGTCGGAGCTGCACATAAATCAGCAAATCTTGAAACTAAAATTATCACCTTTTTTAAAAAAAAATAGCAGACAATAACCATCATAAGCTTTGGGAAAGTGGGATTTATTACGTAACTGGTAAAGTCAGCGATGCTAATCCAATATAAGTTGTGCCAAATTCAGTTAATATCTCCTTACTGCTTGCTATCTATGCTAGCTGACTGGTATTCATGCACGGCTCTGGCTCTTTAATGTCAAACACACAAAATGGGCTGGTGGTTAGAAGATCACCGGTTTGCGTCCCGGCCTTCCTGGGATCTTTCTGCATGGAGTTTGCATGTTCTTCCTGTGCATGCGTGGGTTTTCTCCGGGTTCTCCCGCAGTCCAAAAACAATCTGAGGTTAATTGGCAACTCTAAAATAGTCTGCAGGTGTTAATTGTGGTTGTTTGTCTCTATACGTAGCTCTGCGATAGACTGTAACCTGTCCAGGATGTCCCCAGTCTTCACCCTAAATCAGCTGGGATAGTCTCCAGCCCCCTGCCACCCTAACGAGGACTAAGTGTATAAATAATGGATGATCTGCACAACACTGTACTAGCGAGCCATGGGAGAGTTCGTGTTCGTGTACGGGACGTGTGAAAAGAGAGGGTGGAAGACGCGTTCTAGATATCCAACCATCTTTCTGCAGAATCACAGACTTTTAAAACTGCATCAGAACTGCTTGTTGGATGTTTGAAAATCGGTGGAAAAACCCCCTAACACACATCTTTCCAACGGTGGAGACAGGCCACGGACGTCGCCCACATCTAACCATTTCTTTGACTTTACAAAACTTACAATCCAACATTCACACGTCCACTCTTGCCAAGCCCAGATTGCCAACCGCAGATTGACAGCAGTTTGCCAATCACACACTGGCAAGCCACAGTCGATCTGCGACTCGCGATCACAGACTGGCAAATCACAGTACGCAGCACTAAGAAGGAACCCAAGAACTGAATTTCTCTTTATTTACTTGTTGCACAACTATTTGTAGTACTTTTTGTGTGACAGCTGAATCACATGTAAAAAAAAAAAAAAAAATCCTCCAAGCCTCTTGTTTTGTTATACAACCCAGCACTTGGACTGCATTAGTTTTACCAGAGTGGGTCAAATAAATTAGCAACTCAGTGCACGTTTTGCCATTTTCCACAGTAAGAAAAATGAACAATCCACGAAAGAACAAAACAAAACAAGAGCTGACTGCCAAACCCTCTGTGAAAATGATTTGCACGAAATTATCTGCATGTACAGTATACTGCACACGAGTTTGATTTATATTTAAAATGTGATTCTTTGTTTATGTAGGACATTTTCCAGTGAGTGGTTGAGACAGAAAACACTGCTTTTGGGGTGTGAAAATGCTAAACTCATACATGTACAGTAGTGAAGATGTGTCTATTCTGCATGCATTTTGAATTTTAATGCATTTTTTCTTTGGGAATGTCCAGAAATTAATTCAGATTTGATGTCTTCATTTTGCTATAATGAGAGCAGCACCATCACTAAACGGACTCCTCCAAAGGCTCAATGAGGTTGAAGTGAGATGATTGTAGATCCAAGTTCTTCTTGGTGTTTTCTAGTCTTCCTGTAGTTCTTGCAATGGTTTGAGGTCTGTTTGAGTACTGCAGTATGAATCCTTCTCATCGAAGGTTCTGATTATTCCCAGGTTTATATGAAAATAAGTCAGATTTTCTAAGTGGGTTTGGACCCCATTCTTCTTTTCCCTTCAGGGTCGCCACAGCCAATCATCTGCTTCCATCTAACCCTCTCCTCTGCATCCTCTTCTCTCCCACCAACTAGCTTCATGTCTTCTTTCACTACATCCATAAACCTCCTCTCGGCCTCCTTCCTGGCAGTTCAAAAGTCCTCATTCTTCTACTGATGCACTACCAGTCAAAAGTCTGTACACATGCAGCTAATTGTCTGTACTTCTTTATAAACATCCTCACTGCAAAAACCGCATCTGTACTCCTCTTCTTGACATGAAACCACACTTGGTTTGGACCTCACTGTGCTTGCTGAACTATTTCACTGTGCATTTGTCAACCGGTCAATGGCAAATGTTGCGTCAGTCACACACAGACAACTATAATTCTACACTGGGCCAGTTTACACCAACAATTAAAGCCCCGTCAAATGCCTCACACTCTATCAAACATGCGGCCCAAAGAACAGATAGTTGTGTTCGGTTTCAGAGCTTGGTGGGGGCTATTAACTGCAGCTCAGCAACATTGTTGGGGGAGAACGGGTAGAAAAGGACAAAGAGAAACAGAAAGGACAGGCAGAAAAGCAAAGAACAGGAGAGGTGGACAAAGAGCAGCGAGGTCAGACGTGTGATGAGCACAGCAGGGTAAAGTTGACCAAAATGACCGGTACCACCCCGAGGGGGAGGCTGACACTGACTGCTTGTTCTAGTCCTCTCTGTCTTGGCCACCGGGTCCAGTGTCAATAGCAATAAACTGGAAACACTTCATTTTTCTGGGTAGAGGCAATCAGAAAATAAAGCGGGGAAGCTCTTCCAGTTACAGACATCTGCTTTAACGTGACATCAAACTACATGCAAGACAGAGTAGAGAGTAGAGAGTAGAGAGCACCGAGAGCTGAAGGGCAGACAGACAGATGCCCGCTCTGGCAGGTGAGTACGAGAAATAATAGAAGGATGCCATGAACTGTGGCCGTGTTTCTTCCTCTTTCTTGCAGTTTTTAGTTATTTATATCTATCCTTCTATAGCATGGAGTCCGTACAGTACAGTTCAGCTTAACGCATGGAAAAGCGGTGTAGATTCTGTTGTGATTGTATTATTTACTTCTTTTCTCGTTACAATTTAAAGCATATTCCGTAGTAGAAGCTTGATCTGCTTCAGCTAAACTATTAACTCATGATTTAGATTTACCTTTTGTAAATGAGAACGTCTTCCTCTGAAGGAAACTCGGCCAGATTGAGTCCATATGGCTCCTTAACGGTCTGCTGCTGCTGATCTCCTGAAGAGGTGAGAAAGGAAAGGTCAGATGTTACTAGTGCACGTAAACACGACAGAAACACCCAAAGAGACACATAAAAACACAAAGAAAGCGACAATAGCAGGTGAAGCTGCTCAACTCAAAATATAAAATCACACAGACGAGGTCATCAGGTTCAGCTGCTCCTCCAAAACTGATGCAGTCATTAGGACGACCCGTGGAGTTTAATCTAAGCAAGTTTGAAAGTAATTTGATTGTTGGTGTGCGATGAGGTGGTTTCATGTCCTCCCATGTTCAGGGACAGGGCCCTCCTGGGGTTCTCGGACACACTGTCCAGACTTTATAAACGCAATAATGGCTGTAAATAGGAGAATAAATTAAAGAGGTCAGACCAGTTAAAGCGGACAGATTTGAAAAGACCTCATCCGAGAGGCAAAAGTGCATCGAGTTTAGAGTGTAACCATGATTTTGCACTGGAAAATGTGTATTTATTCATTGAGGGAAAACTCCAAAATGCTTTCATGTAAAAATGAGAAAGTTTGGCAATATAATTATAAACAAACTGAATGAAAATCGAGACCATGCTCCATGACGAACAACACTTGAAAAGAAACTTTGCACAATTTTTATTTATTATTTATTTATTTCAGACACGGAAACGGTCCATATAAAAACAAACAAAACACCAACAGACAAAAACCAACAAGTTATAAACCATATAAGCAGTCTCTCCAGTGATTCCAGAGCTCAGAGCTGTACATGACACTGCTCCGCTTTAGATTTATACAAACATTTATAATTTCATTTTGAGACACCATCAGTCTTGCTATAAATCTGTGAATAAAATTTCTTATGACAACGTTTAATGTAGTCACGTTATTTTGCACAAAAAGGAAACTGGCACTGTTCCAGCGAGGAACCTTCAATAGGTGCCTAAAAGCATCATTGTAGGCAACACGCAGCTTGTTGTATTTACACACGTGGACAAAATTGTTGGTACCCCTCAGTTAAAGAAGGAAAAACCCACAATTCTCACTGAAATCACTTGAAACTCACAAAAGTAACAATAAATAAAAATTTATTGAAAATTAAATAATCAAAAACAGCCATTACTTTTGAATTGTTGATTAACATAATTATTTAAAAAAACAAACTAATGAAACAGGCCTGGACAAAAATGATGGTACCTCTATAAAAGATTGAAAACTATTTGACCAGAGTGACATGATTAACTCAGGTGTGTCATTTAATTGACATCACAGGTGTTTCCAAACTCATAATCGGTCAGTCTGCCTATTTAAAGGGAGACAAGTAGTCACCCTGCTGTTTGGTGAAAAGGTGTGTACCACACTGAACATGGACAACAGAAAGCGAAGGAGAGAATTGTCCCAGGACATCCGAAAAAAAATTATAGACAAACATCTTAAAGGTAAAGGCTATAAGACCATCTCTAAACAGCTTGAAGTTCCTGTGACAACAGTGGCTCATATTATTCAGAAGTTCAAGACCCACGGGACAGTAGCCAACCTCCCTGGACGTGGCCGCAAGAGGAAAATTGATGACAAATTGAAGAGACGGATCGTTGGAATTGTATCCAAAGAGCCCAGAGCAACCTCCAAAGAAATTAAAGGTGAACTCCAAGGCCAAGGTACATCAGTGTCAGATCGCACCATTCGTCGTTGTTTGAGCCAAAGTGGACTTCATGGGAGACGACCAAGGAGGACACCACTGCTGAAAAAAACTCATAAAAAAGCCAGACTGGAATTTGCAAAAATGCATGTTGACAAGCCACAAAGCTTCTGGGAGAATGTCCTTTGGACAGATGAGACCAAACTAGAGCTTTTTGGTAAGGCACATCAACTCTATGTTCATAGACTCAAAAACCAAGCATACGAAGAAAAGAACACTGTCCCTACGGTGAAACATGGAGGAGGCTCAGTAATGTTTTGGGGCTGCTTTGCTGCATCTGGCACAGGGTGTCTTGAAAGTGTGCAAGGTACGATGAAATCTGAAGACTATCAAGGCATTCTGGAGAGAAATGTGCTGCCTAGTGTCAGAAAGCTTGGTCTCAGTCGCAGGTCATGGGTCTTCCAACAGGACAACGATCCAAAACACACAGCCAAAAACACCCAAGAATGGCTGAGAGAAAAGCGTTGGACTATTCTAAAGTGGCCTTCTATGAGCCCAGATCTGAATCCCATTGAACATATGTGGAAGGAGCTGAAACATGCCATTTGGAGAAGACACCCATCAAACCTGAGACAACTGGAGCTGTTTGCTCATGAGGAGTGGGCCAAAATACCTGTTGACAGCTGCAGAACGCTCATTGACAAATACAGAAATCGTTTAATTGCAGTGATTGCCTCAAAAGGTTGTGCAACAAAATATTAAGTTATGGGTACCATCATTTTTGTCCAGCCCTATTTCATTAGTTTGTTTTTTTAAATAATTATGTTAATCAACAATTCAAAAGTGATGGCTGATTTTGATTATTTAATTTTCAATAAATTTTTATTTATTGTTACTTTTGTGAGTTTCAAGTGATTTCAGTGAGAATTGTGGGTTTTTCCTTCTTTAACTGAGGGGTACCAACAATTTTGTCCACGTGTGTATGCAGGATATACAGATGCTGATCCACCTACTGCAAGCAGGCTCCAAGTGGACTAGGTTTAAAGAGAGCTAATTCTGCAGTGAGAGGAGAATATGTCACTGGTGCACTGGGTTAGACCAGGGGCATCAAATTCATTCTAGTTCAGAAGCCACATACAACCCAATTTGAGCTCAGGTGGACCAGTAAAATCACAGCATAGTAACCCATAAATGACCACAGCTTCTAATTTTTCCTCTTTGTTTTAGTGCAGAAAAAGCACATTCTGAAAATGTTCACATGAATGAAATGAGTGCTATTTCAACAACATCATGCCCTACCTACAAGGCTGTCTAGAAGCCCCTAATCAGGAACTAGAAGACGATTCTGTGATCAGATGAGTCCAGTTTCCAGCTTTATCTTCCTCCTGCTAATGTGAGGTGATGCAGAAGGCCAGACGAAGCATTACCTCCAGTATGAACAGTACCTACTGTCAAGCATGGTGGAGGCAGTATCATGCAGCCACACCATTTGAAACACAAAAAACATTTTTCCACAAATATTTCATGCTAATATTTCCAACTGTGTACACTTTTAAGAGTGTCTGAAACTTTTCTCCCCACTGTAAAGTCGAAGCAGACTAACCAATCGGTGTAATAAGATATTTAAAAGCTGAAACAGGTGTGTCACTGTCCAGCTAACCCACACAAGATCCTCAACAAATTCACTTCTTTGACAAACTATGAATTCTGAGGTGAATTTTACGTTACTCCAATAAACTCAGAATAACAATGAGGAGCTGGTTATGTAACTGCAAACACCAGCTATGCCATCGTGCCGGTTGGCTGTTTTCTGCCATCGCAGCAATATGCTCGACACAACGCTTTAAATTTTCCCTGTATTTGTATTGATCTGAACTGCAGGGAGGGGAGAATGAACGGGGGTGTTACAGGACCATGTCCAAGAAACGGCAGCTGTGAACACACGATCATAAAAATACACAGCGCCCCGCTCAAAACCGAGATTACATGGGAACACGGCATACACGCTTCCATATAGCAGACGAGTGTGTTGTGTAAACACATGCTCGCTTACACACACACACACACACACACACACACACACACACACACACACACACACACACACACACACACACACACACACACACACACACACACACACACACACACACACACACACACACACACACACACACACACACACACACTGCATGTGCGTTCATACTGAGGAGGAATACTAAATGAGCATGTGTAATTACATGGCAAACGCAGTAATGAGCTGATGTTTAAATATTTCAACAGTTGTGTGTTGTGCTGGCACCGCGGCAATCCATTCTCAGAGACAGGCTCGCAGGCAGCGGCAAGAGATGCATGAGAGCGAGTGTGTGCGCCCGACACGTGAGCTAGCTGTCCAGCTGGAAATATTCATGACCGCCTCATCGCTCAAGGCCTCGAGAAGACAGAGGAGAGAAAACCTGAGGAAAATACATCATAAATCAGGAGGGGACTTAGACGGATGGAGAAAAAGTGAGCGCCTTCACTTTCAACTCAGACAATCATAAACAGCTCTTTTGAGATTTCTTTTACGCAGAGTTAAATCAAGTTAGTCTTTGAGGGGGGGGGAAAGTAGGGGCAGTTTTACTAATTTTCTCTATGCATGACAAGATAAAGATTTTTCCATCTATGCAGCGAGTGAACAAGTAGAAGGGTTAAATAATGAGCTCTACTCACTGCAGACATGATTCATTTACGCTACTGTTCAACAGTTTGAGGTCACACAGACAATTTAATGTTTTCCATGAAAATTCACACTTTTATCCATGTGCTAACATAACTGCACAAGGGTTTTCTAATCATCAGTGAGCCTTTCAACAGCATTAGCTAACACAATGTAGCATTAGAACACAGGAGTGATGGTTGCTGGAAATGTTCCTCTGTACCCCTATGGAGATATTCCAGTAAAAACCAGGCATTTCCAGCTAGAATAGTCATTTACCACATTAACAGTGTCTAGACTGGATTTATGATTCATTTAATGTTATCTTCATTGGAAAAAAAAAAAAGTTTTTCTTTCAAGAATAAAGACACTTCTAAGTGACTCAAACTTTTGAATGGTAGTGTATGTCTTGATTTATTGCTCTGTCAAGGAACTTGGTGGAGTTATGTGACGATCAGTGTGTGTCTGTCAGCAACATTGCTCAAAATTGGACTAACACATTTGGATGAAATTTTCAGTCAAGGTCAGAAATGATACAAGGACCAAGTGATTAGTTTTTGGACGTGATGCAGCTTAAAGTGTGGATGCATGGATTTGTTAAAGATTTCTGTATCACTGCCAGACAGTGGCACGGTGTCACTGTAACCATGACAACAAGTGAACACTACATCAGCTGCCTGCTGACGATCACATGATTGTGATCCGACTACAAATCCACCGATGTGGACTTATCAGTCAGAAATAATACAAGGAACAACTGATTAAATTGTGGGGGTGTTTGTTCAGCACAAGGTCATTTTGTTTGTGGGTATCTATATTAAATGTCCACATTCTATGTTGCAGTGATTTCTGCTCATCAATAACTAAAGAAAAAGCAAATGCTGTATTTCTTAAAAAACTAAATGCTGTATTTCTGACAATGCCATATGAGAGAATGAGCAGTTTTGGAGGAGTACTCCACTCTCTCAGTGCTTTTCTAGTTTTATAAGTTCTCTCTTGTTTTAATTCTCTCACTAGTTCTTTGGTGTGGTATCATCTCTAATTCTTTAATTTCTCATTTTTAAAAATTTTTAATTTTTAACCCTTCATCCTATTGGTTCATTTTGAAACTGCCTAGTACCCTTGTCTGATGTGCAAGCTAATCTAGCTAATTATTTGTTTTATTTGACTGCTCTCTTGCTTGATTGTCTCTGTGTTTGCATGTTTTAACTGTCAAAGCACCTTGTGAACGCTGGTCTATAGGGTGCTATATAAATAAAGTTATTGTTATTGAGTGCTGCCTGTCTCCAAACTCCATCTCGAATAAAACAATCCTGTTTTAAAGGACAAGACAATTACGGTCTTGCCATCAGCTGTATTTGCTCAGAAATTCCACTTAGAAACACAAATGTCAACCTCACAGCGATTCAAGAGCAAAAATCAACAGATATCTGTACTAAGCTGAACGGCAACACATGCTTGTTGGAACAGAGAGAAACCATGCTTCTCACGTCTTGTCACGTGGCTACAAAAATGATGAATCTGAAGCGGAGATCAGCTGTGAAATTTCCCTGGCTGCCAGAAACATGAAATTGGACCAATGTCTGACACCTTTATTGTTGCCATCCTGGCAGAAGACAAAGTCCCATCAGGAGCAGAGGCCTTGAGACCATCTGATGCACCATAAACTGATTTACCCACAACCCACAGCTATCCGGGACATACCACTGAAAGAAGGAAAAATAAGAAGACGCTGGTTCTTCTACTGAGCCGTTTGCTGTCCAGTCACAAGCCAATGAAGAGCATCAGACTGGTTTTCAAAATCTGCAACTAAATGACAGCGAAATTGAGACAGAGGTGTTGACAGGAAAAAAACACCACTATCTTGCTGATGTCATAGGGGCTGTAAACAATGCCTGTTGCCATAGTAACACTGCGGATGCTTTAGTCACCAGTCACACACCACTGAGGCTCCTCATGATAAAAGGAATTTCTTATCCACTGAGGCATCCTAAAAGGGAAGGAGGCTCTCTGAGGCTTTTGATTCATCCTCTTTACACACTAACCTACTACCTCTGCCGATTAACGTGCTCGTTCTTCCTGCTGATAAATGGAATCTGGGTCAATGGGAGACGTAAACGTGTAAAGAGTCCACCTGGGGCGTGAAACAGATACCGATATAGATATTATTTTAATATTCTAAGAATTTGCTACACCTCGTGTGTAAACCCACACATATACACACTTTAACGCATGTTGAACTACATAGTGAAGGGTGTCAGTTAAGAAGGCAAAAACATCTCATGCCTACATGTCTCTACTGTTCCCTCCTTTGTTTCCTCATGTTAATAACACAGTATTAAAATCACAGATTGTATACACTATTGTTCAAAGGTTTGGGCTCAGTCAGACATTTTCCATATAAACTCACACTTTTATCCATGTGCTAACATAACTGAACAAGGGTTTTCTAATCATCAAGTTATCCTTTCAGCACCATTAGCTAACACAATGTAGCATTAGAACACAGGAGTGATGGTTGCTGGAAATGTTCCTCTGTACCCCTATGGACATATTCCATTAAAAACCAGCTGTTTCCAGCTAGAATAGTCCATTTAAAGTTGTCTTCATTGAAAAAAAAAAAGTTTTTAAAAAAAAATTAGGATATTTCTAAGTGACCCCAAACTTTGAACAGTAGCGTATAGAAGATACTGAAGTGAACTAAACCTGATCATTCTAAGGGCTCATTTCTTGTTTAATAAAACCAAGGTGTTGATGGCCAAATTCATAAAAAACATGATCATCACACAACGATCAGGCATAACATTATGACCACCTGTCTAATATTGTGTTGGTCCCCCTTATGTGGTCCGAACCATTGGGTCTGGACCAGAGGACCACTCAGGGTGTCCTATGGGGTCTGGACCAGGACGTTGGCAGCGGATCCTTTTGGGGGCTCTGGAAATCAAACTTGTTCCACTGCATCCTGCTGATGTTTTGATCAGAATGTTCGAGGAAGTTTGGAGGTCAAATCAATATCTATCAACATCAAGATGTTCATGATTGTTTGATGTTTTTGAAATATGGTGGGGTACATTTTCCTGCAGTGACATTTAAGATTGCCATTTGAATGAAGGAGTGTGTTTGTTCTGGGTTTATTTGGATGTCTAAGACCCCATCCACACGAAGACAAACCGAGGTCTAAACGCCTACGTTTCTTGCCGAATCTGCGTATCATCCACACGAAGACGGCATTTTGAGGGTCTGTAAATGATCATTTTTGAAACCAGGTTCCAGAGTGGAAAGACTTTGAAACGCCGTATAAGCGGCTCCGTGTTTACTGGCTCTCCGCTACTTTTCAGATACACGTGCGTCATAGTTTCGTATCTTCATTGACACGCATGCGCCACACGCGGCAACGACAACATTAGCGGCGTATAGTGTAGCAAATGTGCTGATGAAGTTAGTGACCCTACTATCCCTGTTGCAGGGTTAGGGTTTTTGCCTTTATAATCCAAAGGCACCCGAAGCAAGAGTTCAACCTCATCGTCCGTCCAGACTAGCGTAGTAGCTTGCCCACGTTGCCCACTCATGCTTCCCGGCTTGGTCTCTGTTTACAACTTTTGCCGTAAGGGTGCATGCCCACTGTTTTTTCTTCTGTTTGTGCGTGTTTCTGTCATATCGTTACAGCGCCCCTAGAGGTCTGGCATGTGTTTTACAGCGTTTCCATGCGTATCAAGTGCATTCATGTAGACGCACACATTTTCTGAGACGCCTTCGTCATTATGGCGATTGTTTTTGAAACTGTTAAGCGTTTTGTCTTCGTGTGGATGGGGCCCAAGTCTCATGAGCACAATCTAAGGTTTTCCAGCAGAACACCACACACACTCAACAAAAATATAAACGCAACACTTTTGTTTTTGCTCCCATTTTTTATGAGATGAACTCAAAGATCTAAAACTTTTTCCACATACAAAATATCACCATTTCTCTCAAATATTGTTCACAAATCTGTCTAAATCTGTGATAGTGAGCACTTCTCCTTTGCTGAGATAATCCATCCCACCTCACAGGTGTGCCATATCAAGATGCTGATTAGACACCATGATTAGTGCACAGGTGTGCCTTAGACTGCTAGAAAAGGCCACTCTGAAAGGTTCAGTTTCATCACACAGCTCAATGCCACAGATGTGGCAAGATTTGAGGGAGCGTGCAGTTGACATGCTGACAGCAGGAATGTCAACCAGAGCTGTTGCTCGTGTATTGAATGTTCATTTCTCTACCATAAGCTGTCTCCAAAGGCGTTTCAGAGAATTTGGCAGTACATCCAACCAGCCTCACAACCGCAGACCACGTGTAACCACACCAGCCCAGGACCTCCACATCCAGCATGTTCACCTCCAAGATGGTCTGAGACCAGCCACTCGGACAGCTGCTGAAACAATCGGTTTGCATAACCAAAGAATTTCTGCACAAACTGTCGGAAACTGTCTCAAGGAAGCTCATCTGCACGCTCGTCGTCCTCATCGGGGTCTCCACCTGACTCCAGTTCGCCGTCACCAACTTGAGTGGGCAAAATCCTTTTATTGTGGGCAGTCTAAGGCACACCTGTGCACTAATCATGGTGTCTAATCAGCATCTTGATATGGCACACCTGTGAGGTGGGATGGATTATCTCAGCAAAGGAGAAGTGCTCACTATCACAGATGTAGACAGATTTGTGAACAATATTTGAGGGAAATGGTGATATTGTGTATGTGGAAAAAGTTTTAGATCTTTGAGTTCATCTCATAATAAATGGGAGCAAAAACAAAAGTGTTGCCTTTATATTTTTGTTGAGTGTAGTACCAACATGGTCAATGTTATTCTCTTCACCTGTCAGTGGTTTTAATGTAGGGACTGATCGGTGCATTTTATGTATTTTCCCGCATCACCAAATGAAAGTCTGCAGGTTCCCGTTGCAACATGACACACTGACAGTATCTTGATAGTTTTGCCTTTGATGCCATAATCCATCTACATACATCTATATTAAATATCCACATTCTATGTTGCTGTGATTTCTGTTCTTCAATATCTAATAAATAAAGGCTGCATTTCTGACAATGCTGTATGAGGGAATGAGCAGCCTTGGCAGAAGACTGCACTCTTTTATTGCTGTTCTTGTTTCACGTGTATTTCTTGGAAGCAGACCTTAATATCAACATTGGCAGGAAACCAAATGAAGAAATTAAATGAGCCATCACAAAAATTACAGCAAGACAGACACCCTCAGGTGACCAAATATCACATGATGTCTAAAAGCAGGCCCAAATCCCACTACTCATGCCCTACATTCACTCCTTCAAGATACCTGGGTTTTGGAGGAGGAAACGACGGACCACATTGTGACAGACTCCCTGTGAGTGCGCATAATCACTGGAAATAGGTCAGTTCTCAAATGTTTTGCTCATGCTGGAGGAAAAGTGGGCTGCATAGGAAGCTCCAGACAAGGTAAACTAGTTCCAACAAAAAGAATCCTGTACAGTTGACGTTGTAAATAATAAAACTACTGATTAATGCATCAAACAGACACCTCTTTACCGATTCCATATAAAGCATTCAAGTCAAGACAGAAAGCCCCGTCGTGGACAATGCTGCTCCTGATTCCAAACAAGTCAGATCTCCAGTGACGCTTTTAATTTATTTTTTTGTCTTCGGTCCAGATATGAATCAAAAAAGCTTCAAATTAAAAATTAACTGCACCAAGGATGCTTCTTAAGTGGCAGGAGGTGTATTAGATCTTAAAAGGGAGGAAAAATTGCACCAAATATTTCACAAATGTAACATTTTCCTAAGCAACAACAGGTCAAATTGTGTTATTAAGCTTTAACTTTTGCTCAAAACACCATCATCAGAACAGACATGACGGTTTTTCCACCCTCAGAGCTGAAAGGAACATAGTCTTGAATAAAAGCACCACTAAATAAAAGCCTCTGTAATTCCACTTTTCACAGTTGTTAGCTTGTAGTTGCTTTGAAGAGACTTATTCAGAGTGAAAACATACAGCGCTGTGAAAAAAGTACAGGGATTTTACATTCTTTATCCATCATGCAACGCTGTCAGGGAGGCATTTGATTGGTCCTAACTGATTCTGAAGCAGGACAATGACGGCAGACGTGCAGCCAAAATGAAGACTGATGTTCTGTTAAAAGGAGTCCTGGTTTGCTGTAAAACGGCAGGACTGAAAGCAACTATTCTTCAAACGATGATGGGTATGTTTTCTTCAACAGACGTGACAGAGAATCAGCGAGAGAGAAACATCTGGACAGGAGAAATTGCAGAATAATCACATGAATACATCAGAGTTTATTCTACTTTCACTGGAACCAGCATTAGCACAAACCCACACCATTTAATTCCACCAGCGAGACTGATGATGGTGACGTCTACTCTGACGCCCGACGCAAACAGAAAGACAAAACTAATTTCTTGTGGGAGACTCAGAAGGGAGATGAGCAGGAGAAAACACAATCGGGGGCGAAACACTGGAATTGGAAAGCAAGAGGCAATTGTGACCTAAAATACAGGCAGTTGGGGACGCAGCCAAAACTGAGATGGCATTTCCCTGAAGCCATTAGAAGACATTCTAAAATTATTAGAGGATCTCATTTGGTTGACTGCTGTTTTATCTCTCGACATTACAGATCTTGACTCAGACGTGACGTCTAATGTGATTGCTGCAACACATTTGTCTTTGAATCTTCCTCATTAGCAGCTGTGTGTGTGTGTGTGTGTTTTCATACCTCCTGTGTGCGACTGCTCTCTCCTGATTCTGTTAGCAGCTTGATCGGGGTGGATCGCTGGGAGACGGAGCCATCGTCGTCACGATCGTCCTCGGAGTCGTCCTCCGAGGTGCTGGAGATGGCCTCCTCACTCGGGGGAGGAGGTGCGCTGGCTGCAGTCTTCCTTTGGAGCAGCGTCTCCTCCTTATTGCTCTTGTTGCTGCCAGTATCCACACACATGCACATTTAATTAGCATATGCACAAACGCTTACAAATAAAAAGCAATGTTCAAAAGTTTGGGGTTACTTAGAAATGTACTTATTCCTGAAAGAAGAGCAGTTGTTTTTTTCAATGAAGATAACATTAAATGAATTATAAGTCCAGTGTAGACATAGTTAATGCAGTAAATGACTATTCTAGCTGGAAACAGCTGATTTTTAATGGAATATCTCCATAGGGGTAAAGAGGAACATTTCCAGCAACCATCACTCCTGTGTTCTAATGCTACATTGTGTTAGCTAATGGTGCTGAAAGGCTCATTGATGATTAGAAAACCCTTGTGCAGTTATGTTAGCACATGAAAAAAGTGTGAGTTTTCATAGAAAACATGAAATTGTCTGAGTGACCCCAAACTTTTAAATGGTAGTTTAATTAAATGTAATGTTTTAACATCATGTGGCAGCAGAAAACCTGCCATTCATAATTAGACTCCTTCATTAATAGGGATGATTATAACTGAATATGTAAAATAGAAATAGGAGTGATTAAATTAGGACAATCTCTTCTGTTTATATTGGATCGACTGAGATTGATCAGTTTGTCTCCCGCAGCTATGTCGGACATTTTTCTCTGTTTTCTTAATATATTTCACTGTTCTGTCACTTTTATTGCCCACTAAGGTTTAATTAATCAATGGTCTGTCAATAATTTATCAATGCCAATAATTAAGCAATAGTTAATAATCAGTCTATGCCTATAAGAAACATAAAACTTTAAAGCATGTTTGCATTTTACCCCATTAATGACATTCGAGTATTTCTGTATTTTTTATTTTCAGTCATGTCTTTGTTTTTCAGATATGTTAATATCTTCTACATTATTATTTTTTTTTTTTACATTTTGTTATTTGTGAATATTTGTTTAATATTTTCAAATATTTTGTAAGAATTAACTACATTTCATGAATAATTTCTCACACTTTTACATTATTTCATTTTTCACAGTTTGTTAATATTTGTGAATATTTCTTTTATATTTTCAGATATTTTTTAAGAATTAAGGACATTTCATCAATAATTTGACAGATTTTTTAACAATATTTATTTTGTCACATTTATTGATACTTGTGAATATCTGAACTTGGAACATTTCATAAAGAATTTCTGATTTTTTTTTTTTTTACACGTTATTTGTCTCACACTGTTAATATTTGGTTCATTATAGTTTGAACATTTTGGACATGTTTCTGATATGTCTGTTTCCCCCCAGACATATCATTTAATAAATGACTCATCAGAGCAGCAACACTTCCACAACTCCTCTGAGAAGGAAAGTGACTAAACCTGGACTTGGAACAAACTTTCTGGTCCCCAACAGCTGGAAAGAGTTTTGGACCCATCATCTTTCTGCAGAGGATGCTGAAAATGCTCTCCTGAGTCTGCAGATGTTACCATTCTGAAGCTTAATTTCTACTTTTGCAGAGAAAAGCCTGAGTGAGTCACTTCAGAATTTCTTTGTGGTGATTCAAACGTCTCCTTGATCAAAACCAACTTTCCTTTCTCTTCTCTCAAGTGTTTGAGCAATCAAAAGGTACTGAGTTTTCTCTGTAGTTATTTTTTTTAATTTACAGTTCTATGCAGCGCCCACTTTAGTGAAATTAGCTCTCATGATTTTCATACTAGTGGTTTAATATGACAACAACGGAGTAAGTGGATGAGGCTGGACAGTATTGGCCAGAATTAGAAAGCTTACAGAGAGGGTTTATCATGATTATAAAACCTAATTAGATATACTTGGTCATTTCAGCTTTCTGTGGTTTGATTTGAAGATTTTTTTAAAGGCTATGAGAGGAAAATATCAAACCTCCTCCAGTGCAGTGCAAAAAAAAAAAAAAAGCTTTAGATACAGTATTTGTTAATGATAAAGAGAGCTGAGAACGGATGGAATATCAAAGTTGACATAAGACATGGGAGCCCTTGACAGACTGGTTAATGTTAGTTCACACCTAGTTTTTCCATCTGAAACACCATCAATAGAGTGGAACTACAGAACAAAAGTCATTATTTTGTCCCAGTGACGTCGCCAAGACAAGGGGCTCAGAAGATGGACGAATAAACAGCAGTACAGTATTAATGGGAAATAACAAAGACACGGCACGTGACATGTGTGCCTGACTGTATTTCGGCATGTGCACACGTGATGTGGTCCAGAGTGAGTGAGTCATACTTGCAATTTATTGTACTTTTCAAACAAGACATCTACAGTGGAGGACACATGGAACCTTGATGCCCTCGCTCTATCAAACACTAAACCAACTCACCAGAGCCCACATACTAGAAAGAATTTATTTGAATCTGTCAATTACATTAAAAAAAAAAGCACTCAGAGAGCGTAGTAGTCCACCAAGGCTGCTCAGTTGTTTTATGATTAACGACGGATGAAATCTGTGACCTTCTGATGTGCAACATGGTCCAAAAGTGACCTAAATCCAATGGAGAATGGGCATCTCCTGACCCACACTGGGCATCAAAGGGTTAATAAAAAAATTACCTTCCGCTGAGCACAGGCGTGTATTATGCCTGTGTACGTTATGTACGGATACGGAATTGCCAAAATATGTAGCGGGCGGCAGGAATTGATGGGACTCAGAACACCCCCACAATTTTATCAATTGTTCTTGTATTATTCTGACGGATAAGTCCTGATAAGTTCACAGCGGTGGATTTGTAGTAAGATCACAATCATGTGATCGTCATGGTTACAGTCACGCCGTGCCGCTGTCTCACAGTGATACAGAAATCTTTAGG
Organism: Acanthochromis polyacanthus; assembly: GCF_021347895.1. Classification (NCBI taxonomy): domain Eukaryota; kingdom Metazoa; phylum Chordata; class Actinopteri; family Pomacentridae; genus Acanthochromis; species Acanthochromis polyacanthus. The sequence continues at coordinate 34,662,214 of NC_067128.1, read as the reverse complement.
AAATCCGTGGATCCAGACTATAAGCTGCATCACTGCCAACATCTAATCACTTTGTCCTTGTGACATTTCTGATCTTCCCTGAAAATTCATCCAAATCCATTAGTCTGTTTTGAGTAATGTTGTGAACAGACAGACAGACAGATCACCAATCATCACATAACTCGGTCGTGTTGCTTGGCGGAGTAAAAATCGCAAAACAATGTAAAACGACCACAAAGAGAAAACAATGATGCAAAGAAGATACGAATTCATCACAAAGAGAAGCCAAATGACCAAACAGGGACTTAAACCAAAAGCAGAAAGACGAAAATTTACCACAAGTACACACAAAACAACCATAAAAAACATACAAATAAGGCACAAAAGGTACAAAGTGACCATAAGACATGCAAAATGACCACACAGACACAAAACAACCACAAAAGATGGAAAATTCTCACAATGAGAAGTGAAATATCCATAAAGTGACACACAGTGAGCTCCAAGAGACACATTAACCACAAAAAGATGCAAATTGACCACAAATAGACACAAAGCTACCATAAAGATGTGAATAACAACAAAGCCGTATTGCTACCAAAGTCTTGTGGTCATTTCTGACCCTCCCTCAAAATTTCATCCAAATCCGCTAGTTTCCGTTTTGAGTAATGTTGGCGAACAGAAACACAGACAGATAAACCAACATCAATTCGTCACATGACTCCGCCACTGTTCCTTGGTGGAGTAACAATTTCACAGGAAATTAAATATGTATGCAGGCGAGATGGGGTAAGATGAGCTAAAGACTGAGAGGGACTGCAGATTGGAGAGGGGGAAGAGCTCCAGCTATCGACTGACCCTGTTATGGTGGTCTGATCAGGCGCCTTTCGTTTGCTGAGTGTGGTGAGCTGAAGGGAGTGTAGACCTGAATGAGAGAGTTCAGGTAGGAGGAAGCTGTTGGGCCACAAGTTTTCATACATAGGAAAATGCATAATGTATATTCTTTATGTTTCAGATACAAAACTTCCAGATGTTAATTTCTATCTTTGGGGGCACTTGAAGGCCACCATGTGAAGATAGGAGACATAAATCATCTCAAGGAACGCATTACCAACGCCATTACAAGCAGAACTTCAACTGTGCTAATTCAAGTTCACCAACAGTGGAACACACGTATTAATATGTGGTAATCACCTACAGCACATTATATAAACAAAAACGGTTGTCCAACAAGAAAATGCTTATTTTTCATATGTATGGAAACTTAAAACCCACCCTGTAGGTTTGTATGCAAGTGTCAGGAGTTATGAATTCGATTTGGGCAAGCAACTGGAAGCCAGTAAAGTGATCCGACTCTCACCACAGAAACTGGGCTGATTCCATCTATGCAAGTCAAAGCGTGGCAAACTAACACTAAAACACAAGTTACTATTGAGTGTCCAAAATGATTTATCCTCATTTTCACCTGTACAGCTAGTGTTTTATCATTTATAACCTAAATGAAGAGCCTGAGTTCTCCAGGAAATGGCTGAAGGCTAGAAATACACGAGGCAACTGAACTGCATTTAACATCTATTATAAAACACAACCCAGTTCCACTGACAGAGAAAAGATAGAGAATCATTTCAATTACTTTTTAGAAAGTCACGAACAAACATGTTTGGGTAATCGGTCAGCATCGTAGGAAAACACTGAATGAGCCCATAACATCTGAGTCATGCCTGGTGGGGCAGCGGTCCTGTTGTGCTCCAATAATAGGAGACAATTAAAAACCACCAGCACATGAGGCCTATAAACAGTAGAGGCTTTGCATTATTCCTTTTCCTAGTAGTGTGTGAGTGCATTAATATGTATGGTAAAAACTACACGCATCCACAAGCAGCTCATTAATTTTGATGCGGCGTGTTCTCACCAAAAACAGGAAAAAGGACGAAGTGTTGTTTTGGTTACCTGAGAACACAGTATCACATGAAGCTGTGGGTATGAGGGCCACGGTGACACGGGATTCATTACATCAAAAATAAAGAAAAAACACCTTCCAAAACACCCCAAATGTGGACAGGGACAAAAGATGCACTCACCCCAGCACTGATTTTCCAGTTTCCTCCGGCTTGCGAACTGTGAATGGCTTGGATCCACTCCTACTGTCTTTGGCATAAATTCCCTTTATGAATACAAATTAAAAAGAAGTCTGTCAGCTGACACCCTGCTGGACCACAATAGCACCTAATGGATATCTGGTGCATTGTTTAGCAGAAATGTCATTGCCAAAATGTGGGACAAACCTTGCGGTACATAACATTGCCATAATTTTAAAGCTGGACCTTCAATGCTGTACGGATAGCCAAACATTTTGTGTACGTCTCGTGTGTGTGGATTACTGTGCAGAGTTGGTCATGGCAATGCAAAATGTCTCATCAAAGCAGGTGAGTTCATAAGGTTGAAGAATTCCGTGTAGATGTCGATGGCCTCGTCAAAGCGGTTCACTCTCTTTACTTTGACCTTCTTCATGGTGTCGTCACAGGGGACTGGTTCCACACACAAAAAAACACAAGTTAAGGAGCAAGCAAACACACACAAAAACAAGAATCCAAGACTTAAACCCACATCCTAAAATAGGCACTACCATCCAAAAGTTTGGGGTCACCCAGGCAACTTCATGTTTTCCACAAGGGTTTCCAAATCATCATGCATTTGAGTAAGGGTTTATTGTTCAGGAACAGATGGCAGGAGCTTCAGTCACAAAGACTGCTCAGCTGGCTATGAACATGTCAGTAAAGAGAGTTGATATTTGTCGCTATAGTATGTATTTGATGACTGCGATGCCTGTGCAATAGTGCGATAAGTAAAAAAACAGAAGATCGACTCTTCTTCGAGTGAACAAGTCAATTCTAGATGTCATTAGGTTGTCAAAACTATACTACCGATCCAAAGTTTGGTGTCACTGCAACAGACAAAACAGAACACTTACTGGGTCATTCCGTATGAAATCAACCAATTTTAAGAAAAACTTCAACGTCAATATCAGCATGTGGGATAGGTGGTATCAAAAAATAAAAGACATCGGTGTGAAATTACAGGAATCTCCCTAAATTTTGACACCAAGCACAACTTGCTTCTATAAACCTATGTTTAATGTTGACCTTTGAATCTGAAGGTCGGACAGATATTTTGATTTTTAGCTGTTCATATTCATGCATTACATACCATAGCACTTTCATTTTATACAGATCCAATCCTTAGATAGACAAATTAACCACATAAAATCTCTAATGGATATGATGATTAGTTTTTGTGTAATGGGTGGCCAAATGTAGCAGTTTAGACGTTCGTGATGGATAAAATCGCAACTTTGTCATTCTCTGTAACATGCAATTATAAATATAAAGTAAATATTTTCACATTCTGAGGACTATAGGTCACTGTTGAAATGATTCTGAACATTTCAGATCTCTATCTTTTGTTGTTCAGAAGTTATAGAAGTCTGAAAATGGTCGAAATTTTAAGTCTTAATTTCGCTGCAATTTTAGGGTACCCCCTACCTACTTCAAATAACCATAACTTTGAAACTAATGACAATAAAGCATTCAAATTTTGCATTTTCCCATCATATATAATGTACTAAATGTATGTAAAAACTTAGCAAAATCTGAGAGGGTCAGGTGGGGACCACTGGTTGAAATGATACGGAATGGACCCTACTACATAAAACACAATGTATGTAACATGTAATCTTAGACATATAAATAATTACATTAATATAAAAAACTAAAATACACTCTTACCCTCATATATGCATATATACATGACCGTTCAAAAGTTTGGGGTCATCCAGATAATTTCACATTCTCCATGAAAACTCCCTCTTTTATCCATGTGCTAGCATAACTGCACAAGGGTTTTCTAACCATCAATGAGCCTTTCAGCACCATTAGCTAACACAATGTAGCATTAGAACACAGGAGTGATGGTTGCTGGAAACCTTTTCTTTTCAAAAATAAGGACATTTCCGAGCGACCCTAAACTTTGAATGGTAGTGGAACAGTGGCAGTATTGCCAATATGTCACATAAAAAGACCAAACCACCAAAGACCTGGGATAAACTGCAACATCGCTGCTGTCAAAAATGCCTTGATGAGTCACAGCACTGCACTGTTTATTCACTATGATGAATACGGCGTCTGAAATGTGACCGCAGTACGACTATTTTGATAAAAATAATCATTAGTAAATACACAATTTTACTTTGCGTTCACAGAAGTTGCTTTATATTTGAACACAAGCATAAATATATTGTGACCTCAGAATTCAGAGTTAAGGCTATGTTGGGGAAGTAGGACAAAAACAAACAGAATAGCGCATCATTACATGTGAAAATACTGGCCGTGGTAAATGCAAATAAAGCTATAATAACATGGTTACCTCTACCTTTACTGCTACTTTGAAGTCAAATGGCTCCAGAATGATTTATAAAATCTATTCCAGTGATGGCTCTGAAACATATTGTGAAAATGCAGATATTCTAAATACTGAAAGTACCTTCATCATAGGCCACAGGAAGGTAGGACAGGATTCCCTCTGACCACCACAGTGTGTAGCTGCAGACAGACAAGACATATATGTGTGTTAAAACCTTTCTGAAAACTTCCCACTGACTGCTGTGCGCTCTGCTCCGTCTCCTCTCGGGCCTCAGGTAACCCAGATTTCAAAACCAGCGTGGTCTGACCACCTACTGTACAACTCCTGAACACATCAGACTTTTATTCAGTGTGAGCAATTTGAGTGGATGTGCTTATTTAGTTTGGTGTGCGGTGTGCTACTTACGCCAGTTTCTGAGCAAAAGTGCAATGTGTGACTGCCGAATTGAATCTAGTTCCAGCCATACTAATTTCTGGGAATAATGATTGAGCTACCGTGGCCCATTGTGTCTGCATAAACCAGCTGTCTGTGAAAGAAATTCGGGTCAAAATTTATGTAAGCATGAAGACAATGGAAAGCAATACACCATGCACACAAATGACAAGGACAGAATGACTCAGGGTCAAAACTCAAAGTGGGTTACAGAAGTCAGCACAGAGTAGGACGCCTGTATAGAAACTACAGCTTCTTCTTTTGAACATACTTACTTACATAAAATATTAGGAATGGAAACAAAACACATGCAAATAGATCTAAATAAGCAAAAAAAATCCAACAAAATTAATTTACTACACTGGGAATGCTTTGGAGAAGAAAGGGAGGGTTTGGCACAGGAACAAGAAGACTATGCAAAATGGAAATGCAAAGTTATCTCGTCTTCTCGTCAGACCTCCTTTCTTTGGGAGTCAAATGTATTAAACTCTTAGATTCGGAGCATGTTTCACTCAGCAATGGTAAGTCAAAGTGTAAAAGTGCTGCCTTATCTTGGAAAACACTCGGGTATTTAGTATTTATGATCAAAGCCATTAAAATCTGACAGTCGAGCAGCCCTGACAGAAACAGCAGTAAGCTAGCTCAATATCTAGCTCGTTTTTGGCGTATTGTGTCTCATTTTTCTAATTTTGTGTCTCATTTTTGTTGTTTTGTGCCTCGTTTTTGTCTTTTGTGTTCATTTTGTTGTTTTGTGTAGTTTTGTCATTTTGTGCTTCATTTTTCTCATTTTGTGTCTCGTTTGTGTCATTTCCTGTCTTGTTTTTGTCATTTTCTATCTTGTTTTTGTCGTCAACATCATCAAACCGTTTCCCAAAAAGAATGGGTAAATCAAAGCTATGTCCTCTCTTCTATTTTTCATAGTTTCATCACATTGTCAGCTTTGATTGAATGTCTCACTCTACCTCATATTATCAGGATCAGACTAATTCTTTTGACTGTTTTCCATCAGTCAGTTTGTCCTCTTGGTCAGCAGTAACAGCTAGCTAAATATCTAGCTTATAATGCTGAGAAAAAGCTAGCATTAGCATGGATTAGCAACCCTGTTACTGTGATTAGAGTAGGGTTAGCAAACAAGAAATAAAACACAGAATAAAATGGTGCAATTGATGTGTAAGCTGAGCCAATCAAGCCTTGGATAGTTTATAACCTATTATTGATGAATGTGGAGCATAAAATTGTAAAAGGTTTATTTTTCCAAAAAAGTTGAAGCCCAAATGTCCTCCAATTCTAGAATGACCCTCTCAATGATCCTTGAAAAGTTGTTGCTTTGTCTCACTCCTACTGACTATTTGTGTTTTGGATGTGTTTTCTGCAGCACAACTGACCATCTTGCATTTTTTTTTTCCATTTGCAATGTTTTTAATAACTTCTATGAATGCATTATGAAATGATTGAAGATTCGTTCAGATTTTGCTTGTGTTTGTCAATTTACATGCGTTTCTGTCAGGTTTTGGTCTGTAGAAATTTTAGACCAAACATGTTTATCAGCTACTTACACACAGATTCTGCAGCTGAAGTAATGTAGGTCACATATCAGGCTGCAGAGGGAAGACATGAAGCTCAGGAGCAGAACCCAAACAACCTCGCGTTACCTCAGGTTCAGTGACCCTTGTCATAAGCTTGAGGAGATTGCACCCACTCAGATCGCCCATAAACTCAGTCTGATAAAAATCCACCCACACACTGGTGGCAACGCTACCTCAGCACTCATAACAGAGCTGTACATCCAAAGCAGCGCGAGTAGGAATCTTTAATAAGTGATTCCAACCTGACCTACTTAACAAGAAAACAGCACAAATATGCCAAATCTGTGAAGATGAGAGTCTGATCAGTTCAACATGAAAAAAAACAAATGCTCTTGTATATTCAGATGTCAGTATGTTTGTGTTCAATATGTGGTGTGTGTTTGGAAGTGTACATGTAGCACGTGTGTTGACCTGCGTCTGTCTTGAGGAAGGGCCATGGTGCTCCTTTGATGCAGGTAGAAGTCAGTTGGCAGCTCCCAAAGGTGCGGCTTGGTCTCCGACGGCTGGTAAACTTGGAGGAACAAATTGATGGCATCTTGTCGGTCAGCATCTGGAGGAACCACATGGACAGATTAACAGCAAGCAACAGGAAAGTCTAAATCAGAAATTTAATTAGGGTGTATTTGCATGCATGTGAAATTTATATAAACACATTTAATTGAGATTCCTTTTAATTGTTTAAATAATGTATAAATCCAGGATTGTACTTTTAATACTGAAAGAACACACAGTATCTCCAGTGCAGAGAACAGCAGTCACTTTAGCTGTTAGTCAGTTGACAGAAAATCTTTTCGACAGTGATAATTGACAACTCGTTTCAGTCATTTTTACCAAACACATGAGTAAAAACCAACTGCTGTGAATTTGTCAATATTATGATGTAAAGTGATGGCTCAGGAAGAAAGTTGAAAGCAATACGAAGCACTCGTGTTGCACACTCATTCGCATCTTGTTTTGTGATAGCTGGATGCAGAGAGAGTCTTCTTCCTGAAGGGCAGCGGTCCCCAACCGCTTTTTGCACCACAGATCGGATTCAAGCAAGACAATCATGTGATCGTCAGCAGGCAGCTGACGTATTTTTGAGTAATGTTGCTCACAGACGGACGGACAGACAGACAATTAGACAGACAGATGGATGGATGGGCGGATGGACAGACAGAGGGACAGACAGACAGACAAACCAACGCCAATCATCACATAACTCTGAAGTGGAGTAATAATGACAGTTTTTTTTTTCTTGTTTTTTTTTAAAGAATCCTCAACAAATAAAATTACTTGTCATTGCTAAATAATTCTTTTATCTCTTGTCAGCATCAAGTCTCTCCCTCTTTTAGAAGAATTTCTCCATAGACGTTTATTTTTTATTAATTTTGGCAGATGGACGGCTTCACTTAACATCAAGTGCAGGAAACAAGCACAGACGGAAGCGACAGGAAGACGACTGAGTCACTTTTCAAAATAAAACACCCTGCAGACGCCGCCAGAAATAAAATACAAAATAAACCGTTTGTAATATTTCTGTGTGGACTGGTGCTAAATGACCCACGGCTCAGAACCCATCCATGGCCCGGTGGCTGGGGACCAACGGTGAAGGAGACATGGACAGAAGCAGCCCGGCCCCTTAAGAGCAGGACTAAAACCCACGGCTACACAGTCATATGGGAACTTAAAGTGAAATGTTTACAGCGCCAGCGCACTGATGCAGGTTCTGTGTCATAAACAGGCTTCACTGCAACCTGCTTCATATAATTGGATGGTTCTGGCTCAAATCATAAAAAACGACATTAAACATAAAGCCATTCTCGTGGCTTCAGTTTGACTCCAACGTAAAAAAACAGGCTGCTACAACTTTCTTTTCACACAGTCTATTATTCATATTCTGCTACGGCTAACACGGCAGCTAATTTTCCAATCAAACTGCAGAACTTCATAAAATCCACCTGACAGTTCAATTCTTCAGAGGCACACTTCCCCAGCTATTCATGTCCAGGAGGAAACAGTAAAAGTGCTAAACTGCCTAATAATAAAACCAAAGTAAAGCCGAACTCTTCACACCACGTGTCTCCGTTCACATCACAGGAATCGTACCTGTGAAAACTCTCCTAACAGCTACAACATGTTTGACTCATGAGCGTGTGCTAAGACGATCTCCGTGAGCATTTGTGTGCTCAGCATGTGCCACGTGTTTCGCATGTTGCCCAGTTTGATGCCATTTAATCCATCCCCCAACTGCGAAGCCACGTGCATGCTGCTCCGACAGTCACGTTAGATAATTAGAAATTAAATTGGGTCCTATTAAAGCCTGCCATCAAGCCTTTTTCTCTAGGTAATTTTCACCCTGAGATCCATTCAATACATCAACAGATAAGAGTTATGGATGATCTGTGGACGTAACATGCACGTGCAACAGAAGTCAGACAAAAAAACTCCGTCCTACAGGATGTAATATGAATAAAATGCACATGGTAAAACGCTGTCAAACAGGTCTGTTCATTTTGCTTTGTCACAGCCTTTAATCTTACTGTCGCTACAATTTAAGAGGCTGCAAAGGAAATGCCAGCATGTGCAGCATACGTGTGTGTCTGTGAGTCAGACAGAAGCTGTCAGTACTTGGCAATGATGTAAAGGTGTGTGTTATTTATTGCATGGAAGAAGCATTGTTGTGTGTTTCCAATTTGAAATAAAGCGCTCTTATACAAATGAAGTGTGAAAAGATTATCGTAAAATGAAAACTGCACACTAAAGGACAAACTTAAAGGTAAAAATGATCAAAATAAATTGTTATTGGGATATTTTTTAAATATTTGGTGTTTGAAACATTGAAGATGACATTAAAATCTTTACAGACATCTGTCTACAAACTATCAATCATTTTCTATTTGTCAAAAGTAGTTCGACCATAAACTATGTTGAACAAAAAGTCCGATCTGTAAACAGCTCACAGAGTATCAGACATTATCAAATGCTGTACTACTTCTGTATAAAGAAAATTATGTTATACTTTCCATTGTGTCTCTATGATGGTAGTTATACAGCTAATGCATAAATCACATGGAAGAAAAAAAAAGGAATGCTGGCAGAAACTGGCATGACTGCAGCTAAAAACAACACAGATCAGGAAACTCTCTTCTCTTCTACGCCGGCTGAGGAAAAAACGCAAAAAGTGGGATCTATTAAAACCCACACAGCAAATCTAGTTGTGTCTGCACATGAAAGACGTGTAATTTGCTGTGCCGGTCAACATTAATGCCCTAAAGAGTTTGAAATCAGCTGGGACAAAAACACAAACCACACAGTAAGAAGAAGCAGTTACAACACGTCCACGCTGCATAATGACAGCAGTTCAGCGGTCTCCTCCTTAAAAAAAAAAAATCACAGAGCCAAAGACGTCAGTTTTGGAATTCTGTTGGAATCCAAAAATGAAATTAAAAATTCAGAATATTTACAAAGTGTTCCCCTTTTTTTTTTTTAGAAAAAATAAAAAATAAAAAAAACCTCTTCACCTTTTGAACAATACTCAGTAATTTTATACATATGTCAAGCTTTTTAAAAATTGATTTTGGACAACTCTTACCTCATTTGGAATAAGTTTCTAAGTCGTATCTAAACATGGAAAGAACTGTAAAAAGTGCATTCTGGGTAAATTATCAGCATGTGTGGTAGGTGGCTGGTCAGAGCAATCATAGACGATGGAAGCAGAAACCAGGACTCACTCTGTGGAATTAGATAAAATGATGACAAATGTCTCTAAAATGACTTGCCCAAATGTTCAGTATGACTCAGAATTGTTCAGATGACCCCCCAAACAACAAAAATTTGCCTAAATAACGAATATAATTACTCAAAATTCATCAAAAATGACTCACAAGTGACCCAAAACGAGCAAACCACTGTCGAAATAAAAAATATAAATGTATATATAACTCACAAATTGTCCAAAATGATTTAAATTTGGACAAATTTTTACAAAATGCCCCCAAAATTTGTTCCCAATGACTACAAATTGTCCAAATGTACTGAAAATCGTCCAAACTAAACAAAAAAAATGAACAAAATGATGAACAAAATGATTCCAAATTCAGCTAAAAGAACGTCATATCTAAACATGGGGAGAACTTTAAAAAGTGTATTGTGGGTAAATGTTAATGCTCATATCAGCATGTGTGACAGGTGGTTGGTCAGAACAATCAGACGATGGAAGAAGAAATTGGGATCATCTCTCTGTGGAATTGGATAAAATGATGACAGATGTGTTTAAAATGACTGAACAAAATGTCCAGTATGACCCAAAATTGTCCAAATGACCCCCAAGAAACAAAAACTGACCAAACTGATAAACATAATGATTCGAAATTTGTTAAAAATGACTCACAAGTGACCCAAAATGTACAACCTTTTGTTGAAATCACAATAAACGCCCAAAATATAACACGCAAATTGCCCAAAATCATTTAAAATTTGTCAAATTTGGACAGAACCCCTCCCAAAATTTGCTCCTGATGGAGTCCCAGTGACTCCAAATTGTCCAAAACTATCAAAAATTGCCCAAACTAAACAAAAAAAAATCACCAAAATGATGAACAACATTATTCAAAATGCATCTAAAATAACTCGAAAATGTTCAATGTCACTCAGAAAGTGCATTTTGGGTAACCATTAAGGATCATATCATGTGTGATCGGTGGTAGGTCAGACCTATGAGGATAGAACTGCACTCTTTCAGCTCACTGGGACTAAACAGCTGGAGATGTGTGATTAGCTAGCGAGTCTAGAGCGTGGAACCGTAATCACTGAGAAATCTGTGACAATGGTGGAGCTGTTGGAGGAGGGCAGGCTGACAGCAGACACCAGCTGCTCCTCGACACTACAAGACAGTTTGGGTTTTTTGCCATTTTCCCCCCTCATATAATGCTCTTCAGTGCCATCAGGGAGTCACATCTTGGTCAGCCACTTCAAGTCATAAGAGCAGATGTGGGTCATGGGATTACCGAGTGTGTAGTTCATAAAATACTGAGTGCTTGTGCGTACGACAGTCTGTGTGTGTCGCACTGCATGACCCTTTCTGACTTGACATTTCACTCTAAAACAATCTGCTACGCTCCCGGCTCTGCTTTAAAGCCAGCCAATGATCCAATTTTTCAAAATTAAGTGAAAGAAAAGAATCAAAAGAAAAGACGGGGGAGAAGGGGGTCGTCTTAGTAGGTGAAGTGGTGCCATTGTGTTTCTCCTGGCTTGATGCACGGCCTTCCTTTTGGTTTCTGCAGCTTTCGTAGACCCCTCCAAGGTCTCATTTAAAAAGATTACAAACCTAAATTGCAGATATCGCCCAGCTTTACGACATCTTGACTGCTAATTGGCTGACATTGAAAGCTTCTCACAGCATTGTCCTTGAAGCATATCTTTTTGTAGCTGTCGACAATATACGTAGCATCACTTGCATGTTAGTCTTCAATGATCGGACATTACAATTATACACTACTGTTCCAAAGTTTGGGGTCATTTGGGCAATTTAATCTTTTTCCATGAAAACTCACACTTTTATCCATGTACTAACATAACTGCACAAGGGTTTTTATAATCATCAATGAGCCTTTCAACAGCATTAGCTAACACAATGTAACATTAGAACACAGGAGTGATGGTTGCTGGAAATGTTCCTCTGTACCCCTATGGAGATATTCCATGAAAAATCAGCCGTTTACAGCTAGAATAGTCATTTACCACGTTAACGATGTCTACACTGGATTTCTGATTCATGTAATGTTATCTCCATGGATAAATAAAATGCTTTTCTTTCAAAAATAAGGACATTTCTAAGTGACCCCAAACTTTGAACGGCAGTGTACATGAATTTAAGTCGCTCTACATTACTTAAAGTTGATATTATTGGTTAAAGTTGCTCAATTTGAAAGTTGCTCTATATTAGCTAAAGTTGATATTAGTAGTTAAAGTTGCTCTATATTAGTTAAAGTTGCTCCACATTAGTGAAAGTTGCTCTATATTAGTGAAAGTTGCTCTATACTAGCTAAAGTTGCTCTATATTAGCTAAAGTTGCTCTATATTAGATGAAGTTGCTCTATATTAGATGAAGTTGCTCTATACTAGCTAAAGTTGCTCTATACTAGCTAAAGTTGCTCTATATTAGATGAAGTTGCTCTATATTAGATGAAGTTGCTCTATATTAGCTAAAGTTGCTCTATATTAGCTAAAGTTGCTCTATATTAGATGAAGTTGCTCTATATTAGATGAAGTTGCTCTATACTAGCTAAAGTTGCTCTATACTAGCTAAAGTTGCTCTATATTAGCTAAAGTTGCTCTATATTAGATGAAGTTGCTCTATATTAGATGAAGTTGCTCTATACTAGCTGAAGTTGCTCTATATTAGCTAAAGTTGCTCTATATTAGATGAAGTTGCTCTATATTAGATGAAGTTGCTCTATATTAGATGAAGTTGCTCTATACTAGCTAAAGTTGCTCTATACTAGCTAAAGTTGCTCTATATTAGCTAAGATTTCTCTAAAAGTGTAGCTGATATAGGAAAAAAAATGCAATAATCTAGAAGTAGAGGAGGAAACCTACAGTTCTGATTGAGCTACTTAACACAGTTGGTTGTAAGGTTTGTATTTACTTGTTTTCACATTCAAAACACAACTGCTTGGTCAAACAAGACAGCACGTAGTAAAACTAATAAGCAAATGCTACATTTCTACAAAAAATGCTTCTGCCAATGCCATATGGGGGAATGAACAGCCTTGGTGGAGTACTGCGCTCTCTGAATGCTTTTCTAGTTATTTTGTGTCCTCTCTTCTCTGAAAACATGGATGCAGTGACCATGACACTGCCCACTGGTTTGTGAATGACCACTTTAAAGCCTTGCGTGTGGAATTTGGCCTCTTGAACACAAAAAAAAAAGAGAGGAATGCTTCTGGCTTTAAAGTTAAGGACACCATGCACATCCATACCAAAGCGATTTGTCAATTACTAGGTAGGCCTTTCCTAAATTATACCCTGCTTTAACATCCATTTCACTCTAAATGGGACCTAATTTTCCAAAATGAACATTGTGATGGATTTAAAAAGTCTTGAAACTAAAGATTAGACGATCCAAACATGAGAAAAAGCAAGTGAGAAGTAGGATCATTTTCTAACAGACTTCTATATCATCAGAGGGTTTATTTTGCCACAACTGGAGTCGCCCCCTGCTGGCCTGAAACAAGCTTGTCAACATTGTCCTACTGTAAAACCAGAGATTTCATCATAAATTGCATAAAAACATCACGGAAATGCATTGCTAGGACCTCCAGCATGTAAATATCAATGGGTTTGTGTGTACTACGGCTGAATGTACAGTCTGTGTGTTATCCATATGCGAAAGCTGAGCCTATGTTTCTGTGGTAACCTGGAACATGAGAGTAGATTCAGCTTCACAGTTTCAATATGGATAAATTTCAGGATAAAACAAATGGAAAAATGAGTCCCTACTAAAATATTTTTGTAATCGATTTAATATGAATGATTTTGTAGCTGCAGATGTCTTTGTAATGCCCAAGATATTCTCAGACGACTTAGGCTTTTGGTGTCTGTAGAGAAATCATGCTGATTTTTTATCATCGAGTCCATACTTAGACATGGGATCGCCTGCTGGTTTGGGGTTCTTACAGTCAAATCCAAAACTCAGATTCATAACCTTGTGAAGACCACGGGTAACAATCCTCCCCCATCAGTGGAGTATGAACAGTTGAATTCAGGCAGAAGGCACAGAGTCCAGCTGTGCAGGCTTACACACTCCTTCATCCCCTCTCTCAATCAAATTCATTAATGAGCAGTTAGGTGTAGCTACCAAAAGGAGGTAACTAATGTTGTATATGTAGGGATGTATGTACACTTCAGTTCAAAAGTTTGGGGTCGTTTAGAAATGTCATTATTATTAAAATAAATGCATTTTTTTTCCCAATGAAGATTCATTTTTCATCATCTTTTATAGTTTCAAACAACAAAACGAAACAAAGACACCCTGCATGGTCCATTCTTAGCATCAACCCTTCTGACGAGTATCAAAGCTTGTAAATGCATCTCGTAGCCAGCTAAACAAAAACACTCTTCCATGAAAGTCCACCCAAAAAAGAATCAAGAATTTTCTATATCTTCCTGAAGGTCTTGTACAGTCAAATAGGGGATTATATACGCTATGGTTCAAAAGTCACTTAGAAATGTCCGTATATTTTTGAAAGAAAAGCATTTTATTTCAATGAAGATAACATTAAATGGATGATAAATCCAGTGTAGACATAGTTAATGTGGTAAATGACTATTCTCACTGCAAACAGCTGATTTTTAATGGAATATCTCCATAGGGGTACAGAGGAACATTTCCAGCAACCATCACTCCTGTGTTCTAATGCTACATTGTGTTAGCTAATGGTGTTGAAAGACTCACTGATGATTAGAAAACCCTTGTGCAGTTATGTTAGCACATGGATAAAAGTGTGAGTTTTCATGGAAAACACTGAAAATTGTCTGGATGACACCTAATTTTTGAATAACAGTGTATGAATTCTGAAGACGTACCTGTTCTCAGCTGCTTTTGATTAAACTATTTTAAGTTATTTTAAATCTTATTTTATCACAGTTACTTTTAACTCTTATTTTATGACAGTTATTTTAAACAGCCCTTGTTTGTTTTTGATCTTTTTACTTTTCTGACTTTTTTTTAATGATTTCATAAATGTTTTCTTTTGTTTTTCTTTTAATAATTGTTGTCATCTTCTGTCTTAATGTCTTTGTAAAGCAGTTTGAATCGCCTCGCTGTTGAAATGTGCTGTATAAATAAATTTGCCTTGCCATGCCATGAATGTACATATGGGGTTATGGGTGCATTTTAGTTTTTTATATTATTATAACTTATTTATATGTCTAAGATTACATGTCACATATATTATGTGCTTTTAGTAGTAAGTGTTGTGTCTTATGTGTAACAGTGCAGCTTGCTTCTTGCTTTGTCAAAGACAGATTTCTCCCATAGGAGACAATAAAGGGAACTTTGAACCCACCTGAGAAAGCGTTGCTGTAGTAGCGTGACAGCGTCTGCATGATGTCTTTGGAGTGCTGTGTCCAGGGTGCGATCTTGCGGTAGGTTTTGACCCTGTGGACCAGCTGTGAGCCGCCATACTGCAACGATAAAGTGTCTCCATGATCCTCGTAGAGCTCCTCAAACAACCTGAAGCAAACGCAGAACAAATACAAAGACACAGTTTTTTTCTTTTTTTGAGAGGGGCATTTTTTCCAGTGCAATGTAAACAGTCATGAAAATAAAGAAAAATCATTAACCCTTTAAGCTTCAGTCAATTCCAGCCGTTTTCAGTACAAAAAAATCGCTAATATTCTATTTTTAAATAAAAAAAATTACGAAAAATACAGGGAATATTGGACGCGCATCGGGAGGTGCATTTCCTTGAAAATGACCGATTCGGGGATTTTATACCGACTTCAGGACATGTTTTGGATAAAATAGTTTACTGGCTTGTGTTGTCTGGATGTAAAAGGTTGGATTATGGCCGTTTTTTGTGGAATCTTTTTTTTTGTGTGTAATAATGAACCCGGAAATGTGAGTCGCGCTGTGTGCGTTAAAGCCGTGTATAGAGAACGGATGGATGAATATTCGTTTTTGTCGGACAAATGTGTTTTTCTCACCCGCTGTGGTAATCACATCTGAAAGTGGTTTATACCGGCGGATTCATGAGAATCTAAGCTTTCCATCGGCGTATAGTGTTTGTATAATCGTGTTTGCAGCCGTCGGACATTCTTGAAATTCCTATGCAAATTAGTAGGTGTACCGCCGGCGGTACACTGAAGCTTAAGGGGTCAGAGGGTGTGTCCAAACTTTTGAACGGTAGCGTACGCATGAACAAACACACTGATGCTCGACGAGTGGTGGCAAAGTGTGTGAGCTCTACCTGACACAGTCTGTATCAAACTGCAGCTTGGGCTTGTCGATCATTCCCAGTGCGTAAAGCTGATAGGCCAGTGCACATTTCCCCACCATGAACTGGGCAGTGTTGGTCCGGTCGAGACAATCCACGCAGTTGGTCCTCAACACACCAGTCTACAACAAGAAGAAGGCAACTTAGACAACTCACTGATGTTACACGTACGATAATAACTGATTTAACTAATGTACATGTGTTCTTGTATCTCCAAGTGCCAATAAAGAGTAATTAATCAGAAGTACAGACAATAAAGTCTTGTTTGTATTTTGATCGTTGTTCGGCTCTGTGAAAAATGATATAATCTAATTTCACATGACTGAGTTATCTGTTTTTAGAAACGGAGCATTCAAAGAAGGCCACAGTGAGTGAGATCAAGGTCTCTCCATGAAAACAATCAAGATCTGTCATTACGGATGGCAATAAATAGCTAGTTTCGTAGCCATAGCAATGAATGATGGGCATCTTTTTAAAAATTACAGATAAGCCGTTGTTGTTCTTGGCCTAGAAATATCAATGCCATGAACGGATACGTGGTTTGTTGCTATCAGTGACCTTCATATGTAGAAAAGTTGTAACAGATTCCCTAAAAACAACCGTGTTTGTGCGTGCCATACCTGCACTCGCCCGCTGGATGCAATGTGTCCACCTAAATCTCCCCACCTGTAAAAAAAATATATATATATATAATAAACAAAACATTAAATTCAAATAAGTGGATAAACTCCTGGAGACAGACAAAAGCAAAATCTGTACGAATCAGTTCTGCTCTTCTGAGGGACATTTCCTCATCTTTTTTCCAGTGCAATTACAGTGAAATTGTGATTATAGCCATGGCAGTGATTATATAATCACCATTCGAAGGCGAAACATAATGGAACACATGCAGCAGCAGCAAAGACACCTAAACACAATGAACCCCATCAGGACTGCAAGTACAGGAGGACATTCAGGAGACAAAGTGAAATACCCAGAGATGAAAACTGGATGTCGTGTTCTCATGTACACAATTTTGGTACTTGTCCTCAAGCCCAAACAAAGGACATGAAAAAATAAAATAGTTGTCATTTTCCAACATGACTCAGAGTAAAAATATTATTTTAATTTGTTAAAGAAACAGTCAAGAGATTTTTCCCCAAACGTGGACTACGTCAAAGACTGGGGGGGAAGCACACAAACACAAAACTGAAGGGTTAAATAGCTAGATACATGCTGGACTGTTCTGTGGTTATTTTTTGATGCCGTTACCACAACACTGATGAACAGACAACCAGGAGAGACTACATCAAAATCTAATTTGTATTCTTCAGTTTGTTTGTTTGTTTTTTACAAATAAAAGTGAATAGGACATTCATGTATTGATCAGTGAGCATCCTGGTAGAGGGATTTTGTTACATTTGGAGAGAGTCAGGTTAGCTGCTTTCCATTTAGTTTTAGTCTTTATGCTATGCTAAGCTAATGTAGCCTTATATTCATCATTCAGATGCCATCTTTTTAATTATCTCTGGAATATATAGGTTTCCCAAAACAGAAAAGTATTCATTTCATCCTGTTATTTGAAAGCATGATGACTGTTAAAGGGGGAATCTGTGTGTCTGGAGAGCAACTGCTGATATTTAGTTAGCTATTTAGCATATGCAGATAGCTAGCATGTGCAAGATTTAGCACCCTTTTTGCTCTCAGTGTAGATGGATTATTTTGTCTTTGTAGAGTTTCTTTTTTGCTTTGCTTCTAGTTTTTATGCTAAGCTAAGCTAACTTGTAGCTGGCTGTAGCCTCATATTTCACTTATTTGTGTAATATTCATGTTTCCAAAACAGTGATAAATTCATATTCTTTGAAGGTATAATGAATTTTAAAAATGAATTCTGTTTATACTTAGTTAGCACATGCTGACAGTCAGCATGTGGCAGATTTAACATTGTTTTGCTCCGAATGTAAATGGATTTTGTTACCTTTGGAGGGAGACAGGCCAGCTACTTTCCATTCTGTTGCAGTCTTTATGCTAAGCTACATTAAGATGCTACGGGCTGGAGCCTCAAATTTAGCATTCAGACTACATCGTTTTATTTACCTCTTAAATATTGAGGTTTCCTACAACAGAGACTTATTCATTTAATCATATTCTTTAAAAGTCTGATGAATTTTAAAGGCGGAATCTGATTTAGATATGAACATTGATATTTAGCTAGTTAGCTAGCATGTGTAGATAGATAGCTTGCTGGTGCTTAATGCTAATGAATGTTAGATGCAATGTCCATTTCCGATCTAATCCTACCCTCGATTAAGAAAGTTGAAATAAGTTGCTATGATAAAGGTTTTTATATATAATTAAGTCGGAGTTTCTTGATACTCTAAGGACTGCTTAAAAATTGTAAGGACTTCCATTATTAAGAAGTGGACCACTCATTATTTTTTGATCTTTACTGATCACCTCCTTGAAGAGTAGGTTTACTTTTAAGCGACAAACAATGTTGTTTGTTCTCGGACCACTTTAGCACTCCCTATTTTTTTCTTTAATAAAAAAGTGTACTGGATCGGAATCACGGACTCTACCTTTAAGTTTAATATATTAACGTCAAGAAAAGTCAGTCTTCTGAGAATATTGACTTCTGATTTTGGGTTCTGTCTTCATCGTTTCTTTTTACCCAATTCACGACTTTCATTCAACACTTTCTTCTTAAAGTGTTCTCTGGAAAGCAGAAGCAAGTAAAGAAGAAAATCACCCTGTGAAGAAAAATTGGCTTCAAACTGCTCAAAGGGAAGCTCTGAAGACAAACACTGAAGATAGAGGGGTTAGTTTGAAACTTATCTCATCACTGCATGAACTCAATGACCTGAGTGAAATCAGTGAGCGATTATCAAATAAGTAACTGTCCACGTATGACTGAATGCAGAGGGGAAGAGACTACAAGAAAGAATTTAATTATAAGAAAGGCCGTGTTAACAAATCTTTTAAATCATCTTCATTATTCATAAGCTAATTTCTGCATGTGATGAAGACTACAGGTGTTATGAATATTTGTGCATCTCCATAAACGCTTTGGAGGGTTTTTGTGTGGACCGTGGGGCTCTGTGCAAGGAGCGTGTCGAGCAAAGAAAATGAGACGGCGTTGTGTAATGCAGAAGAAAGGGTAATAAATATTGGCTGTGGCACGATCGTTGGGTTATGTAACAGAATGGTAATGTTGGGTGAAAGTGATTAAAATATGCAGACAATGGAAGAGCCAGGCACTAAGTACATGGACGCCAATCTACTCAGCTCGTTAGCAGAAATCTCTGCGATACCATTACCATCAGGCATAATTTCCATTAAGAATTTATACGTGGAGACTTTCAAAATTATGCAGCGTCGATAAGTGTGACTCTGAATATGTATGAATACAAAAACGAACAATACAGTCACGCTTAAATGCAAACACTGAAAAGATGGACATGTAGACGAGCACATAGGTTCTTTTTCTTGTAGTTTTTCATCAGTGGTGAATATTATCTGCTATCCTCTCTCATTCTAGTTATTTCATGAATTTTCTGAATGTGTTTCATTTTAGTTTTTTCCATATGAAAGCACTGAATAAAATATTTGTTATTTACTTAACAGCTGACTGAAAGTTTAAAATAATGTCTGGCCGTGTGATTCTAAGCTTAAGCCCGTTCTTGGAGAAAAAGAGCAACTAGAAAAGCACTCAGAGAGAGCAGTACTTCGCCAAAACTGTTCATGCACAGACGTGTTATGTACAAATACCGAAACTGCATGACCTAAATATGTAGCGGGTGGCAGGAATTGATGGGACTCAGAAACACCCCCATAATTTAATCAGTTGTTCCTCATATCACTTCCGATGGATAAGTCCCGAAAAGTCCACAGTGGCGGATTTGTAGCAGGATCACAATCATGTGATCGTCAGCAGGCAGATGATGTAGTGTTCACTTGTTGTCATGGTTACAGTGACGCCGAGCCGCTATCTTGCAATGATACAGAAATCTTTAACAAATCCATGGATCCAGACTATAAGCTGCATCACTGCTAAAATCTAATCCCTCGGTCCTTGTGTCATTTCTGACCTTCCCTGAAAATTTCATCCAAATCCGTTACTTCCCCTTTCAGTAATGTTGCCAACAGACAGACAGACGTACAAACAGACATACATACAAATGCATGCCAATCATCACGTGACTGAAAATCTCACCTGTCGTCTGGTCTGAGGGTGTGACAGTAGAAGTCGGAGCGATTAATGAAGAAACCCGTACGCTTGACCACGTTCTCCGCTATCATGCTAAGGCGGTCCAGAACATTGCACAACTTGCTGGAAAACAAAGAGAGAAATCATTGGGTAATGTTAACATTTGCTCATAATAGCTGCTGGAGATTTTGTATTGTTCTCGTTCAGTTATTTTCAAGGAATTAACACAAGGCAAGCTGGCCTAAATTGGGGAGATAGTCCTGCTTAAGTTCAAGTAACTAAAGTCATCCAAACAGTGGGATCTGGGCAATGCAGATCTTAAGCAATGCAGAAAAATAAAAATCAGAAACAATGAGAATTCTTGGAACTTTCAGAGATAATGTGTTAGATGTTTTGCGCAGCTCTTTATTCACCACATAGGAAACCACGGTTTTATACTGGAGGGGCATACAGGAGCAAGCAAAAGTCTGAGCACTGCTGGTCAACTTTTTTGCCTACTATTTGTAGAAAATGAACTGTTTTCCAAAAACCAAACAACTAATGATGAAACAATCTTTTCGACACTGTAAGCAAGGTAAGTGCATCATTTCTGCGTTGTAAAGTTTTATAGTGGAGAAAAAGGAAAAGAGCACCTTGTAAAAGTTTGTCTTCCCCAAAAGATTTGACCTCTCAAATAACTTCTATCACGGTCTTAAACCTTTTTCTTCTCCAGTAAACATCTAGTCTGATACCTATTTAACTATATGGTCCATTTAGTGCTTGTATATGCTAGAAGACTATTTAAAACAAGCAGCATGGTATAGCTTTTATAGCTTTCCACCATGAAACAGCAGCGTACCAACAGCTTCTGGGGTTGCATATGGAACAAACTGCAGGAACCAGTCTGATTAACTTGCAGGCTGGGACTTCCTGTATCTTTATTATTCTTCAGAATCATTTTCCGGTTCAGATGTGTATGGCTTCATTAGTCCATTATTACATAGTGTGGCATAGAGTGGTATTACAGTGTTTGAGCACTATTCTAGAGGAAGCAATGGTGTAGAGTTACATTAAACCATTCTAAGGCAGGGAGGGGATGCTTTCATGTTACTCCTCCACACATTGCTGAGTTTTTAGGGGTTTCATCAATGGCTGGAGAGGAATTTTAATCAGCTCATTCACATTCATTGTTCAGGAAGGTCAGGTGATGCAAATTTCAAGGCTTCATAAATAATCTGACACTGAAAAGCTTTTCCCAAAAATCAGCAGCTGCAGGTTCCTCTTAGCAGCTGCCTAGCTACTCTGAAAATTCAAATTATTCAGGTAGCAGTTTTCCCTGTTTGTAATGTACTTGAGAAATGGCAATTAGGAGGAACGGTGGAGGTCAAGTTGAAGTTTAGAGGACCAAGAGAATTTTCCGTGAGAAGCAGAACTGCGAGAAAGGAAAATATACACTACAGTTCAAAAGTTTGGGGTTTTGCATGAAAACTCACATTTTTATCCATGTGCACAAGGGTTTTCTAATCATCAATGAGCCTTTCAACACCATTAGCTAACACAATGTAGCATTAGAACACAGGAGTGATGGTTGCTGGAAATGTTCCTCTGTACCCCTATGGAGATATTCCATTAAAAATCAGATAGAATAGTCATTTACCACATGAACAATGTCAAGACTGGATTTATGATTCATTTAATATTATCTTCATGGAAATAAGGAAAAATAAGGACATTTCTAAGTAACTTTTGCACAGTAGTGTAAACAAGACGACATGGTCATCAATATCCCCCGCCACATGTGATGTCTATGAGTCTATATCCAAAATAGTGATCAAGGGCCATAACTCTGTTAAATATTATCGCACAGGTCTCATTTTCGAACTTGATCAAGGTGTCCATGGTGTGAAGCTACACACTAAATTTCGTAATCCTAGCTGTAATAGTTTCCGAGAAAAGCTGTCCCCTTCATGTCGGACAGACAGACGGATGCACGGAGGCCAAACCTATATCCCCCTTTTCCACTTCGTGGAGGCGGGGGATAATAAACCAGTCTGACTGTACAAGACCCTCAGGAAGACATAGCAGATTCTTGATTCTGTTTGGGTGGACTGTCATGGAAGAGTGTTTTTGTTTAGCTGGCTACAAGATGCATTTACAAGCTTTGATACTTGTCAGGAGGGTTGTTAACCAAGAATGGATCGTGCAGACTGTCTTTGTTGTTGTTGTTGTTTGAAACCGTAAAAGATGAAAAATGAGCAGTTATCTTGCTCAAACTACTAAAGAAACTGGTCAGCTTTAACTTTATTCCCTTTGGGAAACAGGCCATCTTTTACATGGCTAGAGATTTGCAGAAATAATCAATCTGTGAGAAATGAAGGATCTTATCTGCTGTTTTAATCACAGGTTCCTTCATGTGAGGTTCAAACAAAGAACTACAATTTTCTTTTAATTCAGTTTATTTAAGTGCTATTGACTGGCAGCCGAGCAATAGATTTTTCTTCTTCTTTACAAATGAATTGGAAATTTTAAACTGGGTTCAACAGGATTCACCACTCTTTGACATGTTCTAGTACCTCTTGGTGTAGCGAGCCATGTCCCAGGCGATGTAGTCGATGCAGTGGTCTGGAGGGAGGAACTGGTTCAGGTTGATCACAGCAGGGTAAAGCTCTTCACTCAGAATCTTCTCGTGTTTCCTTTTTTCACGTTTCTATAGCACAAACACAGACGTACACCGAGTCACATGCAAGACCGATTCCATCGCCGAGTAATAACAGAGCACAAAGGAATTGCATTTTCTGCAGAAAAAAGGTTCAGAGAAAAAAAAATAAACATCTATTCAGACACGTGACTGATGTTTTCCTTCTCTTTGATGCATTCATGGTTTCTCAACAGTGACTTCAGAGAAACACAAAGCTGCATTGTACAGCCAGGAAGCACAGACGTACACGTATGTAGTGGAGAGCACAAAACTGATGCTCAAGAGCAGAGGTGTCAAACATGAGGTCCTCAGGCCAAAACCGGCCCTCCAGAGAGCCCAATCCGGCCCTCAGAGTGTAAAAACTACAGAGAAGACATTAACTGCAGATCGTAAATTGGTAAAAACATTTAAAATAATTTCAAGACCATGGCAAGTTGTTTTGATCATAAAGTAAAAAAGTAGATTGTTCATTGTTCTGTTGTCATTTCGTGTCGCGTTCTCAGTATTTCATTTCATTCTCAATATTATGTCTTGTTTTGGTTGTTTTTTTTTTGTATTTTTTGTCTGACTTTTGTCGTTTGTCACGCTTTTATCATTTTGTTCCTTGTTTTGTCATTTTGTGTTTCCTTTTTGTCTCGCTTCTGTTTCTTGTCATATTTTTGTCATTTTGTTTCTTGTCACTCCTACTTTAGAGAAGTTCATAATATATGAAAAGTGGTGCAGCTGTGTGAGACATTATTGCAAACAGTGGAATTAAAAGTTGAAAAAAAAGTTTGGTATTTGGAAAGAAACATCAGAAAATCTGCTTGAAGTTTAAAAACACATGATTTTTTTTTTTTTTAAAGCTGGAGTCACAACATGATAATGTGCATCAAAGCCTAACTAGGTGTTAGGCTTTTTGTGAATAATAATGCATTCACTCATTCACAGTCTTTCCCTGTGACCTGTGACCACGCTGTCCATTATTTCACAGTGCACTCCTCCACTGCGCCTTTATGAGCGATCACCCTAGGTGATAATCTGCTGGGATGCATCATTTAACAGCTCACATCTCCATTCACACGTCCAGCAAAGCATCGCATCAAGCAGTCAAATTACCAGAGCATTTCCTCTCCCATTCAGCAGAGCGTGTCACACAGTCTGGCACACACACACACACACACACTTTCTAAGAACACTCGAGCTACTGCAAGTACAGTACACGTGAACATGTACTCATAAAAAGCTCACATTTATGGTCCACAGCTATGAAACCGCAACACAAATGCCACAGTAATAACCGTGGTCAGCGGTGTGCGAAAGGGCAGACGCAAATCATGAATGAAAACACAGACCGGTCACACATGTGCATACAGGAGGGAGCAGGGTGATGACATTTTAAGTCATTTCAAGTCATGCACCGTGATTGTTTCAACTAGTTTTTGCATAATTAATGCTTTTCTCGTCTTTATAAATCCTTCCTGTTGCATGCGTTTGCTCTGTGCTCAGTGGGTGCTGCCACTTTAAACAGAATTCTGTCAAAAATTAAATATTAAAAGATTTGGATCCTCCAGATTGTATTTATTCAAAATGTCTCTTTAGAGAGGTAATCCCAGAATTCAACAACAAAGTGCATTTAGGCGAGCCGGTTGTAAAAGTCATTCACATGCTTGGCCATGTGCACCATCACTCCTCTTTTACACACTCAGACACACATGCTAACCCATGATAACAATAAAAAAAAAAAGAACATGCACTCATCAAAGAGGGGACAGGGCCACGGCGACTCCAGTGACAACCACATAAAGACTGGCTGTCATGGTGTTATGGTTAATTGCCAATTCCTTCCTCTTTCTGTCTCTGTGGGATAAGCGAGGGTGTTCTGTGTAAGCAGGGGGTCCCCTCCCTTATTCCCCACAGTCTGCAAATTTCACATGGCAGTGGCTTGTGAGGGCCTCGGTGAATTGCGATTGGTCCCTCGTCTCACGGCTCCCTTTGTGAGTGACAACGTGAGCCTGAAACCCAAGCTACAGCTGTGTGCCCAGGAGAAACTCTCTAATGGTGATGCACACAAGGACGAAAGTCGGGGTGGAGGGTAAGGGGGAGGCTGCTGTGTGTGTGTTTGTTTTTGTAGATGGAAAGAGGTGTAGCATTTTATTAGGGTCCGAGCACCTTTTTCTCCCGTTTTTTGAATCTCAATTTTAATGGCTCACGAGAAAGATTTGCACACACATCAGGACCGGCAACAAATATTGATATTTTATGGACATTGCATTGATGTGAGCAATAGCCCCACCTGGAAAATTTCAAACAGGCTCTACGACCAGGATGTGTCAACCTACAGCTATGAAATTTGGTAGGCATAAGTATGATGCTTAAAAATGTAATTTACAACTATACCTTAAACACAACAGGAAGTCAGCCATTTTGAACTATGTGACATACTTTGGACCAACTTTCAAAAGCTGTAAACTCAAACAAAGTATGCCCAAAAGAACTTAAATTTTAGTCAGGATGCACACCAGGTATGGGTGATCAAACGTTATCAAAATGCTCCATAAAAGTCTGAGGGCGTGGAAATGGCGGCTGGCTGAATTTCGACAATTTGCCATGACACAGGAAATGCTGTCTAACTGATATGTACACGCTCTAATCTGCCTCCAACTTTACATGTGTTATCAGACTGTTATCAGACAACCATAGCCCAATATACATTCACACCTACCACTCCACCTGGTGGACATGCTTGGATTCGCTGAATAGCAAGGTTGCGAGGACACAAACAACACTGCTTCCAGTTTTAATTTCTCCCGTTTTTTGAATCGGCATTTTAAAGACCTAAAAATACTTGAAAACGCATGCAAAAATTGCACACACATCAGGACTGGTGAAAAATTTGACATTTTATGGAACTTTTGCAAGCATGTGAGTCAAAATGGTTCAACAGCGGCACCTGGAAAATGTCAAACAGGCTCTACGACCAGGACGTGTCACCTACAGCTATGAAATTTGGTAGACATAAATAACTCGTGACAACGCACAAAAATGTAATTGACAACTATACCTAAAACACAACAGGAAGGCATCCATTTTCAATGATTTTGGACCAATTTTTGCACATTTTCAAAAGCTATAAAGTCAAACGGAGCAACCCCGACAGACCTCAAATTTGGCCAGGATGTACACCAGGTAAGGGTGATTAAAAATGACCAAAAATGCTCCACAAAAGTCTGAGGACATGGAAATGGCTAAATTTTGACAATTCACCATGACACAGGTAGTGCTGTATAACTGGCCTGTATATGCTCCAATCTGCTTCAAACTTTATATGTGTGATCGAAGTCCAGCCCCGATGAATTCTATAGACCAAAATACAGTCACAAAGAGAGCGCCACCTGGTGGATGGGTCACCATGAAACAGGAAGTGCTGTCTAACTAGCCCGTACATGCTTCAATCTACCTCAAACTTTACATGTGTGATCACAGTCTGGTCCTGATAACATACCTTGGCTTAAATACACTCAGCCGCAGCGCCACCTGGTGGACATGCTTGAATTCGCTGACCAGCAAGGATGTGAGGACCCAACCAATGCTGCTTGCAGCTTTAATAAATTTTGCGCTTTATTATCACCTTTAGTCATTTATCATATTTCAATTAATTTTCTTGTCAAAATTCATCATTTGTTTAATGATTGATGGTGATTTTACAGAAACACAATGCGAAAGCACAAAGGGGAAAGAGCCTTGTGTGTTTTTGTTGGGAGTAAAATGTTCCCTTTTTTTAATCATCACCATGCGCACGTTTTAGAGCAATGCAAAGGCAGATCAATATTCATGGTGGCATTTCAACTGCTGGTAATAATCAACCACTAGGAAAATCTCTTGTGACTATAATGACTCCACAGGAACAAATAACGCCCAGTATCAATCGAGCGCTTAGTAAATTACACAATCAAGGCCTGCGCTATTACTGCAGATAACTATCTGTTGAGGGATTCCACAGGCAGGGTGTATTTCATCCTAAGATATTAAAATATATTCACAAAAATGCTCTGTACATAATCTACACATTAAGATAGCAGTCCTCTAAATTAAACTAAATGCTTCTGCAGCAACAAAGGATTTCCTAGAAAGCAATTTCTTTAAAAAAAAATGTACTTTTCATTAATATATTTTCATCTTGTTTTTAATAATTTCTTTTAATCCTTATATTCACCATGATGTGTTTTGATTGTTCTTTAAAAATATTGTCTAAACAAAGATAAATATTGATAAGGCTGCAAGCTAGATGCTGCAAATTGTGTGAAAGTCCTACACTTTCAATATAAACCCTATATTATAAAGTAAGTTAAGGAAAATATAACAACAAAAAAAGCTAATCTAATATCATGGTCTAATCAACCGCATAATCCAAAGGCATAGTCATCAAGATCCGTTTAGTCTTTTGCATTGCTGTCCTGAAAGTACTCCATCGACGTAACCTACTGTTCAAAAGTTTGGGGTCATCCAGACAATTTCATGTTTTCCTTGAAAACGCACACTTTTATCCATGTGCTAACATAACGGCACAAGGGTTTTCTAATCATCAATGAGCCTTTCAACACCATTAGCTAACACAATGTAGCATTAGAACACAGGAGTGATGGTTAAAAATCAGCCATTTCCAGCTAGAACAGTCATTTACTGCATTAATAATGTGTAGACTACATTTCTGATTCATTTAATGTTATCTTCATTGAAAAAAAAAGCTTTTCTTTCAAAAATAATGACATATCTAAATGACCTCAAACTTTTGAACAGCAGTGTATACTTGAGCAAAGTGTAAAATGCTACATAATTTCAGCGGTCCATGCAAAAACACTACAATTACTACAGTGCCATGAAATTATTCAACAGTTCTAGTTTAAAAATAACTGCACACTTTCATAACTGTGCTCTTTAACCAAAATTGAAACGTTTGTGATGCTATGTGTTTTAAACTATAAAACAAAAGGTGGGCTGTAATTTTATGTACCAGCCTGCCATTAGTAAATATCAGCTCTCACAATATTCTGTGTCACTGTTATAGCACCATATTTTGTTGTCATGTTGTGGAAAATGGGGAGTCAGCAGCAGAGTGTGAATGAGCATCTCAAAAATGTACACTACCTTGACCAAGTTGAGGATGATAATAGGTGAGCCGAACCGCTGCAGCATCTGGTCAAAATGGAGGGCGGCTACATGGGCGTATGGGTCAGCTTGGTCCACTAAAAAAGACGACAAAAAAAGAGGGGGGAAAGAGGTCAAAATGTTTTTCAATGTTAGATATTTAGGTAAAAGGACAGAATACACAATCTTCTTCTTGGTCTACAAAGCACTGTAGCTTGTCTGCTACAACCACTGTAGCAGACAAGCTAACCGCTAACACACGATCAAACGCTAACATGCCAACTGCGGAACTGATTAATCCAGTAAATGAAGAAGAATAATCTGTTAAACTAGTAATCCAGATTTTAAAAAAAAGCTAACTGTCACTTAGTTTTCTTGTTAACTCAGCTGCTGATGAGACCACTTAATCACAAAAGTTCCTATCTTGTGTAGCAGTTTATACTTTGGTACAACATGAAACTAGCTTAAAAGCTACAGTAGCTTCATCCATTCCATCCAAACTTAAACCAACCATGAGGATGTTTAATATTGCAAATGTGTCCCCACTGAAATGAACAGATTTACATTTGTTTTAATGCAGCTACTGTAGGTTGGAAACTGAGTCTTCGCCATTCTGTTTTCTCGACTTTGAATGCACTTTTATGTTTTGATTTTTTTTTGTTTATTTCCGGCATTTTGTACACTACCACTGAAAAGTTTGGGGTCACTTAGAAATGTCCTTATTTTTGAAAGAAAAGCATATTTTTTCAATGAAGATAACATTAAATGAATCAGAAATCCAGTGTAGACATAGTTAATGTTGTAAATGACTATTCTAGCTGGAAACGGCTGATTTTTAATGGAATATCTCCATAGGGGTACAGAGGAACATTTCCAGCAACCATCACTCCTGTGTTCTAATGCTACATTGTGTTAGCTAATGGTGTTGAAAGGCTCATTGATGATTAGAAAACCTTGTGCAGTTATGTTAGCACATGAATAAAAGTGTGAGTTTTCATGGAAAACATGAAATTGTCTGGATGACCCCAAACTTTTGAACGACAGTGCAGGTCAACTTTATCTCATTTCGAGCAGTGGAGCAACTTTAACTCATTAAGAGTAACTTTAACTAATATAGAGCAACTTTAAGTCATTTTTAGCAACAAATAAAAGTGTGAGTTTTCACAGAAAACATGAAACAGCCTGGGTGACCCCAAACTTTTGAACGGTAGTTTCTGTAGTTAGCTACTTTACTTTTAGAGTTTTCAACACCGGACTGTGAGGCCTAACAGCCTCTATTCCTTGCTCGTTGCTTAGTATTTCATGCGTTCACTTCCATTTTCATTCTTCTATTCATTCCTTATTTTAAAACCACATTTATTGCCTCCATCTGCCACTCATGTGGAGCACCACACCTGCAGTCAAACTGGACTAGTGAAGCTGCAAGAGGACAGATTAGAGGAAATAGGTCACGTCGTGCTGAGGTTCAGCTCGCGAAGCTGACAAAACACACAAAACACTCGCAGTTTTCAACTTGTGTCTGCTACCATTTATACAGCATTTCCTAACTCAACTTCTGCTTCTTCCTCAAGGGAGATGAAGGCTTAAGTAGACTTCATGTGCCTCGATAACGACGACGGCATTGAAGTAAAACCACCTATTAAGGTCATCTCCTTCACAACTGTGACATTTGCCTACTTGAGGTCAGTCATATACATACTGCATATAGATCTCTTACATAACTACTTAGGTAACAATGTCTCTTGACAGCAATAGCAGAGACGGGTCAATAGGTGATGCACAGTGTAACAAATGTACATTGCATGCTCTAAAGCTCAGCTCAAACTACTGTCTCTTAGCGACGTAACTGACCCAGATTTGTCTAATAGCCATCATTCTATGCAGCAGGCACCAAAATCAGATAAATATTCCAATCGTATTGAATGCGGGTTGACTTCCTGACAAATCTGTAAGCTGTAATTAGCTGTGAGGCTTTTTCATTTTTACAAAGCTCAAGGTGGTTGTAAAGAAAAGAACACTGAAATCCAACCAATGTGAATTTAATCAGACAAATCAGTCGTCCCTTTCGGCAAACAGTAACTTTTCAATTTACTTCTGATTGTTTTTCTCATCATAAGAAGGGCGTGTTAGGACTCATGGACCTTTTGGGAAATAAGCCTGTTCCTTATTTGACCTAGATAGAACCAACTGAAGCAGATGTCACAAAATGTCAAACTGTTCTTTTAACACAGATATGGGCGTGTTGATATTTGAAGCAGAATCTAATTAGAATACTGCACAAGAGAGACTATTACAGACTCCACAAAGCAAAACAACATGAATGCTCATTTCTTCAATTTTATGGGTGTGAATGACAGATAGGAAATCTTCAGAGGCGAAAAAAAGCATAATGTAGAAGAGAAAATGTACCAATACCAAAGGCAAACTGTGTCAAAATAGATATAGACACACAGTGAGAGATAAACTGATGGTGCCAGGTTTGGGCAACATTTGGGAAATGTCAGATAAGGACTGTCTCTAAGGATCAAAGTGGGAGCAGGATGATGAGGTAAGTTGATCCACAGAAAGATCTTAGGGACACGCTCAGTGTCTCGATCACACACAGGTAAATGTCATCTGAGGATGAAATAAAGGGCAAACCGGAGGGAAAAAAGATTAGGATTTAATGCAGGCATTGTACACATGCAAACAGCAGTGTATTCCTGTGCACACACACACACAGAAACACACACAGCAGTCTGCAGCGTTATCAGTCTAAGGGACCCGATCGCCTCCCTCTGGCCTCGGTCTGGTGTTTTCATCTCGCTCATAATGAGAGGGGAGAATGGATACAAAGATGAAAGCTAAGAGGGGGTCATCCTGGCTTCACCGACTTCTTCTTTTTTTTTTTTTTTACATTTTTTTCCCTTTGTGCCACTGGTTGAAAAGAAATGACCCTACTATAAAACCGCTCTCTATTTTAACGCAGTTATTCTAATTACATCCTTCCTCTGTCCCAACAAGATTATTTCTGGTCTTGTGCAGGGAAATGTGGATATTATTAAACAAATCTTTCAACAAAGCAGGTGAAGAGTCGTCTACACTGCCAACTCTCCATTATACAGTAATGTTCAAATGTTTAAGGTCACTCAGAAATGTCCTCACTGGTAAACAAAAGCAGTTTTTTTCCCCCCAAAGAGGATAATAAATGAACAAGAAATACAGTCTAGACATTGTTAACGTGGTAAATGACTATTGTAGCTGGAAACAGCTGATTTTTAATGGAATATCTCCATAGGGGTACAGAGGAACATTTCCAGCAACCATCACTCCTGTGTTCTAATGCTACATTGTGTTAGCTAATGCTGTTGAAAGGCTAATTGATGACTAGAAAACCCTTGTGCAGTTATGCTAGCACATGGATAAAAGTGAGAGTTTTTATGGAAAACATGAAATTTTCTGGGTGACCTCAAACATTTGAACGGTAGTGTAGATCAACTTGAACTTATTTAGAGCAACTTTGACTAATATAGAGCAACTTGATCGACTACAGAGCAAATTTAACTATCATAGAGTAATTTTAACTGATACAGAGCAATTTTAAATAATACAGAGTAACTTTAAATAATACAGAGCAACTTTACCTCCTTTAGAGCAACTTTAATGATTATAGAGCAACTTCATATCATTTGGAGCAACTTTAAATAATACAGAGTAACTTTACCTCCTTTAGTAGAGCGATTTTAACTAATATAGGGCAACTTCAACTATTATAAAGCAACTTTAATTCATTTAGAGCAACTATATCTCATTTAGAGCAAATTTAAGTAGTTTTGAGCCACTTTAACTAACACTGAGCAACTTTTATTCATGTACACTATCGTTCAAAAGTTTGGCGTCACATAGAAACTTAGACCCCAAACTTTTGAACAATAGTGTAAATGTCATAGGACACCTAAACCACCTGATGTAATATAAGGTTGATGTTAGACATCTCGGTCAAATATTTGTGATGCTGGTCAACAAAGAAATCTGCTGATGTACAGAAAGATATGACGTGTAAAACAGTGTTCTTACATCGTATTGGGGGTTTTGGCATCATGGTGGAAATGTCCTGGGACCAGTAGAGTGGGACCGAACCCCGCACTTGGACGTATGAGGAGTAACTCCCTGCTGTGAAAGACATAACTGAGGCGTCATGGACGATCTGTTCAGTCTCTACCTCATTAGCCACATCGCCCTTGGGAAAAAAAAACATGAAACACAAATAAAAAGGACAAGAGTCAGAAAAATGACTGTTGCCAAGATCAAGAAGAAACTGCTAGTCTCTAAATTAAATCCAATGTGTAGCCCTGAGAAAAATTCTAAACAAGAAAGAACATGAATCCATCCATTCATTATCTATACACAAACAATCACACCCACATTCACACCTACGGACAAATTAGAGTTACCAATTAACCTCAGCATGTTTTTGGACTGTGGGAGGAAGCCAGACTACCAGGAGAAAACCCACGCATGCACAGGGAGAACATGCAAACTCCATGCAAAAGATCTATGGAAGGACAGGACACGAACTGACGGTCTTCTAGCTGTGAGGACAAAGTGCTAACCGCATGCATGGGTTTTCTCCAGGTACTCCGGCTATCGTGACCCTAATGAGGATTAAGCGGTGCATAGATGAAGGATGGATTGATGAATAAAACTGCATCATGCAAATGAAATCTCAGGTTGAAGGTCGTGCGATTCTGCTGAAAGATTGTTTCCCAAATGCTGCTTTCTGGAGCAATGAATGACTGAATGAGGAAAATGTTGTGTGTTTGTGAAGATTCTCCTTCCTCCCACCGAACGCCCATACAAACACTCATGCATCCTCAAGAAAGAGCAGTGGGTCAAATTAACCCCCCGCTATAAAACTGAGTCATCTCAATCATCCTGGTGGCCCTCAGCCCTGCCTCCCCCATCTATTCTTCCATGTTGCCTTGGCAACAGATGCACCTCGCAGTTGGCTCCTCTTTTCAGGAAGCGCGTCCCGGCAAATTTGCTGGAGCGTCTGGCAATGAGAGTGATGTGGACTGGTCGGCCGTAGATCAGGAGCTCTGCATTTGGTGGGTTAAGGTGGAGTAGAAATCAAAATAATACAACACTAACAGCATGATACAACCATCTGTGTAAACACACACATTCACTACTATTAAAATACAAACAGCTTACTTTTTAACCTGTATTCTGCTGAGCGTGTTGCTTCTTACACACTAGTCATGCGCTCATATTGGCTCTTATCCATGAAAGTTTTGGATTTTAAATCTCAAATCTGCAAAAACTTATCAGAAAAATCATCATTATGAGAGTCTGACTCACCCAATATATGTAGATTGAGGGTATAAACTGACAAGTGGCCAACTGGTATCTACACGTTACCATTTTTAAAATCATTTTTCCTGCTGAAAACAACTACAAACTACATGGAGAGCCATTTGAAGGTTTAGATTTTGCGATAAAGCAGCCCTACCAGCTTTTTTCTTGTGAATTATCTACTTTGATGGCAGTACTCATCTCCCTGCATGCAAATGCTTCACTAAAACAACTCAACCATCATGAGTTTGAATGAAGACTGTTGTTTCATCCTGTTTTTAGCTCTGCCCTTAAAGAAATACAAACAGGGAGGAGGTTTTCTTCACCTCCCCTTTAGCAGAATGATAATGAATGCAGTCAGACCATTCCACACAGCACTGTGTCAATGCTAGAGAATGGTCTGACCATTCAAGCCTATGATTAGGAAAATAAAGGCATTAAAACTCGTCCTGTGTACCAGGTCATAATTTCTGTATTTGAAACTTTATCCAAAAAATACAGTAATACAGGAAAAATCCATCTATCCATTATGTGTACACTGCTTAATCCTCAATAGGGTTGTGGGGGGCTGGAGTCTAGCCAAGCTGGCTTATGGTGAAGGCAGGAGACACCTGGACAGGTAACAGTCTATCTCAGAACAACATTTAGAGACACACAATCACACTCACAATTTAAAATCACCAATTAACCTCAGTATGTGTTTGGACTGTGGGAGGAAGTTGGAGAACCTGGAGAAACCCCACACATGTACATGGAGAACATGTAAACTCCACGCAGAAAGATCCCAGGAAGGCCGGGACACGAAGCAGGGACCTTCTAGCTGCAAGGCAACAGTGCTAAGCTCCAAGCCACTGTGTAACCCAGGGAAAAAATATTATATTTACAATAAAGAAATCAAAAGAGTTCCCTGCCTTCACCACTAAGTCAGCTGGGATAGACTCCAGCGACCCTAATGAGGATTAAGTGGTCTTTTGATAATGGATGAATGGATGGATTTTGGCCATAGCTAACCAAGGCACCCCACAGAAAGTTCTTAGTTTGAGGTTTGAGGAACATTTCCACAGGTGCCTTCATCTTTCATTACCTTTTACTGACACTTCTT
This sequence comes from Acanthochromis polyacanthus, assembly GCF_021347895.1. Classification (NCBI taxonomy): domain Eukaryota; kingdom Metazoa; phylum Chordata; class Actinopteri; family Pomacentridae; genus Acanthochromis; species Acanthochromis polyacanthus. The sequence goes on along the minus strand of NC_067128.1, from coordinate 34,627,392 downwards.
AAACTTGTATTCTGTGGCGTCTTCCTAACTGCACCTCGTTTTTGCATTTGGCTCAATGTGCTGAATCTCCTTTATTCTTTTTTGCAGCGATCAACCTTCTCGAGCTCTCAGTAAATTAACACTGAAGGCCAAACAGTTTCCAGGAATTGTCTAAACTCAAAGCGCCCACACACTGCCTGATAGGGGAGACAGTGTTGGAGGCAGCGCTAACTGTAAAGTGAACCTTAGCTTATCAGTCTGCTGCATTATACACAGGCATCAGACACAGGCTTTTTTTGACTAATTAACAAAAAGGAAACAAGTTTTACACTGCTACATGTGATTTTTTGCAAAGGAGAAATGAAGGTAAACAACAGAAATCTGAGACCTAAACTTAAGGCAGACTTTAACCCTCAAAAATTAGACTTTTCACTCAGCGTTGGAGAAAACTAAAGCCCATCTGCAGTGGTAACTAATGCCTCAATACAGCACAAACTCTTTAAAAATCCAGAGAAGAACATCAATGTTGAGTTAATTCCCTGGAAACAATACAGCAGCACTGAAATAAAAGGCAGAGAGAACTTTAAAAAAAGATTTATGCAAGTATATAAAACCCTGAGCTTGTATTCATCCCAAAGAAACTCTGTGTACCTCATCTGATTAAATATGCACAGGGAGCTTTTTCCCTGCAGATAACAGATGGAGAGATTATGCAAGTGCCATTGTTTACATACCTGATAAACATTGCTTAATGCCATGATACTTGTTTTGCTAAAGCCCGGACAACAAACACAAACTGCTCCTGCAGTTCGGTGGTGAATCACTCAGTCTAACTCACAGTGCAATCCACGTGCTCTGATGAAGGCTGAACACAGTCGCAAGTTATTACAAGTGATGCTGAGGCTGAGAGACGAGGAGTGTCGGCAAAGGAGAGAAATGTGAGGGGTACATGTGTGTCTCCTGGTAGTGCACGATCAAAAGAAGTTAATCACTATGCATGGGCACGGTGTCATGCTGCTGGTATGGCATGTGCTTTAATTAGGCATAATTTGCAAGTCTCTTTAGAAAACACAGCAACAAGTGGATCATGCAGAATAAGAGAGCAGAAAGACAGAACACAGAAAGCACAGGTGACTTGACAAATCTCAAAGGATACTGGACTGGCCACAGAAGCCGTGGATGATGTACATGAGCCAATCATGATGCAAGATGTCCTTAACACGCTCCAGGAGCTTCCCGTTCCACACGTACTTGTAGTACGGTTCAGTCTGGAGGCCGTAAACCACTGTGGTGGAAAAAGAGGAACACATAAAAGCTCTGGGTCATTTTACTAATCTGGCATCAGTCCAAATGATCAGATAGAGAGCAGCAAATGGAAAAAGTAAAATTAGCTGAGGTGACACAGGCCGTGCAGGAAGAGCTTATTTAGAAACACAAATTAAATCGCCCGAACTGGAATTATGGTTACTGTGTTACAATGCACGTCACGAATGACTAAACTCGTCAGTCAAGGCAAGTCATGGTATCTTTTTCCATTAATTTTCCAAAGACCTTCAGCAAGATGAAGGTAAACCTGCAATAAAACACACTGTAGAACAGAGGTACAAACCCATTTTAGTTCAGGGGCCACATTCAGCCCAATCTGATCTCAAGCGGGCCGGACAAATAAAATCACAGCATAATAAACTCTAAAAATAACCACAGCTCCATAGTTTCCGTTAGTTTTTTTTTTTGCAAAAATGTACATTCTGAAAATGTTCAGAGTGAATGAATTGTCTTTTTACAAAACATCATGAACAACCTGAAATTTCTTTACAAAAATAAATTCATTTTCAGCAACATTATGCATCAGTTCATCATTTAGTCATTACAATTTACAGATCAAAGGTCTACAAAAGGAGTAAAAAGTTCAGTCACAGGAATCTGGAACTGGATGACGTCGTATTTTATTTTATGACCAAAAGAACAAAAGCCAGACCAAAAAAAAAGACGAAAAAAACAACAAAAACAACAAAAACAAGACAAAATATTACAAAAATGAGACACAAAATGACAAAAATGAGAAACACAATGACAAACAATGAGACAAATGGCATGAAACAAAACAAAGGGACAAAAAAATTGATTAAAAAAGTCAGTGACAAAAAAGGACAAAAAATTAGACAAAAATTACACAAAAAATGACAAAAAAGAAACAAATTAACAAAAAAAGACAACACAAATGAGACAAAAAAACCCACAAAGCAACCAATGACACGCAAAGCAACAAATAAAGCAGAACACAAAATGCAAAAACAATCGTGAGAAAATCTTATCATTAACGTAGTATTGGACACCATACCAAATCGTGAATAGAGTGTATCATTACATCCCTAATAGAAACTATACTTAGTTGTAGAATTAATGGAAAAAAAACACCCACTCCACAAACACGGTTGTGAAGTTTTCCGGCGACATCACTGTCGTCAGTCTCACATCTGACAGTAATGAGACCCACTACAGAGAGGAGATCCAGCACCTTTTCCAGTGAAGTTCAGACAACACCACCACCTCTCCTTGCTGACTGTATCCTTGATGCTTCTGACCACACAGGCTTTCTACCATCACATCCTTATAGATTACAATTATGTGAAAATGTTGCAGTTTTTTCTCCGTACTTCATGTATTAGTCTTCCAATTTATCCATCGGAGCTACATTAGGTGGTTATTTTTTGTCTCTGACTTGAACGTCAGTCTTGTTTCCTGCCTGCCAGAAACAGAAGGAACATGGATTAGCTTCTGCTCACCTTGAGTAGGTAAACCTTCATCTTCAAAGATGTCAAAGCTGTCCTGCTTGCTCTGCGTATGAACCTCTTCTTCACCAGAGGAAGCTGCTGATGACCACAGTTCATAAGGTCTCTGCAGCAGAGTCAGGTTGTACTGCAGCGAGTGGCTCAGGTCATAGCTATAGCTGCAGGGAGGGTACAAAGACAGCATCATACAAAACAAGAAAAGGCCGCGCTGCCTCATAATGCATCTGAGGTAACTACATGAACAAAGATGCAAACTGTTTTTCTGCATGTTATACAGTCAGAAACATCAAGTCTATGTCATGCCAGACAAGGCTAAAATGATACCATAAAGTGCTAAACTAAAACTAAATATGCATCATCTAAAACGGCATGTGAAAAATGAAACCTTGAAGACATTTTTTTTCCCCCTCACAGTAAAAGTACGCTTTCATATTTTATGCTGCATTAACTGAGTACAGATTTCTAGTGACGACCAAGGGCACACGTGGAGGTAAGCTAAAGCTACGTTTAGACATTAGAACGAATTATCTGAAGAGTGCATCACCACACATGTTCAGGCTTGTGTTGTGTTACATCTGGAAATCAAATTTAGCAACATAAGAAAAAAATGTTAAGCGAACGTGTACCTAAACAATCATTGGTTCATTTGTCAGATTTTTTTTAATAGTAATTTATCTAAAAAATAGGATGGAAACATTCATAACTAGAAAAGCACTCAGAAAGCGCAGTATTCCACCAAGGCTGCTCATTCCCACATATGGCATTGTCAGAAATGCAACATTTCTTTATTAGTTATTGATGATCAGAAATCACGGCACCATCGAATGTGTCTATTTCATATAGACTCACATACAAGATGAACTTGCACTGAGCACAGGCATGTGTTATGCATGTCTACGTTACGTACGGATACCGAATCACGTGATCTAAATATGTAGTGGGGGCGGGAACTGATGGGACTCAGAAACACCCCCATAATTTAATCAATTGTTCCTTGTATCATTTCCGACAAATAAGTCCTGATAAGTCTGCAACGGCCGATTTATAGTAGGATCACAATCATGTGATCGTCAGCAGGCAGCTGATGCAGTGTTCACTTGTTGTCATAGTTACAGTGACGCTGTGCTGCTATCTGACAACGATACAGAACTCTTAAAGAAATCCGTGGATCCAGCTGGTAAGCTACATCACTGCCAAAATCTAATCATTTGGTCCTTGTGTCAATTCTGACCTTTCCTGAAACGTTCATCCAAATCTGTTAATCTGTTTTTGAGTAATGTTGCTGACAGACAGACAAACCAACACCAATAAACAAACTTGTTCTGAAAAGTCACTTGGCACATGTGACTTCAATCAGATGTCATTATCTGTTGAGAGCATTTTTAAAAAAAAAAAAAACTAGTATCCTGCTAATAAAGAAATATAGCTAAAGGTTGACTTCCCTTGTAAAGAAAAAAAACTGCAGAGGGCAGATTATGGAAACGCTCCACAAGGACAGGAGCGGGTCTTGATCGATTAGCCGACGCTGTCATCGATACAATGGTCTTGCCGAACACTACCGTTCAAAAGTTTGGGGTCATCTAGACAATTCCATGTTTTCCATAAAAACTCACACTTTTATCCATGTGCTAACATAACTGCACAAGGGTTTTCTAACCATCAATTGACCTTTCAACACCATTAGCTAACACAATGTAGCATTAGAGCACAGGAGTGATGGTTGCTGGAAATGTTCCTCTGTACCCCTATGGAGACATTATATGTAGCATCCCTGCTGAACAGATTATGGGGTGGAGACAAGTGGTGTCTCCACTGAAAGTCGGCAACTATGAAATGCATTACTGGAAGGTTATAAACAATAAATGTATCGCTTTCCCTTTTCAGTACAACAAAATCACCCCTTAAAAATCTAACTTCAATATATAGTACTTACATACATACATACATAAAGAAATCTGCTTTGGTTCCAAAACTCTGGTATTGTTCAGGCTTCTATCTATATAATAAGTATATTACTGACATATGCCACTGTATAATTTTGTTGCACAGAATTTGGACTTAGAGGTTGTCTTACCTGAAGTAGAAGTTGCTGGAAAGGTCCACATTCTGAAAGATCCGCACATATCTGTAAGAGAAAAACCCAGTTAGTCAAACTCAAAAGTTTTGACCAAGAAAACACAATTCGGATCACTTCAGAGGCAAGTTCAGTGATTCACAGTTATCTCACAGTAAGAAATAAAGACACACCAGATACACAAGTGTCATTCATGGTCAGAAAATGCAAATGTGTCAACAGTTCTACTTGGACTAGGAAGAAAAATGGAGCTGATAATATTGATAATAAAGACTCATGAAACAAAAATTAATCCCCAGACCGGTCTAATTCAACATGCTATTGTCATGTGTAACACAGAATTGATCAATATTCTTTATGCAGAATTCGTTCCTTGGCAGAATTATGTGACGATTGCCGTTGGTTTGTCTGTTTGTCCGTCTGTTAGCACCACTACTCAAAAATGGACTAACAAATTTGGGTGAAATTTTCAGGCAAGGACAGACAATACCTTGCTTCATCGGGGTGTGTGACTCTGACCGAGTCATTGGGAATGTAGATCATAGTGGTGTCTTCAATTTTGTAGATGGAGTGGCCACCGATGTCCGCCATCTTTCTGCGTTTGGTGATCAACACTATGTAGTAACCCTCGAGGAACCGTACGAACCCTGTCAAGAAAAAAACAACATGCAATTTAAAATGTTTTAGGATAAACAAATCAATTTTTCCTTTAAGCAACCTCAGACTACCACTGACATAACCTGGCTTGTGATGTCACTGAAGCTCCATCTATGGAGGTGCACTGTAGGTGTCTGTCTTACTACCTATGTAATACAATGCATTTATTCTTATGTAATTAAAAACTGACCCAGAAAGCATCATTCAACGTCGATGGCTTGCTTACAGCTTTACATGAGCCATTCACTACACAATGTGGAGGATGTCTTTATGCTGTAATAATGACTCATTAAGGCAAGTAGTTTATGTAAGTGTGCCTGTAAGACGTACAGCTGTCTGTGAATACTACTAAAACCAATCTGCTAACAAATCAACGGAGACAATTTTGCAGCTGAACATTTAGACCTGCAGGTAGCTCAGTCCGATTGTGCTGTCAGCTGGTTAGTGAGTTGGATTGGGGTCGTAATGTGTCTCAGTATTCAAAGACGAGGCTGCAAAAGCAGGTGCAAGGTAAGTGCCACTCAGATTGCAGGAACTGTTGTATATTCCTCCTCCTGTTATGGAAGGATCTGAGAAAGCACCTGAAGTGACACTAGTTATGCATCTTGGCCTAGAAGGATACAATCTTTTCATAGGTATGGAATGAATCAGTCAGTTTCTGTCCTAAACGATGCATTATACCATCAAATGACTGGTCCCCTTACCCTAATTCGGGTCTTTTATACAATAATTGCACTGTAAAAAACAGTGCAAAAATCTGAGCTACTAGTGCATCAGTTGGTGTCTCGATAATTTCATCTCTCCATGTGAAATTAGACATTTAGATGTTTTTTCCCCATGAAAATAATCCATTCCTGCCTTAAAATACTTCATACGTGACCCGACACTGCATTGCGCTCTATAGAAGTTTAGTTTAGTTTAGTTTGTTTATTTAAAAGGACAATGTGCAGTAACATTAAAAAGATGTCTGCACCAGATTTAGCACAAAGCTAATTTCCATCTGCAGTCCTTTGCACAATAAAAATACATAACACTAACAGGTAATAAAATATTGCAGTCATAAAGATGGCATACAACATAGAATACAATACAAATATTACATTAAAAACACATAAAATTCATAATAAAATACAAAGTTGCTTGAAAGTATTTAAAGTTGCTCTATATTATTTAAAGTTGCTCTGTATTAGTGAAAGTTGTTCTAAATGAGCTGTTCAAAGTTTGGGTCACCCAGATAATTTTATGTTTTCCATAAAAATTCACACTTTTATTCATGTGCTAACATAATTGCCTTTCAACAGCATTAGCTAACACAATGTAGCATTAGAACACAGGAGTGATGGTTGCTGGAAATGTTCCTCTGTACCCCTATGGAGATATTCCAGTAAAAATCAGCCGTTTCAGCTACAATAGTCATTTACCACATTAACAATTTCTAGACTGTATTTCTGATTCTTTTAATGTTATCTTAATTGAAAAAAAAAACAACTTATTTTCTTTCAAAAAATGACGACATTTCTAAGTAACCCCAAACTTCTGAACAGTAGTGTATGTCGTATTGCATAAAGACTGATCAGCAAAGTGTGTCAGCTGCCTTGTATGAGAACAAACTACACTTCCACGGCTCACTTTGTATTCATTTACTTGTGGGTTTGCTGACGGGCGATCCGTCTGTTACTTCACTGTGCTTCTTCCCACAACACGTGGGTCAGACTGACAAATGAAAGCGAAAAAAACTATACTTACAATAATGTTACTCATTTTATACTGACATAAGACTGCCACAAGGTCTCTCGGGATACACTGTGCCTTACCTGGCTGCGTCCCTCCATTATTCGGTATAACAGCAAAAATAACAACTTGTGATCAAGGATGGCACTGGGGGAGGGAGGAAAAAAGACTAATTTCTTTAAACGTCAGAATCTGTCTGTGTCAGTGTGACCGACTCATCTGCAGCCTCAAGATGGTGCTGAATTAAATCTTAAAAGTGCGCTATAATAGCACTTAATTAAAAGGGGCAGACGACTAAATTTAATCTTAGATGTGGTATGGCCAGGTACTGAAAGAGCCTTGCAAGTATTAGCTGACAATTGCTGTTGTCTTCCTTGGAGCACAGCCACATATTCATTCTAACTCGAAACCAAAATGTAAGACCATTTATTTACTTGTAGTCCTGTGAAGATAAACCCTAATAACTTCTTTCTGGAGCCCCCGACTTTTCCTCTCGTGTCATCATGACCTACATAAAGTGGCTTTGAGTGAAATATCTTCACAAATATTAACTGGAGAGGACACAGTTTAATGAACTCAATTTTCGATTTAGCATCATGAGGTCAAATACTTGAAAACATCCCTGCCAGCCTCATCTGTAGTGCTAATTAGCATGCTAGTGCACTGAACTAACTGTGGTGACCATTAGACCTGAAAAGCAGCCGGCGCCACTGTGCAGAGTTCATCTTGTTATTTATGTTTTCAGGTATTTTTGGTTTAGCTTGTTCTTGCCGGTAGCATCGTGACAGGACATTGGAGGTCAAAGTTTAGAGCCAATCTCTTCAAGCTCATGGACTCTGTTTTGCGATCCGAGGCAAACTGTGTTCTTGAGGGAGTAAGTTGATTTTCGAGTTCAAGACTTGGTTGTTCAGACTGTGCTTCAACAAGGTGGTTGAGTTTAAAAGAGGGCAAAGACTGATAAATAAACCATGCAATGCAGAATGTAGGTCATACCTCGAGCACTGATCATTCAACAAGTACGTGTAATTCACTGCCCTGTAACACCTACTATTCCTAACAACATAAAACATATGGAGTAGGTAATCATACGAATGGTTCCATAACCTCCTCGTGTAATGAAGCCTTCACATATGGAGCAGAAACACAGAACACGGTTGTTTTCAGAAAATGAGAATTACTGGTGAATTGGATTTACAAAAGGCCAAAAAAAGAGCTACTGTACGTTTTTAAAAAAACACATGATTACACTTCACTGTAAGTAGGTATGTAGGACAATGTGCAAAACACAGAGACAAAGGAGATAAGCAATATTTGTCTCAAATAACTCAAGCATTCCGTATAAGACTGGAAATCAATGGTTTTCCATTTCACTGAAACCTTAATTAAATACTTCAGCGTTTATAATTGTAGGTCTTGCTATGTTTTTCAGCTGTTAAAAAAAGTGATAACTGATGATCGACTGTTAAATTTTGGGTCTGTCTGTGTGAAATTAGACAGAATTCATGAATATGATAAGAGTTTGCCTATAAATAAGTACTGACTGCTTGATGAAGTGTTCAACACAGTCAATGCAATTTTGCTTTTTCGACAACCCCCCCCTCCAAAAAAAAAAAAAGAGTCTTTCATGACAAAGTGAAAACAGATGTACAAAAAATATAAATCATGCATAACCAATTCAAACAATTAGTGAAATGGAGATCATCTGAGTGCAATGAATGTGTCTCAAGAGATTAGAAGTCAAAGGGAAGAAAACACTCCATGCAGCTCTGTGAAAAGGTTATTGAAAAGCAAGTCAGGGAAGGGATGAAAGAAAACTTCCTCTAAGAGGGTGAACATTTATGCAAGTACTTACTTTACCTTTATTATAGATGATTTAACATTACATTTTAGAAATGTGTTTTCACTTTGACATGAAAGAGTCTTTTGTTGCAAATTCTTGTCAAAAAAGTCAAATTAAACTGACTATAATTCAAGGTAACACAGCAAGGAAATGGCATACTTTTTAAGGGGTGAATATTTCTCATAGGTGCTGTATATTTGTTATTCTGAACTCAAAATTACACTACTGTTCAAAAGTTTGGGATCACACAGACAATTTCATGTTTTCCATGAAAATTCACACTTTTATTCATGTTCTAACATAACTGCACAAGGGTTTTCTAATCATCAATGAGCCTTTCAGCACCATTAACTAACACAATGTAGCATTAGAACACAGGAGTGATGGTTGCTGGAAATGTTCCTCTGTACCCCTATGGAGATATTCCATTAAAAATCAGACATTTCCAGCTAGAATAGTCATTTACCACATCAACAATGTCTAGGCTGCATTTATGATTCAACGTTATCTTCATAGAAAAAATGTTTTTTGTTTTTTGTGACTCCAAACTTTTGAACAGTTCTGTGAAATATTTCGGCAGAATTGGAGAATTTCATCCGTTTTCAAACCTGGAAATTTTTTGTAATTGCACCCTCAGAAAAATCTCCTCACTTTGGAAGTCTTTCAGTATCCCCACAAACATAACTCCTAGAGCCATGACGTGAAATGAAGACACAGATAAAACCGTTTACAGCAGTGGCCTCAACAAAAACCAGTCGAAACATTTTACAACTTAGTTTTGGTCAGTTAACATAGAAGTAACCTCTAAACAATGTGTGAGATAGTCCGGGTTTTGTTGCTACAGTTTCTTTACCAGACTTTAAACAAAAAGTGCAACAAAAATCTTTCTCAATACACCTCTGAAGGTTATCATCTGAGACCTGAAAACTGAAATTGTGGTGCCAGTCGGACTGGTAACAGGGCTATAATTTGAGGACAGGCATTATACTGCCAGGTGTTCCCATTATTGTATGCTTTTCAGTTCCCTAAACACAAAAGAGAAAACCAGGTCAACACGCGCAGCTGTGGAGGTAATGCTTGGAAGATGACGTTGCCATCATTGTGCTGTGGGAGGAGAGTGGAGGGACTTTGCTCACCCACGATGCCACAGGCCAAGACAGCCCTGGAGAGGCCTGAGGAACCCTTCTGGCCAATTTTAGTGCGGTTACCGAGGTCCAAGCGGCCCAGCAACTCCCGTACTTCTTGCTGGTTGTACACATGCTGCAGAGGGGGAAAAAATGCTGTTATGTGTAGCATTCATATTGTCGATTTCGACCTTTCAATATTTACATTCTAAACATTCATTATACACTGGACGTCCAAAAAAAAGTGGCACACTAATATTTTGTTGGACTGCTTTAGCTTTGAGTACGGTACACATCGTTTCGAGAAGCTTCTGCAATGTCACAGCATTTATTTCTGTCCAGAGTTTGAGTGATTTTCTGCCAAGATCTTATATTGAGGATGTGAGAGTCGGACCACTCTACAAAGTCTGATCCAGAACATCCCAAACATTCTCAGCAGGGCTGAGGTCTGGATTCTAGGGGTGGCCCGAATAGTGGTTTCTGGCCTCCAAATATTCAGGCCCTATTAAAGACGAGTATTCGTTCAACCCTGTAATGAGCGAACGGATATTCGGATATTCGGGTCCAGCCCTACTGGACTCTGTGGAGGACAATCCATCTCATGCTCCCTTATCCACTCATTCTCAATGTGAGCCCATGAATCCTGGCATCGTCATCTTGGAACATGTCCATGCCATCAGTAAAGAAGCCTCTCATCCGAGAGGCAAAACGTCTTCAAGATCACAAGAATAAGTCCAGTTGCCTGAACTAAACCCGTCACCTTAAGATGGCCTGGATGACTGAGAATCTTCACAGACATGAATACATTGGCCAGTTCTGAACCTGATTTTAGTAGTTTCATCTCCTTAGTTGTTTCTTTGCTTGATGCAGGCCAATAATTTGACACTTCATCCTTTCCATGACCACAGGATATGTCTTCCAACACATTTGTCAAAGAAATGAGAAGCTCCTCACTGCATCAGCTAGGCTTAAATAAGCTGTTGCAGCTGAAACAGATTCATCACTGCAGTAATTATCCAATGGAAGGCTCTTACCTATTTTCTTTGTTAAATCCAGGTGGTGACTTTTTTTTGGACAGGCAGTGTATCTGTAAACTTATCTGCACCTCCTTATGTCATTTGCACATTTCTGTATCACTCTTGTATATTCTGTTGATTTTTTTCTATATTATACTTTATTTTATTTTGCCTCCACTTCTTATTGTTTACCCCTTTATTGAAGATCCATGGTGCTGTAACAATTTAATTTCCCTCTGGGGGTTAATAAAGTTATTCAAGTCTAACAACAGAAGCAAACATAGCTTGTCAGACTGGTACAATAAAAGTCTTTTCTGGGCAATAATAAGTAAAAGAACAACAGACCCAGTTTAATCGATGACCCAAATTTTCTAAAAAAGGGCTCAGATTGATTCTCAGTGAGGCAATTAAGCAAATAATAGATTAACTGCTATCCGAATTGTTTTTTAAATGTTGTAATGATCAACAGCAACTGTGTTTTCATTATTCAGGTCTCAATAATTTTAAAAAAAACTGTTATTTTTCTCATCTAAACAATATTTTTTACAATTATTGCTTGGAACTACAGGCCCAACAGAAAAATAATGCAATTTTCAATGCAGTGCATGTCCACTTATTTATGCACCAGTGGGTGAATTTCTCTTTTCTATGCTGGTAGAATAAAATGCATTCTTCCACAGAATGCAATGAGTCACAATAGATTCACAAAAATCCATACAATAGGCCTTGAGCTTTCTGTATAACCTTATAATAAGGAGTTCTAGGTTGTCTTTTATTCCACTGCGTGTGTCCCAGCTCTCCGTACATCTGATATCATTTTTTGTGTCAGTTTTGCATTTTTTAGTGTCATTTATGTGTCTTTTTCTGTCATTTTAAGTATTTTTTTGTATCTTTTGGTGCCATTTTTGTGTCTTTTTGGGTCACTTTCGCTTCTTTTTGTGTCCACCAAAACAATTCCAATCCGTCATAACTACGTTGAGGGGACACCATCACTCCATAACGGCACTCATTATTTTATTTTATTTTACGTTTACTTGCCTTGTGTTGTCTTATTGTTTACATGTGAACAGCAAAAAAGTGAAAGATGCTTTAAACCTGATCATTTGTCATTTTTGCATCTTTTTGTGCTGTTTTTGTGTCATCTCCACAACCTCTCCATTCCCTGGCATCCCCACACTGTGTATAAATTACTATAAAAATGAAAAACAGCTGTCTAAGGTCATTGTAATATCAGCAGGAATGGGAGCGTGGGGTGATGGATGTTCAGCCGTGGATACTTCATAATAATAAACACATCACAATCCCAATCACCCACGGCACGAATGAACAAATCAGCTACCAGCTCATAGGTCCTGGTAACGAGCAGTGGAGAAGAAAAGGGGGTGCACTAGGCACTCATCAGCGAAGTTGCCATCAATAATACACTTGGGACAGGCTGAGTGATTGTACAATTTCCCCCCAGGCATACTGTACTGTATTACATAAGAACATACACTGGCGCTGTGCTTGGTCTGGTGGAAACTTGCCATTTACCTTATCGTCAATTACGACCAGGTCCTTGGGTTCTGTGCGGTCAATCTTTAAGACTCGGTGTTTGGTCTGTGCTTGATTGCTCCCAACCAGAAAATACCTCTGGAAAGAAAAAGAAAATCATCAATGTGCTGTAAATTACAACCCATGTCCTTCATATTATCACAGGGGTCTTTTATACATGCAGCCTGCATAGCTTATCGTGATAATAGGTGCATAATGAAGACAGTGTGATTCCATATTTGGTGCTTAGAAGCTTTCTCTCGTCAAGGAACATTCAGTTCACACTTAGTGCCTATAACCAGGGAACACTATATTACTGGATGACCTGTTCGAGAGCCTTTTCAAATTTCAATAGAGACACAGTTGCTATTATGACAATCCACTTCTCCCGAGTGCAGTACTGTTGTTAAGAGTCTCACTTTCTCTTGGCCTTTTGTTTCTATAATGTGAAACTTTTTATCTCCACAATATCCAGCCTCAAGCAGAAGTGTCAGAACTCTGTGAAATTATACACAAAAGGTATTCAAAGCAGATATGCATCATTTGATCACATCACAGTAAAATAAAAAGACACAGCGCAACGAGAGTGCACACAGCCCAGAGTACACGTGTCCACAGTACATACACTACTGCTCAAAAGTTTGGGGTCATCCAGGTAATTTCATGTTTTCCATGAAAACTCACACTTTTATTCACTGATGAACAGACAACCAAAAGAGATTCTATCAAAATCTAATTTATATTGTTCAGTTTGCATGTTTTTTTTTTATAAAATAAGAAAAGTAAATAAGACATTGATGCATTGATCAGTGAGCATGCTGGTAGAAGGGTTTTGTTACATTTGGAGAGAGCCAGGTTAGCTGCTTTCCATTTAGCTTTAGTCTTTATGCTATATTAAGCTAATGTAGCCTTATATTTAGCATTCAGATGGCATCTTTTTAGTTATCTCTGGATTATATAGGTTTACCAAAACAGAAGAGTATTCATTTTATCCTGTTCTTGAAAAGCATTTTGACTCTTAAAGGGGGAATCTGTATGTCTGGAGAGCAACTGCTGATATTTAGTTAGCTATTTAGCATATGCAGATAGCCAGCAGGTGCCAGATTTAGCATCCTTTTTGCTTCAAAATGTATATAGATTATTTTGTCTGAGAGCCATGTGAGCTTCTTTTTTGTTTTGCTTCTAGGTTTTATGCTGAGCTAAGCCAGCATGCAGCTGGCTGTTGCCTCATATTCAGCATTTACATTACATCTTTTCATTTATCTCTGTAATATTCAGGCTTCCCAAAACACTGACAAATTCATTTAATCATATTCTTTGAAAGTATGATGACTTTAAAAAATTAATCCGTTATACTTAGCTAGCTAGCATATGTCGATAGTTAGCATGTGCCAGATTTGCCCTTGTTTTGTACACTATCATTGAAAAGTTTGGGGTCACCCAGAAAATTTCATGTTTTCCATGAAAACTCACACTTTTATTCATGTGCTAACATAATTGCACACAGATTTTAAAATCATCAATTAGCTTTTCAACACCATTAGCTAACACAATGTAGCATTAGAACACAGGAGTGATGGTTGCTGGAAATGTTCCTCTGTACCCCTATGGAGATATTCCATTAAAACTAAACTGTTTCCAGCTAGAATAGTCATTTACCACATTAACAATGCCTAGACTGTATTTCTGATTATTTAATGTTATCTTCATTGAAAAAAAAAAAGCTTTTCTTTCAAAAAGAACATTTCTAAATGACCCCGGACTTTTGAACGGTAGTGTATTTAACACAAAGCTAAACTGTAACATGCCCACTGTTAAGATTTGTGTTTTCTTGCCTGTCTCTTTCTTTTTAAGTCATTTTTGATGGCATTGTAAAATGGACTAAGATGATGAGTCCACTAAAGACATTACATTGGAACATCATGTATCAGTACAGTCCGCAACTACTAGAGCAATTTTGTTCTTTTCTACACTTCCTAGCCTCCTGTGTGGCTCTCTTTGTCCACAATAGCTACACAGTCCACGTATTAACTGTTCAGTAAAATGGTCTCAACAAGAAATGATAGTAACAGCACTGAGACAAAAGATTTTCTGCCTCATTGTCAAAATATTTAAACTGGTGATGGCGGGCACCAGTCACTCTGTGCACAACTTATTTTGCAAAGTGTACTGTTGAAATGCACTGATAACTGGAAAATATCAGGCTGCAAATCTCTGCCTGTATTATGACAACATGCAGTAAATAAACCCATAAGGAAAGATGCACAACAACTTGTCTGTAAAGCGCATATATTTATGCCAAAATATGTATAAACCTACTCTGAGCTAAAGTAAAACAATTTCAACAGGCAAAATGTAATTATTGTGACTGTCTAGACAACTGTGGCAGAAATACCTGTAACTGATTTCATGGTCATGTCCTGAAGCCTGGAGGAGTAAATTATCACAAACAGGCTTTTGCTGCCATCTAGTGTCTACTGACCAGCAGTTCTATGTCATTTACATCTCTGAACTGCTTAAATTGTAATTTCATAGACTGAGTGTGGTTGTCTTACATTGACGTGATCAGATTAATAAGCACTAGAGCCTACTTTTTGGCACAATCAGTGGATTTCTGGCTGTTTTCACTAAACAGTTTGGTGGAAAAAATACTGTTTTCCTTGAGAATTTACCCACCGAGTCCTGTTACACTGAAATAAAGACAACTAAGAAGATACTGTCTGTCCATCCATCCATCCATTATCTACACACCACTTAATCCTCATGAGGGTCACAGTGGGGCTGGAGTCTATCCCAGTTGACTTAAGGTGAAGGCAGGAGACACCCAGACAGGTCACCAGTCTATCACAGGACTACATGTAGAGACAAGCAATCACACTCGTATTGACACCTATGGACAATTTAGAATCCCCAGTTAACCTCAGCATGTTTTTGGACTGTGGGAGGAAGTCAGAGTACCTGGACAAAACACACAGGGAGAACATGCAAACTTCATGCAGAAAGATCCCAAGAAGCAAACCAGGGATCTTCTTGCTGCAAGGAAAAAGTGCTAACCACTGTGCAGTAAGAGAATACAGTCTTTTGAGTATTTTATTCTCTGTGCAGAGAAGGACAACCATCAAACAGATTGCAGAGCAGTCTGCAGAGGAAGAACAAAGAATATTGAGCGTACTGAAAGTAAGGCTAGGGGTACAGCCAAGTAGTGTCACTTGTAGTCCATGGAATTTACTGTAGTTTACGTATACACGGCATACTCCCTCAGATACCACGCAAAGTGCTGGCTGTCTGTTAAGTAAGTTCAAACATCAAACATAGGTAAAACAGCAGACTCTGCAAGGTACTTCCATCAAAGCTACAAAAGTCCTGGGTAGTTCCTTGTTCCAGTTTGTGTCATTCATCTTTTACCAGACACGAAGCAGCGCTTAAAGCTGTGTAATTGTGTTGGCTGTTGCTGTCAAATAACATGCTCAGTTTTCATGCTCTTTCATCAATAAAAGCCTGGAAGTTGAACATTTTTCTAAGCGCTTTTTGCCTCTGTAACATGTACTGTATCAATATCAATCAGCAAGCATAAGAAGAGCAAGAAGAAACCTGACATTACAGAGATTGAGTGTAATTCACAGAGATCTGGTTTGCTCTGGAACCTATAACAAGTCTGTCTGGACTTTTAGGGAGATTTGATGAGACGGTGGTAATAAATATCATGTCCCACTTACTGCTCTGGTTTCGTACAAAACCATCCTCTGGATTCCACTGATAATAGCCACTGACTGAGGCATTTTTGTTTCTGTTTGCTCCAACAGTCACAAACCACAGGAGACGACAGAAGAGCTGCAGAGTGAATGCAAAGGCAATATGTAAATTCATAACTTCACATCATCAAGAGACAAAACAGAGAATATATATATATGAATGCATATTTGATCCTTAAACTTCCTGTGTGCATCCTATTTTGATCCTCAGGGTTTCCTAGCTAACGTTACTCACCGTTAATTAGCTAGCTAGCTATCCGAATTGACGCCAAATCGTCTCCGGTGGTGATAAAATGCATCTCCTCCAGCGGTAACGTTTTATTTAACAGCTAAATTAAGCATGTCCCTAAACTGGTCGAGTTTATTAAATTAGCAAGGCAGCATGTTTAGTCAGGTGACTGTCATGACCTACTTCCCTTGTCAGCTGGTACGGTGCCTCGCAGAGTCAAAAAAACATTCAACAGACTGAAAATGCGATTCATAAAATTGTTCTTTTTGACCAACGTGTGTTTTATTACTGTGGATGAGGGATTTGTTTGTTTACAGCGTTTCGTAACTTTTAAAAAGCACACGTCTTAACACGGCAAACATACTCTCAAACTGACAGTAGCAAGCTAAGCTAAGCAAACTCTTTAGTTTATGTGTTGCTATGGTAACCGTGTATGGTGGCTCTGCTACTTAAAACGTTATACTGGTTCATGCTAGCTAGCAACGACGACTAAAATAATTTTTTTAAAGAAAGTAATCGATGAAAGCAGAATAAAGGAATGCCCTAAAGCAACAGTAAGTACACTTATGTCAACATATGACAGCAAAAATAAAAATATAAAAAAAATCACTTCTACTATATTGGGTCAAAAGTAACGTTAACGGCAGACTAGCTCGTTGACATTTTTCTTCCGTTGTTATGTTCACTACCGTTGCTTTTCTCTGTTCAGTATGCTGGAAATGGATCTCTTAGTGGACAACCTAATAGAAGATGAGGCTGAAAGAGACAGTCTTCTTGCTAAACCCACTTGTTTCATCGTTGTTGGAAAGCCGGTAAGTTGTCCTTTTCCATAAATAACTTTTTCAAGGCAGCCATTTTGTTACTAGTCACATTAATGGAGCATCTGTATGTACTATAGATATAACAGAAGCTCCAATAAATGTATTAGTAACAGCAGTGTTTCTACTATTTTTTTGTCGAAATGGCTTGTGTGAAAAAATTCTCTTGGTTTCAGACCTACACATGGTGTTGAAAGTGTTGCTACCATGGTACAGTCATTATTTGCTACATGTTAATGAGGCAGTAGGCAACTAGTTGAGTATCAAGCATATAATTGCTAAAAAATCATATTACAAATTCATCAGCATGCTCTAAATGTTTAGGCTATCAATTAAAATTTGACATAGTTGGGTGCAGCAGTCGCAGCCAGTTTATCTCATGTAACCCGTTTACTTCATGTCCATTTTGTGACAGGGTGTTGGTAAATCCGCCTTGGCCCAAAAAATTGCAGAGTCCTGGAAGTGTATCCTGATAGATGGTAAGCACTTACGCTTTGCATTTTTGATCTTTGTGCCAACAAAGCATCAATTTAAGTACTTGTCATCTGCTTTTGCAATTGTTCAGATACCGATCTGCTCAACACACACATAAAAAACAAAACAAAGGAAGGCATAGAGGTAAGTAACAGTCTGCATCATTTCACAGGGCAATTCCTTTATTCCGTCATGTGTTTCTTCATATGACTTCCACAGCCATTATAACCACCAAGCTGCTTTATCTGACAACTTTAGCTCTTGGATATCTTATCTGAGGGGAGAAGTATACCGGAGGATGTGGTGCTGCAGCTGATTCTTGCCAGACTTAACTCACCAGATGTGGAGCACTACGGTAAATCATGTACCAAACTCAATACAGCGATTATCCATGCAAATATGCTGCTCAATCACCAAATGCCATTCATAGTATACAATTAAGTTTGAAAGAACGAATGTGAAAGATGACTAGAATGTGATATGTGGCCAGTAATGGCAGCAAAGCAAGCTGCCATCTGAAAGACAGACCTGGAGAACTGCTACTGTTTGATATTTCTCATGTTGTGATGCAGGCTATGTGCTGAGCTGCCTGCCGTTCATGTCAGAAGAGGGTCTGAAGATCCGTGAGCAGATTGACCTGATCACAAACCTCAAGCTGCCACCCAATTTCATCATTAATATCAAGGTTGCCCTTATATTCTCGATTCGGAAATGTACACTGCTTTCAAAGTTTGAGGTCATCCAGGCAATTTCATGTTTTCCATTAAACTCTCACTTTTATTCATATGCTAACATAACTGTGCAAAGGTTTTCTAATCATGAATCAGCCTTTCAACAGCATTAGCTAACACAATGTAGCATTAGAACACAGGAGTGATGGTTGCTGGAAATGTTCCTCTGTACCCCTATGGAGATATTCCATTAAAAAAAAAATTCCATCTAGAAAAGTCATTTGCTTCGTTATCAATGTCTAGACTGAATTTCTGATTCATTTAATGTTATCTTCATTGAAAAATATTGCTTTTCTTTCAAT